>NC_090446.1:407041364-408392614 GCF_031143425.1 Pleurodeles waltl
GTACAGATTACTGGAGACCAGAGAGTATCTTGGAGAAATAACAGTCACTTACATAAATATGGAAACAATAATTCCTAACTGTAGCCCGTCCTAAATTAGAGAACGAGCTTCCTAGGAACACAAAGACCAATGGTCCAGCGCAAATAAAGTTCGGTAAATCTGCTGCGGCCAGGCGGGAACCTACCCAGGTCCGTGGTTCCTGAAAACTTGACTAAGGAAACATATGTGGCCCATATAATTTGGAGATACGCATAGTCATCTAGGTCCTGATGAAGCATCACTGGATCCGTATGGACCACCAGGATGCGAAACATGTTGACCCATGATAGGGTTGGCTTTGGAAAATCCCCAATTCCTCCCTTTACTATTTTTATTATAGAGTGATTGATCATTATCTCTGGTTCACTCTTATGACTATATTTTTTTAAATTGGTCCTGACCGTCCATCTGGTCTAATAAAACTATTGACCCAGTGGCGGTTTTGTGAGCCAATTTTAACCACAATTTTTTTCGATCTCCTCTGTCACTTATTCACCTTTGGGGTCACGGCACCATCATTGAAAAAGATCTCCTGCAAAGAGCCCCCCCACCAGGGGTGGTGCCCGTCAGACATTAGAGTGCCGGTCTCACGAGTAGCAGTTCCGATGATGAAGCATGACATCCTATGGATGTGTGAGGTTTCTTGCTCCTAGAATTTAGGACCCCCGCCATTAGTTTCCGTTCTTTTTGGTTGGAACAGTGTATCACATATTTCTTGATGTTTCCACTGGGAGGATATACACTGGACCATAATTCCTCCTAATTCCCTCCTTTTTTAAATACAGCAAAAGTGAGACTCGGCTCTGGGCCGTGGTGGAGGGACCTGGAAAGATATTGATTTACAGTGTGGGGGTGAGGGGCCCTGGGCAGGGGCAGAAGAGAAACCACAACGGGAGAGGGGGGTTTTCACCACTACCCCGTGGCCCCTAACACTCCTGCCTCGTAAACTATGCTGAGAAACACAGCCACCTTACCCAGAGAATGGGTCAGGCGATACGACTGCCCTGGTGAGCCCTGGACTAGCATCGGCGAGCCGGGGCCCAGACAGCGAGATGCTGTAGCGGGCGTCAACTGTGGTGGAGTCCGAGAGATGGCCTCACCCTCACCACTACACAGTGCTCAGAACTGCGGCCTGGATACAAATCCTCTGACATCACAACGCCAATGCCCCAATGCTACACTACTCCATATAGAGCTCCCTGCATGGGAGTGGTCCCCTGGGGGGGAGGAGGGGGTTTGAACATAGACCCTCTCCCCACACCCTGGGACCAGCAGTTAACCTGAGAAGGAAGGCAGCACGGCCAGAGAGAAGGGCTCAATCATGAAACAGGTTGTCCCAGACCCCAGCGCCACAACACAAGTGACCATTAAAGTGAGCAACCCGGGAACCCTCCTGGCGGAGGACCTCCGCAGCCAAGAAACAAAGGAAGTTTGAGGCCGGCAGAACTACCCCAAGACTTCAAAGTCGCACTAACTTGCAAGGTTCAGACAACTGAGCAAGGAGTCTACAACACCAAACGAGGTCAAACTGATCTACTTCCACAGGGCAGTTAGATACAACGGGTCCAGTGACATGTGAAAAGGAGCAGAGACATCCTTACTGCAGGAAAATGGATAAATACATGAGATTAGTTACTCCCTCAAAAGGAGGAAATCATGACACAAGCCATGCTGGACAACGCCGCTCTGTTACTACCCATACAGTCCACCTGAGCAGCGCTGAAAGGGGGATTGGGTGAGGTCAAATCCAAAGTCTCCCTCCTGGCTGGCGGAAAGGGCGTGCTAGGGGCCTCAAGGGGGTCCATGCACTTGGCATGAGCAGTGCAGGGTCCACCATGGACAGCTCTGTTGTGCTTTCCACTGCCTGAATCATGGACAGTGGAAAGGGCAATGGGTGCTGCAGCACCCGCCGCACTTCTACGGCTTGTTTATGAGCCGGCGTCAATGTTGAGGCCCTTTTCACCACAGGGCTGGCAGGCGGAATCACTGTTTCCGCCCACCGGCCTTGCTGTGAACTCCTAATAGGGCCAGCCGTGTTCTGGCGGCCTGATGGGGGTATGAGTTTGGCAGGCAGCCTCTGTCGCCTGCTAAACTCATAATGAGTGCCCTTGTGTGGAGGCTAAAGAGGCTGAAAACCGTGCCAAGAGGAATAACCTCCGATTCGTGGGCTTCCCAGAGGGTGTGGAGGGTCTGAACATGGAGCAATTCTCCTCCTGTTTCATCATTGTACGTACGCATCGAGCATTGAGTAACAAGCCATTCCTCTCCCCCCCCCCCCCCCCCAAAAAAAAGACCGGTTATAGCGCTATTGTGAATTACCAAGACGTGGACTTGACCCTCACCAAAGCCAGAAAAATGTAAGAGGTGCACCACGAAAACTCCAAAATTCAGCTCTTCCCGGACTACACCAGCAAGGTCCAATGCCAAAGACGCACCTTTGACTCTGTCAAAGCCAAGTTGTGCAGCCTCCAGCTGCAGTATATGCTCCTCTTCCCAACCAAACTCTTTCTGTGCAAAACACTTTTTTTTTTTTTTTTTTTTCTTCAAAATCCTGTAAAAGCATGGGAATGGCTTGAGGAACGCCCACAGCTGAAGGGTAGTGGGGGACAGGGATCCAAGACACACCAGACACAGGAGACCGGGACCTGCCCCAAAGACAAACAAAGATCCAAGAGAAGAGGCTAGTCTTCCCAAAGGAAGGGGAGTTGTGACGGTCGCCACACTACACAATCAGACTCAGAGGTGGGATAGTAATCGGCCATGAAGAAAAGTAAAATGATAGATATGGCAAACTCCCAGACCAGTGGACAATCACAGTGGCTACGGCTAGCCTGGAACGTGACTCTGATGGACCAGAGGGTCTGCCTCCTACAAGCATCACATCCGGACAAGCCGAGATACCATAGATCACAGAATTGACCAATTCAGGGGCACCAAAATATGCTGTGTCCAGCCCAGTCGGGGCCGGCTCACAGAAGAGGAGCAAAATGGACTTGAATAGACAGCACAGAGCCACCCACACAAGAGGGGCTCGGCTCTAAGTTATACCAACTTTCAATTGTTTCTATTAGCGGGTGGGGGGTACAGACCTCTCCAATCCCTGAGTAGTTTAACCATGTTCGCGGGCAACCGTGCTCACAGAGGCATGGGGTGGTGGGGCGGGGGAGTTAAGTGGCTGGGGATACACTATGGGACAACCATAGATGTGTGGTAATGTCCTGGAACGTGAACGGCCTAGGCTACAAGATCACTCAGGGACTGGTAGTGACATACATTAGGAGGCACAAACCTGGCAAAATTTCACTCCAGGAGACCCACCTGAGGGAGGGGTTCCCATTGCATCTTCCTGTGTAGAAAGGGCCTATACCCTGTTGGCACATGCTGGCTTCACCAGAGGCTCCTGGGGAGTAGCAATTCTGATCAGGGAAACTCCCCCCATCACCCCTTCCCCCCCCCCCCATTTAGAGTAGAGAAGACCTGGAGGTACTCGGGGACTCCAGTGGCACGTATGTGGCTGTACAGGGGATGTGACCCTAGCAAGTATTTATGCCCAACCGTGCCTACAATTAGTATCTAAACAAAATAGCTGAGATCCTACTGGAAACTGGCTCGTCCCTCCACTTGATGTGGGTGACTTCTATGATGTGGTTAACCCTGAGATGGACCGCTCTGGTCACACACCGACACACATGAGAGACTTCAGTAGCTGGGTTTGCGGAGTTGCTGGGGTGGACCGATCTCTGGCGTTGACACCACCTCCTATCTTGGCAGTACGCCTACTTCTTGGGTGCACACAGGTTGTTCTCCCGTCTGGAATACTTTTGAGATGGGAGGCTATATAGAGGAGAAAGAAATCAGGGAAGCCATTAAGGGCCTAGCACAGGGGAAAACCACAGGTACAGACAGATTCCACATAGAATTCTATGCCACGTATATTAATGAACTGGCCCCTAAGTTGGCGCAGTTTTATGGCACGGTAAGAGAGACAAACTGCGTCCCAGACTCTACAACAGAGGCTGTGATAATTCCATTGCTAAAACCTAGCATATGGCTAACGACAGCAGAGCCTACAGGCCCCTATCCATGCTTAACTCAGACTACAAGATCCTTAGCCTCAAACTAGCAACAAGGTTACTTCCATTTATGGCCCCGTTGGTCCACACAGACCAGGCTGGGTTTATCTTCAGCCAGAACACAGTTCAGAATATCTGCTGGGTTATCCGTATACTAGAGGCTGACATACCAAACAAAAGAACTGCGATGATCCTACTATTGGACATATGTTGTGTTTACATACGAACGCATTTCACTGCGGCTCGCTCGCCGTGGAACACGTCGGATGGAAAGGAAACGGGAGAGCGGTTGTAGAAGAGGCTTATCCCGTACGCTCCGGGCATTAAAGTGTTTTTCACTTAAATTGTTGTGACGTCTTCACTACAATTTGGCGACGAGCGCCTGGAGCCAAGGACTACGTGTGCTGTGCTGTGTGAACTGGTCTGGTGCTGCGGAACACACTTTCTGTGCCGATACTTACTGGCATGTGTATAGCAGCTGGGAGGATCGATCGATTCGGACAGTGTGATCAGCAGTTGTGCGGTTCAGTAACCGGATTCACACAGCAAATGGTGCTCTGGACAACAGTAATTTGACGCGTCGTGCGTGCGTCAAGTTGCCATAACAACGAGAATGCCGGTTGGTTGTGTATGCTGTGGCCATTTTGATGGATTCGGTGGCTTCATGTTGTTGCTGGGCAATGATGATTAAGTGCCTGTGAGCTCGGACTCGTGGAAGATACTGAAACTTCATGTTTTGCAGGGCGTATCGTGGAGATACTAAAGATCTGCCGACTGTATTGTACTACTTACGCGCTAGTTTTTTCAACAATTTTCATTTGGAAACGACGTTTCTGGCTTCTGGACTAAATCTAACTCCTTGGAATTAACCAATGTGTTTAGCGGCCATCTTTATTCTTTAGGATATTCCACATGGAAAAAATAGTTAACTAGTTGCATTGTTTTTTTTTTCCTCCATATCTTTGTGTTTAAATATAAGTTAATAGTAGTTATTTTAGAATGGCAACACAGAATTTCAGCATTTCACCACCACATGCATTTTGGCCAACAGGTTCTGAACCATCGATTAAATGGTTAGAGTGGAAGGAGTACTTTATAAATTACATTGATGCGGTAGGTGATTCAAGTAACGTCAGCAGAACAGAAAAAACAAATCTTGCTACATTCTTTAGGTCCTTATGGGTTAAGAGTGTATAACCAAATGCTTAAAGGCTCCGGTTGCAGGAGCTCAGAATGTTTTTGAGGCGGCATTGAAAGATCTTGACACTTATTTTGCACCTAAGGTTTGTATAGGTATTACTAGGTATACATTTAGCAAAATGAGAACGAATCTGTGGATGATTACGTTGCTGAACTTAAAAAATTAGCAATTGATTGCAAGTTTATAGCATTATAAACTGTGTTAATTAGGGATCAATTGGTTATGCATATTCATAATCAAGGCATTCAAGAACGTTTATGGGTGAATGGGGATTCGTCACTTGAGGAGGTTATGAACATTGTGCGTAAAGCTGAGATGTCTGGTAGATGTGCCAAGGAGTTACTGTCAAAAGTTAGAGTCTGAGGTAGTTTGTAAAATAAACTCCAAACCTGCAAGTAAGTCTTACAATACCCTCCAGTCTGCCAGTAAGTCTTTCAATGCCCAATTTAAATCATTTTCTAAAGAAAAAAATAAGTGCTACAGGTGTGGTAGTAAGGATCACTTGGCGTATAGCAAGACTTGTCCAGCTATCCAAAGAAAGTGTGGAAATTGTGGTTTAATTGGTCATTTTGCGAAGGTTTGCAGGAAGAAAGATAGTACTGTGAAGTGTGTGTTAGAAAATTCAGAACGGGAAGATGAAGAGTATGGAGGGAGTCATGTGTTTAGAAGTGATAGTGTTGTATGCTCTAAAACAAATTTGATTTTGAATGTTAATGGGGAGCCAGGGAAAAACAAGCCAGAGTGTCAAATATGTATTGGGGGAGTTATCATGAACATTTTTTGCTGATTCTGGTTCACCATATACCATTGTGAATGAAGAGGTGTGGAGAGATAAATTCGTAGGGAAGATTGGTATGGAGTTATGTGAACCTGACATACAACCGCAAGGTTATAGTGGTGATAACATCGATATGTTAGGCTATAGATTAACCTTTTAGGTTTAAAATCAGATCCACTCGAGCTAAGTTGTACATAAGTAAGAAAGGCCCACCAGTTCTTGGCTGGATTGATCAGGGGCAAATTGCATATTGTCCTGGATCCAAACAGTGATGAACAGGTGAAGGTGGTGGATGAAGAGTTGGACGTCGCAAAGGATCTGTTACGTAAATTTCCTTCAGTTTTTGACACAAGCTTGGAAAATTTAAAAGGTTTTGAACATCGGATAATTTTGAAGGCCAATGCAGTTCCGAAGGTACACAAGGTTAGAAATGTTCCTATTTTGATTAGAGACGAAGTTTCAAAGGAGCTGGAAAGATTGGTGGCATTAGGAGTAATTCAACCCATTGAAGCGTCAGAATGGATTTCTCTACTGGTGGTTGCCAGACGCAGCAATGGGAAAATTCGTCTATGTGTGGACTTACATCATTTGAATGATAATATCGTTATTGATCGTTTTCCTTTACCTAGGATTAATGAAATGGTTCTCTCCTTAAAGGACGCAAAAATATTCTCCACCATAGATTTATCTGAGGCGTATCATCAGATTTCCCTGACTACTGACTCCAAAAAGAACACAGTGTTTATTACACCTTTCGGGTGTTTCCAATTTAACAGGATGCCTTTTGGTTTAGCATCTGCTGCTGCAGTGTTCCAAAGACTTATGGCACAGTTATTTGGGAATATTCTTGGTGTAAACTCTTTCCAGGATGACATTCTTATCTATGGAAAGAACAATGTCGAACATGATTCAAGACTGAAAGAGGTGATGAACATACTGGAGAAAAGCGGTTTTACTGTAGAACTGTCAAAATGCAAATTTGCAAGGAACAGCGTCATGTATTTAGGTCATGACATTGGAGCCCAAGTGTCAGACCTAAAGAGTCTCTGGTGAATGCTATAAAAGATGCTGCGCTCCCAAGTTCTAAAGATGATGTCAGATTTTTTTTAGGATTAGTAGAATACTGTACAAAATTTATTCCACGATTTGCTGACAAAAGTTTCCATCTGAGACAGCTATTGAAAAACAAAGTCAAGTTTGAATGGTCTAAGGAATGCCAGGAAGAATTCAACAGCATCACTTGAGAAATTAATAAAGTTCAAAGCTTGCACTGTTTTGATCCTAACCTGGATAACTGTATCACAACTGATGCCAGTGGTAAAGGGTTAGGTGCGGTATTAAGCCAGAACGATAAGAATGGGAAGGAATTCATAATCTCCTTTGCTTCTAGAGCTTTATCGCCACCTGAGGAAAGGTATCCCACAATTGAGAGGGAAGCATTGTCCTGTGCGGGGGCTCTGGATCACTTTAGAGTTTTTGTGTGGGGAAAACCAGTAACGATTTTATGTGATCACAAGCCTTTGGTGAAGCTATCGACAACAGAGGAAACTGTTAATGCTTCTGCGAGGATTGCAAGATTGTCAATAAGAATGCAGGATTATGTATATAAACTGATATATTTACCTGGCAAGGACAATCTTGTAGCTGACTTTCTATCTAGAATGCCTACTAAATTGGAAGAGTGTATGGATGAGAGTTGGAATAATTTTCAAGTAGCCTTTGTACGTACAGATGGTAGTCATGCTGTGTGCAGGGAAGACTGTATATCTGAATATGATAAAGATACAGTACTGATTAATATTTTGCAAGGAAAATGGCCTGATAAAGGCAAGTTGGGGGAGGAGGTTAAACCTTTTTGGGAAGTGACATCGCAGTTGTCTGTGGAGAATGGTACAATAATGAGAGGTGAGCGAATTATTCCTCCAAAGAACTTGAGGGAAGTAATTGTGGATCTATGTCATGAAGGACATTTTGGAATTGTAAAAACAAAGGGAGTGGTAAGAAGGTTATTTTGGTGGCCTAATGTTGATATTGAGGTCGAAAGGTTTGTATGGAATTTTTCCAAGTGTTTGAATGCTGACAAGACGTTGCAAACATTGAGACCGCCAATGAATGAATATTTCTTGCCCAAACAACCATGGGAATATGTGGCAATTGACTTTGCAGGGCCGTTTGGTGATGAACAAAAATACGTAATAGTGTTGATGGATCTGTTTTCAAGGTGGCCTGTTGTAGAAATTGTGGAGAGAGTAGACACGAAATGCGTTTTGGAATTTCTAGACAAGTTTTTTTTTTTTTTTTTTTTTTTTTTTTTGGTCTGAAGGTTTACCTAAAATGGTACTAGATTACAATGGTGTTCAATTCTTGTCCAAGGCATCGAAAGGTTACTTCAAAAGAATTGGTGTTCAACACAAAACTAGTGAGTGATGTAAGTGAGGTTTTGAATGAAGGGAGAGTGAGGAAACCACCTGGTTGGCTTAAGGATTATGTGTGTGGGGAAAAGGTTTTCTTGAGTTAAGTATTAATGTACATAATATATGTAAAGTACAGCTATTCGTACTAGTGTACTACTGTGAAATGTCAATGTTTTGTTGTTTCCTGAGTTGATTATTATGGTTTTAGCCGTATGTGCATACTAGGTTTTTAAGTACAACTGTAAGTACTACTGTTAAATTCAATATATTTTCTTTTTATTTTCTTTTTATTATCTGTGTATTTGAAAGGAAGGGGACGTGTTGTGTTTACATTCGAACGCGTTTCACTGTGGCTCGCGTGCCGTGGAACGTGTCGGATGAGAAGGAAACGGGAGAGCGGTTGTAGAAGAGGCATATCCTGTAGGCTCCGGGCATTAAAGTGTTTTTCACTTAAATTGTTGTGACGTCTTCACTACAACATAGAGAAGGCATTCGACAGCCTGGAATGGAAATACTTAAATGCAGTCCTAGAGCATATGGGTCTGGGAGAGGGATTCATTAGATGGACACAGCTGGTGTACACAGATGCTAAAGCCCGAGTCAGGACCGGGATACCTATATCCATACAATATAGAGTAGAGAGGGGCACAAGGCAGGGGGTGCCCCCACTTTCCCTTGCTGGTCGCGTTGGCAATGGAGCCACTGGCTATCCAGGTGCGGACTTCTACTTGGTATCAGGGACTATGGTACAAGGACTATTACCACAGAATAGTGCTTCATGCAGACGATCTACTTCTGTTCCTACAGGACGTGGGCTGGAACTAGAGGGAGCTCAGGCACTCTTGGCACAATTTGGCAGATTAACGGGGCTATGGGCGAACTGGCAGAAATCCCATCTATACCCTCTCTCTCTCTCTGAATAGTGACCCAGCCGAGGAGCTGGGGCATGTCTTTTGGGAACCCTGGTGCATGCCCTACCTGGGAGTCAAGGCTTACCACACCAGGGCTGATATATTATAGGGGAATATAGGTAGAGCCATTAGGGCACTGAAGTCTTATCTGGGATTCAGGAAGACACTTCCATAATCGGTAGTTAGGAGGATAGCACTTATTAAGATGGTGACGCTACTGAGACTCTTAGACCGCAAAAAAGTATTACCGCTCTGGATCCCTGTTGCACTTCTCAGGGAGCTGGATTCCTTGATAACTGCGTTCATATGGGGGCTGGGAGATGCCGGGTGGCTCTTGCCACTCAGAAAAGACTGCATGCGGAGGGGGGCCTGTTGGTCCCGGACTTCGAATCGTATTACCTGGCGGCCCAATTGCAGTGGCTAACCCAGTGGACGGCAATGCGCTGACTCCGAACGGATGGAGAGTCATCAGCGATTCCTTCCCTCTCTGGGTTTGCTGGCCTTCTTTTTCTGTTCACTGGGTCTGACCCATCGGATACCCTGAAGGTCTGGTCCTTCGTCAATGCTGGAAAAGATGCTTCCAGAAGACTGACACTAGCACGCCTTACTCTCCTGATATCCGAATGGCATGGCTCAAATGGGTGCTCCGTGGGGGTGATTGGGAGGGACTTGGCAGCTTGGGAAGAGGCAGGGGCCACACGGATTGGAGACTTATACAGGAAAAATCCCTGGAGCAGATACTAGAGAGGTGCTGAAGATGTCTAGAACTGGTTTCAACTCATACACTTTTATGTTCTATGCAGAGCATATCTTACTCCGAGATGGCTTTGTTACCACCTCCGAGTGGCAGACGCACAGTGTCCTCCCTGTGCGGAAGAAGCGACAGACTTTACCCACATGATATGGGCTTGTGTGAACCTCACCGATTACTGGAGAGCAGTGACGACATAGGTAGCAGGGATCATAGACCGTGAAACCTTTTGCACGCCGGGCCACTGTCTCCTTCATTGGTTCCCCCTCCATACCCACAAGAACAAAGCGACTAGTATGTTTCAAGACCTTGCATTCATCGTGTCCAAAAGAGAGAGAACAAAGAAATAGAAGAGACCGCTGGGCACCAAACTCCTTTGCTGGAAGAGCGAATTAGAACGCTGGGCAGAATACGAAAGTTTAGTACTGTAATGGGAACTTGGGCAGGGGATCCCCAAAAATAACGTGAGCTGGGGAACAGCTGGTTGCAACCCTGAAAGATGAGACTGGGATACCCCTTAATGAACCTGCACCATCATCCACCGCCTAAGAAGACATTGCTCCCAAAACATGGAGAGAATTAGCCCATAGGACAAGTCGCCCACAAGCTTTGTAATACTGGAACCCTAAGCAGTACAGCGAAACAATACATGCACTTGCACACACATTGTAGAACAGGCTGTTGGTCGGGAAGGTGGAGGGGGAGGGAGAGAGGGCGTTTAGAACAGTACTACTCTACGCACCATGATTATTAAATAAAGAGAAGAAGCTTTACCTTAGCCCTAGCGACATGTGAATAAACGTTAGAATCTGGCCCACACAGCGGGCAGGGAAATTGAAATACTAATGGACGGAAGCACCATATATATTACCCAGCCATGTAAGGAGGCGCAGACAAAACACACCTACTTACTAGGTGCTAATGATTGCAATCAACAAAGTTGCCACTAATGGTTAATGAAAGCTAACAATTGCTATGGTAACAACTGTATGAATGTAGAGACATGCCAAGCCTCAGAGGAGGAATGTATTGGTACTAAAAGTTAAATAAAATCTGTTTAAAAAAAGAAAATGTAGGGAGAGAGAGAGAGAGAGAGAGAGGCAGAATACCTGGCAGGGGGCTTATCCAACCTCTCTCCCCTCTGGCTCGAAAATAGGAGCAGACCTTGCCACGGGGGGTTGTTGGTGACTAAATGCCTGGGAACATAAGGATGAGAGGTTCTCCCATGAAATTAGAGTAGCGGCGGAGCTGTACTTTAACGAAAACAAGTACTCTGTCACATCTGCAGTTACACTCTGGGAAGCCTACAAGGCAGTGTTCAGAGACAGGGTGCAGAACGTAATGGCTTACAAGAAGAAAAGGGAGAAACAAAACATAGAAGCCCTGGAACAGCAACCGTTGGACCTGGAAGAGCGTTGAGGGGTAGATGTAGACCTGCACAGCCTGTGGAAGGTAATGCGCCTGCGTAAGGAGTATCACGCTTTAGCGCACAATGAAGCCAATTCTTAAGCACTAGCAACACAACACCATATTTATGGCCCAGGAGACCAGGCAGGAAGATTATTGGCATGGCTAGGAAAGCAAGAGATATAGGCACGCTGGGTGCACAGCATATGGTGAGAGGTATGATACTGACCAAGGGATAGTCATGAAATTTGCCAGGTTCTACAGGGAGCTCTTTCGCGCAATCCAGCTAGCAGATCTAGCCCAAAGAGATGAATGCTTAGCAGGAGTGCAGGTCCTACGTCTGACGACGGATGACTGCCAGTCCCTTTAGGGGGAAATACAACTGTCGGAGGTTGAAGCGGCAATAGGCAAACTGAAACCGGGCAAGACACCAGGCCCTAATAGCGTTCCAATAGAACTTCTCAAGAAGAATGCCGCCATCCTAAATTGTGTTGAAATATTGGGTTTTCTGATACAAGTCTGCCTGTTTCTGAAAGCCGAGAAGCTGGCGATTTTAGCACTGAAACTCTTTGTTGATGCCAATTTCAGGGGAAAAACCCACAAGCCTTCTTCTGCAGCCCTTTTTTCCAATTTAAAAAAGAAAAAAATGAAATTTTCACGGTATTTTGGCTAATTTCTTGATCTCCTTCAGGGGAACCTACAACATCTGGCTACCTCTAGAATCCCTAGGATGTTGGGGGAAAAAAGGACGCAAATTTGGCGTGGGTAGCTTATGTGGACAAAAAGTTAAGAGGGCCTAAGTGCGCCCTGCCCCAAATAGGCAAAAAAAACGCCTGCCGCCTGTCGGGGGTGGGGCAGAAATGGCCTAAAATAAATTTGCCCCCCCCACCCCCGGGAGCGACCCTTGCCTACGGGATCGCTCCCCACAGTGACATTGGCGCCAAAGAAAAAATCCCCGGTGCCAAGTGGTTTATGCCCCCTTGGGGGCAGATTGACCTGAAATCGGCCAATCCTCCCCCAAGGGGGGCAGAAATGGTCTAAATACAATTTGCCCCCCAGGGGAGCGACCCTTGCCTAATGGGTCGCTCCCCATCTCTAAAAAAAACAAACAAACAAAAAACACAAAAAAAAAATGTGCCCTGGCACCTAGAGGTTTCTAACCCCCCTGGGGGCAGATCGGCTTAATAATAGGCCGAGCTGCCCCCGGGGGGGGCAGAAATGGCCTAAAATAAATTTTAGAATTTAGAAATTGGCCACATCTCAAGGTGCGCTCCCAAGACCGAACTGTTCCCTTCCGTACCATAAACATTCTCTGGTAAATCCTTACCTCTCCCTCACTCCATGTTATGTCCCTGCTTTGGTGAGAAAAAGTAAGAGAAGCGAAAAACCTGTTGCATAAGTTGTACGTGGAAAAATACCTGCACCAGCTATATTACGGTGTTTGAAGCTAAGCACAAAATGGAGTCAGTGATCAAGATGGAGCTTGGTGTAAAATACAGATCGAATTACAAAAGGTTAGACCAATTCATCCACAACTGTTTTCTTTTAACAAGGTACACCATGTTATTTGAAACAGTTACCTGGTTTCATAGAGTGTTACACACTACAGTACATGAGAGGTGTCCTAGGCCATTTACTTTCTCCATTGAAGACTGCACCATTACTATCAGAGGTTCAAGATCTGGAGGTCAAGGGGCAGTGGTTCATACCTGGCTTCTTCCAAGGAGGACTGTGTCTGGTGGAGAAGAACAAGGGTTGTCGACCAAACATACACCTAAAAAAGTTACAGGGTTTGTTGCTCTACCATCACTTCAAAATGGAAGATCCACATCTGTTCAGGGATATTCTAAGGGAATGTTACTGAACAGTGAGACTGACTTTGAAGAACACCTACTTGACAGTGCATATTTATGGTCCAATATAAATTTTGGTACAACCCCTTTGGTTTACTTCTGCACCAAGGAGATTTACCTAGTTAATGAAGCCCTCAGTTGAATTCCTTATGACCATGTGTATATAGCAAAGTATTGTCATGTCCTGATCTAGATGATGGACCTTATATAGCAATTGGATATAGCTATCAAAGTGAAAAAGTCCCATCTCCCACCCAGCTGGAAGGTAGACTTTCAAGGACTTACGATAGATTTGATGCAGCAATACTGGCCCCTCCCCTCCCCCACCACCACTACTATCCAGAAGGAATTAAAATCAGTGCTGTGAAGGAACACAATCACTAAACTGCTAGCGAAATATGTGCACCTGTTGGAATCCACAAATTGACGAATCCTCCCATGTCTGCTATGACCTAATGCGCACTTCAGGAGGGGACTGCAGTACACTGAGAAAATCTCACGAAGCGGGGTGGAGGATTCAGTGGTGGAAGGACCCCTTGGGGGGCCTGGATTAGCTGTGCAGTTTTTGGAGTCGCCTTGAATTTGTGATTGTTGTGTGTCAGCCACTGAGTTTAAAGGGTTTGATCTGAAGAAATTTCCACAGGCAGAAGTGGCTGGAAGAGGAACCTACTCTTCATATTAACTACCTAGAGTTGCTGGCTGTTGTGTTCACTGTGAAGACCCTATCACGAGACTAGGCAAAATGTTGTCACTTCAGAATGGATAATGTGGTGTGTAATGTCAACATCTACATACAAAAAACAAACGTGCTCTTGCTGCATGCTGTCAAACAGGAGAGCTAATCATCCTTAACACTGAGTAATTACTCTGTTCAGGATGATATGTCTATCCCAGCTATAGGGATGTTTATTTTCATTTGGATCTCCCCCTCCCTGGATCTTCTCTTAACAATCTCTCAGCCTATGATGAGGGCCGGCCTGTCACTAGAGGATTTTCTGGTGAGTGCAGGATGGCAGAGGTTGAAGCATGAAACCCAAGGGATGCGTGAGGCCATCCCGTTCTTTTAGGTAAATGGCCTTTAGGTCTTATTCACAGTACATGCGCTAGACCTATTTTCCTGAACAGAGTAATTACTAATAAGTGTGATGGGCTCTCATATTTGAGAACATATAGCAAGGGCACTTTTGTGTTTTTGTGTGTGGATATTGAAACAGAGAGCACAAACTTGTACCCTTATTCAACAATCTCTCTTCTTCCCCCAGCCCTTTGTGTTAATGGCAGTGTGCTTCATAGTGTAATGTCAACAACCTGATTCCTGGCAGAGCTCCATGTACAGCGGGTTTCCACCAAAGGCAGAAAATCTTCAAACGGAACCTGGTGGCAGACTTGTTTCACAATATTTGTAGGACTCCTTAGATTGGAAACTGCACAGGACCATGTTTTGTGCACTGATAACCAAATGGAACTTGTGCATAATGAACAGATTTGCCACAAGATTAAATTTCCAGCTGTATGGAATTTTCAGCTAGCAGCAGAATCGAATGCAGCAGCTGTGGACGCATGTTTACAGGATTTGGGTATACTGGTGAATTATGTCTGGTGTATCAGCAGTAAGCAAGCCTGATTTTGATCACCTTGTTTTTTGAGGATGCTGATAGGGCCCACAGTGGAGCCTCATGCGCTATAGGTGGACAGATTCTTTCACATGGTACTGTGTAGTATTGAGTGACATTGGCCAATCCTGGGCCTTCTTTATCCAACAGACTTGCACTAATGGCCCTACAAGCCTTTGGTAGATGTTCGGGCTGATGCTTGGAAAGGCATCTGTCATGTGAGATCAGATTCTTTTCATGACTTTAATTTCTGAATGAAACTAGGAAAGCAGTGATGGTGTACAGGTCAATGATATCCTTTATCTCAGCTGTCTTGTTATGACACTTGACAGAAGGAGGTACTTTTGTGGCCAAGCATCCTCAAGTCTGCAGGCTGTTGAAAGGTGTGCATATGGCGAACACCTAGGTATGACCTTTTCTGGGATTTGAACTTAGTCTCTAGACTCTTCCATAAATGGATATTGGGGACCATTCAAGGAAGGTTCTATCGGCTAAGGTGACCATGTTGTTGTGCCTCTCAGATATGCGTGCTTTGTATTTGTCAGGCAGACTTTTCAATTCAGATAGAGTACCCTTCACTATTGGCCAGAGGACAAACCTCAAAGCAATCTTATCTTTCTTTTCTGGCCAATTTTAGGCTCTGTGTGATAGAACACTTTTATGGACTTAAGAAGAAGCTACATGGGCATTCAGGCCTGCAGATTGACTCACCTACTGATTGTTTTAGAAAACCCTTTACCACGGTTTCTTCTCGTATTGTAGCTAGAAAGCTGAGATGGTTGATGAGGGAAGCATGTTTAGACACACTATGTGGGGAGGCAATAGATGGCAATGAATTCCTGGTTGAAGGTATTTTGGAAGACCATGTTCTGCTGACTTTTACTAAGTCAACACATTTTGGAATGTTTTTATTTCAAACCATTGCTAGATGTAGCATCACAGGTGGTTAGCAAGCTTTGAGCAAGTCTAATTCCTGCCTATGGTTCCGCTGTAGAACCAGAAATTGTCTAGCTATCCAGAGAGAATGTTTTTAAGTTCTATTAAGGATGTGATGATGAGGTTTATCTGACCCAAGGATAAACAGTGTTAAGTCAAATTATTATTATTTTTTTGTTCTTTCATAGCTCATATTGCCATTTTTATAATTGGACGTGATTTCAAGGAATTTGTTAATGATTTGTTTTGCATGGTTATTGCATTTTCAACTCGAGGTCAGGATGGTTTGTTTTTCCTTCTTAGAGACAGAAGAGGAACGGCCATAGTGTTTGGAGGTTTGTTCAGTCTTTATATAATATTGAAACCTTTGGCTGGACGAAAGGGGAAGCTGGAAAGGGTCAAATGATTTGGTGGAAAATACAGGGATTCTGATTGTTTTTTTTTGTGCCACAGTCTTGGGAAATATGGTTTGTTAACATGGCGTGCTTGTTATGAGGTTTGTGAGTAAGAAAATTGAAGAAAGTAAGTATAATCTTTGCCACTGTATCCCTAACAGAATACATTATTTTACATTCTAAATAGTCAGGAAATGTTTTTTGTTCACACGTCAAACATCCAAAGCACGACCAGTAGTAGACTCTTTCACTCCTAATTAAGTAGGGTAATTAAAGTTGAAACGCTGGATCTGAGCCCATTTTATCCATTCCTAAAATGTGCTTGGAGGCTAGTGTTCATCAGATACCTATTAAACCTGTCTTCTCTTTCTGTGAGTAACATTCAGCCAGCTTAAAAGCCATCTGCATCTTTGACTAGAACCACAGCACCCTTTAATTTTAAAATAATTGAAAATTAAGCTGAAGTGGGTGTTCCCTAAGTATTTTAGTGTCTGTCTATAGTTCAATATCGCTCTATTGATTACGAGGGCTATCCAGTAGTCCCACGGGAACTGGGTAACAATAGATCAAATAATGCAGAACATCACTTGAGACTCATTTGAATAGGGAACCCTCATATGATACTTGGAGAATTCTCAATAATAATTGCAAACGTTAGAAGTAACAACTCAATTGGACATTAACAGTGCTGCAAAAGGTGCAAGTACACTGTTAAAAGAGCAAAAATCAAACCTACGATTCAGTTGGTCAATAACAATGCTGCATGTGCTCCATGACCACTGTTAAACAAAATTTATACATTTAATCTCTAGCTTTGAGCGATTTACAAGCAGAGATACAAATAAAAAATCGGGACCAAACCCGTTTCAATGATACATGTATTACATTGTTGCATATTTATCTCTGAAGTTGTGACAATTTAAAGTAAGTAGTGCGGACGACGCAGTGTACATAAAATGGTTCAACAGACAAAAACATTATAAAATACAGACACTGTATGTTCCCAATGGTTCTATGAAACTCAAAGTTCCAATGAAAAATTAGGAGGCCCAACCAGTCTAGCCACCATTGTATGTCCATTACCGGTGGCAACCAATTGGGAAAATTGTTGATGTTTTGACCCCCCCCCAACATATTTGAGGAGTCTCCTCCGAACTGTTATCTAACTACCACACCTACGTAAGGAAAAAGACCTGGTCACAGCAGTCATCAAATAGATCAGATCCTGTTGGTGGCTATGCAAATGAATCCTCTCAACAAAGATGGTGTATCACCTGTAATCTTTAAACGCTTCTAGTTGTAGATTTCTTACCCTAGAATTTGCCCCAGGCCTCAGTCTAGATTTGGAAATTTTTCTCAAGCAGTACCCCTGCATGCCGTTAGGTGGCATCTGTTGGCTCTGCGTCTGGTGTCTTGCATGCCAAATATGTTTCGCAGGACCTATGTAGGCGAAACACTGGCGCATTGACATCAGTTCTTTTCTTTCTACGCTTGCCAGCACTGTCCTGAAGAAGAGCTACCCCTCAGTCACTTTTTGACTGGTCTTTTCAACTTTTTGTCAAAGGTTTTTGAATGTCTACTCTAATCTCCTGGTGCGTTGAGATGTCATCATGCAAGACTGGGTTCAAGCTCTGTGGTCATTGTGCGATGCTGGTGACAGATCGGCATTTTGTGTGCTTGTGGTGTCTGAGCACGACTTCGAGTCATGGTCACGCTCCCGAGTGCCGGGCCATGAATCTGAAAGTTTTGAGGCAGGCGTCCCTAAAGATCATTGCGGCCCGGCGCTCAGCTCCACGTCTCAGTCGAGAGAAAGGTCCTGAGACCGGTTGTGAAGCCCCCATTCATCGTCGTTCTACTCCAAGTCCTCGGAACGGTCAGTTAAGTCATGACATAGGAAGAAGTCAAAGAAGAAGAACAAGCGTTCTTTAACTTCACCCCATCCATCGGCCATTGAGATGAGGGAAAAGGAGCATTGTTGTTCCAGGCCTCCATCCTTGGAGCTTGCATCTGGGTCGGCTCTACACCTCCCCAACTTTCCGTGAGCCTGGAGCGACCCCTGCCCAACTTGAGAGCTTTGAGGCCATGCACCTCATCTTTAGGCAGGCCGACCCTACTGTAGAGCCCGCTGGTCCCCCTTTGGCTCCGTGCTGGCAGCTTCGACCTTGGCTCCAGGCGGCACCCATGGATCTGTTCCCAGATCCAAACCGGCGTCCGTCATACCACCTCAACCTTCCCTGACGCCGGTTCAGATGTCGACGCTCCAAACACCTCCAGTGCTCCCCGGGTGTGTTCAACCTCCATCCTCCTTGTCATGGAGTTGCACGACGCAGATTCCGGCTTCGACAGGGGCCTTGCCCCCTCGGTCAGATCCTGACCCCCTTATTCTTATTAGTTGGGGTACGGTGAGTAATGGGAGAGGTCGCTGGATCCTTTAGAATACCAGCTCCAAGATTCCATGGACTCCCAATGTACTTTGGTGAGGCCAGTGGTCTAGATACTTCTCCTGACACTGGCATGCTTTTCCCCCTACTGTGGCTACGGAGGGGGTAGTGTCCTATTTAATGGTGGTTTGAAGGTCCTGGACCTTAAACTACCTTCGGTGGCAGTCAGAACTAACCTCCTAACAGGTGCTTCAGCCTGGGGCTTCTTCCTCTGAATCCCTTTTGTCCTTTAATTAAGAATTTAAAGATGTCCTGCTGGGTACTTGGCCCAAAACCAGCATCAGGGCTCCTGTGAGCAAGACATGGACCTGCTCCAAATGACTCAGAATTCCTGACGCAACATCCCACCCCTAAGAGCTTGTTTATCTAAAGCCTCTTCATCCCAGGGCACATGCTCTTCTGCATCCCCAGATAGAGAATCCAGAGGCTGGACCAACTTGAGAAGATGTATTTTTCCTCCAGCCTGGCCTTGCCTTTTGGGCTGTTACACCCATACTCTATGGGACATGGTTGCACAAGTGCTGCCACAAGTCCTGGAGGAAGCATTGGCCATTCTTTCCCAAGTTGTTTCTGACGGAAGAGACGCAGCGAAGTTCGCAATCTGATTTGGGCTTGACCAGACCGACTCACTGTGCAGAGCAGTTGCATTGACTGTGGACTTGAGGTTCCCCCCCCCCCCCCCCCCCACCACCACCACCGCCACCATGCAGCTGCCTCAAAATCTTTAGTCTGACTCTTACCCACCAAGGACCAGTCGGATGTAGGATTCGCTATTGCCTGCTCCGCTGGCAGTCCATGTCAGATAGGTGCGTTTTGCTACTCCCGCACCCCCCCCCCCTCCTACAATCGGATGACTGGAGGAATCACCTGACATTTCTTTGTGAGGAGGTTACAGCTCTCTTGGCCAAGGCAGCCACAGTCCTGTCCTGCCTGCCCACAGACGTTACTTGCGATTCATGGTAGGCCACAAGCACTTTTAGTTCACCGTGCTCCCTTTCAGCATTGCCTGTGCCCCTCGGGTGTTCAACAAGGTAATGACGGTGGTCGCAGCCCATCTGCGCAGGTCTGGAGTTTGTCTTCCACTACCTTGACGACTGGCTGCTGAAGTCGGGCTCGCCCCAGGCTGTTGCCTCCCGCCTTGAGACTACGGCAGACCTCCTGCATTCGCTGGGGTTCACTATAAATGAAATCACACCTGACTCCCCTTCAGACTGTCCCTTTCATTGAAACTGTTCTGGTCACAGTGTAATTTGGGGCTTATCTTCCCGAGCAAGGAGTCCAGGATATTCAGGCTATGATACCGATGTTTCAGCCTCTATCCTGGATTTCGATGAGAATGATTCTGAGGCTGCTGGGCTTCATGGCCTCATGCATCCTGCTGGTGACACATGCCTGGTGGCATATGTGGGCTCCACAGTGGGACCTGAAGTCCCAGTGGGCACAGCATCAGGGGAATCTCACCGACCCGGTTCAGATCTTGGAGTGAACTGCGTAAGATCTGCAGTGGTGGCTATTAAACTGGGATTGGAACAGAGGCAGATCCCTTTCCCACCAGATCTGACAGTAGTGACAGATGCGGCCCTCCTGGGATTTGAGGGGGGCACCGGGGAGTGGCGGACATCAGAGGCTTCTGGTCTTTGGATGCAGCTTGGACTGGAGTGCACTACGATCCTGATAACCAGGTTCCCGGTGCCAGTGTTCTTTCCCTAAAACATTGCAAAGGTAGATGGATACACCTTTAGCTTCCACTATAAGCCCCATGTAAAGGGCATGGCGTACTAAGGGTAGGTCCCTCAGGGCAGCAGCACTGATTGTGCCACCCTAGGGCCATGCACCCAGCACTGCCGGAGTATCCTGGTGCAATCCTAAAAGCAAACTTGACATGGCACACTGCCTGTGTTCTCTGTCCCCCCCCCCCCCCCCCCAATACACTCACTGCATACACTATGGATAAGACACCCCTCTGGCAAACCTTCCAGCCTTAGGCAGGGTGCACCATATTATATGTGAGGTCATAGCTGGAATAGCAATATGCCCCTACTGTGTTCTTTCCAAACCTGGGACCTAGAGAGTGAACAGAGCAGCCATTTTAATACATGTGCTGGTCAGCATGAGTTTCCCAGCTACACGTTGGCCACTCTGAGCCCTGGATTGTTTGGTGTCCACCAACTCAGAATGATAAATCCAAACTGTTACCAGTATTGGTTGTATCCCTAAATGTATCCAGGGGTTACCTTAGAGGTGCCCCTGCAAAAGCTAACTACCCTGGCATGGTTGCGGACTGGTCCAATCCAGCCTCCCACCTCCAGACACCCAATCTACAAACCTTGAGGGCGAGATCAGTCTCTCTTGTTTGTAGAACAATGCCCTTCCTGGGTGGAGGTGCTGACGCCTCCTCCCTCAGGAATATGCACTGCCCTGGCGGCAAGCTTTAAAGGGCTTACCGCCTTGAATCTTGTCCCCGCCAGGCCTGCTGCTAGCAGCATATGATCACCCCCTCTGCAAACCCCCACTTTTGGCAGGAGCAAAGGCGGTAAACTACACAAAGAGCAGGAGAAGTGTCCCCACCACCCCTAAGGTGTTGCCTGCGAGGTGGGCACTCCATTTCATTTACCTCCATCTTGGATGGAAGGAAAATAGCCAGTCGGGGATAGGGAAGTGACTCTTACCACTGGAAATGGTCACTGTAATGGGTGTAGCCACTCAAAATTGGAAACCATCAGGTTCCCCCTAAAATGCCTACTAAGTTCAGTATTTAGTGGGCATCCCTAGACCAGGTAATCAGATTCGACAGACAAAAAAAGACCAGTGCCAAGAAGATCCAAGGCACGAGAACTGTGGACCTGCTGCAACAAAGAAAAGGCACCAAACTCTGCCTGCTGCACCCAGGACCTGACAATCGCTGCTGAGTAGCTGCTTGATAACTGGAAAAACTCTAAAGAATCCCAGAGACCTCAAGGCTTAGAAAATAGGCGTAGAACTCCCTCCAGGGTGGAGGTACCACTCTGCAACAGCAAGTAGTCAGCAAGCCAGTGAGGGTCACTTCACTGACCAGCCACTAACTCCTGAACCGGAAGTTGCAGCTAGACCCAGCGACACTCCGATGACCATGAGGACAAACCCTGCAAGTGTACCAAGTTTGGTGGCACTGCACCCTCCAGTGGTCAAACCATACCAATACCCTGGTTATTGGTCAGCTAACGTCAGACGCCAAGAAAACCAGCCAGCCCGGGACTGAAAAAGGACCAGGAGGCAGCCCCAGTCAAGGGACTTCAGGAACACCCCTGACCTCCTGCCAGAGCTCCCACGTTCTCCTGCAAACAACACTTGAACCAACTTACCTCCTGCTCCAGAGGGCATCCTTGTGCACAGCTCCTGGCTCACTGATTCAACATGTACCCGGCCACCCTGTGCCCTGCAGTGAAGAACCTGCTGTGTCCTTAGAGTTCCCTACCCCTTGCGACCTCGACACTCCCAGGGGACCCCAAGGAACTATCTTTAAACTTACCTGTGCAGTGCTTTTCCAAGTTATCTCACGCAGTGGCCCTGCACCAGGTCCAGAGACCTTTCACTATTGTTCCTGCTGAAACCGGGAGCTGCCCGAACTTTTCTGGCTGACACAGTTGGCCCACCGACGACCTCGACCAACCTGCAAAAGAAGAACTTGGTAAACCAACTGTACAATTTTAGAAGTATTTTTAAATGTGATCTTCCAGTGATTCTCATGGTTCATAATTACACAGATTTTTTTTTTAAAGTTCAAAAATTCATATCTCAAAAAGTACTTAATCAATTTTGATAATCTTGGTCTTAAAAATTACAAAGAAATTGAAGTATTTTTATAAATTGGTTTTGAGGTATTCCTCTGAGTGTATGAGTTGCATGACTGATACTGTGAGTACAACAAATGGTTTTCACTTCTCCAAGATTGGCCTAACTTCTTGAACAAGCTTTCTTAAAAATTAGAGCATTTGGTGATCTAGTTTGTACCCCTGTAAACCAGTGTGTGGTTGCCTAAACCCCTTGCACAGTGTGCCTAGCTTTGCACACTACATAGAGGGCCAGCCTCCTACAAATGGCAGAGGTTTTGTGTGTGAAGTTTCCAAGGTGGCACTCGCTCAGCGACGCTGAAGGCACATGGGGTACTGCTCTCAAAATCTCCAGATCCAGGCTGATACCTGAGGAGTATTCTAAGGTGAGGAATCTGCAACTAGAATAACTCTCTCCCAGATAAGGTGTTACCGAAGGTAAATAACTTTTTATTCAATACCTAAAACATAACAAGAAAAAACAACGAATGAGGAGGGCCACACCATGGCCCAACTGGGATGTAACCAATACATCATCACATAACTAAAATGTGTGCTCACTGACCTATAAGCAACTGTCAAATAAGTCCTCCAGTGGGCCTAGAAATGAGAAAAGCAAGTGGGAATGAAACTAGCCCTTAGTAACGAGGGTCATGCAAAGTAAAAAGTAGCCTCAATCCAATGCTGTAGTGACCCACCAGTGCCCTGCAATGGCATGCACGTTCCAATCTCGCTCTGCATATGGTTGCCTCAATTAATTCCTGAATCATGATCATTAGCAACGTGGACAGACTTAGTACTCGAAGTGTGTCCAGGAAAGACTCGTTCATGTAGTGTTCAACGAAGAACATGCCCCCATTGAGAAACCTTGCATTGTGAACGTTCGACCGGTTAAAGAGAACGCTTACATAAGTTATAGAAGCTGTACACGCTGTCTCCCAATACCACAGGTTCAATCTGAAATGGCTAAATCGGAGTCCGTAATAGCTGACGCTAAGAAGTTACCACATCTTTCACCACTGAGAATGAGCAAAACACTCCGTTGTTATAACTGGACAGTGGGTTCCGTTATTGTATACCAGCAAACCACCACATCAAGCTTACTGTAGATTTTACTTACATCGTAGCCAGGGCTAGGCGTGGGCCGCGTGGGCAGCTACCCAGGTACTCGCCCCTGCTCACAATGAAGGGGCCTTTCAAGAGACTCCAGTTACAAGGACCAGGAAGCAGCCGAGGTGCAGTGTTGTGAGGCCTAAGGAAGGGAGACAGTGCCCCCTCCCCACATCCCTACGCCCCCCTCCCCTGGGCCTCTCATCCATGGGCTGAAAGAGCTTCAGAAATCTAATCGCTGTATCTCCACGATGTGTGTGAAATGAGCCCTGCCCCTGCCTGAATGTAAAGCAGGAGGTCCTGCAGGGCTCACAACAAAAGAAAGAATCTTGTCCCGTCACCTAGGATGCACTAAAGGAAGATAGTAGTCATCGATATTTACAAAAAAAAACATTTCTTTAACACAGAAGATTTTACCTTAGTACATGGGGCTGTATCACTTCATTGAGATGTGTTTAGTAAACGTGAGAGTGTTTAAACATGAACTGAAAACACTGCTACCCCTCCCCTTATGATAATGGTTTTAGTGAACAAAAAACTGGGCCACAGGAATTATATGGCAAGAAAAGACCAAATTGGGCGGCAGAGTTTACTACATTATGTGGCAAGAAAAGGCAAATTATGTGTCATAATGGGGCACATTTTGTCATATTATTATCTCATTATTTTGTCAATCACCCTAATACAGGAATAAGCAAGAGAAAGATGACCAGTTAACCTTTGCAAAGGTCATTCCAATGTGCAGCAACAAGTGCTGTGTTTTAGTAACATTTGAGCTTGAAACAACTATTTTTTTGTTAAAAGCTGCAGATTATTTAGCTGATGGTTTATGCGGCAAATCCACAATTATGAGGAAAAAGCGGTGACCACAAAATCAAATATTGCCATTGATCCTGACTAAGAGGCATGTTGGGGTTTATGTGTACCCAAAGTGTGGCTAGATTCTTATTAAATATGCAGCAAAATTAGTCTATTACACCAAACACAAGACGTGGTGTACAGCACAAATCCTGACTGCACACATTTGAATGTGCAATGATGTGGGATAATGACCAAAATGGAGGTTATTTGAAATAAAGTATTTGACTAGTATCACACAGTTTGGTCAAGCAGGGAAGGCTGGTTTGATCCTAGATTTTTCCAGTTTTCACTTTGCAATTCGGCCACTGTATGGGTATCTCTTTATGGCATTAAAGCTTAGTACTTCATCTTGAATTCTTGGAGAAGAAAACTAGAGTATGGGTGACGGGCAGGTTCCACATAGTATTTTTGATAGCTTTACCTAGCACAAATGTTGGCCATGGACATAAGAGTGCCTCACAACAGACACAAACTACAGTAATGTTTTTCCTGGACAGATTTACCTGGAATTCACAGGATACCAACCAAGACTGGGATTGAAGCCTGGCTCCCATTGATGCATGGTGGGCAGCTGTGGCCACTAGGCCATATCGTCTCCTATGAAAGCTCAGCTCATTTTGGGCTCCAGGTTCCTAGAGGACCTTAAGCTGAACAGAGCCAGGCCTCTGATTTGAGTCTTCAGTTGCTTGACCACCTATAGTAGCATGTAAAATAGATTAATGTTAGGAGGGGCAGACTCCATGCAAAAATGTAAAAACACTCAGTGTGTGAGTCTGGACGTGGAGAGATCAATGTAAAGGAAGAGAGCAGCTAAAATTAGCTAAGAGGCCAGGGCGAGAAGAGTGGTAAACAACAGCATATGGAGGCAAAATGTGAATGTGAGGGGCAGAACCAGCAAGAAGACGATGGGGAAAATAGGGAGTGATGTAAAGGGGGAGAACCAGCAAAAACGCTTTGGCAGAAGAAGGTAAGAGGCTAGGTGGAAAGTTAGGAGTAAAGGATTGAGGGGAAAGATGGATGTAAGATTGGCAGAATCAGAGAGAGAAGGTAAGATGCTTGGTGAGAGATAGGTGAACAGGAGATGATGCAGAGGTGACCTGGATATAAGGGTTTAGAAGCAGCAAGAGTAGGTTATAGGTTGGGCAAGAGATGAGGTGAAAAGTAAAGCTTTGATGGGAGAGTTGGATGTAAGCAGGCAGAATCAGCAAAAAATAGTAAGTGGCTGGGGAAGAGATAAAAATGTTGATTCAGTATGTGGCGCTAAAGGCTGTTGAGCCTTCTGCTGACACTTAAGATTCCCAATCTCTACTTTCCTGTAACAAAATGTAAAAAACAAAAACAAACTTAGTTTTGAGATGCATGTAAGGTCCTTCACAAAGGGTTGTGATCTTGAACCATCCCCAACATGTGTGCTGAATTTTAGACTGCTGTCTGTGCACTCTATTACTCCTCTTGACCTCTCTATTAAATCTCACTCCCAGTAGGACCCTACCCTGCACGTGTCCTGACCAGAGATTTAGAGCTTGTAACTCTTGTCCTGAACTCTTATGTTGTTTGCCTCATCCTATGTGTAGGAAGTTGGCTCTGTATATACTATCTCAAAGTGAAAGATAGTGTGCACAGAGTCCAAGGGTTCCCCTTAGAGGTTGTTAGTGGCAAAATTAGATAATACTAATGCTCTATTTTGTGGTAGTGTGGTTGAGCAGTAGGCTTATCAGAGGGTAGTGTTAAGGGGGTGTGGCCAAGCCAGCGATCATGGCGGACGTGAGCTAAGTGAGCTTCGCGTCTCGCCCCGGCAGCACACGGGGGTCTGGAGGTGGGTGGTGCCTTGTGGACTGTGGTGCCGGGCAGCTTGGGGCCCCAGGCAGTGGCAGAGCTGAGCGCCGGCTCCTGAGAGTGGTGCGGAGAAGAATCGGGCCAAGCACACGTGGATCCGCGGCCCGCCGGACTCTGAGTGGCAGGTGCGGTCCTACTGAGGTGCGCAGCTGCGGCGTGGTGGGGCCCCCTGGAGAGTCAGCACCTCATCAGACTTTGAGAGGAGCTTGAAAGCACGTGGAGGAGGGCTCCGGCCTCCCGCACGAGGCGCTGAGGGGGAAGGGCTGGGCCCTCCGACCGTGTGGACTGGATTGCTGGCCTGCCCCTGACCGTTAAGCTGGATTGAGGCCTTAAAGGCCTGGAGTTGGTACCTGGTGGCCCAGTGGAAGGAGGCAGGAGGAAGGCTGCTGAGCAATCGTGGGCTGGGCTGCTTGTGCTGCTGCGCGGTGCCATCCTGGGGGTGCAGGCAAGCGGGCCCAGCCCTGTTTGGAGAGCTGGAGAGGTGCCAGGCCGGTCTGCATTGGAGGCGACTGGGAGGCAGATTTATTGCTGAGGACGAAGTTGGAGGCAGGGAGTCGGGGTGGCTGTCTACGAGAAGCTAGAGGCTGCCCTGGAGGGCCCACTTTGCTGCGTGACTGCTGCACTGGCTGCAACAATATTCCGGCCTGGTCCCCCGTGTGGGCTAGGCGCCTGGAGGACCCTAGGCTATCGAGGCTGGTGGTGTGTCGGCTGTCAAACTGAGTGGCGCTGGCGGGAGCCTGCATTGACGCTGCTCATGGCGGGGACGGGCAGTCTTCGCTCTGGTACCGGAGCTGGGAGATTGCAGGATGCTGCGGTGCAAGACAGCTAGAAGTTGGACACTGTGCTGGCTGCGGTGGAACGCATTGGAGACTAGCTGGAGCTTGCTCGCACATCTTTGGAAGCAAAGATCGACAAGGTGGCCAGCGACCTTGTCTTGCTGCATGCTGACCACTGCAATTTGGCGGATAAAGCAGGTATGATAGAGGCGCGAGTGGACGAGCTGACACTGGTGGCGTCTCGCTTGGAGTCTACGATGGGGGATGTCCTAGCATGTGTGGCGGAGCTCGAGCGTCCCGTGGAAGACGCAGAGGGCCGCACCAGGAGAAATAATATATGGTGGTTGGACTGCCGAAAGGCGCGGAGGGCTGGGACGCGGTGGCCTACTCTGAGAGCTGGCTTCGGGCACTGGTACCGGCTGGTGCACTAACCCCCTTTTTTTCGGTGGAGCGGGCTCATTGAATCTGCACGCATGCTGGTACTGTAGCTGCCTCCTATTGCTGGTCAAAACTGCAGCTAGCCGGTTCCCCCCCCCCCCTCCTTGTTGCTCACCTTAGCCGGGATGACTGCCTTGGTGAGCGCTTGCTTCCTTGTGTGGTTTGGTCTACCCAACTGTCCTGCTAGCAAAGAATTAGGATGTGTGATTATGTTGTTGAATGTCCAAGTTGTTGGGTTTGGGTGGATTTAGGAAGGTACCCTCTTTCTAGCCTTGTTACCCCCACTTTTGGCCTGTTTGTGAGTATATGTCAGGGTGTTTTCACTGTCTCACTAGGATCCTGCTAGCCAGGACCCCAGTGCTCATAAGTTTGTGGCCTATATGTGTTCCCCATTTGGTGCCTAAGTGTATCACTGAGGCTCTGCTAACCAGAACCTCAGTGTTTATGCTCTCTCTGCTTTCTAAATTTGTCACTGCAGGCTAGTAACTAAATTTACCAATTCGCATTGGCACACTGGTACACCCATATAATTCCCTTGTATATGGTACTTAGGTACCCAGGGTATTGGGGTTCCAGGAGATCCCTATGGGCTGCAGCATTTCTTTTGCCACCCATAGGGAGCTCAGACAATTCTTACACAGGACTGCCACTGCAGCCTGCGTGAAATAACGTCAACGTTATTTCACAGCCAGTTTGCACTGCACATAAGTAACTTATAAGTCACCTATATGTCTAACCTTCACCTGGTGAAGGTCGGGTGCCAAGTTACTTAGAGTGTGGGCATCCTGGCACTAGCCAGGGTGCCCCCACATCGTTCAGGGCAAATTCCCCCGACTTTGTGAGTGCAGGGACACCATTACATGCGTGCACTATACATAGGTCACTACCTATGTATAGCGTCACAATGGTAACTCCGAACATGGCCATGTAACATGTCTAAGATCATGGAATTGTCACCCCCAATACCATTCTGGTATTGGGGGGACAATTCCATGATCCCCCGGGCCTCTAGCACAGAACCCAGGTACTGCCAAACTGCCTTTCTGGGGTTTCCACTGCATCTGCTGCCAACCCCTCAGACAGGTTTCTGCCCTCCTGGGGTCCAGGCAGCCCTGGCCCAGGAAGGCAGAACAAAGGATTTCCTCTAAGAGAGGGTGTTACACCCTCTCCCTTTGGAAATAGGTGTGAAGGGCTGGGAAGGAGTAGCCTCCCCCAGCCTCTGGAAATGCTTTGATGGGCACAGATGGTGCCCATCTCTGCATAAGCCAGTCTACACCGGTTCAGGGATCCCCCAGCCCTGCTCTGGCGCGAAACTGGGCAAAGGAAAGGGGAGTGACCACTCCCCTGACGAGTACCTCCCAGGGGAGGTGCCCAGAGCTCCTCCAGTGTGTCCCAGACCTCTGCCATCTTGGAAACAGAGGTGTTCGGGACACACTGGACTGCTCTGAGTGGCCAGTGCCAGCAGGTGACGTCAGAGGCTCCTTCTGATAGGCTCTTACCTCTTTTGGTAGCCAAACCTCCTTTTCTGGCTATTTAGGGTCTTTGCTTGGGGAATTCTTCAGATAACGAATGCAAGAGCTCACCAGAGTTCCTCTGCGTTTCCCTCTTCACCTTCTACCAAGGATCGACCGCTGACTGCTCCAGGACGCCTGCATAACCGCAACAAAGTAGCAAGACGACTACCAGCAACATTGTAGCGCCTAATCCTGCCGGCTTTCCCGACTGTTTCCAGGTGGTGCATGCTCTGGGGGTAGCATGCCTTCACCCTGCACCAGAAGCTCTGAAGAAATCTCCTGTGGGTCGACGGAATCTTCCCCCTGCTAACGCAGGCACCAAAAGACTGCATCACCGGTCCTCCGGGTCCCCTCTCATCCTGACGGGCGTGCACCCTGGAACTCAGCAACTCTGTCCAAGTGACTCCCACAGTCCAGTGACTCTTCAGTCCAAGTTTGGTGGAGGTAAGTCCTTGCCTCCCCACACTAGACTGCAAAGTTGTGTACTGCGTGATTTGCAGCTGCTCCGGCTCCTGTGCACTCTTCCAGGATTTCCTTCGTGCACAGCCTAGCCTGGGTCCCCAGCACTCCGTCCTGCAGTGCACAACCTTCTGAGTTGTCCTCCGACGTCTTGGGACCCCCTTTTGTAACTTCGTGTGGTCTCCGGTTCACTCTTCTTCTAAGTGCCTGTTGGGGTACTTCTGCGGGTGCTGCCTGCTTCTGTGAGGGCTCTCTGAGTTGCTGAGCGCTCCCTATGTCTCCTCCTCCGAAAGGCGACATCCTGGTCCTTCCTGGTCCTCAGCAGCACCCAAAAACCTCTACTGCGACCCTTGCAGCTAGCAAGGCTTGTTTGTGGTATTTCTGCGTGGGAACACCTCTGCAAGCTTCATCGTGACGTGGGACATCTGTCTCCCAAAGGAGAAGTCCCTAGTCCTCTTCTTTCTTGCAGAACTCCAAGCTTCTTACATCTGGAGGCAGCTTCCTTGCACCTTCATCCGGGGTTTCCTGGGCCCCTGTCCCCCCCCACACCCCACTAGACACTGTCGCACCTATTGGACTTGGTCCCCTTTCCTTGCAGGTCCTCAGGTCCGGAAATCCGTTGTCCGTGCATTGCTGGTGTTTGTTCTTCTTGCAGAATCCCCCTATCACGACTATTGTGCTCTCTGGGGGTAGTAGGTGCACTTTACTCCTACTTTTCAGGGTCTTGGGGTGATGTAGACTTGGACACCCTGACTGTTTTCTTACAGTCCCAGTGACCCTCTACAAGCTCCCATAGATCTGGGGTCCAATCGTGATTCACATTCCACTTTTGGAGTATATGGTTTGTGTTGCCCTTATACCTATGCTTACCTATTGCAACTTATTGTAATTCTACACAGTTTACATTACGTTTCTTGCTCTTACTTACCTAATTTTCGTTTGTGTACATATAACTGGTGTATATTACTTACCTTCTTACTGAGGGTACTCACTGAGCTACTTTTGGCATATTGTCATAAAAATAAAGTACCTTTATTTTTAGTAACTCTGTATATTGTGTTTTCTTATGATATTGTGCATATGATATAAGTGGTATAGTAGGAGCTTTGCTAGTTCAGCCTAAGCTGATTTGCCATAGCTACCTTCTATCAGCCTAAGCTACTAGAAACACCACTTCTACACTAATAAGGGATAACTGGACCTGGCACAAAGTGGGAGTACCTTTGGTACCCACTACAAGACAGGCCAGCCTCCTACAGCGGAGACCGGTTGTCTATCTGCTCTGATGGTATTGGTTTTGTTCTGGTTATGTTGGAGGCTATACATAGGCGCAGGTACTCCATATATTCTTATCTCAAAAGGCACTCAGTACACCTCGCTTTTTTGCAAGAGACCAGTTTGGTGCTCTCAGAGCTCCCTCACTTGCAGCGGTGTTGGAGGGGGCAGCTATATGCAACAGGTCACTCCTCTTATGCCAGGGGTGCCCTGATCTGGATCAAAGCGGGTGTCCCCTTTGTGGCAGAGGAGCAGATCATAGATACACAAGGGAGATTTGCCCTGGTTCGTGTACGGCTTGCGGGCCGGGCCATAGTACTGGGCTTTATTAGCGCCCCAAATGTAGATCAGACTTCCTTTCTGCACAATTTGTCCCACCACTTGGCAGGTTGGAGTGACTACCCCTGGTTACTGGGAGGAGACTTTAATAGTGTGCTAGATATTGACTTAGATCGTTCCTTCCCTCCATTGACTGCGTCACCTGCTGTGGCGTCCGTGTGTGGGTTAGTAAATTGGACACAACACTGGCACCTGGTAGATATATGGCGGCAGCGGAATGCTGCAGACAGAGTTTACTCGTACTATTCTGTGCCACACTCCCTGCATGTGCGCCTGGACAGAGTGCTCTGCATGCAGAACTTGGCCTCTGCGGTCGTAGGGGTGGATTATCTGGGACGCACGCACTCAGATCACAACCCACAGATTCTGCGTTTGGGTTGGGGTCTCTCGCTCCCGCGGCAGTCCCTACCTGGAAACTCAGACCTGAGCTCTAGGATGATGCTGCATATAAAGCATTACTAGACGCGGCGATTCCCTGAATTTTGTTTTTTAGTATAATGGTGGCACTGCCTCTATGGGCCTGCTGGAGTGGGATGCCTTTAAAGTCTTCATCCGTGGTCACTGTATGGGGACTCAGTGGAATTTGCTCTGCTTGATTGAACGTGACCTGGCTCATATAGAGCGAGACTCGCTGTGCCCGTAGAGGGAAGCTACGCGGAGCCCCGCATAGGGAACCTTGTTGTCCAGGGCCCGTGCTGAGTGGTTGGCGCTACTTGAACGGTTACGTCACCTGAATTATGCTGCGCACTCAGCGAGAACGCACGCTTCAGATGACAAATCGGGCAGACTTCTGGCCTGGCTGGTTAGAGCTGATCGTGACCATGGACCGGTTATGGAGGTCTGCTTGGAGTCTGGTCGTTTGTTGCATACGCCTGGGGAAATACATTCTGCGTTTACACATTACCAGATGCTGTATGCTTCAATGGTGGTTTCCCCTGAACGGTCCTGTGATGAGTTTCTCTCTAGTGTGGAACTCCCAGGTCTGACGGTGGACCAGGGGAATGCACTGGAGGAGCCTCTTGATCTCGCTGAGATACAGGCCAGTATTCGTGAATTGTCATATGGCAAGACGCTGGGCCCGGATGGTCTGCCGGCTGACTTTTACAAGGCATTTACTTAAATTCTCACACCCAAGCTACTCCGGGTTTATGCGGAGGGGAAGCTTGATGACATCTCAGAGAGAGGGGCTGCTTGTGTCCCTTCCCATACCTGGCAAGGACCCAGTAGAGTTGGGCTCTTACCGACCGCTAGCAGTGCTCAACACGGACTATTAAATACTGGCCAAAATGCTTGCATTGTGTCTGGCGCCTATAACACCGGGCCTGGTACACCCAGATCAAAACGTGTTTGTGTCAGCTAGGGACACATCACCTAACGTTAGGCAGCTGTTTCGCACCATGCAATACTCAAGATGGGACTGGCCACAGGCGGGATGTCTGGTCCTTGACCTGGAGAAGGCCTTTGATTCCTTAGAATGGCCCCATCTTTTCAGGGTCTTGCGGCGGTTTGGCATTGGGCCCCACTTTACTCGCATGGTTAAGTTGCTATACACTCATCCTCAGGTCTGGGTCAAGATGGGGGGCATTATATCAGTCAGTCAATGTGCGCAGAGGCAAGGTTGCCCCCTTCCCCCCGCTGTTTTCCCTTGCCATGGAACCATTGGTGATGGTTTTGCGTGACAGAGGTTCTGGTTGGAGTATTATCCCGGGGGGGCGGCCTACACGTGGCATTGCTGTACGCGGATGACCTTTTGTTGTATTTTAGATAGATTACCCGAATCCCCTCAGAGGTCAGGACCCTTTAGCAACAATTTGCATGCGATATCTGGCCTCAAGGTCAATTGGTCCAAATCATGCCTCTTCCCTTTTGTCTCTACGCTTTCTAACCCAGAGCTTTGCCTTGCTGGGAGCATTGTCCCATGGCAACCACACTCATTCCGGTACCTAGGCATTCGTATTTACCACTGTGAGGGGGACCTAGTTGACGGAAGTCTTAAGAGAGCGGTGTCTTCGATCAAATCCCAGATTGCTTTTTGGCAGATGCTGCCGCTGTAGGTGGCAGGTAGGATAGCGCTGCTACAAATGATAGTCTTACCGCGCCTGTTATATTACTTTTCTAACCTCCCACACTATATCCCCCTCCAGCTTCTTCAGGAATCTCGAGTCTACGTTATGGGAATTCATCTGGAATGGGGGTTGCTGTAGAGTTGGCTGAAAAAACTGTATTTGCTGCTGGAGAGGGGCGGCCTGTCGGTCCCTAATCTGGAACACTACTGTCTGGCCTCTCCGCTCCAGTGGGTGTCCAAGTGGCTGGCGGGCCTTCATCTCACAGACACGGTGACCACGGAAGGCCCTTGGTCCCTCATGCAAGTGTTGCACCTGTTTCACCTGCTTGCGCTCGTGCCACTGCCGGGACAGATATTCCTCAAGTTGGCTTATAACTGTTAACGTAGGTCCCTGCGCATTACCAGGGGGATAGTCCCATTTGCTCCAGCTTTGGTGGTGTTGGGAACTCTTCCTGGCCCTAAGATTACATCAGGTCCTGAGTTACGTGCGTGGCATGCGGCGGAGCTATATACGCTGGCCGACCTACGTGATGATGATGATGATAAGCTGATTCCGTTTCCTACACTGGTTCAGGACTGTTGGCGGGACAGTTTCTGTTATAGAGCTCACTGTTGAGGTCTTTAACATCTAGGTGGGGTGATGTGTCAGTAGCGCCCTCCACGCATCTGCTGGTACAGTACATACAGGTAATGGGGCAAGGACGGCACTTGATTAGATGGTTCACTGATGCGCTGTGCATAGACAAAGCCTTAGAATGTGGTTCACTGTGTGCGGCCTGGGACAGGGATGCGACCACATCGGTTACTGATGCGCAGTGGAGGTTTGCTCTCTCTGTACCCCGTAATTCTAGATTTCGCTTGATCCAATTCTACATCATTTATAATGCCTACCTCACTCCAGTTCGAATGAACAGATATTTTGCTCTTCAAGATGCAGCCTGCCCCCTTTGTTCTTACATAGATGCAGATATGATACACATGCTGTGGTCCTGCCCATCCTGGCACCGGTTATGGAGGGCAGTAGTGGGTTGTCTGACGGAGTGTACGATGTGTTCGGTTCCATTCACCTGAGAGGTCTGTGTGCTGGGTCTCTTCCCCAGGAGCACCCGGAATAGAGCTGCTGCGCGATTTCTGGACCTAGGCCTGATAGCGGCTAAGCGGATGATAACCCGCATATGGAAATCGCCCGACCCACCAGCTGCGTAAGCCTGGAAATATTCATTTGAGGTGTGGGCGAAAGCGGAGGGAGTGGCGTTGGGCAGGGAAGACTCTCTGGGGCTATGCAAATATACGTTATCGGACAGCTGGGAAGAGATGTTGGCATGTCTGCGGGTTATGGGGCAGGGCTCCGATGTGGAGGAATCAATCTATCTGCTGATGTGGACGTGCATGTTCTCCCAGCGTGGGAACGTGAGGGGGGGGGCTTCTGGTGCCTCGGTGGCCGGTCCAATCTCAGCCTTAGGGATGGGGCTCGATGTTATCCAGGCGGCAGATGTCTGTGGTTTGCATGTACTCCCGTCCTATATTGGCACGAATGGATGGCTAAGGGGGGGGGGGGGGGGTTCCCCTCACCTACGGTGGCTCGCTTTAATCACAAACTATTATCTGTACAAATAGCACTCCAATGACTGTTCGTGTTCTTATTGTTATCTGTGATTTGCTTAAAGATTTATACCTGCCAGCAAAACATTGTACAAACATGCTGCTCCTGCGATGTGGTTTGAAGTGTTACGGAGGTATTTGTCGTCCTTCAAACTGTTTGCCGGCTTCAGAACTCTGATGTATGAACCTCTCTTTGGAATTTGTAGGTCAATTACTCCTGAGTTATATGAACACGGGTAAACTGTGGTTAGGTATTCTAGCTGGAAGTCTAGCTATCAATTATTTTGACGTCTACCTTCTTCTAATGTGCTTATACAATCAACTAGTAATTGCACAAAATTGTTATCCTAATGTTGATGTAAGTCAAAATGTTGCAGTACGCTGAAAATAATAAACAGATTTTTGAAAAAAAAAATCAGAGGGTAGTGTTAAGCATTTGTTGTACACACACATACAATAAATGAGGAACACACACTCAAAGATTTACTCCAGGCCAATAGTTTTTATATAGAAAAATATATTTCTTAATTTATTTTTGGAACCACAGGTTCAAGATTTGAAGTAAATACATAAAATGCAAGGTACTTCACACAGGTAAGTTACGAACTTTGAATTAGAGCATTAGCATACAGTTTTAGTCAAAATGCCAATAAGCAATTTTAAAAGTGGACACTGTGCAAAAATCAACAGTTCCTGGGGGAGGTAATTAATGGTTAGTTTGTGAGGTAAGTAAAGCACTTCCAAGTCTCAGTTCCTGGGCATAGGCAGCCTACCTCTGGGGGTTCAAGGCAACCCCAAAGTTACCACACCAGCAGCACAGGGCCGATCAGGTGCAGAGGTCAAAGAGGTGCCCAAAAAACATAGGCACCTATGGAGAACAGGGGTGCGCCGGTTCCAGTCTGCCTACAGGTAAGTACCTGCGTCTTTGGAGGGCAGACCAGGGGGGGTTTGTAGAGCACGGGGGACACAAGTAGGCACACAAAACACGCCCTCGGCGACACAGGGGCGGCTGGGTGCAGTGTGCAAAGCAGGCGTCCGGTTTTATATTAGATTCAGTGGAGGTACCCAGGGGTCACTCTAGCGGTGCAGGCAGGGCACAGGGGGGTTACTTGGGTCAGCCACCGACTGGGCAAAGCGGAGGGTCACCTGGTGGTCACTCCTACACTGAGGTTCTGTTCATTCTGGTCCTGGGGGTTGCGGGTGCAGTGCTTGGTCCAGGCGTCTGGTCCCTTGTTACAGGCAGTTGTGGTCAGGGGGAGCCTCTGGATTCTCTCTGCATCCGTCGCTGTGGGGGTCCAAGGAGGGGGGTCGTCTCGGGCTACTCACGAGGTCGCAGTCGCCTGGGAGTCCTCCCTGTGGTGTTGGTTCTCTGGGGTGCGAGCTGGGGGCGGCTGGTGTAGAGGGTGAAGTCTCATGCTTCCGGCGGGAAGAGTGAAGTCTTTAGAAGTTGCAATAAAGTTGCAAAAGTTGTTTCTGTTGTTGAACAGGGCCGCTGCTCACAGGAGTTTCTTGGTCCTTTTGATTCAGGGAAGTCCTCTGACAGGGATTAACAACCTCTGAAGCCTCAGATGCATTGCTGCTGCAGTTTTCTTCCTGTCAGGAGACAGGCCGTTAGGGCTGGGGCCAAAGCAGTTGTTATCGCCGTCGTCTCTGCAGGGCTTTCAGGTCAGCAGTCCTTCTTAGTTCAGATTGCAGAAATCTCATTTCCTGGGTTCTGGGGCACCCCTAAATACTAAATTTAGGGGTGTGTTTAGGTCTGGGGGGCAGTAGCCAATGGCTACTGTCCTGGAGGGTGGCTACACCCTCTTTGTGCCTCCTCCCTGAGGGGAGGGGGGGCACTTCCCTATGCCTATTGGGGCAATCCTCCAAAACCAAGATGGCGAGTTTCTAAAGGCAGAGTTCACCTCAGCTCAGGGCACCTTAGGGGCTGTCCTGACTGGTAGGTGACTCCTCCTTGTTTTTCTCATTATCTCCTCTGGACTTGCCGCCAACAGTGGGGGCTGTGTCCTGGGGGCAGGCATCTCCACTAGCTGGAGTGCCCTGGGATATTGTAACACAAAGCCTGAGCCTTTGAGGCTCACTGCTAGGTGTTACAGTTCATGCAGAGGAGAGGTGTTAAGCACCTCCACCCAGTGCAGGCTTGGTTTCTGGCCTCAGAGAGCACAAAGGCCCTCACCCCAGGGGGTTAGAAACTTGTCTCAATGGTAGGCTGGCAGACCAGCCAGTCTTGCACTGAAGGATTGGGTAAAATACAGGGGGCATCTTCTAAGATGCCTTCTCTGTGCATTTTGTAATAAATCCAACACTGGCATCAGTGTGGGTTTATTATTCTGAGAAGTCTGATACCAAACTTCCCAGTATTCAGTGTAGCCATTATGGAGCTGTGGAGTTCGTTTTGACAAACTCCCAGACCATATACTTAATATGGCCACACTGTACTTACAATGTCTAAGGTTTTTCTTAGACACTGTAGGGGCATATTGCTCATGCTGCTATGCCCTCACCTGTGGTATAGTGCACCCTGCCTTAGGGCTGTAAGGCCTGCTAGAGGGGTGACTTAGCTTTGCCACAGGCAGCATTCTGTGTGCATGGCATCCTGAGGGGGATGCCATGTCGACTTTGTGTGTGTTGGTGGGGAGAAAAAGGCAATCTGCAATGGCAGTGTACATGTGTTAGGTGAGGGGTCCCTTAGGGTGGCACAACATATGCTGCAGCCCTTAGGGACCTTCCTTGGTCACAGGGCCCTTGGTACCACTGGTACCTTTTACAAGGGACTTATCGGTGTGCCAGGGATGTGGCAGTTGTGGAACAATGGTAAATTTTTAGTGAAAGAACATTTGTGCCGGGGCCTGGTTAGCAGGGTCCCAGCACACTTCTCAGTGAAGTCAGCATCAATACCAGGCAAAAGGTTGGGGGGCGGGGGGTAACTGCAACAGGGAGCCATTCTCCTACACAATGTCAAAACTAAACAGGCTCTGGTTGTTAAAAACCATCAGCAGGCTCAAAACCTCTTGGTATCTTCTGACATCTCTTTGCTACCTTTTTCTCAAAGTCCCACAATATATTTCTGTAAAAGGTAAAGGGCAGAAGTTTATTGTGAGATCTTTACTTGGGTCAGAGGCAATAGGTGCTTAAGTGGCAGCATCTGTTGAGGATACTGTTTAAGTTTGCTGTTTCAGGACAGACTATTTCATTTGCTTAAGAGTTATTCCTTTTAGAAACTTCTCTCTTCAAAGGTCTCAATAATGATCAGTTAAAGCTTTCTTCAGCAGGTGATAAAGGTATTGGATCTCAAATAGATTATCATCATAATCATACCCGATTACACCTTATCCAGCCATCCTAGCTATGCTTTTAAAAGGGACTGATTTGTAGCAGTTGATCATGGAATGAAGCAGCACAAAATGTGTTCTGTGACTAATGTACTCCAAGTACACAGCAAACATCTTACAATATCTCTGTGTGAGCAAAGTGTCTTGCAAAGTGATAATGGAGATTAGTCAAGCCTACAAGACTTAAGTGTTGTCAGGCCAATGGAAGGGACTAGGCTCAGGTAGGAAAGGTAGGGAATCCACAGTTAACCAATGGGTCAGATGGTGGAATGATTTCCTTTTTTTTTTTTTTTTTTTTTTCTTTTCTTTTCTTTTCTTTCAATGTACTGTTGATAAACTGGGTCCTTGGTAGTCTGGCTTGACCTTTGTTACACAACCCAAAAAACTGCTGCAGCCTTAAGGTTGCTGTGTGCAGTCAGTCAGACCGTGCTCTCACAGCAAGCCAGCTCGTTGTCATGGGCAGAATAACAATGGTGTGGAGACCCCGGAAAGGCAGTTTGGCAGTACCCGGGTTCTGTGCTAGAGACCCGGAGGATCATGGAATTGTCTCCCCAATGCCAGAATGGCATTGGGGTGACAATTCCATGATCTTAGACATGTTACATGGCCGTGTTCGGAGTTACCATTGTGACGCTATACATAGGTAGTGACCTATGTATAGTGCACGCATGAAATGGTGTCCCCGCACTCACAAAGACCAGGTGAAGGTTAGACATATAGGTGACGTATAAGTTACTTAAGTGCAGTGGTAAATGGCTGTGAAATAATGTGAACGCTATTTCACTCAGGCTGCACTTGCAGGCCTGTGTAAGAATTGTCAGAGCTCCCTATGGGTGGCAAAAGAAATGCTGCAGCCCATATGGATCTCCTGGAACCCCAATACCCTGGGTACCTCAGTACTATATACTAGGGAATTATAAGGATGTTCCAGTATGCCAATGTGAATTGGTGAAATTGGTCACTAGCCTGTTAGTGACAATTTAGAAAGCAGAGAGAGCATAACCACTGAGGTTCTGGTTAGCAGAGCCTCAGTGAGACAGTTAGTCATCACACAGGGAACACATACAGGGCACACTTGTGAGCACAGGGGCCCTGGCAGGTTGCTGTCTTTCTGCTTGGGAACACCTCTGCAAGCTTCTTCACGATGTGGGACATCCATCCTCCAAAGGGGAAGTTCCTAGTCCTCTTCGTTGTTGCAGAACACCAAGCTTCTTCCATCCAGTGGCAGCTCCTTTGCACCCTCAGCTGGCATTTCCTGGGCATCTGCCCACTCTCGACACTGTCGCGACTCTTGGACTTGGTCCCCTTGTCTTACAGGTACTCAGGTCCGGAAATCCACTGTTGTTGCTTTGCTGGTGTTGGTTTTCCTTGCAGAATCCCCCTATCACGACTTCTGTGCTCTCTGGGGGTTGTAGGTGCACTTTACATCTACCTTACAGGGTATTGGGGTGGGCAATTTTTCTAACCCTCACTGTTTTCTTACAGTCCCAGCGACCCTCTACAAGCTCACATAGGTTTGGGGTCCATTCGTGGTTCGCATTCCACTTTTGGAGTATATGGTTTGTGTTGCCCCTATACCTATTTGCTCCTATTGCAATCTATTGTAATTTTACACTGCTTGCATTACTTCCTTTTGCTATTACTGCACATTTTTGGTATTGTGTACATATATCTTGTGTATATTTGGCATCCTCATACCGAGGGTACTCACTGAGCTACTTTTGGCATATTGTCATAAAAATAAAGTACCTTTATTTTTAGTATATCTGTATATTGTGTTTTCTTATGATATTGTGCATATGACACCAGTGGTATAGTAGGAGATTTGCATGTCTCCTAGTTCAGCCTAAGCTGCTCTGCTATAGCTACCTTCTATCAGCCTAAGCTGCTAGAAATACCTCTTCTACACTAATAAGGGATAACTGGACCTGGTACAGAGTGTAAGTACCCCTTGGTACCCACTACAAGCCAGGCCAGCCTCCTACACTATGGAAACACGAATTTTAGAAACTACAACTATTTAAGCATGAGAAACTAAAGAACTCTGTAGTAGGTGCTTTCAAACCTATTATTTCTAAACCCACAGGACCCCACCCCCCACCCCACCTCCACCCCAGCACCAGGTGCAGCTGAACCGCAAGTAACAAAAGGATCTCTGACAAAAGCAATAACCCACGAGCCATCCACATTAAATACAGTTCTGTGATATGCTGGTACATGTTTTTCGCAGCAGGCATAATAACCCTCTACACTACATTTTGGTGAGAATCAAAACTGCCGGTAAACAAAACTCCCTCCTCACTCCAGCAGGTACATTAATCACCAGCATGATCTTTGACTTATCAAGTTTTTCAGTGGTGGGAAAATAAAATAAAGCTTGCTGTTTCGGACTGTCACTTTAGCTGGAGAGTCTGTGGCGTCACATTCACTGGCTACAGACAGCTTCTAAGAGGATATGCAGAGGAAAGGACATTAAATACATTCACCCAAGAGAGGCATATCGGAGTTAGATTCCCCTACAACCGCAAAATGTGCCAAAGCACCGAAGAAAGCAAGAGGAATGAATACTTACTGCATACAGTGATTCAGCCAGGTATTTTTTTTTTTTTTTTTTTTTTTTTACCATTGTATAAAATATCTACGTGACCATTGAGCCCTTCTCTGGACTCCCGTTAATTAAAAGAATAATATATGTGTCAAATGTTATCAAGAAGACGTACAAGGTTGTTTACAAAGCGAGGTACTTGAATCAAGATTTATTTAGTCTGTGGCACAAAGGGGAAATAACTGCCCAACGTAATCCATTAACAGGCTGCGTGAGACAGTGGCAGCTGTCATGATATCATGGGGTATTTTAGCAACGTGTATCTAGGAAGTGAGTTTAGAAGGTCCAGGTTAAAGGATGCCGATGAGATGATGAAAAATACTTAGCAGGGTTGGTCGCATTCATATCTGGAAATAAACTGAAGAAATAACTTTCTGCGCTGTTTCTTTCAAGGGGCAAGGATGGTGGGATACGCCATGTATGCCCGTACGTGAACCAACCCTGATCTATGTGCAGTTGGGCTTCAACGTGGGAAGTTTGCAGAATCCAGAGAAAAATAATCTGCTGACATCTACGGAAAAACTATAGTGAGAAGCTGGACTATATCATTCAGTAAATGCATGTGGAATATTTAAGTCTGTGGAAGCTCTCTAATATAGTGACATTGGAAATCGATTAAAGCCTGTTATGTTTATTTCATAAACTTAACAAGACGCGTTGCTAACGATTGAGAAAGTGTAATGTTTTGCTGTGCCTTGCATGACGTTTTGTGTGATTGCGGCGAAGTTGTAAAATTTCAGTTTCAGCACACCATTCATTTAAATGGCGAGTTGTGTACCTCATATGACATTATATGAAAGTGGTGAGCCTTGGGATGAAAGCAGTGATATTTTGTGATTACGACTAAAGCATAGTGTTTGTTCTTGTAATAGTGAGTGTAGGAGGCTGGCCTGGCTTGTAGTGGGTAACAGTGGTACTTACATCTTATGCCAGGTTCAGTTATCCCTTATTAGTAGAGTGTAGACAATACTCCTAGTTACTAAAAATAAAGGTACTTTATTTTAGTGACAATGTGCCAAAAATATCTCAGAGGATATACTCCCTTAGGAGGTAAGGAACATACACAAAATAAACACAACTAACCAAATCAGGTAAGTAACACAGTCAGAAAGTAGTGCAAATACTAGAACACAATAGGATGCAATAGGCCTAGGCGCAACACAAACCATCTACTAAGAGTGGAATGCGAACCACAAACGGACCCCTAGGCTAGTGTAGTGTCTAGAGGGTCTCTAGGAGTGTAAGAAAGCACTAAGGGTGTAAAGGAGACCCCACCCCAAGACCCTGGAAAGGAGGAGTAAAGTACTACTTTTTCCCCCAAAAACACACTGAAGTCGTGACAAAGGATTTTGCAAGGACCACAGCAGACTGCAAAGCACTGAAGACGGATTCCAAGTTCAAGAGTCGCTAAAGTGTCGTGGGGGGAGGGAAGTGGGGGAAGGAGCCCACCAAACCCCATATGAAGGTGCAAAATGTCTGCCTCTGGTTGGAAGACGCTGCAGGTTTTGCAACAACGAAAGGAGGTAGGAAGTTCTTTTCCATGCAGAAGATGTCCCAAGGCGTGTTGGAGGATGCAGAGTTGTTTTCTTTGCAAAATACTGCAAGCAAGCTTTGCCAGCTGCAAGAGTCGAGGTTGGAGAAAAAGGTTGCTGTCCGGGACCAGGATGTTGCCACTTGGGAGAGGAGACAGAGGGGGCCATCAGCAACGTAGAGAGCCTTCGGACAGGAAGGAAACACCCGCCGAAGTCCTTGAACACGGCAGTCATCTCAACACTACAAAGAGTGGTCCCACGACACCGGAGATCAACTCAGGGGGCTGAGCATCGCAGGACGGAGTGCTGGGGGACCTAGGCTCGGCTATGCATGCAGGATTTCTTGGAAATGTGCACAGAAGCCCCTGTAGCTGCAGATCACACGGTGCACAGGATTACTGTCTGGAGAGGGGAACAAGGACTTACCTCCTCCAAATTTGGACAGTTGGACCACTGGACAGTCTGGGTCACTTGGGTCCACCAGCTGTGCTCCAGGGGCCACGCTCCTCTGGATGAGAGGGGACCCACAGTACCGGTGAAGCTGAAGTTTGGGGCCTGCTGGAGCAGGGGGAAGATTCCGACCCACAGGAGATTTCTTTGTGGCTTCCATTGCAGGGTGAAGGCAGGCAGCCACCAGAGCATGCACCACCAGGAAAAAGTCGAAAGCCGGTAGGATAAGGTGCTACAATGTCACTGGTAGTCTTCTGGCTACTTTGTTGCAGTTTTGCAGGCGTCCTGGAGCAGTCAACGGTCGATCCTTGGCACAAGTCAAAGAGAAAAGTGCAGAGGAACCCTGATGAATTCTTGCAAGCCGTAATCTGAGGAAAAGCCCACTGGAGAGACCCTAAATAGCCCTCGGAGGAGGATTGGCCACCTAGTCAGGTATGTACCTATCAGGAGGGGTCTCCGATGTCACATGCTGGCACTGGCCACTCTGAGGCCTCCAGAGTGCCCCCACACCTCTGGAAACAAGATGGCAGAGGTCTGAGACACACTGAAGGAGCTCTGGGCACCATCCCTTGGGTGGTGATGGACAGGGGAGTGGTAATTCCCCTCTCCCTTGTGCAGTTTCGTGCCAGAGTAGGGACTGGGGGGGGTTCCTTAAACTGGTTTAGACTGGCTTATGCAAGGAGGGCACAATCTGTGCCCTTCAAGGCATTTTCATAGGCTGGGGGAGGCTATCCCTCCCCAACCTTTAACACCCATTTCCAAAGAGAGGGTGTAACACCCTGCTCTCAGAGGAAATGCTTTGTTCTGCCTTCCTGGGACTGGGCTGCCCAGACCACAGGAGGGCAGAACCCTGTCTGGGGGTGGCAGCAGTGTAGCTGCAGAGAACCCCAGAGAGCTGGTTTGGCAGTACTGGGGGTCCGTAGTGGAGTCCCCAGGATGCATAGAATTGGCGCAATGCCAGATTTGGAATGGGGGGGACAATTCTATGACCTTAGACATGTAACTTGGCCATATTCGGAGTTACCATTGTGACGCGACATATAGGTATTGACCTATATGTAGTGCACGCGTGTTATGGTGTCCCCGCACTCACAAAGTCTGGGGGAAATGGCCCTGAACTATGTGGGGGCACCTTTGCTAGGACAAGGGTGTCCTCACACTTAGTAACTTTGCACCTAACCTTCAGCAAGTGAAGGTTAGACATATAGGTGACTTCTAAGTTACTTAAGTGCAGTGAAAATGGCTGTGAAATAACATGCGTTATTTCACTCAGGCTGCAATGGCAGTCCTGTGTAAAGGTTTGTCTGAGCTCGCTATGGGTGGCAAAAGAAATGCTGCAGCCCATAGGGATCTCCTGGAACCCCAATACCCTGGGTACCTAGGTACCATATACCAGGGAATTATAAGGGTGTTCCGGTATGCCAATTGGAATTGGTAAATATAGTCACTAGTCTATAGTGACAAATTTAAATGCAGAGAGAGCATGAGCACTGAGGTTCTGATTAGTAGAGCCTCGGTGACACAGTTAGGCACTACACAGGGATACACATTCAGGCTACAAACTATGAGCACTGGGTCTTGGCTAGCAGGATCCCAGTGAGACAGGCAAAAACATACTGATATACATGTAAAATTGGGGGTGGGGGGAGGGGGTGTAACATGCCAAGAAAGATGGTACTTTCCTACAGTGAGTGCTCACCTCGCGCTGCAATTGACGACGCCATCCGCATGGTAGGCCGGCATTTACCAGCATTTGTTTTTCTTTGAAACAGCGAGCGCTCACCTCGCGCGTTCTTAGTCCAGAAGCCCCTTGTTATTGTGAAGATTATATTGGCGGCAACAAGAAGTCTCACGTGTTCACCCTTAACAGGATGTCCAAAGCAAAACGCAAGTGCAATAGCATATAAAAACAAAAGCAATGTGTGTATTATAAGTCTGTCATGTTTTAACTTTAGGAGAGGCCTCATTATATTTTATGGCAAGAGTTTTGCACCAGTGGAGGCTTACCAGATCCATTTAAGAATATATTCGATCGGGGAATAAGGAGTGTTCATCACACGACTGTGACGACTTTTGTTATATTAATTTATTGTGTTTTAGAGGAAAATAAGACAACAGTGAATACTTTTTTTTTATATTAATTTGGTGTGTAATTCTCAAAGAAAAAAGTATATATATGTTAAAGTATTTATTTGTCATATATAGGAAGTGAAGTTAAAGCAATAGTCATGCAGTCAATTGCTCCTCCTCCAGTATTAGCTACTCCAGCTGATCCAATCATGTCCTGCGAAGATTGGCGAGAAGCCTTTGCAACATATTTGGAGGGGTGAGGGGCTACTTTTTGTAGCAAATAGAAAATTGGCTTTATTGAAACATAGTTTATGGGTGGGAGGAAGGAAAGTACTTAAAACATTGCCTTGTGTGTACCCGAACAAGGAAGGTGAAGAGGACTGAGATGAAGAAAGGGAAGAGGAGAATGTTTACACCAAAGCAATCAAAGCGCTAGAAGAACATTATGGCACAAAGGTTAGTGTGGTGGTGGAACAACACATTCTTTTTGGGGGTACAAGCAACACATGTATCCATTGTCCATTATGTAAGTACACCGTGAACACTGGCAATTACATGCACTTTAAAGAGTCACATGAAGAAATAAAGGGTCAATTAATTTTTCTTCCTCGAAATGTAAAAATACAAGAAAAAATGTCACGTTTTAAAGGATCCATCATTAGATAAAGCCATAATGGTGGCTAAATGGATTGAGGATACCACACAGTATGTGAAAGATTTAGAAAAAAAGATATACATGATACAATGGTTCAAGTGGTAAAAAAAGAGGACGAGTATGATAAATCAGCAAACACATTTGGGAAAGCGAATTGTGAAGAAAAAAAATTAAGTTATGTGTGGTAGTTCCAAACACTTAGGGGGTCATTACGACCCTGGCGGACGGCGTTATGTTGGCGGTAACACCGCCAACAGGCTGGCGGTGTTCCGCCAGCAATTATGACCGAGGCGGAAAAGCCACGGCCATACCGCCGGCCCCTCCACTTTGCCGCCAGGATTCCGCCTGGCGGTCATAATCCCCAGGGCAGCGGTGCCTGCACCGCTGCCCTGGAGTTTGAGTCCCCGAACGCCGGCCTGTCCATGGCGGTACACACCGCCATGGAAAGGCCGGTAGTAAGGTGACTTGGGGTGCCCCTGGGGGCCCCTGCACTGCCCATGCACTTGGCATGGGCAGTGCAGGGGCCCCCATGCATAGCCCCGTTGCGCATTTCACTGCCCGAATTTCGGGCAGTGAAATGTGCGACGGGTGCTACTGCACCCGCTGCACATCAGCATTGCCGCCGGCTCTATTATGAGCCGGCTGCAATGTTAATGTGACCTTTCCGCTGGGCCAGCAGACGGTAACACTGTTACCGTCCGCTGGCCCAGCAGAAATGTCATAATAGGGAGACAGAAATACCGCTGGCAATGGCGGTATTATGTCTCCCGCGGCCTCGGCGGTCTTTTGAAAAGACCGCCGAGGTCGTAATGACCCCCATAGTGTCATCAAAGAATTGTCCTGCAATTAAAAGCAAATGTTTCAATTGCAATAAAATCGGACACTGCACGAGCATGCAATCAAAAGAAACCTAATTACAAAGCTAATGTACATCTAGTACAAAACTGATTTGAAAAGGAAAATAACAGTTCATCAGAGGATGACATTAGTGTTATGTGAGGGAGAAAAACAGTCATGTGACAAAGCAAAATATGTTGGGGAATAAGCAAAATTATATAAATATGTTAAAACAAGATGAGTACAGGCCTCCTAAATGTGTATAATATTAATGAATGGTGTCATTGTACAAATGTGGGTGGATTCATGTTCACTGTATACATTAATAGACCAAGAAGCATGGCACAAATTTGGTAAGGTAAATATATCCGCAACTAAAGTAGATTTATATGGTTCTGGTGGCAATAAAATACAAAATATTGGCTGTTTTCAGGTAGAAGTAGTTTTCAAAGAAAGGAGAACTACATGTTTGGGTGTATGTGGCCGAAATAAGATGTTGTTTGCTGGGGTGGAAAGAACAAAGAATGTTAAATATAATATTGAATCCTAATACTTGGGGAACAAGTGTTGGTAATGCCGAACGAAGATGTGGAGAAATGAATTCTCAGATCTGTTCGGAAGCAAACTATATGTTTTAAAAAAAAAAAATGTATGCACTAAATGATTTAGAAGGATGGAGCTATTGGGAGCAATTGCAAAACCTCATGAAGTGAGGAGCGTACCTGTTGTATTAAGAGAAGCATTGAAGGCAGAATTAAATAAACTTCTAGACATGGGTGCGACTGAACATAAAGAGTCATTGGAGTGGTTAAGTCCAGTGGTTCTAGCTTGGAAACCTAATGGGGAAAAATAGGATGTGTGTTGATTTGCAAGACCTAAGTGACAATATCTGCATCCTGTTCCCAACATTAATGAATTATTGTCAAAGATTCTACACTTGACTTGCCTAGTGCATACCACCAAATTATGTTATACCCAGAGTCAAGACATTTAACTTCCTTTATAACTCCTTAAGGTGCATTTAGGTTCATACATATACCTTTTGGACTCGCGTCAGTAGTGTTCCAAAGAAAAATGTAGAATATACTGGGAGACCTGGCAAATGTAAGATTTTTCCAGGATGATATTGTGGTATGGGCAGAGAACAAAAAAAACATGGCTACCTTTTGAAAATATTAAAAAAGGTAGGACTCACTGTGGAGATCAGTAAATGCAAGTTTGTACAAATAAGTGTTGAATATTTAGGCCACACAATATCCTCATATGGAGGAATTAACCCCAAGATAAAGCTAATGGAGGCTATTGAGAAAGCACCATGGCCAAACAATAAGATTAAATTACGATCTTTTTAGGGCTAGCGGGATATTATGCAAATTTATAAAAAATAAAAACAAATGCAAATATTGCACAGCGTTTGTGAGGGTTAATTAAAAAAAAAAAAAGGACAAAAGTATGAATGCAAAGAAGAATGTCAACAAGTGTTTGAAGATTACAAAAATAAGTAATGCAGTATAATTGAAGCCATTGGATGTTTAAGAATGCACCATAGTGTCTACAGATACCAGTATGCATGGTCTAGGAGCAGGGCTAATGCAAGTGAGTGACGGGAAAGAAAGAGTGGTAGCATTAGCTTCTAGAATGTAAAAAAGCAGAAGCAAGTTACTCTACTATAGAAAAGGAGGCACTTCAGTGTACGCAGGGAGTGCAGCATTTCAGAAATTTGTGTAGAGGAGGATGCTCGAATTGTGAACTGATCATAAACCATTAATTGATATGTTCACGACAAAGAGGGCTGGACAAGCATCTCCAAGAATTGTGAAGTGGATTTACAGATTGTAGGAATATATGTTTACATTGAAATATGTGCTGGGTTTCTCAAATGTCAATGCAGATTGTTTGTCAAGATTGCCATTAGAAACAAAGGAGGAGGAGGAGAAGGAAGATGAATGGGTTGTGGCGGACTTGCAGACACCATGATCAAAGCTGTTCCTGAAGATGAATGGCAAGCTGTGGTAATGAAAGATGATGAGATGCAAATGATTAAAAAAAAACATTTACCCGGAGTTTGGCCAAATTTGAGTGAGGACATAAATTCCTCAAGAATTACAAAAATGGTTGGTCAGAACTGTCAGAACAGAATGGGATTATATAAAGAGGAGACAAGTTTGTTGTGCTGCAAGAGTTGAGAGGGAATATATTAGAGATTTTATATGAGGGTCATGGTGGAATGTCTGTAATGAAAATAAAAGTAAGAAGAGGATTTTTGGTGGCCAGGTGTGGACCACGATGTAGAAAAATGTGTTAGAGGATGTTTGAATTGTGTGTGTAGTGAGACGCATGTTGTAAAAGAAACTCCGGTTGTTCCTATACCATTTCCATGTAAGCCTTGGAAAAAAGTGAGAATGGATTTGTGTGGTCCATATGAAATTGAGGGAAGTGTAAGAAAGTATGTTGTGGTGATGATTATTATTCCAAATGGCATGAAGTCAGTTTTGTGAGGTGACATTAGATCTCGCATAATGATGGGTTTTTGTGAGGAGGAATGTAGGTGAGAAGGGTATCCTGAGGAACTTGTGACGGATAATGGTACCCAGTTCACTTTAAAGGATTTTGAAAATTATTTGACAAGTTGTGGTGTTAAACATGTAAAAACTGCAATAGAGCACCCTTGTGAAAATGGTTTTGTGGAGCAATTCAACAGAGTTCTTAATGAGATTATACAATTGTCCATGCACAAAGAGATTGAATTGGAAGCATGAGATAAAAGATTTATTGTGGAGTTATAGCATAACTCTACCCTTGACTACAGTAAGTCAACTGTTATTGAAAGGAAGGAAGCCCTGTACAAGAGCTGTACCAGGTTGGATGGGAAAATGGGATGGAAGAAGGTGAATGAGAAGGAGAAAATTAAGCAAAGTACAGAGAAGGCAAAGTGATTATAATAAAGAAGTGAAAAGTGATGAGCGAGGATGCGTTCTGAACCACCCGCCATGCGGTTACCGCCATTTGGCCGCTCCGCGGTCAAAAGACCGCGGAGGCCATTCTGGCTTTCCCGCTGGGCCGGCGGGCGCCCGCCAAAGGAGCACCCGCCGGCCCAGCGGGAAAGGCCCTGCAACAATGAAGCCGGCTTCGAATGGAGCCGGCGGAGTTGCGGGGGTGCGACGGGTGCAGTTGCACCCGTCGCGATTTTCACTGTCTGCAATGCAGACAGTGAAAATATATCCGGGGCCCTGTTAGGGGGCCCCACGACACCCGTTTCCCGCCATCCTGTTCCTGGGGCGGGAAGGGGGTCGGGAGGTTCTGCCCAAGCAGGGGAAATCCGGCGGGAAACCGCCGGATTCCCTTTTCTGACCGCAGCTTTAATGCCGCGGTCAGAATGGGCATTGAAGCACCGCCAGCCTGTTGGTGGTGCTTCTGTAGCCCCCGGAGACCGCCAGGGTCGGAATGACCCCCATAGTGTGGAATTAGACGATGGGGAAAAGGTGGAGCATGGTTAAGTGCAATGAAAAGGAATTGCAAAATTGGAAAAGATTGGTCGCAAATGGTGTGGAAGAAAGGAAATCAAGAGAAGGAAAAGTGGAATGATGGATTGCTAGTGAAAAAGGATGGAAGTGATATTATGAGGATATCTAGAAGGACAACTAAATTGCCAAGACATTTAAAGGATTATGACGTGAAGTATTATAGATTTATTGTATAGTAAAGTAGTAGGCTGTGTTAAATGCATGTAGAAAGTATTGTATGTAATATAGTTAACGTATAGTGTTATGCAAATTCACTGTACAGAACTGTAGAAATGTATAAGATTTATTGTGGGTAGAAGAAAAAATATATATGGTTAATGATATGTATTTTTGGGGGGAAGGGAGATGTATTGTATTTTTCAAAGTTGTGTGTAAAACATGGGATATCTTAACATCATATTGCTAGGACATGAGTTTAGAATGTCCAGGTTAAAGGATGCAGATGAGATGATGAAAGGGACTTGGCAGGATGGTTGCATTCTCATATTTGGAAATAAATTGAAGAATTTAAGAAATGTGTGCGCTGTTTCTTTCATCCCCCTCAGCCGGCCTTGGCTCAGACACAGCAGCAGCTGAGCCTATAGGCCAGCGCAACCCACTCCATTTGAAATAGTAAACTTTTCAGCTCTACCTGGGTAGCGCTGCACAGTGTGCACTCACTGCAGTCACACCCTTCCAGAGCAGCATGTTACAGTGCTCCTTTCTCAGAGTGCTTCTATAGACGACTTGCTTGCCTACCTGCATGTTAGTGGTATCAGGATGCGCTATAAATGCATGAGATGAATTTTTGTGCAGTGATGCGGACCACCACATTAAAATGCGTTAGTCTAACCCCTCATGCTTGGTACGTGGCAGGGCTGCTCATGAGGGGCCCGTCTTATCAAGAGTGCCCCCCCGTGTCATAGACTACCATGTGCATAAAAGAGTCTATCAGTAGATTACATGGAGTAGTACACACATGTGCACAGTTGGACAGAAAAATAAGAGTGTCAGCAGAGCAAGCTTTGCTCCCCAGAAACATTTGCAACGCTGACTGTAGCCTTAGAGGTACCCTTAACTTGGAGAATAGGTACAACAAAGTCATGTTTCAGAAGGAAAGGCAGCAACAGTGCTAGCCGCATAAGCACCCCCATATCTCCATGACATTTCAGTGTCCGTTTTCCCCCAAGCACACATTAAAGAGACAGCACAAGCCGCAGCATTGCAAGCGTAACATACAGTGCAATAAAGAGTTAAGAAAGCATATCAATGCTGCATAAACCTTGAGAAATCCCCAGACACTATTGGCTAAATGGAGTGCAAAACGTGTTGGCTGGATCTCCAACTTTGGAGCCTTAATCTTCAAGGTCAGATGAATCCTGTAAAAGCACAGTGCGGACGCATAGTGACAGACTGGGAAAAGCACCCAGGAGCTGAGACGCTGACTCCACATAGATTATCAGCTGCTAAAACTGTGCCTGTTGGAGACGGAGATACGCTGTACTCTCACAGGAAGTCACAGGACCGCGCCACAGGGGAACAGAGTAACTGTTCGCCCCACCGCTGCTAGTTACCGCTCCCCGCCGGAGGATCGCCCCCCTCATCGAGGACCCACAAGACCGACCCGCAGGACTGCGACGGTTCGGGGCTCTCCCCGGGAGCAGAGGGGTAGTTTTGGTGGCCCGGTCCACCAGCTCTCACCCTTCATCAAGGTCCTGCAGGCTTTTGAAGCAGGATTGCGGGAGCGGGATTGCCCCAGGTGCAGGGGAGCAGGTCGGCGGCCCTGCCTGGTTCACTAGTGCGGTAAGCCATCGGAGTCCACCGCTTATCATTAGGGGGCTATCTGCCTGTTGGATGCCATCGTTTTGTGCTGGTCTGTTGGCCCTTGACTGCCTTTCCTTGTTACCTCTTCACCGCATTGTCTCTCAGCTGCGTGCAAGGAGCCCATAAAACTGAAAAATCCTTTTCTTGCTTTTTTGTTCTTTGTGCTCCTGACTGCCTTGTCTTTCTTCCCACCCCACCTCCTCGTCCCTCCGCTGCGGGCAAGGTGCCCATAAGGACCACACGGACGGATGGAGGAGGGGGGCAGCGGTGACAAACAAATACAGTATACTACAGCTCCCTGGTGGGGGCCGTTCTGCCCCTGCCCTGCCACCCTTATGTCAGCCGCTCTGCTGTAGGCAAGGAGCCCATTCAAGAACCTGCGGAGAGGGCCGTAGAGATAGTGAGTGCAGCAAGTTACCACTCCTCCGCTGGTGGCCGTCTTTTTGCCCTGCTGCCCCATTGTTGTTCCGTTGTGGGCAAGGAGCCCATTTCTGGTTCCTTGGGAAGGGGCAGAGGAGATTGCGGAGGTTGTGGGTGAGTGCAGGTGGCCCGCCCACAAATTTCAGACTTCCTGGCCGGTCCTCTGCAGATTCGTGGTTTGGTGCGGCGTCTTTGGCTTCTGGGAGCTGCGCCACATAATATTGCAGCTGGTGATCAAGAGCACAGTGAAATCGCTGTAATTTTACTACCACCGCCTCGCCTTACTACGTTTAAAGAAATCTTATAGGCCTGCACAAAGGTTGTGGGCGATATATCGACGATACAGGGTAGCATATTCTTCTTTCATATCCTCAGTTTAAAGAGCCATAGAAGCCACGAGAGAGGTGTTGGTGGCTTGACACTGAAAGGACTGGGATCTAACGCGCGGAGGACAAAATGACGGCTAAAAAATTGAGATCCGGTCGTCTGGTTTTGGGGAGATTATGTTCAAAACAAAATCGAATCCATTGCGCAATAAAGTTTTAAATACCTCAGGCCTAAAATGGCAAAATCACATTTTCTCCCTATGGCATAAAGAGAAGGCTCCCCTTATTCCTTCTAAGCCGGAATCTTTAGATCAAAAGGGTTTTTCTTTACCAGAGCAACCCCTTTCCACATGTCCATGTCACAAGGAATCAGCCCTCGCACATGTCTTTGCTGATCTAAATAAGAGCCCAGCTTTGTCTCATACATCTTCCTCCATTCGTGAGCCTGTGACTTGTTGCACAGTCTCTTCACCTGCTTCAGCTATAACTCATTTACTGAATCATGACGTGATCAGCTTACCCCCGCCAAAGGAACCTTCATCTCAGAATTCTGGCTCTGTTGCTCTTTTTTCATTTACCAACCAGGTGAATCTTCCCATGGATTTCACCCTCCCTGATCCAGACTTAGAACTTATCCAAAGATATTGATCTCATCAGGAAGCTGCTCCTCCCCTGCCTTCGCCTCCCTCTCTACCCAAGGGATTAGGGCTTTTTAGTAGTACACTCTCCAACCACTCCTCTTTTTGTTCTCACCTTTCAGTAACACCTGATCTGAGCCTAAACATTAATCCCTTAAGCAATAATCTTGATCAAAAGACTTTTGTCTCCTCTTCTCTCTCAAGCCTAGAGTGTCTTCTATCCTCCATTTTGAAACTTTTAGAAAAATTGGTTGGCGGGTCCGATTGTATTTTCGACTCCGTAACGACCATTTTAAAAGAACTTGCAACTAGCAATGGAATAATTCCTAGTTTCCGCAAGCAGCACTGCAATGATCTCCTAGAACGGAATCACACCGGTATTGACTTTTGTTCCCAGGCTGGAGCTCTCCGCAGGTGGGACAACCCCCACGTCTCATGCCAATTGAAAGCCCAGTTAACTCCATCAGATTTGTACTGAGAGACTTTACAACAGAGACAGACACTAAACCGGTCTGCAAAAATCCCGAGACGGCTATGTTCCAATCCTTAAAGCTCGTTTAAAGGCTAACATCTTAACTAGTACCTCAGCCTCCAATACATAAAAAGAAAGAAAAAAATGGCCTAAAAAATCAACCCGGAGACATCCCAAACAAAATGTCAGAGAAAGCTATGTTTTTACAAGGTACAATCTGGCCTGCAAGATTCCTTAATCCAGGAGGATCCAGCTTTACATTCTTGCCTCGCACCTTCCGCCTCTCTGTCAACGTGCAACCACCACCCACTATCGACATTTCCGGAACAGCCAACCAAATTTCAACCAATGAGCCAACTACCTTTCAATCAACTAGGTTATCCCCTTGCTCAATCCTTCGAAGCCACCACAGGTCCTACACCCGCCCAGACCTGGCTGCAACCTGTTTCAATAGGACAGGGTCGCTACCCTGTGGACACCTTAACATTAGATTTCATGCTCTTATTTGACAAAGATCTTTTCTTAAACAGATCTTAATTGTTAAAATGTTTCTCCAGTATTGAATCCCTAAGAATGATTGAAAGTAAAGACATACATTTGGTTTTCTTGAAGGTCGCAGATTCTTGTCTGTCGTCACGTGTATTGTTTTTCTCCAATTTGACCGTTAACAAAATACTAACCAATTTGGAGTCTTTACAACGTAAAGGTATTGATGTAGTTCCTGTTTTGAGCGAGATGGCTTTAAGGCTAACCAAGCAGGATCTCTAACTTTCCGATGGTGTGTGGAAACCTCTCCCCTCAGACATCCCTTTGGTTAAACAGGACATAAACTCTCACACTTACCAGGACCTAAAAATTCACCTGGGGGCCTGCGGCCTGGAAGTATTATTTGGGGACACTCCTGTTTGTCCACCTACTGATTTAAGTATCAACCCCCACTCTTGGAATTGGTTACCAGCAGTTCTGAGTAGTTCTACTACAATCTCTAGACCAATAGCACCTCTAATGTAGCAATGAGCGTACCTTTGTATCCTGGAATGTGGCAGGTATAAAGTCTAAAGGGGAAAAAATAGATTTTTCTGAATTCCGATATAATTTGTCTCCAAGAAACCTGGTTTATTGGGGAGCTTCAGCTTAAAAATTAATATTCCTTTTGTTGTAAGGCCTCCCCCTCAACGAGGGGTCACGCAAAGGGGGAGTTGCATGTTTGCTATCGAATAGACTACATTGGCACCATGAATGCTTTAGGGATTCCAGTTATTTGTTTTTAGCAGTAACATTACACCGCATTGAAGTTGGAAACAAAGTAGTCTTCCTCACTTTAATTCTTATGTTCCGCCCGGTGTCCCTTTTTAATATTCTCCTATTGAAGGTTTTTCTTTACATAAAGGAACTTTATGACAGGGACCCAAAAGCCCAAATCATATTGGAAGGAGACCTAAATTGTAAGATTTCTAACCCGGGGCTTGCATACTTCTGGGATTTGTTAAAGGAAGAAGCATTTAGATTGCCGCCTTGTATTTCCCCCCCCAAAATAAAGTCTGATAAGCGTGGGAGGCTCTTTCTAGAATATTTGAGAGAGAATGATTGTGTGATTGCTAATGGTAGACTTCCATCTGACTCTCAAGCCCATCCGACCCATAAATCACCTGGGGGTGCCGCAATCCTGGACTATGTGGTAACAAACTACCAGTCTTTCTCTATACTGTATTAAAGGATTTATTAGTAGTACAGACCACCCTTAGTGATCACAATGTTCTGGTAGTATCTCTTGATTTGAAGGCGCAACGTTCTGATACGTGGAGTCTAGCAGGGCAGCATCCCCAGCTAAGCGTTAAAAATGGCAGAACATAATGGTCCGCAAATAGTTTTAAGGGGCTTAAAGGTATTCTGGAACGTACCTTGATTGACCTTGGTAGCTTGGTAGGGAACGAAATGGAGTTTCATTTGTTTCATGCAACTAGTTGCTTCAATTTCTAGTCAAAAGCCTCTGAACAAATGCAAAACCCTCCCCCCTTTTATTAGTAAACAGAGAAATAAACGCTCTAATCCGTAAACAGTATAGGAATCCTACACCCATGAGGCAATCCCAGTTAGACATTCTAAAAAGAAAGATAAGGATATTAAGAGCACGCCTAAAAAGGGTCGCCACAGATAGATCCTGGGTCGCAATAAGAGAAGCAGCCTTTTCCGGCCATACTAGGCGGTTTTGGTCCCTGATTGCCGAAGGGTGCAGTTCTAGAACCAAACCCCTCCCAATAGCTATTTGTGAGTTAAGCTGGTCAACATTTCTATCCGTTCTTTATGCCTCTAATGGTACTACTGTGGATATCCCTCTAACCAGATCAGATTCCCAATACTCATATCCAACCCTAAAAGAAATTCAGACTACAATAAAAGGAATGCGTAGTTCCGCAGCAATGGGACCTGATGAAATTCCAGTATTGTTAATAAAACATGACATATCCTCCTGGTGCAAGATTTTATTTCCGGTGTTCCAGCATTGTTATGAAGTCAGGGATGTTCCCCATTCTTGGAAGGGTAGCGTTATAGCCCCCTTGTATAAAAAAGGGGATCAAAACTGTCCTATGAATTACTGACAGATTGCACTATTAGATTCGGTCGGAAACATTTTTGCTAAATTCCTGCTGTCACAGATGACTGATTGGGCAGAAAGGTGCAAAATTATTCCCTTAGAGCAGTCAGGTTTTAGGAAAAATCATGGCACAATTGACAACATTTCCATTTTGCAAGTAATTAATTAAAAATATGTCTCTCTGAAAGGGGAACAAATCTATGCAACCTTCATAGATTTCTCCACAGCATTTGATAAGGTTGACTGTGTTCTGTTACGGAAGAAGCTTTTAAGATTAGGCATGCCCAGCCCCCTCTTTGACTTCGTGGTTGCTCTTTACTCCTCCACCTGGTGCAGACTTTTCCTAGGGGGTGAACTAGGTCGATCCCATGTAATACTAACTAAAAACAGCCTAAAACAAGGATGGATGTTAGCTCCACTGTTATTTTCTCTGTATCTTTCAGACTTACCAGCACATTTAACTTCATGTGAGGGTTTTGCTCCCAAATTAGGAGGCAGATCATTATGCTGCCTACTTTATGCAGATGACATAAACATTTCAGATCATACCCCAATGGGGATTAATAGGCTAAAGCCCTGGAGCAATATTCTGAAGTGCACTTTTTAAAGATAAATTGCTAAAAAAGTTAAATCTTGTGCTTTCATGGGAACAAAAAATTAAAGTACAGCAATTTTAATTGGACCTTGGGAGCTCAGCAGCTTGAAAGAGTAACCTCTTAAACATTTCTTGGTAAAATTGTCTGTGGGAATCTCAGAGAAAGAGAGCATATTGAGCATAATCAAAGAAAGGCCCAATCTCAAGCCAATGGTTTGAATACCCTCTATAGAAAAACGGGCAGAAGGCATTTTAAGCATCTCTTACAGGTATATCGGGTAAAGATACCTCCATCGTTACTGTATGGCATTGAGCATATTGCAGTTTCTAAGTGGATCTTTCTCGACAAACTCGAAGGACGTGTTTAAGAAATATTTTAACCGTAAACTCTGCCTTCTCTGCACTGTTATTAAGACTTGAGTTGGGCCTGCTTAGTGCTTTTATTCAAGGCCTGGCCGCAATAATCCGTTGGATGTTTAATTTGATGATGAGCTGTAACAACTCCTTGCGGTCACTGCTAAAAAAAAGAAATATTAGCTAGTCACAAAGTAAAATATACCATCAGTAGGAATTTCTTATATGCCATGGATCTCTTACAACCAGATCCAGCTGCAATTTTTACCCTCTCACCAGCACAGCTTGAATTCGCTCTCAGGGAAGCAACTTGGGCAGTGAGTTTCAGCCAGGATAGTCGGGTCTGTAAACATAGACAGAGTTTCCATATAATAGCTGACTCTTTAAGGCCAGGGGTCAGGCAGCCGTACCTTATCTGGAACTTGCCTCATGGGGTGAAAAGATTTTGGCTCCTGCTGCAACAGGGGTAACTTCCCCTGAACACATTACAAGCAAAATGGTTTGGCTCCTCCGCTATTTGTAATCTATGCTATAATGGCGTTCAGGATTTGACGCATGTTGTCTTAATTTGTTCCATCTTATTGCATTATCGTCGCAAGTGGCTGCGCCCCATCTGTCTATCTCCCTCACTCAGATCTGCATCAAATTTATTTCAAGCCTTATTTATTCCACCTAATGAAATGTTCTGTGCTAGAGTTTTCAACTATTTTAAGTGTTTTATAACTTTGTATTAATTTATTTCAGACTATCAAAGTTTAATTCAAATGTTATTTCTTATATTTCTTCTCATTGTGTATTTATGTTTTTATCTTATGTGGATCTCCATCGGAGTTCCGTAACATAATAAACTTGAACTTGGTGGCTGTAAAAGCACACAAATAAAGAGATCATCTTTAGAACCAAGATTATGTTTGTTGCATTATTCTGAATAACATCAGTGCAAATTTACTAACTCTATGTTAAACAGATTTTTTTTTTTTTTTTGTAATGCATATTTTTTATTTAATAATGCAAATAACTGCTTACTATTGGTTGATCCAGTGACTTACAGTCAACACGTAATCACTTCTCATGTTTAGTCCTTAAATCGTTTGATGGCAGACAGACAGTACTCTGTATTTATTGAGCTGTAAAGCGTTTTTAATACTTGTTTTCTATTCCTCTGTCTGACAGGGACCGGATTAAGTCTATGTTCTACCATGCATACAACAATTATCTTGAAAACGCCTTCCCATATGATGAGCTTCGACCCCTTACGTGTGATGGTCAGGACACCTGGGGAAGGTACTGTAAAAATGATGAGTGAAAGAACGATGACATCACTTTATTTTCTCATGTAATAAAGATTCTAACTCTGCTCGCAGTAGTCTATTCATAACAAAGCTGTGTCAATTGCCTCTGGAATTTAATTTAATTTGTGTACTGTCAATGATAACATTTATTATCATACATCAGGTCAATATATGCGTGTAAACATTGGAAGATGAAATGTATCAGACTGGGGTTATTCCCGTGATCAAGGTTTTTTTTTTTTTTTTTTTTTCTTTTTTTTTGCAGATACATATTTATAATTTTCAAAATTCTAACCAGCACATCATAAGGAGTTTGGAAACTTAAAAGCACATAAACCTCCATTTACGGTGGCTCAGCTCAGTATTTTGGATAACGTATGCTTGACTTTGTTTTATACTTGATTCAACTGTAAATAACATTTACATACACTGTACACCCACCACTGTATGTCCTCTTTCCTGCAATCATAACTGTATTGCCTTTAGCTGGCATGATTTCACTCTTTTGTCTGATTTCATCCCACCTTGTTCAATAATCTTGTTCACTTTTCGATAGTGGGTGCTAATTCTTTTCACCATTTCAGACTGTTTTCTTTTTAGAATTAGATTACATACTGTATATAGAAAGAACTGTTTGATGCTATTTGCTTTGAAAAGCTTTTCACTGGGAAAAGAAGAAAAAAAAATAAGATCTTAGGCACTCGAGGAATCACTGAACCATTGATTCTGTTGACTTTAAGGAAATTACATGAGGAGAGCTTTGCTTTAATTATGTTGGTCTCCATGAATACTCTTAAATACAAGAAAACAATAGTCCTCTTGTTCCATGTGAACGAAGTGAGTCAATGATCTTAATTTGGGACTACAATTTTATCTTTGTATTCTCGGTTTGTTCACACGACCACTGCCCTGTAGCTAGTGGTATATATCATTTGCAACAGAATAGTGACTTACAAAGTCAGTATTAGAGGTAGTCTCCTTCCTTTGGTTTTGCATCATCCTGATTCAGTAACTAAAATGTTTGTAATGCTACCATCATCTGGCCTTTTCAGTGTTCGTTCTAGTTTTTGGAGTAATTAAACAGTGTACTGCACTACTAAAAAGGATTGGAAGACATTGTATTTATCACTGCCCACCTTTCCAGCATTATCCAAATAGTGAGGAAAATGATGATAGCTAAAACTTGTACCTAAGAGGTTATACATTAGAAGTGTGGTAACCTGATGATTAAGACTCTCTTCATTAATATGCATTTGTCCTTTAAAGGAAAGGAAGGGACTTGTGCTTAGACTCACTCTTTGAGACAATGAGACCCATTAAACACATTAAAGACCTCTGTCAGGAGGGGAAGCAAGCAATACACGAATATCTTATAAAAAGTTGAGTGAAGCCATCCGGTCCGCTGGCCTTGGTAAACCTTACACCTCTGATCACTTGAGTCTCCTCCTTAACTGAAGATGGAGTTAGAATCTACACTTCTGTAGCTCTAAGTTATCGTAGGTATATGGAGAGCGAATTGCAGATTCTGGCCAGCTTACTCTGCTGCTTACAGTTTGTGATAAAAGGATTGGAAAGGGGGAAATTTCCTTTCCTCCAACACCAGCACTACTCCGGTTTCATCTTTCACCTGCAAAATAACACAATGGGCTTAGCGAATGCACAGCATATTAGCCGGTAATCTTCTTGTTTTATTTCCATTTTAGTAATGGCACATGTAGGGGGCTGGCTCAGTATATGCTGAGGTACCCTGTACTGAGTCCAGGCAACCCTTAGTGAAGGTGTTAGTAGTTCCAAATAACCAAAACTGTCATAGGGTAGCCGTGGAGAGCAGCTCGGGCTTATCGGAAAGGGTGTAAAGCAATTGCTAATACCACAACAGTCAGTCAGTGTTGTTCACACAAGAAAGAACCACACCAGTGTTAGAAAAAATAATGTATTATTTATTAAAACACAGGCACTAAACTAATTTGGTATATCACCTAACTGGCGATAAATACACAGAAAAATATACTTAGAAACAGATAAGTAAAGGAATAAAATAACATGGGCCCCTATTAGGCCGGCCAAAATCCTATACTAAAAAAAAATGGGATGAGAAAGTCACAACTAACTAAGACATCCAAGGATCTTGCGGACTTGGGAAGTACTAAAACACCAGAGGTAAGAAACTTCGTTTCCCCCGGCGCCCGTTTGCAGAGATGTTACCAGGAGGAAGTCGCGGTTAGAGGTTTTGTGTTTCAGGACCCTTCCCAGAAGACCCTGAGGAAACCTGTTAAGTCCAGGAAAGTTCAAGAGTGCCCCCCCCCCCCCCCCCCCTCACCCCAGATACCCAGAGAAATGAAGTACTTACCAGTGAGCCCCGGTGCATAGGGGTGAAGTCTTGTTAGAACCTCCAGTTGAAGTCAATGGGTACCTTGGCTGCTATAGTGTCCTGTGGACCGGGTTCGGTGGAACCCAGGCATGGTTTTGGGATGATTGGGGACAGAGTCCAAAATCACCTGGAGCCGCCCAGGGGGTGCAGGAGGGCAATGCCCACCCTTCCCTTGAATACTTCACTGTAGGATGGAGACCTTGAAGATGCAGCTGTGGAGTCCAAGCAATGCTGAGGGATCTCTGGAGTCACCCATGAGCTATCCCACACCAGTTGTCTAATTGTAGGAGTGTCATTGGCCAGCAGGACCACCAACAAGCTTTGGCAAATGCAAAAGATGTGGTGCAAGAAGAGTTGCAGGAGTGGGGCCCAACAAGATCCCAGGGACTCTGCCTTTACAGGTAAGTCGGGGCCAGCCCTCAGCAAGAAGGAGGGCCAGCAGTAATCAATGGAGACCCCCAGGAGGACCCTCTGGCAACAGTCACAGGGAGTCGCGAGGAGGTCTCTGCAGCACAACGAAGATTGATGCCAACGTTGCATGCGTTGCAGGGAGGACATCGGGCTTCGGAGCTGTGTGATTCTTAAGGCTGGGCCTTCTTGGAGCTAGGAGGTCTTCAGACTGAAGAGCCAACTAGCCTTGGCAATGACAAACACAGACATTGCACAGGGGGTCCATCTAAGCCGATTCAACGAAGGACAACAATCTTCCAGATTGCAAAGACGATAGGTCAGATCGCTGGAGAGCCACAGAACCACCACCTGTGTTGCAGAGCCTTGAAGAGTCTGTGGGACAGCAGGATCCACAAACCGGATGTTGAGGTTCCTGCAGAGGAGTGTCTCCCTCACTCCAAGGGAGATTCCTTCTTACTGTCCTTAATGGAGGCAGAGTCCTTGACTCTGGAGGATGCATGGCCACGGAAGTAGCAGTCCTTGCAATATTCAGGGACAAAGTTGCAGTAGGAGACCTCCTACCAGTTGTAGTCTTGTCTTGGTTCCTGGTAAAGTCCAGCAGCAGAATCTGATGTCCAGCAGCAGACGTGTCTTGAAGAAGAATCTTGCAGAATAATCTAGGGTCCCACCCTCAGGGAAGCCCTTAAGTAACCCATTAAGGGGGTTGGACAGCTTCTGCAGCGAGCCACCTATCCAGGAAGTAGTGAGGAACGCTACTCTGGTGGACTGACCAGTCAGATGCTCCCAGGGGCCGCCTCTTATTTCCAAGATGACAGAATCAAGTGGCCACTTGGCAGAGCTCTGGGCACCTCCCTAGGGGAAGAGCTGGACAGAGGGGTGGTCAGACCCCTGTCCTTTGTGTGGTAAGTATAATATGTTTTACTTTGTAGGACATGTTTTTGGACTGTTTTTCACAGTCGTGTTGTGTTTTTAAATGTCACCATTATTTAAATGGACGGGGTATACCTGTTATAGTTATTGACTGTTCATTAATGACTTGTTCGGTTTGTGCGTATGGTAGTTGGAGTCAGATCAAGTGGTTACGTGGTCTATTTCAGCGGTGAGATGGGAAAGATTTCAGGAGCATTGAAAGACTATCTATTGATTTACACCTAATTCTGCACTTTAGCTTTTTTCTTTCAGAGTAACAGCACACGCATCCAATAATGCACATTTTTAAAATATTTTTTTGGTTTGACATTGATTGTGCATGGACTTTGTAGTGTAATTAGTTGTGATTTGTTTGATGGGGGTTCTTGGTTATTTACTGCATGGATTGTATTGAGCCTGTGGTTAATTTGTAATGTTTACTTACATTTCAAAAGGTTATCCATGGTTTGATTGGATCTTTTTTTATATTGTAGTTACCCCTGACGAAGGGCTTCCTACCCGAAATGCATTGGGTGAAATCTTGAGTTACCCAGGATGAAAAGTAAATTTTAACATGCTGCAGAAAAAGGCCTGGATGGGCATTTTTTTTAGTATTTAATGTTTGGCATCGCACTGCTCCTGTGTGAAGTTCATCAATCATTGAAGAATGTTGGAATACATTTGGAGTAAAATGGTTTACTTGGAGTGGATTTTTGTTTCTTGATTTCTGTGGCTTATTCCTACATGGCTGTGCAGCTTGAGTCTGGTGTTAGACAGTGCACCGGCCAGTTTTGATCCCCTGGGGTGCCAATGCCCTGGGTACCCAAGTACTAAATACTAGAGACTTACAGGGGTACACCAGCATGCCAATTGTGCGGTGTAAGAGGTACTTTCCAACCAAATTTAGGTGAGAGAACACCAACACTGGAGACCTGGCTAGCAGGATCTCAGTGTACTACAGTCAAAACACACTGACACCAGACAAAAAGTGGGGGCAACCATGTCAAAAAGATCTTCTTACCTACAATACATAACCAACCTTTGTATTATATACTTGGCTCTGTAATTTTCTACGGTACAATTCTGTCTTCTCAATGCTGTTAGTTTACTCCGTTACATTCTGGTTGATGCACCTTTGCTCCTATCTTACACTTCCTACAGTTCTTCTGTAAGCCTCAGTAGTAGGACTTCTCATCTTTAGGTGGGCTACTTCCCTAAGAATAGTGCCTCTCAGCTTATCCTTAAGGATGTATTATAGGGAACATGTCTTCCATTTCAGAGGCCCCACCTTTGTCATGTCAGTTTGAAGACGTGTTATTGAACTTGCGACAAGTGATGAATTGCTGTTTCATCAAATGCACGTTTTTGGCATGTGCTTTTATTCTGTAAATATGTAAATGAATATGTCATGAAGTTTTGATAAGCAAGACCAATCAAAAACGCATTCAGTGATTTAGTCATTGTTTATTTAAAAAAAAAAATATATATATAAAAAAAAAAAAAAACTGGAACTGTCATAAATCTTACAACTATTTTTCCTCCACGCTTCTAGTGTTTCATCTTTTTTAATCATTTGCTTTTAGGCTTCTTATTTTTAGTTTTAGGTTCTTAAAAACATACAGAACAGGCTCAATGTAGCTGCAGGTTCCATTTTAGTCTAGCCTGCTTGTTTTCCTGTGGCCCAGAAACTGCATGTCATCATCTTTCATAAGATGTGTGAAAGCATGAGGAAGCCATTTTTAGGTATGTAGTAGACACTGGTCATCTAAACAGTGTCTTTGTAAACACCTAAAGTGACATAAGTTTGATACAAGATTAGTGTTATCTGTATCTAAAGGTCAGTCAATGAACACCTAATGTAAATAAGCTAAAAATGATGCGAATGATATTGGACTTTTTACAGAATTGACTTAATTTTGTCTGCTCGATCATTGGCCTGTCTATCTCTGACCTAGATACAACATGTCATTGTCTTTCTAGGAACGAGTCTAATTATCTAGACCATTACATAGATATAAACACCTAATGTCACTTCAGTCTGGGACAAGGCTTTGTTATCTGTATTTCAAAGTTAGATAACAGCAGTAACCTAACAATGTATTCTGAATTGTTGTATCATTACTATATTTGTCTATTATAATGTGTCAAAGACACATATTGATGCAAGCAGGTTATGTCCAACATACCTAAGGTTATATCAGAAATTCCCCATATCGGATAAGCCACAGTATAAAACGCCGATCAAGTGACATCTTTACCCAAGTCACTAGTGCAGATCAGATGAGCACAGCACCAGAATCCATCTTGACTGAAGAAGCCTCCAGCAAGACTCTGCAAGGCATTCCATTTTGCCTTCATGAACTGGTTCCAGGATTGTATTCTAATGCAGACGTAATTTCCTAGCTCTCGGCCTTATGCTAGAAATATCTGAGAAGCTATTCCAAACAGACAACAAACCCTGTTGTTCAGGTATGCGCACCACCTCTAAAACTTAGGCTTATTTATTATTCTGCTAGAACTAGCATAGTGATTAGATATAGCACAATGAGGGCATTAAGGGGTATAAATTATGATGTTAAAATGTTTTTTGTTTCCGATTTCACTGCTGTTGAAAAGTTTAGTTACTTCTTATTTTCTATATTATTACCAATATTGTATGCTCTAGACATATATAATTTATTTCTAGTGCTCTTAAATACGTAAATCATTATTGAAGGATCAATGGGATTACCAATTCTCCCTGTTAGGAAACCAAAAGCATTGACACTACCTTAATTATGCACTAGGTTGGGTTCTGTTGGGCTACAATAACCTGTCTTTTCCATTCAGTGCAGGTGCAATGAACTTTATTCGCTCGGGTCTCCTGTGGGTGTGAAAACAAACCTTGTAGACCTGAACCAGAGACTCAGTTTACGCAACAGATGTACCAGATGATGATCTTGCAAACCTCTTGTGTACAGTTCAGGGAGATGAAATGCTAATCTGGTTTTTCACTGCTTCTATTGCCTCTGTGTTCTTGAGTAAGGATTTGTTTAGCTTCCAGCTACTTATGGTTGTCCTGATCTTAGAAATGCAGTTGAAACTCCCATCCAAAGGGTTGTGGTCATAAAGCTTCTATTACCTTTGATTGGCTGTGTCTAGCAGGTTGTTGTTCTATAAGCAAATAATCTTGGTATATTCATGATGTACTGCTGAAAAGTGGAAGATATTTGAATTGAGAGGGTGTTAATGGTGGCAGGCATCTTTCAGATCTTGGTCTTCTAGTCATTGTTTACAGTCCATAAACATTGCTGGTGTCCCTCCTGACTTTTATTTGGATCTATCCTACTTGGGCCACATGGCAAATTAAGATTACCTTCAATAATCTGTGACCCTGAAGAAAAGGTCACTATCTAGTGAGTGGCACTTAAAAAAAATAAAATAATTCTTGCCCTTGATTGTGGGCATCCACAGATGATACCGACAATTGTTGGCCATTCCAGCTCATGTTGGTCACCACCCATTAGCATTCCTTGATCCCTGCCTGTCAGATTTAATGACCAAGCAGCAGGGGTCCACATGTGCCCCTTCTGCTGCTGCTTTCCTCAAAGATGAAAAAAGTATTGCTTTTAGAGCTGGCAGGATCGCAACATTTCTAGTCTTTTGTATGAAGTGAATTTCTGGGAGAAAAGACGTGTCTGCCTTCAGGTCTTCTACTTCCTGCAGAAGTAAGGCACTTAACTGGGCTACTTAAATACTTGTTTCAGTAAGTAGTTACTCAATACTGTTTCTAGTTCTAAATTCCATGATATTGCTTGGGTTGCAAGAAATATAATAATGAAGACTAAGTATGTGTGGGTGTCTGAGCATGTCAACACCAATAAATCAAACCCACGCCTAGTAACCAAATCTCAAGTACCCCCCCTATCTGAATTAAGGCAGACAACCTTTCTGGGGTATGTCTCCTGAAAAAAAAAAAAACCAGTCTCCCCTCATTAAAGATGGTGAAAATCCAATGGGAATTGGGGTGTGCTCTGTCCCGCCCATCAACGTCTTTGTGGCAAATGGCTCGGGTGGTAGGTCTGCTATCGCCCTCACATTACAGAGCACTTCAAAGGCTTTTCACCTCTGCAGGGGACTCGAGTATGCAATGCAAGTTCCATTGACCGAGCAAGTCCGAGAGGAGATGCATTGGTGGCTAACCCACATGGAGGCATGGAATGGAAGAGCCATTTTCGGCTCCGCTCCACATTTGATGATAGAGTTTGACGCAAGTAAGTCTAGATGGGGTGCTTGATTTGGAGACTGCCTGTAGTTAACGGCAGGTTCATTGACAGTCCAGTGCTGGAACAAGTGTACTGTTATGTTCTCCTGAAGATGGACAATATATCCACTGTCTGGTATATCAACCACTTAGGAGGCCCCAAATCCAAACTACTGGCGACCTAGCCAAGCAATTTTGGACTTTGAATGTTCCAACATGAATGTGGCAGTTGGATCCTCAGATATTCAGACTGATCGACAACTGTTGGGGTCCATTCACTGTGGATCTTTTCACATCACATCCGGACCACCAGGTGGATCAGTACTTCAGCTGGAGACCGGATCCTGAGGCGACAGGCATCTTCTCACAGGAGTGGTTGAGGAGTTGGGGGTGGGGGGGGTGTTATGCCTTCACCTCCATTTGTGATGATCACAAGGCTATCAACTCTGGTGAGGCGCCAGCAGGCACAGATATTCCTCATCACGCCTTGTTGGAGATTGCAAGTATGGTTCTGGAACTTTCTTGGGATTTTCCAATCCGACTAGCCCACGCACTGGATCAGCTTCGGTATCCACTCTGGAATCCTCATCTGTTAATTCTTCAAGGCAGGTTACCCCTTAGGGCGTAGAGGTTTACAGGGAACACTGGAAAATCTTTGGACTTTCAGAGGAGGCTGAAAGTATGTTGGCTGCAGCATGGGCAGACCGTACCACCAAGTGCTACAAATCAGCATGGATGAGATGGGTTCATTAGTGTGTACAAAGATGTTGTGATCCCATGGGCACCAATATTTTCCAGATTTTGAATTTTCTGGCATTGCAGGGTCTAGCCTACCGAACGATCTACACCTTCAAGTCAGCAATCTCAGTGGGCCATATTCCAATTCAGGGCTATCAGGTAGGTGAACATCCCTTGGTGTGCAAACTCATGAGGGGTCCGCTTGGTTCTTCCACCAGAATCACATCTATGGGACCTGCGCCTCTTTCAGGCTTGGACTAGAAATTATTTTCTCTCTCGTAAACAAATCTCTGGGAAACTGGCCATGCTCTTATGTCTCCTTTCTTGTTTCAGAGTTTCCGATGTCCAGGCTTTGGATCTGACAGGTAGGGTCTTCACCCCAGAAGCAGTTATGTTCATGTAGGATGAAAACTAATTCCAGGATGATCTCCTCTCCGTTGTTTGATAGGTTACCAAAGTTGTGTGAGGTCAGGTGTGTGAAGGCCTCTGAGAATGACGGAGTAGTTTTGCCCTCCCAGGGAGCAGAAGTTACTAATATCCCTGAAGAGACCTTTCAAAGAGGGGTCCTCTCAAACAGTTGCATGCTGGATCCGTTGAATCATGCAAGCGGCTGGCATAGAAGTGTCACAATTTGGCGCCTACTCGGTCAGAGGGGCAATGGCTTTGAAGGCGTCTACCCTTGGTACACACTTGGAAGATATACTAAATGCAGCTGATTGGTCCTTGAACTCCATGTTCAAAAGGATTTATTTCAATCCAGTTTTGGAAATGGCGTCCTTGGTGGTGGACAAGTTTTGAACTAGCATAATCCTCGCTGCCGGTCTTGACATAGGGCAAAACATTTCCTAGCATTTTTGAAGGAAAGTTTCAAACCTATTAAGGACATGGAGGTGGGAATTATTCCCACGTTTAGTCTCTTGGGATCCTGCCCTCCCTTGGAATATTGATGTTTCAGTCAAAGTATTGATTTCACCATTAGGTATAAGCATAATATATTTAAACCTGTTTTATGGCGATTGTGTATATGTGGGTCTGGGTGGTGCGACACCATGTACCCTGTTGTTCTTGAAAATTGAAGTATGTATTTTCTCATAGATTATCGGGCTATGGATCTCAAGAAGTATGTTAATCTTCCAGGATCAGATACCTCCAGAGGTGACTGAGGAAAAACAAGAGGAATTCAGCATGTTGCAGGAATAAAAGAGGATATGACAAGCAGCGAGGTTCGTTATGATGAGCAGGAGGACAGTTGACGGGCTGATTTTAGTAGTTTTTCCTTTCCCAGGTGTTGCTGGGAAAGGTAATTTATTTACATGTTGAAGTCAGCTGGAGTAATAATAAAGGAGGAAAGATGAGCATAATATTCTTCTCAGTGTCCTTAATAGAATGGAAACTTTCCTTCACGAATGCTAGGAATTTTGTACATTCTGCATCCTATGATGATGCAGTGTGCTATGGTGCCTTCTGGAACCAAAGTCATTGTCATTCACTACCTCAAGGTCCAAAGCAGAATAAATGTCCTTCAGTGAAGAAAAGTCATTCTTCTCACCTTCTCATTTTAAAATCGGCCTGAAGGAAAGGCCCCATCTGAACTTTATCTTTGCTCTATAGGTGATATGTGACATGTTTGAAGTCCTTGCACTCTGTTTAATGCACTGTTGAGACGTCTTGAAAAATCTGCCATTATACGAGATCGAGCACCCTTGTCCCTGAAAATCTGTGTAATGCCGAAGAAGGGAGCACTCAACGGAATAGCCCATTCATTTCTTCTTTGGGCGCCCCAGATGTGGACATTGTTCTTTCAAGGGAGATTTTTGAAATCTTATTTTTGTTCTTGAAGAATTGTATACTGTTCTTATAACTCAGACATCCAGGTCTGAAGGTGCTCAGTCCTCTTGCTTGTCCAGGTTTTCCTCCAGTGTATTTTTTCAGTCTCCCAGTTCAATCAATCAGGAATTTGTAAAGCGCACTACTCAACCGTGAGGGTCTCAAGGGGCTGAAGAGAGGCAGGGGAGGTGCTGATACTGCTTGAACAACCAGGTCTTGAGAAGTTTCTTGAAGGCAAGGAGGTCTTTGGTCTGGCGCAGGAGGGTGGGAAGAGTGTTCCACGTTTTGGTGGCGAGGTACAAGAATGATCAATCGCCGGTTGTAGTTCTGCGGACTTGTGGGACGGTTACGAGGGCGAAGTCGGGGGAGCGGAGATGACTTGTCGGGGTGTAGAAGGAGAGTACTCGGAGTTATTCTGGTTCGGTGTTGTGCAGTGTTTTGTGAGCATGGGGAGAAGTTTGAAGTTGATTCTCTTGTTGTCTGGGAGCCAGTGCAGGTTTTTCAGGTGGTCTGTGATGTGGCAGTGGCGGGGATGTCCAGGATGAGGCGTGCGGAGGCGTTCTGGATGCGTTGTACCCTCTTCTGGAGTTTGGCCGTGGTTCCTGCGTAGAGGGCATTGCTGTAGTCCAGTTTGCTGCTTACGAGGGCTTGGGTGACCGTTCTTCTGGTTTCGGTGGGTATCCATTTGTAGATCTTTCAGAGCATGCTGAGCGTGTTTAAGCAGGAGTTGACTTGCTGAGTCATGGATAGTGAGGGGTCCAGTCAAGAGACATCCTTGCAGATCTCTTTCAGGTCCTTCTAATGATCTGTTGTAACCACAAATATCAAGTTTTAAAGTTCTGGAAAGCTTGGATCTAAAATCTTTAGATGATACCTCTGTATCCACCCTCTGCCAAATCCTCAGATGTTTTAGAAGCGCCATTCATTCTGGTCTTTCACTCATGAGCTGGCGCTCTAGTTTTCTGGTGGCTCCTAATTTGATGGCTGGATCTCTCCTGCGTTGTCTGTCATGGCAAGGGTGAAGGGGTGTATGGTACCGAACAAAGAAAGGCTAACTTTCTAAGTGTAGATAAGTGATAGTCACAAACCTCCCCCTGTCATTCATGCTCTTCTAATGCCCTTAGATGGTAGTGGTGACCCTGGAGGCTCTTTCAGAGGTGAAGGGGCAAGCATATGCCACGAAAAGGGTCAGTGTTGAGATTCTCCCCCTCACCCTCCCCTCCACCTCCGTTCATGTACTCTGTGCTGTACAAGAGAGTATGTCGCAGTGGGGCATTTACAAACATACCTGGGGTTGCTGTATTCTGACTGTCGTCAGTGCTCCAGAATTTCCTTGTCCTGAGTGTGGAGACCCAGAGTGCCGGAGTATTATTGTCTGTGTTGGCGTCGCCTATTATCCTGATTATCGCTGGTCTATCAACAATCACAGAGGTGTTGTGTTGCGTTAGTCGAAGAATTTCATTTCTAAATCAACTTTTTTTTATTTTTTTATTCAACATTTCAGTTAAACCCATCTTCGTGAACTGGCCAACAGCTAAGTATTAAAATGTTAATATTTTTTAAACTAACTATCCCATCAACACACGTCCCCCTTCCCTCCCTTCACTGTGTACGTGTGACCTGTGTTCCCAAAACTTCCACCAGCGTATATACTATAATTTCTGTTTTTTTTCATCAAGGTCTAGTGTGGCCTCCCCTGCCCCATCTGGCGTCTGCCTTTTTGTATCTGGCCCGTAAGGAGAAGAACTCTGATATCTGGGACAGGTGACCTCCTGGAATTCTGAATCCAACTGCCCAAGGCATGGCTTCCAAAGACTGCAAATTGTTCTTCGTTTCCTGCAATTGTCATGGATATCTTTTCCATTCCAAGAAAGTAACTTATCTTCTATATCAGCATTTTAGAGTTGGGTGCTTCCTTTTTTCCACAAAGCCCCAGGTACACTTAACATTGCTGCACATAAGAGCAGGGTTATAAAGCAGCCTCTATTAGAACGAGCAGGGTAGGAGAATGTATCTGCTGTACCCAAAATTACATATGCTGGCATGCAGTACACTTTTATTTTGAACATTAAATCTGTTTCAAATAGGACCTCTGACAAATATCCTTTGAGCTTTGGAGAGTGCTACAGTAAGTGCAAAAAGGTGCCCGTGCCCGCCGCATCCCTTCTAACACTCTGCATTGCAAGGGTTTCTATTACATTTGCACTGAAAACCCTAGTCCCAGCTCTGAAAAACACCTCCTTCCATTCTTTGTCTGTTAGTTGACGCTCCAATTAGGTCTACCGGCGTTTCCGGCCTGTATAGTTACCCATTGTGATTTCGGACCTAAGGAACTTACACATTTCTAGTACTACCTGACAATCCTTTCTGCTATTTCCTTTGATTTTCCCCTTGTGTGACCCAATGACTAATCTGACAGTAACGGAACCGCTGGGTTTCTACAATACCAAACTTTTAAATTTTTTTATTTTTATTTGCTCAAAAGATTTGATTCATTGTACAAGTATTTATCAGTGGTTGAGTCTCCATCAGTGACCTTTGCTGGCTTTGCTGTAGTTGCAGTTGAAGGGCCTGTGCTAGGAAAAGGAATCTTGGTAATGCTGTAATCTTAACAGCCTCAATCATCAAGGACAGACCTCAGTTACAAGACTGCAAATTGGTTTTCTGGGTGCATATGTGGTCCTCGTAATTGGCCTGCACTGTCTTTTCAGGGGTGTAGTATGTTTTTATTCATAGATATGCTGTATATTTTGGGCCCATTCTAGTAGGAATCTGTACTGCAGATCTCGGTTCTGCCAATGAGGGATAGAGAAGCTGAGAACTAGGGAGTTTTTGCAGATTAATCCTAAACCCCAAAATGTTGCCAAAGTTGTTAATTTCTGCCAAACGGGGGCAGTAGAGACGTGTAGGACCATGTCAGGGTAAGCAGCACATCATCCATTAATAAACAAACTTTATGCACTCATCTCCCCCAGTCGAAGCCCTCTAATCTTCCCCAAACACTATTCACCCATGGCTACAAGCAGAGAGGAGTTTGAGACATTGGGTGCCCCATTTTATAGACATGCCGGAAGTCACGCCATTAACAACCTCTCTGGCCACAAGCATCTTGTAGCCACTGAGCACCCATGAATAAAATTGTGATCCAAAGCCAAAGGCCTCTAGTGCCCCCTTAAGTTAGGGCCAGCGCACTCTGTCAGAATCCTTCTCAGCAGCTGTTCACTAGAGCAGATCCTCCTTCTGTGACCTCTGCACTTTATCTAGGTGTGTTGGACCCTTTTGGTGTTATCTGATGCCCATCTGACAGGGATAAAGCTTTCTTGGTCCAGGTCATTGAGGCTCTGCATGTGTGGTCCCATGCTGCTGGTCAATATGGTCCAGTAAAAATCTTCCCATCGCTGTTCAAGAGTGATATTGGGTGGAAGGAGGCACAGGCAGACAAATTCTTCCTTGTTTTCTGCAGAACCACTACTGGCGTTTCTCTCATGATATCTGGTGGAACAAAAAAGTCCCTTGCATGGTGATGGACGTGTACTCCTGACCTGAGGGCCGCTAACTGTTGAGACCTGGATCCTTGGTGCTGAGCTTTGTTGTCATGGGTGACCTTGGATCATGTTTGTGCACGGAATGACAAAGGTCTATCTCATAGACTGCAGGCTTTTTGGGACCAGGAAGGGTTTCCAAAGAGCTGCTCTCATAATGGTGAACAGTTATTGCCTTTGTCACGAGTTAAGTAGCACAAGCTTGGTGGTAGCAGCATACCATGTAGTGATGACTAGAAGTAGATGGGCCTTTTCACTGGAGTAAGGCCTACATCAGGTTAGTATGTATTGATATGCAGTGTGTGTGTGTTATATTCATGTGCTGGTTGTATGTGTGCCTGTGAATGGTACAACAAATAGAAGATTCTGGGTTCCATTTTGGGAGACCCACTGGTTACTGTAGGAGCAAGAGGAGGTAGAGGAGTGGCCCAGACTGATTTGTAGATTGCTGGATTCTATTAGCTGGATGGGACACACTAGAGAAAGGAGACCTAGGCTCTCCATTACACTTCAAAGTGTGCTCTTTGCTTCAGATAGAGGACACTGGAAAGGGGCCAGGGCACATCTCAGGGCCTGAAAAGAGAAACCTAAAGAAAGGGACTGAGACCCTGGAGTAACCTTTTTACTATGGCTAACATTCAGGTGTGAACCTCTGGGTACTCCCATGGCCTGAGGTTGGGCTATAGGATTTGGAGTTTCTCCGTCTGTGACAGACTGCTTTCTGGAGAAAGTGTAGAGGGCACATCAAAAGGAAGAAGACCACCAACATAAACTTAAGACTCCGAACTTCAATCACATTTAGTGTCTGGAAATGGACTTTAAGAAGGGGAGCTTGAGGCCCCCTAAAGGTGACAGCTGTCAAGCAGCCAGCCAGGCTGTATGAGTAGGAGAAGCGCTGCAAGACTCCTGCCTGTGACCAGGACTGGAAGTTGAGGCCTGCCAGTTTTCCAGCTGGGTGAGGGGAAACCAAGACCATTTGCTCTTGGTGCCTGGAGCACCAGTGCCTGCCTGCTTGCCAAGAACAATGTGTCCATGTGAGGAAGAGGAGAGTGCTGGATGGGGCAAGGTTGGTGGAAGATGCTAGTGATTTGATCACTGAAGCCAGGTATGAGAAGATGTCTTGTATGCCGATTGAATTATAGCCTGTGTGCAGTGTAAAGTCAGCAGGGCCACTGTGAAGATTGCGGCCATGCTGATTGGGCCTTAGCCTGTGTGCAGAGTGAGGACGGTGAGGGGGTGGCGGGATAACGGTTGGTAGTTTCCACTGTCACGTGCTGCTTAAGTTAAGTTTAAGGGCAACAGGCACTCTGTTGGGTGGGGGGGGGGCAGTTTGAAATCTGCAATGTGGGGGGGGGGGGAATACATTCAAGGGTTTTGTTGCTTATTTTTTTTTGGGGTGGGGTGAGGCTGTTTTTTAAGGCACTGACATTGGACTCTGGCATGATCATACATTCAGTCCCCCTGCCCCGAACCCCTGAAGGGCGGGCTGGCCAACTGAGCTGCAGCTATACCATGGCTAACCACACACACGGGCAGATGGACTGACAGGCCGACTGTATGGTTACTTTGCTGGAATGTAAATAGCCTGGAAGACAGAATCAAACCAGTCGGTCTACAGTATATTAAGCATCAGGCACCCAGTGTATCCTACTACTGGAGACTCACCTAAAGGGAAACGCATACCAGGCACTAGACAGATAGGGCTACAAATTTGTGGTTCATGTGTGATACACCACAGGCTCGAAAGGGGTGGGTATCTTAATAAAGAAGTCGCTCCTGCTTATGATTCATCAGGTGTGGCTAGACACACATTAGGCACGTTGCCCTCACTGGGAGTTGGGAGGGGATGACCCTCAATGTCTGCTTGGTCTATATCCCACCACATTTACACAAAATTACGCTACGTGAAGCGAGTGCCCTGCTACTGCTGGTTTTTTAAATTACCACGTCATGGAGGGACTAACGGATGCAATGAAACACTACTTTGCAGAGAATGAGATTTCAGTGGACCCTCCTCAGACACTTTGGGAGGAGTACAAGGTAGTAATTAAGGTCAAGCACTTTCGCTTATCGCAGGATATAAGAAAGATTGAGACCCCTGAACATGAAATACAGACGCAGGAGAAAGAACTGCTAGAGCAAGGCAACACTGAAACTAAACATTCCTATTGCGCCAGATGGAGTATAGGGATGTTGCGACAGATGCCGCCTGGATGAGCCACAGGGCGCCAAGCAACACCACCTGTATTAAGTCGGCAATAAGGCAGGGAAGCTATTGGCCTGGTTGGATAACAGGGAGCAGGCCGGTTGCTCAGTGCTGGAGGTGAAGACAAGGGATGATGTGTGGGTGAGAGACCCGCAAGATGTGGCAAATGTGTTCGCTGCCTACTACGCCCACCTGTACTCCCCACCTGTGACAGCCATGGCATATAAGTCTTGGGAATTTTTATTTAATCTGCCTGCCTACCTTGCTGCCTTCAGACCACGATCTTCCTGATGAGATCATCGAAGACGACATACTGAGAGCAATAGTTGATCTTAACTCAGGCAAAGCGGTTGGCCCGAACGGGATATCAATCGAACTATACAAGCGAACGACCCAGATATTGACCCCTTATTTGTTAAGGATATTTAAGGAGAGCCTGCAGTGCGGCGCCCATACCAGAGGCGGGTCACCATAGTGGTTATACCTGACAATTGCATGCCAATATCACTCCTCAATGCTGAGGTCAAGAAATTGACCAATATTTTGGCATCTTGTTTGACCCAGGTGATCACAACCCTAATCCTTCCAGACCAGTCGGGCTTTATGCCATAAAGTAGCACCACTCTTAATTTGCCATGCCTTCATGGCATCTTAAGCCAGACACTAGTGCTCTCATTGGATGCTGAAATGGCTTTTGACTCAGAGTGGCACTATATGTTTGAGGTATAGGTGAGAAGGGCTTCAGCCCGCATTTACTGCATTGGGTACAGCTTTTGTACACTGATCCATTGGCACAGGTGAGAGTAAATGGGGGGGGGGGGGACTTCCTATGTCCTGTGAATTTAAACTCCAGCGTGGTACTCAACAGGGCTGCCTCTGTTGCCTTTGATCTTTGACTTGGCTTTGAATCCCTTTACGGCCTGGATCAGGCAAGACCCCTTAGTCCGTGGTCTACAGTGGTATGAACACTGGGAGGACAAAATATCTTCATCTGCGAACAACGTCCTGCTGTGTGTGACAGACCCTGAGACTACCATGAACAGATTAATGCAAATTCTTACCTTCTTTGGCCACTACTCTGGCTATATGATCAACTGGGGAACATATATACCCTACAGGGACGAATGCCACATATACCCCATGATTGTGGGGCATAGATAGTTTCATAAGTATTCCCATATATCTCGGGATCAATGTAATGATGGACCCTGATTTTTATTTATTTAAAAAAAAAAAAAATTGTAAGAGCCTGATGCCACAGCTGGAGAGGCTGAAGCAAGACATCCAGCACTGGCGATCCCTGCCATTATCGCTATTCGGTAGAGATGCCATCTTTAAAATGATGTCCCTGCCACGCTTACTCTATGTTCTGTGAAACCTTCCATGTCAGATAGACAACTCATATTTTAAGAAAATAGAGGACGAGGCCCAATGAGGATCGCACAACACAAATTTAAGAGGAGTTCTACGAGAGGTGGCTCGCCCTGATATGTGTAGATACCACTGGATGGCATAACTAACCACCTTTAATGGCTGGACCTTCCGCTCCCCAGAGGAACCTGCCTTCAAGATGGATCCACTTATGTTGCATCCAGTGGGATACCTCTGGGCTCTCTACGGTAACCTGAGATGTATTAACACTCCTAGACTGACGGAGACTGTTGTAGATCTCTGGCACTCGGCCCCCCCTTTGGAATGCAGGTACATTGAGGGACCCTGTTAAAGTTTTTACTGGGGTTTGACAAATGGGACCTTATTGATATCACATGCATAGGGAGTTTATAGAAGCAGGAGTACGTCCTCCCCCTGGCTGACCTGCAACAGGCATATTATTTGGCAACAGCCAAAACGTATCGCTACATACAGGTGTGCCATGCACTGAGGGTGGTACTGCCGCTGGGGGAAGAGCTCCTGGAGTCCTCCCCCCCCCCCCCCCCCAAAAGGACAGTCTGCTCAAAAAATACATGTAAAGCCATGTCCCTAACATACATACAGTAAGCTAACCAATAACCCACCCGACACCCTCGAACAATTAAAAGAGTGCTGGGCACCATGATTTAGACAGCCTGGAGGACGAGTGGGCGGAGGCCCTGCATCCCTCAGAGAGAAGGCCATTAGAGTGGGTGCCCGCTTACTTCTATTGAAGATCCTCCACCGCACCTATTGCGCTTAGACCACACTGGTTATGGTGGATAGAGCAATGAGTGAGAACTGCCGTAATATAGGGCTTTCCATTACTTCAGGCTATTGTGGTTGCATATATGGGCCAAGTGTCTGGTAAATGGATTACTGCTTCAACAAAGTGGTGCCTTCTGAACATCTGGGAGGGAACTGATGTACTATGCATGGAGCATATATGGCTCACCCTAGGGTTGGTAGTAGCTAAATGGAATGTGGGGATCTGATTAAACACCACAATTGGAGAACTGAAATTATGGTATGGACTGGTGTATATTGGCTAAGAGGGTGGTATATGAAGGCTGTAGATACCCCTAAAAGTGGACTAAGATTTAGATCAGCTGGAATACAGAGGTCATATGTGATGCCCTGGCCCCTTGTCGCAGTAGGGAATTAGCTGCCTGCTGTAGACACAACTGAACCTGCTGTTGGCTTTTATGGGGGAGAGAGTAGACTAATAGGTTTGACACAGCAATGGCAATAATGTTGGAGGAATTACCAGTTCATAGTTCGATGTTTGTAATTGTCTTTATTGAAAGGTCAATAAAAAGAGTTGTACAAAATTTTTAAAAAAAGTCGGGAGTGGGAATCTTGAACCTTGTGATTGAAACACTTCAAAGGATCAAATTAAATTCTCTAATAAGAACGTTTGCAAAAATCTTCCAAGTCAGAATGTTCAAAATAAGACACATTAGCATGTGCAAACAAAGACTGAAAGTCAGAAGTTACAATACCCCTGACACAAATAAATGTTAAAATCTCCCATCAGTGTTGTCCAACACTGGCATAAGCTCCTCACACTTTGCCTCCCAAGAAACATGTGTAAAGCTTCAAGATGCTCTTAGGATTTAGATCAAAAATGACATTATAAAAGTTAACTACAGTTCCTGCTTATCTGGGAACTGTAAAACCTCCACCTGCAACTTGGAAGACAAATGCATCATAGTTAGAAATCCAACGTAGCCACTCTGGGACTATTTTACTGAATAGTGAACCAGAAACATAATCAAATTGGTTAGGAAGAGCAACCGGGTTTTAAGGGGATGCGAGTACAAATTACAACAATAGCAACTCTCCTACTTAATGCACAAAAGCAGTAACATGATTATACAATACAAATAAGAAAAAAAATCAACCTTTTATTGAATATCAAAATTTAGAACAACCAACCAATACCCAGTCTAAACATAAAATAACAAATCACATACATTAAGAATCATAGTTACAAATGACAACAACATAGACTCCAACTAACCACAATCAAGACAACATATAAACAACAAACTGAATCAACAACAGACACACAATAATATAATAAACAAATAATGTCTTCAATATGATAACATATATATTCATGAAAATACAAATTAGTTCACAAGATAAATAGTTCAATACATGTCCTTTCTTATGTTTGGCAGTTATATTCACCCCCAAAATCATATGCTTTGCTATCGCCAGTCTCTAATAGATCTCCAAAATGTGTATTTGAATCTCAGCGTATAGCCAATTCTCCACAGAATTGCATTAATCCTTTAGCCAACAAACATTTCTTGATTCTTGAAACAGCATAGAGTCACGATGTTGTATTTTTATAGGCCAAACCGAATACAAGTACTACACCCAACGCACGTTTTGGTGGATCCAAATATATGAATAATTTTACAGCCACCTTCCTCAGGGCCAAAATGTAATAAGCACCAAAGACCTAATGATGCATCTAATGGCGTTTCGCCTTTCAGAAATAAATCACTTGTTTTTCTTGTCTGTTATTCTTACAGGCGAGGAACGATGGAAATCCTGCTCCATATACACTCTGTTTGGTTTGAAGGATATGGAGCAGGATTTCCATCGTTCCTCGCCTGTAACAATGACAAACAAGAAAAACAAGTGAAGTAATGTAACCTAGAACCGTCAGACAGAATGTGTGCAATAATCCTCGTATGGTTAAGTTGACCATTACTCCCAACGCTTATGTGTACAGCTAAACACACGGAATTCTTCCTGCCATTATAAATGATTGATTAACAAAAGTGTCTGCCCCCACACGAATGTTAAGCCAATGGACGACTTTTTCCATTAATTGTGTATAACCTTCCGGTACTCCCTCCTGCAGGCATTGAATGTTACCCAACATGATGACGAGGGGTGGCGTCAGGTGGCACATTAAAAAGCTTACTGTGCATCAAGCCCACCCTATCTTGCTGCCACCTGGCTCCACCACAGATTCCTCGACTGGGGACCTGATTTACTAGAAGAGCACAGACGCGAGCTGTACCTGAAAGAGTTGGGGGTGGCGAGGGAGAAGGTGGGGGGTATTCTTGACTAAAAGGGATTTTAGTGATTTGGGGATGGGGAGGCTACATCCAAAGGGCCATTACAAGCAACCCAGTTTGACCCAACTACCTGTAGAACTGGGTCTGCCTCACTTGTTACTTCACCCTGCCCTCTCATTCTTTTAATCATTACCCCGGTTACTGGTGGTATATTATTTATTTATTATTTATTTTGGGGAATAATACCTTCACAACACACAATCACAAACACCCACATCATAATTAAAGATAAAATATTTCATGCCGCCATGTCTTGTATAGCAATAAAAGCGTATACTTGTGACAACTAATATAAAATTGTGTTTGTAAAATTCAGCATCTTTCACACCAGGCAAACAATAAATATTTTGACACTAAATATAAAAATGAAATGTAGATATTATATAGCGCAGCTTATTACCCGTTAGGTTGGCAAGGAGCTGTCCCTGGACACAGGGACATTAAGTGATTTGATCAGAATCGCAGGACGTTGCACCGAGGTCAAGGATCGAACCAGGGTCTCTAGCTCCTGAGGCCGTCGCTGTGACCGCTGCGCTACATTCTATATAACACACTTAGGTGTTTCCGATCTTAATATCCGAGTTGCATCCTTTAAGTGTCCTGTGGACAAGATACGACATTGGAATTATCCACGTCTTTCTCAGTTTGTGGTAGAATGGGCAAAAAAAGGAGAGTGTTCAAACCACTCAGTATTTACCTTACAGACAGGACAGGTGGGAGAGACAGTACACTCTTGCTCTACACTCCATTTTCTTAAAGAATAAATATATGGTATTCTGCCTCCGAACAAACTCAGGATCGGGTGGATCCTGAGTTTGTTCGGAGGCAGAATACCATATATTTATTCTTTAAGAAAATGGATCTCTCTGGGGGGCGGGATGGGGGCGATCTGATCTAAAATGCCATATCACACGTGCAGTTTAGAAATCTTTCGGTTGGGAAACCAATGTCTGGTTTAGACTGCCAACTCTCATTGATGTACTTCCAGCATAATCGTTTTAGTTGGCCTAACATTTCTTTGGTAATCGGCTCAAAGTTATCCCAGATTTAGTGTAGCCCTAATTTATACATCCATATCTTTATGTATTTAAACCATGGTAGTACATCTGAACTTTCCTCATCTTTCAACTATGAGAACCGTTGGCATAAGGGAATCCAAGATTTACTTGTCCATACCTTCAGCCAAATAAATCAAGGGTTTGAGGACTGCAGCAATTTACATTTTTTTTAGCCCCAGTTCTAAACATATTGGGGTACATGGTATACTCTGGGGCAGCATGATTTCAGCTCGCATGAATCTATTTTGTTTTCTTTAATCCTATGGTTTGTTCAGAAGCATACTAAGCCGCCTTGGTGATCAGTTTCTGAGGAAGTGAGATCAATTATAAGTTAAATTTATTTAATTGTATTATTATATGTAACACATTCACTGGTAGCTCCATTCCTTTAAGTGCAGCCCACAATTTCTCTTGATGAATCAAATGCTGCTTGGAGGTCAATGAACATACTTACATTTGCCCCTTGTTCAGTGCTACAGTTTCCCATAGGATTATAATAAAACTAAATATTTGATCTATGCAGCTTGTATGTGACCTAAAAGCTGCCTGAAGGTGTGACAGAACTTCGTTCGCCTCCATCCAGATTTGATACTTTCCAATCACCGCCTACTGAATAATATTTGTGGGTTATCAGTTAGGCTGATGGGCCTAACAAATATTTGGTTGGCTTATCTTTGTCACCTTTTTTATGAATTGTAGTAACTTGAGCACCCGTCCAGGTTTTCACTATCTAGCCCACGCTTGCTAAGGCATTGGATATCAAATTCCGAGTATAACCTCATGTAGGAGGCTGGACTGGCTTGTAGTGAGTACCAAGGGGTACTTGCACCTTGCACCAGGCCCAGTTATCCCTTATTAGTGTATAGGGTGTCTAGCAGCTTAGGCTGATAGATAATGGTAGCTTAGCAGAGCAGCTTAGGCTGAACTAGGAGACGTGTGAAGCTACTACAGTACCACTTAGTGTCATATGCACAATATCATAAGAAAACACAATACACAGTTATACTAAAAATAAAGGTACTTTATTTTTATGACAATATGCCAAAGTATCTTAGAGTGTACCCTCAGTGAGAGGATAGGAAATATACACAATAGCAAAAATATGCAGTATAGTCTTAGAAAACAGTGCAAACAATGTATAGTTACAATAGGATGCAATGGGGAAACATAGGGATAGGGGCAACACAAACCATATACTCCAAAAGTGGAATGCGAACCACGAATGGACCCCAAACCTATGTGACCTTGTAGAGGGTCGCTGGGACTATTAGAAAATAGTGAGAGTTAGAAAAATAACCCTCCCCAAGACCCTGAAAAGTGAGTGCAAAGTGCACCAAAGTTCCCCTAAGGACAAAATAGTCGTGTTAGAGGGAAAATGCAAGGAAAACACAAATCAGCAATGCAACAACGATGGATTCCTGACTGAGGGTACCTGTGGAACAAGGGGACCAAGTCCAAAAGTCACAAGCAGCTCGGAGATGGGCAGATGCCCAAGAAATGCCAGCGGTTGGTGCAAAGAAGCTCTTACTAGGCTGAAGAACTGTGAATACTGCAGGAACGACAAGGGCTAGAGACTTCCCCTTTGGAGGATGGATCCCCCACGCCTTGGAGAGTCGTGCAGAAGTGTTTTCCCGCCGGATGGACGCCAACAAGCCTTGCTACACGCAAATCGTGCGTTTGGCGTTTTTGGACGCTGCTGGGGCCCAGGAGGGACCAGGAGGTCGCAAATTGGACCTGCAGAGAGAGGGGACGTCGAGCAAGACAAAGAGCCCTCACTGAAGCAGGTAGCACCCGGAGAAGTGCCAGAAACAGGCACTACGAGGATGCGTGAAACGGTGCTCGCCGAAGTTGCACAAAGGAGTCCCACGTCGCCGGAGACCAACTTAGAAAGTCGTGCAATGCAGGTTAGAGTGCCGTGGACCCAGGCTTGGCTGTGCACGAAGGATTTCCGCCGGAAGTGCACAGGGGCCGGAGTAGCTTGCAAAGTCGCGGTTCCCAGCAATGCAGCCCAGCGAGGTGAGGCAAGGATTTACCTCCACCAAACTTGGGCTGAAGAGTCACTGGACTGTGGGGGTCACTTGGACGGTGTCGCTGGATTCGAGGGACCTCGCTCGTCGTGCTGAGAGGAGACCCAAGGGACCGGTCATGCAGCTTTTTGGTGCCTGCGGTTGCAGGGGGAAGATTCCGTCAACCCACGGGAGATTTCTTCGGAGCTTCTGGTGCAGAGAGGAGGCAGACTACCCCCACAGCATGCACAAGCAGGAAAACAGTCGAGAAGGCGGCAGGATCAGCGTTACAGAGTTGCAGTAGTCGTCTTTGCTACTATGTTGCAGGTTTGCAGGCTTCCAGCGCGGTCAGCGGTCGATTCCTTATCAGAAGGTGAAGAGGGAGATGCAGAGGAACTCGGCTGAGCTCATGCATTCGTTATCTAAAGTTTCCCCAGAGACAGAGACCCTAAATAGCCAGAAAAGAGGGTTTGGCTACCTAGGAGAGAGGAGAGGCTACTAACACCTGAAGGAGCCTATCACAAGGAGTCTCTGACGTCACCTGGGGGCACTGGCCACTCACAGCAGTCCAGTGTGCCAGCAGCACCTCTGTTTCCAAGATGGCAGAGGTCTGGAGCACACTGGAGGAGCTCTGGACACCTCCCAGGGGAGGTGCAGGTCAGGGGAGTGGTCACTCCCCTTTCCTTTGTCCAGTTTCGCGCCAGAGCAGGGGCTAAGGGGTCCCTGAACCGGTGTAGACTGGCTTATGCAGAATTGGGCACATCTGTGCCCAACAAAGCATTTCCAGAGGCTGGGGGAGGCTACTCCTCCCCTGCCTTCACACCATTTTCCAAAGGGAGAGGGTGTCACACCCTCTCTCAGAGGAAGTTCTTTGTTCTGCCATCCTGGGCCAAGCCTGGCTGGACCCCAGGAGGGCAGAAACCTGTCTGAGGGGCTGGCTGGACCCCAGGAGGGCAGCTGCCTGTCTGAGGGGTTGGCAGCAGCAGCAGCTGCAGTGAAACCCCAGGAAGGGCAGTCTGGCAGTACCAGGGTCTGTGCTACAGACCACTGGGATCATGGAATTGTACCAACAATGCCAGGATGGCATAGAGGGGGCAATTCCATGATCATAGACATGTTACATGGCCATATTCGGAGTTACCATGGTGAAGCTACATATAGGTAGTGACCTATATGTAGTGCACGCGTGTAATGGTGTCCCCGCACTCACAAAGTTCAGTGAATTGGCTCTGAACAATGTGGGGGCACCTTGGCTAGTGCCAGGGTGCCCTCACACTAAGTAACTTTGCACCTAACCTTTACCAGGTAAAGGTTAGACATATAGGTGACTTATAAGTTACTTAAGTGCAGTGTAAAATGGCTGTGAAATAACGTGGATGTTATTTCACTCAGGCTGCAGTGGCAGGCCTGTGTAAGAATTGTCAGAGCTCCCTATGGGTGGCAAAAGAAATGCTGCAGCCCATAGGGATCTCCTGGAACCCCAATACCCTGGGTACCTCAGTACCATATACTAGGGAATTATAAGGGTGTTCCAGTAAGCCAATGTAAATTGGTAAAATTGGTCACTAGCCTGTTAGTGACAATTTGAAAGTAATGAGAGAGCATAACCACTGAGGTTCTGGTTAGCAGAGCCTCAGTGAGACAGTTAGGCACCACACAGGGAACATATACATGCACACCTATGAGCACTGGGGCCCTGTGTGACAGGGTCCTAGTGACACATACATATAGGCCACAAACCTATGAGCACTGGGGTCCTGACTAGCAGGATCCCAGTGACACATAACAACCATACTGAAAACATGGTGTTTTCACTATGAGCACTGAGGCCTGGCTATCAGGATCCCAGTGAGACAGTGAAAACAGTGACAAACACCCTGACATACACTCACAAACAGGCCAAAAGTGGGGGTAACAAGGCTAGAAAGAGGCTACCTTCTCACACCCCATACAGTTGGTTCAGAACAATAGAGATCACTGTGTATATTTTCTAAACCTGGGGCTTTCCCTTTTTTTAAGCTATCTAAAGCCATTAGTGTCTCTTCCATTGTAAAAGTAATTGGGGGAGCTTCTTCCCTGTTTTGGGCTACAACTAGATAATCCTCGGTATCAGCAGAGGCGACCTCTTTGTCCTGCCTTGAATATAGCTTGCTGAAGCATTGTGCTCATGTGTGAGGATGGACATGGACATTTTTATCCCTTTCAGGGAGTGTTGTACCCTTAGATAGTAAATGCCAAAATGTCCTACCATCTTTCAATGAAGCAACTTGGGTCAGATCGCGCCATATTGTTTTCTACCAGTTCATCTTTGCCCTTTTGTGCGTTTTTATAATGTTTCCTCCCTTCAACAATATTGGCTCTATTACCACTTTTTACGGCAGGCATCAATTTCTTTCCAGCCCTTCTGCAGTATGTATCATACCATAGGAAGACTTTGGCTTCAAAAGTATTCTCTTTTAGATCTTTATAGAAAAATCCTCATATTGATTCTTGGAGTTCTTTAAAAATAGATAACAGGAAGATCATGTTGTGACTAGTTATTAAGTGAACATAAAGCAAAGTGACTGCATTTTAAATCTGGGCCAATATGTTCTCGTGAGTGTATATATGATAGGCCACTTAATCCACCTCTTGTTATTTGAATAGAAAATTTGGGGCATTAACTGACCAGGAACTGTGGTTATAGTTTGATTTAGAGCTGTTTCTCAGGTACAGTGATAGGGCATTATAAACACTGTCCTGTCTCTCATTGACCTTCATATCTTGTAAATTAGGCCATAGACCTAAAACAAGTAGGACGTAATCAATTCTGCTTCTGATGGATGCCCTCTTAAAGGTTAAACTGGCTCCCTGATCGGACAAGGTACAACCCCTATGTGTGGATCCCTAAGTGCCCTCTTCCTAGACTTCAGATTGTTCAAAACCAGGCAGCCCACCTAATTTTCCAACAACCAAGACATTGTTACATTACCCCTTTGATGAGGGATCTCCACTGGCTGCCCTTGGAACAAAGGACTGTTTTTGAAATAGGATGCATTATTTTTAAAACCCTGGAATGCAAGTCCTGCCTTCTTCACGTCCCAACTTTAGAAATGCATCCCTAATCAAACAGTGCGTTCTTCTCTCATGATCTGGCTGTCGGTACCTGAGTTTAAAAATAAAATAAAAAAATAGAGACTGGGTGGCTCCAGAATATCAATCATTGCCCCTCGTATATGGAATTCTTTTACTCTTGAGAGTAGAACACCCCAAGTTATATCAAATTTAGACCATCTTATAAAACATGGCTCTTCTGACAAGTATGTGATTAACGCTTCTCTCTGCAGCATGCAAACGGTCCTCCTTCGCTTTTATTGCCATGAAACTGTTTGGTTTATGTTCACTCTCCAAATTCTGATAACATAACACATTACACGCACATAAACCTTTCAACAGTGTTAGAGAGGCATCCTTTATTGCTACCTTTGACTTTTTCTTTAGGGGGCGGAATCGACAGTCTGGAAATACCGCACTCCTCATCTTTAACCGTTGTAAGGCCTTGGATTACTTATATAGGTGCAAAGGTCACATTAAGATCCCCAGCCAGAATAAGATGATTGTTACTGTCAGAGTACTCCAAACATTTGTCAAACGCAAACAGAGTTGATGACTCGCAATTTGGGATAGTGAAACCATTATATATGTTTATTAGTATGGCTGTGAATGTACCATATATCAAATTAGTATCTAATCCCAGCAGATCAATAGAACTGCGGTTAAGCTGTTTTACAGGGTGGGCTAGCGAGGTCTTTATTCACATTGCTAGTCAACCTGACGGGTGTCCAGTCGGTGATGGATTCACTTCTAGATTGTAGTTCACATAAACTGGTGTGTATACTGGCTGCAAAGCCCAGGTTTCCTGAAACACACAGACATCATAATTGTCAATACATTTTCCCCAGTCTGGGTCTCTCAGTTTCGATTTTAGACCTGCAATGGTCCATGATAGCAGCTTGATTCCTGGGGTAACATCCCATGCCTGTGAAGAAGGGGTGGTGGGGATGGGGGGGTGGGGTGGATTATCTCCACCTGTTGAGCGAGATAAATGGCTCGACACTCCTGTCCTGTTAGATAACACCCATTGTCTGGGGGTAGTGCACTCTTGAGGTTGGGACCAACTGTATCTCTTAAAATTTCAAAGTTTAATTGATGCCTGTAGAGTGTACCTGTAGGAAAGTACCATCTTGCCTTGCATGTTACCCCCATATTTCACTGTATATATGTTGTTTTAGTGTATGTGTAACTGGGACCCTGCCTGCAAGGGCCCCAGTGCTCATAAGTGTGCCCTGTATGTGTTCCCTGTGTGATGACTAACTGTCTCACTGAGGCTCTGCTAACCAGAACCTCAGTGTTTATGCTCTCTCTGCTTTCCAAATTGTCACTAACAGGCTAGTGACCAATTTCCCCAATTCACATTGGCATACTGGAACACCCTTATAATTCCATGGTATATGGTACTGAGGTACCCAGGGTATTGGGGTTCCAGGAGATCCCTATGGGCTGCAGCATTTCTTTTGCCACCCATAGGGAGCTCTGACAATTCTTACACAGGCCTGCCACTGCAGCCTGAGTGAAATAACGTCCACGTTATTTCACAGCCATTTACCACTGCACTTAAGTAATTTATAAGTCACCTATATGTCTAACCTTTACCTGGTAAAGGTTGGGTGCTAAGTTACTTAGTGTGTGGGCACCCTGGCACTAGCCAAGGTGCCCCCACATCGTTCAGGGCAAATTCCCCGGACTTTGTGAGTGCGGGGGCACCATTACACACGTGCACTGTGCATAGGTCACTACCTATGTACAGCGTCACAATGGTAACTCCGAACATGGCCATGTAACATGTCTAAGATCATGGAATTGTCACCCCAATGCCATTCTGGCATTGGGGAGACAATTCCATGATCCCCCGAGTCTCTAGCACAGACCCAGGTACTGCCAAACTACCTTTCCCGGGGCTTCACTGCAGCTGCTGCTGCTGCCAACCCCTCAGACAGGTTTCTGCCCTCCTGGGGTCCAGCCAGGCTTGGCCCAGGATGGCAGAACAAAGAACTTCCTCTGAGAGAGGGTGTGACACCCTCTCCCTTTGGAAAATGGTGTGAAGGCAGGGGAGGAGTAGCCTCCCCCAGCCTCTGGAAATGCTTTGTTGGGCACAGATGTGCCCAATTCTGCATAAGCCAGTCTACACCGGTTCAGGGACCCCTTAGCCCCTGCTCTGGCGCGAAACTGGACAAAGGAAAGGGGAGTGACCACTCCCCTGACCTGCACCTCCCCTGGGAGGTGTCCAGAGCTCCTCCAGTGTGCTCCAGACCTCTGCCATCTTGGAAACAGAGGTGCTGCTGGCACACTGGACTGCTGTGAGTGGCCAGTGCCACCAGGTGACGTCAGAGACTCCTTGTGATAGGCTCCTTCAGGTGTTAGTAGCCTCTCCTCTCTCCTAGGTAGCCAAACCCTCTTTTCTGGCTATTTAGGGTCTCTGCTTTGGGGAATTCTTTAGATAACTAATGCAAGTGCTCATCAGAGTTCCTCTGCATCTCTCTCTTCACCTTCTGCCAAAGGATCGACCGCTGACTGCTCAGGAAGCCTGCAAAACCACAACAAAGTAGCAAAGACGACTACTGCAACCTTGTATCGCTGATCCTGCCACCTTCTCGACTGTTTTCCTGGTGGTGCATGCTGTGGGGGTAGCCTGCCTCCTCTCTGCATTAGGAGCTCTGAAGAAATGTCCAGTGGGTTGACGGAATCTTCCCCCTGCAACCGCAGGCACCAAAAGAACTGCATTGCCGGTCCTCTGGGTCCCCTCTCAGCACGACGAGCGTGGTCCCTGGAACTCAGCAACTCTGTCCAAGTGACTCCCACAGTCCAGTGACTCTTCAGTCTAAGTTTGGTGAAGGTAAGTGCTTGCCTCCCCACGCTAGACTGCATTGCTGGGTACAGCGTGATTTGCAGCTGCTCCGGCTCCTGTGCACTCTTCCAGGATTTCCTTCGTGCACAGCCAAGCCTGGGTCCCCGACACTCTAACCTGCAGTGCACAACCTCCTGAGTTGTCCTCCGGCATCGTGGGATCTCCTTTTGTGACTTCGCGTGGACTCCGGTTCACTCCTCTTCTAAGTGCCTGTTCCAGTACTTCTGCGGGTGCTGCCTGCTTCTGTGAGGGCTCCCTGACTTGCTGGGCGCCCCCTCTGTCTCCTCATCCAAGTGGCGACATCCTGGTCTCTCCTGGGCCACAGCAGCATCCAAAAACCCTAACCGCGACCCTTGCAGCTAGCAAGGCTTGTTTGCGGTCTTTCTGCGTGGGAACACCTCTGCAAGCTTCTTCACGACGTGGGACATCCATCCTCCAAAGGGGAAGTTTCTAGCCCTCTTCGTTCTTGCAGAATCCACAGCTTCTACCATCCGGTGACAGCTTCTTTGCACCCTCAGCTGGCATTTCCTGGGCATCTGCCCACTCTCGACTTTGTTGCGACTCTTGGACTTGGTTCCCTTGTTCCACAGGTACTCTCGTCCGGAAATCCACCTTGGTTGCTTTGCTGGTGTTGGTCTTCCTTGCAGAATTCCCCTATCACGACTTCTGTGCTCTCTGGGGAGTATAGGTGCACTTTACACCTACTTTTCAGGGTCTTGGGGTGGGCTATTTTCTAACCCTCACTGTTTTCTTACAGTCCCTGCGACCCTCTACAAGCTCACATAGGTTTGGGGTCCATTCGTGGTTCGCATTCCACTTTTGGAGCATATGGTTTGTGTTGCCCCTATACCTATGTGCTCCTATTGCAATCTACTGTAACTATACATTGCTTGCATTACTTCCCTTTGCTATTACTGCATAGTTTTGGTATTGTGTACATATACCTTGTGTATATTTGGCATCCTCATACTGAGGGTACACACTGCAATACTTTTGGCATTTTGTCATAAAAATAAAGTACCTTTATTTTTAGTATATCTGTGTATTGTGTTTTCTTATGATATTGTGCATATGACACCAGTGGTATAGTAGGAGCTTTGCATGTCTCCTAGTTCAGCCTAAGCTGCTCTGCTATAGCTACCTTCTATCAGCCTAAGCTGCTAGAAACACCTCTTCTACACTAATAAGGGATAACTGGACCTGGTACAGAGTGTAGGTACCCCTTGGTACCTACTACAAGCCAGGCCAGCCTCCTACTGTACCCACCCAAAAATTCAAAATCTAAAAATAATCCCATGCAAATAAAGTGAGGAATTCTTTTGAAGATGCAATTAAAGGTGTTTTTTTTTTTTTTTTTTCCTCCATAAATATATCGTATCGTACCTAATCTACTGAATACAGGAGTGGCACTAGTTTGGTTAAACGAGTCAAACACATTAATGGTAAAGGCATTTACTTACAAATGATAATACTGTCAAATAACAAAATGATTTTTGCTAAGTACGAATTGCAAATGATTTGTCTTTGTTTGAATCATAGACCATATAATACTAGACAACTTTTTTTTTTTTTAAATAATTGTATGCGTTTCTCATATCTACAATTACAGATAACATTGTTAAATCAATAGTGTACCTTCAGGAATGTCTTCTCTGAGGGTCTGCAGTGATCCCTGTTATTATATCTGAATAATCCCTAGGAGCCTAATATACAGTATATTGCAACAGCTCCCTCCTGGTTCCTTACACAGTAACATCTTGCAGTTGGTGTCTTATTTTTTTTAAACTTCATAACAGTCATACCCCATTGCTCCCCCCACCCCTTCACTGGGAACTTCCTAGTCACAGCACCACTCATATGTCCCATTCCACTTGACTCTGCATTAGGATATAGTGACTCCCGCAATCTGCGGCATTTGAAGAGAGTATGCAATTCTGGCATTTCTTCATCTTTCCTTAACGGGGTGCTCCACACCTTCTTAGATGGGCCCTGAAACCCTTTATTTTGTGGTCCATCTCTTATGACACCGAGGAGAGGTCTCCTCTCCTCAGATCCCCTAATCTCTTAGGGCATCTGCTAAGGCCTCCCATGCATGTGTTCCCTCGATCGAAGTTTGTCCTCCCGGAGTCTAACATCTGATTCATATCCTGCCCATTTGGTGAATTCTGTCTTCCAAGTGGCTATGCGAGGACCTCCTACTCTTCCAGTGTCTGGTTATTTCCCTTTTTCCTAGAATGTAGGATAAGTCTTGAAATCAGCTAGTGCCCTTATTCTTAGATGTGTGGGGGAACCAACTCCGCAAGCATCGGTCCGCCGGACATGGGACCTCTTTTTCTATAACAGTTGAGACTATTTCCATGGTTCCCCTCCAAAAACCCATCAGCCCAGGTCATTCCCAGAGCATGTGAAAGAATGTGGCGCTTAATTTATTACAAGGAGCACATTTTGCTATATTTATGTGATAAATCTTATTAATTTTCTCTGGTATAAGGTATGCTATATGTAAGAGATGCAACCTTCCGTGACATCAACCCTCTCCAAGACCCTCCGTGAGGGAGCTCCTCCCAAGAATCGTATTGGGATGTCTAGAGAATAGGGGATCTTCATGTGTATTTTTCGGAGGTGTCTTGCCCAGCACTGTTGTGTAATTTGGAATTCAGGTTTTTCCCTGCTACCAGAATCTGGGAGCCGCAGTATTGCCCTACACAAAGTCGGCAGGTTAGGAACCAAAATGGGGAGTGATCCTCCTAGGGTTCTCCTTCCCGCTACCCATTGTGTAAGCCATTGCAGCTGGGCTGCTAAATAATAAGCCTCAACCTCTGGGACTGCCATACCCCCCGCTGTTGTCGGTCTCTGCAGTGTGGCCAGGGCTACTCCACTTTGGCAAGAACCCCATATGAATCCCGTTATTATCTTACCAGTTTCCCTACAGTATGCCTTAGGAATCCATAGTGGCAATGTTGTAAAATAGTATAACAATCTGGGAAGTGCCACCATATTTAGAAGAGACACTTTCCCTGCTACGGAGATCAGTAGAGTGGACCAGAACGATACACTCTTCTTCAGGCCTCTGATGGCTCTAACCAGATTTCCATCCAGCAAATCGTCTGTGATGGTATATATGGACCCCTAGATATGTAAGAGAACTAGATTGCCAGATCAAAGGTCCTAGCTCATCCGGGGGTATTCCATCTGCCTGTACTGGGAACAGACATGACTTGTTCCAGTTAACCTGGAGTCCTGATAATAAGCCATATCGCTCAGGCATATTTCATTCTCTGAGTAGCTCTCTGGGCATTCGGAAGAAAAGGAGCATATCATATGCATATAGTGCAATATATTGCTCTCTGCCATGTACCTACAATCCCTGGTACATTGTCCCGCCTCAGGACCAGCATGCCATTGGTTCCATGGCCTGGGCAAATAACGGGGACGAAATGAGGGACCCTTGTCTAGTGCCCCTCTCCACTCTGTAAGCCTCAGATACCTGTTGTCCGTTCTGGACTTTAGCCATAGGGTCCAGAAAATAAAGGCCTCCCTGTTGCACCTGGCCTTTTTTGCAGTGCCATCCCCAGTCTTTTAGCCTCCTCCCTCCTAGTTTTTCTGACCAGTTTTTGTTGGCTTTAGGACTCTGGGCACTTTCTAAAGCAGTGTTAAAATGCATATGCTTCTGTGTAAATTGTACTGTTGATTGGTTTATCCATGATTGGCATATTTGATTTACTGGTAAGTCCCTAGTAAAGTGCCCTAGAGGTGCCCATGGCCTGTAAATCAAATGCTACTAGTGGGCCTGCAGCACTGGTTGTGCCACCCACATTAGTAGCCCAGTAAACATGGCTCAGACCTGCTACTGTAGTGTCTGCGTGTGTAGTTTTAATCTGCCAATTCGACTTGGCAAGTGTACCTACTTGCCAGGCCTAAACCTTCCCCTTTACTAGGTCAGGCACCCCTAAGGTAGGCCCTAGGTAGCATAAGGGGCAAGGTGCAGTGTGTATTTAAGGTAGGACATGTACTGTGTGTTTTAAATGTCCTAACAGTGAAATACTGCCAAATTCGGTTTTCACTGTGCAAGGCCTATCCCTCTCATAGGGTAATATGGGGGCTGCCTTTAAATATCGTTAAAGCGTAGATTCCCTTTGAGAGCAGATAGAAATCTGGAATTTAGGGTCCCTGAACTCAGAATATTAAAAACACATCTTTTAGTGAAGTTGGTTTTTAAATGGTCTGTTTGAAAATATCACTTTTAGAAAGTAGGCATTTCTTGCTTAAACCATTCTGTGACTCTGCCTGTTTGTGGATTGCCTGTCTGGGTCAGTTTGACAGTTGGGCTGTTTTGCACCTCTAGACACTGACACAAAGGGGGGGTAGCCTGCATATCCTGATGAGCCATCTGAGCTAGAGGGGAGGGAGGAGTGGTCGTTCACACCTGAAAGGACGCGTCCTGCCCTCAAACAGTGCAATATCCGACCTCCTGGTGTGTGCCTGGGGCCTGGCCTGGACACGGAAGGATCTTGCAAACACTTTAGACTTTGCTTTGAAGTTTGCCAACTTCAATGGCAGAACAGGGTATAAGAAGACCCAAAACCCCAGAATCTTTCTGAAATCAAGAGGAACCTCGGCCCAAAAGAAGAGCTGAAGAAGTACTGTCTCTTGGCTGTGTTGCTTTGCTGGACTGGCCTGCAGCTGCTGCTTCTGCCTTAGAAGAGTGCAAAGGGTGATCTTTGCTGTGTGTCTTGCTTGAGAAAGTTCTCCAAAGGCTTGGAGTAGAGCTTGCCTCCTGTTGGAAGTCTCAGGGACACCAAAGACTTCAGTTTCCTCGATCTGCAGCACTGGGAACTGTGTGTTTTGTGCTGTTCAAGAGGAGAAACCACTGTGCGCCGCCAACAAAGCTGATAGCTCCACTGTGACCTGCCAACGCCACATGGAGCAGCACTGCCCCGCTTCGCATTGCGACCCTGGTCTCACCGATGCTGTCATCAGATGTGAGAAAGTAGCCTCTTTCTAGCATGGTTACCCCACTTTTGGCCTGTTTGTGAGTATATGTCAGTGTGTTTTTACTGTGTCACTGGGATCCAGCTAGCCTTGACCCCAGTGCTCATAGTTTGTGGCCTAATGTGTGTGTTGTCACTAGTGCTTGACTGTGTCACTCAGGCTCTGGTAACCAGAACCTCGGTGCTTATGCTCTCTCTGCTTTTAAATTTGTAACTGTAGGCTAGTGACTTAATATACCAATTTCAATTGGCACACTGGACCCCCCTTATAAGTCCCTAGTATATGGTACCTAGATACCCAGGGCGTTGGGGTTCCAGGAGATCCTTATGGGCTGCAGCACTTCTTTTGCCACCCAAAAGGAGCTCAGACAAACCTTTTCACAGGACCGCACTGCAGCCTGCGTGAAAAGTGCACACACTATTTCACAGCCATTTTCACTGGACTTACTTAACTTATAAGTCACCTATATGTCTTACCTTCACTTGCTGAAGGTTAGGTGCAAAGTTAATAAGTGTGCCCGCACCCTTGCACTAGCAAAGGTGCCCCCACATAGTTCAGAGCCATTTCCTGGGACTTTGGGCCATTTCCCGGGACTTTGTGAGTGTGGCAACGCCATTACACGCGTGCACTACATATAGGTCATCTTCACAATGGTAACTCCGAATATGGCCATGTAACCTGTCTAAGATCATGGAATTGTCCCCCATTCCAAATCTGGTATTGGGGAGCCAATTCCATGCATCTTGGGGGCACCACCATGGACCCCCAGTACTGCCAAACCAGCTCTCTGAGGCTTGCACTGCAGCTACAGCTGCTGCCACCTCAGACAGGACTGTGCCCTCCTGGGATCTGAGCAGCTCAGTCCCAGGAAGGCAGAACAAAGCATTTCCTCTGAGAGCAGGGTGTTATACCCTCTCCCTTTGGAAATCGGTGTTACAGGCTGGGAAGGGGTAGCCTCCCCCAGCTCTGGAAATGCTTTGAAGGGCACAGATAGTGCCCTCCTTCCATAAGCCAGTCTCCACCGGTACAGGGACCCCTTGTCCCTGCTCTGGCACAAAACTGGACAAAGGAAAGGGGAGTGACCACTCCCCTGTCCATCACCACCCTAGGGGTGGTGCCCAGAGCTACTCTAGTGTGTCCCAGACTTCAGCCATCTTGCTTTGCAAGGTGTGGGGCACTCCGGAGGCCTCTGAGTGGCCAGTGCCAGCAGGTGACGTCAGAGACCCCTCCTGATAGGTCCTTGACCTGATAAGGTAGCCAATCCCCCTCTCAGGGATAATTAGGGTCTCTCCTGTGGGTTTTCTTCAGATTCTGCTTGCAAGTTTCCTTCAGGAATCCTTTGCAACTACAACTTCATCCTCTGAAGTCGGATCAACCGCAGCCTGCTCCAGGAAGCGCTGTAACAGCAACAAAGTATGCAGAAGGGATAATTTTCCTCTGCAACTTCAGCTCCAGCCAGCAACTTCAACAGTTTCCACAGTGTGCACGCACTGGGGACTCCCTGTCTTCACCCTGCACCAGCAGGACCGAAGAAATCTCCCGTGGGGTGACGGATTCACTCCCCTGCTCACGCAAGCTCCTTCCAAGACGACAACTAGTACCCTTGGACTCCTCCCTCAGTGACATAGACTGTCCTGAGGTCCTGCTGATGCAATTTGGAGGAGGTAAAACTTTGCCTTCCCTGAGGGCGGCGGTACTCCTGTGTACTGCGTCTTCTTCACCTCCTGAGGCCTCTGTGCAATATTTGTAAAATCCTTCATGCACAGCCTGGCCCAAGTACCCAGCACTCCATCCTGCGATGATCAACTCTGAGTTGTTCTCCGGCGGCATGGGACCTTCCTTTGTTGTACTGCACCAACTGTGTTTTTCACCTCCTTTGTCCCCGTGTCCTGGGACTTCTGTGGGTGCTGTCTGGCATCCTGAGGTCTCGCTAAAGTGCTCGGTGCCCTCTCTTCCTCCTCACACAGAGGTGAAGCCCCCAGGTCCCTTCTGGGTCTAGCCAGAGCCATTTTGATGCAAAACGCACTTTTGTCGTAACCAAGGCTTTTTGCTGACTTCCAACACAAAATCACATCTGCATCCATCTTCACGTCGTGGGACATCGTTTGCATCATGAAGGAACCTGCTGGCATCTTCCCAGGGTGTATTTCAGCAGTCTTCGAATAAATGAGGACTCTTCTTTTGCACCCTCTTCTGAGTTGGCAGGGGCTCTTGTCCTTCCTGGAACTGCTTTCGACTTCTGGACTTGGTAGTTTTCAGGACGAGGAGTCCAGCAGTTGTTGTTTGCAGACTTGGTTGGTTACTGCAATAACCCATATCACGAGGTGTAGTGTGTGTCCAAAGGAAACTTGCAGTAGTTTACTCCTACTTTCCCGGGCTCTGGGTTGAGGCAATTTACGTACCTTTACTGTATTCTTACTCTCCCAGTGATTCTGCACACACTTCACTTGTCTAGGGAGGAATTTGTGATTCGCATTCCACCTTCTTAGTATATGGTTTGTGTTGCCCCTAGACCTATTTTCTCCCATTGCATTCTATAGCATATCCTATTGTTTGCATTGTTCTATGACTGTTTACTTGTCTAATTTTGGTGTCTAGTTTATATAATACTTACCTCTAGAAGGAGTATTGTTTTTTAAGATATTTTTGGTACTGTCACCCAAATAAATACCCTTATTTTTGGTAACACTGAGTATAGTCTTTACTTGTGTATAAGTACTGTGTAACCATAAGTGGTATTGCAGGAGCTTTGCATGTTTCCTAGTTCAGCCTTGGCTGCTCTGCTATAGCTGCCTCTATCAGCCTAAGGTGCTAGAACACTACTACATTTCACTAATAAGGGATAACTGGACCTGGTATAAGGTGCAAGTACTACAAACCAGATCGGCCTCCTACATCAGACGACTTCACTGAGCCGCTGCTCTCACCACGACCTGTGGGCCCGCACTCCGGCATCGCATGCTCACACCGGAGCCTGGTCCTCCCCGACGATGAAGCTATTGCTGACACTGATGCCGCTGCCTGCACCGTGGCTTGTGGACACCGCTCATGAGGTACACAAAGCACGTCCCGTCCTGCACCGCTGCCCCGGTCCGCCAGCACCATCGACTCCAGTGTCGTCATCAGGCATCCCTGCTTGCACCGTGGCCTGTGGACATCGCTTGTGAGGGTCACGTAGCACCGTCCCGTCCTCCGCCACTGGCTTGGGCCTACAGATGACAGCACTTCAGCAACGACGACGCCACTGCCTGCACCATGACCTGTGGACACCGCACGTCGCACTGCTCCGCTTCACACCGCAGCACTGGTCTTACCGATGCAGTCACCGAGCCATTGCCTGCACTGTGACCTGTGGCCACCGCACGTTGCAGCGTCCTTCTTCGCACCAACGCCATTCGCGTTAGCGCTCCTGACTTCATCACCCCGGAGTTTGTTCCGCAACGCGTGTGACCTCAAGAGCCCGACAACTCCTGCATCGACTCCAGAACCGAAACCGCGATGCCACTTTCCAGATCTCACCGCGAGGATCATGACGCCCAGCAAATCCAAGGTACTTTTTGAGGGTCTTGCGGACACCGGAGCTGGCTGCTTTGCCACGGCCAGCCTGAACTATTGGTTTTGTTGATCACGATGCCGTAATAGTCCTAGGTGGAGCTATCGACTTCAAGGAACTGTATATATAAGATAAATCTTACAAAATTCATATCTTTAGCGCTGTATGTAAATAATGGCCATTACACATTTGCTTTACACATTGCTTCTGAGATAAGCCTGACCACTTGTGCCAAGCTACCAAATGGGTAAGCAGGGGTTATCTGATCGGGTATCTCCCTTATCTTGACTAGAGTGAGGGTCCCTACTTGGACAGGGTGCAAACCGACTGCCAACTAAAGCCCCCGTTTCTAACAGTCCCCTAGACCCCAAACTTTCCATCACTCCATATAGAAAGGGACATTCCAGGCTGTCAAAGGCCTTCTCTATACCTACCGCTAGAACTGCTGCTGTCTGCACAATACTGAAGGCCACTACCTTAGATAGACAGAGACGCCGTATATTATGAGCTGTCCTTCTCCCTGGGATGAATCCTGATTGATCTGCATGGATCAATAGAGGCATATGAGGCAGCAGTCACATTGCCAAGATTATGCTTAATATTTTACAATCTGTTTTTAACATTGAGAGTGGCCTTTAGGCACATTTATCATGGGGTTCTTTGCCTGGTTTTAACAAGGGAATAATTAGGGCATCTGTGGTAGTAGGCCAATGGTCTTGGCCATATTAAGCATATTGGTCAGTTAAGGAGCTAGGGTTTCCCTATATGTGTCATAAAACTCAACCGGGATCCCATCAGTATCCGGCGTCTTATTTCAGGCCATAATTTTAATCGCTGCCTGAACTTCCTGAGCCGAAATTACAGCTCCTAAAGTCTCTGCTTGCGCTGGGGGCAATTGTGGTAGTTGTAGGGTATCCAAAATTCCCTCCTTTCGGTCATGGGAATGCCCGCACATGCTCCATTAAGCTGCACATAATACTTCTGAAATATTGCGTTCATCTCTTTGTCTGTATCGTTTTGAGCCATCTTCTGCCTCAATTTCTACAATAACTGATCCTCGCTTGGTAGGGTTCGCCAACCATGCTATTAGCCTGCATGTACGGGCTCTTTCAGCGTGGGCCAACATCATATAGTTTCGTTAGTCAAAATAACGTAATTTTTCAACCTTAACTGCTACAGTTTCCTTTGTGTTGAGGAGCTCCTGTTGCAGCTCCGGATGGCCAGGCGTCTTTTTACTCTCCCGGTGTAGTGTCTTCGCCGCTGGGACCTCTTGAAGAAAAGTCCTCCTGACCCCCTACCACCGCTGATAAGCATCTTCCTCTTATTGCTGTTTTAAATGCATCCCATTCTGCTAAGGGGCAGTCAGCTGTACCTGTTTTTTTTCTTCAAAATATTGAGTAATAGCCGTGCCTATTGCAGTGCGGAATACTGGATCCTCTAGGTTTTCTGGGCGCAATCGCCATGTCAGTATGCTGGGGCGTTCTTCACCCCATCTAAGGCAGAGTAATAGTGGGTTGTGATCTGATATAGTATGAGCCAGCTATTCTGTTGTATATACCCGAGTATGTACAGCCGAGGAACATAGTACAGCATCTCATCTTACATGCAGATCATATATGATGGAATGGTAAGAATAATCCATCTTTGGGATGATGCATTCTCCAAGAGTCTGTCAACCCCATCTTCCCCCCCCCCTTCTGTTTGCCACCTTGAAAAGGCACGTGTTAGTTGTGGGGTTCGCTACACAATTGTAATCTCCTCCCAGGATTACTGGACCCATTAAAAGGGGGGCCAAGGCTCAGGATATGTCAGCAAAGAACTGCTGTGGTTGGCCATATATGCTACCCAGTACTATATCCCGCCCATCTAATCAGCCTGTTACCACCACCACCTCAGGATCTGTCACTTGGCCTGTGTGCTGAAACGTACCCCCACCCAGATGCAGATCAGTGCCCCTTGCACATATGCAGAGTATGTAGTGTAATTTAGTTGGCCACTCCATCTGCGCTGTAGTGCTAGCCCTTCTTTGGCTTTTAGGTGTGTTTCTTGTAGGAGGGCAACTTGCACCCCTCTAGACTGCAGCCAAGAGTGGACTTTATTTTGCTTAGCCATAGTACACATCCCTTTAATATCCCAAGTAATTATCTTGTATGTTGTGGTGTCTGCCATGTGTAAATATAACTCTCCCTATCTCTATCCACCTAATTTCCACCCAGTGCCCTTCAGTGAGCTCGCAGCTCACCATTAATGTTCTTATTGTGGTGACGTGACCCATGGCCCCCATTCTCTAAAAATGTCTGAGAACTAACACAAAGCTCCCCATCGCCAAGACAAGTGGGTCCCCCCTCCTCATCTAAACAATAACACTTAGTTTAATATTGTTGGAGCCGTCCACCAACCAACGTTGAGGGGTGGTTGCAGTCAACAGATTTCATCCAGTCCGACTTTCACCCATCCACCAACATCACCGTCTTATAGCTGTCCCCCAACTTTGCTCCATAGCCTCTGACCAATTTAGACCAGTCATTCAGCACTGATATCGCAGCCATTGGTCAGCTCAAGACCTGGTCTCCCATTCATACCAACAGCTGTTCAGCTTGTTTACTCATGACATTGCTCCTCTTGGGTAAATAGTGAGTAGGGAATTTCCTCCAAACACCCTCCAGTGCTAGGCCACTCTTAGTACTTATCAGTCAGTCTCAGAAGCATTAATCTGCCGTGCTGGGGATTATTTTGGGCATCTCATCATCTGAATGGGCCAAGGAACCCTCTCCGCTAGAGATGTAGGTCTCTCTAGTTGTCTTTGTTGCTGTCTCGATGGTGTCTTCTCGTCCCTGCTTGCTCATCTCAGCTACTGTTTCTATCGCCCTCTGCCGACCATTTCATACTTCCATCACAGTTGGTGTGTGCTTTTTTCTAACAGAGGTGCACAGCTAGGCCCAGGCTGCTCTTGGAGGTCTGTCGACGTGGGGTCCCACTAGGGCTCTTCTGTTGTAGTCTTCATTCTTGTTGAGGGCATCTCTCTGCCCTCTGCTGCTCCCCCGTTCTGTCCTTTTTCTTAGTCATTTTCCCCATAGTGGCAATTAGGGGCTGAAAATTTCCCAGGCACTCCCCCAATCAGTCACTTCTGCTCCGAAGGTGGTCTTTTGGCTTTACCTGCGTCGCTGGAGTACTTCCTTTACTGTGCAGGGTACGGGCTAGTGGCCCACCCTAACCCCATCTATCTGAAAGCTCTAGGGCATTCCACGTGGCAATACTCCAGTGGGGTTCAGAGCTGTTCCCGTTTTGGGCGGGCCCTTCTCCCTCCTGTTCTTTTCAGATCATCATGGTGCTCCTGGCGATAACCCACAAATTCACACCAGGCAGTGTGCTTCTCGCAGTGGGGGTTTCTTGCGCTAATTTTGTGCCCCTTTTCCATGCCCCACCTCTGCCCATCTAGGCGCTGGCTCACAGGCTCTGCGATGTTCTATGCCCGGGGGTTGCAGTGCCAGCCTCCCCGATATCCTCTAAATAACTCTAGCACTGCTAGTATCGCCAACACGTTTCCTCACCGTCTTAAGGGCACCATCTTAAATCTACTGCATGTCTGGAGGTCGAGGGTCCTCTGCTGCCTCCAGTTGTATCGACATGAGCATACTCTGGAGTTCCCCCTCAGCTCTATCGAGGCTACCTGTCTTGTGATCCAATGTCCTCTCCTCTGCCCTTTGTTTCTGCTGCTGTTCTGCGGGATCACAGTCCTTCTAGCAGCCTCTGAGATCTCCATGGTTTCCCCCCGTCTTCTCCTCCGCTGGGCAGTCTCGTTGGCCGGCAACCAAGGCCACTGGTATCCCTTGGGTTCTTCTCCCCAGCCTGCGGGACTTCCTCTACTCTGCGGCTTCAGGAGGAGTCCTCTTATCCCCGTGCACTGGGCACTGCCCTTTTGTCTCGGCCCCTTGGGGTTGCCTGGGGCCTCTAGCAACAGGGGAACAAACAGCTCTCTTCGTGTACCCGCGCCGTTCTTGGAGATAACAGCGGGGACCCAGACTGATTAAAGGGGGAATACCTGAGAGCCCGACATAACTGCCCTCTGTTTGACCAGGATTGCTAGGGATGTGGGGTCACGGGGCAGGAGCTCGGCGATACGTGTCCTACAGCATCAGCCACTGACCACACCCCAATACTGGACAACTATGAGCAAAAAATACGATATGTATATATGTATTTATATATATATTTTTTTTTCAGAGCCACAGAGCATATATAATCTGGAGGATTTAACCATATATTTGTATGAGGTACACTCATTGCTATATTGCAATATTCCTAATGCTTGCATGAACACACTTTGGGATACCTTTGACACCTTCACTCACAATTGTTACGTTTGTCTAATTCTGCTTCTGCACTATAACTATTCTGTATATGCATGATACTAAATTAAACATCTGGGCGGTACACACCTTTCCTAATGTTCGGTTGCCAGTGCCTCCCTTAACTAAGATAAATTAATTTTAAGTCTTAATTGGAGCACCTTAACAATAAATGGTATATGGAAATTAGACTTTACGGTCACTCCCAATATGCTCCCCAAATAAAGGGAAATGCACGAAGGGTATTACTAACATAATATTATCACATGCTAATGTGGATACGTAATAGGATAGCAGACACTATACTCATGATTCCCTAAAAAATACAGCTTTGAAAAAGCCCTAAGCGTTCATAGCCAAGAAAGGGAGGGAACAAAATGTTGGCTAAACCTGATTATACAAGATACAATCTGAATACATCTTGTATATATACTATATTGATGGACCAACATTGGAACACATTATGTGGAATAAGTCATAAAATAAACATTGTTTAAATACACAAAGGGTTTAATCCATGAAAACACCTAAGCAGAAAAAAAAATCCTCTTTTGATCGGCACAGGATTATTTTTAGGTTTGGAATTTCCTTCATGGGGTGATTCTCTTTTGTGGTTGTCGTGAGGTTCTTTCCTTACTCTTGGCATACACACCTTTTGTTGGGGTTTGAGTTTGAACTTTATCTGAAAGCAAAAGCAAATTCCTCCTTGAGCAGCTCAACCTGTATGTCATCTTGCTATTCTTTCAGCAAGCATTGTTCCACAAGAAGATCTGATTTGACCAATGAGTTGCAATGACAATTGTGCCTTATCTAATGTAAAACTTTGTTCTTGAGAGGTCTGTTAGCTTCTTTGACTCCCTCTGGAAGCCTGGGGACATTAACCATGTATAATGTTTCCCAGTCAGTTTGTTTCTCAAGCTCCCTATTTTGCCCTCCTATCTTGTTTGGTAACTGAAGTTGAGGTATATGGTGAATATAGAGAGATAGTTTGAAGTTCTCACTTCAACCTCATGCACTCCATGAGACCCTTTTATCCTAATGTTTTGTTGCAGCAGGTGTATGAGTGTAGGGTAGCTTGGTGCACCCACCTCTGGGGTTCTCTTGCCTCCCTTTTGTGCATTGCAGGTCTTAGGAGATAACTTGGTATTTGTTTTATCCCTTTGCTGGTGGGCTCAGTTCAACAAGCTGTGCCTTAACATTTGGGTTTGGGTGATCATGGTATTGCGTTTGCCTAGATCAATTTTGCGGGAAACTATCGTTCCGCGCCCCCTTCTCACCCCCACCTGTGATTAGAACAGTCTCTACCCTTGCATTCCTCCACCCTCCCAGTGGTTTAAATTTTGTGCACTTGCAAACCATAGCCTTGCCATGTGTAGCATGCACAGCTGGGCTTTTTATTTATTTGTTTTTAATTATTTTTAATTCAGCAATTGCTCAGTGCACCATACATAACGCTGGTAAATTTGCAACAAAATCAAGAATATTTGATTCTCCGTCATAGTCCACTCAATATAGATGATCACATTGTATATATCAACATTGCCATATTCATGTTGAAATCCCTTTCCTAACAGTGAAAACTCGTACCCCCTTGACTTCAGTCTCTATAAGTTAGCTAATTGCCCCACACCATCTTCCACTTTTTAGAGCAGCGCCTGCTTTGGTGTACCACTTGCTTCGCATGTTGGTGCCAGTGTAAGTCAGATTCCCAATCTTCAACCCTAGGTTGTCTGTCCACACCACAGGTCCGCCCTATATTGTGTTTTGCCATCCCTGCTGCCACATTCAGCCAGATCTTCTGGTATCTGGGCCACACTTATTCACCCATATTTGTAATAGAAGGCTACGGGCTTCTAAAGGGACTGCAGGGCCAGTAACAGGGGCCATTATTTGTGTTATGTCTACCCTTCATTATTGGATAGATAGGCAGTCCCAAAGTATGTAGTAGAATGTTTCAACTTGGCCACCCCCCTCTAGTGCCGAGATCAGGCTCTCATCTCCCTAGTTTAGACAGAAGAGGTCTGGAGTAGTACGAGCAGGGCAATATTCTCAACTGGACAAGACAAAATCAGGCCCGGATGGCCACTTCCCGGGGGCTCTGTACCACCTCCAACCAATCGTAGTCCTCAAAGAGCCCAAGGTCCCCTTCCTAAGCCTCTTTCAGTGCACCTAGTGGATCCAGGAAATTGTTAATTAATTTCTTATATGTTAGGGAGACCGCATTCAGCAGCATAGAGTCTAAGAGAAGACGATTCTCCATTGGTGAGGACTCGGGCAACTGTTTACCTGTTGTAATGTGTCATCTCAACACATGCCATAATCGCAAGTAGCGGTAGTGTTCGGTTGCCCCCACCATCCCATACTCATTTTGCAAGACTTCAAAGGAAACATATGCCTGGTCTCGCCAGATGTCTTCCAGGTAGTCAATCACATTCAGGCCCCACCTAGAAAATCCCAGCAGCCCCCGACCTCCCTCGATAGGTCGATATCCCAAAGTGGACTTTACTCGGCTTTCCCCTCCTAACTCAGAAACCTATTTACCTCCCGCCATATTGGTACCATTGTCTGGGTGTGGGTTGTTGAGGTTTTTTCCTGTTCCTCTCCTGTGTAGCAGAGGTGGATAGTCCTGACCCCCATGGCCTCCCTGTCCACCTTGTAGACGGGCTCTGTCCGATCTTCAAAGACCCAGTCATTCACAATTATCAGGTGGGCTGCCCAGTAGCATTTGAATACATCTGGAACTGCCAGTCCTCCGTCATACACCCTGATATGTAGTTTGCGGCGCGCTGTTCTGGAGCTACCTCCATACTAGAGAAGTTGGCAGAGCTTGTGCTCCACCTTTATTAAATAATTCTTGGGGGTTATTACAGCTGGGCCTTTTAAGTCCTTCCTGCTGAGAGAGTCTGTTGCAATTCCAGGCGAGACAAGAGGGCTAATGTGGTTTGTTTAGACTATCCCAGGGATGGTCTTACAGATGATAGTATCGCTAGATTTACACCCCCCCCACCTCCCAATCGTTGAGGCCAGAAACGTAGTGTTCCTCCACAGGTGTTCTATTAGCCGGCTGCACTTCCTCCTTACTATTAATAGTTCCTGACATACTTTGTGCACCTCTCATAATATGATTCACTAGGGGCAAATGAGGTGGTTTGCGTAGGGTCGCAGATTTGTGTCCCTTTTAAAAAATATTTGCTACTTTTTGGCCTGAGGTAGGGCAGTCTGTTTTCCCTTTGCACAAGATGAATTTAAACTCCTACCGACACCGACCTGCTTTTTCAAAAGTTTCAAATCTGCTTCAAGATTTGAATTCTTTCTAACATCCCATGAATGGGACAGAGATAGATCAGGAATACTCTCAAATCCATTTTCTGGTCATTCAGTCCCTTTTCTAGACGTATTGTGCAGCGATCCTCAGGTCGAACAACTTCGATGGTCGCTGGATAAGTCATTTTTAATGGAAGAAAGCTGGATCATGACAATGCGTTCTGCCATGGAGGAATTCCTTCTAAGAAACATAGGTACCATTTCAAGCTTTGCTGTATGGGGGGGAGGCTGCAAAGCTTTCATTCAGGGAGAGGCGCTCCTCAAAGCTCATGCTAACAAGGTTAGGCGAGAAAAAAGGGGGTTACTTCAATGTAATTCAGGATATAAATATGGATAGTTCTTGTAAAAAATAAGAAAAAAACAACACGGAAGGCAGTTTGTGTTTTAACAAAACTGATTAGGGACTTTGCTCTAGGTGATCCCTGACGAATCGATAATCCCCTAAGAAGAGAATATAGCCGATATCCAAAAGTTTAAACTCTGCTTTAAGAATTTACTTCTTTCTAGCATCCCACAAAAGGGACAAAGGTAGGTCAGGCATACTTTCAAATCCTTTTTCTGATAATTTGGTCCCTTTTCTAGACATAGTTCAATGGCCCTTGGTTCGAACAACCTCTGTTTGTTGGATAAGTCATTAGCAAATGAGGAAAGCAAAGCTTTCATTCAAGACGAGGCAATCTCCTTCAAAGCTCAACTTAATAATGCTGCTTTACAACGTGAGTTGAACATGCTTGCAGTGGGTATTCCACACTCAGCACTAAACAATCTAAATGCAAGCATGTCCAAGTGAGACAAAACTTAAAGGATGATTACATTTTCAGAGAACTAGTCCACCAAAATTTCTGCTTCCAGAAACATTACGAAAAAAGTGAACATGCAGGGCTGTTTCTGGCTTGGTCTGTGCGGAAAAAAAACCAGGAACTAGGAGGCTATTAAAACAGTCTTCTATAAGACCAAAAACTAAACATTTAAGTTATCTGACCAAATTGGCAAAGTGTTCCTCAAACTCTATGCAGACCTCTATGCTTCCACTTTACTACACCAGAAAAGATCAAGGACTTTCTACATCCAATTGAGCTGCCCAAGCTGAGCAGGGATATCCTAAATATAGTTGTTGCCCCTGTATCATTAGCGGAAGTAAAAGAAGCCATTCAATTGTTGCCCAAAGCTAAAGCATGTGGAAATGATGGCTTGCTGGTCGAACTATATCAAATATTTGAGGCACAGTTTGCAAGCTTTTTCGTTGTTTTATTTAATGAAATTCTGGAAGTATGTGCGGTACCTAGCTCCTTCATGGAGGCAGTCATTGTAAGCTTACTTAAGGATAAACCACCCTCGCAACTTGGCTCATATCGCCCAATTAGCTTACTAAATAGTTATTACAATTTGTTTGCGAACATCATAACATTGAGGCTAGCTCCAGAAGCTCAATCTGTGGATCATGGTGACCAAAGCAAATTCTTGCCTGCAAGATCAATGTCATTAAATATACATTCTTTATACAGGCAATCGATTATTATTCCAACAACAAGTTTAGGGTGGCCATTATTATGCTTGGTGCTGAAAAAGCATTTGACCTTGTGCAGTGGGAGGTATTCTTTTCTACTTTACTTCGCTACGGATTCCCTTCAAAGCAAGTCCAATTGCTGAAAATGTATATGCAAAGGCAGAAGCAAAAATCATGAGTAACTCTGAAGTTGCAGGAAATGTTATCATTAGAAAAGGTACTAGGCAAGGTTGCCCGATGTCACCATTCCTCTTCGCCCTCCTTTATAGAGCTTTTGACAGCTGCATTAAGACAAGATCCCCAAGTTAGAGCTCCCCTTCCAGGTGCACCGAAGATTAAACTCTTCATTGACATTATAATTGCTTATTTAGTTGGCGAGGAACAAAACATTCTTAATACATTCGATAAAATCCTGACATTTATGGATATAGGGGGATACAAGATGAATCGCCCAAGTCTGAAGTCCTTCTGTATAACATCACACCTTCAATTCTTACCCATTGAAATGAGGCAGCACTTTTCGGCTACCCACCCTATAGGGTATCTAGGCATACTTGTTTCACATGATTGCTCAGATTTGTTCAAGGTAAATTATAATACCGTTCCTAATAAAGCATGCACTTGATTACAAAGCTGGTAGTGTCTACCTATGACCATTATAGGATGGGTCGCATTAATTAAGGTGACAATCCTTCAGTTTTTCACTTTTATCTTCTCGAATGTCACGATTAAAGTCCAGCAATATTTATTTTCTGAGATAGATCAAGAAATACGCCACTTTGTGGCAAGTGCAGAAAGCCCGTACTAATTTGACGACATTCCAGTTGAATATAGATGACATTAGGTTGGCACTTTCGCACATGAGAAAATATTATCAAGCAGTTTTCTTTGATTGGCTTATTCGAGCCATGACAGCGAATAGCCAGTCGAATTGTTTTTATCCACTGTGCATACTGCAAGAGGTAGATGTTTGTCTCCCTGTTTTCGTAAGAACCCTAAACTGCCCAAATGCACCAGATAAAAGCTTAGACATATACTTACACACAGAAGATTTTCAGTTTCCCCTTTTGCACCCCTTGGTGCGATAAAGAGAATGCATGCTTCTAGGCATACCCATAGAGTCCGGTGTTATCAGAAATTTCCAGGTTTATTGATTTCATGTTGGCCGGGGAAGTGAAATCCCTAGAACAAATGACCTCCATATCGCCAGTGCTAACACTCTTATTTGCAAATTAATCATTGTATACGCCATAACTTGGTGATAACTTATCCATTCTTGGAAGCCTATTTTGTGAACAGCCTCACTGGAATAGGTAACTGGTACCATGTGTTGTATCTGCAACTTCGGGAAGCAGCCGTTCGGGCGCACTGGCCATGATTACAACTTCTACTAGGGGCAAATAGACCAGAAACCTTGGGGCTGTTACAATCTTATGGCTCATAAAGCTATTTTGGTAGCAAATTTGGAAAGAATGGCATTTTACTCTAAATGGGCACTATATTGTACCCCATATTTCATGCAGAAAATGTATCCCGTCTCAGCTGCATGTTTTAGATGCAGACATGTGAAAGAAAACTGGCTCCACATATGCTTTGCCTGTCCAGCCTTGGTTATTGAACCAACATATTTGCTTCATATCAGCACAAAGTTGCAGGTCCACATAGATCCAGACCCCCAGGGGGTGCTGTTTGGTATACCAACCACAAACTAGTATCTTTAAGGCAGCAACAATGTGTTTTTCGCATCCCTGGTTGTCAAGTCAAAGAATTGGAGCTCTCAAAAAATTTACAGATACCTGGGGTGAGGAGATGGACCACTAGACCCACGGTAGGTATCAAGTTAAACTCCCTTTCCAATGAAATGCTCTAAGAGCTGTTTCGGCCCATTGTTTTCTTTTTTTCTTTCTTTTTTTCTTATGCGCTATAGTGACATATTATATATATATATATACATATATATATATATATATATATATATATATATATATTCGATGGCATGTGTAGCTGCAGATACAAATGCTGTGCATATCCCTCCATCTAGTGTTGGGCTCGGAGTGTTACAAGTTGTTTTTCTTCGAAGAAGTCTTTTCGAGTCACGAGATCGAGGGACTCCTCCCCTTTCAGCTCCATTGCGCATGGGCGTCGACTCCATCTTAGATTGTTTTCTTTCCGCCATCGGGTTTGGACGTGTTACTCTTCGCTCCGTGTTTCGGTTCGGAAAGTTAGTTAAATATCAAAAAAATTTACGGTATTGTTTGCGTTCGGTATCGGGTTATTTAACGCAGATCGACACCGAATCAAGAAAAGCTCCAGTAGCCCTTCGGGGCTTCGATTCCCCGGCGGGGCCTGGTTGGCCTGACCGCTTGCGTCTTCAAGGCTAATGGAACGGACCCCATTCCGCTTCTGCCCCAAATGCCACAACAAGTATCCTTACACAGATCAACATCTGGTCTGTAATTTGTGTTTGTCCCCCGAACACAAAGAGGATACCTGCGAGGCCTGTCGGCGGCGTTTCGGTCGAAGAAAACGCTACGGGACCGGAGAGCACGAAGGCTTCAAATGACGTCGGCGCCGTCAGGACACCACGACATCGAGGAAGAAGAGACTTTCTCCATTGCTGACTCGGACGAGCCCGAAACAGAGCAGACGCCGAAAACCGTGAGTAAAACAGCCCCGGCCAAAACTCGCACAAATCATAAAGGCCCAGGGGACACCACCGCCGGCAGGCCATGGCTTAACCTGTAAAATCGATGACCGTCCATCGGCACCGAAAAAGGGCACACACGTGTCGAAGTCATCCGACTCCTTTCGAGATACCGGCACAGAACATACTCGACACCGAGACCCTGGTTCCGACCAAACTCGACATCGAGATATCGGCACACCGAAACCGAAAAAAGTGGCTTCAGAGCCGAAAAAGACTGTAGAAAAGGTTTTGGTACCGAAACATCCAGCTTCGGAGCCGAAAACAAGCTCCTACTCCGAGGAACAAGGCCTTTCAGCACAACTGCAAGGCCATAAATTTGGACAAGAGCTAGAAGCAGGGGAGCCAGATTCAAAAGGATACTGGGAAAATAAGAACTCTCCCTCCTAGAAGGATGAAAAGGAAACTTGCTTTCCAAGACAAAGACAAACAACCCCAAGCAAAGGTGGCAAAACAAGTAACTCCACCACGGATTTCGCCACCACCATCACCACACCACTCACCGCAACCATCACCAATTGCTACCCCACCTATGATGCAGTCTCCAACGCACACAGGGATGAGCCAGGATGACCCAGATGCATGGGATCTCTATGATGCGCCTGTATCAGACAATAGTCTGGACTGCTACCCAGTGATACCATCACCACCTGAAGACAGTACTGCTTACACACAGGTGGTGTCCAGAGCAGCTGTTTTTCACAATGTGACACTGCACGCTGAACCGATTGAGGATGACTTTTTATTTAATACTTTGTTGTCAACACACAGTCAGTACCAGAGTCTTCCAATGTTACCAGGAATGTTGAAACACGTGAAGCATTTCAAGAGCCCGTCAAAGGCAGGGCCATCACACCTAGGGTGGAGAAAAAGTACAATCCTCCCCCTACAGACCCTGTGTACATCACGCAACAACTGACACCTGACTCAGTAGTAGTAGGCGCAGCATGTAAAAGGGCTAATTCACACACCTCTGGAGATGCACCCGACAAAGAAAGTCGAAAGTTTGATGCAGCGGGGAAAAGAGTTGCAGCACAAGCAGCCAATCAATGGCGCATTGCCAATTCCCAGGCTTTGTTGTCAAGATATGACAGAGCTCATTGGGATGAAATGCAGCACCTTTATAGAACATCTTCCCAAAGAGTTCCAAAAGTGTGCACAACAAGTGGTGGAAGAGGGCCAAAGTATCTCGAATAACCAGATACGATCGGCAATGGATGCAGCAGACACAGCCACAAGAACTGTGAATACAGCGGTCACTATTCGGAGACATGCATGGCTACGCACCTCCGGATTTAAGCCCGAAATCCAACAGGCTGTGCTTAATATGCCTTTTAATGGACAGCAGTTGTTTGGGCCGGAGGTAGACTCGGCTATAGAGAAGCTGAAAAAGGACACAGATACGGCCAAGGCCATGGGCGCGCTCTACTCCCCACAGAGCAGAGGCACATTTAGGAAGACACAATTCAGAGGGGGTTTTCGGGCCTGTTCTGCCTTCCTACTTATCTCGTATCAGAGCTTACAGAACCTCTCTGGAATGCACTTCTGAGTTCAAAGAAGACCTTTATTGTTGTTAATTCTTCCCCACCCACAAGTTCTTGAGAGACGAATTAATAGACTTCAAGCACACGTCCAAATGAGTAAAAGTAGTCGCAGCAATGAAAACAAAATATATCACAGTACTTCTCAGTTGCAATGTATACAGCAGATTATATATTCAATGCAAAGCATATAAATCAAAATGCATCACCGTTTGAGCAAGGCAGGGCCTAACTCTGCTTCATCTTTCTGGGGTCTGCAAGTTGATGACTCCGGTCAACTGCGAGAAAGAGATTATCTATTCAAACGGGAGACTGGCAACTGGCGCCTAGTTCCAGCCTGAAGTCAAGCAGATTTGAATCTAAATCACTGTAGCCCCGAGTCATCCTTACAAAAGCGTGCCCCCTCCTCTCAGACTCGGGAAAACTACACAAGTCTTTGGAGACTGGCCTGATCTCCTAGACTTCTCCTCTTCCCAAGCCTGAGCAGAAAGGAAAACACCAAATGTACTCTCTCTTATCAGGTCTAGTCTGGTGTGAAGAAAACAGCTTGGTTCATCTTGTGGAAAAACATAGCTTGGAAAAATACAGCTTGGATTCTCAACTGCAATGTCTAACTCCACGTTAAAGGCAATAGGCAGCTAACCTAAATATCAAATGTAATGTCATGTCAAAGCCAATAGGCAGCTAAGCTGAATACAAAATGTAATGTCTAATATGTCAAAGCAAATAGGCAGCTAAGCTGAATACAGAATGTAATGTCTAATATCATGTCAAAGCCAATAGGCAGCTAAACTGAATAAAGCATGTCAAAGCCAATAGGCAGAATACAGAATGTAATGGCTAACTCCATGTCAAAACCAATAGGCGGCTAAACTGAATACCGCATGTCAAAGCCAATAGGCAGAATACAGAATGTAATGGCTAATGCCATGTCAAAGCCAATAGGCGGCTGAACTGAATACAAAACATATAGGCCCTCATTCTGACCTTGGCGGGCGGCGGAGGCCGCCCGCCAAAGTCCCGCCGTCAGGTTACCGTTCCGCGGTCGAAAGACCGCGGCGGTAATTCTGACTTTCCCGCTGGGCTGGCGGGCGGTCGCCTTCAGACCGCCAGCCAGCCCAGCGGGAAAGAGGCTTCCACGATGAAGCCGGCTCGGAATCGAGCCGGCGGAGTGGAAGCTGTGCGACGGGTGCAGTTGCACCCGTCGCGTATTTCACTGTCTGCGCAGCAGACAGTGAAATACATGTAGGGGCCCTCTTACGGGGGCCCCTGCAATGCCCATGACAGTGGCATGGGCACTGCAGGGGCCCCCAGGGGCCCCGCGACCCCCCCTACCGCCATCCGGATCTCGGCGGTCCGACCGCCGGGATCTGGATGGCGGTAGGGGGGGTCGGAATCCCCGCGGCTGTGCAGCAAGCTGCGCCGCCGCGGAGGATTCAATGGGGCCGCGGTACACTGGCGGGACCCCGCCAGTGGTGCCGGTCCGACCGCGGCTTTACCGCCGCGGTCGGAATCCCCATTGGAGCACCGCCGGCCTGTCGGCGGTGCTCCCGCGGTCCTCCGCCCTGGCGGTCAAAGACCGCCAGGGTCAGAATGACCACCATAATGTGCTACTGGTGAACATTGAGCAACTAATATGCGCAGTGGTGAAACACAAAGTCATTGGTCAAACACAGTTAGCATCACAGGGCCCAAAGCACAGAACCCTCAACCTCACAAACCAGACCCACATACCAGAGCCAGTATCAGTGAGGAGGCTTTCGGGGACAATTGTGATGCTATTAATTGTGTCAGAAAGGAACAGGTGTTTACTCCCTGTATTTTCTAATACCCAAAAAGGACAAAACTCTAAGACCGTTCTTAGATCTCAGAACACTAAATCTTTACATCAAATCAGATCACTTTAACATGGTGACACTTCAAGGCGTAATCCCCTTGCTCAAACAACAAGATTACATGTCAACATTAGATCTCAAGGATGCGTACTTCCATATACCCATACATCCTTCGCACAGGAAATACTTAAGGTTTGTAATCCAAGGGGTACATTACCAATTCAAGGTGTTAACATTCGGGATAACAACAGCACCAAGGGTATTAACAAAATGCCTTGCAGTGATGGCAGCCCATATCAGAAGACAGCACATACATGTATTCCCGTATCTGGACGATTGGTTAATCAAAACCAATACGCAAGAACGGTGTCTTCAACACACAAAATACGTCATAGAAACCCTTCACAAACTAGGATTCTCACTGAACTACCAAAAATCACACTTACAGCCGTGTCAAATACAACAATACTTGGGAGCAACAATCAACACAAAAAAAGGGATTGCCACTCCAAGTCCACAAAGGGTACAAGCATTCCAAAACGTAAAACAAAGCATGCACCCAAACCAAAAGTTCCAGGTAAAATTAGAGGTGAAACTACTAGGCGTGATGTCCTCATACATAGCCATTGTCCCAAACGCAAGATTACACATGCAGCCCTTACAACAGTGCCTAGCAACACAATGGTCACAAGCACAGGGTCAACTTCAAGATCTAGTGTTGATAGAACGCCAAACATACACCTCGCTTCAATGGTGGAATCCTATAAATTTAAACCAAGGGCGGCCTTTCCAAGACCCAGTGCCTCAATACGTGATCACAACAGATGCTTCCATGGTAGGGTGGGGAGCACACCAGCGTCCAGTGACAATGGGACACTCAAAAGAAACAACTTCATATAAATCAGTTAGAACTACTAGCAGTGTTTCATGCGTTGAAAGCATTTCAACCACTAATAGCCCACAAACACATTCTTGTCAAAACAGACAACATGACAACAATGTATTACCTGAACAAACAAGGAGGGACACACTCAACACAGTTGTGTCTCTTAGCACAAAAGATTTGGCATTGGGCGATTCACATTCGCCCAGTAGCGCAATACATACCAGGAATTCAAAACCAGTTAGCCGACGATCTCAGTCAGGATCACCAACAGATCCACGAATGGGAAATTCATCCCCAGATACTACAAACTTACTTCCAAAGCTGGGGAACACCGCAAATAGACTTATTCGCAACAAAAGAAAATGCAAAATGCCAAAACTTCGCATCCAGGTACCCACAGCCTCACTCCAAAGGCAATGCGTTATGGATGAGTTGGTCAGGGATATTTGCTTACGCTTTTCCCCCTCTCCCACTCCTTCCGTCTCTAGTAAACAAATTGAGTCAAAACAAACTCAAACTAATACTAATAGCACCAACTTGGACACGACAACCTTGGTATACAACACTACTAGACCTGTCAGTAGTGCCTCATATCAAACTGCCAAACAGACCAGATCTGTTAACTCAACACAAACAACAGATCAGACACCCGAATCCAGCATTGCTCAATCTAGCAATCTGGCTCCTGAAATCTTAGAATTCGGACATCTAGACCTTACACAAGAATGCATGGAGGTCATCAAACAGGCTAGAAAACCTACTACAAGACATTGCTACGCAAATAAGTGGAAAAAGATTTGTTTTTACTGTCATAATAATCGAATCAAACCATTACACGCATCTGCAAAAAACATTGTAAGCTACCTACTACACTTACAAAAGTCTAAGTTAGCTTTTTCATCCATTAAAATACATCTCACAGCAATTTTGGCCTATCTGCAAATTACACATTCTACTTCACTATTCAAAATCCCAGTCATAAAAGCATTTATGGAGGATCTAAAAAGGATTATTCCACCAAGAACACCACCAGTTCCTTCGTAGAACCTCAATATCGTATTGACACGACTCATGGGTCCACCATTTGAACCCATGCACTCTTGTGAGATACAATACTTAACCTGGAAAGTAGCCTTCCTAATAGCTATCACATCTCTCAGAAGAGTAAGTGAAATACAAGCCTTTACCATACAAGAACCCTTTATACAAATACACAAACATAAAGTAGTTCTACGCACAAATCCCAAATTTTTGCCAAAGGTCATATCACCGTTCCACTTAAATCAAACAGTGGAACTCCCAGTGTTCTTTCCAGAACCAGATTCTGTAGCTGAAAGAGCATTACATACATTAGACATAAAAAGAGCACTAATGTACTACATTGATAGAACCAAACAAATTTGCAAAACAAAACAATTGTTTGTAGCTTTCCAAAAACCTCATGCAGGGAATCAAATATCCAAACAAGGCATTGCCAGATGGATAGTTAAATGTATTCAAACCTGTCATATGAAAGCAAAGAGAGAACTGCCTATTACACCAAAGGCACACTCCACTAGAAAGAAAGGTGCCACCATGGCCTTTCTAGGAAATATACCAATGACAGAAATCTGTAAGGCAGCCACATGGTCTACGCCTCATACATTTACTAAACATTACTGCGTGGATGTATTAACAACACAACAAGCCACAGTAGGACAAGCAGTATTAAGAACATTATTTCAAACAACTTCAACTCCTACAGGCTAAACCACTGCTTTTGGGGAGATAAATGCTTACTAGTCTATGCACAGCATGTGTATCTGCAGCTACACATGCCATCGAACAGAAAATGTCACTTACCCAGTGTACATTTGTTCGTGGCATGAGACGCTGCAGATTCAAATGCGCCCTCCCACCTCCCCGGGAGCCTGTAGCCGTTATAAGTTGATTAAAAAATTGAACTTGTACATTTGTAAATATATCACTTTTAGTCACATTATGTACAGACATACTTACTCCATTGCATGGGCACTATTACTATATACACAACTCCTACCTCACCCTCTGCGGGGAAAACAATCTAAGATGGAGTCGACGCCCATGCACAATGGAGCCGAAAGGGGAGGAGTCCCTTGATCTCGTGACTCGAAAAGACTTCTTCGAAGAAAAACAACTTGTAACACTCCGAGCCCAACACTAGATGGCGGGATATGCACAACGTGTGAATCTGCAGCGTCTCATGCCACGAACAGATGTACACTGGGTAAGTGACATTTTCCATATATATATATATATATATATATATATAATTTTTTTAAAGCACTCTCCTTCAGTTCTAGTGGGGATTTTGGGCATCGCTGGAAAAGGGAGAATCTTCTTTTTTATTTTTTTATTTTCTTCTGGATTGTGGAAGCACCCTGATCCATGAGCAGGAACCCCTAGACAACAAGCATTTTTATTTTGTTGGGGGTCGACCCCCCCCCCCAGTATATGGGCTGGCCCCCTTCCCCACCCCACCAAGGCAAGGCAGATACTTGACAGGTAGTAAAACATTTTTTTATTTTAATTTTATTTTTGTTTGTGAAGCTTGTTGATTCACCAACAACATGCCTGGCCATATGTGTGTAGAGGTTTGCTTGTGGTGTTTGTATGCAAGTCGGTTTATGATTGGCCAAGAGGTGGTTTGATCGTTGATACTGTCCTGAAGCGTATCAATGTGATGTGCCCTTGAACGGTGGTGTGCAATTAGTGAAGAGCATGTGAATGGCCCATTAAGTGGTTGGTTGCCTGTTGTGGCTTTATGGCTCACCTTCAGTAGTCTTGGGTTCAATATTGTGACACTGTGATTATTATTTGCTCTTGAAAGCTACCCCTTCTACAGATATCAACACCAACCTGTGTAAGTCTGTTCTTACGTAGTGATTTCACTTTGAAGGGACAGTGATAACTCTTTCATATATAAAGGTTGCTGTAACTTGCATTGATCCCAGTCACTTCAACAGTACACTGCAAAGTTTAAATAAATGGCTAGAAACACACATTGGTATTTTGTGATGATAATATCTGAACTCTATGGCAATCCACAAATTGCCAACCACCTAGCGTTTCCACATGGCGCCACAGGAAAATGGAACCCATTGACCTTGGTTTGATCTGTTCAGTCACTGGCACTATGCCCAGCTGCACAAGCGGGCAGTGTTTTTATTGGTACAAGTGGGTTACTGTGGGGTGGTAGGAATTGTGTGGCTACCTACTGATTCCTGAACTTTCTGCCCAGAAATGTGAGGAAAATGTATGCATTTAGACTGTGTTTAAGGTTTGCAAGGCTTCTAGGTAAAAATAGAATTGTGGCTACACACAGATTCCAGAACTTTATCACACAAATATGAGGCAAATGTGTATTTTTAGCCAAAGTTAAGGTTTGCAAAGGCTCCTCAGTAAATTTAAAAAAATAAAAACAAAAAAATAAAAAATCTGTCAAGACCCAAGCATGTGACGCCACCATGGACTCTCCCGGCCGTCTAGTTTTCAGAAATGTGCAGGTGTGGTAGGTTTTTCTAGGTCCTGGCTCAGCCTGGGCCCAGATCCCACAGCTACCAGCATTGCATGAAAGGGTCAGTTTTTGGGTGGGAAAATCTGATCCGTCCATGTTGCATTTTGGGTCCTTTCCTGTTGAGGGGGCAAGGCCCATTGACACTTGAGGTACCATTTTTATCAGGAGACTTGGGGGAACATTTGGTGGTAGAAAATGTGTGGCTCTGCAGTTTCCACAACTTTCCATCACAGCCAAAATTTTGGGTTGGCAAGGACTCCTACACAACCTTGTGAGAGCTACAAAAGTCATGCCTCCCTGGACTCCCTGTGGTGTCTTGGTTTCACAAATGTGGGGCTTTGGAACATTACCCTAGGTGCTGGCTGAGCCAAGGGCCAAATTCCAAAACCATCAACATTGCAGAAAAGGGTCATTTTTGGGTGGAAATGGAATGATCTGTCCAGGTTGCATTTTGTGCCTTTTCTTGCCACAGTTTGCACGTCCCACTCACACAAGTGAGGTACCATTTTTAACAGGAGATGTAGAGGAGTGCTGGGTGATAGGAAAGATGTGAACACCCCCCCCCCCTCCATTCCCCAGATTTCAGAACTTCCCCTAAAGGACTGTTAGGAAAATGTGTTTTTGTAGGTAGTTTGAAAGGGTTTCTGGGTAAAAACACCATTCTAGAAACACAGAACTTACATCAGTCTAGTCTTAAGAAATGTCTGGGTATAGCGGGTTTTACTGAGTGGTGGTTGAACTAGGGCCCAAAACCCATAGCCACCCACGTTGTAAAAGGAAAAAAGCACTGATTCTGCTGGATAAAATATGTTGTTTCCAGGTTGTGTTTTGGGGTGTATTGTGTCGTGCGTGTTAGGTTCAGCCTCATGTGAGATACCACTTTTTTTTTAGCTGTGTGTGGAACACAGAGTAGTAGAACTTTTATTATTACTAATTGGATTTCTCTGCATTTGTGCCTTCTAAATATGACCCAAAGTTTAAAGAAGACATTTTTGAAAATGTTCTTTGAATCGCATGCTAGTATGGGTATCCAGAAATTCTGAGATGTACAAATAACCACTGCTCATAAGCTCAGCTTCTGGTGTACATTTCAGAACTACATAAGTTTGCTTCATACCTATTTTTTACTCTTTATATTTTATCATATGAATTGCTTTATACTAGATAAACAATAAAACGCCATTGTAAGGTGCTGCTCAGTTGTTGGCTCTGGGTATCTCCTGTTTTTGGAGAGTCTGTAAAATCTATATATCCCCACACCCAGAAGTGTCTAGCGAGCGTACAGATGTACTGCTTTTGTAAACTGGCCATCGTGAGAAGTTACAAATGAAAACGTTGTAAATGGTAAGGTTCTTATTTTTTTATGAATATTTAATTCAAGAACTGAGGTTAATTTTATGGTACCCTTTTAAATGTCTGGTTTCTTAATCTTTTATAAGTATGAAATATTTTATGGAGTACTACGAATCACTGGTTATGTACAATTTGCTTTAGAACAGTTTTTTATAGGTAATATTAGAAAAGATACAGTACATTATCTGTTTCTTTTTTAAATTGCCTTGGTAGATGGTATCCAATAAGCTAGGAGCCATCAACTAAGGAGTACCATTTAACATTTGGTTTGTTGGACAAGGATTTCTGTATTTCTCTGGATGTATGGTTTGTTTCTATGCTTTTTAATGGTCTAACTTTAGACCGAATAAAAATAATAATAAAACGTTGTCACAATTAGCAGTTTTTTGTTTTTTCCTGTTCCATTTCAATATTGTAGGTACATCTTAGAAAAATGACAAAAAATGTTGTAAAAAATTTCTTATTTTTTACAATGCAGCATGCTCCTGGAAGCTGGGAAGATTATGATTTTAGAACAGCAAACAGTTTGTTAATGCCATTTGTAGGGAAAAAAAAAAAGTTTTTTATGATTCTTTAAAAAATACTTTCTAAGTTTATGACATTAAAAGCACAGAGGAGTAGGCATGACCAAATCAAAGCTAACAAACTCACTAGTGATTCAAGTATGACAGATTGTTACTCTCCTACAGCCCGGGAAACACTGGTCACATCCATTCCTTAAACCTAACTGTGATCCTCCTGACATCTGTTCTTATCGCCCGTTATCAATTCTTAACTTAGTAAGATATTCACAGATGCCTTTTTCCATACTTACCAACACGCATCCACTACCTGATTGTTATAGGGAAAAGGAAAATTGGTGCGCCATTATATAAGAGTAGAACTCACTCTCCTACTAAGTCATCTATTACTAATTACTTGCTATCCAGTATTGGATCTTTCATAGATTCACATGCTTGAATCGTCCCAGTTGACAAAGTGGGAGTCCCACGGTACCTTAGAAAAGCAGTAACTAAGAATAACCATAGACTATAATGCTAGCAAACTTAAACATAGAGACTATCCATGTCCTTTTGAAAAAAGAACCAAACTTGATCTATAACCAATGAGGCGCCAGCGCCCTCTAGAATACTCCCAAAAGAGGCTCCTACCCTCAGATTTTCTAACGCACACCGTGTGAAGGGAGTCTCCTTGAGCTCTGCTCAGTTTTGTTTTCTGTCAGAACAACTTTCTGCTTCAGAACATGTCGAATACTTACAAAAAAGGCCTTTTTCGCCCTTGTAAGACCTGTGGCAAGAAAAAGCTGCATGTTGATGATCCACAAAAGGATTGCTTGTACTGTCTATATCCCAAGCATCAAGTAAAGGACTGCAAGATATGCTGCACCTTCTCTGTTAAAACTCTGCTGGACAGAGAAGGAAGACTTAATCTGGTTACAGGCAAAATCCTGTACTTCAGGTGAGGAGAGCAGAAAATGTCACAAAATACATCATAAGGGCCCTTCTAAAGCCTTAACAGGGTCAACCTCCTCCCAGCCATCCTCTCCACATCACAAAAAGGAGACTCGGAAACATTCTCCTTCTTCAGAGCCGTTGACATCAAGAAAGGTATCACTTAAATTTAAGTTGACGGTGACATTACCATCGACGATCGTATCTGCTATGACAGCTACCATTGCCACTGTTTGTCGACGGTGGTTCTGAAGGCTACAATTTTGTCTTTGCGGGTGAGTGACACAGTAGACTTGACTACAGTAAAAAAGAAACTTCCTTCGACATAATCGGCGATGAGGTCTCCTGCACCGCCAACGATCCACTCGTTGACGAAGACATCGTCGGAGAGACCCTCTTCAGAAAAGGCATCGTGGAGAGGACGCCGTCGAAGGCAAATAAACACAATCAACGATGAAGACCCAGTCGATGACCGCACTGTCGATTGTAACCCTGTTGATGATGCCATTATCGTCGACACATCAACAACAACAACACTGTTTTCGCCAACACCACTGTCAACTATGGCACTAGCATCAACCACCCCAAGGGATACAGTGTCACTACGCAACGTGGTTCCCATCTCTGCTGATTCTCCAGATCTGTATGCAACAGTCAGGATCTCTACACTTTCCTGATCTACCTTGAATCCTGAAGATACATCCCCTAGCAAGGTATCAACCTTATTACCTAGCCATCTGCTGGACTGGGAAGAATCTGAGGATGAGGGGCCATTTGGGGGACGCACATAGTTCATCACAATTACACATCAAATATCAGGATGGAAAGGAATACGAACAGCAGGAATATGAGCCCTACTATACACATCATAGGCATTATTATGAGCCGATGCAACATCAGCAGCCACATAATACAGTACAAATGCCTGCTCCCTTAGTTCAGAACTTATAGTCTGTGCTCCAGGAATTTAAAAGGAGGTTTCCAGATTCAGCTCCGGATCAGCCACAACAACTACAACAGCTACAACCTCTCTCTCCGGTGACACCAAGAACCATACCTCCACCTCCGGCAACACCTATGTTCACACCTGCTTCTTCGATAGCCATGCCACCCAGGGAAAACATCACCTGCTCAGTTGATGAAAGGGAAGAAAGAGATCATCACTCCTCAACACCCTAGTGATAAATGGGATGATTACTTGGCTCCTACGCCACCACCTCCTCATCCATTGGAGCCTCTTCCGGAGGACATAGGAGGAATTAATAATTTAATGGACCGGGCTGCTAGACGTTTCCATTTACCATCGGTCTCCCTTTCAGAATGTTTTCTCCATGATTTTAAGGACCAAGCAAGAAAATCGGTGAGAGCGATTCTCATTGTAGATTACATCTGGAGTGAAGGTTTAAAAATAATGAAAAGCCAGCCACAGTCCCACCTGCGCCACCCTAACTGGACAAAAAAATATAAGGCTACAAACGATTCTCCAACCTGTTAAATAGGGCACCCAAAACCATACTCCTTCGTGTCTCAAGCTGCCCAAAAGCTTTACAAAAAATAAAAAAATCTATCCTCTTCCATTTCAGCTCCACCCGACAAAAAGATCAGGTTCTTGGATAGTGAAGGAAAGAGCTTTGTATCCATCTCAGCTATTATCGTACGTGCTGCTCTCTGGGTACTCTGCAGTACAAGAGGCAACCCTTTTGTGGAGTCAGAGGCAGGGGTTTCTCCTCTTTTAGAGGTACCTACCTCATACAATAACAACAATAGTCCCAATACAGGCCTACCTACTACCAGTCTTGCCGACAACCACCTATGGCAGCTTACACCAGGCAAGGCGGCAGAAAGAAATGGACAACCCACCCACCCCCAAAACTGCAGGTGACCTGTAAACAATGATTCTCATCTGGAGCCAGCTACAGTTATTTATTTCCCACAAACCAACCAAGTGGGCACAAATATTTCAAAATACCAACAAAACTGGGAACAGATAACATCGGACAAGTGAATGTTGGATATAGTAACTCTTGTTCCTACGCTAGAACTTGGGCACAAACCACCCTCCAGTGAAAATGCACTCACTTCACCTTCAATTACTAAAGCAAGAAGTATATTAATTGCTTTACAAGGGTGCGAAAGAGAAGGTTCCCATTCATCAGAGAGGTCTAGATTTTTACTCTCAGTTCTTCCTAGTAAGAAAGAAGTCAGGAGAATTGAGGCTGATTCTAGATCTCAGGCAGTTTAAACAAATTCCTGCACAAGCAACCCTTCCATATGATAGCCCTGTCCAATATCCTCCCTCTTCTCAACAGTGGAGATTACATGACATTGTTGGATCTCCAAGATGCCTATTTCCACATTCCCATACATCCCAGGCATCGCAAATACCTTTGCATTACCGTAGCCGGTACCCACTCTCAATTAAGGGTTCTCCCTTTTGGGTTGAAGTCAGCACCAAGGATTTTCACGAAGTGTCTTGCACCAGTGGCAGCTACTCTGCGCAACCAAGGTTTTCAAATGTTCTTATATTTAGAAGACTGGTTACTAAAGACACCGACTCCGAAACAGGCCTCCGATGCCACCAATGCCAGTCCTAGCTTTATTTCACAATCTCGGCCTGACAGTGAATCACCAGAAGTCATCTACTATTCCAACGTGCAAGATGGTCTTTGTGGGTGCAAAACTCAACACCGTCAGAAACAAGGCTAATCTTTCAATAGAAAGACCAACAAAAGATTTCAAACCTCGCTCTCGTGATTTCAAAAAGGTTTGTTTCAGTGAGAACATTCAAGTCGCTTTTAGGAATGATTTGCTCTTCAATAAACCTGGTACATCTAGCAAGACTAAAGATAAAACCACTACAAGAGGAACTGCAACTTCAATGGATCCGGTCTCAAGGGTCCTTTGAGGACTTGATTAAAATCACACCAAGGATGGTAGAAACCATACAGTAGTGGTCCCAAACCAGTCACATCTCTCACGGGTTAACTTTCCTAACTCCAATCCCAGATTTCATCATAACAACGGACGCCTCTCTAGAGGGCTGGGGAGGTTACTTGCAATATGTGCATTCAAGGGAAATGGTGTCCAAAGAAAATGCATATTAATCCTTAGGAGCTGAAAGCAATTTCTCTCCCGCTGAAAGCTTTCCTTCCTCGAATTTCAGGATCTTCAGTGTTGATCCGCAAAGACAATACAACAAGCATGTATTATGTCATCAAACAAGGAATGACACGATCTCTTTCCCTCTTGCGAGAAGCTCAAGCTCTCTGGGACTGGCTCACTCTGCACAAAATATCTCTGAGAGCCGAACATGTACTGGGGATCAACAATGTCCTTGAAGACTCACTCAGCAGGACAGACAACATTTGCCACGAATGGGAACTCGATCAGAAAGAAGTAGACAAGATATTTCGACGCTGGGGAAGACTGGCCCTGGATCTTTTTGCCACCAATGAGAACACCAAATGCCACTTTTACGCCAGTCGATTCCTACTCCTGGGGTTGTGGGGAATGCCCTTTCGATGCGATGGATGGTGATCTTTACATACTCTTTACCTTCTTCCCTGTTTGATCCCCAGACTTCTCAAGAAGATGAAGACAGAGGGTTCCTAACTCACTCATGGCACCTAGATGGCCCAGACAGTATTGGTACTCTGAATTCTTCTCCTATCCATGGCCATTCCCATATGACTTCCCAGCAAACGGAACCTGCTATCGAAGAACCAAGGGCTGATATTTCATCTGGAGCTAGCCTCTCTCCAATTGCACACATGGCTCCTGAGTTCTATTAATTCCAGAACATGAACAATGATCAGGAATGTAGGGTAATTCTTTCTAGAGCATGTGCTGACAGTACAAACAAGACTTACAGACTCAAGTGGCGAAGAGTTTGTGTTTGGTGCTGTAGGAGGCTGGACTGGCTTGTAGTGAGTACCAAGGGGTACTTGCACCTTGCACCAGGGCCAGTTATCCCTTATTAGTGTATAGGGTGTCTAGCAGCTTAGGCTGATAGATAATGGTAGCTTAGCAGAGCAGCTTAGGCTGAACTAGGAAACGTGTGAAGCTACTACAGTACCACTTAGTGTCATATGCACAATATCATAAGAAAACACAATACACAGTTATACTAAAAATAAAGGTACTTTATTTTTATGACAATATGCCAAAGTATCTTAGAGTGTACCCTCAGTGAGAGGATAGGAAATATACACAAGATATATGTACACAATAGCAAAAATATGCAGTATAGTCTTAGAAAACAGTGCAAACAATGTATAGTTACAATAGGATGCAATGGGGAAACATAGGGATAGGGGCAACACAAACCATATACTCCAAAAGTGGAATGTGAACCACGAATGGACCCCAAACCTATGTGACCTTGTAGAGGGTCGCTGGGACTATTAGAAAATAGTGAGAGTTCGAAAAATAACCCTCCCCAAGACCCTGAAAAGTGAGTGCAAAGTGCACTAAAGTTCCCCTAAGGACAAAGAAGTCGTGTTGGAGGAATAATGCAGGAAAGACACAAACCAGCAATGCAACAACTGTGGATTTCCAATCTAGGGTACCTGTGGAACAAGGGCACCAAGTCCAAAAGTCACAAGCAAGTCGGAGATGGGCAGATGCCCAGGAAATGCCAGCTGCGGGTGCAAAGAAGCTTCTACTGGACAGAAGAAGCTGAGGTTTCTGCAGGAACGAAAAGGGCTAGAGACTTCCCCTTTGGTGGACGGATCCCTCTCGCCTTGGAGAGTCGTGCAGAAGTGTTTTCCCGCCGAAAGGACGCCAACAAGCCTTGCTAGTCGCAAATCGTGCGTTTGGCGTTTTTGGACGCTGCTGGGGCCCAGGAGGGACCAGGAGGTCGCAAATTGGACCTGAAGAGAGAGGGGACGTCGAGCAAGACAAGGAGCCCTCTCTGAAGCAGGTAGCACCCGGAGAAGTGCCAGAAACAGGCACTACGAAGATGCGTGAAACGGTGCTCGCCGAAGTTGCACAAAGGAGTCCCACGTCGCCGGAGACCAACTTAGAAAGTCGTGCAATGCAGGTTAGAGTGCTGTGGACCCAGGCTTGGCTGTGCACAAAGGATTTCCGCCGGAAGTGCACAGGGGCCGGAGTAGCTGCAAAGTCGCGGTTCCCAGCAATGCAGCCCAGCGAGGTGAGGCAAGGACTTACCTCCACCAAACTTGGACTGAAGAGTCACTGGACTGTGCGGGTCACTTGGACAGAGTCGCTGGATTCGAGGGACCTCGCTCGTCGTGCTGAGAGGAGACCCAAGGGACCGGTAATGCAGCTTTTTGGTGCCTGCGGTTGCAGGGGGAAGATTCCGTCGACCCACGGGAGATTTTTTCGGAGCTTCTGGTGCAGAGAGGAGGCAGGCTACCCCCACAGCATGCACAAGCAGGAAAACAGTCGAGAAGGCGGCAGGATCAGCGTTACAGAGTTGCAGTAGTCGTCTTTGCTACTATGTTGCAGGTTTGCAGGCTTCCAGCACGGTCAGCAGTCGATTCCTTATCAGAAGGTGAAGAGAGAGATGCAGAGGAACTCTGATGAGCTCTTGCTTTCGTTATCTGAAGTTTCCCCAGAGACAGAGACCCTAAATAGCCAGAAAAGAGGGTTTGGCTACCTAGGAGAGAGGATAGGCTACTAACACCTGAAGGAGCCTATCAGAAGGAGTCTCTGACGTCACCTGGTGGCACTGGCCACTCAGAGCAGTCCAGTGTGCCAGCAGCACCTCTGTTTCCAAGATGGCAGAGGTCTGGAGCACACTGGAGGAGCTCTGGACACCTCCCAGGGGAGGTGCAGGTCAGGGGAGTGGTCACTCCCCTTTCCTTTGTCCAGTTTCGCGCCAGAGCAGGGCTAAGGGGTCCCCTGAACCGGTGTAGACTGGCTTATGCAGAATTGGGCACATCTGTGCCCAACAAAGCATTTCCAGAGGCTGGGGGAGGCTACTCCTCCCCTGCCTTCACACCATTTTCCAAAGGGAGAGGGTGTCACACCCTCTCTCAGAGGAAGTTCTTTGTTCTGCCATCCTGGGCCAGGCCTGGCTGGACCCCAGGAGGGCAGCTGCCTGTCTGAGGGGTTGGCAGCAGCAGCAGCTGCAGTGAAACCCCAGGAAGGGCAGTTTGGCAGTACCAGGGTCTGTGCTACAGACCACTGGGATCATGGGATTGTGCCAACTATGCCAGGATGGCATAGAGGGGGCAATTCCATGATCATAGGCATGTTACATGGCCATATTCGGAGTTACCATTGTGAAGCTACATATAGGTAGTGACCTATATGTAGTGCACGCGTGTAATGGTGTCCCCGCACTCACAAAGTTCAGGGAATTGGCTCTGAACAATGTGGGGGCACCTTGGCTAGTGCCAGGGTGCCCTCACACTAAGTAACTTTGCACCTAACCTTTACCAGGTAAAGGTTAGACATATAGGTGACTTATAAGTTACTTAAGTGCAGTGTAAAATGGCTGTGAAATAACGTGGACGTTATTTCACTCAGGCTGCAGTGGCAGGCCTGTGTAAGAATTGTCAGAGCTCCCTATGGGTGGCAAAAGAAATGCTGCAGCCCATAGGGATCTCCTGGAACCCCAATACCCTGGGTACCTCAGTACCATATACTAGGGAATTATAAGGGTGTTCCAGTAAGCCAATGTAAATTGGAAAAAAATGGTCACTAGCCTGTTAGTGACAATTTGGAAAGAAATGAGAGAGCATAACCACTGAGGTTCTGGTTAGCAGATCCTCAGTGAGACAGTTAGGCACCACACAGGGAACACATACATATAGACCACAAACTTATGAGCACTGGGGTCCTGACTAGCAGGGTCCCAGTGACACATAACAAACATACTGAAAACATAGGGTTTTCACTATGAGCACTGGGCCCTGGCTAGCAGGATCCCAGTGAGACAGTGAAAACACCCTGACATACACTCACAAACAGGCCAAAAGTGGGGGTAACAAGGCTAGAAAGAGGCTACTTTCTCACAGGTGCCAACAAAACAATGTGCACCTGATGGAGGCTTTACCAAAAGAGATTATATCACACCTCCTGGCTCTCTCCAAAACCGGGCTCGGACATGACTCAGTTAAGGTTCACCTGGCAGCAATATTTTCATATAAACATTCGGTAAACATACCTTCGCTAGGTTCATCCAGACTCATTAAACAGTTTATGAAAGGACTGTTTTGCACTTTTTCCTTAGTTGCGACCACCTCCTCCTCAATGGCATCTAAACATTGTCCTTTCTCACTTAATGAAGGTGCCTTTCGAGCCCATACACAGAGCTGAACTGTAATTCCTCACATGGAAAGTGGCAACTGTCCTTGCACTTACTTCCACTAGGAGGGTCAGTGACATACAGGCTTTTACCACCAAAGATACTTTTTTAACTTTCTCGAATGATTTTGTTCTTCTCAGGACGAACCCAAGATATATTCCCAAGGTTCCTTCATCTTTTCACTTAAACAAACCAGTTTTATATTGAGAAATTTTTTTCCAAACCCATCATCCGCAGCTGAAAAACTCTCCAAACACTGGGCATCAAACAATGTTTGAAATTATACCTTTAGCGTACCAAACACTTTCGTAAGAAAGACCAACTACTAGTCACCTATGGTCAAGGTCGTCAGGGTACAGGAGTCACTAAGGCAACAATAACTCAATGGAATTTATCCACCATCCAAATTTGTCATAAAAAGCCTGGCAAATCGCCAACTAACCAACCTAAAGCACACTCTACAAGAGCAATCTCAATCTTATCTGGTCTGTTTCAAGGCATCTCCTTAGACAATATATGGCAAGCTGCAAAGTGGAAGAATACTAATTTTTTAGCGCAGCATTACTGTATGTAATCAGAGCAACGTAGCGATTCAGTTGTGGGGCAGGCTGTTCTGCATCATCTATTTCATTAAGGTGAGCCTCATTAAAATGTAACTTACTTTACTTTCTTGCATATATAATTTCACATACGTATGTGTTTCAATTGCTTTACAATTGTTTATAATCACTGTAATTATTAATCTAATATTATATGTATATATACACACTTCTTGAATTATTAGTATTGTTTATATGAAGTGATATGTTTACACCCACCATCCACTATGGGCATAAAAGCTATTTTGAGTACTGCTGGCTATTCAGATTCAAGCATGTAGATCTATGAAAGATCCAATACTGGATAAGAAAACAAGGTACTTACCTGTAACTATAGTTATCCAGTATTGGCATTTGCATTGATTCACATACGCCCCACCCTCCTCTCCTGTGAGGCTCTCCTTCCTTTTTCAGTATATATTCTTCACTCTAGTGCTTGAAACTCTGAGGGAAGGAGCCTCTCTTGGGAGTATTCTAGAGGGTGCTGGTGCCTTATTGGTCATAGATCAAGTTTGGTTCTTTTTTTTTCAAAAGGTCATAAATATGCTACATGTTTGTTTGCTAGCACTATAGCCTATGGTTATTTTTCTTACTGCTTTTCTAAGGTACCGTGGGACTCCCACTTCGATGGAAATGATTCAATCATGCGAATCTATGAAATATGCCAATACTGGATAAGTGTAGTTACAGGTAAGTAACTCGTTTTCTTCTCGGTAATGAGAGTTATTGAAACAGAATTGGAAAAAGGAGAGGAGAGGAGATGTTAGGGTGTGGTAAAGAAACTGACTCAGAAGTCACCTTGCAGCCTTTAGTAATCATGGACATTGCTACGCCTTTATCAACTCCTGCCCGCCCCTTAATTTGAGTACACGCACTAATCATCACCCAGTTTGGGGGGGGGGGGTAATATGGATAAATTTAAATTGCCAAACCCCAGCACACAGACAGTTGGCCCTGGTGTGGAGCTTGCACATAATGATAATACTCTATTGTTGAATTCCCCCCCCCCCCCCCCCCCCCCCACACACACACTAAAAAGAGAAGGTAAAAAAGCAGAGTGCTGTGACAGGGCAGAAAATAAGTAAAAATATCCAACTGGAAACAAGTAAGGGAAAACAAGTGGATGATCAAAAGACAGCGGTTTGTTTGAATATGGGGAAAGATTTATCGAATGACTTTACCCTTAAACATGACTCCATCCTAAAAGCCTTTTGTGCATCCCCAGAGGAGAAGTTAACAAATATAATTACAGTTGAGATGGAATGACTGTGTACACAGCTGGTACAAACAGCTTTGCCAAAAGGTAATGGGGGGATTTATTGCCTGCATTACCAGCTCTTGCCATGGACATAGTGACAAACCGCACTGAATTGCATACATCCATTACAAGGGAATCCAGGCGCCTACCACCTCTGGGTAAAAATCATAAAAATTTTGGAACACACCTTCAGAGAGAGCAGAGTTTGAGCTTTCCTAACCTTTCTTCAGATAGATTAGAAAGCGCATTACAATTGCCACCAGAAGAAATGCCATATGTACTAACTTGTGAATGTGCAGGCTTGCGTCAAGTGACATTGAAGATACTGCAGCAGTGATGAGAAAATCTGCCCATTGGTTACGAGTGAAATCAGGTTATTATGGAGATTTAAACAGCAAGATTTTGCTTAATCGAAGAGTGAGATGGGTGGGTTTATACAGGAAATCCTCTGTAGGTGATTTGTATTGTGATATATTTTAGAGATCCTTGGCTTGTTAAATTTCTGCTAGCAAATTTGACCTACCTGGCAGGAACTAGAGGGGGAATTTGAGCACACCCACTTGGTTATTTCTATGAACCTCCAGTTTCTATTAAGGAAAATTCCATTGTGGCTCAAAATTCTGTTGCTAGTATACCATCTGCACAATAGCCCTCAAATGTTTTTACAAACAATCGTTTTGAGCCGTGTAGCAATTTGGCCTCGATTGACTGACTCTTGATGGATGATGAACTGCGGTTACAGGAGAATGATTCAAGAGTGTCCTTTCCGCCAAATCAAGGTGCGGAAGAGTCGTCAATGCATTCAGCCCTTGGTCCCACTCTTGCCGTTTCTTCCATGTCCATTATCTCTGAATTCACAGCACATTTAAAAGATTCTAAATGCCTGAAGGGTCTGTCTCTGGCTAGTTGGAATATTGAAGGTGTCTGTACTAAGCTTACCAATCCAGAATGGCTATGGTTTGTGTCCTCGTTTAATATTGTTTGTTTGCAGGAGACCTGGTTGACCAAGCCATTTTATATAGATGGCTACTTTGCATTGTGCTGACTGCCACTCTCGTCACCAGTAGGGTGGGCAAGGTGGGGTCTCATTATTCTTGTTTCTCTCCAAATACCAACAGTAAACATAACACTTAAATGGTCTTCACCTTACTTTTTTATTGCTTTGATATCTTTTGCTGGGAAAAATTTTATATTACTGAGTCATTTTGAATCACAGTTTAGGCAATATTATTGATGATGAAGTTGATTACTTAGACAAATTCTTTTTGCATCTGAATAAGGAGCTGATTGTGTCATGGGTAGGGGATTTTAACACCCCATTATTCCCTCTGGGTGGGGGGGGTGCACATTTTTGTGTGATTTTCCAAATGATGGTGGAAACAATAGGTTACATTTTAAACACACAGAAACTGAGGATGTCTTGAGTACCTTCCTAAGGAAGTATGATCTTAAGTTCTCGCCTGAGGTCATGTTGCAAAATAACTGACGTTCCCACTTTTACAGGCAGTACCCCTGGGAGTACCATAGATTTTATACTCCTATGTTCAGCTGCTTCTTATCTTATTCAGGATTTTTTAATTACACCAGATTGTATCAGTGACCATAACCCCGGAGGCATTATTTTAAAGCATAACATTAAGACAAACTCCGAGTAAAGACCATCTGTTTATCAGAGACTACCAATCATGCACTTGTAATCTGAGAATTTGAGCGTATATTTGGTTCTGCTGCAGCTGAATTAACTTTTCTTAGATCGAAATTGGCAGTCCTCACAAATCGTTGGTTCAGGTCAGCCTGTACAGCAACACATAAAAATCTGAAATCTGCACTTAAAGCAACTCCACGCTCAATTGAAGACACCAGTATAAGGCTCTACTAGAAGAGAGGAAAACTGAAATTAGAAATGAACCTTGGGAAGACTTATTAGCAGGTGCTTTAATGATGACAGGTCCAAGTTTTGGGGGGTGATAAATCACACTTTTTTTCCTCCGACCAAGATATGAAGACAGTGGAATGTTTGATCCCGGCGAAAGGGAGTGGGTACGCCACTACACAGGAGTCTTTCAACCTAAGTTGGGGTGTTTGCAGTCTTGAAATAATATATCCAGCCTTTGTAACCCAGGTCCAGCCCTAGAGAGAGGCTCTTATTACCCATGTTGATTTAAATGAGATCATTTTGGCCATCAACCAGTCCCCTGCAGGGAACACGCCAGGCCCCAATGGAGTCCCTGTTTACTTACTTAGGTCAAATGCAGAGCTCTGAGGGCCATTAGTAACAAATGTTCTACTGAGCACAGGAGAGTGCTATCCCTGATCCTTGGAGATCGGCTATAATTGTTCCCATCTTTAAAAAGGGTGATAAGCAAATTTCATCTTGCTATATACCAGTCTCTCTCATTGATTCTCATTGATTCAGCTGCAAAAAAATTATGGTGGGTTATTTTGTCATGTTTCGGTGGCAGAGAATAAGATCTTGTCAATAACAGTTTGGTTTTAGACCGGGCATAGGGACGGTGGAACAGGCTTTATACCTCCACCTTATTACAAGCAAATATGTGCTTGCAAAAAAATACAATCTACATAAATTAAATAACTGACCATTTAATAAGGCATGGTAAGGATCTGCCAAGAATTGGAGAGAGATCACTACCAATCCTCTTGTACGCAGATGACGCGGTACTGATCTCTTGCATGGCGAATGGGCTTCAGGGATTATTGGACCACTTTTTAGAATTCATGCAGGGTTTGGATGTGAAAGTGAACTTTGATAAATCTTGTATTATGACATGTGGCCTCCGAATACTCAAACAAAGCAGTTTTCAATGGGTGGGATAGCTCTTTTAAAAGATAACGAATTGTAGTTATCTAGTAATGATTTTTAGTTTCTCCTTTTCTGTGTGTGTGTGTGTGTGTGACCTCACCTCTAACCCATAGCCGCTGCCATTTTATGAAGTCCATTGGGTCCCAACACTGCCTCCCTCCATCAGCGATCCATTGTCAGTCCTCCGCTTGCAGGGCTGTAACATCCAAATATGATGGGCAGAACACCGCCTGCCATTGTTGCGGCTTGGGGGTAACATTGCAAAGATCTAGATCAGGCCCTAACTCTTCTGCTGTTATCAAAGCAACTAAAGCTGTGCTTTTAGATTTTAGTTTGCTTTTTTACCTAGGTTTTAAATATCTCTACAGCATAATCTCTCTTTTAAATGTAATAACATCCTTAAGCCTTGAAATCCTATTTGGATGCAGGTTTTTTTTTTTAGCTACAAAATATATTTCAATATGGTATATTTTCATCATATACAAAATACATTTAAACGACATCATAATTCTCTAAATAAGGCACTTTATGTAGTGCAATATTTAGTCCTTTTCTGAATGCACTACTGGTAGCCAAAGTTTTAAAAGATGAATAATATGTAATTTATTGATTGGTCATATTACATCCAAAGGGTACAATAAAGTATCAGCTAAAATCCATCCAATAATACTAATACGCATGATTTTCAGAATGCTGAACTTGAAACCGTATCTTCTACAGAGAACTGGAAATGAATTGTCCTGTAGCTGTTCTGGCTGGCTCTTTGTTTCTCTTTATCAGCTTGATTTATTTATTTACCATAATTGCTTATCGACTCGTGACTGGTCAAAGCAAAACTGTTGGTCTTTACTTTTAATATCAATCTAACAAATATCAGACCAAAAATTAAAGTCCCTGATAAAGGAAAAGACTAATAAATTTTTTTATAGGAAAGTTGATCATCTGAACCGAGAGCAACATGGTTGCCGTGTGATTGCGAGGCTTCCTGCCCCGCCCACTTGGGATCCCGAAGCCGCTGCAGTTGGTGCCGCGCTTGCGGCCGGGCAGGATCGGGAGCGGAGAAGAATCGCCGGCAAACCTCCGGCGTCCCAAAGGATTCTGTCGCGGAGGAGAGTGTTGCGGCAGAGACAGAGGCAGCGGTTTTCAAATAACGGCATTCGCAGGTAACAGCGCGAATTAATGAGCCGTTACGGAGCAGGGCGACTCAAGCCTGATCGCGGGCTGAAATTTCACTAACCCATGGCCGGGCTCAACAATGAAGACACAACACGAGGGGATTGTTTTGTAGCAATAAGGTGAAGGCGCAAAATGCAAGGTATACAGCTTGTGTTTACTGGAGCTTTGCGCCGTGTCTGACTGCTGTTGTAGCTGCAGTATACATCAAGATAGCTACAAGTAGCGCTGACTGTATCCCCTCCGGACACCAGTGTTTCAGTGACAATTGTCTGTTATTCATTAAGCAGTCGCGCTTTCTCTCGCCGCAATAGCCACCATTAAGGACTCTGCGCATACCTGCAACCGTTTTTGCTGCCATTTATGTCATAACATGACAACGATTAAGGACGTGGAAGGAAAATAGAGGAGAAATGATCTGGCAAAAGTGTTGAGAGACTCTATTTTTAGGGGAGGGAAGAGGAAGAACCCTAGGAAGTGTCAATGCGTCCGACTACGCACAGTAATATATTATGGTATATGTCTACCCCCGCACGGCCATTAAGGAGCGTGATTAAACAAACAATAACAGAGGTGTTGGCGGCAGCGGTGGGCATAACAAGACTTATTCGATCACTATCTCAGACTATAACAATAAATATGGCACCCAAAGTCAATAGGTATCTGGGGAATAAAAGCGAGGGCGCTAAGATCGTACGCTCTGGCAGGGGAAAAGGAGAGTCTGCAGGAGTAAATAAACGTTTAATGTCTACAACCGGTAAAGTGGGGGGGGAAAATACTTCTACCTCAGGATTGATGAAAGACTCCAAGATGAGTGCTAAGATAAGCAACAGCCCTATCTCCCTGTTCGAAAACAAATTGAAAGAGAAAAATCAATCAACTATAATGGCTTTTCTGGCCAGTGGAGTACAAGATGCCCCTGCTGCAAATGCAACCCCCCCCCCCGAAAAATAACTGGCCAGGAATAGGATCAACCCCTCCTGACTCAAGCGTGGGAAATCAAGATCAATGTGACAAATCTATAATAAGCCTATCAGGCAATCAAGACAACAGCCGGGCAGCAATCGGAAAAGTGCTCAGTCCCCCCGGAAATGAACAGCTACAAACCCAACAAATGGTGCAAGGCGAACAGCTGGATCTTCAGAACGAGGGGAGAATTGGAAGTCCATCAGGATGCACAGTGGAGGAGAACAATTATACTAACCCCTTAGGCAGCCCTAAAAAACGGGATAACATCTTGGGGGGGAAAAATCCCCAATTAACTGACTGGGGCAGAGAAAGCAGTGACAAGTTTTACTCTCTGACAGAGGAGTCTGATCTTGGCAGCGCCGACTGCAGTTTTAGTGAAACTGATGAGAGTGAGACCTCTGAAACGGGCAACAAATCTCCAAGTGGGGAACATACAGTGCGTAAGGCTCGTCAACGGAAATCTGTTAAATCACGTTCTGGTTTACAAGAGGGCTCAGAAACTACGGCACCTATGAGTGGTAGGACTTTAAGGTGGGACTACTCGGGGAGAAGCCTGGCAGATACTTTTACCGGTGGCAACAAAACCCCCACCAAAGATAAAACTGATCCAGAAGCCGCAGCCGGGAGTATTGGTAATTCTGGTGATGCTCACGCGATGGGCACCGAGACGGGGATCCTACAGTCAATTTACAGTTCAATCAAAGAGCTACAAACGGAGACTAGGATTGAAAGCCGTCGGGCTAGGGTCGCCACAAAGCGGCTGCAAGGATCTGTACGTAAGGTAGTGAAATCATGCATGGAAATTGAAGCCAAGTTATGCTCTATGGAAGATCGGATAGTGACAGTCGAGGATGACATTGATACTCTCAAAGAACAGAACACTGCCCGAGAAGGACAACTGACGGATGTGATGTGGAAGATAGAAGATTTGGAAAACAGACAAAGAAGGAACAATCTACGATTTCTGGGTATACCAGAAGGACTAGAAGGGGACAATATACAGGCATATATGGTTGTTCTTTTGCGTGGGGCCTTTCCAGAACTGGGAAATCGGGATTGGGACAATGAGGTGCAGAGGGCTCACAGGTTCCCGATAAACCGTCGGGATGGGGGACATCGGGCAGACTCTAAATACCCAAGAGCGATTCTGGTTTATTTCGGGAGCTATTTGGTACGTCAAGAGGTAGCCGATAAGACTCCTCCCAATACCCCACGCTCCTGCAATGGGGTTACCTTCTTTACCCGCCCCGACTTCTGTCACGCTACAGTGGAGCGGAGATGGCGGCTTCGGCAGCTCATCAAACCGTTCTTTGAGAAAAGAGGGGAGGCTTATCTGTTGGCCCCTGCTAGGCTAAAAACAATAATGAGTGGAAAAGTAAGATTCTTTACATCAGAAATTAAGGCAAAAGAATACTTGATGGGGGTAAATGTATAGCGTATAGAAGAACTAGTGAAGACATAGGCACTCGGGGCACCGGTGGGTGGGGTAGGTCGATGCATGCACGACACCAACATTCAGGCCATTCGGGGTCTGATTGCTCAACAGAATGGGGGGCCAGTATCAGGAGGGGAGGGAGGGGATCAGGGAGGGGGTAAGGGGCAACTGGCCCTGGGGGAGGGAAGGGGGGGTGGGAAGGGGAAGGGGAAAGTAGGAGGGGTTGGGGGAGGAGCGATAGGGGTAAATCAGGGGGAGAAAATGGAAAGGAAACGATCAATGGAGGTGAGAGATAGGGGGCAAAGAAGTGGAAAAGGAAGGAAAGGGAACTCAAGAGATGGTGTAGTCAGAAATGGTAACTTGAGGGATTTCAAAGGGAAAGGTTTTGAATTTACAAAAAGGAAGGGGTATGGCTAGACTCAGAATTGTTTCAATCAATATATGTGGACTGAACGATCCTCATAAAAGAAGGAGAGTGGCCGAAGAACTTAAAACTTTTAAGGCAGATATTTTCTGCCTGCAAGAAACACACGTGGAATATAAAAACTCTGGGATCCTCGGCTCATTTGGTTTGAAGGCAATTGCCTGGTCTAAACAAGAAGCTAGAACTAAAGGAGTGGCGATTTTAGACCAGACTGGTAAATTAAAATTTACTCGGCAAAAGGCCGATACCGGTGGAAGATGGGTAATAATAGAATGTAGCTATGGCCATAATAGCTTTACATTATGTTCCATATATGGGGTAGTTACGGATGACCCGATTGTAATTGACACCCTCGCTATCGAGCTCACAGGATGGGCCCCTCCCTATATCATTTGTGGTGATTTTAACTTTAATGGCTCGTGGGAGGGACTACAGGATTTATTAGCACCCACAACTGAGAAGTATAAAGGGCGTAAACCTCGGGTGTACAAGGCAATGGGTGCTATTCAGCAAGAATTAGGGCTGGTGGATGCTTGGGTTAAGCTGCGCAAACCTGATCCCGGATATACTTATTACTCGGCTCCACATGTGAAATTAGCACGGCTTGATTATTTTCTAATCTCCCCTGTATTCTTAAAACAAGCCAGGATTGAGTTATACTCACGGATGGTGTCAGATCATAACCCTTTAGTACTTGATGTGGAACTGGATGGGTTAGAACCAAAAGTCAGCAGATGGACATTTGAAAGGGGACTTTTAAAAAATCCAGAATATTGTGAGCATATGAGTAAGTGGATAACTGAATTTTTGGGGTTCAATCAGGGGTCAGCCCCAGTAGAGATTGTCTGGGACACTTTGAAAGCTGGTATTCGTGGAGAAACATTAAGCTTTAGTATTAAAAGACAGAAGGAGGCTCAAGGGAAAATAATAGAGTCTCAAGCAAAGCTGCGGTCTGCAGAAAGACAGTTGGCTATAGCTATAGAAACCGGAGTAGATATAAAGAAAGCACAGGAAGAGGTTGCCATAATAAAAGCAACAGCAAATGAGGTTATAGCCCAAAAAATAGCAGAGAAATATTTAACGCAGCGCGCGCAAGGGTTTGAGTTTGGAGAAAAAGTCGGACGGCTGCTAGCGATTCGGGCAACCCAGAAAACAGCGGAAGGGGTAATTAGGGAGATCACAGATCGGCAAGGAGGGGTAACATCAGAAGTGGGCGGGATCAGAAAGGTGTTCCACAGATATTATCAGGAACTTTATGATGAAACATCAGTATATTCGGATGAAGATGCTTTAGAATTCTGGTACCCCATTAAGTTGGGAAAGCTAGATAAGGAAGACAAGGCACGCCTTGGAGAACAGATAGATGTCTCAGTAATAGAAACGGCAATAAACAATCTGCCCACAGCGAAGGCTACTGGTCCTGATCTGATCCCTCTAGAATTTTATAAAGTTTTCAAACTACCTCTGCTTCCGGTTATGTTGGAGTTGTATACTCAGGTACAAAATGGAGGGAAAATCCCCCCATCTTGGGATCTAGTTAATATAGTTCTATTTCATAAGAAGGGAAAACCCCCGTTAGATCCAGCCTCATATCGCCCGATCACATTAATAAATAGTGATGCCAAGATATATTCTAAGATCTTGGCAGTCCGATTGGCATTGGTGATTAAAAAACTGGTTTCTCCACGGCAACATGGGTTTATCCCAGGAAGAGATACAACCAATCATATCCAGAGAGTTCTAGCACTCTTTGATTCTACGGAAGTAGCAAAAGAGCCTATGGCAGCTGTTTTTTTGGATGCAGAGAAGGCATTCGATCGGGTGAATTGGAAGTATTTATGGCACGTTATGGAATATTATGGGCTAGGGAAGAAATTTATTACAGCAGTAAGGGCTCTATATAGATCCCCGACTGCGCAAATACAACTAATGGGAGGACAATCTGAGACTATACTAATTAGGAGAGGCACCAGGCAGGGGTGCCCTTGCTCTCCTCTTCTGTTTGCTTTGTATATAGATCCTCTGCTGAGACAATTGGAAGAAAATAGTAAGATTCCACCAATCCATAGGCAGGGATGGGATACCAAAGTCTTAGCATATGCAGATGATATAGCCATACTAACACCCTCTCCTGATTCAGCACTGAGAGAGATTGAAGTGGTGACGAAAAAATTCGGAAGGTTTTCCGGGTATCTGTTAAATGGAGCTAAGACACAGCTGTTGGCTAATCAATACACAAATATCAAAGATCCACGGAGGGTGGACCATGCAGTATATTTAGGTATTAATATTACACCAAATGTAGATGAAGTCGTAAACCTAAATTTAGATCCTATACTCGCCAAATTTAGAGATGATACATGCAGATGGAATAATCTACATTTAACCATTGTAGGGCGATGTAATATGATAAAGATGATCTTCCTCCCAAAGTTGTTGTATCTATTTCGTGCTATACCATTGAACTTTGCTAACGTAAAATTTAAAGAGATTGATAGAATAATTATGAGATTTATATGGGCGTATGGCAAGTGTAGGAGATCGAGTAAATTTTTGTCTCTTCCCCGTGAAAGGGGTGGGTGGTCCCTGCCGAATGTAAAACTATATCAAATGGCAGCAGCCTTTCAGCATATGCGTCCGCTACTGGCATCTGACACAGAAGGCGCTATAAAGGCAGATAGCCCCAATATATATGAGCTGCAGATAGGAGCTGCAGCCAATGGGTGTTTGGTAACATTCCATGAGCCTGGATATTATAAGAAAACTAGGTATAGAGTCCTAGGAGCGGCTCACAAGTGCTGGCGATTATGGTATAAAAAGAAAGGATTCGGTAGATACAACTATTATACCATGATCGAGAAGAATCCATTACTTCCTGAAATATTTCATGATAGATATATGGCTAAGTGGTGTACATCAGGTATTACCAGGCTAGGAAACTTTTTCGACAACTCGGGGGTCAAGACGTTTCGAGATCTACAGGAGCAATATGGTCTACAGAAAAGGGACTTCTTCAAATATCTACAGATAAGGAACTTTTTAGCGAAAAAAACAGGGGGGGTCCAGGGATTTAAAAGTAATCAACTGTTGAACGATATTCTGGCTAAGCCCAGCATAACTATTAGGTCAATTTACCCTATTTTAATGGTAGAAGAAGCAGATGATTTAGAAAAGAACAAGGAGAGGTGGAGTAAGAAGCTGGCGGATGGTAGTAATAATTTTTTGAGATCACTGGAATTGGGATATACTATTCTATTATCATCTTCCCTACAAGCACAGCATTACAAGACTTTGTTTGATCTGTATCATACACCAGCCCATCTTGCCAAATGGGGATGTGTGTCAGGAACAAACTGTCCAAGATGTGGGATGCATGGTGCAGATATTATACATATGATGGCCACATGTGGGGAGTTAAAAGCCTCAAGGGAAGGTATTCAATCTGTGTTGAAGGAGGTAGTGGGCTATGATCTTGTCCTCACGCCTGAGATAATGGTCTTTGGGACTGATGGCGAAATCGCTGGACCTCACAGAGCGTTTATCTTTGTAGCTATGGCGGTGTTTCGAATCTGTTTATCAACAGCATGGCTGGATCTACGACCCCCGTCCTGGCAACAATGGCTGGCTAGGCTGCTGTCTGTATATCACTTGGAGATGTCACTGTATGAACGGAAGGGGAGACAAGCCAGGAGGAAAGGGAAGATAATATGGGGTCTGTTTCAGGCTTGGATACAGGCCCACAATGATCGGGCCACTCCCTTTTGAATAAATCAATGGGTACCACTTCTAGATAGAGCTTGAGGGGTGGCTAGGTTTTGTGTTTTGTAGTACGTATGATATAACTTGGTAATATTTTTTTTTTTTTCCTTTTTTTAAGCCTTCAGTGTATAATGACATAAGAATATATGTGTTATGTGTTTCCTTCCAATTAAAAAAAAAAAAAAAAAAAAAAAAAAAGGAAAGTTGATCATGTTCATGACCTATAGCTTATAAAAATATTTGATTTTCTTAATTCACCTGTCAATAAGTCATTACATCTAATTAGGAAGATGAAAAATTGTGAGCCTGCACCTGGTGGGCTTGCATTACGTTTACTAGAAAAGATGACCGCTTTCTATGTATAACCTTCATAAACTTGTTTAAACTCCCCTGTGCATCACTCTAAATAACACTGGGTAGTTATTGTGACTTTAATTTTGCCAGTAACATATTGAGTACTAGTCCCTCCCATTTTATTACTTTTTGTCTGTTCATGCAAACAAGGGCAATACAAAACAAAAAGGTGCAGTTGAGCATTAATACATTGCCATTATTCAATTCTACATAGTTCACAATCATTTCTGTCTTCTTTATGTTTGCAGTGTAAACATTTGGTTGATAAAAGTTATTGCAGTTGTACATAGAACCATTTATTGGGGGTGGGGTCTCTCAGTTGCTAGTCTCTTCTCTAGTAGTTCAGTTTTAGATTCAATAGTGTGTTTTAATGTACATATATTTTGTTTTTACTTCAGAATGGATGAATGCCAAATATGATATTCTGTACTGTTGTTTTTGATGCCATTTACAAATCTAGTAACATATTTAGAACACTTAAAACCTATGGAATTTGGGCATATATTTTTTAGCAAACTGTACTGTCCAATGAGTCATGGCCACAGTCCTGTAGAGGGTAGGATTTTCTCACAATGTGTTGTTGGTCCTTGCTATGTGGAACTGGTATTAAACATTTCCAGTGACTACTTTTAGGTCCTTGACTAGCCTTGCCTAATATGCGGTCATTCACCTCAGTATGTTCCTATATTGTGAAGAAGTCTCCCCAACATTCAGTGAATTGAAAGAGTGACTACTGCACCATTGAAGCATTTTATTTTCAGTTACTTAATTCAATTCAAAGGTATACAGGTGATTAAAAGAAATTATGTAATGTATGAAGTATAAACAATTATTCATTATAGTTTACAAAAAAAAAAAAGATTTTACCAGGCACTCAAAATTTATAAAAAATAAAGCTCAAAATAGTTATGATCCAAACTCTAAAGTCATAATTGACATAACCAAGACTAGCATGTTCAGGGACTAAAATAGACTACTTCTAGACCCAGATCAAACTGATCAGCATTCACACCATGTTAAGTTTTTTTTTTTTTTTTTTTTTTTTTTGTCCATTCTGGCTTATTTGTTTACATGGTTCAACAAACAAAATAATATTTCCTTTCTCTTTTCCCACAGTAATGTGCTCGGATCTGTTTATTGTGATATTGTATTTGACATAATGTCACTATTTGAGTAAATGATACATAATGAACAGTTAAAAAGGAATTTCCAAGCAAAGAATGTGCTGCAGGAGCATAAAGTGAAATTAAAATAAATACCAGTCCTTTTACATAAACAATACTGTATAAAGAGTAATAAATTAAAAAACAAAATGCCCATGCAAACACCTGAATAGAATCATAAAAAAATAGTCAGGTTATAAAAAAAAAAGTATTACAAATTAATTATGCTGTGTCTCACCTTCGTGTTCTCGCACTCAATTTACTATTAGCAAAATATAGCTTGTACTAACAGTGGCAGATATATAATAAATAGTAGACCAGCATACTTGTAAATTTCATTCTGCTTTATCATCGAAGATTACTTAGCATTCTAGTTTTGATGCTGAATTCTCTCTGGGCTCATTCCATGTTCAGTGCTTAATGTGTAATACAAGTGCAGTGGCCCTATGTTTTTCTTGGGAGCTTTTTAAGTTTGGGGTTACGGAGTACCAAGAACACTTAGCTTTGGATCCACCACATGCTTCTTTCTCCCATCACTCAGCACTTCCTTTCTGTTTATCCTACTCTTTCAAGTTTTTTTTTTTTTCTATACTACTTTCTATTTTTGTCATGGTTTTCCTTCTTTTTCTACACCCTTTCTCTCTGTTGCTCTTGATAACTATCTGCAATCCCCAAATTTAAATTGAAAGGTTTTCTACATAATTCTCAAATTATATTCTTTGAGTAAAGGTTTGAATCACTTTTTCTATGGGTAAACATGTGAACAAAAAGTGCATCAACATCTCTGCAACATTTTAGTTTATTAACGTGCTCCCTGACTAACGGCCTACACAAGTATATAGATGTATCATCTCTTGTCATATTTACTAATAAAGTTACTTAAGTGGAGAACTGAATGAGCTCAGTATTTTTCTAGATCTCATTACGTTTTTATGTGAACATACCTGACAGATTTATTACGTCTAGCTTTTTTATAACTTATAAGCAGTGGTTAATCTTACTTTTCCTCAGATAATCCTTTATTTTACTGGTTGGAGCAATCTGTTTGGTCCAGGTGAAAGGTGTTCGCACAGTGACTGAAGATCAAGGGAACACGAAAGTTAGTCTCTACTTGGAGAAAGAACAATTCTGACTGGCAGGAATGTCGTTAACCCCTTGCACGCCATGGATGTAATGGTTACGTCCATGGCTGCGCCTTTGTGGCGCCATGGACGTAACCATTCCGTCCATACACCGGCCCTCTGGGGAAGCGCTAGCGCTCCTCCCCCCCCCCCCCTTGAGGGCTGCCACCCCACCCCCCAGGTCAGGGCTGGAAGGGGAATCTCTTCCCCTTCCAGCCCGACCCCCCCCCCCCCTGACTCCCCCAGTGACGTCTGATGACGTCAGCCCGTGAAAACGTGCTGACCTCATCAGAGGTCACCTCCCATCGGGCTGGAAGCGCAATTGCGGAGAGAAATGCTCAGAATTTCTCTTCTGCTTGGGAGGAGGGGACCAGCAGAGACATGAAAGGAGAGGCCTTTCCTTTCATGTCTCTGCAAGCATTTCTGCTGCCCGATCGCAATGCGATCAGGCAGCAGAAATGCCCACTAGACACCAGGGATTTTTTTTTTTTTTGGTTAAATGAACATAAGCAAGGGCCGCTCCCCAGGGGGGGGGCAAATAATTTTTAGGCCATTTCTGCCCCCGGGGTGGGGAGGCAGAAAACTCCCTAGACACCAGGGATTTTTTCTTTTTCTCTATTTTCTTTTATGTTCAGGGTCGCTCCCTGGGGGGCCAAATTGTTTCTAGGCCATTTCTGCCCCCCCCCCCACCACCAGGGGAATATCGGCCTAATATAATTACGATCTGCCCCCAGTGGGGGCAGAAAACCCACTAGACACCAGGGAGTTCTTTTTTATTTTTATTATCCTTACGCATAAGCGAAGCGACTCCTTGGGCAAGGGCCACTCCCCGGGTGCGCAAAATATTTTTAGGCCTTTTCTGCCCCCCCCTTTTGGAGGCAGAAACCTCAGGACACCAGGAGTCGCTCCCATGGGGGGCAAATTGTATTCAGGCCATTTGGCAGATCAGCTTATTTTTGTTAGGCCAATCTGCCCCTAAGGGGTGCAGAAATCACCAGACACCAGGGATTGGTGTGTGTGTATATGTGTGTTTTGTTTGGGGGGGCTGCCCCTTGGGCGATGGTCGCTACCCATGGGGGCACATTACTGTTGGCCATATCTGCCCCCCCCTAAGGGGCAGATCGGCCTATTTTTGGAAGGCCCATCTGCCCCCAAGGGGGGCAGAAAGCCCACCAGAGACCATGGAAGATTTGTTTTTTTTCAAAAACATGGCCATACCCCCACCCCAAATAAATGGGGCCAAAGTTGTTCTGGGGCAATTACCCCGGATGCACAATCCGGGGGGGGGGAGGGGCACAAAGTCTACTAGATGGCATGGAATAAAAAAAAATAGTGGGGTGGTGGCTACCAACCAGTATGGGCCTGGTTATGCCCCCACCCCAACTGAAAGGGACAACAGTCTTTCAGCTGTCCCCCCGCACAACACATTTTTATCCCACGGCAAGCAAGAAGACATTTGATTATTTTGGGTTTTGGTTTTACATTTGGGCCTTGAGAGCTTGGTAACTCTCAAAATCTTCCAACTTGGAATGGTGAGGGCTGCACTTTTTTGAATTTGGGACACTGCCATGTAGAAAAATCCACAAGACCCAGACACATCTGAAAAGTAAACATCTGGTTGATTCCAGGGTGGTGTGCTTCACATGAACCCCGCACCATTTTCTTACCCACAATGCCCTGCAAACCTCCAACTTTGCTGAAAATCACACATTTTTCCAACATTTTTGTGATGGAACCTTCTGGAATCAGCAGGAATCCACAAAATTCCTACCACCCAACATTGTCCCATTTATACCGATAAAAATTCTTCTGCACTTGTCAGCCTAAAAATTTTTGTTTTCAAATTGCCCTTTTGGACCTGCTTTAGTTCCCCCTCAATTTCGACATGTTTTTGGCTCTTCACTGTCTCAGGCACTTGGCCCACCTACACAAGTGAGGTATCATTTTTACTGGGAGACTGAGGGGAATGTTGGGTGGTAGGGAATTTGTCCCGGTGCGGTGATCCCTCAAATGTGGGGAAAAAAGTGATTTCTTTTTTTTTAGCTAAATTTGAAGTTTGCTGAGGATTCTGGGTAAGAAATCAATGGGGGATCCATGCAAGTCACACCTCCCTGGACTCCCTTGGGTGTCTTGTTTTCAGAAATGTTTGGGTTTGGTAGGTTTCCCTAGATTGCTGTTGAGTCCAGGACCAAAAATGCAGGTTGCTCCCCAACCACCCCCCCACCTCCACCCCCACCCCCAAAACAGGTCATTTTTGTATTTGATAATTTTGATGTGTCCAGTTAGTGTTTTGGGGCATTTCCTGTCGCGGGTACTAGGCCTACCCACAAAAGTGTGGTATCATTTTTATTGGGAGTCTTGGGGGCACACTGGATGGAAGGAAATTTGTGGTTCCTCTCAGATTCCAGAACTTTCTGTCACCGAAATGTGAGGAAAAAGTGTCTTTTTTTTTTTTAAGCCAAATTTAGAGGTTTGTGGGTAACAGAACCTGGTGAGAGCCCCACAAGTCACCCCATCCTGGATTCCCATAGGTGCCTAGTTTTCAGAAATGCCCACGTTTGGTATGTTTCCCTAGGTGCCGGCTGAGCTAGAGGCCAAAATCCACAGGTAGGCACTTTGCAAAAACACCTCTGTTTTCTTTTGGAAAATGTGATGTGTCCACATTGTGTTTTGAGGCATTCCCTGTCAAGGTCGCTAGGCTTACCCACAAAAGTGAGGTACCATTTTCATCAGGAGACTTGGGGGAACATAGAATAGCAAAACAAGTGTTATTGCCCCTTATCTTTCTCTACATTTTTTACTTCCAAATATAAGACAGTGTGTAAAAAAGACTTCTATTTGAGAAATGCGCTGTAATTCACATGCCATTATGGGCACCCCAGAATTCAGAGATGTGCAAATAACCACTGTTCCTCAACACCTTATCTTGTGCCCATTTTGGAAATACAAAGGTTTTCCTGATACCTATTTTTCACTCTTTATATTTCAGCAAATGAATTGCTGTATATCCGATAGAGAATGAAAAATCACTGCAATGTGCAGCTCATTTATTGGCTCTGGGTACCTAGAGTTCTTGATGAACCTACAAGCCCTATGTATCCCTGCAACCAGAAGAGTCCAGCAGACGTAAAGGTATATTGCTTTAAAAAATCTGACATTGCAGGAAAAAGTTAGAGTAAAACGTAGAGAAAAATAGCAGTTTTTTTCACCTCAATTTCAATATTTTTTTTTATTTCAGTTATTTTCTGTAGGAAACCCTTGTGGGATCTACACAAATTACCCATTGCTGCATTCAGAATTTTGTCTACTTTTTAGTTCAGCTTTCTGGGATCCAGCATTGGTTTCGCACCCATTTCTGCCACTGACTGGAAGGAGGCTGAAAGCACAAACAATCATAAAAATGGGGTATGTCCCAGTAAAATGCCAAAATTGTGTTGAAAAATTGGGTTTTCTGATTCAAGTCCGCCTGTTCCTGAAAGTTGAGAAGCTGATGATCTTAGCACCGCAACCCCTTTGTTGATGCCATTTTCAGGGGAAAAACACAAGCCTTCTGCTTCAGCCCTTTTTCCCAATTGTTTGAAAAAAAAACGAAATGTTCACTTTATTTTGCCTAATTTCTTGGTCTCCTTCAGGGGGGTACCTCTAGAATCCCTAGGATGTTGGGGGGAAAAAGGACGCAAAATTGATGTGGGTAGCTTATGTGGACAAAAAAGTTATGAGGGCCAAAGCACGAACTGCCCCAAATAGCCAAAAAAAGGCTTGGCACCAGATGGGGAAAAGGGCTGGCAGCGAAGGGGTTAAGAAAACAGTGTCTCTAGCTGCAGCACAAGATAGTTTGGCTACAAGCATTGGCATAGCAAATATTTTTCGCTTTTGGGATCCTGCAAGTATTTAGCCTGAGCTATCGGCTTTGCCAAAATCTTTAAGGTATGTTGTAGAGCAGCGTGTGTGCTGTGCAGCATGTTAAAAATGTTATAGTTCAGTTGGGGGGAAAAAAACATGTACAAATATACATTTTGAAAACTAATATGTGCAGGAAAAGCATATTTAAGATTAGGAACATTTTAAGAGCAACAGTATCCCATGAGTGTTCGCAAACTAGAGCTTATATTGGAATTTGTAAAACAAAAGTAGGCAGCAAACTGAGCACTCTTCGTGAGAAATCTGCTGCACCTTTCTCAACACTGACTCTTGATAGAGAGCCGAGCCTGTCCTTAGTCAGCAAGAACAGGTGAAAGCAACAGAGCACCGAACAGAGGAGGACGCGAACTGACTAAAACAACTGAATACCTATGTTTCAATGCAGGTGAATATTGAATGTAGATTGTGAGGATGCAGGAAGGGTGTGCATAGTGACGGTTGCCTAATGTTAAAACGGCGCATGTCTACCAGGAGCCTTGCTGATGATCAGAGATAGTTGTGCGTTTCTCTCTTCCATAATGGATACTAATAAAAAAAAAAAATCGAAAATTAATCCAGGGCCGTGAATCGGGCGCAAGTGTGCGCCATATAGATAAGTTAGGTGCTGCCATGCTGCAATGAGAAGCACGGTGGCCATGAAGCAGGGGCCGTACTCTTTGCTGAATCGGATTTTGGAGCGACTGGAAAGATCGAGCGCTCACATGCATTGCACTTGGCCAAAGGAAAAAAGTTGTCCCTTTACTGTTACTATAATAGGACAAGTAGAAGGTAAGTAATACAGCACTGCTCCGTGTGAGTAAACAATTGACCAAAAGGTGGGGCAAAGAGCAAATATTAATCACGCAAGCAAGAAATTTTAAAGGACAGCGAAGCAAATGAAAAGCCTTGTGGTGGCTTTAAACCCACAGAGATGTATACTAAAGTATACATAAGGTTGCATGCTTACGCTCAACCTAAAAGTGGCTCAAAGAGTTAAATCCTCTTGCCATTTTCACTGTCTCTTGATATACATGTGAAATGTTCTGGCTTAATCATATACCTAAACCTGAATAAACACATTGCTAAATTCACCAAATCAGCCATCAGTTAACTCTAAACAGGAAACTAAAGCCTGTGATCCCCCACTTAGAAGTTTTGAAACCCAGTACAACCTTTCATTTTCACTCACCTGAATGAAGGTAGTACAGTGCAGGCCTCCCCAAATCCTCTACTGCTCCTCTCAAAGGTGTACCATTTTCTGCCTCCAGGCTTGTTACAGGCACTAAAAAAGCAGACCATTTTCTTAAAACAAATGCACTGACTGCCCCTTAAAGTAAGTATCGACATGAAGATTGTAATTATTTCACACAAAATAATACACAGTGGTCTTTCCACCATTTAGAAAGAAAAACTGAAACTCACAGACGGTGGAATACAATAAGCAGAAACAAGCTGATACTTGAAATCCCTGCAGCCAAAAAAGCAATATATCTAAACAAATCTTCTCATTTCTTGCCCCAAACATTTGAAGCTCTATTCCTGAACCCATCAGAAGTAACCCAGAAATGCTGGCCTTCCATAAAGATCTAAGAACTTACGTTTTTTTATCTCTACTTAACTATCTAAAGACTAACATACACCTCTTTTCTGCATCTGTGTTACTTTCCATCATGTTCTTTTCCAAAATGTCCAATGCTTCTGTTCGCAACCCAAATACATTTTCATTGATGAACAACTAGAAGGACATAGGTCCAGGATGAGAGGCACTTAAGATGTTAGTTGATTCCATGGAAACACACACAGTGCCAACTACCAAAAGTTCATGTAAAAATGTCTCTGAAAAGAGGGATCCACAGAAATGTGCCAGAGCCTTGTTCTCTGAATCACCAAGACATGACCAACATTACAAGATAATTATTGGTCTCAAATAAGTCCTATATTGGAACAATGAGGTCAAATGGATAGCTAAAATAAGTGTTTGCTGTGCCTTTCCCCATGCATAAGACCGAAGCAAGAGGGAGAAAACTTTCTAAAGAAATGGCCATGCCAGGGACAAGGAGGATGTGCTACAGCAGCAGGAATAGAAGTCTCAACTAGAGAAATGTTGTACAGCTCTTGTGTGAAAAATATGAATACACACATCAAACATGCTGTCTTCCATAAAAAGTTTAAATCCAACGAGGTGAGAGGATGGGGACATAGTGTGCAAGGAATGTTCTGGTCCGAGCCATCCTGAGTGGCAGAAAGCCTAAGGTGTTAGACTACACATAGTCCAATCATTCAGTGCTAACGCAGCCAGTGATTCCAACCAACTGCTATCACAGCCCCTGTCTGCAGTGGAAAAATACAGCACACCTACTACCGCACTTTTCTTTCTGCTTACAATAACAAAGTAAGAAGGCTATAAAAATTAATAATGAAATGTTTGTTTCAATCCACTGTTTTCCCTGATTTTGTCTACATGTACTTTCAAACTAGTCAACGATATTGGAAAATGTATTTGCAGTTGCCATTATTTTCCTGGGTTTTTTAATGTCACTGTATACTCTCTTCCAGTTTCTCATTGACTCTGATTGATGCCCTTGATACCCTGCTGGTGAGTATCATTTCCTGCTACTCTGCTTTAGAATTCTGGTTGTTTATGTAGATTTTACCAGCATCTTGTGATATAATATTGCACTTGTTGATTGTCATGAGCAAATCTCCGAAAAAGAGCTTGTGGAACGTCAAATAGCTTTTTCTAGTTATCCCTGAAGACAGCCTACCAATAAACGGATGATTACATTACCATTCGGTGCTGTCTCTAATGTAAAACCAACCATTTATTACAGTTTGTGCCTGCCAGTATACATTTTTTGCAGAACAATAATAGAAATATGGGAAAACACAAATGAATAGATTTATGGGCAGTTCAGACCCTTGAACAACATGTAGGAACATGGAAAATAAGGAATAGACAGAGTTCACCTGTCTCACAAAAAGTTAAGCATGTTCTGGTTAATAACCACTTAAAACGTCTGACCACTGGGTATTGCTTAATAATTACTCCCAGGAGGTAAGTGTGCTGCCAAATCCTTTAAGTAGCCATTGAAGTGTTTTGAAAAGAGATTATATGTCTCCATATTTCTTCTTCTCAAACACACCTGGCAGCAGAATAAATAAATATTTTCTTGACTTTATTAAAGTTTAGATTTTATTAAGTAGATGGAACTGAGTATCATTTAACCCTGTAAGAATATTGGGGGATACTTGGAGACTCTTATTAATGGGTTGTATGAGGCCCGGGAAAATTGTGTAACATGTCCACAAGTAGGAGTCACTTAGAGGAGGTTATGAGCAACGGTTGTGCACCTCAGTCCGTGTCTTGGGACCTCATTTAGAGTTTAGCAGATGGTTTTAGTACTGCTGTTATGGAGGAGTGCTTTATTCCCATCATAGTGAGGGTACTCTGCCTGCCAAATTTAGCGCTGTCCCCCAGTCCAATGACAAGAAGCCAAACACCCAGAACACTTTTTCCACCTGCATGACTGAAGTCACCAGATGGATGAAAACCAACTGCCTCAATCTCCGTGCAGACAAGACGTAAGTAGTAATCTTCAGCAAAGATACCTCACTCTGGGACTCCACCTGGTGAACTGCCAAACTTGAACCAGTAATCGACAACCAACTCGCCATGACCCGCCAAGTGAACACAGTTGCTGCCTCCTGCTGCCAGACACTAAAGATGCTCAAGAAAATCGTCAAAGGGGTCCCCACCAACACTCAGTTTCATCACCCAAACCTTCATCACCTACTAGCTGGAGTAAGCAATGCACTCTATACTGGAATCAACACCTAACTGACCAGAAGACTCCAGGCCACAAAAAACTAAGCGCGCAGACTCTCCCTCAACTTCCCACCACGCACCTCAAAGAGCTCGGCTGGCTCCCCATCCACAAACAATCATTCTTCAAACTCCTCTTTCACACATACAAAGCCTTACACAACATTAGTTACATGTACCCCAACAACTGCATACATTTCCACAAACCTATTGAACACTTTCCCTCAGTCAGATTACTACTCGCACGCACACCCAACATACACTTATCTAGATCTGGTGGTCGTGCCTTCTCCTTTCTCGCTGGTACGGCCTACCACTGTAGATCAGAGCCTTCTCCTCAGTTCTTTAATTCTTCATTTAGCCCTGACCATGGCTCAACCATACAGCTCGTGCATCAGCACAGGATAGCCTCACAGGATGAGTTGTGTGCTTTACAAATACACAAAACATAACACGAGGTACAGAAACAGTAAGAGTTGATTCTAGTACAATATTCTCATAAGCTACCACTATATGTGCACCTGCGGCCACTGTACCTCAGCATGGAGAGCCCTGCAGCGACAGCATTAGTAATAAAGCAGTAATAGGGCCCTTGGTTTCTTGACCACCCTCATTTTGACCTAGAACACCTAAAGCAAATCTTTCTCTCTCAGTAGCAATCCAGTGGCACAAAACCATACTCTGCTCCCTTGGTTCAGGGGTCTCTTAAGAGTATTGCTATGGCTTGACAATGACTTCAATGGTGGACACAGGTTAAGCAGAATTGTCACTTATCTTTACAAGCTGTGTGCCCCTTTTTCAGTGGTTAAATACATGGAATCAACCTTGCAGCTGATAGCCGTAAAAAGATAGAAAATAACTCTACTCCCTTTTTGGAGACAAGACCACATGGATTGCTCCTCAGAAAAAGACAAAATGAAAACATAATGGCCATCTGGGTGTACTGTAATGGAGAAGAAAGAGGAGCACAGATTTATAGTATTGAACCACACCGATGTCATTGGGATACATGACTGAATGGTTCACAGTTTAGTACAACATGAAACCCTGGCAGTACAACAGCATATCTAGCACATAAATCGTGCACAAAATACTAAATGTATTTACTGGTTTTTTTTTTCCATCTACAAAGTAGGAGTATCATGCATGCTTACAAACATCAAAAAAATACCTTATTTCAGCAATGACTGGGCAAATCCCCACCTTTGTCTAAGCATGCAGTGGGTAGTGCAGGATATGGGGAAGCTTTCCCATAGTGTTTACCTGATCTTAATAAATTTAGCAGGTAAAAAAAACACAACCTGTATCATTAGCATATTCAGGCCATAGAGTGGAAAGAACGTGATCAAGCACATCAGAAATTGTGGTGACGGTTTCACAGTAACATCAGTTTCACACAAACCATTATTTTGACACAGAGCGTCCAAAACAGTGTTTTTGTTTTCTGCTGATACATTCAAATAGACACCATCACTGGTATAGTACATTTCAGTTTACTCCGAGGACCCTCTCTCAAAAGTTTCAGTTGAGGTGGGGTTTAAGAGAAAAGCATGCTAGGACCTCAAGTGATAGACACAGGATCAAGACTGTAGTGAGGGATATGTGCTAAAAATATCAACTGTATCAATCATTTCACTAGATAGGAGGAGTGAGCAGAACTCAAAGGTTTCAGGGGAGACCTAGTAGCACAGCTATCAATAAGGCATGTGGGGGGCTTCCTATTATTAACACATGGCTGTTTCTCATCTACACTGATAATAGCATTCACAGAGCAGCTGGTTCCACTCTGGCTGTTCTAGAAGTAGGGTGATCAGTTTTGTGAAATCCAAGTGAATAGAGGTTGTTCAGACCGACCGTGAAAACTCCATGGCAAATTGCTTTTCCATTGCCCCAACTGCCTGTAATTGAATTATGAGGAACCACCAGCCTGAGCAAAACCTCCCCTTCCTTGTCCCTGGCTCCATCTGTGCCTCTCCTCCTTGCCTACCATGGTCATTCTGCCTTGTTTTTCCCTCCCTGGTACCTCCCTCTGACCGTTTATTGGAATGCTTGCATTTGCATAGTCATTAGCTTAAATTTAGAAGATTCTTTCTTGTACAGCAACACATTGATTTGCAACAGACACCAACTCAGAAAGCCCTTTAGTTTGCCACCCTATTGAAATTTATACAGAGTTGCGCCTGTACTTTGACAATTTGTACTGAGACTACTGCCTAAACGTGGAAGGGATTGAAGAGTAGTTGCATATCCATACATGTTTTAGGTTGTGAGTACGTACAAACTCGCATGGTATTCTAATCTTGGAACTCCGCCACCTTTCAACCCTTATATGTAAATTGCAGTATTACAACACTGCCACAGTTTGTAACTTTACTGCATGGCACTAAAAGGAACACATGGATTTTTTTTACCAGGACAAATAGATTTCTGGAGCATCCCATTCCTAGGACAAGTAGATATTTAACAAAATTCCACACCCCTGTCTTGATCCAATCAGTTTTCTTAGAACATACATTACTAAGGGCACTAAGCAGTGCATCTCTAACAGCAACTGGATGTCGGTTGTGACTAGGTCTTGGCATAATAATGCATAACAATTGATTAACAAAAGCCTATTTGGATTTGTAGAATTCAAATATAGGTTGTACTTTTTCACTGAACATTTGCGGGTTACTTAGGCTACTGGGGATTTGTCACAATGTTTACTATTGTTTGTGATCAGTCACATAGACTGTGAATAGGCTTCCTACCCCACAGATTAGATATTCGGAGGGGTGCAAGGGGACTGAACATGGGCATATCATTAGTCTCATCATTGTCTTCCACCACTGTTTGAGGGAAGCTGCCATTGTAGGTGGGGTGCTCTTTCGATCTCTCTTGCTGATCACCCTGGGGTCCTTCTTAGACTCTGTTAGGCTGCAAGCCCAACTGCTGCTGATTCTTGGCTTCAGGAAGGTGGAGTACTGAGTGAGTCCATATCTTTGGTGGCAAGTGGGGTGTCAGTTTCTCATCATTACGTTGTGACAGTCACGACAATGTCACTTGTCAGCCTCTGTGGAAGCTTGTCCTCGATTAGCCTAAACTCCTTTTGCTGCCCCATTAACTAATGACCGCAATCCCCTGCATTACCTGTTGGTGCACTCCTAGCATCTCCTGCTGGCATGGGGAAATTGAAAACATTTAGCAAATTCTTCTACTGTTAATGAGTTCTCATTAGTGATTTGGGAAAACATTTAAGGAGGAGGCAGTGTATAGGTGCACAAGCACGTATCCTCAATTTGGTACCTCAGTTTCTCATGGCTGTCTTGCAGTCCCAGCACCTGAGATTCCTTCTTGAACTTTGGCTTCCTCTTACAGATTTTTTTGAAAAAAGCTGTCCTGAACTGGATTTATACTTAGGATTTTTCAGATGTTTGTTTAGGTTGATGAAATGCTCAATCTCAAAGGCACCTTCTTCTGGAAAATACTATTTATCCTTGCAGCTAACGCACTTAACTCCGTGGTCAATTAACTTGCAAGTGCTTTTTCCATACTGGTGCCACATCACATGGGTAGGAGTCCCCTTTGCTGGGTGTTTCTCTATCTTAGATTTATCAGCCCCCGTTCCTCACTTCACTGTTGTTCACTGAAAGGTGCAAGGCTAGGTGTCCACCAGCCTAGTGACGCAGCTCATCCCCTGGTGATGCTGGTGTAAACCATAAGAGTGGGTCTAACGTTTGTTCTAATGGAGCACTACTGGCTTTTTTGTGTAAACCCACGGTCACAGCCTTTTTGGATTTGCAGAGGTTTTAGGGTGGCTACATCAGTGCTTCCATTTAATACACAAACTCATCTGCTGGAATCTGTGCTAATGGTTCTAGGCACTCCTTGAACTTCTCTTCTCTGACCATTCTAGAGCCTGTTGCTCTATGACCTGGATATATATAATCTCAATCTCTATCTATCTATCTATCTATCTATCTATCTATCTATCTATCTATCTATCTATCTATCTATCTATCTATCTATCTATCTATCTATCTATATATAATCACACACACACACTACCATCCTTGTGAGGACTATATGTGGATACCTGCCAAAATATACAACAGAAACATGTTAAGAAAAAAATCATGTTATAGGATCCTGCTTCAAATTTGCAAATATATTGTTTAAGTGCGCACACAGAACCATCCTTGTGGGGACTTGAACATGTGCTACCATCCTTGTAAGGACCTAGTCCATAATACTATTTTTGATTGTACACAGTCAAAGGCACGTGGCTAAATGTTTATTTTATCAACCATATACACAAACAGCATTATAATCTATTCATATATGAATTGTTACAAATATACTAGGGGGTACACAAAAGACAGATTGTGTTAAGTTGTGAGAAGATCTCGTATCATAATTTCAGAAAGGCATTTACAACTGTATTTAGCATATTTATTAATGTTCAAAACCTTTAGAGATAAGGGAACTAATACAAAGAAATGAACACATGGAACCAAGGAACATGGTCAAGTGGAACCCAGAACTTGATTAGCTGCTTACATGTTTTCCAAAATACCTATTGGACCTCACCCCTCTAGGATTGCATGTAATATAAAAGTCTGCATAGGGGGTAGTATTGAATGATGCCAATAGAGGTGGTATGTCATCACTGCACTGGGGTTGTGTGTGGGAATATCAATAGAGGAGTTATGTAAAGACAGTAGCCCTAGAATCTGTATAGAGTTGGGGTCATCAGCTGTGATGAAAGTTCCCATAAAGGTAGAATGTGCAGTTAAGTTTATTGAAGTCACCACAGAACGAGCATATGATTACAGGAGTCCTCACAGAGATTGTATGTAAATGTAATCATGTTCAGGTTCCCACATAGATTGAGATTATTGCGATATTCAAATCTCCATAGTCAGTGCATGACGATGATTGTGTTCAATTCCCCACCGAAATAGTGTGTAAAGGCAAAGCGGAAAACCCCATACAGAGAATGTAAAGCTAATGATGTTTACGTCCAAACAGAGCTTGTGTGTAACTATGGGAATGGTTAAGTATCCACAGACGTGGTATGCGATTATATTTATTTTCAAGTCCACACAGATGTTGTGTGTAATTATTGAAATGCTCAAGTCCCCACAGAGATGATGTTATTATAGTGATGTTCAGGTCCCCACAAAGGTAGAATGTTATAGCAATGTTCAAGTCCCCACATTAATGGTGTGTTATTATAGCGACCTTCAAGTCTCCACATAGTGTGTTATTATAGCGATCTTCAAGTCCCCACAAAGATAATATGCTATTATAGTGATGCTCATGTCTCCACAATATTTTTTTATTTTTTATAGTGATGTTCGAGTCCCCACAGAGACACTGAGCGACAATGATTGTTTTCAAGTCTCCAGTGAAATAGTGTGTAAAGACAAAGCTTGAACTCCCCTACTGAGTGTGAAGCTAATGTTCATGTCCATACAGAGGTTGTGTGTAATTCCAGAAATGCTCAAATTACCACAGAGATGGAATGTTATTGTAATAATGTTCAAGTCCCCACAAATATAGTGTGTTATTATAGTGATGTTCAAGTCCCCACAGAGATAGTGTATGAAGATGATTGTGTTTAAGTCTCCACTCCGAGGGTAGATTTGTCCTGCTGAAAGTCAGACTGGATGTTTCCCCACTTATCATAGGCAGCATTTACACCCCTAACTGTGACCAGACTCCTTTCCTGCAGCACCTGTCTACTTCAATAGAAAAAAAAGCACAGTTCCCCCGGGTCACAGAAGGCAATTTCAGCAGCATCTTAGACCCACGGTTAGACAGTTCACACCCTCCTCTCCCTGAAACCTCCAGTATTGCCAGCACTCAGGACCTGCCCTCCTGACTCACCAATTGGTCTCTCCAGGATGCGTGGCACTTTAACATTTAGGGGTCAAACTCCACTTCTTCTCCCCAATACAGCACTTTTAAGTTTGCCTGGACAGGATGGTGTGTTCTATTGCCATCTGCCCATTGGTTTTCTCTTCTGATTACCAGGGTTGTATGGTTTCGGACCACAATCCCGTACTGCTTTGCTTAGCCTGAGGAAGAGCACCCTCCCCTATTCCGAAGGCTAATACAACCTTCGATGCTGGAGGACAGAGCCTTTGGATGAACTGTTAGACCTGTAAGCTGGTCTTACCCTAAACATTTTGCCTGTTTGCCTCACATTTTTGTTGTATGTTTTTTGTTGGCCTTAGGACTCTGAGCACCATACTTCGGCTGCCCAGTGCTAAAGTGCACGTGCCTCTCCCACCAATTATGGTAAAATTATGTATCCACAATTGGCATATTTAACTTACTTGTAAGCCCCTTGTTAAGTGGTATGCCACATAGCCATTGCCTGTAAACTAAATGCTACTAGTGGGCCTGCAGCACTGATTGTGCCCACCCACACATGTAGCCTTTCAAACCTATTTCAGGCCTGCCATTGCAGAGCCTGTGTGTGCCACCTAGACTTGGCATTTAAAACCTCTTGCTAAGCCTTAAACTCCTCTTTTGGTTTACATATGTCATCCCTGAGGTAGGCCCTAGGCAGCACCTAGGGCAGGATGCTGTGTAAGTAAAATGCATGACATATATATTTAAGTTTTACATGCCCTGGTAGTGAAAAACTCAGTCATTTTTCACTATTGTGAGGCCTGCTCCTCTAATAGGCCAGCATTGGGAATTCCTTAATATACTTTTAAGCTGTACTTCCTGACCAGAAAGGAGTAGCTACATCATGTTTCATATCATTGGAATATTAATGATAAATCCTCTTTACTGGTAAAGTCAAATTTAACATTGCTATTTTAGAAATGTCACTTTTAGAAAGTGGGCATTTCTCTGCTGTTACTGCCCTGTGTGCCTTGCAGGCTGTCACCAATACACATCTAAAGAGGGTGACAGCTATACTTTGTGCATTCCCTCCAGCCAGCCACAAACTCAGGAAGATTTGGTTTGTCTGAGCACTCATCTGCATTTTGATGAGCCTTCCTTGGTAGAAAGGGTGGAGGGGAGCTGACACTTAGGGCCTCATTGCGAGGCTGGCGGTCTTAAGACCGCCAGCCTCGTGATGGCACGCGGCCTGCCGCAGACAGGGCGTCTGACCGCCCCATTATGACTCTGGCGGAGCTTCCACGGTGCAACTGCTGACACCGCCAGGCTGCAGCCAGCCTGTAGGCTAGTGGTCCCGGCAATTGTAATCCGCCTGGGCCGCAGTGCATGCAGCGCTGCCCTGGCGATTACGAGTCTCCCATCCGCCAGCCTTTCCATGGCTGTTAACACTGCCATATAAAGGCTGGCGGAATGGGGGGGGGTGGGGGGGGGGCTGAGGGCCCTTGCACTGCCTATGCACTTGCCATGGTTAGTGCAGGGGCCCCCATCCACAGCCCAATTGCACATTTTTATGGCCTGAATTACGGGCAGTGAAAAGCGCGATGGGTGCTGTTGCACCCGACGCACCACAACATTGCCACCGGCTCAATTATAAGCCGGCGTCAATGTTGTAGTGAGGTTCCTGCTGGGCCAGCATATCAAAAAGCATAGATCCTGTGCTTAAATCATAAAACTTGTGTTTTTATCGTAAGCACTTTAAATAGAACATTTGATTATGTGATTTTTTATTTCACCCATATTAAAATGCGGTGCTAAAGATCAAGAGATGTGGGATCAAAAGGAAAGCTATTGATTGTTTTGGTCTAGTGTAATCAGGCACATCTTAACCGGTGTCCCTAAAACATGGTACAGGGGATGTGGCCAAGATGGCAGCGTGAGCGGAGAGGTATTCGCGAGCTCCGCCGCCTGGGCCTTTTCAGCAGCGTAGTGACCCCGGGCCACCACCAAGGGCGCCCCTGAGAAGTGGGGAGCGCCAGGAAGGCGCAGGTGCCCGAAGGAGAGACCGAGTGGGCGCTCGAAGTCTCGGGAGGGTCGCCGGGCAGGAGCCTCTCGGGCCCGGGCCGCGCTCGCAGTTGGCGGGCGCAGAGGCCGGCGGTGCGGGCTGCGCGGAGCAGCCTAGAGGACGGCGGCGTATCGAGGAGCCCGCTGGGGCTCGGCAAGGCACGACGCCGAACCAGTGACAACGGCGGCTGTCGGCAGCGGCGGTACGGGCCGAGGGGGCCGTGATCCTGGGGAGTGACCTGTGGCTTTGACCTACTGGGGCCGGCGGAGGCCGTCTGACGACCAGGGGGCAGCAGAGGGGCCCCCGGCGAAGTGTGGAGGCGGCAGTAGGGTTAGCCTGGTTCCACCCCCTCCACCCACCCCACCCCACCCCCACGGGCCCGTGGTAAGAGGATCCCGCGGTGCATGGGGATGAGCGTGGGCCCTCGGATTGGTGGAACATCCGGCCCGCAGTGAGACTGGCCGGAACGGGCCTAGGCGCATACTGCTCGACGGAGCTGTGTCTTGGTAGAGCCATATAATATATAGTGCCCACCACTTCGGCCCTGGTGGAGGGGAGAAAGGGAACAGACTATCTCACCTGCCCGGAGCGTATGCTGACGGCGAGAAAAGGCTGCCCCAGTGAGAGGTGCTGATCTTGCGAGACCTTGATTGAGGAACAGCGGGTGGACAGTTCCTGGTGCCGGGCTCGTCCCTGAATCGGCGGATGAGCTGAATTCTGATGGCGTCCTGTATGCCTAAAACGGATCAGTCCGTGAGGAAGATGTTGACAAAATCTCACCCAGCTCAGAGCAGGTCGGCTGAGGGGCCTGCTTTGACGAAGGGGCCTGAAGACTGGGGTGAGGCGGAGGACGATGGTGGGGCCCCGGTTACGAAGGGCTTTCTCACCTCCTTGTTTCCCTCGCTTCGGAGGGACCTGCAGGAGTCTCGGAGAGAGATCTCCCAGGAGATGAGGGAGCTACGGGCGGACATTACTTCGCTGGGAGAAAGGGTGGCGAATGTCGGACAGGGAGATCTCCCGGGGGGGGAGAAGTTTGAACAACTGCAACAGGAGGTCATACGTCTTAGGGAGCAACAGGAACTCCTGCAGATCGCGGCAGAGGACTTAGAAAACCGATCTAGGTGGCATACCATACGCATCAGGGGAGCGCCGACCAGGGCGGAAGGGGAGGATATTAGAGGGTTTGTTACAACACTGTTTCATTCCATTCTGGGCCCAGAAGATACGCGAGAGATCGCCCTGGATCGGGTTCACAGAGTGGGCCGGCCTGGAGGAACCAGAGATCGCCTTCCTGCCATCCTAGCGTGTGTGCATAACTACATGACGAAAGAAAGCATTCTGCAGAGAACGCAAAATCTCTCAGGTCCAGTTCAGAGGGCACACGCTTCAGCTATTTCAGGACCTCTCTCTGAGGACTTTGGAGAGGCGAAGGGAATTTAAGCCCGTTACGGAGCACCTACGGGCGAATTCTACGACTTATTCCTGGGGCCACCCCTTCCACCTTGTGTTTTGCTGGTAGGACCAGCTGTGTCAGGGGAAATCACTGCAGGAGGTGCGCAGGATCCTACATATGGAGGAGACAGAGCATGGTGTTGGCCTGCGCGAGGAGGCGGCTGCCGAGGGCTGCCCACGTTGGCGACGAAAGGAGAGGAAGAGGAAGCAACCGAGGCCATCCTTGACTGAACAAGCACTGGAGAGACAATCTGTACTGAGCAGTCTAGCTGCCGGAACCAGTGCCTAAGCACAGGGCATCAGAGTACCGCTACAATGGTCTGGGGTAGTTTCAGAATAAGTTGTGAGACTGCTTGAGATGGGCCTGGGTGGTGGGTTCGCTGGCTACCAAGTGACGACCTTGTGAGGTGTTGCCGACCCCTGTCAGGACACCGACCTTTTGGAATGTATGAAGGAGGACTTGTGTGTTTTATAAACCTGTTGTTCGCTGTGGTTTTGTGTTGTTGTGCTTCCCCCGAAATTTCCATGTGCTCTGATATTGATCACTGTCACTGTGTGCTGGCCGCCCCCGGGTCGTCCTTGTCTCCTGCACCTGGGTGGGGTCCCCGCCTAGATTGCGCAACCTGCTTAGTTCTGCATGTCCCTTAAATGTCTAAGCCTAAATGTCCGGGGGCTCAGTAGTCCAGTTAAGAGGTTGGCGATCCTTTCTGCCCTCGAGAGGTCTGGGAGACATATCTGCCTTTTGCAGGAGACGCACTTATTGCTAAAGGATACATACCGTATGCACTCAAAGTGGTTTTCCCTGCAGTTTTGGTCCTCTGCTCCCACGATGCATGCTGGGGTGGCGATACTAATATCGAGGGCCTTTCCTGGTGAACAAGTCGCCAAGATACATGAGATCAAGGGTAGGTTCTTGGCCATTAGGGTGCGTGTTGGGGCATTCCTCTTTACTATTGCCACATTATATGCTCCTAACGTGCAGCAAGAAATCTTCATGAGGCAGGCCATTTCCCCAATGCTCACTACACCGGACAGGGCCATTTTGGTAGGTGGGGACTTCAATCTGGTCATGGACAATGAGCTGGATCATTCTGTGCATCGATATGAGCACACGGGGGCATTGACTTTGGGGGGGGGCGTCAGTGGTTGGCTGATTGTGACCTGGAGAACATCTGGAGGAGGGTCATCCAACGCTCTGGGATTACACATTCTATTTGGCCTCCTCTAAGACGTATACCCATATAGACGTCTTCTTGGCTTCCTCGGAGTTCACTTCCCGAATCAGGGAGACTGCCATTGAGCCTCGGGCTCTGACAGATCATGCCCCCATTACGTTGGTGGCCTGTCTTGGTGTGGGACGAGTGGGGACTCCGAGCTGGCGATTTAGGGATACTATACTGCAGAGCCGGGTGGCGGAGGAAACGTTGCGACCTGCGATCATGGACTACCTTAGACACAATGATGATGGGAGAACTAGTTTGGAGGTACTGTGGGAGGCACTGAAAGCAGTAGTCCTTGGAGAGGTGATATCGCTTTCGGCCAAAGAAAATAAAACTAGGAGAGCAGAGGGCGGTGTTAGAGCAAAAATTAGTGGCGCTAGAACGCTCCCATAAACATACCGGAGTGTGGAGGGAGTTGGAGAAGGCGCGTCAGCAGCTGAAACGGCTGGATTGGGACAGGGCACAGTATGCAGTAGTTCGACTTAAACACAAATATATAGGGAGCAACCGATGTGGGAAACTCCTTGCTCACCAGCTGAGGGCGCAGCGCTCAGCTATGGCTATAAAGATGGTGCGCACCCCTTTTAAGGGGGAGGTACGAATGGACGATCCAATGGCTGCGGTGTTTGCTGACTATTATAGAGAGCTGTATGCTGCGGATACGGGGAATGAAGGGGACCCTGCCGCCTTTCTCGTGGACTGTCGTATTGTTCCGCTCTGTGAGCGAGATGCGTCCTCCCTGGATCAGCCCATTAGATTGGAGGAGGTTATTTCAGCGATTTCACATCTAAAGGTTCGGAAGTCGCCTGGCCCGGATGGCTTCACCGTGCTTTTTAACAAAACCTTTTGCCCGGAGTTGGCTCTGCTCCTGCTGTGGCTTTTTAACTCCTTCTTGGTGTCCGGGACTCTCACGCCCAGCATGTTGGAGGCCACCATTACGGTCATTCACAAGTCGGGTAAGGACCCAGAAGAATGTGGTTCAAATCGGCCTATTTCGCTTCTGAATATAAACGCCAAGTTGTTTACCGGCATCTTGGCGCAGTGCCTTAATCCCTACATGCCTGGACTTATAGACCCGGATCAGGCGGGCTTTATACCCCACCGACAGTGGGGGGACAATACGAAACTGCTCTTACATTTAAGTGATAAAACTAGCAGATCTCGTAGAGAGGCGCTCCTCCTCTCCATTGACGCAGAGAAGGCGTTTGATAGTGTCCACTGGCCTTATCTTTTTCAGGTACTAGAGCGCTTTGGGCTGGGTCCAGTGTTTAGGGCCTGGATTCAGTGCATCTATTGTGCACCTAAGGATGTTGTCCGAGTCAATGGGACTCTGTCATTGCCGTTTCCGATCGGTCGGGGGACTCGACAGGGGTGTCCGCTCTCCCCTCTGTTTGCGCTTTATATGAAGCCTCTCGCTCAGCGCCTGTGCGATAGCCCTCATGTCTCTGGTATCAAATTTGGGGGATACCATCATCTCATTAGTTTGTATGCGGATGAGGTGATTCTCACCTTGGTGGAGCCCATGGTCTCGTTGCCGGCCCTCGTGGAAGCCCTTAGCACGTTTAGCAGGGTCTCTGGGTTTAAGGTGAATATGCAGAAGTCACAAGTGCTAAGCTTGTCAACCCTCCTGGAACATGAGGAGAATCTGAGGGCTCACTATCCCTTTATTTGGTCAGCATCGCAAGTACCTTACTTTGGTATTGAATTGGCAACCTCGGTTGCGAGGACGTCTAGCCTGAACTATTCCTCACTAACCCGGGAGAGTTTACGGGACCTAGGGAAATGGGGGAAACAGAAGCTCTCCTGGCTTGGCATGGTCTCCGTGGTGAAGGTGACAGTATTGCCATGCATACTTTGTTTCAAGCACTCCCTCCCACCCCACACGATAGCTACTCTCCAGTCAGTGATCCTGAAATCTATATGGGATGGGAAACCGGTGCAGATTCTGCGGAGCGCCCTGTACCGTCCCAGAGGGGAGGGGGGACTGGCGGTCCCCTGTCTGCTGAGGTATTTCCAGGCCGCTCAGCTGCGCTTTCTGCTGGAGTGGAGCAGGCTTCGGAGCAGGCACAGGGCTCTGAGGCTTTATTCTTCCTCGATCATGGGCGGGATACTTCGGGTATGGGATGTGGTGGTCGAAGAGGCTTGGCCTGATGACATTCCCGTCTCCTATGTCACCGATTTGTGCGAATCCCGACTTTGCGCCAGGTCTGCAGGTGGAGAATTTTCGCCGTTGGTATGACGGGCGCGCAAAAGGATGGGGAGCTTATTGGATGCGGACGAAGTAATCTCTTTTGACCAGATGAGAGAGACGTAAGGGCTGACGGAAGCAGATAGGCTGATGTATTATCAGGTACGGCACTGGGCCCTTTTGCTGGCGAATAGGCCCTTGATAGACAGACCGCTTACTCGGTTTGAGAAATGGCTACTGATAAAGAAAGATGATAAGCGTGTGATATCGGAATTGTATAGACTTCTGCAGGGGGTGGAGCGGCTGCCTAATTCCAAGGGGCAGAGGAGATGGGAGATGGAGGTGGGGAGGGAGTTGACAGAGGAAGAATGGGACAGTATACATTATAGAACGCATCACATGGCATACAATACTGCAGGGACAGAGACGGCATATAAGTTGGCTTCCTATTTGTACTATGCAAGGGTGAATGCATGGGACCCCTCTAAGTCGGGTCTTGGCTGGAGGGGGTGTGGCAACACAAGTACACTTGTACACCTACTTTGGCATTGCCCCAAGTTACAGAGATTTTGGAAGGGTATTCTGGATGATGTCATATGTTATATTGGGCTTACCCAACCCTCTCCCTTTCCCTCTTCGCTCGCTGAGAGGGTGGCAGATGGCCCTGGCCCTTAATGCTGCACTCCAGACGATCCTAGCCCTCTGGGGCTTGGACAGGCTGCCGATGTATACTTCTTGGCTGCAGAACCTGTGGTTCATCCTGGCAATGGAGAAACTAACACTGGCTTCCAGGCAGAGGGTGGGAGACATTTGTACACTACGGAGACCGTACCTCCAGATTTTGTCCACGGAATTTAATGAGCTGACTTGCCCGGCATATTTAAAGGTCCTGGGGTTGATCTGAGACATTGGATGGTGTGGTTTGGCCAGTGGAGCATAGAGCGGGTCGGGGACAGAAGTTTGAAAGGAGGCTGGGGCGGCAGGGGAGGGGACACAGGTTGGTACTGGGGGTGCTGGCACGCGGAAGCACGGTTATGCATTTGTGTTGTCTGTTCTTGTTTTTAGCTCTGCTGTGAACCGGACTGCCATACCATATATGCCGCGACTATAGTCCCTAGGGGAGGGCAGATGGGTGGAGGGAGTATGTCTTCCTATGTCAATGACGCTGCTCTGCTGGGCCGCCCTCAAACATGTGTGGCAAGGGACGCTGTGATATGTTGATAGTCGAATGAGTTGGATGTTGATACAGAGCTCTGTAATTGCTTTTTGTATGTTAAATACCAATAAACAGATTTGATCCATAAAGTATGGTACAGCAGTGGCATGGGCAGAAATAGTGTAAGCCTCCTTAACACAAAGAACACATTCTATACAAGTAGCAAATGCAACACGTGGAACTGCAGAAGACACAATATCCTTCCACTCTGTCTTCTTGGATCGGATCATGGCAGTTTACACACAGAATTCATTAACAGGCAGTCGTCCCTTCAGCTTTTTTTTTTTTTTATTTGGATTTAACATGTAACCGTGCTGGCCTCTGAAGTGTTTTCAGCTGAGCAATTACTAAAGATAAAAATGGGGTCTCTAGGGGCCCTCACTCTAGTCTGGGTAAGGAACACACAGACAGACAGACAGACAGACACAGAGACAGACACACACACTTTTAGAAAATAGCCAGTATTTATCCAAGTTGAACAAGACCAAAATGACAAAAATCCAACATACACAAGAAAAGATATCAATTTGTAAATTTAAAGAGACAATCCATAGGAATCAATGGATGTGTTGTTTTAGCACAAAGTACCTTGTATGCGTCAAAAATAAAGCAGCAGGAGAGGTGATGCATCAGAAAAGCAAGTTATGCGTTGATTCCTTACTTGCAAGTGAGGCTGTGTGCCAATATTTTCCCTACGGGGCAGGCGATGTGTTGATTCTTCTACCACAGGAAAACCTGGTGTTGATATCCAGCCACGCAACCTCGGTTCCTTGCACTGTTGTAGGAGATTTGATGTGCAGGGACGATGCTTGGAAAATCTAGATGCACAGCAACAATGGATCCGCACTGAAGCAGGCGATGCATCGATCTCGCCAGCCCTGCATCAGTTTTTCTGCCTCAGTGCAGGACCTGCATCGATTTTTCAGCCGTAACAGCCATGGTGCGTGGATTTTCCTTTAAGTCACCAGCTTCCACTTTAAAGGTCCCAGGGACTGGATTTGGCACCACTTGGCAAGTGAGGACTCTCAGTAGAAGAGCTCTAGGCACTGGCGATGAAGTCTCTGATGTCCCTGAGACGTCACAACAGGAGGACTTCACAAGCTCAGTTCAAGGCCTGGGAGAACCTTGGAAAGCAGGATGTAGAAAGCAAAGTCCGGTCCTTTCGCTCCCAGGGCAGAAGTAGCAGAAGCAGGCCAGCACAGAGAGCAGCAGACAGAGTGTTAGGTCCTCCTCAAGCATCCAGCTCTTCTATCTGGCAGAATGTCCTCAGTCCAGAAGTGTTATGAACTTGTGGTTTCAGCAGTCCAATACTTATACTCATTTCTGCCTTTGAAGTAAGCAAACTTCAAAGGAAAGTCTTTGTAGTGCACAAGACCCTGCCTCTCGCTGTCATGGCCCCAGACACACTCCTGGGGGTTGGAGACTGCTGCATGTAGGGACAGGCACAGCCCTATTGAGGTGCAAGTGTCAGCTCTTCCCTCCACTCTAGCCCAGCAAGACCCATCAGGATGTAGGACACACCTCAGCTCTGTTTGTGTGCCTGTCTAGAGTGAATTCACCAACACCCCAACTGACAGTCTGACCCAGACTTGTATTCAGAAGCCAGGCAAAGGCCCAGAATGGTTAAGCAAGAAAATGCCTAGTTTCTAAAAGTGGCATTTTCAAACTTACAATCTAAAAACCAATGCAGGACTTTACCATGCATGTTGTTTTAAAAAAAAAAAAAAAATTGTGACCGGCCCACATATAGTGCCACTTAACTATGTCAAATTATGGTACAATTGCACATAACTGTGTCAAATTATGGTACAATTACAAAAAACTATGCACAATTGCATGAATTGCAAATCCGTCATTTCACACTATATTTTATATTTTAGCACAAAATGCATACTTGCATCAATTTTTGGCACAATGACATATTAAATAAACACACTGTGAGCAGCAGTCATTTGCGTTATGATGTTCCTGTGCATTTGTGGAGTGAATTACATCATTTGTGGTAATGGGCACATACAGTGGCATTCTGGCTTAAGTTTGGGAATTTCAGGTCATGAGTGTAACACAAAATTTCCAAAATTAAATAAATTAAGACAGCATAATTTAAATTTCACCTAGGCCTAGTTATGAAGAGGTTAATTTTCTTGAAATGTTATTTATACCTGGATCATTGGGTTATGCAGGACTTCTTTGGAAGTTCTGCTATGCATAAAATTACAAAAATACTTGAATCACATCAGCTGATTGAGCCCTTTCTCCTGGCAGCCAATGAGAGCCAGCTACACCCTGGACCATATTGTAGGACCACACACTTATTGGCCAGATGTAAAATCACAGAAAAACTTTGCTGCTGCCATTATGGGACTTAGGAACTCAGTACCTAAGTCTTGAAAATATCAAAATACCAAATAAAGGGGCATTGTAGGGACATCCTGGTCACCAGGCTTCCTACACAAATATCACAGCAGTGACGAGATCAGACAAGATTTCATTGGTGGCCATTGCATGCAGGATTACTAGCAATGATCACTGTACATCTGGCAAGATCATTAGCAACATTGTTAAAAAAAATTTTTTATCAATTTTGAATGCCTTTAGATGTCATAGCTATCATATACACAATGCCTCAGGACCTAAGAAAGAACATCTGTAATAAGACTTAGTGGAGCATGAATTACCATTTTAATATCTGTTTTAAATATATTTTTTAAAGCATTTTAATTTTAAATACATCCTTTTCAATTTTGGAACCATAGCTAATTTAACCAAACAATTTTGTTTTATTTACAAGAGTCAGATATACATAGGGGAGCTGCTCACAGAATGCTGGAGAGCTGCCAGTAACTATTGAGCTACTCAGAGAACCATAAACAAAAACACGGAACAACTATGGCATGGGCAGCAACAGTGTAAGTCTCGTTAGCACAAGGAGCAGGTAGAATACAAGTAGCAAGTACAGCATGTGGGACAACGGAAGACACAAATATCTCTGTACCACCTGCCTCCACTGATTAAAATAATAATTTTCTTTGGGCCCAAGGTACCGCTGTGATCTAGTGATACCAAATGAGGGCCTCCTGTAAGGGAGTCTGTTCAAGTGTCTACCACGTGATACCACTTAACTGTGCAAGCTTCCTTGGAAGTACCACAGTACCTGAAAAAAATTAAAAAGTACAGAATGATGGAGTTGGCCAAACATGGGGTTGTTTGTAGGGTCCTGTGGTCATCCCCCACTGCAAACGGAGAAAGTTCAAGTACAACAGGGGTTGGCTGCATGTGAAGGGTTGACTGGTGGTCCAATTTAGAATGTAATTAAAACCCAAAATTCTATGACAATACTAAAAGTTTAAGTGACGTTTTGGCTAGATTAGGTTCCAGCACCTTAACATTTGTTTAATAAAATAGAAATTCACTAGAAAAACAAGAGTTGATGTTACCTTACTGTTAGGTGTTGGAATGTGACATGAGCTAATATAAAAAAAAACAGAAACCACTGAAATACACGATTTACAGTTAAGTCCATTATCTACATCTTGAACCCTTATCATGCACTGCTTACGACCTCACATATTAAATAACTTATGACCTGTTAAATGATATAATTGCTGATGTGCATGATGGGATCGCAAGTTAGGGCTAGCTGACTATGCTATAATTGGTCCACTGTATAGCTGTAGTTAGATCAAAGTTAATGATGTCATTCAATTCTCATGAGTGATATGTGAGGTCAAAATCAGTGTACAACAGGAAAGAGTTCACTAAACTGTAACTGGTAATTTGTACATTTTTTTCCATTTCCAAACATTAATTCTTATCTCATTTCAATACTACTTGCTATAATGTCCATGTAAACGTTGTTTTATTATTGAATTTCCATTTTTTAATTTTTTGTTGTAAGCTAAGATCTTAATACCACATCCATATATATAAAGCCTAACAACGTGTAGAGAAACAGAAAAGAGATCATTTGTTGTACAACAGATAACAGAATTTATTGTTTCCATATAACACAACACAGCAGCAGTAAAGGCAACTCATACAAGAAGTATACAATTTTTCATGCACTGTAATGGTACAGAATGAATAGGAATGATGGTATCTCCCATCACATGATGTTAGTGTGCATAGTTTACCCAGTGACAGTAGAGGCCCATTTCTGCTATCAAAAATATGCACTATCTCCCTTCTCCACCTCCCCCTTATCTTTTTACCCCTGCCATACTGTTGTCTGAGGTATTCTATATTGAGTAAAATCTTCCAGAGTCACTTTTTGTGTGTTCAGATTTCCCCCAGGGGACCTCGCTGTGTGAGGATGTAAAGGGAAGTTCACTCCCAGAGCCCTCCCTGAATAGAAGGAGGCTATTAGGTGTTCTGGGTCTGTATCCAGGGCCATAAGACTGTCCACCAGGTGTTCCCATGCTCTTGCTCTATGTATTGTTCCTCTTCCTGTTTTCAGTTCACTGAGTAGGGCAGCACTCAAGGCCTGCCCATTTAACTAGTTCCTACTGCCATTTATGCAGCCTCAGTCCCCAGGTAGTTTCCCACTGCATGGTTAGTTCTTGTTTGGCTAAAATCAGTGCCAGGTCAGTAAATCTGGTAGTGGTTTTGCATTTAGCAGAGCGTGGGAGTCCTCCCAGGAGACAAGCAAGTGGGGCACAATTGATCGCACAGTGAGTAATGTTTTTGGCACAGTGCATTACTGCTTCCCAAAACCCTGTCAAAGATCGGCAGGCCATAAAATGTGGAATATTTGGACACCAGGTTCCCCCACATCTAGGACAGGTGGCAGTTGCTGTTGAGTAGTCTGATCTTACCAGGTATGAGGTAAGCCCTGTGTAGGAAATAAAAATGAATCATCGAGATATGGTGGAAATTTTTTCCAGGATCTTACCCCAATCTCTATGATTAATGTGTGTTGCAAAGTCTGTTTCCCACCTGCCCTTCAGTTCTTTTAAAACAGTAAGAATGTTGGTGCATATGGCTCGATATAGGCACCAACCACACTAATGCGACACGTTGCAGTAAAGAACAGTTGACAGCATTGGTGTACTGCGGGTTCCAATTCTCCATTTCCCCAATGCTAAGTCTCCAAGTGGTAGCAATGCTCCATCTGGGTAAAGGTCTCCTTCATGGGTTATCCATAGGCAGTCCACCCTGCTATTCCCCCCCCCCCGCTCCCTCATGAGCCATCAGTTTCAGCCACCGTAGTTGCAGGCTTAGCAAGCAAGGTGTACAGGTGCGGGTTCGCTGTGAGCAGCGTCACCATCATTGCTGTACCACCACGTGGGAGGCGCCGCTGGGGAACCAAGAGGACTGAGGAGATGCCCAACAGATCAGGAAGCTAGGTGATCGTTCCCCTCTCTGGGTGCATTGCAACTGTGCTGGTAATTAGTATGTCTCTAGGTCTGGTGCTGCCATTTCTCCCCTTGTCACATGGTGCTGCACAATGCCACTCTGTGACTACGAATTCCCAGATCAGCTCCAATGAGTTCAAGTCCTGGAACAGACGGCATGGAACCAGCAGGGGCAATGTGGAGAAAAAGTAATCTCTCGAGTGCCACCATCATGGCCACTGCTATCTTACCTGCGATGGATAATGACAATGATTTTCAGAAATTTACACTGGATTGGAGCGCTCCAACAGCCACTCCGATATTACCATCTAACAGGTCTTGGTGATCATGGTATACTTTAGCTCCTACGTATTTTAGACTGGCAGGGTTCCTGGTGAGGTCACTCAGGATCCGGGGTCGCATCTCTACAGAGTGGAAATAAATGGAACTTCTTCCTATTAATGTGCAGGCCCGACACTGTACCAAAGCACCCCAGTAGATCTATTGCCCTAGGGGAGTGTAGCTCTACGTCTCGGAGGAACGGCAATGTGTCATGTGCATACAATGCTTCATACTGGTAGTGTCCTAACTTCTAACCCATGATAAAATCCACCTGTGCACACGCTGCAAGCCAGTGGCTTCACCTCTTTGATGAACAATATTGGGAAGAGGAGACACTCATGTCTGGTTCCACGACCTACAGTGTATGAGTCAGATATGGTTCTAGCAGTGTGGACTCATGCTGTGGGACCTGACTGTGCCGTGACCCGATAGAGGAAATCCCAACTCAGGCCGTCAAAGGCCTTCTGTATGTCTGTTGCCATAACAGCTGTTGTTCCCTTGTTCACGGAGTCATCATTCATAATCGAGAGGACCCTGCGAATATTGAGCGCAGTGTTATGCCCTGGTATAAAACCTGTTTGATCGGTGTGAATCGGGGTTGACATACAGGGTAAAGATGAGTTGCCAATATTGGACTAAGAATCTTATAGTACACGTTTATCGTGGACAAGAGGCAGTAGGCCCGGACATCTGTGGGAAGGAAACTTAGTTTCAGGAATGGAATAATCAGGGCTTCACAGGTGGAGATTGAGAGGTGGGCTATGTCATGAGCTGCAGTGTAAAAACCAACCAGCTTTGGCGTTCGATTGTCCCAATAGGAAGCAAAAAACTCAACTGGCAGACCATATGCACCGGACACTTTACCCAGCACCATATATTTAATATCAGCTCTAACCTCTTGGATCATGATGGTGCTCCCCAGCTCATCAGCATCGTCTTGTGCAAGCACCGCAACAACATATTTGAAGTCCTCAAATATGTGGTGTTGCACCGCGGTTGATGGGGCATGAAGGGTTGTGTAACAGTCCCAGAACCTAGCATTCATGGCAGTCAGGTCATAGATGGGCTTGCCGGTAGTGGATTCCACCTCCAAGATTAAGGAACCCCCGAGTGTTGAGATTAGGGTGTCTGTTTTATATCCCTAACATGGGCCTGGGCAAAGTATTCATGGTAATCAAAGCAGTAAAGTTTCTTAACTCTGGCTGCTAGCAATTTCTTTGCTTCTAATAGTGGGTTCTTGAGTGCTGGATTTCCAGGTCTCCATTTTTCGAAGTCTCTCAGGACTTTTCCTTGCTTCTCGACTTCACCCATTAGTGTGTGTCACATGCCCAGTATTTCAGCAACATACTGGCCCTGGATAACTGTTTTAAGAGTGTCCCACTAGATCAGAGGGGATGAAGTTGTCCTAGTGTTATCGGTAAAGTAATTGGTTATGGCCGCATCGATGTTATGCTGAAGACTGGATCACCCATTGCTTCAACCTGTATCTGTCAGTCGGGAATGCAAGGGCACGGACGTTCCCAGCTTAGGAACAGTAACATAAGACTATGATTGGAGGCCGTTCAGCACAGACCTTGTGATTCACTCCATGGTCAGCTGATGCACAGAGAATGTTATCAAGGCGAACATGAAGTTCATGCATGCCTAAGTATAATGAGTAGTAATGTGTCACAGGGTGGAAGCATCTCCAAGAGTCCACCAGTCCTCACTGCATCTGTCAATCTGAGAAAGGACATGCAAAGCGGGTCACCGGGGAGTCTCCTAGAGGTGGGTGGGACTGATCAAGGGTGGGATCAGCAATGCTATGGAAGTCTCCTCCCAGTAATATGTTTTGCATTAAATAGGGGGCTCCGATTCTAGAGAGCTCAACAAAGAATCCTCCCTGATCTATTTTGGGGCCGTATACTCCAACTATTTCAAGGTCACATACTACCAATCTCCCTGTAACCATTAAGTATCTACCCTCTGGCTCAATGAGTTCAGATGTCTTCTGGAAAGGTACCTCTGATCTCACTCATAACAGAACTCACCTGGCAAATGCCAAATAAATTGTTGCATATGCCTGGCCCGCTATCTTTTATGAAGTGCCAAACCGAAAGATACAGTAAGGTAGGTTTCTTGCAGTAGGGCTATATATGTTTCTAGTCTTTTAAGGTACTCATATACTTTATTTCTCTTGGACATATTGTTAAGGCCCTGGCCATTCGAGGAGATTAAGTTGTAAGTCAAGGGGGTTGCTATTGGGGAAAGCTAACGTTATATGGCAGATGACCGGGAAGGATCCACTCTCATACATATGATGTGAGTTAGGTTCTCCTCTATCAGTATTTTTGAACAGCAGGCAGGGGCAAACCAACAAGCATCCCACAAACAAAAACAATAAATGTAGCTCCTCATCTTCAGGATCAGAAACAAACGACTTCTCATCCAAATCAGTGGAAAAATATCTAACACACATGCATGCTTCACAAGCACAGCTATAATATGGGGGGGGGTCCCTGCAGAGGCGCTTCCCAGTCAAACATCCCACCACCCGAAAGGAGCAAACAGGATAATCGTTAGCACATGCGGCCCTGTGTGAGAAGCAACACTGCACTAAAGTAGGGAAAGAAAGGCTACAGAAGCATATCAGTCATTGCTGCTATCAGCACTTCACCAGCAGTTAAATATGGCCAGACAAGATTATTTCATCAGGAGTGCTTGGCTTGATCTTGGACAAAGATTTAGCAAAATCTTGGAAGGAAACAAATACCCAATCGGATTCAGAGGCATATGTTAAAGCCCCTAGGGCAACCTTGCTCGACATTAGGATATTTCTTTTTTTACGCTAATGTGGCTCAATGAGGCTAAAATCCTCACGCCACATTTACAAAGTGGCGCAATGCATGTATTGCACCACTTTGTAACCCTTTGTGCTACATTATGCCTGCGTCAGGCATAATGTATGCAAGGGGGCGCTCTCCCATTGGGTGGGTGACAAAATGGCGCAAGAAAATCAAACAGATTTCCTTGTGTCCTTTTTTATGGCACTTTTAACTCCTGCTCAGCGCAGGCGTTTGAAAGGGGTCCCCATGAACTCTGCAGCAGTAGCGTCTATTTTGACGCTACTCCTGCAGAGTACATCAGTAGCTTCATGAAAAATTAGGCTATTGCCCCCTTCCCTGCACCGTGGTGCACTGTATTTTAAATACGGCACACACATGGTGGCAGTAAGGGTGCGGTAAAGGGCATAAGAAAAGTGGCGCAGCATACAGTACAGCGCCACTTTTCTTAACTATGCCCTTAAGTGTCTTGTGGTTCACTGTTAAGAGATGTGGAGTGCAGCCCCGTGCTCATGACAAGCACTGCCTCTACCACCCACTGGCATCTTGGCGCACTCAGGACTGGGATGGTGCAGCTCCCTTCTGAGGTGGTTGCCAGCTGTGTCATTGTTCTTGTTCTTCAATGAGGTGTCACAACTCTGTTGAGGGAGCGATCCAACCATTTCCATAATGCATGAGGCGATGGAAAGAAAGGCACTTCGTCTCCTTTAGCCACCCTCGGTCTTGCTGGAAATAGCATAGCGTACTTGAGACCTAGGTGACTGAGGCATTGTTTGGCATCAGTGAATGAGAGACTCTGTTTTTGGATCTCTCATGGGAAGTCATTAAAACATGATTTTGTGGTTTTTAACCATAATATCCCCCTGGAATCTGGCATGATTCCCAGTATGGTCATAGTCGCTGTACTGTAAAAGTTTTACCACTAATGGACAAAGAGCCGCTCCAGGTAGCAGGAGTTGTGCCGAAATGATGAGCATGCTACAGTGCATAGAAAGGGGAGGGACCCTCTGGAGCCACCTCCTCCCTATTCCATTTTTCCAGGAAGTTGATCATTTTTTGTGGCCGTACCTTCAATACACTCTGGGAGCCCAATGATTCTAACTTTGTTTTGGTGTGCTCTATTTTCGGCACCTTCAGCCCTGGTCTCTAGGGGTCTGATTTAAGAGCTCCTAGCGCCATCCTAACGACACATTTTCATATTTTTTTTATGCTAATGTGGCGTTAGATGGCCAAAAACGCTGCACCATATTTACAAAGTGCTGCAATGCATGCATTGTGCCACTTTGTAACCCTTTCTGTTACATTATGCCTGCGCCAAGCATAATTTATGCAAAAGGGGTGCTCCCCCAATAGTGGGGCCCAAAAAGTTGACACAAGGAAATCTAAGAGATTTCCTTGCACCATTTTTCTCAGCACTTTTAAAGTCTGCTCAGAGCAGGCGTTAAAAGGGGGCATGCTGTTGAATATGATGGGCCATAATGTACTCTGCAGGAGTACCACCAATATTTTGTCACTAATCCTGCAGAGTACATCAAAAGTGTAAAACAAATTATGCTACTGCTCCCTACCCTGCACCATGGTGCGGTGTATTTTAAATACGACACACACATGGTGGCGGTAGGGGAGTGGGGCACTAAGGGGCGCAGGGGAAGTGGTGCTGCACTAGGTGCAGCACCAGTTTTCTTAAATCAGCCTCTAAGTTTTTGATCTTGGTTTCCGTGGTGGACATCTGGGTCTGTGCTGAATTAATTTCTAGGATAAGATTACCCACTGCACTTTCAGTGGCGGTAACTCATTCAGCCAGTCGCCGCTGGTCATCTCGCAAAAGGCCCATGTTCGCCACCATTTTATTGATCTTCAATTTAAGTGCCCCCATAGAGGCAACAATGGCTTGTAGGATTGTGTTCAGGGTAGGCACTCAAGATGCCCCTCCTGGGGTCCCCAAATCAGGGGCTGAACCATCCATGTCCTGGGACCCCATCATCTGAGAGATGAGGGGCTTAGCTGCCTCTTTTTTTTTTTTTTTTGTGGTCTTAATCATGATGGCGGTCACACAGCACAGGTTGAGGAATTTGTTCCTGGGCAAGTGGTCCCAATGCTAAGGTTCATCCTAGGGCAGAGGCCATGAAGATCGAAGTAGTTATTCAGTCAAACGAAAGATTGGGCCCAGCATCCACGAAGTCCCCAAGTCGGCCATGCCAGGTGGTAACAAGTGCTCTTGGAAGCCAGGCATTGTTTGAAGGCTGCGGACTGGGCTCCGTGCTCCTGGAAACCTAGGGCATCATTCTCTTTCATATTATGCTATCAGTCGGACAGTATTCTTGGTTTTGTCGAAGTTTGGACTTCGGGCTTGGGAAGCAGTAGTAGTGGGCTTGCCCAGCTGCCAGCACCACCGGATTCCAAAAAGTGGGGCAACCAAAGTGTATGGCTTGCAGTTTGCAGCAAGTTCGAGATTCCCCGCAGGTCAGCTGAGAACCTGTGGGACGGTGGAGAGAAAAAGTGCCAATCACCCCAGTAGCGTGCCAATGATCAGGGTCTGCAGTGGTAAACCATGCAGATAGAAGTGCACCTCATCACTCACGCTATCTGCGAGGCCTGTAGGATGTATGGTTGCTCCCCTCCTGTCTGCCACAGTCAGCTACAGGGATCTCTAAAGGCCAGCCGCTGCAGCAGGTAAGGGCACAGTAGAGGGAGGCACAGAATATAGCTCCTGTGCTCCGCTGACTATCCCCAGCCCCACCCCCTCATGTGACCTCACTATTACCAGCCCAGTTAGTGTGTAGTCCTCCCTTCTTCAGGTATTGTGGCTGGTGGGGATGTGTAGTGGGCAGGGGCTCCGTAAGAGCAGAGTAGCTGATTGAAAGGCTCTCCACCACGTGGTATGTCCTGGGGATCGAGGGCTATTGACTGATGAAACGGCATCAAGGGTTGATTTGCTGGCAGACATCTTTCTCAGAGAGAAAGATTTTGTAATTTTTAAAAGCATGCCAGAGCCAAATTGAATGTTTGTTACCTAATAGTATATTTTTTATGTTGTTTAGGGGGAGCAACCAAGGGTAGGTCGCTCCCCCTGCCGCTGCAGCTCCTCCAGCTCCTCCAGGTTCCTGAGACCCACCTCGCAGTAAGTACCCCCCACCTCCCAGCCCCTCGCCCTGCCCCGCACTACTCACCCTCTCTCCTGCTTCTTTTCTTCCTCGCTGTTCTTCCTCCTCGCTCCTCTTCTGTAATCTTCTGTACTCTTCTTTTCCCCGTCTTCTCTCTTCTTCTGTGTGCTTCTCAGCCCCTCCTGTCGCCTCTCTTCTTCTTCTTCATCTTCTTCTGTGGTCTTCTGCCTTCTGTTCTTCGTCTTCTGTGATCTTCTTCTGTGATCTTCTGTTCTTCTGCTCTCTCCGTCCTCTGTCTTCTTTTTCTTCTCGCGCCTGCCCTCCTGCTCCTGCCTCATCCTCCTCCCTCACTCGCCTCCCCCTCTCTATCACCCCTATCTACCCCGTTCGCTATCTGCCTCCCTCACTCCTCCTATCTACCAATCTACCTATCTCTCTATCTCACTATCTATCTAACTCCCTCACTCACCACCTCCTCCTATCTACCTATTTTTCTATCTCTCCACCTATTTCTCCATCTATCTATTTCTCTATCTCTCCCCCCCTTTCCCGCCACCCCCTCTGTTACCTATCCTCCCATCCTCTCACTCTACCTCTCACCCTCACCCACCTCTACAACCCCCCCTCCCCTATCTTCCCAACCCTACTCCTATCTCTCTCCCTAATCTCCTAAAACCTCCTAACACTCACCCCCCTCCACCCTTAAACCCCCCTCCCCAGCTCTTCTCACTCTACCTGTCCCCCCCCTCCATCGCGCTTTCCCGCTGCGACCTCCTGCACCCCCCGCCCCCCAGCTCCCATTCGCCCCCAGCTGACCCCTCCCCCCCCTCCTCCCTCTTATGGCGGCCGCTGTGCAACAGTGGTAGTGACCCTTGACCCAAGGGTAGGTCGCTCCCCCTGCCGCTGCAGCTCCTCCAGGTTCCTGAGACCCACCTCGCAGTAAGTACCCCCCACCTCCTCGCCCTGCCCCGCACTACTCACCCTCTCTCCTGCTCCTGCTTCTTTTCTTCCTCTCTGTTCTTCCTCCTCGCTCCTCTTCTGTAATCTTCTTCTGTACTCTTCTTTTCCCCGTCTTCTTTCTTCTTCTGTGTGCTTCTCAGCCTCTCCTGTCGCCTCTCTTCTTCTTCATCTTCTTCTGTGGTCTTCTGCCTTCTGTTATTCGTCTTCTGTATCTTCTTCTGTGATCTTCTGTCCTCTGCATCTTCGTCTTCTGTATCTTCTTCTGTGATCTTCTGTTCTTCTGCTCTCTCCGTCCTCCGTCTTCTTTTTCTTCTCGCGCCTGCCCTCCTGCTCCTGCCTCATCCCCCTCCCTCTCTCGCCTCCCCCTCTCTATCACCCCTATCTACCCTGTTCGCTATCTGCCTCCCTCACTCCTCCTATCTACCAATCTACCTATCTCTCTATCTCACTATCTAACTCCCTCACTCACCACCTCCTCCTATCTACCTATTTTTCTATCTCTCCACCTATTTCTCCATCTATCTATTTCTCTATCTCTCCCCCCCTTCCTGCCACCCCCTCTGTTACCTATCCTCCTATCCTCTCACTCTACCTCTCACCCACCTCTACAACCCCCCCTATCTTCCCAACCCTACTCCTATCTCACTCCCTAATCTCCTAAAACCTCCTAACACTCACCCCCCTCCACCCTTATACCCCCCTCCCCCAGCTCTTCTCACTCTACCTGCCCCCCCCTTCATCGCGCTTTCCCGCCGCGACCTCCTGCACGCCCCCGCCCCCCAGCTCCCATTCGCCCCCAGCTGACCCCTCCCCCCCTCCTCCCTCTTATGGCGTCCACGCAGCGGGCGCGCCGCTGGCGCGCCAGAGGCAAGCCCGTCTGCGCCCGTCCACGCCTGGCCCGCGCCCAGCGCCACGACCCCTGGTCCCCAGCTCTCCCAAGCCCCGCTGCTCCACTACGACCCCTCCACGCCCTCAACCCAGGGCGCTCCAACACCTGCTTCCAAGCTCACCCCAAACGCACCCATGGACCCTTCGCCTGCAACTCCTGCAAACGCATCTTCCACCACGCAACTACCACGACCACTAGCCCACGCGCCATCAACCACCTCAAGTGCATCCTGGTCAACGCTCGTTCTGTCCACAAGCACGCCGTTGAACTCTGGGACCTCCTGGACTTCACAGCACTGGACGTCACCTTCATCATGGAGACCTGGATGAACGCCTCTTCGGCCCCAGACATCGCCACTGCCATCCCCGAAGGCTACAAGATCTCCAGAAAAGACCGCACCAACCAAGTAGGAGGAGGTATCGCCATCGTCTTCAAAGACTCCATCAGCGTCACCACCTCCACCGAAGACACCCCTCTCGCCGCTGAACATCTGCATTTCCAGATTAGCACCGACCCCAGGACCACCCTCAGAGGATCCCTCGTCTACCGTCCCCCCGGACCGCGAGCCCCTTTCAGCGACTCCATCGCCGACTTCATCTCCTCGCACGCCCTCGCCTCGCAATGATGCCTGTAGGTTATATGCAAAAAAAATCAAATCAGTTTATATTGAAGCACAGTGTAGTGCGCCATCATTGTTTAATTGCAGATGAAAATCAAATGGCAATAGTGAAGTTTATGGGATTTAAAACTGACCCAATTTGCTTTTAGTAATGTTCATAAAAGCACTAGCAATTTTCAAACAAAAAAAGTCTAAATTCAATAGCTTCATGGAAATAAAGTTGTTTTATTTTAATAAGAGAGAGGAATGGTTAATATGCATAAAGACTATTCGGATAAACACCTGTTATGAAGCTTTTAGTTTGAAATATATGTCCCTTTTGCTGATACTGGGTGTATCTGGTGAATAAAGTGTGTTTAAATGCAAAGTGTGTTTAGGGTTGCAGTACCGCCTCCTGCCTACAGGGGCAGAGCGGAGCAAAAATATAAACACACTTGATGGAACACAGGTCCCCACAAGGCCATGTTCAGGTGTTCCTGAAGTCATTTTAAATCATTTAGAAGATGTTGCCTTGTGGGTACCTGAGTTAAAGTCCCCACAGCGCGAGTGTGTTATCACACTCAAGTCCCCACAAAGATAGTAAATCAATCCCTCTCGCTCTTTCTCTCTCTCTTACTCACCCCCTGGGACTCCGCCTCACCTCCACACTTCTGTTCATCTCACCATCTCCTGCAAAGATCAATGTTCACGTGATGTAATGAGACTTTACATTGTAAGCATTTCAAAGCTTACTACTGCTGTGTAATCAGGCTGGTAAGTCTGAGTGCCAGGCCATTCACCTAAGTTTCCCCAGAGCATCGTCCATATTACCTTTTAGCAGCTGAGGTTGTAGACTGGGCTGAGTTCATAGCCGAAAGCAAGTCTTTAGCTTGTGATTCGGATAAGCATGTGACCTTATATAGCACTGTGTCCTGAGGTAAAGTGTATAGGTGTGTGGTCACAAGCTGCTTATATGAAGGGCCAGAACTTCAGCTTCTTGCGTAACTCAGTGAGTGAGGAGGAGACCTTCGTTCCATGTCCTGGGTGTGATGAGGGAGAATGAGTGATCTCCAGTTTTGCCCTTGCGAATGCTGGGTATGTGTGCGAGTGACAGTGAGGCTGAGCATAGGTGTCTGGTTGGGTGATGAAATTGTACACAGCTCCTTAGGTTGTCCTGGCCTGTGTTGTATAGGGCATATGGCCTGTGTTATAGAGGTTGACCTACTGTGGTGTGAGGTGCGGCACAGCAGCAGCTGAGGGAACAGGGTCCAAGGTCGAGTGACCTAAGGAGTGCTGCAGAGTATGACTGGGTGGTGATCGGACTAGAGTTCCTGGCTCTGCGCCCGATCCAGGCGCAGACTGGCTTGCCTTTGGTGTGCCATTGACTGGCCAGCGGTACACCCGCTGCATGCTTCCGCTGTACATCCGTAATGCAGCTGTCATTAAGAAGGTGTTGGTAGGGTTGAGGAGTCCAGGGTGCCATGATGTGATTTCCTGTGCTGATGGATGATGGGAAATGAAGTCCTCTTGCTTGGCTTCATTCACATGGTTAATACGTAGCAGTTAGTTACTTTAAGGCAATAACTCAATTTCTATAAGGTGCTAACTTTTCAGTCCAATTCATCCCATCTCCACTCTTTGACTAAATTGTCATCAGAGCCAATTCTTAATTCTGCAACCATGACCTCTTGTGTCGGACTGTAATGCCCACTGTCAGTATCCTTGTATAATTCTGTGGAAGGCTCCTCACTCATCTAAATCATTGATATTAGTCTTGAGCATAGCATCAGCCAGTCCTCATTTTCCAAGTTAACCATCAACTGACTGACCAGTCCAAGTTGCAGATTCTATCAGCTTATCAAGACAGCTTTTTGTTGCTTAGTGAGGGGTCATTCTTGGGCACAATATTTTTGGCATCATGCTGCCACCAAAGACTTTTCCTCTTTTGGACAGTCCTCCTTTCTTCCCTGCAGGAACCTGAAAGTCAAGTTTGCGTCTTCTATCTCAGACCACTCTGTTCTGATCCAAGCATTGCCCTGGGTTCTGCCAGACACTGTGAGCTTCCACCTGGGTACGCTACCAAGTGGTCAAGGGATTCATCAGCTACTCTGACATCAGGTCCAGTTTTTGCTGTATAACTAGAGATCAGTTTGCATTCAATGTCATCAACAGAAGCTCTGCACCTGCTTAACGTTGCGGGTTGTTCAGTCATGGCTATCCTCTTCCTTGCTTGTTGGGTTGGAGGCTATCTGAAAGAAATTCCTCAAATGGCCAGACAATGCAGGAATATTAAACTGTTCAACAGTGACCGAACACAAATGCATAAAGTTAAAGGTAGTTGGGAATTGCCCTTGCTTACAGGTACTTTTCCAGAGCCTCCCCATCTGAGTACTCCACAACTGTTGTCCTTTGTACACAACCCCATTCTAAACTAGAATTTTATGGCTCATTCTCCGAAGTAGGGTCCTGTGACATCTGTATTCTGTGTGGATTATCTTCTTCTGGAGACAAGTCTCACTCACTAAGCAATGTGAGCATATTCTGGATATGCCATGCACCTTTGTGTTTAACAGTCGCTGTATTTGTTTGAAGACCTAATAGGTTGTCCACATGACAGCCTATTGCTTTGGAACCTCACTGCTTAGACAGAGGATGTCATCAAGAAGCTGATAATGCCAAATGAATGGCATACACTACATGCATCCCACCAATGCCTGCTCAACTCTGTATGTTATACTAAAACACAATTGATGGAAACACAAGAAAACTCACCTCCAATGCCCAATGCTAGGAGAGCACAGAGCAAGAGTTACCCCACATAGCAAGCAGCATACAACAATGACAAACCTGATGCAGGATCTGGCGATATTGTCAAGGTTAGTATAGATGTCATGCACATCAAGTTCTATTTTCATTCCCTTGTTCATAGGATTTGTAGTGTTTTGAGTGTCGATTTGTTTTGTTTGTGGCTGCATTTTTAGTTGTTATGAGAAAGAAAACCCAATAAGACCCTCAGTGTCTTGATGTAGGGTAGTGGTTTCCAAACATTTTGAATGACAAGCCAAATCTACAAAACATAATTTTCTCTGTATGAACAGGTGATGCAAGAATGTTTTGATTGTTTCCATGTTGTTTCTCTACGAGCTTCTTGACTTGTTAATGCTGATGTGGGATGGTGATATTTCTATTTCTGTCCCTTTCCTTATCTTCTCTTAGTTTTTATAAGGTTGTAGGTTAGTTACCTTTTTTCAAGCTTAGATAGCTCTGTCAAGAAATGCAATTTCGAGTTTAGCCCAACTGGTGGAAAAAAATAGATTTTATTTTGTAAACATAAGATATACTCCAGAGTCAGTCGGCTATAAAAACTTTGACAATATCTTTGTAAAACTCAATAAGGAGTACATTAAAATAACTTACTATTGTGGCAGCGAAAAATACATTTGAGAAAGGAACCAAGAGCAAAACAGGTTTCCTGGTCCTTTAGTGTTTGAAGGTAAAAAAAAAAAAAAAAAAGCGGGTCTACGTGCTCTAAAATGTTTAGCTTCCAATAAAGGAAATAAAACATTATTTATGCATAAGATTTGAAAAATAGGCTGGTAAGATGGCCGCCTAGATGTCTTTTGTGATGCTTCTGCTGCGGTGCTCCAAATCCTGCAGAATCCTGTGCCCACCGATGCATCTTCTAGCCTTACATTAAAGTGTTGACGCCCCCCTTTGATGCAAGCCCGGGGGGGAGCATACAGACCGAGCTACTGGCTGCGAGACTGAAAGGGCCTGGCCGTTAATAAAGTATGCACTGGTTCCTGCACGGCTGTGATGCGTGGCCATGCTGGCATTGAAGTTTCCTGCATGCCCTGAGGGGGGAGTGGAGCTTGGCGCATGTGGAGAAGACCAGCAGTGTGCATGCCCCGACATCCAACTGTAATACTCCTGAGCACCTGAATACTAGTGCCGTCAGGTGTGGGTACAAGAAGCCATGCCTGTGATCTGACCTGCGCCTGTGGCCTGCCGGTGGTTGCGAATCGGTGGTGCTAACCGGCAGTAGGGCATGCTTTGTGGATAGGGCCCACTTCCGTGACTCCTTGTCGGTACTACCCTGGACTACATGGTGACGTCCCTGATTCAACCTACTCTGGGGGCGTGGATCTAAGACCTGGCGGGCGTGGGTTTGCGAGGCTTATCCTGAGGCCTGTTCTGCACCTGTGGTTTGGAGGAGACGAGGTGCAGGATCCACAACCCTGGAGAACACGCAGAGGTGTATGGTGACAGGATACCCCCTACCACCCTTCTGAGCCCTCCTGATGGTGGCAGGCGAATCAGGATATCAGTGGCGAATTTGACCTATGGATCACAGGTGGGCCGTTCTGCTGGAGCGGCGCTGTTGTAGCGCATTTAAAGGCCTTGCGTCCTATACACGGATCTTGGGCCCACTTTGCAGCAGTGTTGATGGGCTCATCGGAATGCTGCATACCTGTGTGTTTGTGCCCTCCTTGCATGATTGGAGGGAGGTACCATTTGGCCTCAGGCAGGGGATGGTCACTGAGCTGAGCACGGCCCCAAGCTATGAAGCCAGGGGAGCCTGGGAGGTGCCCTGTGGTGACAGATGGACGGCTGGCTGCATCTTGGGCTGCTGTGATGCCAGAGAGCCTGAATTGACCCCACAGGTTGGCAAGCAACAGATTCCCCATACCTGATCCTTCTGTGTGCCTTGGGACTAGGAGTGCCTTGGACACTGAGCTGGTTAATAAGATAAGAGGCACTGGGTTTTCAGTGACTGGCTAAGCATTCCTCCTAGCCGCTCTCTCTCTGGGGTCCAGGGGCCTGGTGTGATGTCAGTGCGAGAGATGCACCGGTTAGGAGTGTCGTGTAGGCTCTCATTCTTCTAATGAGACTACTGGATTTTGAGCTGCAAGATCGTCCACAGGGTGGGGGACTGAGTCTGACCCACGGTGGGTGACACCTGTTGCTCCGAATGTGGGTTTTGCTCTGGCTAACTAGCAGTGCCTCATCTCTCCCGAAAGATAGAGAGGATTGGGCAGCCGAGCGCATGACATATCCTACTTCTCAGGGAAGTCGTGGTCACTCAGGTCGCACCTGGTTCTCTCATTCACAATCTGGTCTCATATATAAATGACAAAATCAGTATAAGTTTTAAAGATTGGTTTAATAAAACAACTGCATTCTACATAGAAAAGCGTGAGCTGCAATAACCAGAACAACACAACCCAACAATATAAAAATGGTGACGATGAGAGTGAAGCATAAGACTAATGCCATCATATTGCCACTAGAATCGATGGACTAATTTCTATCTAAATCATATTTCGAGCACAGCATGTTAACCTCTAATCCTGCCTTTCAGGTTCCACTGGGAGGACATCAACCCTCATACCTGAGCAAAGGCCTGTAGTCTGCGTTAGCATCTGCAGTGAAGCATTCAGCGTACAGTTGTGGTTCCTGGCTGGAATCTCCCTCTTGATGTGTAATGGGACTAAGAAGTGTTTTTATAATAACACAGCTGATGTTCTAAGAAAATGTCCCTACGTAAGGATGTGTATTTTCTACGAATGTTGGAGACTAAACTTCTACCACGTTCACCGGCAATGTACCAAACTGTAGCCTTGACTGAAGCACCGAGTGATCAAGAATGTGTTGTTTGAGAACACAGTGCTGGGCTAAGCAAAACAGTTCCATAGAAGAAATTAAAACAAGACCGTAAAACTGGTTATTGTAAGAATAACAATGCAAAGCTGAATAAAATATATCTAGGTCAAGGTGCACAGTGGCCTAATGTATTAAGCTAATGTGCATGGAGCTATAACTAAAATGGCTACACAACAGGAGTATGACAACAGACTGGGAGTATTCGCTACAGTGAATAGCCCCTGTGAATTACTGATTATGAAGGACAAGGAATTGAAAGTGGTGCAGGCCAACAGATTCGATCAGTATACTGTGACCCTGCTGGAAGCAATATTGGTGCACCAGGCCAGTGACCAGTCCACGAGTACAGTTAATGAGGGGCCTACAGCTGCATAGCTCCCGGCGGCGATCCAAGGTTCCCATGTGACACTGGAGGGAAGATGGACTCTAGGCCTATAGAGATCAGTAATTTGTGTCTCGATCTCCAAGAGGTTGCGGACCACACAACAGCAATGGAGGACAATGTGGATACACTTAAAACAAGAAGTTCAGCTGTTGGGAGCGAAGGTAGGCTGCTTAAAATGCAGTACCACACATCTGGAGAAACATCTGGAAGACGCAGAAAGATGGTCGAGGCGCAGCAGTTTACTTCTAGTGGGATTTCCGGAGTGTGCGGAGGGCCCTTCGGGGGAGCTCTTTCTGAAACGCTCGATTACATAAACTCTCAGGTCTCCCGCGGGCCTTGTTTGCTCACCTTTTTAATTATTGTGACCTCAACGCTATTATTCAGCATGTGTACACATGCAGCCCCTCAAGAAGGGAGGACAAACAGATTTTTATCTGCCCTGATTATTCTCTGCAAGATCCAGACTACACTATAATTTTCTGGGTGTGAAAATGAGAGACCACAATATCAAAGATAGCCTCTTGTTCCCTGCAAAAACTACGGGTGCAGTATGACAGCAGTGTCCACTTCTAAGAGTCCCCACACATGGTCATTGGTTGGACACTCTGGGACGGAAAAACAGCACTGTCACACTGGGAAACAGTCACGGAAGAGTGCAGTGCGACACTGTGCCCAAAACAGAAAGGCACAGGTTACACAAATGGAATAAATAGATGCCCCAGCTTCAGACCGGATCATTGTCTGTCCAGATGGCACTGAGTGACAGTATTGATTTATACATTTTGGGATGTCTGGCATAGTGCTCCGGGGGTGCGCCGTGCCTGGTATGACTTGTGGCTGCCCGCTCTGACGTGTGCCTGCAGGCTATGTGGCAGAGGGACTGTGCTACACGCATTACCTGTACAGCAACCTGTACGTCCCACAGAAAATGATTTTGTGTAATGGATGTCATGACTGTCAAGCTATCCAGTCTATTTACTGCTCACTTGTATTTTTCGTTTCCCCCCTTTGTGTTGCTCATTTATTACTATAGGATGCCAGGGGACCACTTCCCACAAGACACGATGGGGCCTGGGGGTGTCCCACTTGATAATATTTGCAGAAAATGCATGAGAATTAATGTATTGTATTGCACTGTGGTGGGAGCTGATATGGGGGCCGATATCTTGTGGTCTGCTGAACGCCTGTACAGAGCTCGTGGACTGGGTGTGGCACAGCCTCTCTGTCTGTTTTACACTCACTTAGTACCTGCTTTATTAAATTCATGGGATGGGTGAAAGTCTTGTGGTTCTATGATCTGTGCCTTTATGGCCGTGTGCTATGAAGGGTTCTGAAAATTCTGCTTGGGGAGCGGTGCAGGAGGGGGGTGTTTGGGGTATTGACTGTTGATATGGTTGGTTTTGTTCATAAGGGAAATTGTGCTCTTGATGCTCATGTGCCTTGGACTTCATCACCTGGGGTGAAAGGGCCCAGTTGAAGGGCCTCGTGGACTGGCTCTTTGAGACATGTCGGGTTGGGGGAATGACTTAAAGATTCTTAAGTGGAACATCATGGGGTTGAACAGACCTGAGAAGTGCCATGGAGTCCTTGCTTAACTCAAACGCTACTGGATCTCATTCATGTTCCTGCAAAAAACCCACCTGTGGGAAGACTGTATTGCTATGCTTCAACGGCGATGTTGGGGACAAGTGTATACAATCTCATACTCTGGTTATGTGTGTGAGGGGCCTTATATGTGTAGACCTTAGTGTCCCTTTCCAAAAGTTGAGTGTACACAGACCTGGACGGAAGATATGTCACCCTGCATCGTTCACTAGATGCCTAGGACCTCTGCCTAGTTAATGTGTATGCTCCCAATATGGATGTTTTGACAGCAAGGCATAGGTTTCTGCCCGTGGAAGTGATAGCAGGCGGGCCTGTAACTGTGTGCTGGATGGAGATCTTGACAGATTTTCCCCACACGCCACAGCACTAAACGGCACCTTACTGATGCCCTGAGACAAATTATGCAAGAATGGGGCTTGGGGGACGTTTGGAGAGTCTCTCTCTCTCTCTCCCTCTCCCCACTCCCCCTCCCTCTCCCTATCCCTATTATACAGACAGAGGCCACACACACCAAGTGTTAGAAAAGACATACCTGGCCAGATTTGTCAGACCAGAAGCCCCTGCTTTTAACCTATTCTTTAGTGAGGAGAGTGTCCAGAGTCCTGTTATGGAGGATGCTGTTGGAATCTCTCCAAGATCCGATTTATAGAGGTGCAATTGTAGATGCATTGAATGAGTATTTCACCCTCAATTGGGAGAGCACTGTACACAGGGTGATGGAATGAAATGCCATGAAAGTGGTGCTCAGGGGGGAGGGTGTGGCAACCATGACAGCTATCAGACACACTCTGGAGAGAGACCTCACTTTGCAGGAGGGGAAGCTAGCGACTCTAGAGAGGGCACTGCGACATGACCTGACGGTGCGCTAGGCATGGTGAGACAAAAAAACAGGTGTACTCCTTGCGGGATAGACTTACGAAACGTACAGCATGACTATAGATGAATATTGCACGTGGAGGGGGAACAAGGCAGGCAGGGTTTTGGCTAGAATATGGCTGGAACGCCACACTAACCCTATGCTACAGATCAGAGGTTCAACAGGCTGCGTAGTCCGCATGCAACAGGCTGTTAACGAAACCCTGGAGAGTCACCTTCGTCAGGTCTTCAGGTCCTCCGGCGCTACCCAAATTTCAGAGGTGTGGCTTACCTTGACCTATTGCCGCTGACGCTGCTGGAGGGCCCTAAAAGGGCAGAGCTAGAGGCTCCCCTCCCAATAAAGAAGAGATTTTACAGGCCAAAGACTTCCCTGAAACAGTTAAAGCCCCAGGTTAGGATGGATTAACAGCTGAGCTCTACATTGTGTTCCCAGAGAATATTGTTGACAGATTGCTCTCAGTCTACTAAGAGGCCCTGGAATGGGAGAGTACTGCCCACCTCCATGTGTGAAGCACTAATTGTTCTAATACCTAAACTGAGAAAGTCCTTCTGGATGCAGCCTCCTGTTGCCTCCTTTATTTATTAAATGTGGACCAAAAGATTCTCTGGCAACTCTTTGCGAAACGTTTGCTCTGCCACCAGCCCAGATGGTTCACCCTGACCAATCAAGATTTGTACCACATAGAAACAGCCATTGAAATTTACAGCATTTGGCATATGTGTTCCATGCACCTTGCTTAGATCAAGACCAATATGCCGTTGCCTTCCTAGATATAGAAAAGGCGTTCGATTCAGTTAGCTGGGAGTATGTGTGGCAGGTGCTTGACAGGGTGGAGCTGTGTCTCAAATATAACGGCTGGGTGCGGCTGATCTACTCTCAACCGTTGGAGCAAGTTTGCACTGGAAGCGTGGTATCTGAGGTGATCCGGCTGCAGAGGGGTACTAGGCAGGGATGCTCCCTATCCACTTTGCTGTTTGCCCTGGCAATGGTGCTAGTGGCATGTAGGCTGCACCAGATGTTACATGGATGGGGATACAGGATGGACACCAGACCCATGTTGTGTCTTTGTATGCAGACGACGTTATGATATACTTGTGTCAACCGGACATCTCCGCCCCAATACTTCTGACTACAATGAGGAAATTTGGTCAATTCTCCGGCCTTCATGTCAATAAATCCAAATTTGCATTGTTCCCGTTCAGCCAGCTGAAAGGATTAGAGGCTGCTCGCGTCCTTGGAGACCTGACAGTGTTTGGTATCTCAGCACACATGTAGTGCATGGAGCACTACAGTGCCATACCTTCAATTTGGGGCATGTACTTAACCTGAAACTGGACATTAAATTCTGGAACACCCTTAATTTCTCCCTGGTGGGGAAGATTGCTCTAACTAAATTGGTGTTGCCCCAGTGCTTATACGTATTGCAAGGTGCCATAGGTACCATATACAGGATCCCCCAGAGTGTCTTTCAGAAACTGGACAAGCTCCTTGGGGACCTACTGTGGGCTGTGAAAAGGTGTAGGGTTAGACTTGCCACTTTGAGATTAGAATGGGATAGAGGTGGTATGGAAGTACCGACCTCGAATTATACTACCTTGCATCGTACCTACAGCATGCAGTGCCTTGGTTTGATATATACCTAATTGGGAAGACTCCCTCTTGATCAGTACTACTGGGAGTGCAGAACTGGGGACTCTTTTGCTGCGTGGTATCAGAAAACCTGAGACTCTGCTGCACGTGTGGAGCCTAGTGTGCAGGCTTTGAGAGCGGGCACTAAGGGTGGTGCTTCGTAGGGCACTACCCACACTGGAATTGGAGATATGGTGCATCCGATGTTTTGCACACATCGCCCAAACCAGGACTATAGCAGGCTGGTGGGAGAGGGGCTGTGTCACTTGATGATCTGTATCCCGCAGGGCCAATTTATTACCCTACGGGAGGGAGATATGGCCCGAATGTCTGGATGCTCTGGCTCCCACCCAAACCGTAGGGGCATTGCTGACATTGGCAAGTGGTTGGAGGCTTGTTACCCATATCTGTTGTGCTCTGCGGGTGGATAGACCCAGGTCTCCCCTTAAAGTGGAGGGCACATGGCAACAGCTTAGTAAGTTTCCCATTACAGCTGAAGAATGGATTAAGATATATAGGGGGATGCAAGAGGCATCTACCAATGTGTGATTTAAACTTGCGCAATACAACATAGTTCTCGTTACATACTTCTTGCTCAAGCGTCTACACTCCCATACCCTACTAGACATGGGGGTGTGACCATGCTGCAGATACTCACAGATGGACTTCTTTCATATGGTCTGGAACTGTCCTCGGATACTAGATTATTGGGACAAGATCTTAGGGCGCTTAAATAATGCTAGGGGATGGATTCTACCACGAGAACTGAAACAATGCCTGTTGGGGTTGGTCCCTGCCAAAGCAAATTAGGACGCTAAGCAGGAAACTCACACTTCTTGGGCTGATCCTGGTCAAACAACATACAGCCATTAGATGCCTTAGCAGGATGCCTCCCCAGACAACTGACTAATTGGGTGATATGACTGCGTGGCTGGTACGGAAGAAGCACACATGAAAAAAAAGTCAGACATAACAATAAACTGGCAGATGACTTGCTGGCATGGGGGCCATGGTCCATGACCTTACTGGTGATGACCACACTGCCCCCGGGACTTCATCGAGCGGCGGAGGTGGGGAACCTACACTGGCATAGCACTCCTGTGTGATAAGGCCTCTTTTGCATGGTTAGCTCCCCACTTTTTGTCTGGAAAATAATGTGGTTTCAAACTATAAGTGCCCTAGGCCCCTGCCAAACAGGTTCCCAGGGCCAAATCTTTCTCCAAAACTGCACTATGCATTTGCAGTTCAGCCACCCTTACAAGTCCCTAGTAAATGGTAACCCTGGTACCCAGGACATGGGTATTAAAGAGGGGCCCCCCCATAACAGCACCAATTGTTAGTCTGGGACGCCCCCACACCAGCCCTAATCATACTGCCATTGCAAGTGCATGACCACGTGTATTTAAGAGTTTCAAACTCAACAGGGCACTCACCAAGAGTGCCCTGTCCACTAACACTGCATACACTATAGGCAAGTCACCCCTCTGGTAGGCCATACAGCCCTAGTGCAGGGTGCACTATAAGGCATGTGACGACATATGTTTCCATGGGCAACTATGCCCCTGCTATGTCTTTACAAAACCTTAAGCCATAGTGAGTGTACAGGGAAGCCATAGCAAATACATGTGCTGGACACTGGTTGACGAGTTCCTCAGCTACATGATGGCCTCTCTGAATACTGAGTTGTTTGGTATAAAACAACTCAGAATTATAAACCCACACTGAAATCAGTGTTTGATTTATTGTAGCATGTACCCAGAGGGCAACCTAGAGGTGCACCCTGCAAAACCTAACAGCCCTGGCATGGTTGCTGACTGTTTTTTACCAGCCTTCCATCACCAGACACAAATCTGGATTCCTGGGATGAGAGCCTCTGCTTTCCGGAACCAGAAAACAAAGCCTTTCCTGGGTGGAGGTGTTACACCTCATCCCCCCAGGCAGGGACCCAGTCCCTGCAGTCAGCTTTAAAGGCTTTACTGCCTTTGAAATCTGACCTCTGACTCTGCTGCTAGCTGCAGATGGCTGCCCAAAGGTTTTTTCCCCACTTTGAGCGGGAAAACCTAGCCAGAGTGGGAGGAGTGGCCACCCTGAGCCCGCACCTGCACCCCCCCCCCCCAAAGGTTTGGCAGGTGAGGTGACCACTCCATTTCATTGTTCTTCATCTTGGATGGCAGGCAAATAGTCTGTCAGAGTTAGGGATCTGACCTCTTCCCAAAGGAAGTGGTCACATAGTGGATGTAGCCACCCTAAGGTAAGTGGCCCATTGGCCACTACCAAGTACTCCCCTTAACGCCCACTAAATGCAGTATTTAGTGGGCATCCTGAGACCTGCAGATCAGATTCGATGGATACAAGAAGGCCAGCGACAAAGAAGACCCACGGTTCGAGAACAGAAGTTCTGCTGCTAGAAAAAAGACACCAAACCCTGCCCCTTACACCCAGGACTTGACCATCGCCGCTGAGGGGTCGACTGGACATAGACTGTCTCTAAGAAGCCCCGGAGGACCTCCAACGTTCAAAATATTGACAAGAACCTCCATCCAGAGCGAAGGCATTACTTCCTGCACCCAGCAGGCAAGAGCCAGTGAAGTCCAATTCACTGACTGGCCGCTGACCAACAAACAGGACAAAGCAGCCGGACCAAATTTCATCCGACTGACCCAGAGCACAAAGCCTGCCAGTGTGTCAAGTTTGATGGCATTGCAACCTCCAGTGGCTGAGATGTGCCATAGCCCGGGGTACTGGACCCCCAAGGCTAGACACCCAGAAGCAAAGTCCACTCTGGATTCTCTAAGGACCAGAAGAAAGCACCAGTCAAGGGACTTCAGGTCCCACCCTCACAGTGACCTGCACCTGGCTCCAAGGACCCTAGGACACACAACTCTTGGATGACCTATCTGCACTGCACCCGTGCTCCCTGACCCCTGCATCTGAAAACCAGCTGTGCTCTAGGGGTCCCTAACCCCTTGTGACCGCACACTTCAGGGAGATCCACAGGGACTTACTTCTAAGTCCACCTGTGCAGTGTGTTTCCGAGTGAACCCCTTCTCCAATGTACACAAACTCCAAGACTTTAAGCCGCTGCTCCCACTTGCACCGTGAACTGCCCAAACTTCTCCAGCTGACCCACAGGACATCTTGACAACCTTGACCTAAAAAATAGAAGGTGACACTTGTGAGAGCATTGACTGATTTTATATGCATTTTAAGTTTTTCCCATTGATTCCAATGGTGCGTAATTATGCACAAAAAGATTTTTTTTTCCATACTTTGATAATTCATAACTTAAAAAGCACTTACCCAGTTTTGACGATCTTGGTCTTAAAATGTTATAGAAATTTAAAGTATTTTTTGTAAATTGGTCTCGAATTATTCTTTTGAGTATGTCCCTATTTATTGATACAATTGGTCCAACAAATGCTTAGTACATCTCCAAGATTAGCCTAACTGCTCGACCAAGCTACAGCTAAAATAGAGCATTAGGCGGTCTGCTTGATCACTCTGGATACCAAGGTGGGGTTGCTTGGACTCTCTAGACAGTGCATATCATTTTTGTACACTATATAGAGTGCCAGCCTCCTACTACTTCTGACCTCAAGAGGGAGAGAGTGGCATTTAATGGAATGGTCACACACTGATATTGTGACCTGGACTTACGCAGTCTGACGGACTGATATGGGTACCCTATGATACATGAGACCTTTCTATGATGATCTTTGCAAGAAGCTGAGCATTGGGGTGGGGGGGGGTGTTCTTGTTACTGTTTTGTTGGTTTGTATTTTATGCTTTGTTTTGTATGGCCTTTGCAACATTTGAACTTCCACAGGTTACTTGATATAACTGTACTGATAGGTAACATTTCCTGTGATGTGGACCTGTAAAATGCCCATAAAAACATTCAAATAAAAACTTTGTTTACAACATAGGGAAAAGATGAAGTACAGTCACAGGTACATATAATTGGACAACCCCCTCAAGATTGGCCCAAGGGCAGGGGGGAGGCAAAACAGACTTAGTAGGTAGCCTTTTCTCAATCTGAATATTAATACCCTTTCTGAGTGGCTTGTCGAGTCCAACATATATGGCTCGCTATCGAAGATAGTCTGAAGAATAATATACTGCCTAGAAGTGAGTTTAACTTCTCTCTTGATTTGTTCAACCTCTAAACAAGTACACTTTAGAAAAGGAAGTTTAATTACATCCTCAACAAAAGGCAACCTTAATTCCTCATAACAACTGAAATTGGGACAGATAGGGACAACTAGGAGGTTGAGAGGGGAGATGCAAACAAAATTGGCTTCTCTCTCAGGGGTTCTCCGTTGATAATCATAGGCACTGACTAGTCCTGCTCAAACCTTACAAGAAGGGTTTTTATCAGTAGAGGGTTCAAACCACTCAGTGGTTGCTAGCACACCACCATCAACAGCAGCAGAGGCCTTTAAAGCAACACCAAAGGGAAGAGGCATCCACCAATCTACACAAGCAGAAAAGCCTTCTACATGCGCAAAAATGCGTCGTCCTCTTCTTCCATTACCCACTTCGGTAAAGGAAAGTATTTCAGACTGAGTGGAAATCCATAAAAAATGGTGCCTCATTTCTGAATGTTGTACAGAATGGTTATTCTTTCCAACTCACCCGTCCTCCACCAAATATTTCACATTTCATCCAATCAGCTTCTGCAGATGCTGAGATCAGAAGTGACCATCTTTCTGAGGAAGCAGGCAGTGGAGCTCCTACCCCATAACCAGTGGGGAACTAGAACGTGTTCCCGTTATTTCTTGGTGAAAAAGAAAGAATCCCTAAAATGAATTCAGACCCATACTAGACCTGAAAGGCACAAACAAATGAATACGGAGGGAAAAGTTCAGAATGCTAGCATTAAATCACATTTATCCTCAGATCCATCAAGGAGGCTGCCTTTGTTCCCTAGATCTTCAGGGTGTTTACATTCACATACTGATAGCCAGAAAACACAACAAATTCCTGAGTGTTGTAGTAGGACACTATCACTACCAGTACAGTCCTTTTGGCCTCAACTCTGCCCCCAAAATTCTTTCGAAGTTCATGGCAGTGGTCGTCGCACATCTCAGGAAACTGTCTTTTTGTCTATCCATATTTAGATGACTGACTTATGAAGGCATAAGCACAACATAATTATTGAATAACTATCTGTACTCTGTTTGCTAGGTCTTCATGTCAAGTCACGCCATGTCAAGAATGGCAAACATCTACACTTAAGAATATATATTGTAAAGAAATGCTTTTGTATCCCCGCACGTGGGCGGGACTATTCAGTCTGTATGACTTCAGTTAAGTTTCCTCAGAGAGAACTAGGATTACAGGCAAGATACCATTGCTTCTCCCCGTTCTGTGTATGTCCAAAATGTTTGCATAATCACATACACCAGTTCTCTATGTAGCAACAGGGATGCATTAAGTTTTGTAAATGCCGAAAAACTGAGCTATAGGTTTGACTTCCATTAATGGAGTCCAATTGAAAAGTTCCCCAACATGAGTGAATATCTGCAATCTAGCAGTAATGTTGGAGCGCCAAGAACTGGATGCTTCACTTACCACTTCTAGATAAGGGAAGATTGTAGCATTCGTTAATTTATTACAAATAATGGTAAGTATGTGTAGGAGGCTGGCCTGGCTTATAGTGGGTAGCTGATGGTACTTACACCTTGTGCCAGGTCCAGTTATCCCTTATTAGTAGATTAGTAGTGTTCTAGCAGCTTAGGCAGATAGAGGTAGCTATAGCAGAGCAGTTTAGGCTGAACTAGGAGACATGCAAAGCTCATACTATACCACTTATATCATAGAGCACTATATTAAAAGAAATACAATACTCAGAGTTACTATATAATAAAGAAACTTTATTTTAGTGAGAATGTGCCAAAAATGTCTCAGAGGATATACTCCCTTAGGAGGTAAGTAAAATACACAAAATATACACACAAGTAAACAGTTGGAAAAGTAGTGCAAACACTGTAGAATACAATAGGATGCAATAGGCCTAGGGGCAACACAAACCATATACTAAGAAAGTGGAATGCGAACCACTTAGGGACCCCAGGCCTAGTGTAGTGTGTAGCTGGGAGTGTAAGAAAACACTAAGGGTGTCCAAGATACCCCACCCCAAGACCCTGAAAAGTAGAAGTAAAATTAACCTACTACCCCCAGAAAGACAGTAAAGTCGAGATAGGGGATTCTGTAAAGACCACAACAGACTGCAAAGCACTCAAGACGGATTCCTGGACCTGAGGACCTGCAAAGGAAGGGGACAAAGTCCAAGAGTCACGCAAGTGTCATGTCCGGGGGGGGGGCAGGAGCCCACTAAACCCCGGATGAAGTTCCAAAGGGGCTGCCTCGGGTGGAAGAAGCGAAGATGCTGCAACAATGTAAGGTGCCTGGACCTTCTCCAGGAAGGTGCCGGGAAGATGTCCCACGGCGTGCTGGAGGATGCAGAGTTGTTTCCACGCAGAAAGACCGCAAACAAGCCTTGCTGGCTGCAAGAGTTGCGGTTAAAGATAATGGGTGCTGCCAGGGCCCAGGAAGGACCAGGAGGTCGCCCGTTGGAGGAGTAATCAGAGAGGGTGCTCAGCAACAGAGAGAGCCAACGCAGAAGCAGGCAGCACCCACAGAAGCACTTGAACATATACGTTCAAGAAATCTGAGCACGGCGGTCTTCTCAACACAACAAAAGAGGGTCCCACGAAGCCGGTGGTCAACTCAGCAAGTTGAGCAATGCAGGACGGAGTGCTGGGGACCTGGGCTGTGCTGTGCATGAAGGAATCCTTGCAAAAGTGCACAGAAGCCCTAGCAGCTGCAGATCACGTAGTACACAGGATTACTGTCTGGCGTGGGGAGGCAAGGACTTACCTCCACCAAATTTGGACAGAAGGACCACTGGACTGTCGGGGTCACTTGGATCCAGCTCCTGTGTTCCAGGGACCGCGCTCGTCAAGAAGAGGGGACCCAGGTGACCGGTGATGCAGAAGTTTGGTGTCTGGGTTAGCAGGGGGAAGATTCCGTCGACCCACTGGAGATTTCTTCTTGGCTTCCAGTGCAGGGTGAAGGCAGACAGCCCTCAGAGCATGCACCACCAGGAAACAGTTGAGAAAGCCGGCATGATTAGGCGCTACAATGTTGCTGGTAGTCTTCTTGCTACTTTGTTGCGGTTATGCAGGCGTCCTGGAGCCGTCAGCAGTCGATCCTTGGCAGAAGTCGAAGAGAGAGATGCAGAGGAACTCTGGTGAGCTCTTGCATTCGTTATCTGAAGAGGAACCCACAGGAAAGACCCTAAATAGCCCTCAGGGGAGGATTGGCTACCTAACCAAGTAAGAGCCTATCAGGATGGGTCTCTGACGTCACCTGCTGGCACTGGCCACTCAGAGGTCTCCATTGTGCCCTCACACCTCTGCATTCAAGATGGCAGAGGTCTGGGACACACTGGAGGAGCTCTGGGCACCACCCCTGGGGTGCTGATGGACAGGGGAGTGGTCACTCCCCTTTCCTTTGTCCAGTTTCACGCCAGAGCAGGGGCTGGGGGCTCCCTGAACCGGTGTAGACTGGCTTATGCAAGGAGGGCACCATCTGTGCCCTTCAAAGCATTTCCAGAGGCTGGGGGAGGCTACTCCTCCCCAGCCCTTAACACCTATTTCCAAAGGGAGACTGTGTAAAAGCCTCTCTCAGAGGAAATCCTTTGTTCTGCCTTCCTGGGACCAGGCTGCCCAGACCCCAGGAGGCAGTACCCGGGGTCCATGCTGGAGGCCCGGGTATGCATGGGATTGGCACCCCAATACCAAATTTGGCTGGGGGGGGGGGAACAATTCCACGATCTCAGACATGTTACATGGCCATGTTCGGAGTTACCTTTGTGAAGCTACATATAGGTATTGACCTATATGTAATGCACGCGTGTAATGGTTTCCCCGCGCTCACAAAGTCCGGGGAAATTGCCCTGAACAATGTGGGGGCACCTTGGCTAGTGCTAGGGTGTCCTCACACTTAGTAACTTTGCACCTAACCTTCACAAAGTGAGGGTTAGACATATAGGAGACTTAGAAGTTACTTAAGTGCAGAGTAAAATAGCTGTGAAATAGCGTGGACGTTATTTCACTCAGGCTACAGTGGCAGTCCTGTGTAAGAATTGTGTGAGCTCCCTATGGGTGGCAAAAGAAATGCTGCAGCCCATACGGATTTCCTGGAACCCCAATACCCTGGGTAATAGGTACCATATACCAGGGAATTGTAAGGGTGTTCCAGTGTGCCAATTAGAATTGGTGTAAATGGTCACTAGCCTGCAGTGACGATTTAAAAAGCAGAGAGAGCATAAACACTGAGGTTCTCTTTAGCAGAGCCTCAGTGATACATTTAGGCACCACACATGGAACACATATAGGCCACAGACCTATGAGCACTGGGGTCCTGGCTAGCAGGATCCCAGACAGACAGTAAAAACACCCTGACATACTCACAAACAGGCCAAAAGTGGGGGTAACAAGGCTAGAAAGAGGCTACCTTCCTGCAGTTAAACAATGTGGGTGGGGTAACCCCTGTGGGTGTGAAGCTAATGTTCTGGTTTTCCCTAACCCTGATATTAAGCCTAACTTCTGCTCCTCTTCCAGACTGACAGCTCTTAACAACATCAAGGTTAAATTGTACATGAAAACATTCTAGCTTCTAGACTTGAATCTCTCCTATCTGATGGAGACTTCTAGGTGCAGTTCTCTTAACTTTGAATTTTCAAGGTGTCAGACGGGATCCGAAAAACTTGCGTGAGGAGTACCCCTGCGCGCTTTTGAGTGGGTTCGCTTGGTTCCGCGTGGCATTGTCAGTGGCAGAAGTGACGTCGCAGTCACTTATACAGTATAGGTGCTACCTAGGCGTGGGTATGTCAGTTCTTTTCTTTCTGCGCCAGCTAGTGCCGATGTTTTTGACAGTTTGTTTTCCAACTTTTTGTTGATCATTTTTGGAAGTGTAGAAGATGTCTTCTAGGAAGACGGGTTTTAAGATGTGTCACACACCTCACCTTGCCATGTCTGTTACGGAACCCCCACCTGGTCTATTTATGGTGTCTTGAGGGCGACCATGCTCGAAGTTGTGCTCTGACTGTTGGACATAGTGGTGAAAGCGATCCTTAAAGCTGCTTGCAGCCTGGCGATCAACAAAAGCAAGTGTGACTTCTAGGAGGTCTTGGTCCCGATCGAAGAGAAGGTTGCTGGACTGCTCCAGGAGCCCCAAGTCCTCTTCATTGCACTTGATGTCCTCAGGACACTCGGAGAAGAGGCAGAAGAAGTCCAAACGGACTTAGACTTCACCTCTTCGTTCAGCCTACGTGACAAGTGAGGAACATGGGTGTTCCAGGCATGGTTCTGAGGAGCCGTTGCCAGGTGTAACGCTGCGCCTCCCCCCCCATGTCCAGGTGCTGGAGTGACCATGGCTCAACTTAAAGAATTTTACAAGGCCATGCGCGGGCCAACACTACCTTCTCCGGCACCGATCCTGATGCTGATGCTCCCGATGGCGCCAGCCTCATTCTCATCCCCAACGACTGAGTTGGAACGGCATTTATCGACACGGACTCCAGTGCCACCAGGGCCCATTGATCCTAGGTCATTGCCTGAGCATTTTGTGGAGCAGCCAACATCAATTGAATTGGTCTGAGGAGCTAGGAGATGCCAGTGGACTGAACACCTCTCTAGATACTGGCTTGCTCTCTCTCCGCCCACTGTGGATACGGAGGAGGGAGCATCTTGCGCAGTGGTGGTGAAGAGGGCGGTGGAGGTCCTTGACCTCGAACTTCCACCGGTGGTGGTCAAGACTAACCTCTTGACCGAAGTGCTTCAGCTTGGGGCTTCCTCATCCAAACAACTATTGCCCCTTAATGAAGCACTGACCGATGTCCTTCTGGGAACTTGGTCCAAGCCCAGCACAGTGGCTCCTGTGAACAGTACAATTGCCCAGCCCCAGGTTAACCTAGTTTCCACCCCCAACACTCCACCCCTGAGAGCTTTGTAGTCCAAGCCTCAACTTCCCAGAGTTCAGGCCTCCTGTACGCCTTTCTCCCTATACCACTTCTGCCTAGAGTTCTCAAGAGATCTGGAACAACCAAGCCCAGGTTATCCTTCTGGCTCCAGACTAAGCACGGAGATTCTGGTATCCTGAGCTTCTGAAAATGACTCTCGATCATCTGATTAGGCTGCCCTTTCAGGAGGATCTTCTGTTGCAGCAGCAGAAGAGGGTCATCCATCCGAGCCTGTCAACTCTCTGCCTCCTTGCATGGAGATTGAGTGGCAACAGTTCATAGATTTTGACCTTCCTCCCGAATTATGTAAAGTTATCTTGGTGGTCAGGACTTTCTCCACCAAAACGGTATATGCATGCTGTTGGAATTTTTTTAAAAAATATTGTACAGAAAAGTCAATTGACCTTTCAGTCAAACACCACTGCCTGGACAGTCAGGTATGCAGAGACTGGCATTTTGCCCGTTCAGTCCTGCATGACAAGTTAAATTTGTCCGCAGCCCACCGCCAGGATGGTATTGTAATTGTATTTATTTAGCACTTACTACTCCTGACAAGGCATCAAAACATATGGCTTTGGTATCTATTCAAAGGTAAGGAATCTGCATCTAGAAGTCTCTATTAAATGTACAAGTTCCTTACCCTACATTATCTGCTGGAGGCAATGTCAGGCTGCAGATCCTTACTCCTACCATGCCTACCCACTCTGCCAACAGATTTCTAGGGCTAGGGTTGTTTCTTTTTAAGGGGCCTAGTTTGGAGACCCACTCGTCAGTTCACTTCAAGGCTCTACGCTCCTGGCGTGGAAAGTCGTGAAAAGTAACTGACGTCTGCGTGCATGGGTGACGCCAATATAGGTCACTATGACATCACTTCTGGTGCCAACACCGCGTGGGACCGAACAAAGCCATCCAGCGGTGCGCAGGGGTACTGCTTATGCAAACGTTTCTGGATCCAGTCTGATGCCTGGGGAAATTCAAAGATAAGGAATCTGCAGCTAGATATCGTCTCTACCACATAATGTGTTACTGAAGGTAAGTAACTTGTTCACCACAATTGGTCCATCTGTATCACTCGAGGTTTATAAAAAAGAGACAGATGGACAGCATAACATTATCAAGAGGGTTGTCCTCTTGGTTGAAAAGGTGACTAAAATGAAGATCCCTGTAGTACTCGTATCCCTAAATGCTGAGAAAGCCATCAAATAAGTGGACTGTCAACATTTTCTGTGTGAGGTGGTTCCTTTACCATACGCCAGGATATGTATTGAGGGTCCACAAGGGAACTCTGAATACCCTTGCCCTCACATTTACACTGACTATTGAATCTTTAACATGTCTTGTCAGAATGACAGATATAATTTAGGATGTGTAGTCCTAGGGGTGGATGGCCACAAACTCTCACTTTTTGCAGGGTGCTTTTTAAAGTTGTGTCGCTGAAGACATCTATTCTGAAACTGGTGGCACAACTAAAAGCCTTCCAAGATAAGAGGCCTTTAAAGTAAATATCAGGAAATACAAGCTGCTGAATTTCACATTGGGCTGAGAGGAGGCCATGAAATTGGAAAACATTTTCCCTTCAGTTAGATGAAACAACATGTATTTGGGTTATAATTGTCGTGACTGTGTCTGACCTATACAAGGCAAAACTACCCTTCCCTGCTCAGTATGATAGTTAGGGATGTGAAAAATCGGTCCTGCTTCTTTATTTAATTGATAAGGAGAATTGACATAGTGAAAATAAATATTGTCCCTAGAGTACTGTTTTGGTCCAATATCTCTCTATAAAGGTGGAGAAACGCATTTTGATTGCTTCCCAATATGGGGTTCAACTGTTTGTGTGGAATGGCTTGAGACCAAGGCTACAAACAAAACTTCCTCTAAAGCAAAAGCTTCCAGAGGGCTTTGCTTTGACAGACATCTTGTTATTTTCATAAATCGTTTTATTCAGTTTTTTTGTTGTTGTTTTTTTTTTTTTACATCTTTATCTGTTTTACAATATATCATTTGGGTATAGCCAGTAACTGTAAGAGAAAGCATCTCCAGCAGATATGTATTTCAGTAGTCCACATATGAACACAAAGTACACTCGTGTCTACAATGGCTACAACTTACATTGTATATAACTTAGAGGGAGACTTAGCCCTGATAGCTGGGTCTCCCATATTATCCTGTTTCAGGACATGAGATAGAGGAGAGCTACAAGCAGGTTCTGATAGTCCCATAACGATCAACCGTTAATGTCAGGGCAATTGCAGCGTATCAAGAAGATTTATCTGTTCCATTATGTACTTTTTTGGGGATAACTTGGAATAACAATTGTTAACAGTAGGTTCAACAAATATAACCAGAGCCTATGATTATGATCTCCCTCATGTTTCATTTCCCTACCTCCATCCCATCCATTCAGATACCCCTACTCCCTGGAGACAAATACATGCAGTAGTTCACACTTCCGGTATGCTGCAATTCCCTACAACAGGATTACAGACCACCTCCCTCACCCCGTTTATCTTATAACCACGCTCCTCTAGGTACTTGGTTCGCCTTCAGATTCATCCTGTAGTGTTGTAAGTTCAGTGAGCATGGTCTCCCAGCTAGAAGACAGTGGATACTTGCGCAGCCCCAAGCTATCCTCCCTGCGCAGCATCACCCTCTCTGCCTGCGCCCACACCGAGAAAGTACACAGCTACGCCACTAGAGGGAGGTTCCGAGGCCTTCCACTTTTTCATGATGAGGCGCTTTGCTGTCAAAAGACCCAAGTAAAAAAAAAAAAAAAAAAAAAAGGGAGGTCGACTTGTATATCCTAGATCTGGGGAATAATCCCAATATGCATTCTTCCTACATAGTTAATACTGGGCGCGTCGTGCAGGTAGAAAGGTGGGAGGTTTCGCCCTGTCAGTACTTGCGTAAGGAGGGACATGACCACATCATATGTAAAAAGTCAGCCGCAACCAGCGCACATCTGGGAAAGTGCTCATCAATTTGGTAAAAATACCTTTTGAGCTTCTCAGGAGTGAGATATGCCCTATGTAGTATGTAAAATTGGATCTGGCAGAATCGTGCATTCCATGGAATATGGTTGGGTCTCTCCTGCGCCATTTCCCATTCCCTGTCTGTAAAGGGCCGAGTGATGTCACCCTCCCACTTGGCACGCAAACCAACATGTGCAGATGTCGTATGTATTTGCAGACTAGCTAGCCAATGCACTAAATGTGTGCCCGACCCATAATCTGCATGTATTGTATCGTCATGTGGGTTGGCGGTTCCATCTATATGTCCGGCCCCCCCTCCCCACTGATGCAACAGAGATGCCTTCAATGATTTATAAAGCAGAAGCTGTCCCAGTGGTAAGCCAGTCTCTGCTGCCAGAGTATCAATGGGAGTCAGTGTGCCATCCTTCTACAGGTCACCCAGTGAATGTATTCCTGCTGCATGCCAGGGCTCCAGCTCCGCTGCTGATGTAGAAGTGATGCTCCTAGGAGTGTCTAGTAGGGCCTAGAGCTGGTGCATAGGGAGTCAGCAAGCGTGTGAGGTTGAGGCTCCTGCGATAACACTGATGTGCTACACCTTAAAAAAAGTGACTCTGGTGTCTTAGTACGCCTGTTTGGGTGGAATAGGTGGGATACACTGGCCAATGTCCTCTGTGGCATCCCTGTAGCTGTATCCGATAAGTGTTGGCCTCAGAGCCAGCCGGCTACCCATTGTAGTTGGGAGGCCAGGTAATAATGTTCTAGGTTAGGCACCACCAAACCGCCTCTATCCATTGGCGCATATAATGGACATCGACCTGTATTCCAAATGAACTCCCTGTTCTTGGGTTCTAATTCTCTGAAAAGCTTCGCTGGAACATAGACAGGTAGGTTGGAGAAATAATATAAAAGGCAGGGAAGCACTACCATCTTTCTGAGGGCCACTCAGCCCATCACGGACAGAGGCAGAGTCTGCCAGAAGGAAGTTTGAGTGCGAATGGGGGTGACCGCCTGTTTAATGTTTCCATCGTGCAGGTCAGATTGTGAGTGATATATTCGGATCCCGAGATACCTGAATGTTCTGGGTTGCCAGAGGACTGGCGTACCGGGAAACAGCAGGGCTGGGTCCCTCATCTGTGGATGAAAGAGGAACAAACACAATTTGCCCTAGTTGACATGTAAGCCAGACAGGGATGCGTGTTGCAGCTCTTCTGCAACCTCAGCAGGGGATATCTGAGATAGCTCTGAAATAAAGAAGTAGGTCGTCTGCATATAGGGACACCACATGGAGGCTGTCTCCCAGTGGGATGCCCAGTTCACCCCACAGCGATGGAGCTCTGTCGCCAGGGGTTCGATGGCTAGCGAGAAAAGTAGGGGGGAAAGGGGTCAGCCCTGATGAGTTCCCCTGCCCATTGGAATCGGGTCAGAGATGGCAGAACCAGTTTTTACTCTTAACAGAGGCTGGATATACAATAGCTGCACTAGTCTCATGAAGCAGGGACCAAAACCGTATCTGCTCAGAACTCGAAATAAAAATGTCCATTCCAGTGAGTTGAAGGCCTTTGCAAGGTCAAATACCAGGCATTTCGCATTTGGCCAGGGCTGTGTGGAATATTTCATGACACAGAAGAAGCGTTGGATGTTCAGTGATGTGCTGCGGGCTGGCACAAATCCGTTCTGGTCCGGGATGAACCAATGTGGGGACCAAAGGCACCAAGCGCGCAGGAAGGGCTTTAGCCAGTATCTTATAATCTGTGTTGAGCATGGCCAGCGGTATATAGGAGCCTAACATGGTCAGATCTCGCCCAGGTTTTGGAAGTGAGATCAGCAGCGCCTCACGTTGAGAAGTGGGTAGCATGGCCAGAAACTGCCTCCTCATACACATAGGGGCGTACGTTTTGTGAAATTCAGTTGGGAGGCTGTCTGGGCCAGGGGTCTTACCGGTGGCGAGGGCACGTATACTCTTCTGTAGCTTGGCCAGTGTTAGTGGTTCCTCCAATTCCCTGCGTTGGTCATCTGTGAGGCGAAGCAAAGGAAGTGAAGTGAAGTGAGAAATGCATCATATTCCCCAGGGTTCGCTGATACCGTAGATTGATACAAGTGTGTATAGTAGTGTGTAAACTCCTCATGTATTTCCCATTGGGTATGCAGCAGGGTACCCGCCACAGACCGTAGCGCCACTAGGAGCGGCGGTGCTTTCCTCACGTATAAGTCATGCTAACAATCGTCCTGACCGGTCCGCTGCAGCTTGCATACGGGCTTGGTCTGCGGCATAATTAAGGCAGCATAGGCGCTCCAACAGAGATGTTCGTTCCCTATGGCTATCCCCTTTGGCACGTCGCCCATCCGGTTCTTGTAGCGCACATGTTTCTTGATCTAATAGTGTTTCCTCTACCCACGTTAGGTTTGCAGCAATTGTCTTGTGCATGTTCCACTGTACACCCAAACAGTGGCCTGCAGTGTGACTTCGAGGTGCTTGGAATGGGACACACTCAATGAGGCCGTCTGGTCATTGGTCTCAAAGTATGCCTTGATAGCTCTACCGAGAGACTCATGAAAGAGGGGGGGGAGGGTAAGAGTCCTCCAGCACCTCAGACCTTAGGTGCCAATTGGGTATGGTCAGAGCTAGGTTGTCTTCTGCCAGCTGTACGTATTGTGGATTGTGGTCAGAGTGGGTACGGCCCAGGTAATCCGTCTGCGATACAGTGGGTATTAGGTTGCCAATACAAATAATTCTATCTAACTGCACATGTAGGTTGGGTGGGGCGGAATAGTATGAGTATACACGATCCTGGTTGTGTCAGTGGTGCCAAATGTCTGTCAAGCGCCAATGCTGAAGCCAGTTACTCAGAGAGGGCTGCAGCATATATTGCAGGCATCGTGGGAAGGGGCACGAAGCAGCGGGTCCGGGTCAGTGATGCTGTTAGTCTCCCTCTAGAAGCCAAGGGATACCACTCCAGCTGGACAGGACGCCAGACAGTTTGTGCAAAAATAAAGCTTGTTCTGTGTTTGGCATATAAATTGATCCTAAAATTAATGCCCAGTCAGCTAGATGACCACGTATACATTTGACAGACATCTTGTTATACCATTAAACTGCCCACATGAGGGTGACACAGAAGTAGTCAATGATGACTTATGACTAATTTAGGAATATAATGTGGTTGGGAAGGAGGCTTAGAGCTCCAAAAGCCTATCCGTCACGCCATTGTCTACTGTTCTTGCTCTCTGGGATAAGTTAGGTGTTAAGAGGAGCATAACCTCATGACCATCCACATAAACTCTAAACAATTTCAACTCAGAATTGATGCAGAGTACTTTGCCCAATGTGGCAAACGAGAAAGAGTTGTTGGCTGGCAAATCTGTTCCAAGGGAGTCCTAACAAGTCATTTGACAAATGTACAGGGGATTTCATACTTTTTGGAAGTGAGAAACAACACTAGGTACATCATTGTTACTGGAAAATGCACCCTATCTTGAAAGATGCTGCCTGCCACAAGGGAGAAGACCTGGTTTTAGAAATGCATTGCTTTCTTTCCAAGTTCTAGAGGGTTTATCTTTGACTTGTTCTCCATTCTAATGGAGTCTAATGCTGCCTTCCCCTTATCTGATTTGAGTAGTTATTTTAATGAGTCATCCAGATGACTGAGAGGGGAAAAAGTATGATATTGCATTTAACTCTGTATGTTTAAAAAAGCGAGCAGTCAATTGCATCCTCCTTTCTGAATGGTACTTCACACTAGCTAAATTAGATAAAATATATCCTAATGCTAGTCTTTATTGCTGGAAGGAATGCAGTCAGCTGCAAGATACATTGTATATTTTATGGAGCTGTCCCAAACTTGCTTTGATTTGGAAAGAAATGCTCAGGGCTGTTAAAAATATTTTGGGTTATACCAATCCAGACAAGGTGCAATTTTGTTGAGGTTGCGGCCCTCGGATCTACCAGGTATCAGCAGGGAAGACAGTGTCCTGATGTGGGAATTTATGGAATTTCCTAAGCAAGCTGTAGATTTTAAATGAAAAAATGAAGTTCCTTTGCTATTGCATAGTGGCATTGGAGGATGGACGGCTTTCAGTCTAGGGAAATACTCGTATGCAGTGTCTTTCGAATTGCTTGCTCTTGCCTGCCAGCCTCAGCCTTATGCAGGCTCAGGGGGAAGAAGTTGATTTCCAGGTAGATAACAAATTAATACGAAGTTGGGTATCAAGCAATTACATGTTATTAATGAAATAGGACTTCAATCTTGTTTTCATCTTGTGTTCCCAAGGAAAGAATATTTAGGCTTGGGATGAGGAATGTTTTGTGAACACATGAGGTTTAGGCGTAAATAATGAGTGAGAAACTTTGGGAGTTTGGTACTCCTCTCTATAGGTTTTTTATTAAAAAAAACAAAAACTTTACACTTTAGTAAAAACGGTCATGAGAGCTCACCTTAAAATATGAATGATTGTATTGGATAACAGTTTTATTGTCCCAAAACAGGGTATTTCTAATATATTATATTTGATTTGTATTTTAAAACCTTACGTACAGAGCATGACCACCCTTCTCAGAAAGCGTTGGATAAGTACTTTGAAAAAAATCCCTAAAAGCAAAACATTACTCTGGATTTGATGTATTGTAAACTGGGATTACAAGAAGTTTAAAAATGCTTTTCCTTCTATCAAAATCCAAATCTCCTGGTCCAGAAAGCTTCTCATTTAATTATATCACACTATTCAGATTTGCCATCACCAAACTTGTTTGAATGTCCTAATTATTGTTTGGATAGTTAATGGCAGGGCAAAATGTATGTTCCTAGAAGCATTCCACTTATTCCACATTCAAATAAAGACCGCTACTTTTGAAAATATATGTAAACCAATTTCATTTAAAAAACAGTGGTTGTAAAATTTATGATAGGATGGTAACTGCTTGACTTGAGGCATTTATTCTGTCACTTGTAAGATTGGATCCATCCACCTTTATTACAGGGCAGCTATTGTCCAGTAATGTACGAGTTTTCTCTAAATATTTTACAAGCATCTTTTCTTACTCAACTCCTACCCACCAAAGCATTTAATTCAAAAAGGCTTTTGATAATCTCCTCTCCTTTCCTCCCCTTCCATCACACTTTTTTCTACCTCCTCGCAACCATGGGTTCTTGTGAAATCACGAGTGAAGCATAGAGCAATTAATATTTAGCTCGTGATAAATGTTAAAGGCATAGACCTGTGTAAAAATTGTACAATGTTAAATGGCTATAATAAATTGTAAAGAAGAAAATAGTATCAAAGGATGGACGTTACTGAGTGAGCAAGACCTTAACTACACCTAAAGAAAATGCAGACTCAACTATAGTTAAGGTGAGAAAAAAACTACGTAGTTTCTGAAAGCAATGGGTTGCGATCAGGAGTGACTGTTCTAAATCGTGAGTGACCTGATTGGATTATTTTTACCTTTTTCCATTTTAAGTTATTTATTTATTTATTTATTTATTTATTTATTCAAATTTTAAAATATTAAGGATTTTAAGGCCACTTTTACTGTATGTATTTGCTTATGTTGAGTATGTAGTATTGTATCTTACACCAATGGTTTTATGGGCCTTGTCCTGAAATATATATACATAATGTGGGCGTGGGGAGAGATGTCTTCCAGATGATACATTTAGGTTCAGATGTAGCAAAGGGTTTTTCCCATTCTGTGTCGATGGGAAAATGTGTTCGTACATATGGCCCTTAGTAGTTTAAACAGTGAAAGAAAGTGCAGCTTTTCTAGATATTATAGAGTTGGAAACAATAAATATAAGAGTTGTGGGTCAAAAGGAGGGACAGATCTAAAGTATTAAACAGATCTTGCACCTTTCTCTGAGTCACATATGTCTCACACATACAAAGGCAAAGCAGAAGCAGGGTTAGTTTCAATAAGTTTTATTGAATCAACTGCATTCTATGTAAAAAACAAATAAAAAAAACAGGTATTGCGGGTATAAGGATGAGAACGCATAATAAACGCAAGGCAGTGAAAAAGAAAGTGAAACATAGGAAAAGTCCCACCATACTGTCACTACAATGGTTCGAGAATCCCTATCTGCACTACTGAGATTTTATACAAGAACATGCAGTGTCAGCCCTAATCTGCTCTTCATGCCCCCCGGAAGAAACCCATCCACCATACCTGTGACTACAGGTAAGGAAGAGGTCTGTTGATCTAATGAGAATCCTCCCACATGGATGGAGAGAATATGTCAGGTCTCAGCAGAAACTGCAAAGGCGGCATGCAGCGTACGATGGAAACTGATTGGAATTCCCTTCTATTGTGTTGAGGAGGCAGTGAGTTATTTTTTAATAAAACATGTGGTGTTCTGAGAACTGCCCTGACGTGACAGCACAGCTATTTCTGTGTGTTGACAGTTTGGGGACATGATGAACCCTTAGTGCCAGCAATAACTCGTAACTTATCACAATCAGCTTTGAATTAAACACATAATAAAAATGTTGTGCGGAGAAAAGAATAAAAGAATTCTCTGCGAAAGGACAAGCTGTGAAATAATTTAAACATCTCCACTAAAATAAGGCTTTTGTTTAATTAATAAGAATAAAAATTCATGCTTCGGAGCAAAAGGGCACAAGCTGCAGTCCTAGGCTAAAATAACAAGTCAGTGTAATAGCTAAAGTAACCTCACGACTAAGCAAGAGGAGTGGTGCAGATGCACAGAACTGCGGAATCAGAACAGACCCATGTAGACCATATCCTGGAGAAAAAGAAGTAGACGGCTGGCCAGCCCAAGAGAAGAGTGAGTGTGGTCAAAGAAAGGTGGCCTACTGTGAGTGGGAGGTTTGGGGAACTTCTACTATAGAAGAAGGTGTAGAACAGATGAAAGAAGGCTTAACAATGTTTGTAGAAGTGAAACTTTATTATTAATCTTCAGTTATGGGTCTGTATTGATCCTCTTTACAGTAAAGAAACTGCATAATTTTTTTTATTCTTTTTTGTCAAACGCTAAACGTCTTCCTTTACGAGCAGAAAATAGATGTCTTAACACAACAGTTATGTAAAGTCTTACTTGTGTACTTTGGATATTTCTCTCATTTATTGATTCAGAGCTCAAAACTCTTAAAATTGTGCTGTATGAGCGTGGATTCAATAAGAACTACCTTTCAACTACTAATCATTCCACTTATTTCATATTTAGATTTTAGGGAATGCCACAGAATTCCAGAGGGTTGTGAATGTGCTGCAAGATGGCGTTGGATTCGATATTGATGTCAATGCATCTGTTTTTGAGACCAACATTAGAGGTGAGCTTTAGGAACGTTTATTTAATCACGGTTCTCTAAGCATTTCATACCGTGCTGTCAGCTTGGAACAAATACAGTGTATACAAATGGATAGCAGTACTAACCAAGCACAACAAAAACATCTTGACAAACATTTTGGGGGAAGTGCACTTCACACCCCATCAATGCCAAGCCATCCCAAGAGATAACGTTTCTGAAGATGATCACTCAACATAGATAAGTTACAAGGATAAAATATATTCCCATTATGACCCTCATACAAGATACAGATATCTTGGCTGGTTCTACCAAAATGAAAAAGTATATATTTTCCTACCTGATCAACTCTGAGTTTTAGGGGTAGCCATGCCGCAAGTTACAGATTGTGAACATAACATTCGCATGCCTTATCCATTAGGCCTCTTTTGGATGCAAGAGTCTTGGGACTTAGACCAGTGAACAATAGAAGTTTGTGAATGCAGTATAGTATCTCTCTTTTCACAATTCTGTTTTGAAACACCATATCTAACATTTCAGTAGTTCTTAATATGGCTAACACACTCCTATCTGGGTCACCAGACTTTGTGTGTCTATTGGAGGGGGGTCTTGTAAGCTCAATTGGACCTCCTGAATTCATCATCATCTTCCCTTAAGAACTAATCAGTTACTCCACCTTGTGCCCTAATGAGCACCACTTCTTTTTCCACCCTTTAATCCAGTCAATTAGTCTCTTATTGCGTCCCTACTGCGTTAACAGGTGTTTTGGATACACTGGTCTTAAGATCAAAGGTACCGCACAGTGCCTTGATGAATTCCAGAAGTGTCTTCTTGCCTGATGTAAGGGACCCCTTTGGCCTGTGCCCTTCATTCTGCTTCTCTGTATGTCTGTTACGCTGTGAAGTCTCACTTGGTTTAAAGAATTATTTTTTACATGTCTTCCTTGACCCAGGCCATAAATAAAAGTAAAAAAGTTGTGGGTCTCAATCAGTGTTGAGGTGATTTTTGCACAGAAAAATAGAGATCCGCATGATCCACAGTAAGTCTCCATAGTGAGTCTATTTCAAATCCTACTAAAAGCTAAGATGAGCCCCCAATCTTCAACTGGGGAATCACACTCTTCCCCGAGGACATCACTGATACCAATCCCAAGCAGACGTCTAGGAATTCACTTCATTTGCCCATAATATTTATTGGAAATATTTGCTGACTGAATTCATAAGCTGGGAACTAAATTATGGCATGTCCCCAGTGGAAGTGAAAGAGGAACACATGCAAGAAAGTTCTAGAGAGACTCAAGCTACACAGGTTCCATCCCTAGCATTGTTGAACATGTTGTAGGCAAGTTAGAGCCCCAAAGTGTATGTGAGAACCATATGTATCACTGTTCTGCATACAGCTGGACTGCCTCTCACGGTGGGGGCGGGAGCACCCAAGTAAGAGTAGTCTACTTGCTCAGGATGAGGGAAAGATTCGATCCCCACCAGTAGGATGGATCTCACATGGAATCCTTCATAACAGATTCATGATTATGTCTTAATATTGGATCATACGTAGGCTGTAGGATGGGCATTATGGCTATAAAAAAGGTTTTACTTTTGGTGCTCTCCAAGCTACCCAATCCTCCTCCCCCTACCCCGCACCCCTCCCTCTTTCCACTTCTGGACCTTCAGCCTGAAGTGATATTTGACTGTATGCTTGAATCATACCTTCATGATTTTTTGCTGTGACTGAGGTGTATTCCCATTATTGTTTGTTGTTCTTATGTGAAACTTTAATAAATGTTAATTATAAAAAAACACAGACCAAATTTGTACCAACATAGAATTGAAAAAGTTAATGCCCCTTAACCTTTGTAAAAATTCCATTTGCCTTACTCATGCACTCCTGCCAGAAAACATCAGCTTCACTCTGAGCTTGGTGATTTGACCAGACACCATTAAAATATCACAGAACACAGCTGCTGCTGAAAGGTTTGTGATTCAAATGCAGAAGGTCTAAGCAACTAATGTCCAACCACAATTCTTCCTCTACAAGATTAAACTATTGAAAGAAGGTGCCCGTGCAACTTGACAGTTGCATGATTGAACATATTCCTATTACCACTACAATATGGATTTCAACCAGGAAACCACAACAAAACCACCACTTTTAATATAATCATATAGCACATCCTTGACAACTGGGTTCACTGCTTCCTTGCCCATCGTAATCTCTTAGTGGTTAATGACCTGTTGACCATGAGAGACTTCAAGTTCAGGAAAGCCACAGAGACTTTGGAGACAATGGTTCCTGGTTATTTTGCCTTCTTCCTGTCCAACAGAAAATAATTGATTACGATGGGAACCTCTTTGAAGTTCTGCAAAGTCTTCTAATGAGCTGTATTGTCTCCATGCTTTGTTTCCTATATTAAATGTCTGTATGGAGCCATTGTTTTGTTGTAATGGGGAGTTCAGTTTTTTTTATCAGTATGCTGAATTTTACCTAAAGATGTACTCCATCAGAAATTAACTTTCAAAAACAGATGTTTTATTAATCTCAGGGCCTCCCGTCAACCAAAGGCAGTAGTTAGTTGTACAGCCTAATAAAAATGGCCTGGAACCTGTCATTGTCTCACAAGCGTAATCTAAAGGATTCATACTCTAGGATTAACCTCAAATGAAGAACCACATCAATCAAATTGTATATGAATCAGGCTTCAACCTCACCTCCAAAATAGTAAAGCTCTTTTCCCACATTATTTTAAACCAGTCATCAATGCCATTGTCACACCCTGCATTGACCTGGGTAAAGCAACTTTAACTGGTTTTATGGCTAACACATTGACATTCCCTGATACCAACTCTTCATGCAGCAGCAAAATAACGCTCCATCTGAAAAAGACATGACTTCATCACCCCATCCCCTAAAAAAATATACACTTTTTCCTGATCATTTTTATGAAAATGCAGTAATATGCACTTTGAGCACTTTTGCATGTAAAGCAAACCCTCAAAGTACGCAAAAAGGGGAAAAATAAGACATTTTGACCATCTTGATTTTGCCGTATCTTCTCATACTTAGGGTCGTCAGTCACAGCTGAGGAGAAATTTTGTAGAGGGCATAAGGATTCCTTTAAAACAATGAGGAAGATGACATGTTGAGGTGGTTAACACAATCTACACCTTCCACAGCGGGTCCTGTTTCACAAGGGAAGTGCTTGTTCCTTGGCTTCACATTCCTCACCCCACTTTCAGAGCAGAAATCTGTTGTCATGAGGTGGGCAATCTTGGCAGATCTTCCTTCCCACCCCGCATGCCATTCAGAGGCTAGCTCTTCTCGGGATCCTTGGAAGCACTGCAGCAGTGGGAGTGCCCTCAGGTAGGAGTTACACCAGAGGGCTCTTGGTCAGCCCTTTCACCTCCATGGATTAATGGTCATAAACCTGACCTCACGGTATGACCAGATTCTCCTTATATGGAGTTCAGTCCTGCAGTACAGCCACCAGCTTCAAAGTTCTCTTTGCTACCAGCGAGTGGAAAACACAAATTGAAAAAGATGGCACCCAGCCCCTGGGTGAAGTGTTCATCTGTAACTTGGGGGAGATAATGTGTCACACTGGGCCCTAAGTATTGCAGCCACCCTTGTAAACATTATAGCATGTTCATGCATTCAGTCCCTAAGACAGGATACTTTGCAGCTCATTTCAGTGCAAAACAAGCCAGTCCCTCGTGGTCTTCATGTGGGTATGTCTTGAGTTTCCAGTAATCATGCAATGTCACTGGGGGTATTTCAGAATATTGATTTAAAAAAATATATCATCTCAGATCATTATTGTGGGCCAAACATGGTTTACTAAAATAGATTTTGTTAATAGTGTAGATTTTGTTATTTACTCCAATGAGATGAAATTTGTGTAAACAATATTTAGAACTGTATTTCTCTTGCATGATACTTAGGGCACAGTATTCTGGTACCATACCTGTGTCACAAGAAACACTTACTGAGAGGATGTTGATCAGAATTTTTTTTTTTCTGGGTGGCTTTTGAACATTACACCTGGTTTCTGGGAAACAAAGAAATGTGTCGTGTTAATCAAAAATACCACCCACTACAGAGCTTAGCTTATTCTTTATGGTTGGAGTAAATTTTATTAATTACTGAGTATTTATTCATATTATTGTTACAAGATGACTGATGAAGTTTGCTTTTGCAGTGGTAGGAGGCCTTCTCTCTGCCCACCTACTGTCCAAGAAAGCTGGGATTGAAGTGGAAGCAGGATGGCCTTGCTCTGGACCTCTACTAAGATTGGCTGATGAAGCAGCAAGGAAGCTGCTACCAGGTTAGAAAATGTGAACTAAAATATCTTGCTTTTTCCTCATCACAGATTCTACTTATGAGGGATATTCTACTTCCAATACTTGAATCCTACCCCACTCTAAGAGGGTATTTACAAAATCCTGTTCATGACAGTATCTGGATTTCATTCCTTATCTACGTGAGACAAAGCCATACATCTTGACAGTCCCTTGTGGGATAGGACCCTGTTCCTGTGTCACAGACTTGGCGAGCAGGATGATTCAGTGGTACAGTATGGAATGTTGGTGTGACCTGTTTTATTTCCTTTAATTCAGATTAAAATTACATAAACTCATTGTAACAAACCATCCTCATTGATGAAAGCACAACAAAAATTTGTTAAGTCTCAAACACAACATATAATTAGGACAACGTAAATAAAAGTTATAAAATTAGTCATTACAATATGTTACATTTAATTTGTGTATGCTAAACACAAGTAAAAAAAACTTAGAAATTTAAAAAGAACTATATATGATGCCACTGGAAGAACACATCATATGAGCCTCCTGAGAGGATCTTACATTAAGAGCCCCAAATAGTGGTAATAGCCGTTTAATCCTCACATTCTCTTAAAGGGAACAAAATAGTAAAAGAAATGGATTCTTGTTTTGATCATGTCAGTCTTGCATAAGCAGGGTCTGGATCACGATATAATGTTACTTTGTCTCCTTGCCACATCAATATTAGTTACGGAGAACTCCTAGTCTAAATCTTACTTACAGTATCTGGAGTGGACAGGGCAAATGTTCTCAAGCTAAATCCTACAGCCCTGACCTTTTTGTGGGCAGATAAACATTACTTTAGTAAGTCAGTGGTATTCACACAGAGTTTGCATTGTCAATCCATCCACGAAACTTTGAATTAACGATGTCTGTCCTTGGCCTGTAGTGGATCAGGGTAGAGTCGGAGATCAGAGAGATTTAAGTTGTAGTCAAGCATTTTACATGTTTGGACAATAAAAACACTGCAGTGCCCTTCCTCGAACATAAATCTCTGTGTATCAACAAAAATTACTCAGGCAGGTTTAGTCTTCAGCTGTATTTAAAAATTAGGTCTGAGCTGAGTGCTGGGAAAAATGTTTAAAATACATATTATTAACAGATGGGCAGGAATAGGAGTCTGAACAATGCCTGCTGCTCCACCCATGCCTAAACAACGCGGTCGGAACAACGACCACGTTGTTACCACGAATGACTTAACAACGAGGCATTCCTGGTAAAGGCAGGCGTGAACAGCATGCATGGTTCCAGCATAAGACTCCCCCCACCCAAACCCCCCCACCCCTAACACCATCGTACCCTGACCCCCCCACCCCATCCTTAAAACTACCATGCCCCCACCCCTAAAACCTAAACTACCCTGACCTTCACCCCTGCCCCTAAAAACAAAAAAAATACCCTGACCCCCGACCCTAAACTCCCTGACCCCCCCACTGCAAAAAACTAAAAATACCCCGACCAGCCCACCCCTAAAACTACCACAACCCCTCACCCCAAAACCTAAACTACCCTGACCCGCCCCGCCCCTACCCCTAAAACATCTGCCACCCCACCCCTAAAACCTAAACTGCCCCAACCTTCACCCCTAAAACTACCCCGAACCCCCCACCCCGCCCCTAAAAAAACATACCCCACCCCTAAAACCTAAACTACCCTGACCTTCACCCCTGCCCCTAAAAACTAAAAAAAATACCCTGACCCCCGACCCTAAACTCCCTGACCCCCCCCACTGCAAAAAACTAAAAATACCCCGACCAGCCCACACCTAAAACTACCACAACCCCTCACCCCAAAACCTAAACTACCCTGACCCGCCCCGCCCCTACCCCTAAAACGTCTGCCACCCCACCCCTAAAACCTAAACTGCCCCAACCTTCACCCCTAAAACTACCCCGAACCCCCCACCCCGCCCCTAAAAAAAACATATATACCCCACCCCTAAAACTAAAAATACCCTGACACCACCTCCCCGCCCCTAAATCTAAACTACGCGACCTCCCCAACCCTAAACCACCCTGCCCCAAAAAAACTGACAATACCCCGACCCCCAGCCCTAAAACTAAAAATGCTCCGACCCGTCTCACCCTGCCCTTACAACAGCTCCAGCCCCACTTACCTGATCACGTCCGCGACGAAGCAGACTCCCTTCTTTTGTGCCTTAACCACGCATGTGCATTGTTCAGCACATGCATGGTTAAGGCACTGAACAAGGAAATCATGGTTAACAAAGTCGTTGTTCCGCTTTCGTTGTCCACAACTTTGTTGTTCGGGAGTCGTGGCTGGGGATGTTTCCCCAAAGGGCAGAATTGGGAGGTTTGAAAAACTGGTTGTAATGTTGTAAAAATGTCATTTTCAGCAATGACTGTTGAAAGTAGTCCTGAGTGATCTAGACTTTTTCTCTATATGAGGTGACATAACTGGCATCCTTCTAAGGTGGGTGGGTATTATCTGTAATAACAAATGGTCTAAGTCACTGTAGAAGAGAAAAAACATGTCTGAAGTATGGTGAATCCTAATCCAGTGTCCTCAGGAATAGGTGGCAAGGAATATATTCCACATTTTCCTCATTCAAAAGAGTTGAAGATGGGACATTCTATTAAGGATGAAAATCCTCCAGTGTGTCATTCATTTGATTTTTCCATTTCAATTTTTTTGGTTACTTAAAATCAAAAGACTTGTCATTGCAACATAGTAGTTTAGTTTTACTATGTCATAAAGCATCAATGTAAATAAATATTATTTGCAATAGAATATTAATGTTGCCACATCAATATATAAAAATAACTATTTACTCGTCTGTTTGAATAATGATACCTGGAACTCTACTTAATCGCTATCATCTTGTTTTTATATTTTAATTTGCAGCATCACTGACCAAAGTGCAAACTAAAAACTTAATAATCACAGAGATGCTGTAGTTGTGTTGAAGGCTATGCCCTTACACCTGGTATGGTTTTGTGGGAAATGATTGGGCACCAGACATATATTTTACAGCTCTCACCAAAAGATGAGAATTTCCAGCATTCATAAATGCTTCAACTTTTCCACGGATGTAAAAACATTTATTTACAAATAATGGAGTAACCATTTCCTTCATTCTTGCAGTAGGATGGTGGATGTGGTCTGTATATACTAACTGCATGTTAACAGAGGACTTGCAGTCTTCTCTTGCGGGAAGCCCAAAGTACATTCCACTAAAACATAAGCAGCCTATGTTGCGTTTATTAAAGATGTGTACCTTTCAAACATTTACAGTTCAGTGACTGGGAGGTCAGAGTTCATATGTGCAAATCTAGACACTATCAGCCCTGATGCTTGGAAAAAAGTCCCTGTTGGTCAGTCCTCTTTACACACCTTGCTTGCTTTAATCTCCCAGGTAGGTTGCTTTATTCACCTTGGTTTTCATACCTCCTTTTTTAGGTCGAAGCCTAACAAGCACCTCAGCTGTCTGGTTGCAAAGGCATATTGGAGACATGCTGAATGCTTACATGAAATGCACAATACCGATTGCTTACCATTGGCTTTGTGTTTTGTCACCTGCTTTCTATTTGCTAGCTTTATTTGCTCTAGCCCGTTTAAGTGAGTCCCTCCCAGGGAGCGTATAGTCTGTTTACCATCTCTCTGAAAGGATCCTTCTATTCTTCCATGATTTCTTGCTTTTTGGGAACTTATTTGTTTTCCTTTTTGGTAAGCACTCCTTGAGAGTGCATGTGTTTTTCAGTTGTCTCCCGCATGTACTTCTCTCCATCCACTTTGCCACGCTCAGTCTTTCTCGGCTATGTGCTTCCAGGTCGGACCCCTGTGTTGCTCTCTCTTATGTTTTCTTCCCCCAACTGCACCCCCCATATTGCTTCCTCCAACCTTACCCCTATTTTATTTCCGCCCCACATGCTCTTCCCCCTTGTTGTATCCACCCCTTGTTGCTTTTACCTCCATGTTTCTTTCACCCCACCATGTTGCTTCTGCCCCCTCCCCCCCCATTTCAGAGACCCCACCCTTTCATACTCCCTCCTTCATCCGCTTAAAATTAAAACGCTTTCCCAAATTTTATTTTCCTTTTTGTTACATTTTTCAACATGGAACTGTAACTAAAAAGAAGAAAAAAGTAACTGTCTTTTAGTAGGCTCAGGGATGTGTGGTGTGTACACTGACAAACTGGCAAGGTCAGCTGCTCCAAAAGGTTTTTTCCCTCCTCTTTTTAAAAAAATAAACTATTTTAATGCTGTGAAGTCGGCTAACGACAGGAAGAATGTTGGTTGCAGTTTAGCAAGTGCTTATGGTGTTGTGCACGAGGCACTAAGTTGTGCTGTATACACTTGACATGGTGAAATGTAGCGTCTTACACATTAAGTTTGATGGGGAAAAAGTGTGAGGGATAGGTTTGCAGGTCGTGTATACAAAAGAATACAAAGTAATAGTCTGGGAGTCATTTGAATCATGAGCTGCACAACAGTGAGGTCTTTACTGCTTTCCTGAATTCCAAATGACTGCTGATCATCCTTATTTTCATCAGGATAATTTTCCAGGGATGGATTGCATGTCTATACAGAGAATGGCTTCTAATCTGTACAAATTTTCTGAAATTATGGAATTATGAGCTGATCCCTTCTGGGGGCAAGGCTCTTCTTTGAATGTAGAGCCGGAGTTTGGATTTTAGGAAGATTGCTTCGGTGCTAAGTATAGCCCTGGGAGAATTGTGACCAATATGTGATGATTTTGTGTGTGTATTGTAGCATCAATTGTAATTGAGTTATCAAGGCTGGGGGTGGTAAGAGCTGAGTGATTTCCAAGTTTTAATAGGCTCTGGGTATCATCAGTATAGTTGTAACAGGTAAACTTGAAGGAGTTGTCAAGATCAGAAAGTGAGGGCGGTCCACAGAGGACCGCCGGCGGTATTAGGAGCCGGCCTACCGCCATTGTTTCCACAGCAGTAGCACCGCCACAAAAACAATGGCTGTAGGGCTACCAGTGAGAGGGAATTCCTTCCTGTCACCAGGAGATGGCCCTCCCACCCTATAGTCACAGCACCCCCACACCCGCCCTGCTCACATAGCACCCCCTGCATACATGCACACACGCCCACACTCAGCACGCATACACCCATTCACCTACACTTCCAGACACCCATCCACGCACACTCATCCATACACACATTCACTCACACATACTCCTACACATTCAGGCATGCATACATGCAAACATCCAAATACGCATACTCACATGCATACACAGTGACATGCAGACACGCATTCCCTTCAACATTCATACATGCATTCACTCACACATACAACCACGCATACACCACAACACTCAGTCTAAATCACACTCGCACATTTATACACGCACGCAGACACCACACTCACACACAACACCCGCCACCCTCCTACCCTGTCCCCTGTTGGATGCCAGACTTACCTTGTCCGGTGAGGAGGTCATCCGGCAGGGAACGGGAAGGGGCGCTGCCACTGCCGGGAGTGCCCCACTAGCAGGACACTGCCAGGCCATATTAATGGTATTAATATGGCTGGTGGCATTCTACTAGCAGGTCAGTGCAGGTGGTAGCAACACCAGAGTGCCACTGCCCACCAGCATGACTACTGGTGGATATCCGCCCACAGTGTGGCGGAAATCCAACAGTACCCGTTATTTCTTCTTCTGGTACCCGTGGCTTTGAGGGTCTCACTCAGAGAATGCCTAAGTCATAATGAGAGCCAAAGTCTCTTTGGAAGAGAAGAAGTTTCAGCTCATTTTTAAAGGTGGTCAAAGAGGAAGTGGTACATAGGCTTGTAGGAAAACCACAAAGGTGAGTAAAATACCCCACCCCAGAGCCCAGGAAAATAGGAGTAAAGTACTGCAAGTTTCCTTAACACACGCTACAAGTTGTGATTAGAGTTATTGCAAGAACCAAGCAAGACTGCAAGCAACAAATGGTGGATTCCTTGACCTGAAGTCCTGTAAAGAGAGGAGACCAAGTCCAGAAGTTGCAGAGGATTCCAGGAAGGACAGGAGCCCATGCCAACCTAGAAGATGGTGCAAAAGAGGAAGAAGTCTGCAGAAGAGCACCAGAGAAGATGGCTGCAGGTTCCTGCGTGATGCAAAGGATGTCCCACGTTGGTATGTTGGATGCAGGCGAGTTGCAGCGCTAGATTCATCCAACAAACCTTGGTTCAAGCAATGTCGAGGATTGGGACAAAATGGCGCTGGCTGGACCCAGGAGGGACCTGGGAGCCTCAACTCAGCTGAGGAGGAAGAGGGGGCTCCTATCACTGGAGGGAACCCACCGATGGCCAGGCAGCACCCATGAAGGGCCCAGGACACCGGGACAAAGCAGGTGCAAATTGCGGTGGCTACAGCACTACAAAGGAAGGTCTCACGCCGCCGGAGAACAACTCAGCGAGTTGAGTGTCGCAGGATAGAGTGCTGGGGACCTCGGCCAGGGAGTGCACGAAGGATTCTTGCAAATAGCGCACAGAGACCTGAGGAGGTACGATGACGCGATGCACAGGGGTACTGCCACAAACTGGGAAGGCAAGCTCTTACCTACTCAAAATTTGGACAGCAGGACCTTAGGACAGTCTGTGTCGTAAGGGGTCCACCACCTGTGTTCCAAGGAGCACGCTCGTCGCCAGGAGAGGAGTCCAAGAGAACCGGTCGTCGTCTTAGAAGGTGCCTGCTGGAGCAGGGAAGTGACTCCGTCACTCCACTGGCGATTTCTTCGATCCTTCTGGTGCAGGGTCAAGACAGGGAGTCCCCAGAGCGTGCACACCGTAGAAACTGTTGCAGTTGCTGGCTGGAGCTGAAGTTGCAGAGTCAAAGTAGCCCTTCTGGATACTTTGTTGAGGTTACAGCGGTTCCTGGAGCAGTCTGCAGTTGATCGGAGGTCAGAGGATGAAGCCGTAGTTGCAGAGGATTCCTGATGGAAACTTGCAAGCAGAATCTGAAGAGAAACCTACAGGAGAGACCCGAAATAGCCCTGAGAGGGAGATTGGCTACCTAACCAGGTATGCACCTATCAGGAGGGGACTCTGATGTCACCTGCTGGCACTGGCCACTCCAATCTCCAGACCTTGGAAAACAAGATGGCTGACATCTGGGACACACTGGAGGAGTTCGGGGCACCACCCTTGGGGTGGTGATGGACTGGGAAGTGGTCACTCCCCTTTCCTTTGTCCAGTTTCACGCCAGAGCAGGGACTGGGGGGGTCCCTGAACCAGTGTAGACTGGCTTATGCAAGGAGGGCACTATCTGTGCCCTTCAAAGCATTTCGAGGGGCTCTGGGAGGCTACTCCTCCCAAGCCTGTAACACCTATTTCCAAAGGGAGAGGGTGTAACACCCTCCTCCCAACAGAAATGCGTTGTTCTGCCTTCCTGGGACTGAGCTGCTCAGACCCCAGGAGGGCAGAAACCTGTCTGTGAGGTGGCAGCAGCTGTAGCTGCAGTGCAAGCCTCAGAGAGCTGGTATGGCAGTACTGGGGGTCCATGGTGGAGCCCCCAGGATGCATGGCATTGGCAGAATGGGGGGGTCAATTCCATGATCTTAGACACCTTACATGGCCATATTCTGAGTTACCATTGTGAAGCTACATATAGGTATTGACCTATATGTAGTGCACGTGTGTAATGGCGTCCCCGCATTCAGAGTCTGGGGATTGACCCTGGACTGCGTGGGGGCACCTTTGCTAGTGCAAGGGTGCCCTCACACTTAGTAACTTTGCACCTAACCTTCAGTAAATGAAGGTAATACATATAGGTGACATAAGTTACTTAGGTGCAGTGAAAATGGCTATGAAATAGTGTGTGCACTATTTTACGCAGGCTGCAATGGCAGTCCTGTGAAAGGGTTTGTCTGAGCTCCTTATGGGTGGCAAAAGACATGCTGCAGCCCATAAGGATCTCCTAGAACCCCAGTGCCCTGGGTACCTAAGTACCATAAACTAGGGACTTTTAAGGGGGGTCCAGTGTGCCAATTGGAATTGGAATATGAAGTCACTAAACTATGCGACTAATTTAGAAGCAGAGAGAGCATAAGCACTGAAGGTATGGTTAGCAGAACTTTGTTGACACAATTAAGCACTACTGACAACACACACCTAGGCCACAAACTATGAGCACTGGGGTCCTGGCTAGCAGGATCCCAGTGACACAGTAAAAACACACTGACACACACTCACAAACGGGCCAAAAGTGGGGGTAACCATGCGAGAAAGAGGCTACTTTCTCACCCTCACCTCATGGTACAGTTATCACTGCAATGCTGCAGGGGAGCTGCTCCAACCGGCTCCTCACCCCATGCGTCCGCCTCCCTCCACAGGCCAACTCTCCATCACTGCCTTGGGGGGTGGCTTGCTGGGCAGCATTCTGGGGAACACAGCTTTTGTCTAGGGGAAGTATACTCCCGCTATTCCTCGCTACAGAGATGCGTCGACTCCTATGCCTGTCAGTAGGCCTGGGCAGTGGGCATCAGCAGCACGGGCAGCTCCGTAGTTTCGGTGCCCGGTTCTTGACGCGAATTAGGAGCATCTACAGGGTCTCCTTTTTATGGTGAGGTAATACGCTATGATGTGGTGCCCGATGCAGTGCCTTTTGACTGGTAAATGTAGGATAATCAAGGCTTCGTGGCAGAGCCCCATTAGAAGTTGTCTGCTATCTTAGCTCTCCAAGCCACGCTTCCTATCAGATATATATATGTGTAATTTAGCAGGTAGTATTTAGTAGAGTGTGTGTAATAAAAGAACTGTTCCTTTTCAAAAGAAAAAGCACTGACTTGATAATGATTTATTGAGTGCTTTGTTGTGTGCATTCAGGAAGGGATAGCTAAGCCCCCCCACCACCTCCAAAGAATAGGCCTTGGATTGCTGTTTTTCACCACCCTGAGATAGTTAAGTGCTACAATGGGGTATTTGGTTCCCAGTCAAGGGATAATTGTGGATGTCACATCTTTAACTAATAATCCAATTTCTTACAAGCACCTATTGTGGGTTGTTGAGATTAGGGACCTCAAAATGTCAGTGATTGAAAAGTATATTGAAGTCCCAGGATGAAACATATATGATCCAGGATTGGGGCCACGTGTTTTTTGACTCCACTCTGGATGTTATGAATACACCCACAGCCAGAAGAATCTACTCTGTGCATTCAGAACCATGTTATGTGTATTTGTAAAAGATGTTATCACCTGCAAGCGTATCCTGGCACTGAGTTGGCATGTATGCGCCTAGCACTGCCTTTCGTAGGTTGGTTAAGTGAAATGGCAGGTGTTCAGCTTCTTGCGGAATGTAAGAAGCGAGGCGGATGCTCTGATGTGTAGTGGAAGTTATTCCACGTTTAGGAGAAACATAAGAGAATGCTCATCATCCTGATCTGGTTCTGTGTATACACGTAAAATGTGTGTAAGTAGGAGTCCTACAGAGTGGAGGTGTCTGGGTTGTTGGTGGAAGGACATGATACTGTTCAGGTAGGTGAGGCCTAAGTTGTATAGTGCCTTCAATGTGTGTGAGGAGTTTGAATGGAGCGTATTTGTGTCTGGAGCCACTGAAGTTCCCTGTGGTCTGGTGTGATGCAAGTTCTGTTTAGTAGATTGAGGATTACTCTGGCTGTCAAGTTCTGGATGGTTAGTGGTCTTCTAGTGAGTTGTTTGGTGATTCAGGCATAGAGGGTTTTTCCATAGTCAAACTTGCTGGTGACTAGGACATGAATGACAGTTTTTCTTGTGTGGCTTGGAAGCCATGTGAAGGTCTTCCTCATCATCTTCAGGGCGTGAACGAAGGATGCAGTGACTGTGTTGACTTGTGTGGTCATGTCCAGTTTGCTGTCAGTGATTATTCCAAGGGTCCTTGGGTGGGTTCGAAGTGTGGGTCCAAGTTTGGCAAGCCACCAGTTGGTGTCCCTTGGTGAGGTGTTTATGCCAAAGATCACTTCTTTTTTCTTGTCGATGATGAGCTTGAGACAGCTGGCTTTCATCCTGTTAGCGACTTTGGTCATGCAGGAGATAAGCTTCTTTCTTATGTTGGGAGTCTTGTCTGAGAGTTAGAGTATGAGTTGCATTTCATCTACACAGGAGAGGATGTTGATGTTTGTGCGGATGACATTGGCTAGAGGGATCATGTATGAATTGAAGAGGGTGGAGCTGAGAGATGAACCGTGAACCACTCTGCAGATGAAGTTGCTGACTTCAGAGGACTAAGGTGTCAGGCTGGTAAATTGTGTTCTACCCGTTAAGAAGGATCAGATCCAGTGGAGAGCTGGTCCTTGGATGCCAAACTCTTTCAGGCACCAGATGAGAATGGGATGTGAGACAATGTGAAATTCTGCACAGCGGTCCAGGAGAATGAGGGCTGCCATGGCTCCTAGGTCAAGGATCATCTGGGTGTAGTCTGTGGTGCTGTTTCTGTATTGGGATTGGGCCTGAATCCGACTGCATGGCTTTGAGGAACTGGTGGTTATTGAGGTGGATGGTTAGATGTTGGTTGATTAGTTTCCCCTAAGACTTTTGCTGGCTATGGTAGAAGGGAGATTGGTCTGGTTTCTTGAGCAGCGGCATGATGGAGACGTTTCCAGATGTCCGGGAATGTGGCTGAGTTGAAAGAGGTGTTGAGGATAGGTGTTAGTGCTTTGCTGAGTCCTTTGGTGAAGGCGTGCAGGGGCAAAGGTCTGATGGAGCACCTGAGTGGATGGTCTACATAGTAGCAGCGAGGTCGACGGTAGTGACGGCAAGCCAAAAGTCAGAGTTTGTTCATAAGCTGTGATGTTGAGTTGCAACAGTAACTGGGTCCGGTTGGGGGTCGAAGTTGTTGGAAGTGATATTGTTAAAGAAGAATTCCAAGAGCTTGTTGCAGAGGTTTTGTGAGGGGGTGTTGTTAATGGAGACACTGAAATCTTTGATGTTGAAGATTTCCTTGCTACTGTTAGTGCTGGTGTTGATGCGATCTGCAAGAGCTGTGCCCTTGGTGTTCCGTATTGTTAGGTTTGTGATGGTGACAGATGGGTTTGCTGGAACTGATGAAGGTGTGCTGTGTGCAGGTCATAGTTGCTGCCTTATAAACTGTGATGTTAATTGAACAGAAAATTGGATCCAGCAGGTGTCTGGCAGTGTGGGTGGATTCTGTAACATGCTGGGTGAGGTCAGGGTTTCTGAGGTTTCTAGAAGGGTCATGGAGTTTTGGTTGGTGCGATCGTCTAGGTGTAAATTAAGGTCTCTGTGGAGGATGAAGGTGCTGGCTTTGAAGAAGGGTGCGACTAAGTCTGTAATGTCTCTGGTGAAATTTGTGCAGGTTCCTGGTAGCCGGTATAAGAGGGTTTCACCCAGAAAGAAGTTGTGTGTGATGTGTATCTTGTACGTGAGCTGATGGGGATGTTTGTGTAGGTGATGCAGCTGATGGTGTCTTCGACTATGATGGTGACTCTATCTGGGCTTGCCCTGACAGTCTTGCTTAACAAGCCTGTGGCCAGCGGGGCATGTTTCCGTGAGAAAGAGCAGGTCTGGAGCGTGGTTGTGCAGTAAGTGGTGTACTGCCATGGCATGTTTGGTGAGCAAGCAGGTGTTGAGGAGCATGCATGCAAGTGTGGCATGTTGTTTGGGTGGTGTTTGGTCTGTGTGAGCAGCTGGCTGGTTTATGAGTGTAAGTGTGGTGCTTTTAGTGCAGGTGTGGCGGGTGTAGGAGAGTGCATGAGAAATTGCAGGAGGCTTATGTGAATGCTCCTTCCATGTTGTGTGGTGTGGCAGCAGTGCAATGAGTGGCAGCCAGACTTAAGAGCATGCAGGAGCATAGCAGGGTATCAGTGGATAGTGTGAAAACAAGGATTTCTGGCTCTGTGTGCCGTCCGCACTGCTGCCATTATTAAATAAGTCCTGGAAGGTGAGAGGAACGCAGGGAATAGTGGGCAGGAAACCAGTAACGTCACCTTCAGTGCAAATGGGGAGTGAAATCCTCTTGCTTGGATTCTTCTTTTAAAGAGAGCTTTGGTGGGAAATCAGTGATGTAATTTCCTGTGCAGGTGGATGATGGGAAATCCAATGATGTTACTTCCTGTCCAGATTGATACTATAAGTCATATTAGAAGTTTCTTGAGATGACCTACACCTTGATGTACCATGGTTTCCTAGATGAGGCCCTGGAGGGCTGTGGCTAATGCTGCTAGTAGAAAATGCAGTAGAGTATCTTTTGAATGGGAACTCAAAAGTCACAATGTTATTATATATATATTTTTTTATAACACATTTTATTATTTTCTGGTGTAACAAAAGAAAAACCAGACAAGCATGTATCAGTATTGGGATACTAGTAGGTTCATGACAAATCAAGTCATCCTACATCCCCTGCTCTACATCCACCCCATAATGATATATAAGACACATTAGTTATTATTCCTGAAAGTGCAAATCTCAGTGTTCAGAGACTCAGTTGTCTGTAGAAGTGGCTCCAATATAATATTTCTATACTTAGCCCAGTCACTTGAAATCATTTGGTATTTTCGAGGACATCTTCTGGCTTTAGAGACAAGCCTTTCTAGTCTCATACAGCAATGAAGACTGTTCTTCCAGCCCTCTAAGGATGGTGGATTTGTATCCTTCAAACAATGAGCAATGTCTTTGCAACTACTGAATCGATCTGCAATAGCAGCATTTATGTCAGTCACTATTGCGATCTAAGACAATATGTTGCAGAGTCATCTTAGAATCTGTAGGAAGCATCCAGGCCTGTACTGCCACAAGCCTTGAGAGCAACCCCTCCCAAAATGTAGTGTCTACCGCACAGCTCCAAACTGTGTGCAAAAGGTGGTCCTTTTGTGACAAACATCTGCAAGCACGTAAGTGAAGCAACTGCCCCATTTTCCATAATTGTCTAGTGAGATATGTTAAGTGCAGATAATTTAGCTGAATAAGCTTATATTGTGAGGTGATAGCCAATTACTGGGGGAAAGCTTGAGCCTCCCTCCAGTCATCATCAGTTAGTGGGCCAGATCTTCCTTCCACGGATCCCGCAGTCAGGGAAAGGAGTCCGAGCAGTTATTCACCAATGTTCTATAAACCTGTGAGACCTTGTTATCCTGGAGTTTGTCAAGAGGAAATTTGTCCTTTAATGGGCTAAATGGGGGAAGGTCACCCAAACCACTAATGTATGACCCCATAGCCTGACACAGCTGCAGGTATTTGTAAAACTGATCACAGTGCAATTAAAATTTGTCTTCCAATGCTGTAAAGGACTTCATTAACAGTCTTGACATGACATCACCCTGTCTGGAGAGCCCTATAACACCCCCACCCTGAATTCCAACATTTCTGTTACCTTTCCAGTCCAAATCCATGCACATAAAGGTTTTTCCCTGATGAGTTTGTTTCCATCCCAGAGACCTAAGTGTTTCATGCTATAATTGAGGCGCAAAGTTAGTGGCTGGTGGCAACAGAAGAGGGGCAGTGCCCTCATTCAACAAATGCAGCAGCTGCAACCCCCATGGCTCATTTCTCTGTTGGGCCTCCCATATCAAATCACCACTCATTCACAATCACCAGGTGTGCCACCCTATAATAAGTAATGTATGGTGTTGCGATACCCCCATTCAAATGTAAATTTGAAACATTTCTGCAAGGCAATTATAGATCTATTATAATGCCACAGAAATCCTCAGAGTATTGAGATATTCCTGAAGCAGAGGTGGGGCAGGGGTAGTTATCCAGCTGACACATCTCAGAGGGATCCAAATGAGACAAGAGGGTGAACAGCCCATGCCCTCTGCAGTTCTGGTGTTACATAGACTGCTAAATAGTGAAAGCTGTGGAACCAATGAACTCACCGTATATCTGTAGCACCCTATGACCTGACACCCCCAACCCCATCAGATCGACCAGAAAAACAAATACATCACTGGCATACATTGCCACTCTCGACAGCTATGGGTATTCACATGAGCCCCCTGACCTGGCATCAGTCAATCATCCATTCAGCAAGAGGTTCTATTGCCAAGTCAAAGAACAGGTTGCTGTGCGGAAAACCCTGCTGCATGCCCACTTGCCCCTAAACAAGCTCAAGGATGCTTCTGAAAATTGAAGCATTTGTTGGTGAATCAACTTGGAACTAGTTCTATCTCAGGATTAGAACAACAACTTGATCATAGTAAATAAACATTACCAAATAAAAAACTCTCTTAAAAAGGAGGGGAGGGTATTGAAGCCTAAGTGATGGTATTTGTGCACACACATTATCTGCATCAATAGTATATTCGCACATTGGCCCCCACCCTACACGGCCACCCAACCTCACCAGCGTCCCAAGCCCACGCAGTAATGCAGTGATGTATTAAAAGTCTAACTGTTTCGGTCTCTTGCAACCAGTGTTAGATTCTGCATTTCTGCAGTGAGATTCACCACGCTCTGAGAAAGCCTGTGGGAGCCACGCTTTCCAGTTTGGCCGTGGCAATCATGAGCCTTTGGTTGTTCCTGTGGGGAAGGCCTCCCCTGGGATCTCTGCAAACTGTCTGTCTTAGGCAGAGTAGGGCAGTCTTCAATCCAACTTCAAGCTTGATCTGGTGTATCTAAAAGAAGGGCTTAGACTAAAAGAGCCCATTCAAATTCACAGGCTATAGGAGCATATATGCGGGTCCAATAGCTCTCAACTTAGCCTTGACCTGATCCTAGGTTTCGCATTGTTTTTGGACCAATATAGTCTGTAAAATAATAATCCTTCTAGATTCATAGATGGTTTCTCCCAAGGATCGGGCCTTCTGTTGAATATCTCCCAGTTTTGATAGTGTCTGGCAATGATGGGCTATGGCGCGCACCCCTGGGGGTGACTGCGGTGTTACCGTTTGATGGACCTGTTATATGATGAAATAGGGAGAAGAGGCAGACAGCTAAATTATGGACAGCAGCAGGTTTTCTATTTAACCTTCTGGGTCTCTTGCCCATGCTCCTTGGGAAATACACAGAGCGCAGATTATTTTTGCACGAGTAGCCCTCTGGTGCTTACACGCAGTGAACCAGGATCACAGAGGTTGTTTTTAATTGCAAATCCATTGAGTGGAAATCCCTGACCATGCCCTCTAGTGCAGAGATACAGGTCTTGGCCTCTCTAGCTCAACCACCTGTCGCACGTCTTGGCTCAAGAGAGAAGCATCTGTGCCAAGCACATCAGTCTTGTTCTTGAGTGACCTCTTGGAGCTTTAGGTTGCCTGCAGGATTAGATCAGTGAAGGAAGCATTGTCACTGGGGCATGTTGACTCCAGTTGCGGTGTTGCGGTTCCCGGATCCTTTACTATGTGTCCATGGGCAACAGCCTGATAAATCAGTCCATTTTCTGCTGTTTTGGTGCCAATAGTGAGCCGCCTTTGGCCCTTAGTCTCCTGGCAGACCTAATATGCAAGCTCATATGGACATATGGTGGGGGAACTCCGGTTCAAGCATGTCTTGCCAAGAGGCACAGCAGAAACCCCACCCAAAAGGGGGTTCTATAAAACCGGGCTATGCAGCTCTCCTCCAACCATTTGCGCTTTCTCCAATCAGAGCTCTGATCAAAAGTGCAGTACAGTAGACTTGGAGCCCCTAGGAACCTCCAAGCGTCCCCAATGCCAAGTTGAAGTGTTTGCTGTTTCTCGGTGCCCCCCCCCGGCTACAACATATGTTTGAAGGTGGCACCAACCACCAGGTTGAGAATGAGGCTCCAGAGGGCCCAGGCAAGCACTCAACAGGAAAGCAGAGCCTCATCAAAAGAGAGGGTGGAATTACCAACAACCCTCTCCCTCTATGGCAACAGGAACAGGTAGGATGCTTCACACAGCTCCACCCAGTAGACTCCATTGTCCCCTCACAACGGGGCAAAGCACCCCCAACAAAAGGAGGGCCCCTGACACTTAGGGGGTCATTCTAACTCTGGCGGGCGGCGGAGGCCTCCCGCCAGAGTTCCCCCGACAGAACACCGCTCCGCGGTCTAAAGACCGCTGCGGTGATTCTGTGTTTCCCGCTGGGTTGGCGGGCGACCGCCAGAAGGCCGCCCGCCAGCCCAGCGGTAAACCCCTTCCCACGAGGAAGCCGGCTCCGAATGGAGCTGGCGGAGTGGGAAGGTGCGACGGGTGCAGTTGCACCCGTCGCAAATTTCAGTGTCTGCTAGGCAGACACTGAAATTCTTTGTGGGGCCCTCTTACAGGGGCCCCTGCAGTGCCCATGCCATGGGCATGGGCACTGCAGGGGCCCCCAGGGGCCCCACGACACCCCATACCGCCATCCCGTTCCTGGCGGGCGAACCGCCAGGAACAGGATGGCGGTATGGGGTGTCAGAATCCCCATGGCGGCGCAGCAAGCTGCGCCGCCATGGAGGATTCCATAGGGCAGCGGAAAACCGGCGGGAGACCGCCGGTTTTCCCTTTCTGACCGCGGCCAAACCGCCGCGGTCAGAATGCCCTTGAGAGCACCCGGTGCTCTCGTGGTCGTTGGCCCTGGCGGTCAATGACCGCCAGGGTCAGAAGGACCCCCTTAGTCTGGTGTTCCACTTAGCCTCTTTGGCCCAGTCTGCCCTGAAAAGTAGGCCTCTCATACTGGTCATGTTGTTCTTCAGGGCTGGCCTTATTCCACTTTTCCAGCCTTTTGCTCCATCACTCTCACTTGGGCAACTCCAGTCGCTGTGGCTGGGTTTCTGCTTACTGGGCCTCATGGCCACAATCTGTATTCAGTCCCCTCCATTACTGCCAAGGGATGTATAGGCCCCTGCTGCCCAGACCTGGGGGCTGGCTGAGCTATGCACCAGGCATGACCAGCTGTCTTCAGCCCTCCTCTCTCTCTCCCACACCAGGGTGTCCTCACACCTGACATTCAAGCCTGCAGCTATCGGGTCCTACAATTGTTGTTTTGCTGTCTTTCCTTTCACTGGTAAGCAAGAAGTGCCTGCAGCCTTGGCCTGCCAGGGCCTGCAGTTAACTGAGTAGCACCCCAGGCATACGCCAGAGCTTAGGCGTTTTTGAAGCCGGGCAGTGCAAAGAGAAGAACTTGCTGTAGCAACGAGGTGAGAAAATAAAACAATGGGCAAAGGACTGCCAGCAACTTGCAAGGTAACTGATTTCCAATGTTTGTGCGCAAGTCCCTAGCTGTGTTTCCCACCTAGACCGAAAGGAGGGGGAAGATGGGAATGCAACGATGAGAGGAAAATGCATGACACGCTTCAACAAGGCAAATTATGTAATGTGTTTTATATAATAAATGAAGACACTACATTTGTCTCCCTCTTTCTAAACAAGCTAATGCCCCACGTCACTTGAAGGAACACCACTGTTAGGACTGCATCCTCTGGGAACATTTTGCATCAATATTGTTATACTGGTATTTAAACCCATGTGGGCATTGGCATTATCATTCACATCAAGGGAATTGTAATCCTGTAAGGCTCATCCAGTATTAAAGGTATTTGTGGCATTTCAGAATAAACTGGCTTAGACACAACAACATGGGAGCTAATCCAGCACTGACCATTTTTCAACAGGAGAGCCGTACCCCCTTCCTTGATAACTTGAACAGGATCACTGATTTTACTATTATTGTTTTTTTTTTCCAGTATACTTGATCGTAACTCGATCACCTGCTTGGATGGATGACGTCCCAACCTTATTTTTGTTGTCATAGTTACATTTGATTTTGTGTTGTTTCTTAGCACAAATTTATGCAGTTGAACCTTATCTGCGACGGGAAAACTATTCTCCCATTTTTTCATGCCTTGGATCAATATGACAACAACCTAATAATGGCCATTCTTCCACGGAGTAATTCAAATGGTGTTTTACCTGTTGTGCTATGGGGAGTGGTACAGTAAGACCATAATCTAGTTCTCAGAGTTGCCTCGTAATGGACATGTGACATAGTGCCATTTGGATGGTTTCTTTGGTGAGCCTGTTGGCCATTTCCACTTGCCCATTGCTTTGTGGATGGTATAATGAAGATGTCAAATGTTCAATGTCCTTATTCTTTAAAACGTTCAACATTTCTTGAGGTGAAGTGAAACCCATAGTCACTAATCAAATGGTGGGAAAAAAACTTCATGGCAGAAAACCTTTTTAAGGAAATTTAACACCACCATAATGTTATATATATAATATATATATTTTTACATCTTTGCTCAGTGGGCCACATACATAACTTTTTTTTTTTTGTACTTGTTATACCCACATGTCCTTCGCCGGCCAGATGAGTTTACCCTTGAGGGAATTGGGTGGGACATATCAACACACAGCGCTACATATTCCTCATTGGTAAGGTCTTCTTTTAGCTTCCAAAAGGGCTGTAAACACACACTCAACCTTCTCTCACAAGGCCATCCAATCACAGCTAATTCCTTGACTTAAGGTACTTCATCCTCACCAGATGCTTGCATTCATTCCCTTCTGGATATTGTCTCAATTGCTTCATATTTATCAGACAATCATAAAACTGTTAAATCATCATCCTCTTCTGATTCTTCCTTGTTTCTTTCATCCTCATATGGGGCACGTGATATATAATCTGTAGACTCATTATGTCGCCCTGAAATATGTACCACCTTGAACTGACGCTCTTGCCACTTACAAGGCAGTTTTGCTAGTCTAGGGAAGAATTTTCCATATTTTTCATTCTAGAATGCTCACCAATGGGTTGTGGTCAGTTTGAAGTCTGTTTTTTTTTTTTTGCCCGATATAAAACAGTTAATCTTGTTGACCACCCACACATGCCAAAAACTAATGTTCAATGAATGGGTATTGTGCTTCTGGCCCCAAAGGCAATGGAGTTATTATCTTATATTGTCTTTTGACTGAGCAACTTAAGCCCAGTTGGCTTGCATTGATAGTGAATATACACTGTAGTTATTCATTAAAGGATTTCAATGACAGGATTTTTTCTATTTCCCTCTTTAACTGAACCATGCTTACTTCACTTTGCTTATTCCAAACAAACTCCTTTTTTTTATCAGATTGCGCATAGGTTTAACTTTTTCCACATAGTTCTTAATGAACTTTGAATGGAATTTGCACAGTCCTAAAACTAATAGAAATTGGCAATAAAGAGGACTTGGTTTAGATACAATTTGTTTTTATTACATTACCTGCATATTCTACATTGTTATTTAAAAAAAAGAAATCTTTCTAAAGTGTTAACCCACTTTCTTTCCTGTATTCTCTGTAACACCTGTTTTAAGATTTCAACATATTCATCAAATGTTTAACTGTAAATTGAAGCATCATCATGGAAAGCTCTTACTCCAGCCGTTCCTTCAAATGTCTGTTCATAATACAATGAAAAACAGCAGAACTGAGGCCGAATGACATGCAGCAAAATTGAAATGTTCCCTCTGGTGCAATGAACTCCGTATATATTCTTGAATCTTTGTCTAAAAGCAGTTGATTATATGCAGAACTGAAGTCAGCAGTATGAATACTTCATTTAAGTTCATCACCATTTTATTAATAAGAGGTAATGGTTTACAGTCTGTCTCCACAAATCAGTTTAGTTGTCGAATGTTGGTGTAGGGCTGTCTTTCCACTTATCTTTTAGGGATGACCACTGGAGACATCTCACTTTTTAATATTACTGGTTTTGAGTTTACTTTTATAATTCTGTGGTATTTGAAGTCCTCTAAACATCCAAGTTTGTTGTTGAACTCAGCTTTTTATTCTTCTAATACAGACATGACATTGTATTTGTTTGCTAAAAAATGCTTGGTGGTTTGTATGGATTAATTATCCTTTTTATGTTTTGTTGTTCCACCCAACCTAAAATATTGACATTACAGTCCATGTAAACTTTCGCTACATAGTTCCTCTATTAAATATTAAGTTTGCGTTGAATACTCTATCCAACTTTATTTTTTGGCCTCCATGTGCTCCAGGTACTATTCTTCTACACTTTAGTGTTTCTTTGTTCGTAAGGTGGTCATATGTATCCTTAAATCCTATGTCAATTAAAACAATTCCATGGCTACTAAAAACATTAGGTTCTCCATTCGTTCTTCTTCTTGCATGCCACTTTCTTCCTTTACAGTATATACTTTTCTTCTTGCCTAGTGTAGACTTGTATGATTTCATGACATACCCTTTTTTCCACATCTTTTCCACGTTTTTCCCACAGCTGGATAGGATTTACTTGATGCCAAATGGTATGTTGATCACCATCTATAGCATACAGCTTGGGTATGTGATATTTTTCTTGATTTCTTTTGAAATTGTATTTTTGATTTAGGTCATCCTCCTTGCGTGTCATGTTAACCTCTGAATATTTCAAATCTAGGTTGCGCAAAAGGTTGACACTTCTAATGAATCTTTTCACACATTTTATAGTTGACATTACTTTTTCCATGCCAGGGTTTTTGTAGCACAAAAGTTTTTCTTGGGCTTTTCCAGCTTCTGGTGAATCACTGCATCGATCCCATCTGTCGTCTGCAATTTTTTTTTTTTGGTGTAGCTAGAAGGCAAGACGATAAAACAAAATGTATTTAATAAATGAGCACCAGCAACTGGCGAGTTAACTGAATTTGAATGTTTGTGGGAACACAGTGTAGAGGCTCGCACACATACACAGAAGGGAGTGGGAAGATAGGAGTGGAACAACGATAAGGAAATTCATGACATGTTTCACCAAGGTAAATTATGCACTTGCCTTTCGAAGTATAGGGTCTGGCCGGACCACACTGGGCCATCGGGAGTGTTACTGGTGTGGAGGTCTGGCCCATGGAGATTAAGATTTCTGAAGGATAGTAAGGGCACCACTGATTAAGATCTAACAAAGTCCAGTCACCACCTCCTCCCCCCAGTGTTATCCTTGATCTGAGAATCTTCCCTTTTATTCCCCCGCCAGGATGACAAAGGAGACCGGTTAGGATCAGAAGCCACGCAGGGAGGAGTCTCCTGAGAAGACGTGCCTCTCTGTAGCTCCAGCAAATACCGGGACTGGGACCCCCCCTCCTCGTCCCCACCCGTGTTTGTAAATGGGTGTGATCCACCCACTCTGGGGACAAGCTTGTGTGCCCTCCCACTAGTGTGTGCTGCTGCACAAGGAGAGTGTGACACAGGACATGGCTGTGACAGCCAGATTCGGTGACTGGACCAAAGGAAAGATGGGGGAGATGCCGCGGTGATAGCAGGCCTGCAATCTGCTGGCCTGCTGAATGCTGTGAACGACACCTGCAGGGGGGGTGACCAGATTGCTGGGGGAGCACAGAAGGTGACTACAAGACTCCCTGCGGGACCTGAGACAGTCTTGTAGACTTACCCAGGTGAGAGGTACGCCCCCTGGCGGATGAAAGGAGATGAGCAAGGCCCAGTGCCTGGGGGGTCAAACAGAGCCACAGTGAGAGTGGAGGGGACTGTCCCCCCTTCCCCCCCCTTTTTTTTGTTTTTGCAAAACCACATTCAATCATCAAGGGCTCACAGAGTGGAGCCCTGTCCAGCTTGGATTGCCCTACAGAGTGTGAAGGAGCAGCAACTTGGACCTCAATTGGAATACAAAATCAAACTGGCTATTGGAGTTATGGCCTTGGGTGATTTGAGACACCATAAAGCACCAGCTGGGGGACATCACCGCCTGACATGGACCAAGCAATTGCAGTCATAGATAGGTTTCCCGCCTCCTGATTCGGAAACCTGCCTGGCTGGATTACAAGACCATGCAGGGGTTCTCCTGTGTTCCGCGGGAAGGGACATGTGGACGTGTAGACAGAGGCCCAGATGATTATGTTAATTTTTTGGGAGTGGGAGGAGAGAGAGAGAGAATTAAGTGCCCCCGCTGCCTGTTTTTCTCTGTTCTGTCTGCCTAGGTCGCTGGGCTGACACTGGATTCCCCCCGCCTCCAGGGGGCTTCTTATGTGAAATGGGGGTTGATGCCCAGCTGCAGTCCCATACTTGGATCTGGCCTGCTACATTTGTCCACTCAGTGCAGATTGGATACTTCTGGGGATTCCCGAGGTCAGCCTAAATGATTTCTGCAGTGATTACTCCATTGGCGTGCCCGCTTTAACCCCACAGTACATCGCGGGGTGAGCCTGCTGCTAACAGTATGTTCCATGGGGCATGGCGAACACGCTCTGGTCCCCGGACCTGCTAGTGACAGTCTGGCGTGGATGCTGCCCTAAACCCAAGGGAGACCTTGGCACAGCCTTTAAGTCATGCCACCCTATCGAGAAGGGGCTGGAAGGATAGCTCAGGGTGTTGCCTCTAACAAGGAGCCCAACTTGGGGGAGCCCATGCCCCCATCTGATCCGGACTGCAAAAATCTATTTCTGGAAGACAAAGCCATCACAGATAAAATAGATGAGGTGTCCACCATGGTGACATTACTGCGTCAAGACATGGACAGTCTTGAGGGAGTGTGTGGACAATTTGGGCACTAGAGCAGGATGGCGCAGATGAATTACTGGGGGCACATGCCAGCTAGCTGGCATATCGGGAGAGGAGTCTGCAGGCACAGGAGGCTAAGTTGGCAGATCTGGAAGACAGTTCATGACGCAGCAATGTAGGAATTTTAGGCTTGCCTCAAGGGACAGAGACCACCCCAGTGGAACAAGTTTTGGAATCTTGGGTACCTGTGGTGCTACCTGGGTTGGGGGAGGCTAGGGAGAGCTGCCAGTGGATAGAGCCGACAGAACGCAGAGCGGTAAACCCCAGCCAGGGGAATGCCACATACGCTGATATCCCAGATGTTGTGATACAAGGATAAGATGGGCGTTTTAGCAGCGGCACGACAGCAGGGCAACGAGGAATTTATTTCTACCCATACTACTGTGTAGCTACCCAGAAGAGGTGAAGGTCATTCATGGAGGTAAAACGGAAGCTCAGGAATCGAGGCCTAGCCTACATGCTGTTTCCACGAACGTGCCTGCAAGTAGATATTTGTTGATCAGGCAGAGGACACTACAGTGAATTGAAACTCATTTACTGGTAATCTAGAAGGGACCAGGTGTCTAAAGACAAGGGTTATGAGAATCTAGTCATATGCGAGGAAACATCAGGCACGGATAGTGATGTTACAGGAAACACACTTGCTGTCACAGGAACATGAGAAAATACGCACCAGGGCAGGCCATGGTACTCCAGCTTTACCTTTTAGTTGTGGTGGGTGCTGCTGTGGGTGGATGCTGGGTTCCTTTTAAGGTGGATGATGAGTTAAAGTCAGTGGGTGGTTGGTATGTAGGAGTAGTGGGGGAGATAATCGGTACACCCATGGCATTGCTGAACACATATGCTCCAAACATAGATAGCCCAGATTTTTGTGACGGAACTGTGTGCCTTCTGATACCCTATGCTCACCACAATATTATCTGGATGACTTTACTGCAACTGTGTGCTCGATAGGAACCAAGACACTGCTGTTAGGTCACTGGGCAGGTCATCTAGGGTGTTAATGGAAGGGGTGCACACGTAAAACCTCCCGGAGCACGGCTCAGCGAGGGGTTATTCTTTTTACTCCCCTCTCCACTGTACCTTCTCTAGAATAGACTATTTATCCACCTGGAACAAGCTGTGCGCTTTGGCATGGCCCGGTATTTGGACCAAACCCTTTCGGACCATTTGCCTTTGCAGTGGTATTGCAGGACCAAGCCTATGTGGTACCAGTGCCACAGTGGCATACACAACCCTGGGCATTACTAAATCTGGTGTTCAGGCAAGAAATTAGAGAGGCTGTGCAGGAATCCTTTACTATTAACGCAGGGACAGTGACGTTGGCCTGGGTGCTCTGAGAAGTATTCAAGGTGACTATACGGGGGAAATGTATGGCTATGACCTATGGGGTTTGAAAATCCCCATGGCACACAGTCTCAAAACGGGAGTAGCGGATAGTGGACATTGCCAGGCAAGCACCTCACACTGAAAGGGTATGGGAGATGCAGCATGGCCTGCAGGGGGAGTTAGATGAGGCCCGGAACACACTTCGGAAACATGATTATGAACTGTACACAGAAATGCAACATGGACAGGGTGGAATGTTGTGTCCATTAGAGACACAAAATGGGTGACTGACGGCTCTTGAGGATATCCTGACTCACTTTATGTAATTTTACACAGCACTTTATGCATAAACAGGTCAGAACGATGAGGCAGGTATTACCACTGTTTTAGACGAGGCACCTCTGTCCAGGGTGGATGAGGTCACAAGAGCCATATTGAACTGAGGAAACAGATATACGGTGAGCCATTAAACATATGAACACAGGGAAGATGCCAGGGATTAATGGACTCAGTGTTGAATTCTACAAGACATATGTGGACTTGTTGTGGGAAACGTTGCTGTCCATGTACACGGAAGCCTTTGAGACGGGTTTACTACCGGAGTAGCTAAGGGAGACTAAAACATTAGTCCTGCCTAAGCCAGACAGGGACCCCACAGACTGTGAATCGTACAGCTCTTTGTTGATGATAAATGTAGACACAAAAATTCTGGGGACAATTCTGGCCCATCAGTCATCAAAGGTTGCGGAGGGGGTTATACATACAGATCAGTCACGGTTCGTGGGCGGCATACTACCACCACTAACATCAGGAAGGCATTCCTTATTTTGGAACAGGCTATGAGAGGGGAAGAGCCCTGTGCGCTCACCAGTCTAGACGTTCACAAGGCCTTCAACACTATAACCTGGATGTTCATGAGACGTAGACTCCAGCAATATGCCCTAGGGCAGATTATCTGCAGTAGGTGAAAATGCTTTACACTGACAGCACAGGGCCAGAGTGAAGGTTGGCCACAGAACCTCAGACAATTGGCCGGTTGAGAGGTGATAGTGCCAGGGGTGCTCCCTCTCCCATCTGATGTTCACCTTGGTTGTAGAGCCACTATCTCAGCTCATCAGATCTAGACACAAGGGTGCTGGAATCATGGTGGGAAGTGAGCAAGAGATCGTCTCGTAATAGGCTGACGATATTTTGCTGACCTTGAGGAATCCAGTAGATACCTGGAGTGCGGTATAAGACACATTGCAGGAGGTGGAGGGGGTGCACTCTGGATTCCAGCTAAATGCTGCCAAATCTGTGCTCTACCCTCTAAAGGGGGGGGGGGCGTGGCTGTGGACACAAAGTTACCTAATATAAAAGTGCAGACAATACCGGTCAAGTATCTGGGTGTATTTTTAAGTTCTGACATGACTGAAACCTATGGTTCAAATGTGGCTGCACTTCTGGATGGACTAGAATGGAGTGTGAGTAAATGGTTGCGATTTACGATGTCCCTTATGAGACCCATAGCCATACGCAAGATGATCATACTACCTCGTATACTGTACATGCCAAGGAGTACCCCAGAGTCTTTTTTCCACCGGCTAAATTAATAACTTAGATTGTTGTATTGGGGGCATGGAAGGGCACATATTAACCTGGCAGTCTTGAAATTCCCATGGGACAGCGGAGGGCTACAGATGTGGAACTTCAGGGTTTATTACTGGGTAACATACTCAATACCGTGGTTTAAGGACAGGGACAGCGACCTTGTTGCAGTGATACTGGCTTGCCTGATCCAGCACCAGAAACACTTGCTGTTGCCTCTAGTCAGGCACATCAAGACTCTCCAAAATATATGGGAATGTATAACAAGGTGAGAAAATGAGAAGTATATTTGCATGCAACAACTGGTTCCTTGGTACACTGTGGTTCGTCGCGGCCTGAGGGGTACCTGTGCTGCTTGGGGGACCTAAACAAAGATGGCTGGATAGTGGGTTATGTTGACTTCTGCGCTAGATGGGCTGTTGAAGGCAGCTGCTTTCTTGCATATCCTGGTTTAACTGCAGCTATTCAGAAGGCTTGGGTGGGGTTTCCACAGGAACCGGAGACAGATCTTAAACCAGATATTACCGAATATGGGGGGAGACCACCACCTCATTACACGTCTGTATGCCATGCTCACATCCTTCACAGCTACCCGTACTGTGACACTGAAAACACCATGGGAGGGAGATGAGGGTGAGGAGTTGAGGAAGCGAGAATTGGCCTCCGTGTTGGCTAACTGCAGAAGAGTGGCCTGTAATGCACATTATAAGCGTGTAGACAGAGATTCTTATGCCGCAGTGGCTGCATAAGCTAGATTCTTCCAAGCGGGAGCACTGCCCTTAATAAAGATCTACTGTTGGGACTTATACCCATATGTGGTGGACATGCCAGCATTTGGGGCAAAGTGCTTTCAAGTGTTGAGGGTTCTGACTGAGATGCCACTGATGCCAACGATTCAGCTATGTCTTTTGGACTTGGTGACTTAACCTAAACACACTAAACATGCTGAGAAGGAATTGTCACTGGGCTTGGCTTTAGCAAAGAAACGCATAGTGCTAAGGTGGATGATCAATTGAGTGCAGACTAGGAAACAATGGCTGTGGGAACTACCGAAATGGTTATGAACGGAATGTGGGGTAAGACATAGATTGTTGTACGGCGGGACTGACCAAGGTGGTAAGATGGAGTGGGACTTGGTGGATGTTTGATTGCAGCAGGAACTTAAGGAGCCTACTGCTGAACAAGAAGTGGATCCTGAAGATGACTGATATCTGATGCTTTGGGGTTCAAGAGGGGCAATGATGATTCGGAATGAACATCCCTATGTGTATTGCCTACAGTTTACCTACAATGCCTGGATGCCTTATACAGGTTAATAGTGAGAGATGTGTGTGGTGACATATACCTCTCTCTCTCTGCGTCTGTGGGGGATGGATGGAGGTGAGGGAGCGTTCCCGATTTGTATTGTCGTTTGATTGAACAGAAGGTGTAACCCCACACTGAAATACTTTAATCCCTCACTGGGGCCAAATAAAATGAAGCAAAGTACAATAGTGAGGTCGGTGCTAAGGTGATCTAATTAATGAAAATCTTTAAAACTCTGTTCACTATTAGATTATAGTGGTGAAATATTCTAGAAGCCTGTTTGGGATCTTGCCTTGCCTCTTAGCAGCAGAAGGCACCTGCTCTTCTTTTCTTTGTACTAGAAGACATACGTAACTGGGTTTAATTTTTATTGAGAACTTGAAGATTACAACGTGAACATGCAAAATAAGCAAAAACTACCTTTGACCGTACGCCATTTTGTTCATTTTTCTTTGATCAATGCTTTCCTAACTAGTAATATATATGTTATGCAGCTTTTCAGACACCCACGGGCATGCCTTATGGGACAGTCAATTTACAGAATGGCGTAAACCCTACTGAGACTCCAGTCACCTGCACTGCTGGTGTTGGGACTTTTATTGTGGAATTTGCCACGCTCAGTCGCCTCACTGGTGACCCCATATTTGAGGACGTGGCCAGAAGAGCCCTGACTGGGTTGTGGAAAAGCCGTTCTGAAATTGGATTGGTGAGTAAAACGATGACAAATGTCATATTCAGCATGTTTACTACAGCTGAAGCCACAATATACCTCATGTGTTTATTATAAATTACAGAAATTAACTTAAAGAAGGCCTGCTTATAGAATAGCATACACAGGGCCAGATGTACAAAGCACTGGTCGTAAAGTACTGGTCACAATATGCAACCAGTATTTTTTGCAATCAGTGCAGTATTTTGCAAACTGACTTATGTACTAATAGGTTGGTTCACAAAGCACTGAATTGTAGTGGGTCGCAAACTCGACCTAGAACATGAGTATTACTGAGGTAGTTTGCAAGTTGTGACCCACTATGATCACAGGGATAGTGGCATGCTAGTCAGCAGACCACTATGCCTGTGATTGTTTTTTATATATATATATATATATATATATATATATATATATATATATATATATATATATATATATATATATATATATATATATATATATAGTATTGTTATAATATGTTATAATTTGTTAGCCATGCTACTGAAAACTAAAGAAGGACTATAACATTTAAATAGTTAGGTGAAAAAATGTCTGCCTATGTCCAGTTGAAGGCTTTTGCCGAAACGCGTCGACATTTGGCCGGGACAGCGTGTGTGTGTTCTTTTTGGGCACTTAATTGATTATTATTCTGTATATTTTTTAAAGTGCCGTTTGCTCATTATTTGGATGAATTTTCTCAATTAATGGAGACGACGATTTTTCATATGACTGATTTTTGGAAATTGTGCTCATTTTCTACTTCTCACGAGCTTTTGGATATTGTGCAGCCTGTTGGTGCTTTATTAGGCTTCACCGTTCTTTGAAAATTTGAGATATATATATATGTTTGATGGCATGTGTAGCTGCAGATACACATGCTGTGCATATCCCGCCATCTAGTGTTGGGCTCGGAGTGTTACGAGTTGTTTTTCTTCGAAGAAGTCTTTTTGAGTCTCGAGATCGAGGGACTCCTCCCATTTCGGCTCCATTGCGCATGGGCGTCGACTCCATCTTAGATTGTTTTCTTTCCGCCATCGGGTTCGGACGTGTCCCTCTTCACTCCGTGTTTTGGTTAGGAAAGTTAGTTAAATCTTGGAAAATTTGACGGTATTGTTTGCGTTCGGTTTCGGGTTAGTTAACGCAGATCGACACCGAATTAAAGAAGAGCTCAGGTAGCCCTTCGGGGCTTCTACCCCCCGACGGGGCCTGGTCGGCCCGACCGCGTGTGTTTTCAAGGCTCATGGAACGGACCCCATTCCGCTTCTGCCCTTAATGCCATAACAAGTGTCCATACACAGATCAACATCTGGTCTGTAATTTGTGTTTGTCCCCCGAACGCAAAGAGGATACTTGCGAGGCCTGTCGGGCATTTCGGTCGAAGAAAACGCTACGGGACCGGAGAGCACGAAGGCTTCAAATGGCGTCGGTGCCGTCAGGACACCACGACGTCGAGGAAGAAGAGACTTTCTCCATTGCTGACTCGGACGAACCCGAAACGGAGCAGACGCCGAAAACTGTGAGTAAAACAGCCCCGGCCAAAACTCGCGCCAAAATCATGACGGCCCAGGGGACGCCACCGCCGGCAGGCCATGGCTTAACCTGTAAAATCGGTGACCGACCATTGGCACCGAAAAAGGGCACAAACGTGTCGAAGTCATCCGACTCCGATCGAGATACCGGCACAGAACATACTCGACACCAAGACCCTGGTTCCGACCAAACTCGACATCGAGATACTGGCACCGAGATAAGTCAGCACCGAGACATCGGAACAGCGAAACCGAAAAAAGTGGCTTCGGAGCCGAAAAAGAGTGTAGACAAAGTTTCGGTACCGAAACATCCAGCTTCGGAGCTGAAAACAAGCTCCTACTCCAAAGAACAAGGCCTTTCAGCACAACTGCAAGGCCATAAATTTGGACAAGAGCTAGAAGCAGGGGAGCCAGATTATACACAAAGGAGGCTCCATATTCAAAAGGATACAGGGAAAATAAGAACTCTCCCTCCTATAAGGATGAAAAGGAAACTTGCTTTCCAAGACAAAGAAAAACAACCACAAGCAAAAGTGGCAAAAGCATTAACTCCACATCACTCTTCGCCACAACCATCACCACACCACTCACCGCAACTGTCACCAATTGCAACACCCCCTATGATGCAATCTCCAACGCACACAGGGATGAGCCAGGATGACCCAGATGCATGGGATCTCTATGATGCGCCTGTATCAGACAATAGTCCAGACTGCTACCCAGCAAGACCATCACCACCTGAAGACAGTACTGCCTACACGCAGGTGCTGTCCAGAGCAGCGGCTTTTCACAATGTGGCACTGCACGCTGAACCCATTGAGGATGATTTTTTATTTAATACTTTGTCGACGACACAGTCAGTACCAAAGTCTCCCAATGTTACCAGGGATGCTGAAACACGCGAAACAAGTATTTCAAGAACCTGTCAAAGGCAGAGCCATCACACGTAGGGTGGAGAAAAAGTACAAACCTCCCCCTACAGACCCCGTGTACATCACACAACAACTGACACCTGACTCAGTAGTAGTGGGCGCAGCACGTAAAAGGGCTAATTCACACACCTCTGGAGATGCACCACCACCCGACAAAGAAAGTCGAAAGTTTGATGCAGCGGGAAAGAGAGTTGCAGCACAAGCGGCCAATCAATGGCGCATTACCAATTCACAAGCTTTATTGTCAAGATATGACAGAGCTCATTGGGATGAAATGCAGCACTTTATAGAACATCTGCCCAAAGAGTTCCAAAAGCATGCACAACAAGTGGTGGAAGAGGGCCAAAGTATCTCAAACAACCAGATACGTTCGGCAATGGATGCAGCGGACACAGCCGCAAGAACTGTGAATACAGCGGTCACTATTCGGAGACACGCATGGCTACGCACCTCCGGGTTTAAGCCAGAGATCCAACAGGCTGTGCTTAATATGCCTTTTAATGGACAGCAGTTGTTTGGGCCAGAGGTGGACACAGCTATAGAGAAGCTGAAGAAGGACACTGATACGGCCAAGGCCATGGGCGCGCTCTACTCCCCACAGAGCAGAAGCAGATTTAAAAAGACACAATTTAGAGGGGGGTTTCGGGCTCAAAGAACAGAACCCTCAACCTCACAAACCAGACCCACATACCAGGGCCAGTATCAAAGAGAAGGCTTTCGGGGACAATACAGAGGTGGACCATTCCCTAAAACTAGGGGAAAGTTCCGAAGACCCCTCAAACTAAACAGTAACTTTACTGTCTCAAATCCCCAACACATAACACCAGTGGGGGGGAGACTCACAGATTATTACCAGAATTGGGAGGAAATAACAACAGACCCGTGGGTCCTAGCCATTATCCAACATGGTTATTGCATAGAATTCCTACAATTACCACCAAATGTGCCTCCAAGAACACAAATGTCCAAACAGCACTTAGATCTATTACAAATAGAAGTCCAAGCGTTGTTACAAAAAGACGCAATAGAACTAGTACCCAACCATCAGAAAGGAACAGGTGTTTATTCCATGTATTTTCTAATACCCAAAAAGGACAAAACTCTAAGACCCATCTTAGATCTCAGAACACTAAATCTTTACATCAAATCAGATCACTTTTACATGGTGACACTTCAAGACGTAATCCCCTTGCTCAAACAACAAGACTACATGTAAACTTTAGATCTCAAGGATGCGTACTTCCATATACCCATACATCCTTCAAACAGGAAATACTTAAGGTTTGTAATCCAAGGAGTACATTACCAGTTCAAAGTGTTACCATTCGGGATAACAACAGCACCAAGGGTATTTACAAAATGCCTTGCAGTAGTAGCGGCACATATCAGAAGACAGCACATACACGTAATCCCATATCTAGACAATTGGTTAATCAAAACCAACACTCAAGAACAGTGTTTTAAACACACAAAATACGTCATAGAAACCCTTCACAAACTGGGTTTCTCACTAAACTACCAAAAATCACACCTTCAGCCATGTCAAATACAACAATACTTAGGAGCAACAATCAACACAAAAAAAGGGATTGCCACTCCAAGTCCACAAAGGTGAAGAACCAGAACCTTATGGGCCTGGCGGCGCAGGGTACGCCTGAAATCTCCTTGGATTCACCTGCCTCAACTAACAGAGACACGGGACACTCTGTCAGGCGTAAAAGATCAGATTTTATTAGCTGCAGCTAGTACAGTTGTCCAAGAAGTACACAAGGTATGTTCTCAGGAGACTGGCACTTTACTTTGTGGCGCACAATCTTATATACCGTATAAAAACCATTTATTAACTACATACACTCCCAGAACACATAGAAAGGAGCCAGTAAGAATAATGTAAAGATAGAACAGAGCCAATAGAAATGTCGGAAAACAAGACAGCACCAATAGAAGGAATTGGAAAACAAAGTATCAAGTGACTTAAGGTTGCCTCCCCTCCAGCTGTGTTTGTCACCCCTCCCTTGAACTAATTCATTAACCGATCCACAACGAAGTTGCATGTGGTGTGATAAGTTTGTGTGCGTTTGGAGGACAGTTGTGAAATGAGAGAATACTAGCAAAGGACAGCGAAGGCCAGACGATAAGATAAGATCGGCGGAGAATAGTGTGAGCCTACAGATAGTTGAAACAAGGATTAGAAAACCAGACAGGGATTAGTGTACTCGGTCAGACCTTAATACCAGCCTTGTAAAGATAGAGGCAGAAGGCTGTTTTGAACACCATGTTGCAGAATAAGCAGAAAAGGCAGAATGGACTTCGTTCGCTGTGCTGCCTGAGTGAAGGCAACATAAAATGGCGGCGGGCCACAAAATGGCGGGTCGATACGATCGTATTAAAAATCGAATTTCCTCAGACCCTCCTTTTGCCAGAACTCAGGCAAGATACACAAACTCATGTTAATCTGAGTCGATGTCTATGGCCATGAGGTCATCAAGCTGTTGCTGTACCATCATTTTGATATTCTCTGCTCTTTGTGACTTGGGTTTGGGAATACATGCAGTAGCACATAGGTTGCAGATGGCAGGACCGCAGTGCATACAAAGACAACAAGAGAATATAAAAGCTAAAATTACTCCAAAGAATGTCAATACCTTCCAACCCCATTTGGACAGTAATCCCCAAAACCACTCTGAAAAGGACCAATCTCCTTCGTCCTGATGAATCGACTTGGAGATTATGTGTAACTTAGAGATAGCTTGGTATACTGTCGGAGCGTCATTAGGTATGAAAATACAGCAACTTGATCCGATCAATTTGCATACTCCACCACGGTCCGCAAGAACAAAGTCTAAGGCAACACGGTTCTGCAAGGTCATAAGACGATCAGCCTGTAGTTCAGCTGTAATGTTACTTAAAGCTCCTACAGTGATGTCTATGGTGGTTTCTACGACACGAACCAATTGCCTTATATTTCTGCTGTTGGCCATTGGACCCCAGAAGGGAAGAAATCCTTTGAGGAAATCTCCTCCCTCTTGTCCTGCTGTGTCTTTCGAATCCACAATCCCTCTGCCATATCTATTTTTATGATGGTTCGCAGGAGCGGTGTATGTAGGGGGAAGAAGAAAGGCTATATAACAAGTACCAGAGAAATCAGCTGGCAACCATGTATAAGCCCTATCGTGGCAAACGAAGTATGTACCTTGAGATGGTACTAACGGCAGTGAATTCAGGGCTGAATAAACATATGTATGGGAACATAAACTTTCTCTTTGTCCGGTGTTTGGAGTTCTACCATTTATTTGCAGACAGAAATTTCCTTGTTGGGGTATGACCCGTATCGGAGGAGATTTTCCTTGCTTAACCTTATCATTGAGGCTGGAAATGTAATTAGTTATGTTCCAATTGGTATATGCTTTTCTTTCATCTATGGAAGCTTCACTTTTTTCCATGATTTTAGCCATAGCTACCATTCCCTTTATCAATAAACTATGACTGAAATTTGAACCAACACTATGTGAACTGACAGGTTGTTTAATTTTACTTTGATATGCATTATTGAAAATAACAAAATAAGCCCAAGCGGAACCTTCATAGGAGAATGGAAGAACTAAATATGGCATTCCTTTTTCTACCGTATGTGGTATGAGTCCACACACCCAACAGTCAGTTGTATTGATCACTAACTGATGTTGATGTAACAACTGGACGAAGGAATTGTTAAAGTATTCAGTTCTTCTGATGAGTTCATGCTGGGGAAGAGTGTGAAATAGGTGCGGAGAGATAGTAGAAGAAGATGTAGAGGTAGGAGAAGAGACAACTTTTTGCTGCAGAGTAATAATGATCCAGTTTACAGATGCCAAAAGAATACACGACAATATAATGACGCATAGAGCAATACTACAACGACTATATATTTCTTTACAATTATTCTTTACATTTTTACTTTCTCTTTTATCTAATGTAGCCTCCATCTTTCTAAGTGGATGCTCACGGCAATCTTCCTCAATCACTGTAGTCACGATTATCTACCGTCCTATGACACTGTGAGGTCCTGCAGGCCTATTGCCACTTACTCAGGTCGTAACTAAGACTCCTACCGTGACCCTGCAACCGGGATAGAGTACTACATAGGAGAGAAATTTACAAGTTCTTTGGTCTTGGTCTCAAATTATAGCGTTCCTGTCCAGAGGCAGTCTGGTTTTGAAACAATGTTCCTGGATTTGTCGTGTTCAAGCGACGATGCGATGGTATTGCTTCTTGAAGGATGTCGTCGTCCTCTTTCTCAGAAAGTGTTCCAATTAGACGCGCATCACTGAATGGTACAAATTGCGGAACTTTCTCACTTTCAGAGTCACTGATGCCTCTACGGACCCACTGATCGAAAGGCAAGGGCAAAGGCACTTTCTTGCAGTGCACGGCATGCACCCAGTTTTTCTTTCCTTCGACTTTAACTGCTGTTCTTGTGGTCAAAAGAACCAGGCGTGGCTCTCTCCATCTGGGCTCCAAATTTCTCTGTCGTTGGAAATTTTTCGTGCAGACCCAGTCACCTGGTCGGATGGAATGACCTGGGTCTGTGGAAGCCTCTGGTAGAGCACTCTGAACCTGTTGATGAAGAACACGCAATTTAGTTGTAAGGTCATGCAAGTAGTCAATCAACATCGGGTATGGCAAGTCTGAGTATTTCTTAGGGCGAGGAACTCCCCATACATTAGCTGGGCGACCAAATATCACTTCGTAAGGGCTAAGCCCCAAACGAGAGTGTACTGCTGTTCTGGTGGACAGAAGAGCCAATGGTAAAGCATCAGGCCAATTAAGTCCTGTGCTAGCTTGCACCTTAGCAATTTTAAGCTTCAAGGTTCCATTGTAGCATTCTACTAAACCAGCCGACTGTGGGTGATTCGCCGCGTGGAACTTCTGTTTTATGCCAAGACCTGCACAAACTTTTTGCATGACTTGACCCACAAATTCGCTCCCATTGTCACTCCAGACAATGCGCGGCAAACCAAACCTAGGGAAGAATTCTTTCAAAAGTATTTTGGCAGTTGATAAAGCAGTATTGTCCTTCAGAGGGTAGACTTCTACCCATCTAGAAAAAGCACATACTACCACCAGAACATATTTGAGGTTGTTGCATCGTTCCATGTGAATATAATCGATCTGCAACACCTCAAATGGATATGTTGGAGGAGCAAAATGACCTGCTGGAGTTGGGGTTCCCTTTCCCGGATTGTACATCAAGCAAACAATACAATGTTTTACTACATTATTTGCACACTTTGGGATCCCCTCATTTTGCCACACTGGAGCCAGAAGTTTACATATTCCTTTTGCACTTAGGTGAGCTGGACCATGTGCCATAGTAACTACAGGTAGTACATAAGCATCTGGTAACAGCCAACGTTGATGTTCTGATAATTCAACCCAACATCCCATCTCATCTAACATTCCTGTACTTTCCTTCCACTTTCTCAACTCATTCTCCGTAGCCTCTCCTTGAATTGATTTCACACTCTCTACTGTATCTTCACACATTCCCTTTTCTCTTACGCAGTTTGCGGGACCTGCAACATACATTCGACTTGTGTTGTCTCTGGCTGTCTTTTTCGCTACCTCATCTGCAAATGCATTTCCTCGACCAACATCGTCCACAATCTTTTTGTGTGCACTACACTTCACGATCGCTATCTGAGTAGGCATTGTAAGTGACTCAAGAAGTTCAGTCACTAATTGACCATGTTGTATCTTAGTACCATGGGAAGTAAAGAATCCTCTTTCCTTCCATAAGCGCCCAAAGTTAAACGCTACACCAAAAGCGTATTGGCTATCAGTGTACACGTTTACTCTTTTTCCTTTGGATAACACACACGCTCTAGTTAAGGCTATCAATTCAGCTGCCTGAGCTGAATTATGTCTAATGCGTGCTGTCTCCACAATCGTATGCAAAGTAGTAATAGCGTAGGCTGAAACTGTATCTCCATTCGGGAGCTTGAAACAAGAACCATCTACCCATAGTGTTCCATCTGGATTCACTAATGGCGTGTCTTTTAGGTCAATTCTACCCTTAGTCTCTTCTTCAGTACGGAGAAAACAATCATGCTGTTCAGAGACATCTCTCTCTTCTGGAAGAGGCAACAAAGTAGCTGGATTCAGGGTATTACATCGTTTGATGTGTATGTGACTAGCCAAAAGCGTCAGCTCATATCCGGACAACCAAGCACTCGTAAGATGCTGCGTTTTTGTCCTATTTAGTAAAGTATCCACTGCATGTGGCACCATAACAATGAGAGTATTATCTAGCACTACTCCAGCAGACTGTCGAATAGAAATTGCTGCTGCCGCTGTCGCCTTAAGACAACTAGGCAATGCTTTAGCTACTGGATCTAACGTAGCTGAGAAATATGCGCATGGTCGCTGTTGATCTCCAAAACGCTGCGTTAAGACTGACAATGCACAACCCTCTCTTTCGTGGACATAGAGCGTAAAGGGCTTACTGTAATCAGGAGTACCCAATACAGGAGCAGAACACAAAGCAATACGCAAATCAGTAAAACTCTTCTGACATTCGTCAGTCCACGGAAGAGGCTGAGGCGTATCTTTTAAAGTTAGCGCCAACAGAGGTTTAGCCAATAAAGAGAAACTCGGAATCCACTGTCTACAATAAGAAGTAATGCCCAAAAAGGCACGTACCTCTCTTTGTGTGGATGGCACTGACATTTGTGCAATTGCCTGAATTCGTTCGGGGGTCAATCGTCGTCCCTCCTTTGACAAGAGATGACCCAAATAAGTCACCTCGCGACAGACATATTGTAATTTAGAAGGAGAAACCTTGTGATTTAGATCAAACAAATGACGCAACAGTGCAACGGTCACGTTTTTGCAAATCTCCTCTGAATCAGCGGCAACTAATAAGTCATCCATGTACTGAATGAGAGCGGCACCGGACGGTAAGGAAAAGGCATCAAGATGACATTTTAGAGCTTGACTGTAAATAGAGGGACTTTCACAATAACCTTGAGGTGCGCGTTTAAACCGGAAGCTTCGGCCTCCGAGGGAAAAACCAAAAATATCTCTACTCTCTTCGGCGATGGGAATACTAAATAAAGCATTCTTTAGATCAATAACTGAAAACCAAGTCGCTGTAGAAGGTATCATCGTCAACAGAGCAGTGATATCTGGGACTACAGGAAACTGCGGTACGACAATCTTGTTTACCTCCCGAAGATCAATTACAAAACGATAAACAGGTGGCTGAGAAGGATCAGTGCGTTTAAGAACCGGAAGAACAGGACTGTTACATGTATTTCCTCTCGTTTCCTCAACCACACCCTTCTGAATCAAATCATGGACAATTTCCAGAAGTGCTTTCTCACCTTCAGTAGAGATTCTGTATTGCGGAATACGTGGCATTTCAGCATTGGGCTTAAGAGTAACAACATAAGGTGGGATCTCAAGACAACCAACGTCATTCGGACCCGTAGCCCAAAGCGTTTCGGGAAGAGAAAGCAATTCAGGTGGGAATTGATCTTTTGATAAGTACATTGGACTAGTCATTTTCTGTCCTAGAGTGAGGTATACACCAGAAGGTGAACAATATATCGTAGCATGCATTCTTTTTAATAGATCTAAACCCAACAGATTTTCACCACAACCATTCGTCAGAAGAAGCGGAGCTTCTAAATCATAAGGGCCTATTGAAACAGGCAAAGGGCAAGAAACTGGATTGCGAACTGGGGCGCCAGAAAATCCTACAGATACATTCGTTAAGCCAGACAAAGGTGCGCCAGGGAGTTTAGAATGAATGATAGAGCTTCTCATGGCACCAGTATCTAAAAGAAATGGCTCTGAAACACCCATTGTAGTGACATTAACATAAGGTCCATTCTGATCCACTGGAATTGACGTAACCCCCTTACTTTGTCCATGGCTGTCCTATTCAAAATGAAGACTTTCATTCCCTCCTTCAATATACTGATCCTCACTGTAATACTGTGTAGACCTAACATTTTGCTGGTCAAAGTAATTTCCGGAATTTGGAGGAACAAAAGAACGCTGCCCTTGGGTTAACACACCTCGACCTCTACCTCTATTTGCTGACTGAGGACCACCACGACCTCGTGGAGCAGATGTTGCTCCATTACGCTGCAACAATGCCGGACAACTGTTCTTAAAATGACCTTCCTCCCTACAATAAGCACATTGATTGGGACCTAGCAAAGGTCTTGGAATGAATGGTTCAGGCTTTTGATACAACCTCTGAAACTGCGGAGGCTGTTGAAACTGAGGCTGAACATAACGAGGAGGATAAGCCTGTTGCAAGAGAACTTTAGTTTTTAATTCTTTCGTCTTTTTCTCTTGTTTTTCCCTTTCTTCTTTGTCTCTATTTTCATAATATTGTGCAGTAGCCAATATCTGGGCGGAAGAAGAAACTGCCCATGAACTCTCGGAGTCTTTTAGCTTGTGTGATAGTTCAGGAAGCAAGTTATATACGAACTTATCCACAAATAATCGCTGTCCCCCTTCTGTAGCCATATCTTGACCACTGTGATCAATGAATGTCTCCTCGAATCGGGTAAAGAAATCGGAAACACTTTCATCTTTCTTTTGTTTACATGCTGCTAGCTTATCCCAATTAACTCTCAAAGCAGGCATCATTGTTTTCATTAATGTAATAATCCTACCAGGGAGTTCTGAGATCAAAGCGTCGGGCTTTGCACCACCTACTTGACCTCTATCTGCGGCAATAATAGCGTTCCAATCGCCGCCTAATTCTTGAGCGTGATCCTCTCTACGAATTTTAGCCCATATTGTCTGTGGAACTACATTTCCCATCAACATGTCAATATCTGCTAGATTCATAGTACATGCATCAACTGTTTGCGACAACTCTTTATAGTAACCAGCAGGATTTTTGCGTGAATCTGGTAGTGACTGTTTAAGTGCTAAAACTTCAGACCTTTTCCAGGGGACATGTATCCATATGCGCTGAAAATGCGCAGGAATAGCTGGATTAGCACCTGCTGCTGCAACTTCTTCCTTCCATATTGGAGAAACCTCTCTCATGGGATAGTTTTTCAGTGCTGTCCTAACTGAAGGATCAGAATCAGGAAAAGTCTGTGAGAACAATAGGGATCTGAAAGAAATAAGTGTTCTGACAGCGTTTTCAACCTTAGGACCCACAATAAGTCCTTTGTCAAAGTCAGCCTGAACATCTAACAGATCCTGTGGGACCGAACCCAAATTCATATCCTCCCATTCTTTAGCGAGAGTATCGCACATAACTTTAAAAACATATCTCTGCGTAGGTGCATTCCATTGCAGAAAGGTGGACATAATATCAGACATACTATATTGGGGACCCTTCTTGATCCATCTACAAGCAAGTGAGTCCAATTTTTCTCGCTCTTCGGAGTCTGGGAATTGACTACGAGACTGTCTTCGAGAAAAAGCTGGAGACACGTTTAAAGCTTCAAAGAAAGGTGATAAGAGACCAGAGACAGTATCTGCAAATCGCTTACGCATAGATGGAGAATTTGACATAAGGATAGGGGACAAGGTATTAGGTGAATTAACTAAAGGAGCATTAGGAATTGCCAAAGGAGCAGAAGGCAAAGGAGTTAAAGGCAAAGCTGGCATAGGCAATACTTGAGGAGGCAAATGTGGAAAAGCTGGAGCAGGCGGAAGCACAACTGGCGGCTGAACAGGCTGTAACATCGGGGGTGCATTAGCACCTTGTACATAGGGCGGAGGCAATTTCAATAAGTGGGACATTAAGGAATCTTCCTCAAAATCTTTTCTCTTATCAAGGGAAGAGATAGGCAACGTCGGATAGCATTTATCTATTGCCATTCGATGCTGTCTGTCTGAAATTTCCATTGCATTATCTATTTCATCATCTTTGAATTGCTGAGCAGCCTGTATAATCGTCATTCCCTGTGTTTTCCTATCTCGTTTCGCTTGTTTAATTTCTCTCTGTTTGGCTTCCTTACGCCAAAGGCGAAAAGAGTCAAACATTGCCGGCCGGGCTTTTCTTTTAAATAACGTTGCTTCTAAATTATCTAGCACATCAGTTTCGAAACTACCATTTTCTGGCCATTTTAAAACACCATCTTTCTTTGTATATCGGGTCCATGTCTTATTAAAGGCAATAGGACCAACACCATGTTTAGAATAGAGCTCATATGTGGGAGTTCCAACCGAAGGAATCGGACAGGAGTCCTCAAGCTGGGAGTCCCTATTACAACCAAAGCAACAAAGTTTTCCAAACTTAGTCAGACCAGACATCTCACGATTTTTACTGGCTGTTCACAAACATCAAGGGGGTAAAACTTTCAGTTTACACAGCACAAATGCACTTACCCCTCGGCTTTGGCCACTGCAATGGCCAAATCTAAGGACCTAAGGACAAAACAAAGACCAAAATTTGTGGGCGCGACCCACCAAATACTTAACTAAGGATGTCTTCTTACACCAACAGAGGCCCGTCTATCGTCTCGCTTTACCATACATCATCAAAGAAAGGGCCAAGGCAGGGCGGCAGTCAGGGCAGCAGTCGTCAGTAGCCGTCAGGAAGGAGTAACCGCGCTGAAAAAGACCTTCGGACCACTTCGACATACAGGGGTCGCTTGACGTGGCTCGCGATTCCTCCAGAATTTTCTTGCGGGGTTCCTCACGGCCTTCAGGCAGAACCGGTACCGCTGAAGCCGCCCCACGTTGGGCGCCAGTTGAAGAACCAGAACCTTATGGGCCTGGCGGCGCAGGGTACGCCTGAAATCTCCTTGGATTCACCTGCCTCAACTAACAGAGACACGGGACACTCTGTCAGGCGTAAAAGATCAGATTTTATTAGCTGCAGCTAGTACAGTTGTCCAAGAAGTACACAAGGTATGTTCTCAGGAGACTGGCACTTTACTTTGTGGCGCACAATCTTATATACCGTATAAAAACCATTTATTAACTACATACACTCCCAGAACACATAGAAAGGAGCCAGTAAGAATAATGTAAAGATAGAACAGAGCCAATAGAAATGTCGGAAAACAAGACAGCACCAATCGAAGGAATTGGAAAACAAAGTATCAAGTGACTTAAGGTTGCCTCCCCTCCAGCTGTGTTTGTCACCCCTCCCTTGAACTAATTCATTAACCGATCCACAACGAAGTTGCATGTGGTGTGATAAGTTTGTGTGCGTTTGGAGGACAGTTGTGAAATGAGAGAATACTAGCAAAGGACAGCGAAGGCCAGACGATAAGATAAGATCGGCGGAGAATAGTGTGAGCCTACAGATAGTTGAAACAAGGATTAGAAAACCAGACAGGGATTAGTGTACTCGGTCAGACCTTAATACCAGCCTTGTAAAGATAGAGGCAGAAGGCTGTTTTGAACACCATGTTGCAGAATAAGCAGAAAAGGCAGAATGGACTTCGTTCGCTGTGCTGCCTGAGTGAAGGCAACATAAAATGGCGGCGGGCCACAAAATGGCGGGTCGATACGATCGTATTAAAAATCGAATTTCCTCAAAGGGTACAAGCATTCCAAAACGTAATACAAAGCATGCACCCAAACCAGAAGTATCAGGTAAAATTAGTGATGAAACTACTAGGCATGATGTCCTCATGCATAGCCATTGTCCCAAACGCAAGATTACACATGCGGCCCTTGCAACAGTGCCTAGCAACACAATGGACACAAGCACAGGGTCAACTCCAAGATCTAGTGTTGATAGACCGCCAAACACACACCTCGCTACAATGGTGGAATCATGTAAATTTAAATCAAGGGAGGCCTTTCCAGGACCCAGTGCCTCAATACTTGTCGAAGTTTTTGACGAGTTTGTGGCTGCGTCTCAGGATGTCCCACAAGACCGCTCCTCGTGTGCCTTTGGTGCCTGGAGCGTGATCACAACCCAAATCGTGCTCGGAGTGTCGGGCCATGATCCTGAAAGCTTTGGGGGAGCGGTCCCTAAAGCTCATGGCAGCCAGACACTTGACTCCGCAGCGCTCAGGGTCTAGTTCGAGAGGAAGGTCTCAAGACTGGAGTCACCACCACTCCTGGTCCTCCAAGTCATTCGGACATTCGGGTCACAAAAAAGAAGTCATAGAAGGACAAGCGTTCTTCGACTTCACCCCGTCGATCAGATGATGCGACCCGGGACGAGCGTCAACACTCTAGGCCTCCGTCAACGGAGCCTTCATCTAGGTCGGCTCCATGGTTCCCTGACTTCCCGGGAGCCGAAGCCACCCCTGCCCAACTTGAAGAATTTTACGAGGCCATGCACCTCATTTTTGGGCAGTCTGACCCACCTTCGGTGCCTTTGGGCACAGGTGAGTTGGTGGGGGCTCCCTCAGGTTCAAAGTCGACTGCTTCGGCCACGGCTCCAGGGGGCCCCTCAGGATCCGTCCCGATGCCGGTCGTGCCACGGCGACCTTACCTGCTGTCGGGTCAGACGTTGACGCTCCGGACGTTGGTTGGGCCCACAATTGACGTTGATCCCATCCTCATACCTGACGACCCGGAGCAGGAACGACATCGTTCGACGCCGATTCTGTTCTGTATGGGCTCTCCTTGGTCCAGGGTTGATCCAGACCCTTATTCTTGTGGGTATGGATACGAGGAGAGTATGGAGGGGGACGCTGGACCCTTTAGAATACCAGCTTGACCCCCAAAAGGACTGGGTGCAGGATTTGGGTGATACCAGTGGTCTAGACACCTCCCTTGACATTGGTATGCTCTGTCCTCCTGGCGTGGCTACGAAGGAGGGTGCTTCTTATTCCATGGTAGTGGAAAGTGCGGATGATGTCCTGGACCTCGAGCTACCTTCTGTGGAGGCTAGGCCTAATATCCTAACCGGCGCACTTCAGCCAGGGCCTTCCTCTTCCAAGCCCCTTCTTCCCTTTAATGAAGCACAGACGGGCGTCCTTTTTGGTACTTGGTCCAGACCCAGCACAGGGGTTCCTGTGAATAGGACGATTGCCTGCTGCCATCGGCCTGCCCTGTCAGACCTGAAATTCCACACCCAACACCCCACACCTCAGAGCCTTGTCATCCAGGCTTCTTCATCTGGTGCATTCCCTGTCCCACCCCCGGATAGGGAATCAAAAAGACTGGATAGTTTGGGGAAGAAGTTGTTTTCTTCCAGCAGTCTAGCGCTGTGGTCCGTGAACACCCCATGCCTTTTGGGCTGCTATTCCCATACTCTCTGGGATACGGTCACGCAAGTAAGTGCGGCCTGCAGTTCCGGAGAAGGCCCGGACTTTCCTTTCTTAAACCATAACAGATGGGAGGGATGCAGCGAAGTTCATGATTCATTGTGGTCTGGATACGACAGACTCTCTGGGCAGATCGGTTGCATCGATGGTGGCATAGAGATGCCACGCCTGGCTGGGTATGTCCAGCAATCCTTGATGGACATGTCCTTTGATGGCACACTTCTCTCCGGAGACAAGGCGGACTCTGCGCTCGAGCGCTTTAAGGATTCCTGAGCCACGGGCTAGTACCTTTGCCTCGTGCCGGCTCCTAGACCCCAGCTGTCCGCCTTTCGTGGCTATGGAAGGAGTATCCAACTGTGTCCTTTTTCCCCTGGCCATCGACCTGTGCATGCTGTATAGCCTCTGCGCAGCTGCGGATGCGGGATCCCATGCCCCTGTGGATCAGGGAGTCAGCGGGTCACCCAGTCCACCCCCACCCCCTCTTCAGTCTCCAAGCCTTCCTAGTCTGTGGATACATCAGGAGCCAGTGGGTGACAGGATTCGCCATCACCTGCCCCAATGGCAGTCCATTACTTCGGACAGGTGAGTCCTCCAAATTTTCCAAAGGGGCTACTCCCTCCCCTTCAAGACATCTCCTCCAGCCGTGCCACCTTTATACAATCAGATATCCGAGGATCATATGGCGCTTTTTTGCGAGGAAGTCCAAGCCCTTTTGGCAAAAGGAGCTATAGAGAGGGTTCAGTTACCTGAAGTAGGTCATGGTTGCTATTCCCGCTACTTTCTGGTTCCGAAAAAGGACAAAGGTCTTTGGCCTATATTAGATCTTTGGTCCTTCAATCTCTTCCTCAAAAAGGAGAAGTTCAAAATGTTGACATTGGCTGAGGTCCTATCTGCCCTGGATCCCGGAGACTGGATGGTAGCGTTGGACTTGCAAGACACATACTTTCACATTCCCGTCTTGCCGGCCCACAGATGTTACCTACAATTCGTGGTAGGTCACGAGCACTTTCAGCTTCCCGTGCTCCCTTTTCGCCTTACCAGTGCCCCTCGGGGTTTCACGAAAGTGATGGTAGTGGTGGCAGCTCATCTGCGAAGGTTAGGGGTCCCAGTCTTCTCCTACCTCGACGATTAGCTGTTGAAGGTGAATTCGCCCCAGGCAGTCATCTCCCACCTTCAGATTACAGCAAACCTTTTGCATTTGCTGGGGTTCACTGTCAACGTGCCGAAGTCACACCTGACTTCTTCTCAGACGTTCCCTTTCATCGGAGCTGTTCTTGATGCAGTGCAGTTTCGGGCATATCCTCCGAAAAGCGAGCCCAGGATATTCGGGCTATGATACCGATGTTTCAGCCTCTGTCCTGGATTTCAGTGAGAATGACTCTGAGGCTACTGGGCCTCATGGCTTCCTGCATCCTGCTGGTTCAAAAGGCCAGATGGCATATGCGGGCTCTGCAGTGGGACCTGAAGTTCCAGTGGGCGCAGCATCAGGGGAATCTCTGACAAGGTCCAGATCTCGGAAGGAACTGCGAGAGACCTGCAGTGGTGGTTAACGAATCAGGATTGGGTCAAGGGCAGATCCCTCTCCTTTCCCCAACCAGATCTTACAGTAATGACAGATGCGTCACTCCTGGGATGGGGTGGTCACATGGGAGAGGCGGAGATCAGAGTTATCTGGTCTCTGGCAGAAACCAGGCTCCATATCCATCATCTGGAGCTCCGAGTGATTTTACTAGCATTAAAAGCTTTAAGGAGCGGTCTGACTGGGTGGTGAGGCTATGCAGCCCCAAGACTCTGAGGTGAGTGGGCGAGGTGAAGAAGCCACTGTCCAAGACGCTGCAGCAAGTGCTGCAGGAGAAAGTACGGTGAGTTTTGCCTCAAAGACTGAGATGAGTCCCATGTTGGCAGGCCAGGGAGGCATTAGCATGCTGTTGGGGACGGATAGTGGGCTAAATGGTGAAAATCTCAGAGTACTATCTTGGAATGTGGCAGGCGTGCGATCTAAGCTCACAGACCCAGAGAAGGGAGAGTTTATAGATCACCATAAGATTAAACTCCTGCAGCAGACATGGGCTCTGCCTCCAGTATATGGAAGTGGTTACATCACTCTTGTAGTGAATGTGGTTCCTTCCACTTCAGGAAGAGCCTTGGGGGTGGGGTCTTCTTATTTGGCGGAAACTAGACCTCTTCCCGCAAGTGAAAATAATTACAATGGGGAATAATGACTTATTGGGGGCAGAAGTAAAAGTAAAAACCTCCACAGGGGTGAGATACATCATTATAGTCAATGCTTACATTAGATCTGTTCCCTCAAATGTATGCTCCCCCACAGTGGGCCATCTCGCTAATGTTCTACAGCATCTAAAAGGTGTTATCACAAAACTTATTGCAGGTGACTAATACGAACCTAGGAAGAGGGCAGTGGGTGTTAGATCACTCGTTTAATTATTTAAGTACATTGGCTGGGCCCCAGCAGTTGGAACAAATGATAGGGAAAACTAGCGCAGTAGCATACTGCAGGAAAATGCCACTGTTGGCAGGGTACCCCCCCACACTTTTTGCCTAGTGTTGATGCCAGCTTTGATTGAAATGTGCTGGGACCCTGATAACCAGGCTCCAGCACCAGCGTTCTTTCCCAAAACTGTACCTTTGTTTCCACAATTGGCACAGCCCTGGCACGCAGTTAAGTCCCTGGTAAAATGTACCCCTGGTACCAAGGGCCCTGTTGCCAGGGAAGGTTTCTAAGGGCTGCAGCATATATTATGACACCCTAGGGGACCCCTTACTCAGCACAAACCCACTGCCTGGCAGCTTGTGTGTGCTGGTGGGGAGAAAAAGGCAAAGTCGACATGGCATCCCTCTCAGGGTGCCATGCCCACAAACCACTGTCTGTGGCGTAGGTAAGTCACCCCTCTAGCAGGCCTTACAGTCCTAAGGCAGGGTGCAATGAACCACATGTAAGGGCATAGCTGCATGAGCAATATGCCCCTACAGTGTCTAAGTCCATTTTTAGACATGTTAAGTGCAGGGTAGCCATACTGAGTATATGGTCTGGGAGTCTGCCATTACAAACTCAACTCCACAGCACCATAATGGCTACACAGAATACAGGGAAGTTTGGTATCAAACTTCTCAGCACAATAAACCAACACTGATGCCAATAAGGGATTTATTGAAAAATGCACCCAGAGGGCATCTTAGAGATGCACCCTGCATGTTAGCCAAACTGCTAGTGCACGACTGGCCAGTCTGTGCCAGCCTGCCACTACCAGACGAGTTTCTGGCCACATGGGGTGAGAGCCTTTGTGCTCTCAGTGATCGGAAACAAAGCCTGTCCTGGGTGGAGATGCTTCACACCTCTCCCTGCAGGAACTAGAACACCTGGCAGTGAGCCACAAAGGCTCACGCCTCAGATTACAGTGCCCCAGGGCACTCCAGCTAGTGGAGTTATCCCTCCTCCCCTCCTGACAAAGTCCCACTTTTTGGCAGCAAGTCAGGCGGGAAAATTAGGGAAAGCAGGGCGAGAATAAGACTGTAAGTGTGTTACTTAACTTAGAAAATGTACTTTATTTTCCTCCCCCAGGAACTGTTGAACATTGCACTGTCTACTTTTAAAATAGCTTTTTGCCATTTTAAAGAAAACTGTATATATTGTAGATTCCACTTAAAGTTTTGATTATAACTATGCCAAGTTCGACCTCTTCTGATTACAGCCTCATATTTGAACTCCTTATCTCAATGGATTGGGCAATGCTGTCTTTCAAGGAAAGGAAATCCAACCTACCCGGCTGGGAGCTGTGATTGTACCACTCTTTAAGAAGGGACTCACCGTCCAACTATAGACCTATAAGTTTGTTTGACAACTCCCAAAAAATATTCTGTGGACAGTTTTTGTCTAAGCTAAAATCCTGGGTTACCGATAACCATTTTCTTGAGGATTCCCAGGCAGGCTTTAAAGCCAGCACCAGCACTCTTGACCAAGTTTTTCGATTCAAGCTGTTGTGCTTGAAGTATGTTGACCTGAGGAAGGATCATCTGTATTTTTCTTTCACAGATCTCAGGTCGGCCTTTGATCTGGTCCCTAGGGACAGGTTGTGGGAGATACTGGAAGCTTACGGGATTCCGCATGAACTATTATGGATACTTAGAGTCCTCCACACAAATACCTACACCAAAGTGAGATGGAACATGGTTGGGGATTTAACTTATTCGATACCCATCTGTTGGGGGTAAAGCAAGGCTGGGTGCTTGCTTCCGACACTTTTCAGCCTTTATAAAAATGGGGCAGTTAAATGGCTATCCCAATGCACGCATGATGCTCCCAAGCTGGCTGGCACTTCACTTCCAATATTAATGTTTGCCAATGACACTTTGCTTAAATCTAGAACTCCTACGAGAGTTCAGGCTGAGCTAGATTCCTTCTCAGCTTTTTGCAAGAAGAAAGGTCTTGAAATCAATGCAATGAAAACTAAATTCATGTGGATAAATATCCACAGGTCATTTAGGGGGAAGATGGCAATTGATGGCACTAGAATCGAACAGGTTAAAAACTTTTACTATCTTGGGGGTCCGGCTGGCCAACACATTGAGCTGGGTCTACCAGATGGAAAAGAGCAAAAATATTCTTAAATGGAGTGTATCAAATTGGTAGGAAACAGAAGGTAACTGGCGGAGGTGCAGTGTCACCGGTCCTCGAGATCTATAAAGCCAATGCATAAGAGGCAGCCACTTATGGGGCAGAGTTATGGGGTTTTGCTGATGCAACCACCCTTGTAACAGTCGAGAACTATTTATCAGAGGCTTACTCAAGCTACAAAAGGGTACTCCCCTGGTTCCGCTGTTGTTGGACTAAGCATTTAACCCCATAAATGGCAGCTGGCACCCTATAGAGATTCCCTTGTTGATTTAATTTCCTGTGATTCACGTATAGTCTCACCCTGGCTGAAAAATATTAAACTGCAGAGTGAGCAACTGAAAATGAATGACCTTTGGAACTCGCCAGCAGTATCTGCTAAGGGTGCCAGGCTGAAAGTGAAAAGAGCTTATAGGAACTATTCTCTGGAACAGATCGGGTTGAACAATTATTCTGAAAATCTGACTGTACAATACTTAAATGTTCACCATCATACAAAGCTTTCATGGATGAAATATATCCTCCTACTGCAAAGCGGCTGTTCCTTCAATTTAGGTTAGGATCTCTACCATTAGGACCCCTAATGGCTAAATGGGATAAGTCCAGCTCCTCAACTTTTTGCTACTTTTGCCCTCGGATAAAAGAAACTGAAGAGCATGTTCTGTTTTTTTGCCCCCAGTACTTACAGCCACGTAGAAAATGGATAATTGCAGTCAGTAAACTTTTGGTTGTTAGACACTACTGGGAGGCTCTGAGAATTTTCAAATATGATTCGAAGGCGGTGATAGTTTTTGCAATAGCACAGTACCTTGAACATGCATGGTGCATTAGGCAGAGGGTTCAACCCTAAAGTAAAGCTCAATTCTGAAATTATGCTGGCTTCTCAGGCTACGATCTTAGTTTCTATAGGGTTGCACCCTAGCTATAAATAACACCTCTTTACAAATGTATCCCTGATCCTGTGGTCTACAGGACTAGAGCTTGGAATAGCCATGCAACATTTTGCATATTAATCTTTAAAAAAGCACTTTATCACTTTATTTGGAGTATACCGGGTAGATGATATTTTAATGCCGATCAACCGCCTTCCTGCACAACGCTCCCTAAGCAGGGAGAAAATTTTATTTCCCATTCCGCTTTTTATAATATTTTACTTCATTGTCATGAGCATGTGTGCTTTTGATCATATGTTGTCCGTTTGCACCTGTAATTTATTCTTGGGAGACCCATGGGCTGTTTATTCGTGTCTCAAGGACAGGACTTAATTCAATCACCCTCCGATATTTGCCTTGGGTGGGTGATTGCGGGTAGATTGTTGACATAATTTAAGCACATTTCTCTTTCAAATTTGTTCTGGCTTTTTATAGGATTATACATGCACCTTAAGGCTTATTTCTTATTTTTAAACCTGCATGGCTTGGTGATTGTGTTGCGGGAAGTCTGTATATTTTAACTGGGAATTACTGTACTCCCACGTTTGTATTTGTTCCCCACATGTGTACATATGCATCTTAAAACCACATTTACTGACCAAATGTTATATCCACATTTTATTGATACTTCTGTATAGATGTACAAGTTACTTACCTTCGATAACGATATATCTGGTAGAGACATATTCTAGTTGCAGATTACTTACCTTTTGAGTTTCCCCAGGCGTAAGACTGGATCCGGATATTTTTCTTTGAGCAGTACCTCTGTGCGCCGTCAGGTGGCGTCGGTCGACTCTGTGGGCATCGTTGGCATTGTTTGCTGTGATGTCGCAGTCGTATATAGGCGCCACCCCGGCGCTCTCACGTCTGTTTCTTTTCACGACTTTCCACGCCAATAGCGCAGATCCATGTAGAACACCGAGAGTGGTGTGCCAAATCTAGGGTGCATAACGGGAAGTTCCTGTCCTTAGAAATCAGTTTGCAGTGCGGGGAGGATGGACAGATCGGTAAGGAATCTGCAACAAGAGTATGTCTCTACCAGATATATTGTTACCAAAGGTAAGTAACTTGCACATCTGATAGAGACATCTACTTGCAGATTCCTTACCTTTGAGTAGATACCCACGCAATACCATCCCCGGTGGTGGTCTGCGAACCAAGATCACACCAAGAAGTCCTGCAGGACCGAATGGCCAAAGTAGCCGTCCCTTCAGACCTGATTGTCTAGGCAGTAGTGTTTGGTAAAAGTGTGCAGATACTAGCAGTAGCACTGGCGGGGTGAGCTCACAAACCTTTGGAAGGTTGCTTTTTAGCCAAAGCGTGAAATGGTCCTCTTCTGCACCGCCTTCCCCTTCTTTGCACCCATATATCCCACAAAGAGTTGATCGTCCACCCAGAAGTCTTTGGTACGATCAAGATAGAACGCCAACACTCTTTCTGGGCCCAGACGGTGGAGTCTCTCCTCTTCATGAGAAGGATGTGGGGGTGCATAGAAGGTAGGCAAGGTGATGAACTGTCCGACATGGAAGGGTGTCACTACCTTAGGTAGAAAAGAAGCCCTCGTGCGAAGCACCACTTTTTCAGGATGTATGGCAAGAAAAGGTGGCTTAGATAACAGAGCCTGGAGTTCACTAACTCTGTGGGCAGAAGTAATGGTAACCAAAAAGACAGTCTTTATGGTTAAGAGCTGTAAGGGACAGTTGTGAAGCGGTTCAAACTGGGTACACATAAGGTATGTTAAGACCATGTTGAGATCCCATTGGGGGCATGATGGATGGGATAGGAGGAAAGATGTGTGAGGCTTTTAACCTCCTAACTATGGGAGATTGAAATAAGGAAGGCTGATCTGGTAACTTCAAGAAAGCAGAGATAGCAGAGAGATATCCCTTAAGAGTGCTCAAGTTGGAACCGTCCCGGGGAAGGGAAAGAATAAAGAGAAGGGCTTGAGAAGGACTTGAGAAAGAGGAGCAGATAGAGGATTGACAGATTTGTTGATGCACCATGCCACAAATTTCTTCCAGCGACAGGCGTATACAGTTTTGTTTGAGGGACGCCTGGCTGCCAAGAATAACGTCACCGACTTCAGGTGGCAGGTCAAAAGACGTCAACTGTTGCCACCCAATCGCCACACATGAAGCCGCAGAGTTGACAGGTTCGGGTGGAGGACCCTCCCCTGCTGCTGCGACAGAAGATCCTCCCAAAGGGGCAGTCTGATCGGAGGAACTATGGCCATGTTCAAGAGCTCGGGATACCAGACTCTTCGTGCCTAGTCCGGAGTCACCAGTATTACTTGGGCCCGTTCTTGTTGGATCTTGAGAACTCTGGGCAGAAGTGGTGTAGGCGGAAAGGCGCACATGAGGCCTGAATTACAGTCACGATGAAAAGTGTAGCTAAAAATGTGCCGCGTTGGAAACTCTAACGCGCAAAACAGCTGACATTGCGTGTTCTCTACAGAGGCGAACAAGTCTAACCAAGGTTCTCCCCACTGCAGGAAGAGACCTTGCGCTACCTCCGGATGGAGACGCCATTCGTGATCAGCCGCACATAGTCGGCTGAGTTCGTCTGCTCTGGCATTTAAGGAGCCTGCCAGGTGTTGAACCACCAGGGAAATGCCCTGATGTTCCAGCCATGTCCAGAGGCAAAGGGCCTCTTGACAAATGGTCCAGGACCCCAACTTGGTTGTAGGTTGTTGCAATACCACATGGTGGTGGTGTTGTCTGTGAACACCTGCACTGCTTTCCCCTTGAGGGAGGGAAGAAATTACGTTCTACGTTTGTAGAAAGTTCCCTTAGGGAGTTGAGTGCGTTGAGTTTAAGCCTGATCTGTGAACTTATCTTGGGCCTAAATCTAAGCTCCATGGCTTCCAACTCTTCTGCCAGTTTACGGTTCTTAAATTTTAGCCCTATATAGTCTTGTTGAGATCCAGTTAGGCTATGGCGGCTGGCGTATACAATGTCATCCCTGGTTATAAAAGTACATCCGCTCGTGTGACGGAGCCCATCAATTGCTTTACTTACCCAGGAAGTTTGGGTTTGTCTAACTCCACGTGGGAGTCTAGGGACATTTGTCATGTAGATTCCACTGGTCAAGCATGTAGCCTCATTAGTGTTATTTGGGCCTTGGTTCCCACCAGACTTCTGGGTTCTCTTGGTAGAGGCTATCAGTTTGGAGTTTGCAATGTGCTGCTTTAGTGTATATCTCCCCTCTACAAGTTCACCTCCTTATAAAGCTGGAGGGGTTCACAAATGCTTTAGTAGGGGGGGGCTCTCCCTGGCCGGCTCCTGAGCCTGCTCTCATTTTTTGCTGAGGGTTTACAGTGGGATGTTGGCTAACAGGCTGGGTGGTTGGATCATCACTATCTACTTTGGTGCATAATTGTTCTACCTTTACAGAGAGTTTAACTACCTTCTTGCCTAATTTGATAGCTAGCCTATTCATGCACTCTCGCAGACCCTGTATCTCGCCCCTTAAGATCTGAAGCTGTATCAAGGGCTCTCTAGTCCAAGGGTGGCTAACATTTTGGGGCTGATGGTTTTGGCAAGTCAATTGGAGGTTGACCGGCTACTAGAGCCGTTTCTTCAGAGACTAGTGGTGCAAAACAATTGGAGCATTCAATATTAATTACAGGTATACTTCCCACCAGTAATTGCACCTTACTGGGATCTTGGTTAGTTGCTGGTGTGACATCTCTTGGTAGGTTTACACAAGGAGTAGGGCTAGTAATGTGCCTTTGGCCGGTCTCATTTCCCAGTCCTTGGGGAGGTTTATTAAAGTAGGATTGAATAACCTTAGGGGGCGTGCTTCTCTTCTCCTTGTTCTGGCAGAAGTCTGATTTATTTGTTGCCAATAAGCCTTCCACTTCCACTCTATTTCGTTCAGGGTGCAATTTTCGTTAGGGTGCCTGGGAATCTTGCTGAAACCTGCTGCCCCCAAAGGTTTCTCTGTGGCTTTACGTTTGCCCATAGTCTTTGAAAATTGGAGAAAGAATAATGGAAAAAAAGAGGAAAAAATAAATGAAATAACAGATAAAGTAATAAGAAATACTTTCAGCTACAAAAACTAATGGTTTTAACTTGCTTGAAGAGGCAAAGCCAGCAAGTTCAGCACACATACATACTCCAGGGTAAAAGAGAATAAAATATAGCAGTCCTGCACCGAAAGGGGATTCTTATAAATAGTGTCCTAGGAATTAATTAAGTTTGTCATACAAATCTTAAAGAGCGTGGCGCTAGATCAAACCATTGTGTCTCACTCAATAATCAATCTCTCGGCAATATGTTGCTGTGCCCCTGTAGCCATCTCGCCCAAATACCCTCAAGAGGGGCCTCTCCCTGCCCCACCATGTTACAACAACTAGGTCCAGGCAATTAGCACCTAGTGCCAAGTTCAGTAACAAGCCAAACATTCACCTTAAGTCCTGAGTTCAGAAAGATAGGGCTGTAGTGCGCACCACACCTCAGGGGTTTTGGCGTGCTTTAATAGTATGAGGCTTGCTTCGTCTGTTGGGCACAGTCCGCCTCCTGGGGCCTGGTACTTGCTAGATGTTGGAAACCTGAAGTCCTGAATTCTGGAAGGAATGCGCTATAGTGCATAGCGCACTGCGTAAATTGCCTGTTATTTGTGGGTATAGGTTATGACCCCCGCATTCACAGAGACTGGCACATGCACTTTCACCATTTATCTTGTGTCACCGGGCTATGCTTTCCAAACCAGACCAAACACCAGGTAAACACTACTTGAAGGGGGGGGGGAGGTTTTCAAGCCGGCCTCCTAAATGCTTAGGGTCTCAACTCCTAGAGTCTCAGGCCTCTGACCGCTGGGTTCTTTTACTTTAGAGTTTTGAGTTCTTGGGGTCTTTGCCTGCACAGACCGTTTAGTTCACGGGCTCCTGGACTCCCAAGATCTTGTGGTCATGGAGTCACAGAGGCTTCACTCACGAGCTCACAGTATCCTAGCCCCTGGGCTCGTCTCGTCTCTGACCCACTCACGTGTCTACTCCACACCACTCCACTCCACTTTATTCCAGGAGAAGGCACACAATAGCAAACACCGGGGAGTGTCTGGCAGTATGGCATTTTAGCAGTATGACAGCTAATAGCGGGCAAAACAGTAGTGCGGCACCGTTACTGGCAGGTAGACCTTTCAGTGTCTCTATGTATGTCAACACCGTGGCACTGCCACAGCTCTTCGGCTCAGTTCCCCTTACCTACCGCCCTCCGGTGCCCGCATTTCTCGCCTCCGTACACCTCTCTTCTCACCACCACTTAATGCTTTATAATCCAAGCTGTTCCAGGCTTGAAGGTTCCCCCTCTTTACGTCCTTGTCCAGGTTTCCCTGTGGTGGCAGGCAGGGTACAAGTGGCACGGCATGGCACCATGCTTTGGTTTGGACCGGACCAAGACCACCCGTGGTGCGGTGTTCAGTAATTTCACTTGGTGAACAAGGAGCAGTGTTTCTTCAGCTACAAACAGGAAGGGAGAGTGTGCAGCTTTATGACTCTGGGCCTGTTTTTTCCCAGGGAATCATTTCCTTTAAGGTAGCTGCAAATTTCACCCCCTTTTTTAGTTTTGTACAACCAGAAAAGTATTTTTAGAGTCCGTACATATTGCAACACTGGCAAAAGCTCTTGGCTAAACGGCTAATTCAAATGTGTTACCACTTGCATCGGATTTACTTTTCTGTCCTTGTCCGTATACTCCCCATGATAAAGGATCTGCGTCTCTCTTCAGCAACGTCCTCCCTCCTTCGCTGTTCATAATCATGAGTAATAATGCAAATAAATCTGTGTGCATTGCCGACGACGTGAGGAGAACTCAATATGGAATGTTTGTTCATGAACGCCTGGTACGCTTCGAAAAATCTATTTTTGAACCTGTTCTTAGAAATTAACTATGATTATTTCCTAAGGTAGTCCCAAAATCAGTCAAACACAAAGTATCCATCTTAAAAAGTGACTGGTAACTTTTTACTAGACCGTATATTGCTTGCTAACATAGAGAAGGAGAGTTAAAGGAATTTTTTGTCCATGAGAATCTTGATTATCCTCCATCACTTTCTGAAGGAGGATTTCTGAGAAAAGGGACAAAGTCTGACATCATCTCTCGTTTGGAAAAGCTTAATGGTGCTGTAGATAACATGAATAACATTCCAGACACTGCAAGTTCTGTTATTACAGATGGGTTGGCAATAGTCAATTTCTTAAAACCTGACAATGTACAGACTTTAAGACTACAGTACCTATATATTCTGGCCTTATGTAGTGGACATACTTAACAAATCGAAACTAGTAGACATAGGGGGTCATTCTGACCCTGGCCGGTGGCGGAAGCCGCCGGCCTGGCTGGGACCGCCAGAATACCGCTGCGCGGTCAAAAGGCCGCCGCTGGTATTCTGGGTTTCCCGCTGGGCTGGCGGGCGACCGCCAGAAGGCCGCCCGCCAGCCCAGCGGGAAACACCCTTCCATGAGGATGCCGGCTCCGAATGGAGCCGGCGGAGTGGAAGGGGTGCGACGGGTGCAGTTGCACCCGTCGCGATTTTCAGTGTCTGCATGGCAGACACTGAAAATCATGGTGGGGCCCTGTTACAGGGGCCCCTGCAGTGCCCATGCCATTGGCATGGCACCTGCAGGGGCCCCACGACACCCCATACCGCCATCCTGTTCCTGGCGGCCAAAACCGCCAGGAACAGGATGGCGGTATGGGGGTCGAATCCCCATGGCGGCGCAGCAAGCTGCGCCGCCATGGAGGATTCCCCAGGGCAGCGGAAAACCGGCGGTACACCGCCGGTTTTCCGTTTCTGACCGCGGCTGTACTGCCGCGGTCAGAAAGCCCAAGGGAGCACCGCCAGCCTGTTGGCGGTACTCCCGCGGTCGTTGGCCCTGGCGGTTTTTACCGCCAGGGTCAGAATGACCCCCATAGTATGTGTCCGTTACATAGAGGGGTCTCTGAAAAAGGAAGAAAGAAATAGGTGAGAATTTGGTCCAAGCTATTGTATAAAAGTTTCAACAAAGATACCATAAAACTGGGCAGCTTTTCTACAAAATGAAGATCACAAAAATGATTTGTTCCAATTCTTGGCTTCTAACATTTTGGGTCTTATGATACCAGAGGGTAAGTTTGTAGTGCTGACAAAGTATGATACTGTGGTGAATATTCCCAAAAACTGAATGTATCTGAACTCAGACCATGTTATCAAGAAGAAGCTGATACCAGAATACTATTACATGCAAAACATGCTAGTGAAAGGGGCCAGAAGTCTATAACTATACGTACTGCTGATTCTGATGTAGCAGTTACTGCTCTTTATGCATTTAGCAGCTCAAATCTTTTTACATTTGTGGATTGATTTTGGTGTTGGGAAGCATTGAAGGCTACTTCCTATCAATGAGTATGCCAATAACCTTGGCAAAAGTGGTTGTGATGGTATTTTATTTTTCCATGCATTTACAGGTTGTGACACTGCAGCTGCATTTGCAGTTCGTGGCAAGAAAACCTTTTAGGAAACATGGCAAAACTTTCAGGCCGTCACAGTTACATTTATTGAGCTCTTACTCCCCACCAGATATTTCAAATGTGAATTTCAGTCAGCTTCAGCATTTTATAATTAGATTATACAAAAAAGAACATTAAAACAGATTGTTACTTGGGGCCAGATGTAGGAAATTCCAGCTTTGCGACTCGCAATTTGCGAGTCGCAAAGTCAGATGCAGGATGGTGTCCCTGACACTATATGCGAGTTGCAAGGGGGTTGCAAAGGCCCACCTCCTTAATATTAATGAGGTGGGTTGCAATTTGCGACCCCCTTGCGAGTCTCAGCACTCACAGGGATGGTGGCCTCCTGGAGACAGCAGACCACCATGTCTGTGACTGCTTTTAAATACAGCAGTTTTTTTGTTTTGTAATGCAGCCCGTTTTCCTTAAAGGAAAATGAGATGCATTACAAACCAAAAAAATTAAACGTGTCAGTTTCATTTTTTCAGAGCACTCTGAAAAAAAGTTTTCAGGGCCATTCACTAAGGGGAAGGGGTCCCATGGGGGACCCCTTCCCTTTTGCTAATGGGTTACCACCAGTGTGACACTGGTGGTAACTGCGAATTGCTTTGCGACCGCGTTCGCGGTCACAAAGCAATTCTGCATCGTGATGCGAGTCGCAAATAGGAAGGGGAACACCCCTTCCTATTTGAGACTCGCATTCCCATTTTGCGAGTCAGTAACCAGGTTACCGACTCGCAAAATGGGAATGGGCATCGCAATGTGGCTTTTGCGCCTCGCAAACAGCTATTTTCGCTGTTTGCAAGGCGCAAAAGCCTTGCTACATTTGGCCCCAAGTGTTTAAGAATGAGGGTGACCAAACTTAATCGCTCTCTAGAAAATGTGCCACCAATTGAGGCTGCTCTTTTACAGCACAGCAAGAGAGCTATTTTCCAAGCAGGTTATGTGGTCTCAGTGGTGGAATGTGTATCCTGATATATCTGATCCAGCTCAGTGGGGAAGGCAGAGGGAAGATTCTGGATATGAACCTCTGTGGACACTTTTGCCTAAGGCTTCAAAATACTGCAAAGAACTTAAGTGTGGATGTAAAGCATTGTGTACCCATGCTTGTAAATGTAAACCGTTGTCTCTTCTGTGTACTAGCCTTTGTGTTTGTGATGGACAATGCAGTCAGGAGGACTTGTTTTAGATGAATGACCAAATTGTAACCTTTAAAATAAACTGTTGACTAAAATAACAAACGTTAATTATCATTTGCATCTTCATTTTTTTCACCAAAAAAATGTTTTAATGTTTAAATGTTACAAAATCCGCTTTTATATTTCATAACAATATAGCAAAGATATGCAGGGTGATATTTAAAATTTTGTAATAGACTTTTGGTACACCCTGTAAATGGGGCCCAACCTCGCCTAAAACAGTAACAACATAAACCAGACATTTTTTGATGAACCATGGTTTCTGCTTGAAATTTCTATCTTTAGCCGTTCAAAAGTTAACGGGGTGAGCAAGTTCTGTGGTACACCCTGTATATCTACCATATATCTACATACTTATCATACATATCACATCATATCATACATCATCGTACTATGAGTCAATTACATTGCAGCATTTTTCAAATCCTTGGCTAAAAAACCATTACAGTTATGTGCTGGAAGACTAATATTACATTTATGATAATTTACTAGCTCTTGCGGCGGCCAATTTGTATTATGACATCACGTGTATAAAAGGGGGGGGGGGGTTGCGATTTTTGGGGTCCATATCAAAATTATCAGTGCTCATATGACTACCTAACATTGTGCCACGTGCCATATTAATATCGCATTTTGCACAATTACAGTGGTTTTTGGCTCTAAGATACCTCACTACAAATGCTAAAACTCTTTTGAAGTTGTCATAAGGTAAATTAGAGCAAGCTCAGTTTCCCATGAAGGGAAATTTCTTACTTAGATTACTGTGGAAGATGGGGGAGAAGTCAGACTGGTGTCAGAATGAAAAGCCTCTAAAAGCAAACTCAAATGAATCATATAGAGGTTTGGTCAAACAAGTGGGTATGTTACTTGGCCAGGAGTCGTAACTCTTTCGGGTGAGCGGAAAGGACATCGTCCCTAAAGGGAGTAAGGAAAGCATCCCCTAACCCACTTTACAGTTCATTAGTTTAGTTTATTTCTTGTCATTTGTTGAAAACATCCACACCATTCACAGGAAGGGAACCAGTCAGGATCCAGTGCAATGTGATTATGTAAGCTCAGTTCTTTCCCACGATTAACACACAATAGAGTATTATTGTTATTATTTCACTTTACGAGGAACATACATAGATAGACATTCACATGAAAACAAATTCAGTTAATGTTGGCTGGTACAGTGTTGCTGCTATAATGAGAGAGAGAAAAAAAATCACGACCAACAGGAAACAAGGAAGCTAAATGTTCACCATTTTAAATTTAGACCTACGTTAGCAATGTTTAACTTTAACAGGAATATCACACAGTGAATAGACATGTGTTGCAGATTGCTGTAAATATAAGTGCAAAGCATTTAATTATATGAAAAAATCTGATCAGTTCTGTTTGGTGCTTTCTAGTTAACAATTAAAATATGTGTGCACAGATTCATACTGTGGCTTTCGCAGTGGCAGGGTGAATGGACGGCAGGGGAGGTAGTTATACTGAAGTGCATCATCCCAATAAGGATACATTTACAAGATTGTGTTCTGCTGTTTAACAGACATAGGAGTGGTGAGCAAATATATTCTTAAAGAGGTGTCACTCTCAATCAAGCAGGCATGAGATGATACACGTGCAGGAGAGAGGGACACCCAGGCTGGCACAAGGAACTTTTTGTCATAGACTGTTATAAATGCATTAGCTGCTATCAAATATGGATGTTTTGTGACATAAATGACAGACACTGGGCCAGCCAGTAAACGTATTCAAAAGAAAACACTGAGCAGATGACTAAGTGCAAAATAGACGCTACTGCAGACTGACAAGATGGCTACATCGATCTGGCAAATAACTATTTCACACGGGATACTATGTATAAGGTAGGATGTTTAATGGTCATCAAATAATGAAAGAGCTTGAAGAGATATAAATAAAGCCTCCTCCAGGTGAGATTGTTATTGAAAAGTACAAGACTTTAAACTTGTCTAACATATCTGTTTTGTTGTGTGGTATAAGGTGTTTGCCAAGGGCCAAAAACAGGCAGGAAGTTGTACCATAATTGTAATGTGAAATTGTCTGACAATGATGTTTCACTGTAAGTTGACTCTCCTGCGGGACAAAGCTTGTTGTTATTACCTAGTTTGATGATTTATTTGAATAGGTGTTCTAATTGAGTGCACTAACTTCTGGCTAGGATCTGCCAAAATGATATTGTCTTGTCCATTATAACTGGGGACCGGAAGTTACATTATGTCTGCCTTCAGTGGAACACAGATATTGAAGTTTGTAAAAAGTGCCTTTTCACCTTTCTAAGTATCACATCCAAATAGTAATTGTCTGGATTCTGTAAATATAAGAAATCCAGAACGTTGTATCTTCTGTCTTTGTCCACTCTAACTAATGTTCTTATGTTTCCACCACAGGTCGGAAACCATGTTGATGTTCTGACATCCAAATGGGTAGCGCAAGATGCTGGTATTGGGGCCGGGATAGATTCATACTTTGAGTATTTGGTGAAAGGTGCCATACTTTTGCAGGATGAGGAGCTGATGTCTATGTTCCTTGGTGAGTGTTTTGTGTGAGTATGTAAGTTTCTGTGACCCTCAATGCAAAGAAAATATTCTCTTTTTTATTTTTATTAATACACAATAGGAGCATGGAAAAAACAAAATGTTGATGAAACAGAAAACAAAAAAACCCCACAATATTTCACATTGTAATCAATACATCACATAACACTTCCACATTAATACATAATTAATTTAACTTCCCATAAATTCATCCTGTAAAAAGAAAATAATATCTTTCAGGTTGAAGCTACCTCATTTCCCCATGAGAGTTCCCCTGCCCAAGGACCGGTTTCCTCTCTTTCTACTCTTCTTACCATTTTTTTGGTATATAAACTGCTCTCCAGGTTGGCTATCAAGAGCAATCTGACAAGCCATTGGCCAGAAGAAGGTGGAATTGGATTGAGACAAGCAGCAGCAATACAAATATGCATTATCCCCATTGAGAGAAACATTTATTCTGTGTACAACTCGGAATCTGCTATTTCAGAACCATCATCCACACCCAGCAATACCAATTTGGATGGGGGGGGTGTTAAAGCAAATTTGCAATGAAGTACTATCCCCCGGAAATTAAGCCACTTCTAGCTTAAGAGAATCAAGCGCAGGACAGCAAAAAATAAATGTGCTCTGCTCAATATTCTGACTTTCTCTTGACACCATGGGCAAGAAGTACCTACCATACCCCCACCCCACCTAGCAATTTCTGCAGGAGTATGATACAGATGAAATATGGTTTTAAAATGTTGGGCCTGGAGTGCAGCAGACAAGAATAGAGTGCGACCAAACGCAAGTGAATGATAAAAATTATCGCTGATCCCCCAATTTTGTTTGCCATTTTGCCAAATGGTTCTCTAAATCATCAGACATCAGCTCTTCCAGACAACTATAAACCTGGATAAGAGTACATCCGAAGTTATTAATTATGAGCTCCATCAATGAATGTTTAGACAAGCCAATAGTACTTGAACATTTTTTAAGCAAAAAATTGCGTATTTGAAGATATTAAAAAAAATATTTTTCTATTCCATATTCAAATTGTAAGTCTGAGAAAGAGATTATATTAGCTCTATTCTAAAAATCCCGCAACTCTCCAATCCTACTAAGCTCCCATCTAGAGCAGTTTACATCTGAAAACATAGAGGGGAAAAGAAGAGAATTCCACAGGGGGGCTATAAAAATTAAATCGGCCTATACTAATCTTATGTCTGATGATGCCAGATTTTAAATGCAGCCAGTAAGGTCTTTATAATAGCTGATTTCAATGCATTTTAAAAGACAGCCTCCCGTGTTATCCCCTATCAACAAATCGTACACAGGGGAAAGTCTCCCTGATAATAGATCCCAGTGAGTCCCTTCATGTATTGGAGAGCCGCTGCCCAATGATAAAACCTAAAATTAGGGACTGCCCAACCCCCTCTATCTCGGAAGCATCAGAAACTTGAGTACTCTCCTGGGCTTCACATATAAAACTACTAGCCAGCCCCTCCATTATCTTAAACCATCTATTTTTAAAAAGTAGCGGAATTGCCCTAAAAAAATCTAATACCTTGGGGAGAAAAAGCATGTTTATCACATTACATCTACCCACAATAGGGAGATTGTCAAAGCCGCCTAAAATCCTTTAGTTTTTTTTCTTTTACCAGAGCCTCCTTCATTTGGGTCACTAAGGGCCAGATGTAGCAAATGATTTTACCCATTTTGTGTCTATGGGAAAATGTGTTCGTACATATGGCCCTAAGTCCAGATCAGAGCTAATAGTAACACCCAAATAAAACGTCTGGCCCGTATTACAATTATCAACCATTCAAATCTTACTGTTAACAATGAACTGTGTCTTGTCATGATTCGGCCTATACTCAGGGAATTCCTTGAACTCAGCCGCTTCCTTTGCCAGCTCAGTTAGAGTCCCTCCTGGGTCTGGTGTCACTGTGGCAATGTCGTCCGCATATGCCAGGACCTTGATGTCATATCCCTGAGTGCTCATAGGTTTGACTAATGGGTTAGCCTCGCTCCGTCTGATCAGTGTGTCTATGTACAGGGCAAACGGGAGGGGGGAGCAAGGATACCATTGCCTTTTGCCTCTTGTAACCCTAATTATATCCAATTGCTCACCCAGGATCTGAAGTTTACACATCAGGCTAGTGTAAACAGCACATATGGCTTTTATAAACCCCAGTCCTATATTGTTGTCCTTCAATACCACCCAGAGATAACCCCATGACACCCTATTAAAGGCCTTTTTGGGGTATATTAAGACGAGAGTCATGGGGTCATCAGAGAATTGTGCTTTGTCAAATAAAGTGATAACACGCTGAATGTGTTTTGTTTTCCCCCTCCCTGGAACAAACTCATGCTACCTAGGAGAAACTCACTTGACTTGGCTTTGTGGCTAAGACCTTAGTATAAATCTTCATATCACTGTTAAGCAATGTTACAGGTCTGTATAAATTTGGTTCTAGGGGAGACTTCCCTTTCTTTCTAAACACTGCGATATTGGATTGTGCCTAGGGATCTGGAATGGAGCACCCACTTTGCACCTCTAAGAATAATTTGACCAGAGCATCATTGGAGCTTCCCTGATTTTGTCCCCATTAATCGGGGCATCCAGCACCTCCCACTCCTCAGGACTTGGTCTTGTTCCCGGAACAGAGGCCAAATATTGCCAAATATTCTGCTCTAGATTATTCAGCACCTCCACTTGATATAGCTCCTCATAGAAATCCTGGAATACTTCCCGGATTCAGGTGGGAATGGTAAGAACTTGTCGCCATCCCCCGCTCTTAATATCCAAAATCTCTCCTTGCGCGGCCCTCTGTGTAGTCCTTAAAGCCAGAAGATGATCCACCAGCTCGCTCTATTCATAACATTCTTGTTTGTAAGCAAGACATTTTTCCGCTGCGTTATTTGCAACCCTTCCGTTGGTAGATGATTTGACAGCATTGTGTGCTGAATTTGCTAAGTGTTTGCCCCCCTTATCGTTTCTAGGATAAGCTGGGGTTCCAGCTCCACAATTCCCTATATTAACCTCTGATATAGTTTTTTGCAGATTTAAGCTTAAGCTAAGGATTTCCCCTCTTATTCCTGCCTTTAACACATCCCAAACCACCCCAGTATTGGCAGTGTCTATTATTCCCCACAAATTCAGGGATTCAGCTGTTCATACGTCAGATTCGAAAGTAACCCTATTTCAAAAGTCCACTTTCGGACCAGGGCAGCCGTACCCACAAAAGATATCCCAGCTACCAGCGGATTGTGATCCGAAGTTACCTGTGGACATTTTTCATTTGTGATTTTATTGCTTAGCCCAGCAGAAGTAAGAAAGTAATCAAGCTGGGCAGGGGTGTTATGTGGAGATAAAAAGAAAGTGTACACAGGATCTGGGGCCTTCAGCCTCTGCCAGACATCTGCCAGCCTGTGACTGTACATTAAATGCTGAAAGGCCCGAAAAGACTTGGGTTTCCTACCCACATAAGGGGCGCTGATCCAGCTGCAAACGCTAATATTTTAATCCCCACAGAAAACCAATTGGGCCTGCCACAAAGCGAGTTCTAGATTCAGGAAATCAAATGTACTCGGGCCTTCCCAATTCGGACCATAGACTGAACATATAGTAAAACTATGTGTAGACAGCTGACACTCTACAGTCACTTATCTACCATATTTATCTGTGTTGCTACATTTAACAGCGCAGACATTTCTTGAAGCTAATAATGCCACCCCGTGTGTAGTAGTTCCTTGTGTGGTGTGAGCAGTCTATATGTAACCCAAAAAATTCCAGCATGTTTATGTGAGCCTCTTGAATACAAATTACATCTGCCCAGAGTACTTTTCAACGTGTCAGCTACATTCCTTCTTTTTCCATAATCGTTCAGGCCACATACATTAACTGATGCCACCAGAAGATTAACCATGGTTGTCATATGAAAATCCATTTATATAACACATCCAAAATCTTAGAGGGGCAATCTGTAATAGCACAATAGCCATGGGGAGAATGCCACAGTCATACCGGTGGCACCCCCCTATGGGCAGTGCAGGGGCTCTCCTCTGGCCCCCAGCACTGCCTTTTCATGGCACGGTCCCCGAAATGAAAAGGGTGGCGGAAAGTGGGGTTGTAATCAGCCAGTGTTCAGCGCCACCCTGGCTGAGTACATCCCCGACTGCCATCATCCCATCGGGAATGATGTTCCTGATGAGTACGGCAGCCTCGTAATGAGGTTGCTAGTAACTCAAACCCAACGCATACATTACCACCTGATACTCCTATGTTTTTCTTTGCCCCGTTTGACCAGCCGCCACCCCTTAACCCTCCCGCTCTTTCCCCTTTTTCCCTTCCCCCACCACCCCTTTGTCCTAAGCATACATTTGCATTCTTGATTTGTGCAACAGCATTTGTGATGAGGGCATTATGTGGCCCATGATTTAAATCCCCTCAGTGTAGGTTCACTTGGTCCCAATTTCTTGTCTTTGTTCACTTTTTTGGGCAAGAAAATTGACTTTCTGCTTAAGTGTCTTGGTCTCAGGCCACCCTCAGGTAATAGCATTGTTTCAAAATTTTGCTATTTAAGTTGTTAAAATACATCAGTCTCTTTTGTCTTGTTGTGCACCAATTGAAATGTTGTTACATTATCAAAACATTCAGTGCTACTTTTCCACGAAGCCCCCACACTTATATATGTTTGCTTGCTGCACGCTTTCAAGGTAATATTCCAGCCTAGCTTCTGCAAGAAAAGACTGCCTCCACCCCTTTCTGGGTCTGTCACATTGTTAGAAATGGAGTTTCTTGTTGACTAAGGTCTACACCTAAGCCAGGTAGGACCCACCACTCTAGTCAAGGTAAGTAAGTTACACGCTAAAGATAACCTGTGCTCACCCTCTGATAGCTTGGCACAGAGCAATCAGGCTAACTAAGGAGGCAATGTGTAAAGTATTTTTGCAAGTAATACCTACAGTGAAATCTCCACAGAAGGAAAAGACTCCATACAAGGGAATAGAAAAAATAGGGGTGCTTTATCAGATATAAATAAGGCTACAATGCTAATAAATAAGGCTACAATGCAAATACTTCAAACAAACAATCAAGGTTAAGGTGTTTAACAAGGAATTAGGTGCTTTTAGCATATTAAGAATAGGTGCCAGAGATTTGTTAGGAGCCTCTGGAGGGAAAATCTCTAGGTGTCCCTGTTAATGTCCTTTTATGGGCCTCACACTGTTTCGGTGCAATGAGGCTGTTGGCAAAGTGTTGGAAGGAAAATTTGCGGGCACGTTTTCTAGGCCAGTGGTCCTTGTCAGTGGTGCTAGCGGGAATGTGACATAGGTTGGAGGTGCCTTGCCTCGATCAGGGATGTCAGGTGAGTTCAGTGGCCGTGCTCAGGAACTTGCAGAGGGGAGCACGGACCGCACATTGCAGAAGTGCACAGCAGGCAGGTGTGAGCGGCTCTCTAGCACTCAAGCACGGTCCTACCAGGGGGAGTGGTGTAGCATATGACACGGCCAACAAAGTGAGGAGCCGTTCTTTGGCTGTGATTGGAGTCTTAGGAGATGGAGCACGAGCACATCCTGCACCTCAGCAGGTCGTTAAGGCAATGTCAGCAGGCCCGAAAGGGGGAACAGGTTGCAGTATCAGCACAGTGTTGCTCCCGAGACCTTGGGCATGGGCAGGAGTTAGCTTGAGGTTTTTTTTGGCTGGATAGGGGTCAGCAGGCAGCTCACAATGCAGGGCAGCAGTCTCTGGTAACAATCATGGCAAAGCAAAGTGGCAATCCTTCTGGCACAGCAGCCTTTACTCCAGAGGAGTTTCTTCTTGACCCAGAAGTGAACTACTCAAGTGGTCAAGAGACCCAGTGCACAGGCCCCCCCTTCAGGTTAGCCATGGCTCCAGACTGTCAGTGGAAGGTAATTAGCCCCTCTGTTGGTCTATAGTCATTACCTTTTGAAATGTAAGTGTGAGCCCTTCCCAACCTCCTCCCCAGGAAGGCCCTTCAACATGCAGATTAATGCAGATGTGACTGAGTATCTTGTGTTGTTGGCATCTGAAGGGAATGCACAAGTGTAGCTGTCACCTAGCCCAAGCCAGACGTGTAGGCACACAGGGCAGAGAATGAAGAGAAATGTCCACTTCCTAAAAGTGGCATTTCTAAAATAGCATGAGGGGAATCCTCAGCTGACCCATGGGAGAGCACTATGCGCTTCTGTGCATGTGCAGTATTACCCTTGGCTTGACTGACACAGTCGTAAAGAAGATGGTGAGAAGCTCCGCCCGCACCCACAACTTGCAGCGTTCACAGCATCCATAGCCTGCACGTTGAGCTCTGGTCTCCAGTCTCCTGCTGCCTGTACTGCCCACCATCTACCTACCTACCATCTCAGCCGTGTGGCAATGGGCAGGGGTGGGAGCAGACTGAGCGGGTATTCTGGGTGATTGCAGAGATTTGCGTGGTTTGTGGCAGCTGCCACATCAACTTGCCCTGCACAGTGTCGGATGTCTGCTGGTGACCATCAACCCTGAGAACTTCGGGAACCCCCCCCCCCAGCACAAGATAGAGCTGACCCGTAGAGAAACTCAGAAATCCAGGTGTGTGAAACCTTGTGGAGGAGAGGAGCACTAAAGAAGGTGAACACAGCAGCACCAGCAGCATAAGGAGAAGAGGGCAGCAGTGAAGGGGTGGGGGAGCTCGGATCATTTTGTTTGGCTGGACTTTCGCACTATGTTGCTGTGCTACCCTCGCTGTGCAGAAGCGGCCAGCATTAGGTTGGTCTGGCTTGCACGTGACTCAGCAGCTGGCTTCAAAAACACTTTCTTGACCTGCTTCTTGCCCCTTTCTCGCTTCACCTACTCAATTTGTTCGACTAGCTCCAGTGCCACCATCTGTCCGGTGGCAACAATAACGTTGAGGCACCAGATTGTGTATCGGCATGAAGTCTGGGACCAATATTTGGGGAACCCCTTCCTCCAATGTTTCACATCTATTTCTCTTGGAAACTTCTCGAAATCTGGCCATTTGGAGCCTCTTCGAGCATTTGAAGTCCATTCGAAGATCTTAACCTCAAGCATCTTAGCCAGTGGCCAGTTGCTCCCCTCAGCTCCAGATTTCTGGCCATCGAGCACTTTGTTAGCCATCGTTATCCTCGCAACATGCTTTTAACAATTCTCCTGCTTCTCACAGTATCCCATGCCACTATCTGCCAAAAAACTAAGGCAGAAGGAAAAATGTATGGAACAAGAGGGAATTCAAATCGGCCCAAACATGCTCATACAGCTTTTCAGATCATATCGAGGGGCTGAACACACTGACCGCATCATTGGGTGCAGCTCAAGAACTGAAATTAAAACCAGCACTAGTCAGGTAACTAGAAAGCACGTTGCTCAAGGGACTAGGTCCTATTTTGCTGTTCACATTAATTCCTACTATTGATGTTATTGCTGCTGGTACACTGAACTCAGAAGACCAAGTTCTAGTCCAGTGCGCCACAGGCCTTGTAGTGAAACCAGCAGGTACCAAGGTCAATGATGCACTTCACAGGGCCTGCGGCAGTGGAATCAAGCCACATCAAACTTATTCGCTTTTGATAGACCACCCCAAGAAAGAAAGGGTGAGGAAGGAAGATGTAAAAAATTACTAGCAAACACTATCAAAAGTGCAATCAGCTATTCAATCCCTACCTAGTCTTAAGAGTCCTGGGCAAATTAATACCATAACGAACGACTACCAATATCATAAAAGTGACAACTGTGGGGACCCACCCTACTTACATGGTGTTTTCCATGATGTCTCCACCCTAGACTGCCAATCGGGGGAATTGGGGGCACCTTGAATTGGGGAATTCATTATTCTGAGGTAATACAGTGGGTCGGTGGCGGACAGAGGCCTATAAAATCTATAATAATATCTACAAAACCTATACCATCTTCAGAATCGCAAGACCCAACCAAATCCAGCAAGGAGTTCAATAAAGCAACTAAAGAGCGAGTGCTAACACCATCTCCTGGAAATTCTAGACTCAAATCAAGACTCAAATGAAGACCAAACCAGGAGCCCTGAGGTCCATCACAAGGTTCACTGCAAGGAGTGTTGTCTCCTTTTGAAGCAAATACTAACTTCAAATCTACTCCAAGTGCCATTTCAAGTCCCAACCTAATTTCTGGCAGCAACAGGAGGATCAGCAAACTCCTAAAATCTAATACCGGCTCTTTTACGAAGAGAGCGGCCTGAGGAATTCTCTTGTTTCATCAGTATCAGAACAAGCCACTCTAGTTGCAGGCTCGATTACCATGGCCATCGACTTGGAGCATCCAGTCAGTCCAGGAATTGCTCAGTAACAGTCACTGCTATCCTCTATTGCCCTAGTAGAAAATTATTGCCATATATCACACTCGCAGAGCCTGGATCTGCCGAATTTGGAGCTCTCTATTTTAGACGATGCAGTCAGCAATAGATCTAATTCCCAAAAAAAACAGCATAACCTCGGATTATATAAACATTTTGGATGAAAACTACCAAATTTATGTAATGGGAATTATGAAGAACCAACACATGGCCCAGACTTCAGTAGAGAATGACTACTCACAAGCCAACTGAATTTAAGTATCATAAAGGTCATGTGCTCAACTTTGGACTCAATCGCAAAGCCTAAAACTTGCCACTCAAATAGAGCTCACCAGGCAATTTACATCCTCAATAACGAAGATTTATTTTAGGATGGCCCCATTGGAGGATGTCATAAAAGAGAATCTAAGTCTTCAATCTACTCAAGGGTCCAAAGCACGCCAAAACTGCTTCCCTCTGCTGGCGAAACTGCTGGAAGTTCTGAGGGTTATTAATGATATCATCGAGGACTGCAGACATAATCTAAAAAAACTTGACTAGATCTGAGCTCACAAGCAGAGTCAGCTGCCCAAAACCTAAATCTGAGCTCAGAGGCAGCACCAGTTGCTCATAAGTTAGAGCCCCAGACAGCACCACACGTACCCCGGAGACATGATAGAGGAGTTAAGCTCATCCTATGTGTTCATCAGAGATGCATTGTCTCCCTTGGAACACAGAAAAACCAGAAAAGAGCAACACTTACCGAACAAAAGCCAAAGTCTCTGGGAACAAATACAAAAGTAAAAGGGCCGTGGCAAAACATCAAAAAAACATAATACCCCCTCCACAGTGTAACCTAGCAGAAGTAACATGAATCAAGACACCTATTACAACACACCTAGGATCCCAAGAGCAAGGAGGCAGGTTAGAAAATCATGACAGCAGTAACTCAAAACAGGACCAGTCCGATGGGGACTTTAAATCAAAACTCTGGTCTATGTAGCAAAGCTTGCGCTATCCAGTCGCATATAAATAGCATACCAACAGGATTCAGGTCAATCCCTGTACTAAAACTGGAAATTGGAAGCGGGGTAAGAGCATCCACATGGGAAGCAGAAATAGGGGGCGAGTCAAACGGAGGGAGTACAACACATCGCCATCGGCCCACGAAGGCTCAGTGAGAATATGCACAGACATGACTGACAAATTAATTTGGCAAAATAATTCGATAGTGTACACTGTACGAAAAACACTATATAGATGAAATGCAGCAGGCATCCTAAGCCAGTGGCTATAGCTGATTACTTGGCTCGGGGCTCTAAAGTTCTAGGACACAGTGCCACAGCTCCTCCAAGAAAGGTCATCCGTGGAAGTCCCGTGACTCCACCCCCATTCGTTTCAACTTCGCCACTTGTTGAGGTCTGCCCTGGTGCTCCTTGGCCCTGGGTCAACTCAACCAGCCGGTTCCTCGAAAGACCACATTTAACTATGCAACCACTGCTCCCACCAGATATCAAGAACAAATCTATAAAAGGCCTCATGCATGCTCATGTTCAGGCAATCCTTGATGGGGACAGAGCTGGGGATCCCTTAAATAAATCTGAAGATAAGGCACCAACAATTATATTCGCCCCGAGTACATCTCAAGAGGGAGTCAAGACATTCTCAATAGAAGCAACATTTTACAGCTTATAAATTATTTGACTAAATAATACAAGCTATAGTCTACTCCGACATCATGGTGCAGTACAATGTTAACAAAGGAAATCTTCAAGAATATAGACCAATTGAAGGCTTGGGGCATTAAAACAGCCCCTCCCGAAAGGGAACTGTATCCGTGCATATTCTTAGAACAAACAAGTACAAACAATCTCGAGCACAGCCAAAAAACAGGTTCAGTACTTCATGAAGCAGCAAGCTCCTGCCAGCCGCTCCCCAAACGCTCTGACCTGACTGATCAGAGGTGCCGCTTTGCAATTAATCTACTTCAAATTAATCAACGCTTAGTTTCCCAACCCTTATTAAGACCGTCATTGGTCGCCCAAGAAGGCAGATGATTGTAGGATAAATGTAATACCTTCAAAGTGGGAACTTGGCCAAAAACGCATCTCAAAATCATAAGCTGGCACATAGCAGGTTTAAAGTGTAAGATGGAGGACAAGGACCGGCTATTCTTTATACTGCAACATGATGTGCTGTTTTTAGGAAACGTAGTGTATTGACACAATTGATCTAGATGGGTAATCTACACATCACCTACCTGCAACTAACCAACAAAAGGGCAGAGCAGTAGGGGACCTGACCACCTGGGTAAGAACATCTCTTACAAAAGCACCAAAATATGTTATACCAGTCTAGCAAAAACATTAAAATCCATTAATTTAGGAAGCAAGGCATGGTCACTTGAGATCTTGAATGTATACTGCCCCCTAGTTGGTTGGTTGTTAGTCAATCAGGATGTTCTCCTCCTCAAAGAACAGCTTTTGACGAGAAGACTGGGTGAATCGCCAAAGCCCCTACCAGAAGTTAGGCCAGGAGGACTGACCTGGCTCATAAAGGATTGTGTATTGATCTGTGGCGATTTCAATACCAAACTGCATCTTTTAATGTGGGAACAATCAAAAATAGACTAAGACAGTCACTGGAATATACAGTTACTACCTACAGAGGGTTGTACAAGCACAAAAAAGGACAATCTAATCTTTGAAACCTTCATTGAGGGAGACATGCGTCCTCTGAAAAGCCGCACTAAATCTGACATACCCTTGAAACCCACCTTTCAAAATTATGGTAGGGAAAGTGTCATTGACTATATGGCAATAAACATAGAAGCATGGCACCTCATTGTTGATATTGGAGCAATAGAGATGCTTGAAAGCTATCATGACCCATTGCTCCTGATCTTGGAGCATCCCAATTCAGGCCATCAGGCACTAACTATTACCATAAAAGATAGGGGCTTCAAAATTATTTTAAAACCAAATAGAAAAACGTTGCCATGATGGACAGTAATTGCGAATCAAACACCTACAGTACTAGCCACAGATGGCTAGCATTACAAACTACAGTGCTAACTCTGACAATTGAGGAGGTGTAGCAGCAGCATCAGTTACAAAAGTTTGAGGAGCTGCTGGCACAGTCTTCTGTGGAAAGGAAGACTAGAACCAGCACCGTACCGAAATACTGTTTGCCTGAGGGCCAGGGCTGGTTTGAGGAGGGATGTATGAAATTAAAAGAAGCACTGTCACTTGATCTAAAGAATCAACACTTGCCTGAAGTTAGTGAGCACCTATTCTTGGCTTGTAGGAAGCAATCCAAAGGGCTAGTAAAGTATAAAAAGAAGCATTACTCTCTTAAACTTTGGATAGACCTGCTGGAAGCAATTTATCTTTGAAATTCAAAGACATTTTGGGAAATCATCATATGGGGCTCTGAGGGCCCCCCAAGGAACATGGAGTTGAACATTAGTCCCCCAACTGTGGATAGATCATTTGCCCACATTGTACTAGAGTTAAGGAGATGCCTTGTTGCATGAGGTAAACAATGTACCAGCACAACACCAAGAGATGGACAGGTATTGTCCCAGTTCAATCGAGATACTCTAGCCAGAAATACCTAGTGAGAAAATAGAGCCAACACCAAATGAGCAGACTTGACTGCCCCCACAACTCCTGGTATTCCCTTGGTCCTGGAGTAACCATGTGATTTCAGCAAAACAGAAGTCACACAGGCGATTATGGCCCAAAAGCCCCACAAGGCCGCTGGCTTAGATACAATCCTGTCTGATATTTTACGCAACCATCTAACATCCAGACTCGATCCTATAACGATATCTGGCTCTTAGAAGATATCCCTCCATCGTGTAGATAATTCAGTAATCGTACCACTACACAAAAAAGTAATCACTGTACCTGGTATTTGTTAATCTTCAAATAGCATTTGAAATCGTTGACCGTGCCATGTTATGGCAAGTTCTAAGGGAAATGGCGACTCCAGAAATAATTTTGAAGCTACTAATCCAACTGCACTCTGGCAGTAGCACTGGGATCAGATACAGCACTAGAGGCAAATATACAATGGACAGCATGATCCTGCGAGGTGTCAAACAAGGTTGCGTCCTGGTGCCGACCCTCTTTAATTGCTATGTTAACAACATCCCAAATGCCTTAAAGGATGTCAATCTTGATTTGCCAAGGCTGAGCCATAAAAGTATTCCAATACTGCTGTTTGCCGAAGATGCAGTACTGCTTTCCAGAACAGAGGTATCGATGCACCATTTGTTGAAAAGTTTCGAGTTGTTCTGTACCTCCAGAAGACTGACCATTAATACTAGGAAAACAAAATATATGGTCCTCAATCAAAAGAAGTTGCAAACCACTTTCAAGCTTTATAATAAAACTTCAAATCAAGTGTCCAAGTACGACTATCTGGGTATATGTGTTGATGCCAAACCTTCATGGACCCTGCAGCTATCGCAGCAAGCATGAGCGATGATCGGATTTGCAAAATCCTGCAGCAACCATGCAGTGAGATGTCAATCCTGGCCTACAAAATGAAAGCGAGAGCAGCAAGCATATGTGGTGCCAAGATTTGGGGTGACAAAAAACTTCTTGTACGATTAACCACCGAAAATAACTTTATAAGACTACTACTTCATCTGGGTTGTGGATTTCCAATACATGCCATAAGAATAGACTTAGGCATTCCAAAAATTGAGGATTGCATCACATTGGCACCTTTTAAAATACTGGTTTTGCATTTAGTCCAAGGCGGATCTTGAGTTGTACAGATCTACATTAAAAGATGTCATGAAGTTACAATACCATTACAAACTACTATGGTTCACCCGTGTCAAAGGTCTTAGGCAATATCTGCCTTGAAGGTTTTTGGCTTCATACTGAAACTATAACAAAGTACAGCCTCAACGTGGCCTTGAAGGCATATTGATCATAAAAATCAAACACTGCATAATCATCCTGGTCAGCTGTTAAAACGTTATTTGTCACTAAACAATGTGCGGGCTCATTTTGCTTTCATCGATGATATCTACCCAGTAGAAAAAGAGCCCTTTATTTAAAATATTGTTTGGAGACCTTGCCTGTGGCCTTAGTTACTAAAAGTTGACCTCCAAATTCTGATGAGAGGACTGAGCACTGTTTGTGCTCCCTGGGATGCCGTGAGACAATACCTCACTTCCTCTTGTTGTGTTGCCACATGCTTTTTATTCGCAAACAATACCTACGCCCACTTTTATTACTTTAAGGTCCAAAAGTGCATTGAGACAGAGTCTCTGTGTATGAGATCAGATGACAAAGACATTCTGTTGGCGGTTTCATTCTACATCTATGTGGCGTGGAAACAGTGGCAGTGCATAAGATGTTATATCCAGATAGCCAAAGCCCGCAAGGTGTCGGCCATTACACCTCTTCAGTGGCCTGATCATCGAATACCCAAAGCCTTGTCCTTCTACTTTTCAACCTCAGCACGACCACAATACTATATGGACAGTACTAGCATTTATTCATAACACCTTGTTCTTTAAGGATTAGAAGGAACAGCCTGTTCGGGTGTTAAGTCGATATGCTCTGGTTTTTAATGACACAAACTGTAATGCTAAATGGGCCGCACCAATGCACGTTAGAGCCCCTTACTAGTACTGATAGTGCACATAGGGTCTATCTACCTATCTCTGGCCTAATGTTTTTATGTCAGGCTACAGTTTGACCAAATGGCCAATAAAGCATAGGTTTTTACTGGATCGTTGATTGCACTCTGAGAATTCTGATTGAGTCAAGCAAGATTCTCATAATTATATTTGTTTTAATGTAGTATTTTTAATTGTTCTGGCTGGTTCGGCTGAAACAAAGATTATTGAAAATAGTAATAATAAATCTGAATTTAACAGTAAAGAGGATTTATTATTACCATTCCAATAGTACTAAATATGAAGCAGCTACTCCAATCAGATCAGGAATTAAAGCTTAAAGATTTTATAAGGAATTCCCTACGCTGGCCAATGAGAGGGGCAGGCCTCACAGTATTGAAAAATGACTCTAGGAGTTTTTCATTAGTAGGACATTAAAAACCTAAAGGTACATGTCCTGCCTTTTGCCCTTACATGGCACCCTGCCCTATGGGCTACCTAGGGCCTACCTTAGGGGCGAGTTATATTTAAGAAAATGGGAGCTCCTGGGCTTGGCAAGAGATTTTAGATGTAAGATCGTGGTAGCAGGGCACTGCACACACAGTCTCTGCAGTGGCAAGCCTGTTTATAGAGCTACTAAAATGGGTGTCACAATCAGTGCTGCAGGCCCACTAGTAAAATTTAATTTACAGGACCTGGGTATATACTATACCACTCTACAGGAGACTTACAGGTAAGTTAAACATGCTAATTGTGGATATATCAAGGTTACCATGTTTTAGGGGAGAACCACATGCACTTTAGCACTGATTAGCAGTGTTGAGGTGTTGAAGTGCTCAGAGTCCTAAGGCCAACAAAAATATACAGCAACAAATCAGGAGGTAAAGGCAAAAAGTCTGGGGTAAGACCACTAAGGATGCCAGGCCTTCAACAATTCTGCTCTCTATAGTGTGTGAGTGCTGTGCTTTGCAGCTATCTTAGCTACTTTCATCCATGCCACCTTGCAGTACTCCCTGTTTCTGCCTTTGAAGAAGTTCAAGATGCTAACTTTAGCCCAGGAACAGGCTCATACGATCTACAGAATATTTTCAACTACACACCATGCAGGAACACAGGAAGTACCTCTGCTTCATGTTGGGAAATAAACTCTAATAGCACAAGATTCAGTACTTCATCATAAGCATGTATTATACCTTTCGTTTTGACAAAGATCTTGACTCAAGTGGCTGCTTTTCTGTGTTTGAAATAAGCCCAATGCTACCATCACCTGGCCCATTATCTAGTGAAGGTTTTATCAAGGATGCTAGCAAAGTTCGGTATGGCTTTAGTTCTTAGAACCACTCTCATTCATGGGTTCTTCATGTGTTGCTGAAAGTTATCTTTAATATTTGTTAGGTGATCCAGACCATTGGAGTTATTCAGATCTCAAGTCTTCAAAGGCTTACCTTCACCCAGAGAGTGTCTCAGCCATCATATGTATTGTAAATATATTCCTTGACAACAAAGCGGTGACACCATAGTAATGCCAGAGGCTTCCATGACATAACTAAAGGGAACATGCACTGTATTCATCTTAAGTGCCAAGGTCTCTCTGCACTTTCTAGGAAGTGTACTTCAGGTAGACTACTCTTCTTGTGCCTTTGGAGCAAAAGATTTCTTACCAGAACTCAAGATAACAGTAAACACTATAGATGGTTAAAGAACCTGTAAGTCCAAGTAAATCCTGGGGTTTCACTAATAGGTATTAGCAGGTGCCATACAGCAAGTGCTGGAAGAATTGTGATGATCCCAAAGAGTATGTTATCACTGCAGGAATAAAGCACAGCAAAACATTGACATGTGTAATGCAGTTAGATTGCTGGCCTGGAAAGGGTAGAATTTTTTTCAAGCTACTGTGTATTTGGAATTATTCAAAGAGTGATGTGATTGGTGGGAATGGATGGAATGATAACAGCTAGAGTCCTGATTTAATTTGAGGTCGGATGTTTTTGGGATTCTGGCTGCTGTGATCTGGTGCTTTTCTTCCTTTGCAGGAGAAAACCTCAGGGCTTGAGAGAGGCACGTGAAAAGTATGGAACAGTTTATCAACGTGGTTGTGAAGGTTTCATTTGCATCTTCCTGAAGATGTGATTGTTTGTGTATTCAGAAGTGTGTTGTTGGTGTAGCTTCTCTGTATGGATCTGAGTGTGAGTTATACTGTAGGGAGCTGGCTCTCTATTTGGTGTTCTAAAAATAAGTACACCATGCAGAGGCCAGTGGATCCCCAATTGGCCGACAGAGGCAAAACACTAACGCTCTCTTTTGTGGTAGTGTGGACGAGCAGTTAGGCTTACCAGAGGATAGTGCTAAGAATTTGTTGTACTCACAGAGGCAATAAAATGACATACACTCAAAGTATAAAATTGAGACCAATTTAGGAAAATAACACTTCTTTTTAAATATATTTTAAAACCAACAACTTTGCAAAAGATTAAATACTGAATTTGTTTAAGTTACAGGTTAGTTAAGAGTTCAAACCTGTGCACCTTCACTCACAATGTAATCCTATGGAGAGAAAAGTAAAAAATGCTTTAAGGTAAGTACAGTCGGGTGTGGGCGTTCACCTGCTGGGTTTAGAGATGCAGGGGCCCAAGGTCCAAAGTAAAACCAGCAGTTTGTCGGGGACTCTCTGAATTTCACCGGGAGCAGGGTGCCGGTGTTATTGTAGCTGGGCTCTAAGAAGAAGGGGAGCCACCTAAAAACAGTCTGCACAAGGGAGTTTGGGACCAACCTGTGAGCTCCCAAATGGGGGCTTGGGTCGCAAAGGGCCTTAGAGCAGAGAGGCACAGCCGGTTCTTCGTGACCCGGGCCAGGTCAGCTTGGGTGCAGAGTGTATAGCACAGCTGGACTCTGCTCAAAAGGGCTCCTCGCTGTCAGACAACCAGCTGGCAGGGGAAAAATCAGGGCAGCTGGGCCACTCACAAGGTGGACCTCAGTGTTGCTGATGCCCCTCAATGACTACTTGGTTCTGTTACAATGAGAATCCCGACTGGACTCTCAATGTTTGTGCAGGGTGTCCGCTACCCCAGGGATTGGAGCTGCATGGCTCTGGTAGGTCCTACTGTGGTCACACTTGGTGAAGTGGGGATTGTCCTGGTCCTCCAGAACACGGTTACCTCCTCCTGGTCGTCGGCGGCATCGGTCGGGCTGGGGAGCTGCAAGGCAGTTGACCGGACTCTTCACTTTTGTGCCTGCGACTGCAGAGAAGTAGCTTCCTCTAATTCTAGGGAGACTGGCTGTGGTTTTCGAAGTGCTGGTAGGGTACCCAACCCTTTGTTAGCTCTCCAGCTTGCAGGACGAGTCACTCTGTCGTTATTGACGATAGAGGTGTGGGAAGGGAGGGTTTTGCACCAAAATGTCCACCGCTCTTCGGCTGCTCCCACCAGGCAGAGGCTCTTCTTTGTCCTCCTTCTCTTGATCTGTCGAATCAGAGTTCTTGGGTTCAGGGGTGCCACCTAAATACTCAATTTAGGGGTGTAACAGGGAGTGCCAGGCAGCAGCCAATGGGCTCACTACCTTCTGTATGACCACTTCTGCTGGGAAGTGGGCATAACCCTGACCCTAGAATGCTAATTCCATCCAAAACAAGATAGAGGAAGTTAAAAAGAGGTGTCCACGTCAGCTGGTCCACCATAGGGATGGGACTGGCATGAGGTGGGCCTCCTGCTCCTAAACATACTCATTTTTATGCCTGTCTTGCTGTCAAAAAGTGGGGTCAGGACAGGGGATTGGTCATCTCCGACATCTGGAGAGACCTGGGTCTCATTACAAAGGCAGCTTGACCTTTGAAGCTTCCTGCCCTGGAATGTCCATCCTGCCTGAAAAGAGGTGATAACACCTACGCCCAGAGCATTCTTTTGTTCCTGGCCTCCGAGGCTCTCGCCTCAGGAGGCCATAAATCTCCACCTGTAGGGTGGCTGTACTGGTTTAGACCAGTCAACACTAGCAGTCAAGTAGGCTTTCAGGGGTCACCTTTAAGATGCCCTCTGAGTGCATGTAATAATAAATCCATCACTGGATTCAGTTAGTGTTTATTAATACGATAAGATACATCAGATAGACGCAAAAAGTGGGGGTTCACCATGTCAAAAAGGGTGCTTTCCTACATATACAAAGAATGATTCTCAGTGGCAATCTTGCTAAATTAAAACTGTTCACAATTTTCATCCTACGGGATAAATGTGAGAAACGATTGCATCAACAGTATCATGCTTGGACTTGTCAAAGTGCATTTATTCTTCCTATTTTGAGTAAGTATTTGCTGCACATGTTGAAAATATACCCTAAAAGTGTCCTTGGCTAATTCTTAACCATCTATTATGAGTAAAACTGCTTGAGACAAAGGGCTAGATGTACAAAACATTTTTGAGTTCGCAAACAGCCCGATTAGCAGAATCCGGCTTTTTGTGAAAGTAAAAATGGCTTTTCTTATGTACAAAGCCCAAATTGTTATTCAGTAACCTGTTACTGAATCGCACTTTGGGTTAGAGAATCAGTATTTGGAAGCGGCGTGTTTGTGGCATCCCATCCAAATACCGATTCACACTGGAATATATGAATGTTTTGCGACTGAAATGCGGTTGTAAAACATTTGCAATTTACCGCCAACTTTCAGTTGACAGTAACCCATTCACAACTAGGAAGGAGCTTCTTTGGGACCACTTCCACTCTTAGAATGGTTGAATAAATATTTTTTATTTTAAATGCATCCGAAAACAGGCAGCTTAAAAAAAAAAAAAAGATTTCTTAATTTAAATGCAGTGACAGACATGGTGGTCTGCTGAACCCAACAGGCCACCATCCTGGTGATGGCAGGGGATCTTAGTGGGTCAAAAATAGCGAACTACCCCAGCACTCCAACCATCATTCTTTTGTGTTGCTAAACTTGCCCTAAGTGGGAAAGTGTTAGACCTGGCATCCTTGGCACGGTTTTCGCTGTCTTTTTGCCTCTGCTTCCTGTATTCTTGACTGTATGCTGAAGTTGGTTTTTGCTGGTATTGGTATTCTGCTGACCAGTGTGAAAATGCAAGTGCTCTCTGTGCAAATTGTAGTGGTGATTGGATTTTCCATGATTGGCATATTTGGTTTACTAGTAAGTCCCTAGTAAAGTGCACTAGAGCTGCCCAGGGCCTGTAAACCAAATGCTACTAGTGGGCCTGCAGCACTGATGGTGCCACCCACATGAGTAGCCCTGTAAACGTGGATCAGACCTGCCACTGCAGTGTCTGTGTGTGCAGTTTAAACTGCCATTACGATCTGGCAAGTGTACCCAGTTGCCAGGCCCAAACCCTCCTTTTTCATACATGCAAGGCACCCCTAAGTTAGGCCGTAGATAGCACCATGGGCAGGGTGTAGGGTATTTAAAAGGTAGGACATGTACTTGTGTGTTTTATATGTCCCTATAGTGAAAAGCGAATTCGGCAGTATTTCATTATTGCAAGGCATATCTTTAAATATCTTTTAAGTGCAGTTTCCAATTGGGAGCAGATAGAGATGTGGAGTTTGGAGTTTCTGAACTCAGCGTTTAAAAATGCATCTTTTGGTAAAGTTGGTTTTTCAATTGTGAATTTGAAAATGCCACTTTTAGAAAGAGGGCATTTTCTTGCTTAACCATTCTGTGCCTCTGGCTGCTTATGGAATCCACGTCTGGGTCACACTGACAGTTGGGCTGTTTAGAGGGAATTTAGACAGTGACACAAAAGGAGCTTGTGAGTGTCCTGCATATCCTGATGAGTCTCCTGGGCTGGAGTGGGGAGGGAGGAGCTGAGACCTGCACCTGAAAAGGCTGTGTCTGTCCTTACAATTACAGTCTCTGACTCCCCTGGTGTGTCTGGGGCCAGGCCTGGGCAAGGCAGGATCTTGTCAACAACAGAGTCTTTCCTTTGAAGTTTGCCTACTTCAAAGGCAGAAATGGTATCAGTAGTGGACCCAAAACCCCAGACTTTTAGAACACTTCTGGGTGAAGAGAAACCTCTGCCAAAGAAAAGAGCTGAAGAACTGGAAGAGGGGCACTTACCCCTAGCTGTGTGTGCTTTGCTGCGTTGGCTACAGTTTCCTCTCCTTCTTTAGAGGACTAGGTCTGGACTTTGCTGTGTATTCTGCTTGTGAAATTTCCCCAAGGGCTTGGACTGAGCTTGCCTCCTGTTAAGAATTCCCAGGGACAGCACAAAATTCACCTACCAGCCTCTGGGTTCACTTGCTGTGGACTCTAACTCACCAGGAGTTGCCTACTCCAGTTTCTGGGCCCTTGGGAGTGAAGGCTGGTTAAAAAACAGGAGAAACCAAGTGCACCAACTTCGGACGACGCCCAGACTGACGCTGCTGCCTGACCCGCAATGCTGCCTGCAACCAAAGCTGTGGTCCCTCCTGGAATGCGACGACCCTGACTGACATTGCAGACCTGACGCCGTTGCAGCCCTGCTGACGTCCTGTGACTTTGTGAGTCCCGAGTCTGGTGTCAGCGATGTCCATGACACTCGAATCTGCTGCTGCACCTTCAACCCCCTGGTATGACTGCGACCCCGTGAGGTCGCCTTGCCTTGCCTTGACCGCCGGACATCGAACCCGCCAGAGCGTAAGGAACCAACGCTTTCCACCGATGCCCTCTCATCTCCAAGGCTCTGCCACAAGGACCCAATACTTCTCACAGATGCCTCTGCTCAACTGCTCCGCAGCACCAGAACCGACACCACGCCGGATCTCAAAATGCCTCACTTCTCCAGCTCCGTGCACCGGCTTATTTACTCACTTTCAAAAGGTACTGTACCTGGGGGCCTGTGCAGCTCTGTGATCAGCGCCATTGGCGTCAGATTGTTGGGAACAAATCAATCACGACGCCATGATAACACCAAATTGAAGCATTTGTGTTTCTAAGCGCTATAGTGGAGTTTAATCTTTGAAAATTCATAACTTTGCTTTTGTATGTTTGATTTTTGTAGTTTTGGTCTCGTTTTACTCGGATAAGTATTGGCTGTTTTTCTAAACTGGTGTTGAGTGTTTTGCTGGTGTTTTCACTGATTTACTGTGTGTGTTGGTACAAATACTTTACACATTGCCTCTGAGATCAGCCTGACTGCTTGTGCCAAATTTCCTCTGAGATAAGCCTGACTGCTTGTGCCAAGCTTCCAGGGGGGTGAGCAGAGGTTATCTGAGCTGTGTATCTCCCTCACGCGGACTAGAGTGAGGGTCCCTGCTTAGACACAGTGCAAACTAACTGCCAACCTGAGATCCCATTTCTAACAGAAAGGTATGCCCAGACGTGCTCGCAGTGCCACCTGATTCAAGCTAGCCTGGCTGATGAGGGGTGAAACTCTGAAACCGGTCCCAGGATGCTTGTTTCTGATCCAGGGAGGACCTGGCTTAGCAGTTCCAGCTGGAGTGTTAGGATGAGCAGGGTCAAGACTGATTTGCATATGGCTGGGTCCAAACTGGGGTGACGTTTGGGGCAAAATAATGATGGATTAAACCCAGATCTATGACTGGGGGTGAGTATTCGAAAAGTTTCAACACTCTGACCATCATTTTATTTTTTGGCGTTGCTATGTGTGCCCTAAGTGGCTAGGGCATGCCCAGACATGAGTCCCTTTCTCGCTGCACCACTGGATTCAAGGTAGCCTGGCCGATGAGGGGGTGACAGCCCGAACCGGTCGCAGATTGCTTATTTCTTGTCCAGGCAGCACCTAGCTTTGCAGTTCAGGCTGGACTGTTCCCGTAAGGATCAGGGTCAAGGCTGATTTGCATATTGCCAGGTCCAAACTGGAGTGATGTGGCAAGCAAAATAACAAGGAATTCAACCCAGATCTGTGACTAGGAGTGTGTTTGAAAAGTTTCAGCACTCTGTCAATCATTTTATTTTGTGGTGTTGCAGAAGGATTGAAGAAGCCAATTGAATGTTCCTGAACTAAGGCTTATCAATTCCAAATCAGAGCAATCTGAATCAGTTCTTTCTAAAAGACATAGTTAAGTTCCTGATTCCATTCCTGCTTGAATGTGCCTGTACCTGCCAACTTCGAGCTTGAGAACCACTCCATCTTTCGGCTTAAATAAAAGGTGAGTTTCAATGTTATATTGAGCCCACAATAAATGGCAAATTCAAAATTTCTGCCTGAAGCCACCAGAGTAAACATGGTTTTGTATTCTTCAATAGGAATAATACCTAGTTTTTGCATTGCACTAAATACTCCTCTTCTGCTTCCTCAAACTCTGCAAAAAGAAGGCTTACAATTACCCAATTCAGTGATCTTTCATTTACTCACCTTTTAAAGATGCAAGGTTGAGTCGTCCATACTGGAATTCAAACTTGTGACCTATGGATTACTGCATGTTTCACTGGTGAGTGTTTAACTAACCAGGCCTTCCTTCTTGCCAAGTAGTCCCTGGTCACGGAGATTTAATGTTTCAGGCAAAAAGGTCAAAGGTCCTTCCATGTGTTCTAGTAAGCTGGAACTGATGCCAATAAATATTAGACATACTGGACAGCTAAAATGTTAGCTTTTTTTGTCTATACTTCATCAATGACTTTATTGTAAAGGCACCCACTGAAGCCTCAAGACAGTTGATGTGTGTGCTTAGCTTTTTGGGTGGACAAGTGCCAACTTTTGACACTGCCCTGCACTGGGTAAACGCAGCGTAACCAGCTGGCATCTAACTTTGTCATCACTTCCCGGGCTGCTTAGAAGATGGCTCACCCATTCCAAGCTAACTACCATCTCTGGTCCCCTCATTGCCTCTTCGCACCACAGAACAAATTATGAGCAATTCAAACCCCAGTGTAAACGGATTATCTTAAACCACTTCCAAGCCCTCTAGTGCAGTGACTTCGGAAATATCTCCTGAGGAGACAATAGTGATAGCCTCATCAACTAGGCCAAGTGACATAGAGGAATCAAGTTCATGGCTAAATGTATCTCGCGCTTGACTGTGCAAAATGCCCTGGAAGTTAGTTGGTGGGATGCCTGTATTGCGTCCTCTGTGAAACTCAGGAACTCCAAAACCTGATTGCTGACATCTCCCAATGGATCGCAGAACCCGGGCCATGTAAAAGGTACACAGCCAGAGAAACATGTTAACCCTTTCTCTGTTGGGTGTGAACCCCCACCACTTGTGGCTAAGCCTTTTTTTTGGGGGGGGGGGGGGGGCTATTTGGGATAGTCAGTTCTTAGGCCTCCATAACTTTTTTTTTTCTTCTTCTATATAAGCTAGCCACACCAATGTTGTGTCCTTTTTTTCCTTCAACATAGTCAGATTCCAATGGTACCCAGAGTTAGTGAGTGGGTGAGTAATTAGCCAAAATATAGCTTAAGTTTGGGTTTTTCTGGGAAAAATGGGTCGGGAATAGTTTTTTTCCTGTAAATAGCATCAACCAAAGGTTTGCAGTGCTAAAATCACCATCTTTGCAGCTTTCATGAACAGGCAGGCTACAGTTTTGGCATTTTATTGTGAGAGAGTCAATTTTTCTTCATTTGTGTGCTTTCAACCTCCTTCCAGGTTGTGGTGGAAATGGGTGTGAAACCCCTGGGGGACTAAAAACGCAGGTGCCCCCGTGCTTAACCAGGTAATTTTGTAATAGATCATTTTCATGTCTCCATGGTATGTTTTGGGCCCTTTGTTGTTGCTGGCAGTTGGCCAACCCCCACAAGTGAGGTAGCATTTTTAGTGGGAGACCAGTGGAAACGCTGGGTGGTAGGGAATTTGTGCTGGCCCTGGTATCCCACAACGTTCCACACACAGAAATGTGAGGACAAATATGTTTTAATTTACAAGTACTTCTGGTTAAGAAAACCATTTGAGAGTCACACAAACATACCACATAATATTCCCTTAGTGGCCTTTTTCCAAAAAGATGTTGGGCAGAAGGTTTTCACTACAAAGAGTTAGTATGCACTGGCAGTAAAAAGCAAAAGAAAACACCAAAACATTAATGCACACCCATCCACTAGTCAATCACAGGCATATTGGTTGGATTTGGCACAAGGGTAAGTAAATGGGTCATAAAACAAATATTTGCAATGACTTTACGAAACAAGATCTGCTAAAGTAATTGTTAATCATTTTAACATCAGAATAGAGAATCACTGATTTACTGCTCATGAGCTGTAAAGCCACGTCTAGGCTCCAACTGCTTTACAGTCCGTTCACACACCTTCTATGCGTCAGCCACAGAAATCCACTTACACTCCCAGCTGCAGGCCCAACACAATACAGCTCTTATCTTTACAAACGGCCTCATTCAAGGGCTCATCACTCTCATACGCCAACAGGACTAACACACAGTTCACACCACCAAACCTCAGACAGCTTACAAACCCACCTCAAGCAGGTCAATATACATACTGGCTACCAGCCACCAACACACCATCAGCCCACACACACTGCCAGCCAAGAGACAGTCCACTACACACTGCCAGTTAAGCACCAGTTCTCACACACTGCCAGCCAAGCGCCAATCAACACACACTGCCGGCCAAATGCCATTCTACACACACGCCTCCAGCCAAGCACTAGTCCAGACACACCGCCAGCCAAGCACTAGTCCAGACACACCGCCATCACATTTAAAAAAAAAAAAAAAAATGAAAAAAGAAAACACACCAATTTGAAGCAGATGAAAAATTAACTGACTACAAACACAATAGGTCTAACTAAATACATCAAACAACCGCCATCTGTAAAACGGAACAAAAAATATAAAATGATACAGACTAGTCAGTTCGTTTTTACTCTCTCAGTTGCTCCCAGCACTTAAGTTGCTTGTGGGACATCTTAAAACACGCAGCACATGTAACCCAGGATTAGAAGAACACTCAAAGCAGCACATAAGACTCCTTTCACACGCCTCTTAGAACACAGGCTCTACATCCCTTAAATAGAAAGGTTTTTTTTGGGTGTTGGGGGGAATGTAATCAGAAAGGTTCAGCTACATCCTCCACCTCTCCAACTCTAGGAACACTTGCCTGATCAACTGCAACAAGGCTGCTTATTAAAGACTGCTGAAGCTTAACAAAAGTCATCTTTTATTCAAGGATTGCTCTCCAGATTCAAACAAAAGCATTGAGGGTTACCAAATGAAACAAATAGGCAAACTTCTTATACCAAATGCAAGACTTACGAACTGTAAGGCTCCAACCTTTTGATCTACTCTATCTACACCACCCCTGTGCTTATAGTAGTCTAAGATGCACACAGGTTTGCACACTTCAGCAGCCTGACCCCAAACAGTCACAAGGGAAGTATTTTAATCATGAATGGTTGTCGGCATGTGGACATATCTCCTGTCTGAAAGTTTCACAGCTAGAAGTTCATCACTATGCAAGGCACTGCGCTGTCCCCTCTGAAGTTTTTTTTTTTTTTTTTTTTTTTTTTACATATGAGCTCTTTAGGGTAACCTTTACGGTTAGAGTGGATTGTGCCACATGCAACAGTGTCCACTTAGGAAAAAGTCCTTGAACAATTGCGCACCAGTGTAGAAGTTATCTATGTATAAATAGTGACCTTTGTTAAAATGTCCTCTACCAAGTTTACACACAATTTTCTTACTGACTCCAAAAGTGGACGGACAACCATGCAGGTCAATAGAAGAATCCAGTGTACATCCTGAAATTATAGACAAATCCACTACTACTCTGACAGCATATACATCTTAATACCATAAATCACCCTCTTGCTAGGAATGTACTGCCTAGAAAGCAGCTGGCCCTTGAACAGGGCTAACAACTCATCCACAGCTATTGCTTTACCTGGAACACAGATATGTGAACAACTATCTACAAAATCATCATCAACAACAGACTGAATTTTGAATAGCTGGTCACAATCAGGGTGACCCTGTGGCAATGTTGAAGCATTATTAGCAAAATGCAGCATCTGAAGGAGAATATACCAATCGCGATTTATGGTTGCAGGAGATATAGTAATTGTCATCAAGGGTCTAGTAGATCAATATGAAGACAGCAACACCTTCCTCTTTATCAATCCCATCAAAAAGTTAAACCCCAGTACTTCAACTCATTCAGATTTGTGGGAGTCCACCGGCTTGAGCTTGAGCGGGATTTAGGGCTGGCACTGTTGTCCCTCAAACACTGTTCATCATATATATTAATCTGACCAACAGTCTCATCCAAAAATACATTGTCCATAAAAAACAGAAAGAAATTTATAGGTAAAAGGTTTTCAGTATTGACTCTACACCTTGCAACACCACTAAAGGCAGCCAAGGCTGCACGATGTTGGGGGAAATCCAGAGTTCAGCACTTCCAATGGGAAGCCTTTCAGCCCCAAGCTGCAATCCAAATTCCGTTGTGTTATTGGCATATCAGTGTCCTCCTCTAAAAGAGGCATTTCCTCCACACTGATAGTGGCTTCATCATCAGATGATTGCTCTCGGACAGAAAATTCACTGCCAGAATCTGGGACTTTGTCCTCTACCTCAGATGCAGAGTCAGTCTCGAAACTATGGCCAGAGGAAGATTAGAAAAGCAAACCAGCAACCTAATGTGTATTCAACCTGCGGTTAGCCATTATCCTCAATAATTAAAGTAACACAACAAATAAGTCAACAATAACCAACACTGTGTATAAAATAAGTAGTCTGCAAACTGTGGCTTTATCAAACAGAAAATAAAACTACTGCCATATAGTAATCTAGAAGGAAAAGTCAATCAATACAAAGCACACTAAGACCTATATACCCAAAAACGACACCACTCACCAGAGACCTTGAGAGGCAGATCCCCGCCACATTAATAACCTTATTCCCAGGTGACTCAAGTCTTACAGCCACCCTGAGACCCAAACCACTCAAACAAGACCAAAAACAAAAGAAATCTGTCCTCAAGGGGTGGGGGGGGGCGCAGATGTCAGATGAAAACAAATATGGTCCCATGCCAAAGGGTCACTGCCTACCAAACATGTTCCTGTGTGTCAAGTGGGCTTCCATCCACCAAGGAGGCAGATTGGCCTAAAATGGTCGTTCTGCCCTATGGGGGCGGGGTCAGGTGTGGTCAGAATAAAAAATAAATGGCCCCAGGGGGAGCAAATGTCACCCAAGGCGTCATGCCTCTTCTACACGTATTTCTTTGATGTCTAGTGAACACCTGCTCGAGGATAGATCAGACTGAAAATGGCCCATGTACCCTTTGGGGCTAGGGGAGCCCATTATACCAATATAAAATTGGAGTCACTACCTGTAATCATCTGAATCTCTGGCATTTAGTGGGTTTAGGACTCTCCTCCTACCACAAACCGGTAAAGAGAGTTGAACAGTCAAATGGGCAAACTCCTGTCCACCTCCCAAAACATGAATTTTCAATAATCAAAAGAAAATATGCAACCCTTGAACAAAGGACGCTCTTCCAACAAAAAAACACAACGCTTCTGGTCTGGTGGGATTTTGCTCCTTGTGGCAGGAGTACACTACAGACAGACATAGGGGGAAAGAAAAAAAATTATTTTCCACCTGTGTCTATCTGGTTAACAACCCCCGCACCCCCCAAGATGAAGGATACCAACAATGAGTCTGCTGTCCTGGACACTCTGGAAGCAAATGCTTCCAGTGTGTCCCTGGCACTATCTAATGCCGTCAGTGCGCAATGCGCGCGCTGATGTCATCAGATGGCCGAGAGAGGGTCTGGGTGGCAGAGGAAGCGTTTTCGCTGCCACCCCCAAAGGAAGCATGTCACGGAGGGGCGGTTGGGGGAGTGCCAGCACAAACATGGATGGGCTTTATGACGGCCTGGAGCCATCCTCATCAAGCGAGCACCCAAGGGGTTAAGCAACAGCGTCCTACTCTTGAGCTAAGAATATAATATAGGCCAGGTTTTTCAGTAAACTTGTACCCCCGGCCTTGATGAATGCTGTTGCTAGTATTATGAGTTTTGTAAAGCACCAGTTAGTGGAATGGAGAGCTTGCACGTCTGTTTGCCCACCAAAATCTAAGGAACCTTTGTCCTGGCAGGAATTACAAATATGCATCCCTCAGCACAAATTCACCAAACAGTCGTTGATATGATCAAGTGGATGCCTTCAATTGTGAATAGTTATGTAGAATTAATTGATTTAATTGTCTGAATTTTAAGAATGGCCTCATTGCCTAGGTGTAGGAAGCTGGCTATGTATATACCATCTCAAAATGAGATATAGTGTGCACAGAGTCCAGGGGTTCCCCAGAGGCTTGACAGAGGCAATAATAGATAATACTAATGCTCTATCTGTGGTAGTGTGGTCGAGCAGTTAGGCGTATCACAGGGTAGTGTTAAACATTTGTTGTACACACACAAGCAATAGAAGAAACACACACTCAGTGACTTAACTCCAGACCAATAGGTTTTTATATAGAAAAATATATTTTGTTAATTTATTGGTACAACCACAAGATTCAGTTTGAAGGTAAGTACATTAAATGAAAGGTACCTTGCATAGGTAAGTTCAGGACTCTGGATCAAATCAACAATACATACAGTTTTCTTTAAAATGGCAAAAAGCTGTTCCTCGGGGAGCTAAGTAAAATACAATTTTCGAGGTAAGTAACAAACTTGCAGGTTTAATCTCAGGGCATAGGTAGCCCACCATTGGGGGTTTAAGATAACTCCAAGCACCCAGCAACACAGGGGCCAGTAAGGTGCAGGGGTCAAACAAGAACCAAAATAACATGGGCCCCGATGGAGACAGGGGGTACTCCGGCTCCGGTCTGCTTGCAGGTAAGTACCCGCGTTGTCAGAGGGCAGACCAGGGGGGTTTAGAGGAGCACTGGAGGGCCCCCAAGTAGGCACCAATTCCACACCCTCAGCGGCACAAGGGCGGCCAGGTGCAGAGTGCAAACATGGTGTCAGGTTTCCAATGGAACTCTGAGGGAACCCGGGGTCACTTAGGTGCTGCAGGCAAGACATAGGCGGGCTTTTCAGGCAAGCCACCGACTGGATAGGGAGGAGGGTCACCTGCTGGTCCTAGCTGCACCAGTTCTCTAGAGTCTGGGGGCTGCGAGTGCAGTGCTTCTCTAGGCGTCGGATATCTTCGTCCCGGGCAGCTGCAGTCAGGGGTCCTCGGGATTCCCTCTGCAGGTGTTGTGAGAGGGGTGGAGAGGTCACCCCAGGGTGGACACTCGGTCGGAATCACCTGGGGGTCCTCTCTGGCTAGTTGGGCCACCTGGACAAGGGCCGTGGGTGACTGGTGCAAAGTGGTTTAGGACTCACACTTCTGGAGTTTCTTCTTCTATATTGTTGGACAGGTCCGCTGTCCACAGGAGTTTCTTGTTCCTCTGTGATGCAGGTAGGCCCCTGGATGCTTTTCAGGGGCCACTGGACCTGCAGAACACATCACACTTTTTTTTTTTTTGCAGCGTTCTGAAGCAGGAGATGGGCCGGTTGGGTTGGGGCGGAGTCAGTTGTTGTCTCCTTCTTTTCTCTGTGGGGTTTTCAGCTCTGCAGTCCTTCTTGTGAGGTTGTCAGGAATCTAGTGAGTTGGGTTCAGGGAATCCCTTAAATGCAAGATTTAGGGGTGCGTTAGGGCCCGGGGCAGTAGCCAATGGCTACTGTCCCTGATTGTGGCTACACCCACCTTGTGTCCTATCCCTATTGGTCCCTGTCCTCCAAACCAAGATGGAGGATTCTGCAGAGAGGGGGTCACTCCAGCTGGGACCACCCCTCAGGCGTCCAGAGCTGAAGTGGTGACTTTGTCTGGGGGGCGGGCATCTCCACTAGCTGGAGTGCCCTGGGGCACTGTAACTTCAGGCTCACTGCTAGGTGTTACAGTTCCTGCAGGGGGGAGGTGTGAAGCACCTCCACCCAGAGTAGGCTTTGTTTCTGGCCTCAGAGGGCACAAAGGCCCTCACCCCAGGGGGTCAGAAACGTATCTGCTAGTGGCAGGCTGGCACAGACCAATCAGTCCTACACTAGAGGATTGGATAAAATACAGGCAGCATCTCTAAGATGCCCTCTGTGTGCATTTTTTAATAAATCCAGCACTGGCATCTGTGTGGGTTTATTATTCTGAAGTTTGATACCAAACTTCCCAGTGTTCAGTGTAGCCATTATGGGACTGTGGAGTTCGTTTTGACAAACTCCCAGACCATATACTTAATATGGCCACACTGCACTTACAAGGTCTATGGATGGACTTAGACACTGGAGGGGCATATTGCTCATGCAGCTATCCCCTCATCTGTGGTATAGTGCACCCTGGCTTAGGGCTTTAAGGCCTGCTAGAGGGGTGACATGCTATGCCACAGGCAGTGTTTTGTGGGCATGACAGCCTGAGGGGAATGCCATGTCAACTTTGCCTTTTTCTCCCCACCAACACACACAATCTGCAATGGTAGTGTGCATGTGGTAGGTGAGCGGTCCCTTAGGGTGGCACAACACATTCTGCAGCCCTTAGGGACCCTCCCTGGTCACAGTGCCCTTGGTACCAATGGCACCTTTTCAAGGGACTTATCTGTGTACTAGGGGTGTGCAAATTGTGGAAACAATGGTACATTTTTAGGGAAAGAACACTGGTGCTGGGGCCTGGTTAGCAGGATCCTAGCACACTCTGCCAAGTCAACATCAATATCAGGCAAATTAAAAGTGTGAGGAACGGCTGCCAGAGCAACATCCAGTGATCACAGGTTAATTCTCTGCTGAATGGGCTCCAACTCCTTGTGGTGGCCATGCCTGGGTGTCATTCATGAAAGCCCTGGAATGCTTTTAAAACTGCAAACTAGAAGCTTAGCATGCATTTTAGAATCCTCCATGTCAACATAGGTGGTAGCCCTGAGATATTTCTGACCAACATGCAGGGAATAGTATGGAGACTCACAAAGGTTAGTGTGGTAGGGAACCCTTAAAGGATGTGCTACCCTCACCAATATGAAAATAGAGAAACATAGTAGAAAAGTTAAGTAAAAAAGGGCTAACAGCTTTTATGCTAAAACCTTATTGTTGTAGCCGCATCATGTGTGTAAGAGAAAATGTTAGCCTCCAAACGTTTTCTTGGAACTGTCGCACAATGTTTTCTAGGCCAGCCCAAGTGAAGAATGAACTGGGACTCCACCTGAGCTCTGAACACCCATGAAAGAGTTGTGTTGTAGCAACAAGAACATATCCTCAAGCTGTCCAGGGCACATAGAGTATTGTTTGGGCCACCTTGTAGTAGCTGGTCCATGAGACAAAACACAATGGTGACTCGAAGCAGGAGGGCCCCTTGGGCACTGTCTTATCACCCAGTGCCAGCACCCACCTTTGACAGTATGGAAGTTGAATGGGTGTTTGTGTAGCCATGGTTTTTTAAAGGAAATGTTGTTTGCACTATAATAGGTTCCTCCACATCTAAGGACTTTAAAGTTGTGATTTTTTGCCTGTGTTTAGATACCCCCACCACTATTGGCGGGACTCTAATTTATCAATCAATCAGGGATTTGTAAAGCGCACTACTTACCCGTGAGGGTGTCAAGGCGCTGAGGAGGGGAGGGGTGAGAAGGCTGGGTGGGGGGAGGTGCTGCTACTCCTCGAATAGTCGGGTCTAGAGAAGTTTCCTGAAGGTTAGGAGCTCTTTGGTCTGGCGCAGGTGGGTGGGAAGAGTGTCCCACATTTTGCCGGCGAGGTGTGAGAATGATCTACCGCCGTTTGTAGTTCTGCAGACATGTGGGATGGTGGCAAGGTCGGCAGAGTGGAGATGCCGTGTCGGTTGTAGAAGGAGAGTCATCTGTTGAGGTATTCTGGTATGGTGTTGTGCAGTGCTTTGTGAGCGTGGGTGAGGAGTTTGAAGGTGATTCTCTTGTTGACTGGGAGTCAGTGCAGGTTTTTCAGGTGGTCTGTGATGTGGCAGTAGTGGGAGATGCCCAGTATGAGGCTTGCAGAGGTGTTCTGGATGCGTTGCAGCCTGTTCTGGAGTTTGGCTGTGGTTCCTGCATAGAGGGCATTGCCGTAGTCCAGCTTGCTGCTTACGAGGGCTTGGGTGACTGTTCTTCTGGTTTCGGTGGGTATCCATTTGTAGATCTTTGGGAGCATGCAGAGTGTGTTGAAGCAGGAGGAGGAGATGAAGTTGACTTGCTTGGGTCATGGATAGTGATGGGTCTAACATGAATCCTAGGTTGCGTGCATGGCCGGTGGGAGTCGGAGCAGTCCCAAGAGTGGCAGGCCACCAGGAGTCATCCCATGCGGAGGAAGTGGAGCTGAAGAGAAGGACTTTCGTCTTGTCGGAATTGAGTTCGAGGCAGCTGCTTTTCATCCATTTGGCGATGGCCTTCATTCCTTCGTGGAGGTAGGTTTTGGCGGAGTCCTTGGTGAGGGATAGGATCAGCTGGGTGTCGTCGGCGTATGAGATGATGTTGAGGTTGGGGGATCGGGTGATGTTAGCGAGAGGGGCCCTGTAGACATTGAAGAGGGTCGGGCTAAGGGATGAACCCTGGGGTACGCCGCAGATGATTTTGGTGGCCTCCGAGCGGAATGTGGGGAGGTGGACTCTCTGGGTTCTGCCGGTGAGAGAGGATGTGACCCAGTACAGGGCTCTGTCGCGGATTTCCAGCATTGCTGAGGCTTGACCATAGGGTGTGGTGGCAGACTGTGTCAAACGCGGCCGAGAGGTCCAGGAGGATGAGGGCCGCAGTTTCACCGCTGTCCAGTATGGTTCTGATGACGGCGATGAGGGCGGTTTTGTTGCTGCAGAATCCAGATTGGGAAGGGTCCAGGGTGCAGTTCTACTTTAGGAAGCGGGTTAGTTGTCTGTTGACGGCTTTCTCTGACTTTTGCGTGGAAGGGGAGCAGGGAGATAGGCCGGAAGTTCTTGAGGTCCTTTGGGTTCCCCTTGGGTTTTTTGAGGAGGGCATTGATCTCAGCGTGTTTCCAGCTCCCCGGGAAGATGGCGGACTCGAAGGAGCTATTGATGATCTTCCGTAGTTTGGGTGCTATGACAGAGCTTGCTTTGTTGAGGATGTGGTGAGGGCAGGGGTCAGATGGAGAGCCGGAGTGGATGGTGTTCATGATTTCAATGGTGGTGTTGTCGTTGACGGGGGTCCAGGAGAGCAGGAGGGTGGTCGGAGGTGTATCTGTGGAGTTGGTGATTGCCGCAGGGGGATCTGGGTGCTGAAGCGGTCGTGGATGTCTGCAATCTTGCAGTGGAAGTAGGAGGCTAGGGAGTCACAGAGGTCTTGTGATGGCGGGATGTCATTGGCGTTGGAGCTGGGGTTGGAGAGTTCCTTCACGATGTTGAAGAGCTTCTTGTGGCTGTGTGCATTGTTGTTTATTCGGTCTTTGAAGGCGGTTCTTTTGGCTGCTCGGATGAGTTGGTGGAGTCTGCGGATGGTGTTTTTTAAGGCTGTGTGGCTGTCCAGAGTCTGATCTTGGTGCCACTTTCTTTCGAGCCTTTGGCAGCTTTGCTTAGTTTCGTGGAGGTCGGCGGTAAACCAGAAGGCCTTTCTGTCGGTGCATCTATTGGAGGGATTCTTGATTGGAGCGAAAGTATTGGCACAGGTGTTGACCCATTGCCTGAAGTTGCGGGCAGCTGCATTTGTGTTGGTGGTGTCGATGGGTGGGTTCTGGGAGAGGGTTGCGATAAGTTGGTCTTCAGTGACCTTGCTCCAACTGCGGTGGGGGATCCTTTGTGGGTGGTCGTGGGTTTTTTGAAGGAGAAGTGGATGCAGCGGTGGTCTGTCCAGTGGAGTTCGGTGGTGTGGCTGAAAGAGAAGTGATTGCTGTAGGAGAAAATAGGGTTGAGTGTGTGTGTCCTGCGGAGTGGGTTGGTGTTGTGATGAGCTGTTTGAGGCAGAGGTTGGAGAGGCTGATGAGCAGGGTGGGGGTAGTGGTGGTGTTGTTGTTCTCGAGGTGGAAGTTTAAGTCTCTGTGGAGTATGTAATCAGTGGTTGCGTGAGCGTGTGTGCTGATAATGTTGGTAATGGAGTCGCTGATTTGCTGTTGTGGGCCGGTGGGCCTGTAGACGAGGGTCCCTCAGAGGGTGGTGTTTGGGTCAGTGTGAATTTGGAAGTCCAGGAGTTTGGCGGTGCTGAGGGTGTCAAGGTATTGGTCGTGATCCTGAGGGTGTTCTTGTGGATGATGGCGATGCCTCCTCCTAGTTTGTTGGAGTGGTCCCTGCGGGTGATCTTGTAGCCGTCCGGGATGGCTGTGGTGATGTCAGGTGCTGAGGAGGGGTTCATCCAGGTCTCGGTCAGAAAGGCGACGTCTGGGAGGCTGAGTCGAGTAGATTCCATAGCTCTACAATGTGCTTTTGGACAGAGGGGGTGTTGAAGAGGATACATCTGAGATGGTCACGTCCTGCCTTGGTAGATGGGTCATTGGCGTGGAGGCTGGTGAAGGTGCAGTTCCGGCAGGAGAAGGGTCCACAGGTGGTCTGTGAGGAGGCGGGAGAGCGGCTGGTGTTGGGGGCGCGGAGGGTGGTGGCGTCGTAGTGAAGACGTGCGTGGCTGCGGTGGGGGGGACGGGAGCCAGGGGTTCTGGTGCTGGGTGCAGACAGGCTTGCCTTTGGCATGCCAGCAGCGCGGCCACCATTAAGTAGGGAGGTGGGGGGCGGAGAGGACAGTTGGGAGGGAAAAGGGGGCGGAGCGGAAAAAGGGGGCAGGCCGCAGGGGCAGCAGCGGCAGGGAGAGAGAGAAGGGAAGAACGAAAGTGAGAGTGAGGAAGAGCGGAGTGAGATAGAAACAAGGAAAAGGAGCACTAAGGGACAGTAGTGGAGCAGAGAGCAAAGCAAAGCAAAAGGATGAGAGTCAGAAGGTAGCCTAGTAGGAAAGCAGAGCTCTCCCACTAGACACCAGTGATGAGGCACAGTCAGAAGTCTGCAGGTGGAGGATGGCCTCGAACTCCTGACAGGGGTCCAGAGTTCAGAGGAGCCAGGGAAAGGGCTCTACTTAGAGGATGGAGCCACGGGAGGCAGAGCAGTGCACTGACCACGTCAGTGGTATTGCTCAGCCTACCACGCAGCAGCCGCCATTAAGTAGGGACCACTTATAACTAAAAAGAACTTCATGATTTAGCTAGTGGTACTTTTGGCACCTATTATTACATTTGTTTACTTTTTGGTCTACAATGACCTAAATTTCCATTTTGAAGACTAGGTGAACCCCCAAAATATTAAACTTAGAGAAGACATGGAATCCTTAAATCACAATCAATTAGTTGACCTACTCGTATAGCTGGACACATTTTGGATTTCATTTTACTATTCTAAATTCACTTTTCATGAACTCACAGCCCCACTCTCTTGGTCTAACCAGTATCTAAAACAATTACGTGCCTCTTTCGCCTTTCATCATTCAGCTTCATATAAAGAAAACACCTGCAAAAATAGAACATGGTAAAATCTCACTAAAGACTCTAGGTGAAGGTGTGTAGCTGCCCCAATTGAGCACTGCTTGTAATATTAGTGAGGCCATCATCCAGTTCAGCCTAGTTATGACAAAGGCCATAGACTCGATTGTTCCACTGAAAACCACAATCAAAGCAGAAAATATGTCACCGCCAAATGATATACTTCTGAGTTGAAATTATGGAAAAGGGAATGCAGGCATCTAAAGACACTAGCGTCAGACAAAAGCTGAGGATGGCAAATCCAGTTGTAAATCTGTCCTCACAATCTATCACCAAATTCTTCATCAGACTTCTTAAAAATACTTCTCTCAGGATAAAGTAAAGCAAGAACTTATTTAGCCAACTCTTCAAAATCATGAAGGATCTTGCTCATCCTTCCGTTTGTGGGCAGTCAATTCCGGCTTTCCTCACTTTCTGCTCCAAGTTGGTGGTATATTTCAAGGAAAAAAAATATATTCCCACTTTGTTCCTCTGCCCAACCTTGTCTCCCTTCCACCTGAAACTGAAAGCTCACATTTGTCATCTGCTGCCACTTGGAGCTCTTTGAAACCCATGTCATCTTATATTGTGGAGGAAGCCTTTGCAATGGTCATATGGGGTTCACTGGAAGACCCCCTGCCCACATGACATTTTGTACTGCCGTGCCACTCTATTGACTTCCTATTTTCTATTTAATTTATCTGTTCAACAGCTCCCTCAAGACGGCGTAGTATTCCCATGATTGGAAACCTGTTTCAGCAATTCAGTTGTTGAAGAACTCAGAGGCAGACTCTCTAAATATGGCAAATTACTACCCAAGTTCTTTACTCCCTTATCCAGCAAACGTAATTGAGAAGCTAATAAACTCACAGCTCCTTCTTTGTTTGGAGGAGCACAACTTGCTGGATGTTTCCTAAACAGGTTTCAGAGATAATCATAGCGTGGCAATCACATTGTTGATTGTGACCGATAACTTTGGGCTGGATGGTGGATGAAGTAAGTCAGCTATCCTCATCCTCCTTGACCTCTCTGCAACCCTTGACACCGTGTCTTATGGTATTCTAATAAAGCAGTTGCATGAAATCAATCTAAAAACGACCACCCTTTGGTGGTTTCTGTCTTTCCTGTCAGGAAGCGTGCAATCAAGTCACCTCCCTTTTAAAATTTGATCCGGTGCCAATTACATGTCTCCAAAGCCCCACAGTCTTTAATATTTATATGGCTGCAGAGAAAAGTGAGAGCCTGGGGTTTCGATATTATTGTGGACAATACTCAATTTTAGCAATTGCATAAAACACCAAATCAACAAGATGTGATCTAGTGGCAATTTTTACATCGTTTGGCATGTGGATGAAGAGCCACTGTTTGAAACTGAATGGGAACCGAGATGATCCTGCTCGGGACGGCAAACTCCATTTGGAAAGACACCTGGGGTCTGGGGACTCTCAGCCCTGTCCCTACTCTTAAGAAAGCAGTAAAGAATCCAGGGGTCCTAGTCGACATTACACTTGTGATGAAAGACTAGGTCACCACCATATGTGGATCCTCTTTTGGTATCCCGCACTTAGTGCACAGGATTTTCAATTGGATACCTATTCAGTGTTGTAAAAACATCATCCAGACACTTATCATTAGCTGCCTGGATTATGGTAATTCTCTATATATGGAAATGGAAGGCGTATTTATTGTCACCCTTGGAAATCATTCAGAATACCACTGCCCATGTGGTATGCAACCTACCCAGCAGATCTATTACGTCTCCCATTCTAAAATGTCTTCATTGGTTTCTGGTTTGCAAGCGTGCTATTTATAAGCTGTTCTGCAATGTCCACCAAGCTCTGTATGCTCTTGGTCCACATTACTTGTAGAACAGAATATCTCTTTACAGACCAGCCAGGGCTCTGAGATCAACATGCAGCAAATTCACAAGGAGAGACTGGGCAGATGCTCCTACTTATGTTGCTGCTGTTTATTGGAATGCCCTTCTGTTGAAGCTGAGACTTAACTCAAATCTCACTGTTCAGGAAGCTGCCTAAAACATGTTTTTTCTGCTTTATTACTTCCTCTGGCCTCTGTGCCTTTCCTGCTCAGTTTTGTGTTTTTGCGAAGCAATATACTCTGAGGGATGAGCAAGTGCTTTATAAAATCACTTTACCATAAGATAGCCTAGCTATCCTTAGAGGGCATATTCCACTTTGCGAATGTTGTATCTTCCCCTCTAAGAATTAATAAAAGATCTAAAAGATCAATGGTTTACAACCACAATTATGGTCACAAAGCATTGATGCATTGCATTGCAAAACACAGAGAGTCTGACATCCAGTACATGGCTTTTCTTTAATATTCATTATGTCTTGCAAAGTCCTATTTGCGAGTCGCAAAGACATGTGCCGCATGCATTACCCTTTTTATGTTGTGATTTGCTTTTTTTCCTTTCATAAAGCCTGAAAGGCTGTTATTTTGCTAATTGCATGATTTGTGACTTCAAAAATGCTTTATACAACGGGCACCTTATCGTATACAAAGAAAATATATATTTTGTTTTTTGTACATATCTGAATTGGCGGACAAATAAAATGATGAATAAAACAAAAAATAGAAAGTGCTATTCAGAATATGAAGGAAGGTTCTGTATTTCTAAATAATATTTGAGTCTCGGAGCTACCCTTACATGAACTGGAGATTGTGAGTCCTCTGCGTTCTCCAGAAGACTTTAAATCGAAGTCTTTACTTTGGGAAATGTATCTCAATTAATATATTTGCTGTCAAAGGGTGTCAGATCTAGAGTTTAAGCTTCGATTAATTGTGATCATAATTTGCCAGATTATCTAAAGTCAAAGCAAATGGCCTCTTGGAGTGCACTTCATCATATCACGTTTGCTTTCCAGGGAGTAAACCAGACTTTGGAGTTCATTTTTTCCTTTTTGACTCTGCATTGGCATCCCACATCAGCTGGCTGCTGACGTACCCCTATCCAGTTGGGCAATATGTACCACACTGAGGTAGTCTGAGCAAGGGATCTCCAGGAACTCTAAAGAAAGAAGTTTCAGCACAGAGTCACAGTATGTCACAAAAGGCGTAAAATACACTGCAATATTCATTTTCAGTTTCTCCAAGTATAGCAGGCTCCACTTTCTGTAAGCCAGTCTCCATCTGTTGGCAGTAGTTCATTCTTTACCTGACTGCAATTGCTTAACATGGCTCTAACAGGACCTGCACACTCTGTCTTCTTTTTTAGAGTCTCTTGTTCTGCGCACCAATAATATTAGAGGATCTCTAGGGAGGGTTACATATGGTCTGCCTGACAATCATGTCTAAAACATACACATGGGACATTTACTCTGTGTGTTCCACTTGGTATGGTTCCTCCCATAGAGTGTACTACTTGGGGAATAATACTTGCAAGTATTTATATTACTATGTATTGCATCCTCATTGGTGGTATTGCCGGAGATGTTGAAGCAAATACAAAATGAGCATGGAACTGCACCTTCTCTGAATTTAGGAATGTAAATAAACAGGAAATGTTGAGACAGTTTCCTCAGTGGTTCTGAGTTTGAAAAGAAGCAGCCATCTTGGCAGTATCATAGTGGTTGGCAGCCGTTCCCCTTCGAGATTACGAACAGCAATTTCCTAAGATTATTTCAGAAGTTTACACTTAGGGTCGTGATACCTTAGGGTCTCGAGCTGTAAAACCAAAACTCAAAGCAAAGAATGAGAATGATAGCTCAAGTAAGGAGAACGCTGCACCAGAGAGAAAGAAAAAGCAGAAGGCAATACATAAAACCTGAACCGAAGAAAGCGGGAATCCAGCAGTAATGGAAGTAACTTGAGGGACCAAGATAAAATTAGAAAGCCAGATCCATGACGGCTTTCTTATATCCATTCCTCCCATTCTTTGTAGGACTCTGGGTACAGTAAAAGGAAAGAAAGGAGTGGACATACTGAGTATTGCAGAAAGGACATGTACACCAAGCAGAAAAGTGAATTTCTCATACTAATTTCAGCTTCACCTAGCAAGTTAGAGAAGTGTTACTACTCAAAAACGAATTTTAAGAAAAATAAAGTAGCGGGGTTAGTGAAAAAGCATGTCTTTCAACTCATGGCTGCTTCTGCAGAATGGGTCTTGGACAGTAGCACTGCTGAACAGCACAGCAGAAGTGACAATATTTCAACAGACTCTCACAGAGCATCTGGTGGTGATTCCAAATCAAGAATACATACAGGTTGAGGCACCAGATGGACATGTAAGTCCTCCAGACATGGTTTGCAATGTAGAAATACAGATTGAAAGAAGTATATTGGGCAATATTAAAACTATGTTCTAGACACTCATTATCATCCTTGCAGAGAATGACTAGCCTGCAGTTTTTATGAGATGTACCTTGAGATTACGAGATGTTTTGAGACAAAGTCCCTTGCATATCTATAGATGTATACCCCTGCTCTTAGTTCCCTAGCTGTGGTGATATCTGGAGTCTTGGTAAGATGTTTTGGTCATGAGCGAACACTGATCATACATGTGCGCTATGACCAATTCCTAGCTCATGGGCTGCCGTCTGCTTAAACCAAGAGGGACATCCTAAGCGCTACCTTGAAGCGGTGGAGGCTACTACTTTCACCTCGAGCTAAGTACCATGGTGATTGCAGCAAGCCATGCTTTTAGTTTTTGTTGAAGGATAAAGCGAACAGGCCTTTTTGTTTGTCATAGGGTTGGTGCCTCCTAGCCTACTCTGGAAAGGTTATGCTTCTATATACTTACCTCACCATTGGCATGCATTAGATTGTGCAAAGCCATGAGATGTATATGTGCCTGTGGGAAAGTGCCGTGGATCAGAAGATAGCGGACATGATTGCATGTGTGCGATGGGATACCTGGGGGCTTGTGACCTGCTACGGCATGTAGGAGATTGCTAGCAGTGTTGCGTGAGCACCCTGCGATGTACAGATGCCCATCCGTACAAGGGTACAGTACATTGGAGGATGTGCACATATATGTGTGTGTGCAATGGTGTGTGTGTGTGTGTGTGGGTGTGCGTGCTTGCTTCCAATGGGCACAACACATGGAAGAAAGAGGGTTCCATTTTGGGAGGCCCGTGACTTGCTGGAGGAGCAGGGAGAGGTAGAGGTTTCCTTCAGACAGATCTGTGGATTAGTGCGTTCCTAAGAGCTGGGTGGGACACACAATGGAGCAAAGAGCCTGGCTCTTTGGTACACATCAATAGGGGCTCTTTGTTTGTTAAAGGAGGGCACTGGTCAAAGAGACCTGGGTGCATCTGAGGAAAGAGATGGGCCTGATAAGAGTAGGGCTGGGGCTAATGATGCCCTAACCACTGGACTAACATCCACGTGTGAACTTCTAGTCATTCTCCTGGCCTAATTGTGGGCCTATCAAGCATGGAAACTGGAAACTGTCCTGCTGTGATGGACTGCTCTCTGGCGACCCCTGGAACATGAACTATAAAGACAGACACTAAAACACAAGTGTTTGGAAATGGATTACAAGAAGTAAGGGTGAGCTTGAGACTCACAGCTTCAGTTTGACAATTTATATGTCAACGTGTAGAAGCTCAGCACGATTTCTCCCCGTTGTGACCTAGTCTGAGGACTAAGGGTTTGCCAGTCTCCTATGCTGGGTGTGGAGACATCACCAAGGAGATTCAAGAACACTCGTCTGAAGCCTGAAGGACAAGCTTCTGCCTCACCCAAGACCAATGGGCTCTGGGAAGAGGAGCTTGCTTGGTGGAAGCGAGGTCCAGTGATGGTCCTAACAGGAGGACCCTAGGATTGGAGTTTGAGATTCTGGTCAGTCAAACAGCATGCCGATTGGGTCATCAGCATGTTTATGCTGTGCGACCCCCATATGCCAGACAGGGGCTGCACTGCAGACTGGACCAATTGGGCCGATAGCCAGTGTGAGTTGTGCAAAACCTCTCCCTAACCCCCGATGCCAGGAGGGGGCTGTGATTGAGAGGAAGGATCACTGCTTTGGTCTTAGTTGGCCTCAAAGGGAGGACCATAGACCTTTGAAAGTGCTGGGACTGGAAGAGGACCAAAGCCTTATTGATGGTGCTAAGCGATCCCTGTATATCTGGAGGGAACTGTGGAGAAGACTAAGGACCATTGCTCTCTGTGTGTTTTAAAGACCCTGCACGCCAAGAGGGGGGCCGTAGTCCAGGAAGGGGGCTGTTGCGCTAGGACAGCATGCTGCCATAATCACCAGTGGAATGTTACCTGTGGAGTGTCACCTACCGGAGTCCTGAAGCATCCAGTCCTGCCCCTGGACAAAGAAGAAGACTTACCAGCTGATCCAAGGAGCACTGTGGTCAACTCCAGCTGCATATTCCAGAGTCCTGCTCACTGCCAGGCCAGGAACGCGTGCCTGGGTACTTTGGACCATCAACCCAATATTTGCTGGTAAGACTGATTCCAGGGGGCCGTCGGGTTGTGGAGGAATTTATTCTGACTGACGTGCCCAGGCACGGAGGCACATGGACAGTTGCTAAAAGCCCTTTTAGAACTTCTAAGAATTAAACTTGTGGTCGACTGCAGAGGCGGGCTTGCTGAGTGGAGTGCGTAGGGATGATAATGCAGAGTGGGACTTACAGATTTGGGGGAGAGATGGTAGAGTGTCTGGGTTTGGTGGCAGAGGACTTCTGTGGTTCCCGAGGTCACCACAGGGGGATATCTCCGGTTGTGCCCTGAGCCAGGGGTCGAGCCTGCAACCCTGAGGACGGCAACAGAGTTTTCAACAGATGTGTGTTGGGGGCTTGTGTGTGACCCCCACCAAGGACCTGTGCTACTGTACTTACTGTGCTACTGTACTGTGTCGTCATTGTGATGGAACCTAGAAACCCCACCCCCACATTGTAGGGGTAGCACTGAACTGCATCTCATGTACATTCTAATTCTTAACTGCTCCAGACTTTCTTCTTTGCTAAACAGTTTTGATGTGTTATATGTTAAAGTTTTTGATATGGAAAATGCTAATAAAGATAAGTGTAATAAAATAAATACAAAATTAAACTCACTAGCAGGGCCTAACTTAGATTTTGATACACAGGAATGAGGTATAACCATCATTATTAGACAGAGAAGTGGGACAGGAGTTAACCTAGGTAACTTCAGTGGGCCTGCCTTAAGAAGACTGTGGTGGTCATTACAACCCTGGTGGTCTGTGTTAAAGCAGCGGTAAAACCGTCAACCGGCTGGCGGTAAAAGAAATGGAATCACGACCATGGCGGAAACAGCCAACATAGACAGCCACTTTAACACTCCGACCGCCACGGCGGTACAAACACCGCAGCGGTAACCGCCAACAGACAGGCGGAAGACAAGGTTCAGCCCACAGTATTACAACAGTCCAATCCGCCACCTTTTCCAGGGTGGATTCACTGTGAACAAAAACACGGCGGAAACAGGACTTGGAAGGGAAAACGCTCACCTCTACACACCCCACGAGGAACCAGGAGACACACACACGCAACACGCAATACTCCCACCCTCACCCACTACAACACACACACAAGTACATGTTGATACATTACATTTACAACCCCCAGCCCCCACTGGAAGAATGCAAGGACAAAAGGAAATGAGTTGAACGTTTGTAATCTATTAAAATACAGTAATAAAAAAATATATATATATATATTTTTACACTATAAACAAATATATACACCAAGAATACAAGTCCAAGGTATTCCACCATTAAAGTCCGTGGACCACTGGGCCCAAAATGCATGGGCGAGGCCCACACAAGATACCCGATCAAAACGGAGAGAACACTGCTGGGGCATCAGATAGAAATACAACAGGCACCTGAGGGAGGGGGGGGGGGGGTGGCTCAGCCTCAGCCGGATGTGTTGAGGTGTGTGCATGCTGGTCTGATGATGTGCTTGTGATAGGCTGAGGTACAGGTGAAGTTGGTCAATGGCCTCCTCAAGGAGGGCAGCACGGCTGACCGGGGCAGGGCTGAGGTGCCCGGGGTGAAGGAGATCCCCACCCTCCTGGGTGAGCGGGCACGGGGCACACGCTGAGGGGCTGCTGGAAGGGCGGTGCTGGTAGGGGGGGTGGCGGCGGCACAGAGGGGCCGCCACCACAAGGGAGCTCCCATCAGAGGAGGAGTCCGTGTCGCTGGTTTCAGCTCCTGTCCCCACCGTGGAGCTCCCCTCACCCTCCATCCCACTGGTGGCTTCTGACTCCGTTGTGTCGCCCTCGAGGACAATGTGGGATGCAGCTCCCTCCTGCTCCGGTGCAACTGCTTCTCCGCCTGATGATGCTAATACTCACAAGAACAGGGAGACCACAAAAAGGGGGGGGGAAGACAGAAGAAAGACATGTTGCGTGCATGCCATACCGCTACCGTTGGCGGACACTACAAACACAGAAGCCCCCTGCACTACGCTGTGCACTTGGAGTTCCCTAATTAATCACAGGGACATGGGGTACAAGGCCTATGCCCGATTGCTGCACACATGGATGTCACAGGAGCCTGACTAGGTGTAGTTGGCTCTTACCACTGGTGGGGTTGGGATGCCACAGGGCCTGCCTTAAGAAGGGACCTTGCCTACTAAACTCACCCTGGCCTAGGGGAACCCACAGCCAACCTCCCCCACCCAGACACCTACAATGCACGCTGAATCAGCTCAGTGAGTGTGTACTCACCCCCTTGTGGCTGCTGTGATGCCCTCAAGCGCCCATCGAACTCCGGATAGGTCACCGCCAGGATCCGGAACATCAGTGGGGTCATGGTGCGACGGGTACCCCTCCCACATTGGGAGGTCGACCCCCGCTGGGCCTCCGCCGTCTTCTTGCTCCAGTGGCGAATGTCCTCCCATCTTTTCTGGCAGTGGGTGCGCGTCTGTGGTGGACCCCCATGGTCTGGACTTCCTTGGTGATGGGACGCCAAATATCCTTCTTCTGGTGGGCGCTGACCTACACGAATAGTAGAGGGGAAAAGGAGAAGATATAACCGTCCGCACCGTCAGTCATTGGCCAGCATCCCTACCCTTGCCATGACGCACATGCACTCACCGTTGTTTCATGCACGTCTCACTCTTCCCCCCCCCCCCATCTTTCATCCACACCACTCCACACAGGCATTGCCCATTCGGCATGCTCACAGTGTACTTACCTGTTTGTCTGGAGGACCGTAGAGTAGCGTGTACTGGGGGAGGACCCCATCCACTAGTTTTTCCAACTCCTCCGTGCTGAAGGCAGGGGCCCTTTCCCCAGACACATGAGCCATTGTCTCTTCCAGACTGAGGTCACAGCAGCACTTGCAGTGTAGGTCCTCTCCTGTCGAAGATCAGGTATCAAGTGAGTGAACAGAGAGAAAATGGCGGTGACGTCCGCAGCGGTGCGTACCGTCACCGCCGGCGTACGTCGTCATTGGCTCCTGGGACCCATAGGGTCCAATGATAACCAATGCAGGATTGCGCCGTGGTCTTCGACCGCCTACCGCAACAGTGTACAACGCCAGTGCAGTTACCTCATATCCCCTTGTCCCACTTTACAGGTCAGGCAGCCGCCATTTCAGGGGGCCACATGGCATTAATTTAGACTGCGTCACACATATCTAGGCTTTGCATAAACACTAATACAGGCATATATGGATTAAAAAGAAATATGGAATAAAGTTGTGTTTACGTACCTCAGTGTTGGTTGACTCTCTGCTCGCTGTTCTCCTCCATACAGCACGTCCGCTGGGGCAGGTGAGGAGATGGCGGCACCCTTCAGTGTACAGACCGCTGGTGGACCTGTCGACAATGGAGCGACATGTAATTGTCGCATACAGACTTGATCGTACCACAATCCTGGAACTGTGTGCCCAGTTGGAGCCAGACCTGATGTCAGCTATCCGCCATCCCACAGGAATCCCCCCTCTAGTGCAGGTCCTGTCAGTGCTCCATTTCCTGGCAAGTGGGTCTTTTCAAACAGTGGCCATTGCATCAGTCATGTCCCAGCCTATGTTCTCCAGCGTGTTGTCCAGAGTGCTGCTGAAACACATGCGCAGCTACATCGTTTTCCCTCAGGTGGAGGATTTGCCTACAGTGAAAGGTGACTATTATGCCCAGGGACATATCCCCAACATCATAGGTGCCATTGATGGGACACATGTGGCCTTGGTCCCGACCCCCCCCCCCCCCAAGCAGGAGTGAACAGGTGTACAGAAACCGGAAGAGTTACCATTCGATAAATATGCAGATGGTGTGTTTGGCCGACCAGTACATCTCCCATGTGAACGCTAAGTTTCCTGGCTCAGTGCATGACTCGTACATTCTGTGGAATAGCAGCATCCCTTATGTGATGGGGCAACTCCAGAGGCTCCGTGTGTGGCTATTAGGTGAGGACATGTACCCAATACAGTGTGACTAGGTGTCTGGGTCTGGGGATGTCCCTAAGAGTTAGTGTGTGTCTAACAGTTGTCTCTCGACATTTGCAGGTGACTCTGGTTGCCCCAACTTGTCATGGCTACTGACCCAGTGAGGAATCCCAGGACAAGGGCAGAGGAACGCTACAATGAGGCACATGGGCGAACTAGGAAGATTTTAGGAAGGACCTTCGGCCTACTGAAGGCCAGGTTCAGGTGCCTCCATAGGACAGGTGGTTCCCTATTCTACTCACCAAAGAAGGTGTGCCAGATCATTGTGGCCTGCTGTATGCTTCACAGCTTGGCTTTGTGATGACAGGTGCCTTTTCTGCAGGAGGATGGTCCAGATGGAGGTGTGTGGCAGCTGTGGAGCCTGTGCACAGTGAGGACGAGGCAGCAGAAGAAGAGGACATAGACAACAGAAACATGGTGATTCATCAATACTTCCAGTGAGACACGGTTAAGAAGACAACACTCACTGTGATGGTGATGGAATGTCCATGGCAGAGTCCAGTCTATTAGTCTCACAGGTGTATTGTCCAAAGGGGCATAGGAAGTGGAGCTAGGGCAGTTTAAGGATGGACTGGGTGACAAAGTGGGGACAGAAGAATGACATTCAGGGTGGTCTCATTTCTTGGTGGGGGTCTTGGCATTGTGCTCTGTCTTTGTCCTGGTTCTCGGGTACCGTTTGCGGGGTGGTTTCCATCAGCAGGGGGTGGAGTGCTGGTGTTGTGGTCCTGTGTGGGTGCCTCCTGTCCACTAGCGCCGGCGGAGGTGGTGGGCAGTTCATCGTCCAGGCTAGTGTCAGGGGCCCCTTGCTGTGCCACAGTGTCCATCCTGGTGTTGAGTACTTCCTTCAGCACCCCTACAATGGTGCCCAGGGTGGTACTGATGGATTTGAGTTCCTCCCTGAAGCCCAAATACTGTTCCTCCTGCAGCCGCTGTGTCTCCTGAAACTTGGCCAGTACCGTTGCCATTGTCTCCTGGGAATGGTGGTAGGCTCCCATGATGTTGGAGAGGGCCTCGTGGAGAGTGGGTTCCCTGGGCCTGTCCTCCCCCTGTCGCACAGCAGCCCTCCCAGTTCCCCTGTGTTCCTGGGCCTCGGTTGCCTGAACCGTGTGCCCACTACCACTGCCCCCAGGTCTCGGGTGTTGTTTGGGTGGAGGCTTAGCCTGGGTTCCCTGTAGTGGTGGACACACTGCTGCTAGACGTGTCCTGGGGACAGAGGTATGGGCCCGCTGGCTGGGTGGGTGCTGTGCTGGTGTTTCCAGAGGGGGGAAGCTCTGTAGTGGCCTTTGACTGTGTGAGGGGAACTGACTGTCCCGAGGTCCCAGATGGGCCGGGCTGGTCATCTAGATCCAGGTGGACAGAGCTGCTGTTAACACTGTGGGCCCCATCTGTAGGTGGAGTGGACATGTCATGGACCCTCCTGTCCGGTGACGTTGAGTAGGGGTCCTGCAGGGGTTTAAATCATGATTATTGCATCTGTATGTGCCATGGTGTGCAATGGGTGCGTGGCCCTATACCCCAGTGCTTGCATTCTTGTGTGGACCTTGTGTGATAATGGTTTAGGGGGGTGTATGGGTATGTGCAGTGGCCATGCCTTGGTGATGGGTGTCCATGCTTTGGTGTTGCATGCAGGGCTTGGGTTTGGGATGTGTGGTTTGTGATAGTGGGACATGTGTGAGGAGTTGGAGTGATGGGGGGTGAGGGTGAGGTTGGGCGTAGGTGATGGCTTGCAGGTAGGGTGGGGGTTATGGTACTTAAAGATTTGACTTACCAGAGTCCATTCCTCCAGCTACTCATGTGAGGCCCTCAGGATGCAGTATAGCCAAGACTTGCTCCTCCCATGTTGTTAGTTCTGGGGGTGGAGGTGGGGGTCAGCCGCCAGTCCTCTGAACTGCAGTCTGGTATCTAGAGACCACAGAGCGCACCTTCCCCCGTAGGTCGTTCCACCTCTTCCTGATGTCATCCTGTGTTCTTGGGTGCTGTCCCACTGTGTTGACCGTGTCCACGATTCTGCGCCATAGCTGCATCTTCCTAGCTATGGTGGTGTGCTGCACCTGTGAGACGAATAGCTGTGACTTGACCCGGATGATTTTCGCCACCATGACCCTGAGCCCCTCCTCAGAAAACCTTGGGTGTCTTTGCGGTGCCATGGGGTGGTGTGGGTGATGTGTGGGATGGTGTGTGTTGTGATGTGTGGGGTGATATTTAGGGGTGTGTTGTGTGAGGTGCGTGGATGTTGTGTGAGTGATGATGATGTGTGCCTGTGGATGCTAGTGTTGTTTCTGGTGGTGTCTCCCTCTGGCCTTCTGTCGCAATTTTTGTTGTAGGGGTTTGTGGGTGATGTGGGTGTGTGTTTTATATTGTATTGAGTGTGTGGGAGTGGTGTGTGTATGTGTATCAGGTGTGTGTATTTCGATTTGTCCAATGTTGATGTGTTTTGTAAGAGAATGTGTATTTTGACCGTGGCGGTGTGTACGCCAATGGAATAACGCGGTTGAAAGACCGCTTCGTGGGTTGTGATAGTGTGGGCGTATTCCTGTTGGCATAATGGTGTTGATTTTGTTATCGCTAGTTTATCACTGACCTTTGGTGTGGCGGACTTGTGTGGGTGTCAAAATTTTGGTGGATTCCGAGCTGTGGGTCATAATAGCAGTGGCGGAATTCCACGGCAGTGTGTTGGCGGTCTTCTGCACGGCGGTAAGCTGCTTTTACCACCAATGTTGTAATGACCCACTGTGTGTGTTATTTGCAGTGTGTTGTACTTTTGTGTTAGTAGATAAATACACCTTTTCACTAAAAGGCAAGTATTTGACTGAACAAACATTTATTGGGGTTCTGAGCATATTTTGAGTTGAGTCTGTGCTCACCTTACACTTTCCTCCTCCCCCAAGAAGCTTGGAATGCTTGATCCGTACTACCACCGTCAGGTGCTGAAGGACTACTTGGCCCAGTTGCTCAGGGCAGGCCAAGGACATCCAGAGTAAAAGGCCTCAACCATCACGGTTGGGTCCAGTAACTCCTGTTTGCCCTGTGGCCCTCTGAAAGAGGTTCTCATAAGTACAACTGTAAGCATTTTCCTCCTTGGTACATGTTGCATGTAAACGAGGCAGGATGGGACAAAGAATCTGTTCCACACGTGATACCCTTTATGAGTGATCCCCAAGCTCAGGATTAGTATCTTTCGAAGCCAGACGTAAGCCTAATGTGAAAGCTATTTTAGACCAGCTACAATATCAAGCTATAATAGTGCCTTGCCACTCCACTATAAACACTCCATTTTTAATTTTAAAAACTGATAATTGATAAAGAATTGTTTTAGATTCTAGTAATTTGAATGCACGCACACATATGCTGTGCAAAATACTCATAGTACTGGATGAATGACTAACCTACTTAGGAATAAATATATAACAATGTTAGATACATCTAATGGATTCTTTAGTCAAAATATAAAGCCTGAATCCTAGTATCTAACTGTTTTTATTCAACGCAGTACACATTGAGAAGATTGCCTCAAGGGTATAAGAATAGCCCTGGGCTCTTTGTAGCTATGATTATGGAGATTTTACAAGGGGATCTCTAGGTGCTATAATATATTGATGATATCTATGTCACAGATGATGGCTTGGCTAGAGTGGAGAAGTTAGTGACATTGTTAGCCTAACATGGTATAAACGTAATTATAAATAATCTAAAATGTAATATCTTAATTTGATTTTTTTTGTTATATGAGTTATTCAATGAAGATAAAGAATTGGTACATGACTTCTTGCAGAAGTGTATTACTTTACAACCTCCAAATACATTAAGGAGGTTACAAGCCCTAGAGGAGTTACTTAATGTTGGCAGGCCTTACTTGCCATATTATGCTCAGTGTACTCAGCCCTTGTGTAAATTAATTATTCCAGTGTTTACTGAAAAGACTTGGACGAAACACCCATTTATCTTATGTGGACTGCTAGAAGGCATTTTGGAGCTTCAAAATATATTTATAGACACAGGACAACAAGACAATCTTAGTAATTAGGGTTGTTCTTAACACATTTGGCTGCACATAAGTCTTATAAAATGAGGGACAGATAATTCCCATAGCATACAGATCAAATCGGTATCCCTCTGCTGAAGCACAATTTACTCTTACAGAGAAAAGTCTCACTACCAGACAAACAGTGATACTGAAGAAGCATCCTTTAGGACAGAGAAAACAAATCCGTTTCTCCTACACTTACACTGTAAGCCGGAAAAAAGCTAGTTTTCCGAAAATACTTGCTCACACATTTGTTGGTTGCATTGGGGCACTTTAAGTGTTACTGACAGCTGACATAAAATTTGAATATAACCTACACTTCATACTACAATGCATACAAAATATCCCAAAACTCTGAATGTTTTGCCTGTACAGGCATATATGAGCATGCTGTGGACAGATATCTGTACAAAGCCTGCTTTTGGAGCTAAACAAAAATATTCCATGGCTTGTGCTGCAGTGCATGGAATATTTGAGGATGGACACTTCAAGGCACTACACACAAATGCACTTTAGTTTTGTATGGCTTCACTGCAAAATGAGTAGAAATATGAACAGCAATGCAATATTTGTCAACAAATAAATCACTCACCCATTGTAAGATGAGCACAGATTTCCTTGTACTATCTCCAGTCAACCACTTAACTATTTTGGGTTATTTTCCTTAACCATATTGGGCCACTCCCAAGTATTATTCAATATGAATATTTATTGGTTGTGATCAAAACATTCTCTAGAATCCTTTTGATTTTGCCTCAAAATACCGCCACTGCTGAAGCAGTCATAAGAGACTTGCAGTACCTATTAGCGATGGCAACAGTTCATGCCATTTATTCAGACAGTGGTCCTATGTTTGCTGCAAAGGTGTTTATGGATATGTCAGCTTTGGGAGTATGGCAGCTATATTCTTACCACTCCTATGTGGAATCAAACAGGATCATAGAATGCGCCAGTGGTACTATTAAGCAAGCCTTGACTGGTAGGGTATTGGCTACAGGAGTGACCTGGCTACAAAGCTTTTAGGGTGTTCAGAGAGAGCTAAATAATTTGCCTTTAGGAGTATTAGAGGGTCACACACCGCAGTCTGTGGTAGTAAAATGCCCTTGAGAAGCTGCCACAGTCTTAGGAGGAAAACAGCCAAAGGTGGAAAAAAAAATAAAACCCTTTTTGCATGAAGACTTCAGAGAGTTAAAGAAAACAAGGAGTCTGGAATCCATTAAAGGAGTTCTTTGGAAGTGCGGAATCGGGATCAGAAGTGAAGGAAGCCAGGGAACAAACAAAGGAACGGAGTTTAGTTGTAATAGTCCAACCAGAATGAAGCATTCATATAATAAAAGAACAGGAAAAGGAAAGTAGACCCAACATCACTCCTTTGGAAACACAAAGGATCGGGGAAAACTAGAAAGGAAGAAACAGCCACAATAAGAAAAGGAAGGATACAGGGAACAAACACCTATACCAGACAAGCTTTGTAGCAGCTTTAGAAGGCAGCTATAAACACTCAGGCACAAGATCGCTATTGCCATTTTGGTGCTGGAGAAGCATGGAGCAGCTATATGAGCCCAGGAGCATGAGGTAAGGCAGTCCCATGTGAGTGAACCTCCACAGCTGCAAGTCTCTCTATGAAATTAACAGCAAGAGGTACAAGAGGAATGGATAATGGAGAAGATGGAAAGTAACAATGGAAACCCTTGATACAATAGAACAGAGAAACCTTGTTATCAGAGTTAATGGAGTTGTTATACGAGAACTCTGCTAAGCGTAAGAGTTCTCCACAGTTGTTTTGAGTGATTTTGCAGAAACACAAAACACCTCAGATATTGTTCAAGACGCTGGTTGACCCTTGCAGTCTGTACATTAGATTGCGGATGGTAAATTGAGTTTGATGGCTACTGAGGGTAGAGCAAATTGAGCACTAGAACCTAGAAATGTTCTGAGAACTCCTGTCTGAGGTTGTAGTGTTAGGAATCCCATGCAGGCAAAACATATCAGGTAGAAATTTGCTAGTCATCATCAGGCAGATGGAGGCCTCCAATCGAAAGAAAAGAGGTCTGTTATGACCAAGAAGTTGATTTCCTGTCGAAGGGGTTAAGTCCACAAGAAAGTTGGTGGAAATCGTGTGTCATGAATGACGAAGAGGCAAAGACTGGAGAAAGCAAAAATGCTTATCGTGGAATTCCTTGGATTATGCACAAACTAACAGGTTGTAACATAAAGATATAATTCAGCGCGAACTGTAGGCCACCAAAAGGAACATGCAACTAGTTCTCAGTTTAACATAACTCTGCAGTGACCTGCTACTGCAGTGTTTTGCCACATTTCCAGAACCTTGGCATGAAGGCCCCTAGTAGGGATCAACAAAGCTGGTTGTAAAAAGTACAGATTATGGCAGGAGCCCAAGAGTACTTGACTCTGCAGAACATCAAGGTCTTCGAGAGAGATCTGTTAGTGAGCATCTCTCAAACGCTGCAAAAAAGAGCTTGCCAAGCAGACCACTTTGTCAGGAAGCAAAAAGACAGAAGTCTTTGAATCCTCAACCAAAATGACCCATATACACAAGTCATTGGCAGGAACGTTCTCTGTGCCAGGGATGTGAGTAATATAGATATGCTGCAAAGAAAAGAATCAGGCCCAGCAAGCTTGTCTGCTGTTTCCACCTTCCATGCTCTGTGAAAAATTGAGGTTTTGATCCTCCGTCTGAACCTCAGATGGTTTTGACTTGCTCCTATTAAGGGATGACGCCATGCCATGCAAGCATGCCTGAGGGCCAAGAGCTTGCATTCCAGATCTGAATATCATTGTTCACTTTGATTCTGGACATTTGAAAGATTAAAAAAAAAAAGTATACTCAAGGGTGCCATTCTCCTGGAGGCTGTCTTCCACTCCTCCCCCTTCTTTTTCTGAAGCAGATGATAAGCTCCATCGAGATCTAACTTTGTGAAATATTTAGTACCCTAAACTGACTCAAGGATGTCCTTGATGGTTGGAAGCTGGCAACGGCCCTTAATGGTGACTTGATTCAGTCTGAGATAATCGATGAAAGGTCTTAGCTCTTTGGACATCTTTAGGTTGAGGAGCTCCATTCTGGGATAGGCCACTCTGAGAGATTTGTTTTTCTCCAAATATTCCCCCAGAACCTGCGTCTGTCATCAGGAATTATGGTTCTGGGTACTGTCATGATGGCATAATCTAAATCCCTGTGTGGAAGGAATGACGCAGAAGTCGGCTTCTGGAAAACAAGAAACCTTTGATAAACCATAGGAATGGTTAAGGTCTGAGCTGTAGTGCAATGAGATTGATCCTCAGAAACTATAAAGGAATCAAGGAAGAAACATCCATGGTGATGAAGGGAAAGAAACTGGTACAAAAACCTGAATCGGACTAGCGGTAGAGCTGCCTTACAAGGCAGTTGCAATCCCTAAGGCAGTTGATTAGCGTTTTGGAGCTGGAGGAGCAAGAAGATCAATCGCTCGGAGCCTAGGATCACGAGGGAAGGCATGCCCAGGTGAATGAAACTCACTGCCCTCAACTACAGACTTCATGCAGCATTTCCTTAGACCTGGAAACTGCAGAACTACACATGGTCCCACTGTTTTTAAATGCCCAGCAGTTGACTCCACAGTAACAACAGTCTTCTACCTACCATGGAGGAAATATCCCAAGAAGAGTACAGTCACACTAATGTCATTAGCCCCATTCCTGGGACAATAACCTTACTGTGTGTCCAGCTTTACACTTACTGCCAACTTTAGTGAGTGAATCTGATGATGCTGTATCATCAATTGCTTCCTTTGGAGCAATGGTTTAATATGAACCACCAACTGAACCCACGTTGATTGAAATTGTACCACCGCAAGAAATTTTACTTGAAAATTAATGATACAGATTTTGAAAGAAGAGAAATAATCATCCCTTGTCCAGTCAGCCAACGCTACAGGTGGCTATTGGTTTTCTTTTGATCCTGTGACAGATACCTTTTTCTACCTTGAGCTTACTTCTAGATGTTATATAATGTTGACTATAATTTTACTTTTAGTGTATGGAAACTATATTCCTGATAAAACAGTGTTGTCTCCTTTTGTTAAAGAATTGCAGCCACATTCTCACCTAGGATGACTGGATTATCATGTTGTGAATATCTCTGCATATCCTGCGCTTGATGGTACTGTTTGGGAAAAGGTTCCTTATTAAATTGTGGGTCCAACTGAAATGATTCAAATCCTTTATGTTCTTAGATGACATTGGTAATTCTGGTTTCAAATTCATGTGATGCAAATTCTGTTAAACAGTTGATGATTGCTTTTGTTTTCAGTGCCTATTAATACAAAGAAGATCATTATGTAAGTTCAGAAAATCATCAGGAGCTGTTTTGCTTTCATTCATCATCATGGACACTATCATATTCATAAATCAACCACCCCTCCACCCCCAAGAAATATACAATTATACACAGTAGAAGCATTGCCAGTCTCCTCCCATAAATAGTGCTAAAAATGTCCAGAAAGGGTTCCCATATTAAATTAGATGATTACAGGTCTGACCCGTCTTCCTTTTATTATTCCCAAGAACCAAAAAAGTTGAGAAAGAACCTGATCAATCACTAATCACTGATTTATGTATTTTGTAGTTTGTCACTTGCAGTTCAGGGTTATGCATACTGCATGTCCAATAAAAGTCATAGATTATCTGTTTAGAGCATGCATGATCCCCAGACAAATTATATTTTTAAATACGACAATTCAACAAACAAAATGCATTATTGTTGCATTTGTTGAAAATTTAAAAAATGACATCCATCGCAAAAATTTATTTAGCACTCTTTTCCAGCTGGGAATGGGAACAGAACATCACTGATAGGCAAATCAATGAACGCAGAATGGCACTTATAATTAAACTGTATTCAATTCAGACTGCATAGCCCTATGGTAAGTAGTTACTGATATGTCCGTGAACAGATTCCTTACCAAATATACTGGCCCATTACCGACCAGACCTTTCATATATATGATATATTTCCCTGTGAAAGTAACCACACCATAGGGTTGGGAAGCTCCTCCAAACATGGGTACCCCATTCCTCTTTCAGTGCTATGAATCAACATTTGTCACATTTTAGTGACGCTGTGGATTTAAATAATTTCCTCCCAAGTCCACAACCCATAAGTTGTATCTACTTTGCTATTATTAAAGAGGAGCAGACATATTCTGAAAGAGAATGTGCATAACAAATTAGGGAAACTGATAAATAATGCAAACCACACTTACGGTGATAGTGGTTTCTAAACACTTCAAAAACAAGTGTACACAATTACCATCATTTGTTCTACCCTCAATCTTTTGAAAGAAGATTTGAATCTTCTACAAAAAGTACAGGCTCAGATGCAAACAATTACTGACTGAAAGAAATAGTGTTGCTTATCACCAAGTCTTATAAATTAACCTCAAGACAGATAACTGCAAAAAAGAAAGCACCGTACACTCATTAATCAGTCAAAGAAGTAGAGAATACCTCATTTTCTATAGCAGAACATCCACACCTTATGTGGCTCTTACATGGAATAATCTCCTTGCCTCACTGCCTTTAACTTTTGTGATTGACAAAACCTACATCCTTAGAATATCATGAAAAAATACACAATGTTTTCCTCTACCTTTCTTGGAAATTCTCGTTTGAATTTTGTTGCTTGACTAAATACAATCCCACAGCCATAAACCCATCTGCTTATGCCAACCTACTAGGATTCTCACTCCTTTGTGATTCCTCACTCTGCACATGGCTTGTAACACTTTGAAGCCAGGCCAAGCTTTTAAAATTATTTGCAACATTTCCTCCATTCAACGCATCTTATCATACACTTTTATGGAACGGTTCTTATCTAATTAGAACAAATTAAAGTTGCTGTGGGATAACTCTGGATATGTTCTCATGTTATCTGTTAAGGCACATGAAGAAGTTGCTGTTTGAAAGCATTCTTTGGCCAAAAATAAACATGTGCTTTGATAGGTTTGCAACGCTCATATTTAGCTTAATACAGAAAGAGGTGCCTTTAACCTCTGTGAAAGAAACATTTGCCTTGCTAACAGCATGGTCTGCGTCTGAAATGTAACAGCTTCTTCAGTCACAATTCCCAAAACATTTTGCTGACTTATTGCATACATATTCCTTCCATTCCTTTCACTCCTTCCTTCTTCAGTTCATTGTTTTCAAATCTGTTTGGTGGAATTTCAATGCCACTCCTGATAGTTGGCTGTGCAGGTTTTGTTTTATTCCTAGTAAAGAAATAGTCAGCATGAATGAAAAATGTCTAGGCTGTCTTAACTGAAAGTTTCAATTCTATTAAGGACATGGAGGTGAGGATTATGCTTTCTTTGTTTGCTTTATTGTTTACAGCAGCCATTTTTTAGTGGAAGCAACAAACTACTACTCCCATCAGCACCTGGGAATGAGAACCTTCAACATACAATCCGCTAACAACAGTCCCAACAAAGTCCTTCCACATTTGCAAAGCTCCCTCTTTCTTTGTTTATGGTATGCCACTGCACAATCTTCAGCCATCTTGCTTAAACTGTCAGATCCTAATAAAAAGAAACAAATCTCTGTAACTTGTCCTAAATAATCACATCCATCAAAATCAGATAACCAACATGAGCATTCAACAATCATCATATCAACTTTATTTTGGTCCGGAGCACCATAAAAACACAATAAAATAGATATAGATTTTATAGAATATAAAAAATGCAGTACTTAATCTAGTGCAATACAATTGATTAGTCTCATATTAGTAATAAGTGCATTCTGTAGCACAAACAACTAATACATCGGATTGAGTGGCCCCAAGGAATAACTATATACTAGACAAGGAGCCGGTAAATCAAAAACCTCAAAGGAAGCCTAAATCTGTCTCCAAAATGGGTCCGTCATGCTGTCCGGCACTAAAAATGCCCACAGGAGGCAACTCAGACCCTCTGTCTGTCACTATACGTTGAAGTGCATTGTCCATGAACCATTAAGATTTAAGATAAAAACAACATATAAAAACATAGTAGGCAGAGTATGCATAAAAAAATTCCTAAAATAAAATCTATAAAAACATAGAATAAAGTAAATTAAACAAGAATAAGAATCAGATAATTAAGGCATTCCTTCCAGAGGAGTATTATGGGATACTCAAACATCGATAACACAAATGCACTTGGACTGCCAAATCCAGGCTACCTGGAGGTATTTTGCAACAGCAATCACCACCATCCTGGAAGTTTCAGTTCTTAAGATCCTGGTGGCAAACAAGTAACTCCTGAAACCCAGCGATCTGCAAAGAGGTAGCAACCATTTTCTCCTCTGAACATCGTATGCTGGACGAAAAAAACAAAAATTGAGGTAAATCTTCCAGGCCTTGAAAAATCATAAAAATGTTGCTAGACCTGCAGATCGAGTAGCTTGAATAATCTACTTGACCTACCTGTAATGTACTTTACTAGCAAACAGGCCTCAAATTGTGTGATTCTAGGCAAATATTGTACTTTACGGATTCACCTTTTTCTTTATTCTCGCATATGAGTGCCCCTACAAATAGCTTTGCCACCAGGACAGGAGTGTTTCTCAGTTTGTTTAAACACTCACTTTGTAGCACACTGTCATTTACAGTCAGTAAATTTCCAAGAAATGTCCAAAAACCTTCCCATTGACTTGCAGCTTGAATTATAAAACTATATAGTGTATTAATAATCTGTGAAAATTGGGATTTAGAAAATATATTTATCATTTGCACATCCCCAAGTAGTGTTCTGACTTTTTTCATTGTATTAAAATATTTTTTTTTCATCAGTTAGAAGTGTTAAAAAAAAAAAAAAAGGATTTCACAGCTACTGAAATATATTTTGAAATGTCTGTAAAATTGACTTAGTTATATAAATGTTGTGTATTAGGAAAAACCTGATACCTACAGCCTTTCATTTAACACAGTTCAGACAGTTCACCCTACAAAATCCTGGAACTCTGCAATGACAAGGAAAAGTAATTGCATTGCAAGAAGACAAACTTGACTTTTGATCTCTGTCTCTGAACACATAACAAATGGGACAAGAATGTGATTTAAAAGCATAATAATTGTTAATGCAGTTTCTGACTGAACAGAACACATGTTCTTTGTCCACTCGCCAGAAGGGGGCTAGTAGGTTCTAAAAACAGCTCGACCTGATCAAATATGACCCGCCATTGCGAGTGGTCGAGTGGATGTTTTGAGCCTGGTCTTCTAAAGGTCCCATAAATCCTGGACATTCAGTACTATGTTGATACATACTTGCCTGCTTAGCACAGAAGGACCGGATTGGTAAAGTCTGGTATCTGAATTGTAATAACAGTTTCCTGGCTAAGGTGGGAGTGATCTTGTCGATTCTGTCCTTGTAGCTGAGGGCCAGCTTAAACTCCAGACAATCCAGGGTCAGAGGGCCTCTGCTATTGCCTATGACCTCTCGATATTTGCATCTGCCAATAGGCTGATTTGATCATAGTTCTGGAGCTAGGTGCGAGAACCTCCGGTGTTGCCGACAAATCTTCAAACCGCATCTTCCTAAGTGATGACCTAATTTGCATGAGCCAGGGTATCTGCTGGAATCCAGGGAGAGCTAACACATCGCTGAGGGCTGCTTTGTAAGCTTTTAGGGCTGGTGAGGACCAGATCCTGTGCAGATACACTAGAAGTCGAACCTTGACTTTCCATTAAATTGTCCTGTATGCCAGATCTAAACACAATGGAACTAAAGGAGTGATCTGTGGAAGTGCGAACAACTGCCTAAGAAACCTGTTCTTGGAGAGAGATAGGGCATTACAGTTGGAATAGCCGCATATCTCTGCTCCGTATAGAACTGCACCCAGAAGCTTAGTATTAAAAATTTCTATCATTGGAGCGTCTTTCTTAGAAAAGGTTTTATTAAATAATGATAGCAGTTGAGACGAGTAGTGCAAGAGTGAGCAGCCAGCCTTGGAGATGTGCATCGACCAGTCTAAGTTAGGTATTAGCCTCAACACTAGGTTGTTGAAGTTAGATACTTGCTCAATAGGGGCTGTACCAATGAGAAGTTTGCAATTGTAAGCTTTAGCAATGGCTGGATTAAAAACCACAAATTTAGTTTATGCGCTGTTGAGTTCCAAACTCCGCTCCAGACAAAAAGTGTTAAAATTATCCCATAGTTTCTGTAATCCACGTAGCGATTTGGAGCTGAGGAGAGTCATCCGCAAAATGCAGAGCCAGCACTTTCTTGTTCCCCACCTTAGGTGAATCACAGCCGTCCCTGACCACCGTTCCCACAACATCATTTATGTAGAGGGAGAAAAGGGTATGGGCCAGTATGCATCCCTGCCCAACTCCCTTTTGAATGCTTATAGATGGGGTCAACTGCCCCTTTTCCCCCATTTTTACACAAGCATAATTCTCCTCTTGCAGCCTTACCAAAATAGCCAGTAGTTTGGGCGGCATACCCATATTAGCCAAAGTTGTCCAGAGCATGGCTTGAGGTACCAGATCGAAGGCAGCACGTAGGTCAGTAAATGCGACAAAAAGCCGTCCCCTATTTACTGTCACTGTCTTCCAAAAGAATCAGTTGAAGCTGAAATTATGATCTAATGTGGTAATACCGCTCCTAAAGCCTGCCTGGAACCCGGATAGGATATCGCTCACCTCTGTCCACTCTAGGATATGATTCAAAGTTTGTCTACAAAAGATTTTTCTGGGAGGGATCTATAAGACTAATTGGCCTATTATTGCTAGGAGCACTATAACGGCCCTTCTTATGGATTGGAATAATTTCTGCCAGCCGCCAAGAAGCAGGGACTGGCATACCCTTTAAGATAGGATTAAATGAGAATTCGGGTATGAACCCCAGAAATACAGATTGAGTTTATATAGCTCATTTGGGATCAGGTCGGGGCCAGGTGCCATCCCTCACAACATGGAGCTGATGGCCTCCTCAGTCTCTCCAAGGGTTACCTCTAGGATATCTCAATCCTTTAGGTTTTCTGACAGCTGGCAGTCCACATCGACACACCCTTGGGCATTCAAGCAAGAATATAGGTTACTAAAATGAGAGACCCAATCCTGGGGCTGTACAAAATATTCCCTAGGTCTCTTACCACGACTGGATTGCAGTGCCTGGTTGGCCCAGAATTTTTCATTGTCTTTGGAAACCGGGGATTGGGACAACTCGTCCCACAAAGAATCTTCACAGTCCTTCTTGGCTCTTTCTAATGCTTTTTTGTAACTTGACCTACAAACCACAATCTCCGACTTAACCTTAATATTGACTGCTTGCAGTAATTGGGTTTTGGCTGCCATACAAGCCTTGGAGTACCAGGGAGTTTCTTTCTGTCTCTTACGTGGGTGCTTAATGCCCTGGGCCAACAGCTTTATTATATTTTTTTTAAAAAAAGGCTCATGGCCTTTTGCCAAAACCAGCTCTCTCTCCCTTTGGGTGAAGTTCTTCAATAATTCTACATGCTCCGTGGCCATGGAGTTGACTGCCTCCAGAAGATCAGGTTTCCTTTTAACCTATCCCCATTTAATGGCCTTACCGTTGCTCGAAAGTTCGGCGTTTCCTACTTGGGCACAACCCCGGACATTCGGGGTGTTAGCAAAAGAGGCTGACAGGGTCAAGCTCAGGGCATTGTGGTCGTTATCCGCCGTGTCAAGGACCACCACGTCATGGCCAGCTCTTTAGAGTGATAACAAAGTAGTTGTATTACCAGGTCTATTGAATGCATGCTTGCAGCCCATATCAGACTGAGTCCACCCATTTGTGGCGCTTAGATCAAACTTTAGTGTAAGAGCGAGTATCTGGGCTGCTCTTAGGGACCACTTAACATGAGGAAGATCTAAGGGCGGAATTCTCCACTTTCTATCTTACTTCTTTTAATAGGTCTGAGTCTATTGAGCAGAGGGGTTCCAAAGTAGCATGCAAGTCACCCGCTATAATGAGCTCCCTATGACTCGATTATAGACATTAATCAGCATCATGGAGTTTCCACTGCTAAAGCCCACTCTTACGGCCAGCACATCCGGGGACTGGTGGGTAAATTCTTAACTGAACATTGCAAGCCTGTGCAAATCCATGTTGCCAAGCCCACTGAGGGCCTGCCTCTAGGTGATCGAACGGCATGGGAATAATAAGTGTCTGCATTCCTCCTATTGAATGGCCCCAAACTCCAGGTTTCCTGAAATAGGCACATGTTGTAATTTTCTATAAATTTACCCCAGTCGGCATCCACCAACTTAGTACCAATCCCAGGGACATTCCATGACAAATGTTTGTTCCAATGTCTTAGTCAACTGTTGAGCTTTTTGTAATGGGCCCCCGACCCCCACAAATACGCTCCTGTCTACAAGAAGGCATGCTGTTCCTATCTCCCCATGACTAATTTCTCTAATTAATACCTTACAGTTCCCAGATTGGTTACTCACTAACTCTTTCCCAGGTTTCATACAATCCAGGGGTTCGTCGCAGGTGACTGTGCCAGTTCTCAGGGCTACCTACATAACTGTCCTTTTGGGAAGTAGTGCACAGTCAATCAATGTCCCACAGGCCACTATACCTGGTCACCCTGTAATTCACAGCTAGAGACATTCTGCAACAACCAACAATATGCATTCTCTTCTATAATCTTAATAAATACTTCAGAAACAGGCTTAAAATACTTACTAGTCCCGGGGAGGCTTGAGGTTGATTTTCTCCAGGTTGGATAATCCTCGCCTCCGTGTCCTTAATACAATTGAAACTTCCTGTTACAACAGCTAGGAAATTTTTCATTTTATGTCAGGAATGGAGACGAGTATTATGCTAGTTTAAAGCTTTCTCACGTCCAAATGAGCCACATCCACCACCGTCTTAAAGTAGAATCTCTTAAGGGTGGAATTTGAGGACCAATCTGTAGCATTCATGATGTCCTCCAAACGTGCTCCCAGGCAAAATGCCTTTGAAGCCATCACACCCCTTGCTGAGTGCACTCCAAACACCTTGGAGTCAATACCTGCCTCCTGCATGATCCATCTAACCCAGTGGGCAACAGTAGAAGACAACACTGCCTTATGCAGTTTTTGAAGAGCTATGAGGAGTTGACCTCACCCGGACTCGTCCGTCATTTCCTCATTGGCCTTAATGCACTGTACCACACACAACTTGGGAGTGTCCCGAAAAGCGGGGTATGTAATAACACTAGTATTGGACTTAGTACGTCTGCTGACAGTAAAGGTAACCCTGTCTGGAGAGAAAGCTCTACCTGTAATGTCCATGGTTTGAACATCCAGTAGTCTTCTGCATGGCACTAGGCAAAGGAGCAAGGCCAACTTTCCAGACAGCTCTTTCCTAGAGAGGAGCCTATTTAGATGCCTAGAAAGGAACAGGTTAAGCACCTGATTAACATCCCAAAGTACTGAATAGAGCGGTTCTGGAGGTTTAGAGTCGAATCCCTCTATGGAGATTATCAAAGGGGTGCTCCCCGATAGGGGACCCATCAATTGGAGCGTGGCCTGAAGAAATTGCCATATGGCAAGTATTAAGGAGCAGTAAACAAGACCCTTCATCACCAGGGTGGACAGGAAATTGAGCACCTGTACTACACTGATGACCACTGGATCCAAGCCCCACCATGCACACCTATGTGACCATTGTAACCAGACTGACGTACCGCTTAACCATATTGTCTGCCCATGCTTTGGATGGGAGGTTCTCAGCCTGTCTAGAATGACCTGGGATCGTTCAGTGTCTCTTGTAATCTGCCTTGCCATCAAGGACAAGGAGCCCTCCATCACCATCCGGTGGGGAGTCTGGTCCGGGCTCAGAAGAAGAGTCAGAAACGGGGATTGGGATTGGAGAATCCCAAGAAAGTTCCATCAGAACTGGGAACCAAACTTGAGACCTCCAAATTGGGGGGATGAGTACTATCTCCACCTTTTGCCTCCTGACCAGGCATGATACTCTGGTAGCCTTTGAGAATGGGGGAACACATGCCCTTTCTCTTGACTACAATCTTGGAGGAACTCATTGGTTGCCACTGCCTGCGGGTCCTGTTTTCAGCTGCAGAATCAGTTCACATGGTGATCTACGCTTGAGGCAAACAGCACGTCGGAAAATGGGCCTCACCTGTCTGAGATAAGGGCAAAAACCTTCAGGTGCTGTCTCCACAGACTCGAGTCATGGAAGTGATGGGAGCCAATCTGTTACTTGGTTGACCTGGCCTGGAAGATACTCCGCAGTGAGCGAAATGTGGTGGTCTAGACAGTCTTGCCAGACATTCTTTGCTGGGTCAGACAGTGCTTTGGATCTTGTGCCCCGTTGGTGGCTGATATATCGCACCACTGAGACATTGTCCATCTTGAAGAGGACGCATGACTGTACTCTGTCCTTGGTCCATCAACGGACTGCGAAAGAACCTGCCAGGTGTTCCAAGCAGTTGATATGTAACCTCTGTTCTTGTGGCAACCGCATGCCTTGTTTGGAGAATTCTCCACACTTTGCACCCCAGCCTGACCTGCTGGCATCTGACTCTATGACCATGTCTGGAGCAATACGAAAGATTGCTCTCCCGTTCCAAGCCTCCATATGGGCAAGCCACCAGCCAGCCTCTCCTTTTGCCTCGTCAGACAAGGGAACCAATTGGGAATACGTTCGATCTCTCTGTAGATTAAATGGCTTGAGGCTTTGCAGAGCTTGCTAATAGAATGGGGCCAGAAAGATGACTTGAAAGGAGAATGAGAGAAGGCCTTGAAAGGAGAATGAGAGAAGGCCTACCAAGTAAGCCAGTTGATGAAGCAACATACGCTACATGGACACCTTTTTCCTCAGCTTGTGCCGGATCGTTTTCATTGTCTGAGCTGGAGGCCTGAGGGGTGCAAAGGTAGAGTCTATCATGAAGCCGAAAAAGGTTGTTCGATGTGAAGGCATCAGGAGTGACTTCTCCTTGATTATGAACCCCAGGCCCTCCATAAGGTTCACTGCTACCGGAAGTTGGAGGTATAGTTTCCTAGAGCACTGGTCTGGCAAAAGTATATTGTCCAGGTAAACGATGAGATGTGTCCCCTGTGCCCGGAGGTGTTCCACCACCAGTCTGAAAACCTTTGTGAAGCACCACGGGGCTGATGGCTGCCTGAACGGGAGAGTGGAGAATTTGAAGGTCTGTTTCTGCCACACAAATTGGAGGCACCATCTGTTAAGGGGGAACATAGAGATTGTCAGGCATCTTCTTAGATCTAGGCACACCATCCGGTCGCAAGGCCTCAAGAAGTCCAGAAGAAAGTGAATACCCGCCATTTTGAAGTGACTGTGATCCAGCTACTCATCAAACACCCAGAGGTTGATGAATGGCCACCATCGGTCTTGTCTACCAAAAATAGGTTGCTGATAAACCCATGGGGATGCTGCACAGTCGGGTACATGGACTCTTTGCCCAATAGGGTTGCAACCTCCGTGTCTATAAGCGCAGCATCTTGTAGGGAGAACTGCATAAGGCAGAGACAGGACTGCTGCTGGGGAATGCCATAGAATTCTATTTGGAACCCTTAAACCATCTGTAGGATAAGACAACCAAGCTTGGACAAAATTCTCCAGCTGGCCCCCAACTTTTAGTTGGGAAGAAGGGCAAACACTTGCTGTTAATGGAAGCTTGAGAAGCTTGTCCTTTAAAGCCACTTTTGCCACGGAACCACTGACCTTGGGAGGGGTAGGAGGTTGCAAAACAAGACTGATCTTGGCAGGTGCTACGCTTGGAGCCTTGTCCCCTGTCAGGATGTTGGGAGACGAAACGGCTGGCCAAGCAGCCCATGCCGCGGCTAGCCCCTTGAAAAATCTGAGGGATGAAAATTATTTTCATGGAAAACTGGGCCTTGTCCATGGATGTGAAGGTCACAACAAATTTTCCCAATTCATTAATGAAAAGGTCACGAAAGAGGCCCTCCTTGGGTCACTGACCCCGCTTCAGTGGACGCCATGTTTCCGTGGACACCAGCTTTGGGTCCACCTTGATGAGCAATGACCGACTGTGCACCCTGGAGAGCGCGCAGTTTAAATTAGCCAAAAAGATAACACCCCCCCCCCCACTGCGCCGAGCCAGGAAAGACGTCTGGGAAGATCAAGGATCCTGAGACCTTAGCCTCTTCTGTCATGTCTAAAATCTTGGTTAGAAAACCAATAGCATCTAGCAGTTTATCCGGGCAGGATCTCAAGGATCTATGAATACCCTTTTTGGGATGTTTCATAAACTTCGCCATGATAATGACCATCCTAGAATCAATCTAAGGCGTTGAGGGCCTATTTTCCCTCCAAGGCCGAATGGGGACACTATGCTAGAAGGTGACCGCATGACTTTTTTTTTTTTTTTTTCCTCCCAAAGGTTTAGGTAAGTGCCCTGCCATGCACTTGCCGGCTTTGTCTGCTGGGGCCCATTCAGATGACTTTGGGTGCAAAATATTGTCTGGGCCCAGCATATCCACTTCTGCGGAGGGTGGTTGACCGGTAGCAAAGAGTGGGACAGGATAGGGGTGCCCAGGTCTAGAGGGGCCTGTGCCATCATCCATGTCCCCTTTAGAATTGTTTCCGTCAGGGTTGCCTGGCGTAGGTCTGACCTAGGGAGTTGAGCGCACTCCTGCACTATTTGCAGGGCAAGGCGCCTTTCTATGGGGACCATAGCCTCCTCAACCGCCCTGTAAATGGAGGCATCTACCGCCTCTTAGAATTCATCATCCCTTGGGAGGAACGTTAGGGGGTCCCCTTCCCCTTGTGGGCCCTCAGACGTCAGCATGACGTATACTCAAAGGGTCTAAATATAATAGGCGCTGTAGTGCTGGATAGGGTACTGGAGGCCCAGTCAGGATTTTTGGGTGGGCTAAGCCACACGGAGTATTGGGTCTAGGCCCCAAGGGGACACACTCCTTAAGTTCACTTGGGCAGGCCTGGGACATGTCACCACCAAGCCTCAAAGGATCAATAATACCGACCAAAAGGAGGTGTCACTCACTACAGAAGATACGCATCCTTGAGGGTGTCAGGCAGCAAGTTGCAAACACAATACAGACCCCAAATTTTGGTGGTGTATGTCTTCAGACCGGGGACAATGCTTTGTCAGTTGTCCGGGGCTCACGCTGTCAGTTTCACTCGAATGTAAAATATGTGCGCTGCACTGCGGAGCTGAGAGGAGAGTTGTGCTGGCTGCAGCGCCACCTACTGGGTTGCGAACCACATTACACGCGAGACCCCCAAACACATCAGAAAGCCGCAAAAGGGATGTGCAGCGTACTGGCAGCGTCACTGAATCACCAATGAAAAAAACCCTGCTTAAACCAGCCGGAATGAACACTGTAAGCACAAATCAATTGTTAACACTGGGAGCAAGAAGTAAAATTACTTATCTCTGGCTGTGAGCAGCGAAGAAAGTTGGAGCTTTGGAACTGTAGAAGGACTTTGTTTAAACTGTTGTTAGCTGTTTGGATGTTGATGTTTCTCATTCCCAGGTGTGAATGGTAGTTTGTTGTTTCCACTGAAAAATGGCTGCTGTAAAAAATAAAGAGAAGGAAAAAAGCATAATACTCGCCTTCAGTCCTGCCATAGAATGGAGGTAACAGCTATCTAACTGAAGAACAATGGCGTTACACAGTGGCATTCTACTTTGGAGAAGAGTATTTGAACAAGAGAAGTGAAAATGGGACTTTATAATTGCTCAAATTTCAAGCTCCTTAAAGTAAGACATGCTTTTTGGTGCATACACTGCTTTGAAACAATGTACATGCATGTACCGCTCGAGCAACCGCCAAAAATTACACTTAACAGGAGAGAAGTGATTAGGCCTCTGAAAATACATCGAGTTTTGCAGTGCAGTGTCATTTGTGATCTTTAGAACAGCCATACATGCCAAATTACTAATTCCGACAACACCTGCACCATTGCCAACGCCTTGAAGATCTAATCTGGTGAGAGTGGGTCAGCTAACAGTCTTTGCAGTCACTGACCCAATTGATGTTGCTCTGCAAAACACACGCGCTTCATCTTCAATGCCAGTGGGATCAACATTGTCAGATCTAATCGGTGCTGTGTTGCAAACTATTCCGGTTTAGCCTTCATCATCACCGATGACTCTATTTTCAGTTATGATTTTGACTTCTTTATCTTGAGAGACACTTATGGCAACTTTTCTGTCATCGACCTCTGAAGACAACGAATGAGACTGTACCAGAAAATAAAGATGTTTGGTTTCTTTCATGTTCCATGACAAAGAAGTTGTCATGTCTATAAAATGAAACAAATGTAAAGCACTTTGTATCTTTTTTTTCTTTAAACAGTTCGTACCCATCCACAGTAATTAGAGCTAAGAATAATAGTCTAGCTTCTTTAATTTATAATTGCTCACACATGCATATATAAATATATTCATCAGATATACTTTACTATCATTCCAGGGATGTTATAAAAATTAGTTTTTCCCTTTTTATGTATCCCTCTTCTTGATTTATATACATGATATTTAGATGCCACATTGAAATATACAATGCACATTTATTCATGTCATTATTAATTGAAGTGTGATAAACTGGTTGACTTGTACCTACTCATGTTATTTCTTATATATTGAATTCCACTTTCTTGTAATTGGTAAAATTATGAACGCTAAGTTGCTTCTCGTTTATTGTTTTTAACAAAAGGCATGGTTCCCCAGAATTTAAATAAGTGAAGTTGTACCAAGGCCTTTTCTTCTCATTGGTTATTCTATAAGATTCAACACTGATCATATATGTCATGTAAGCTAAGAACAGTGTGTGAATAATGGAGAGGATCTTCGTATCAGACACTTGGGACAGAGGCCATACAGAATTGTATCACCTTCCTTTGCTGATGGCTATTGTGAGCTGCTTACCCTTCACTTGGTGGGCTTAATGGCCTGCCTGCTTGTGCAGACAAGTACAGCAGATGCTGCTGTTGTATTGAATGCTGGCTTTATTATACCGTCAAGGTATGTGGGTGAGATCCATTTTTGAAACTCAAATTAGGCCTTGTTCTTTGGCCGAAGGTCAGTTTAGTTAGCCAAAGAGTAGAAGATGGGTTTGTAAATATTGAAACAAAGAAAAACGTGCAATTTTCACAATATTCTGCAATATTGTTTTGTTATTCACATGCTATACTGTTTATATTCGTTATAGTTGTCATTCATATTTTGTGCACTGGATAGGGTTTGACTTTAAAATAAAATCTCTGAAATATATACTTGGTTAGAAATAGTTATAGGCTGTGTGTATTCTCTGAAAGTGGACCAGTTAATCACTCTATCCAAAATATCCAAGATATTATCCATGAAGCCACAGTAACCAATGATATTAGGTTAGAATTACAATTGCATAGTGCATACAGATTTGGACCATTCCCATACAGCACTAGCTACGCATTCCACCCCTCCACTCTATGCTACTCCACTCTGTAACAGTCTACTCTGCCACTCTACACCTTTCTTCACCACGCCACTCTGATACTCCACTCCATTCTGCGCCGCTCTATACTGCTCCATGCAATGCCATTCTATGCCACTCCACTCTGCGCCGCTCTACCTTATGGCAGTCCACATAATGCCATTCTCGGGCCACTCCACTCTACACTCCTGTACTCTATGGCACTCTATTTTACATGGTCTACTTTTCACCACTCTACTTTATACCACTGTACTTTACGCCACTCTACTTTACGCCAGTGTACTTCACATCTCTCTACTCTACATCACTCTACTCCTCTCCACTCTATGCCCCTCTAATCCACTGTGTGCTGCTCTACTCTACAGCACTCTATTCTGTGCCACTGTACTGTACACCACACCACTCTACCCTATGCCACCTGCCCTGCTCACCTCCATTCTACTGTACAGCTCTCTACTCTGCTCTACCCCATGCCACTCTGCATCACTCCACTCTACTCTATGCCACACCAATAACTGTTAGCCATGCTGAACAGCAGTCACACTACGGTACAAAATGGCTAAAAGACATTGGCAAAGCCAGTAGCTCTTACATAGACAAGACCTATTGGCTTTGCCAATCCTAGTTTATAATAGGCCACAAAGTGGTTTCTTGCCTAAGTAGAGCACTCATACAAATGACTAAACACAAGTTAAGAGAACAGAGGAATAGAATGACAAAATAGGCAGAGGACTCAATGAGGGAAAATGTAAGAAGGTTTAAATATGTCTAGCGTGGTTATTTTCATGATAAAACTTGCAATGCCCCGACAATCAATGGAGAATAGTTAATGAAACCTTAGCTTACCCTAGGTGTAAACCATAGGATGAATTAGTGGATTGTCCAGTTAATAACCTAGAACTAGCATTGGGTCAGAATGCGATTAGAACCCTAAACAGGGTAGGATTGTGCAAACAGAAGAACTGTTTATTTGGCCTATTTGCCAATCATAGTGGTAAAGAAAACAGACAACAGGTATATTTTCCTGCCTCTGATTGTGGCAAAATACATTATAGCAATGTAGTGGAGATCAGTAGACTCTCTCCTCAAGAAATGGAGAAGAGTTGTAAAACAGTAGGCAAAGAGCAAGAGTATAGCCTTACACAGAGGAGATAGGGGCCTCAGTTGAAGACCGTCTAGCACAGTTATTAGATGAAGTCATAGTTCATATGAGAAAGTAAGGAGGGAAGAGAACACTGTAGACCCAGTATAAAAATTGATATTAAAAATGGAAAACAAACTGCAAGAAAGAATCAGTATCTGACACTCTAACACAGTAAATCGATAAACCCAGAAATGGGAAATGGTACACTAATAAGTGATCTGAGGAAATTAACCTACATGTACCCACTCGCCAAAGAGTTAATGGTTGTGCAGATATAAGAGGACTATAAGGGAAGTGAAACACTGGCAAAATGTTAGTTAGTTTAGATGTTTCGGACTTCACTTAACAGTGCATCAAGCAGCAGATAATAACAGAGAGAAATAGTAAAATCACGGTCACAAGGGTTTAAAGAGGCGCACAGAATATCTGACACCATTGAGATAGGGAAAGCAGTGTTATGAAGGGCAATTGACTATGCCTCATTGCAAGAAGAATGACTTTGTTGAGAATTTTGCAGAAACGCAGCCTATTGAAAGGTGCTTCTATGGATGATTATATTGATGCAGCTCAATAATTTTAGTTTCTTTTAAATCAACATATGTACGGGAAGCATGTTTGTTTTTTGTCATTTGGTATAAATCCGTTCGGTAGTTTTTGAGAAATAAAGTTTTTGAGGAATTAAGGTACAACAATATTTCAGTGCTGTTGTGTTCAAGGGACTCTTGTGCAAATCCCATGAGCACAGCTTTAAAAAAAAAAAAAAAAAAAAGTGCATTCTGATTGGCTGAGGGGGTTACCCCACCTCCTCCCACCCCGCCCCAAAGGGCTACCTCTTTCCTGCTGGAGTTAAGGTCCCGTGGGAGGGAGCACTCTAATTGGCTGGCCGCAACATGAACAGAAATCTTGCAGCGACCATTACAGGACTCAGGGACTGTTTTTATATATATATATATATATATATATATATATATATATATATATATATATATATATATATCAGGGTAGGGATACCCTGGCACCTTAGCCTTTGCGGGGGGCGTCTCAGAAGGACCCCCCGGACCGAATCATAATAAGAGGGGAAGGTGGCACACTGTCCCTGAGCCACCTCAGAGCCTGAGCCCCATCCTCTTGGCTGAATTTATTTTATTAAGGGAGGGGGGCCATGCACCCCACTCAAATGCCAGTATCGGCCCCAGGGACACTCGCCCGTGCAGGGAACACAAGCTTGTTCCTGCCTGATTGGAGTAGATACAAAATGCTGCTCCCTCCAGGAGGGAGGAAAGAAAAGGTGCCAGCTCCCACCAGCACCCAGTATGGTGCTGGATTTGGCAGTGGAGGCGCTGGAACTTTTCCCAACAGCCCCCTAGTGGCCAGCATTATGTGTTCCCCTGGAAAACTATTAGTGTGGGAATGGAAAAGTCAGCCTTCATAACGCATGATCCAAGGCATGAATTTCTGCATGTTGTGCGCTGCTCTCATGTAGGGTTTTGGTGTGGGTGTGTTGTGAGGAACTCACCATCTTTAATTACACCCTGCACTACCATGCAGGCTGCAGAGTACTTTTGTTTAGTACCAACCGCAGGCTGTGCATAGCTGTCTGTGTAGAGCATACTCTGGTATGACTATGGGTATGGCTCTCGGAGTTGGAGTAACACTCTGTTCGCATGTCTGCTTTCAAGGCATGCAAGATATCAGTGTGTTTTCTCGTTCATTTTTTTGCAGAACATGTGGGGGAAATTAAGTTGTACAAGGGCTTCACTCACTTAGTGTAGTGTGGCAATTAAATAGTCCAAAGTTAGGAAACTACAGTAGGGATTGTAACTTATTCAGTGTGTCAGGAGTATACAATGTATCACATTTCTGAAGGAAATTAGGTGAAAGTCCCTTGGCCACATTGGATAATTTGTATGCAAGAAAGGTCACCTTCATATAGACAATTTTAGACATTTTAAAGTTGATTTTATAACGGTGTGATGTTAGATTTGTTTCTGTTAGGTCCATCCTAGTTAGGTGTGCATCTAAACTGTCATCTGTGAGCTAGACATCTTTAATGTATGATAGTGCCTCCAGATCTGGCGGTAAGATCTCCATTATGGGAGTTGAGAATAGGCCAGGGGTGCTCTTATACCTCATGGGCTATCTTTTGAACAAGCACTGCATCCCATCAAAACTGAAGATGGTTAGATACTCTCTTTCAGATACTGTGTTCTGACTGAAGACCCCATTGGAAATGTCCAGGGTTGTTTTATATGTTTTCCTTACACTGATTGTCATAAAACCTATGCCATGTGTATTTTGAACTGTGTATGTTTGTGTATTTGTATTTAGATTTCTTTAATCTAAAACTATTCATTAGGATCCATCGGATTTTAAAAACAGAAAAAAGAATAGTGTTCATTGGTGAAAGACATGGCACTATAATGCCTTGATATTGTGGTCGATTCATATTGTTTTTATATTGTGCTTTGCTTCTGGCTTCAACGGATATTGAACTTGTGCTTTGGGGCCCGCTGAGTAAGGGAATGCCATGTGGAATAGAATGTCTATCCCACTTGGCTTGGTTTATGTATACATTTGGAGCTTGTTTAATAGCCTACTATCTTGTGAACATTTCTGTGATATCCTCTGGTGCTATAGAGTAAAAAGATACTTGAAACATCTCGTTTCCTCTTGGTGCTTCCCTAATAAAACCCAGACAGTCTTCTGATTTTATTATGTTATAAATGTGGCCAGAAGCTGCTTTAATTGTGCATGGTGTATCCATCAAAATTAACAATCAGGAAGTTTTAAATTGATATCTGTATGAAATCATCAGTCGGACTCGCCACCCGAAATCTCTGGAGAGTCAGATGCATTATTTTAACTTCTGCTCCACTGTCTGGAAGAGCTCACCTTCAAGTCCTGTTGCGCAGAAGTTTCTTAGGAAGTCCTGCCACTTTCTTCTTCAATGTGAGTTTTAGGGTACAAACATTTGTCCTCCCTCATTACACTGACCCCGGTCTCCCGTCCTGCTTTACCATTTTGCATGCTATACTCTTCTTTTCTTCAGTAATCAGTCAGACCCTGTTAGGAATGGTGAGGTTTCTGGTTGGCTACGGTATGAACCTAAGTCAGGTAAAACCTACCACTCAAGTCCGTGCAAGTAAGTTACACACCCAAGATAACCTGTGATCCCTCCCTTGGTAGCTTGGCACAGGGCAGTCATAATTATCCCCAGAGGCAAGGTGTGAAGCATTTGTGCAACACACTCACACCAGTAACACAATGATTACATCACAAAGAGACTCCACACAGGATTATATAAAAATAAAATACTGCGTATGGTACTTATAACATAGACCAAAATTACATTATTCATAAATACTGTGCATGCCTGACAAATACTGAAATTATACGTGTTGTCCAGGTCTTTAGAGAACCAAAGCAACATATTAGAAAACATCACTGCATGAAATGCAATAGTAAAACATGTAAAGCACCAAGTGTCGCCAAGCACATTAGTAACAATAAGCTCATATGGGCGCAGGAAATCCTGCGCTCCTATTAGCGGGATTACTGTAATCTTTGTGAACCTGGTTGGAAAAGATGGTTTGCTGGTATAAAATGGAGGCCGCAGGAGCACCTGCGTGCCTACTACTAGTCATGAAGTAAATTTAGAGATTTCCTCAAGGTAACACTTCACCACAGCCTCTGTTGAGGATTTTGTCCAGTAATGTTAAATTACAGACCCAGATCCCTGTAGAACACGTGCCCCTCAGGTACATCCATGAAAAAAAGGGGCAGGGGAAGCACACATTACAGGATTAGGCGGGGAGACCTCGCTGGGTCTCCCGCATGCAGGAAAGTCCATGGTGGCTGCCCGCGAACATGCGGTGCAGTGGCAGGAAGTACAGGATGTCCACAATACCTGGTGTTGGACCGACAAAGGCAGTTTCGCACTGCTGCTGCGGTCTGGGCAAAAGCAGCCCATTCGGGAGATCTCCATTGGTTGGGTCGCGCGCAATGCAGAAATGTGGTCTTTGGCTTACAGCAGGTCGCTGGGGAGGCCCTGGCTGTCAGAGCATCATGCACAAAGGCAGCGATCCGGTGCTAAGGAAGATTTCCCTGCGGCTACATAAATGATGTGCCTCGACCTCGGCTCCTGTGGGAGTCTGCAGCACCTGACTCTCGCTCCTCAGAGAGGAGGTGCTAGAGGGCCCCAAACACTCTGCCTTGCATCCCAGGGGGCACTTCCTTCTATGATGGGGCAGGCACGTTGTGATGGGTAGATCCTGGCCACACCGAGGTCAGCTACTCGCTGATAGAGAAAATGCCCTAGCAAAGCGGCAGAATTCACCACAGGATGGAAAAGAATGAAGCACTTGACACACACTAGCCTTGTAAAGGGAGCAGAAGTAATGCGCTCACCACGCACTCTGTGTGTCCAAAGAGGTGAAGGCTCCCCCTGCCCTATTTTAAAAAGATCAAATGTCAGCCTCAGGGCCCCATTGGCACAGGGACTCTGAGGGAGCATGGCTCTCCAGCCAGCCCCTGGAGAAGACTAGATGCAAGGTACAGAGGGGGCTAGCGAGTAGCATGCCAGCACATATGGCAGGTAGTCCTGATGGTGGTTCCTCCAAGCAAACCGCCGTCCTCTGGCAAACCAGAATTAGGGAGCAGCTAGCGGCAGGGCAACACACAGAAAAGCAACCCACTGAGTCCTTTAGGCCACCCAACAGATAGCATGCTGCAGGGCGACAGCAGAAGAGCAGTGCAGATGAGTCCTTTGTGCAGCACAGCAGTCTTTCCGACAGAGGTTCGGTCCCAGTTCCAGAAGTGTTCTGAAAATATGCGGTCAGAGCCCCTGTACTTTACATCAGACATTTTTTAGTGTAAGGGTGACTTCAAAGGAACCCTTTCAAATGTAACACAACCCCTTTCAACCCAGCCCTGACTCTAGACATCTGTAGGGGGTAAATCAGCCCTTTGTGTGAGGGTAGGACACAGCCTATTGACATGTAAGGTGTGAACAACCTCTGTCTCCCCAGCCCAGGAACACTGTCAGTATGCTGATGGGTGCAGATGCCTCGCCTATCACATCCGGCCCTTCCTGTGTTGTAGCTGTCTGAAACGTATGCACAAAGTGTAACTGGCACTCTAGATTGGAGTCAGCCTGCGAAACACTATTATAAGCACAGAGAAATGCCAATTTTCTAAAAGTAGCATTTCTAACAAGGTAATGTAAAATCCAACTACACCAGTAAGCAGAATTTTTCACTAATATTCCAATCATGCCCACGCTACTCCTTTCAGACCTGAAATTACCACTTGAAAGTATTTAGGGGAGTTCCCAAGGCTAACCTGTGAGAGGAGCAGTCCTCACAATAATGAAAAACGAAATAGTCTGTCACTACTAGGACATGCAAAACATAAAAGTACATGCCCTGCCTTTTACATAGACAGCACCCTGCCCATAGGGCCATCTAGGGCCTACCTTAGGGGTGACTTAGGTGTAGTAATAAGGGGAGTTTAGGCCATGGCATGTACTTTGAAAGGCCAAGTCATTGTAGTACTAAACAGCGCATGCAGGCATTGCAGTGGCAGGCCTGAGACTGTTTTGAAAGACTACTTCTGTGGGTGGCGCAATCTGCACTGCAGGCCCACTAGTACAATTTAATTTACAGGCCCTGGGTATACAGAATACCACTTTACAAGGGACTTGCAGGTAAATTAAATTTGCCAAACAGGTGTGAGCCAATCATATCATGTTTTAGGGGAGAGAGCACATGCACTTTAGCACAGATTAGCAGTGGTAAAGTGCCCAGAGTCCTAAAGCCAGCAGAAAGAGGCTCAGAAAAATAGGAGGAAGGCAGAAAGTTAGGGGTAACCCTGCAGAAAGGGCCATTTCCATTAGTTCCCCCCTCTGCAGCTCTTTTAATGTTTTCAGGGCTGTGAAATGGGCAATCAGAATACTGTTATCATTCTGGCTTTTTCACTTTATACCAGTAACTCAGGAGTCCAGCCGGGGTGGTTGTAATTTGAGGAACAGTGATAAAGTTGAGATATTCTCAGGAGTTCCTGCTCACAATCTTGAAATGGAACTGCTGCAAGTCTCTGGTGTATAGCTTCTCCTTTAATGTTACTTAGGATGATTGAAGAAACTGTAGATACATTTCCCATTAACTTCATGCCTAAGTCAAGAGGCAATGCAGCTACAAGTTCATTTTGAACTTGGTTTTAATACCTCAGTGAGAACTGCTAGTAAATGTGTGCATTGTGTGTTGGTTTAGATGCATGCAAATATACTTCTCCAGATGTTGCATTTCTCTTGGGGTGGCACCATTCCAAAGGTAAGACACAAGTCAGTATTCTATGTTTATCTTGGGGTGTCGATGTGAGGGTAACTGCTTTCAATTAGTTGGTTTTGCAAACAGTCCAGAAGGCTATTTTATCACTCCTTTGTGGACATCTTTCCCATAACAGCGTTTATTATCTGTGGACTGACTGCTTGTATGTCAACCTGCTTCTGTACTACTGGCCCTTCTAGATCTAGTCTGCTGTTAATGGTTCATATCACATATATTATGGGTTATCTGTATAAGGAGACTGTGTAATTTAAAAGTCACTCAGCATCAGCTGTGATAGGGTCTCAGGACTTGGAAAGGGTGTATATCCAGCTAATACTGGCCATCTAACCACTTAATTACTCAGGGGATCCAATCTAACATTCCTGTGTGTGTGTGGGGGGTAACTCAAAAGCAAACTAATTCTGGGGTTCTTGGTAAATTAAAGGGATTACCAAGTACTAGTATGCCATTTAATGTGCAGGCCAGTTTATAAGCCTAAAACTGCCCTGAGGCAGCATTCTTAGCATCCGATGCCATCCATGAGTAAAATCTTTCAAAGGTATGTGCTGCATGTGCAGTTAATACAAATGTAATTGCACCCACCCTCCGTCCCCCCCCATCGGGGACACCTCTATTCCCAAACTGTTGTCTAACTGCCGCTCTGTAATTTACTCCTATCACAATTGGAGAAGCCACCATTTTATTTGAACAGCTTCAATAAAAGATGAGATTCAAAAACCGAAAACTAGAGAAGGGGGCTAACCTTTTAAAAGTCAGGCTTGATCATCCTACAATAATAGGTCCTTCCTTATTCCTTGTAGGATGTAACCATGATTAATACTGACGTCTCTGTGTATTTGTAATGATGACCTACTTGATTGTGCTTATTCAAATACTAATCAAATGTCCAAAAATTCAGAATGCTCCATGTTGGGCGCCATGTTGCCTAAACCAAAACACTGACCTAACTTTTCAAGGTTTGGATTTCTCACCCATCTCTCCCTGGATTTAGTTCAGTGCATCAGCACTTTAGCATGAAAGTCCAGGTTATTGCAGGCCCACGCAACCCCAATTGGCATTCTTCCCAGTGTGGTGTCCACACTTTCTTGTCCTGTAAAGGGATCAGGGAGGTAGTGGTAATTCAAACCCAAATTTCTTTTTTAGAATAGCACACACAGGTCCTGTTGTAAGAAAAGACATATATGTTTGTGTTTCTTTTAACAGTCTCATCATCTTGCCTCATAGACAAGTAACAATAACAGTTTATAATTAGTACAGCATAATGCATGTTACTGAACGCTAGAATAATGTGAACTTTTTAACATGAGTGGACTGTTCCTAGTTGCCTAATACAGTAAAGACTACTTCTGTGTATTACATTATGATAGCATGGAGTAGAGTTTTTTGGGACTCATTGTAGGAAAGTGCCATTTTTTAAATGGTCACCCCCACTTTTTCCCTGGTATTCAATGCAGTTTTGACTGAAAGTGCAGTTGGTTCCTACTAACAAGGTCCCCGGTGCCAGATCGCTTTCTCCAAAACTGTGCAATTGTCCCCCAGTTGGCAATAACTTTGCACCCCCTATAGGTCCATAGTAAATAGTACTCTTGGTACCTAGGGCATGGGTACTGAAGAGGGTTCAGAGAAGCTGCAGCATGTATTGTGCCACCCTCGGACCCCTAACCTAGCACATGCAGCCTGCCACTGCAGGCTGCGTGCAGCTAAAAGTGAAAGCACGTCATGGCACCTAACACTGCATGCAATATATGTCACTGCTGCAGCAGGCCTTACAGCGCTAAGGCAGGGTGCATTATATTACATGTGAGGACATATCTGCACAAGCAGCTAGCCCCTGCTATATCTTTGTCGATTACTAGACATAGTGAGTGAACAGGGAAGCCATTTTAGGTACAATTGTGCTGGACACTGGTCACTAAGAGTTCCCCAGCTACATGATAGCTTTACTGAAAATAGGGGTGTTTGGTATCAAACATCTCGTATTAATTAAACCCTAACTGAAGCTGAGTTTATTAACACATGCACCCAGAGGGCACTTTAGAAGTTCCCCTGAAAACCTACCAGTGTGCAGACTGTATTAGCCAGCCTGCCAACACCAGACATGCTTCTGTCTGAACCCCTATGGTGATAGCCTTTTCTTTTGGGTGTTCAGAAACAAAATCTGCTCTGGGAGATTTGTTTACACACCCCAACCAACAGGATGACCTGTGGATCTACATTCTAAGGCAGGGGGCTTCAAAGAAGCCTTTCGACCTTGGTATGCAGATCTTGCTTCACTCAAAGGAGAGATGCTGACCCCCCCCCGCCTCATGGCCCATTTGACATCTGGACAGGTGGGAAATTTTGTATTCAGAGAAGTGTTTCCACCCCTCAGGTCAGTCCTACCCCTAAGATGCGCCGCCTGATGTGGACACAACATTTAGAAATCTACCATCTTGGTTTTGGCAGATTTAGGAACTCTGAGACAGGGTTATGCCCCCTTCTCACAGGAAGTGGTACTATAGGGGGTGTAGTGAGACCAGGGGTACGCAGCCCATTGGCTACTACCCTACACTCCCTGAAACTCCCCTAAATTCAATATTTTGGGAAGAACCTGCACCAGAAAATCAGATTCCTGCTGACCTGCGAAGAAGGACACTCAAGAGCCGCAAAAGCAAAGCCTGAGGAAGAAGTACCTGACTTGACCCCAGCCCTGCCAGCCTGTCTGCTGTTCCCTCCAGTTAGCAACAAAGTCAACCTGTCCTGCAAGCTGCTGTGCCTCCAAAAGCCTGCGAGGCCTGCCTACCTTAACCAAAGACCAAGAAACTCCACTGGAGCTGCTTCTCTGCATCTTTCAGGCACCCCAAGAGATCTGAGAGGACTTCAGACCACAAACACCCATCACCTAGAAACCAGTGTACCCATGCCACCTAGCTTGAATTGAAGTGGGCCAACGTTGTCCCCCAGCCTCCAGAGACAGAGCCCACCTTGGATTTGCCCACTGTGGACTCCCCAATGCTGCCTGCAGCCTCTGCCTGCATTCCCCTTCAACCGCGGGTGCTCCTCGCGGAGAAAACCCGATGCCTCAAGACACCTCTGCAACCATCACCCCGGGCCCGTGGAGAAGAGGAGCTAAAGTGTCCCCATGTCCCTCTTCATCTCAAGACTTGAATCCACTTGTTGGTCCTCCTTGATTGGACTCCCTGCCCAAACCTGCAGCTTCTTGTCAACTGAACCGATCCCCATTGACTTAAATTTGGCACTCCACGCCGTACTACACCTTTTCACCCTCTGCCCGGTGTGACTTCTTGGTGTGATCTTGATCCTTGCCCAGTACTTTCCTTAAGTCTAGGAGATTGGTCCCTTAAGTCGCTGTACTGTACCTGTTTGCCATATTTTTTTTCCTCCTTAGGAGAACATTGCAGCTTCCAAAAATTGCACTGTCGACTTTTCTAAATTGTAACTATTTTTCTTGCAAAACGTACTTACCTGATCGCATTGATTCTGGTGCCCAAATATATATATATAGCGCGTTTGGCCAGGGAGACAGGGCAGTCACACACTCAAGGGCAGGAGCCCTTTAAATTGAACTATCGCGCTCCCACCCAGCGGGAGGCGCGTTTGGCCGGGGAGACAGCGGCAGTCACACACTCAAGGACAGGAGCCCTTTAAATTGAACTATCGCGCTCCCACCCAGCGGGAGGCGCGTTTGGCCGGGGAGACAGCGGCAGTCACACACTCAAGGGACGCGCGTGGGCGGCGCCGGGCCCGTCCTGCGCCCGTCTTCATCCGGTTGAGGCTGGGCCGAGCCTACTCTTTCACCTGCTGTCTAAATACACCAAGTAAGCCTTAATTTATATAATTTACTGGTATTCTATAACTTTACAGACTCCATGGGGAAAAGGAAAGCTGCTGATTCTCTAGACCCCTTGTCAGACCGTAAAAAGCAGAGGAAGCGCACTGCTAAATTGGTCACTAAGCCCAAAAAACCCTTTGAGGAGATAGATCTGTTGTTTGAAGAAGTTGAGGCGATATTAAATTGTTCACCTAATCACAATGGTGCCTCCCTCGGAAAAAATGCCCTAGTTCAACCTGGGAAGATACAAGACTACTTTAAGAAAAGGACAAAGGACCAAGGTCTGGATCCAGTTTCGACCAACAATGGCGCAACTTTATTAACAACGCACCTGCTACCTACCCCCCCTCAAATGATATAATAAACATGACAAATGTATTGGTGCACAGGTGTGGATCTCCCCATGCGGAAACAGAGGGTAATATTCTTAATACTGTCATACCACTGAGTCCTGCGATCAAACTGATCTCGAACATACCCTGTAGAAACCGGTTTGAGGCCCTAGCTGAGGATGATGAAACTCCCAGAGTTTTTGATACAACTACAGATGATATCAACAAAGAGGCTATCCCTTGCACCCCAAAACCAGTTCTCGTCTCCCTCTCAATGCACCCCGCCACTGAGCCTAGCAATGCCCTTATACTTCAGAGAATAGAAGAAGTTAGGTCCCTGGTCTTACAAATGGGCAAATGCTTCCGGGAGAGTTTAGAGTGTGGATGCAAGTGCAATTTTAGGGATGAAGGGGTGAATGTAGGTCATACAATGCCTGACCCAACACTATCAATCCCGCTTGCACAGGGGGGCAAGGCTACTGATCACCAAAAGGGGAAGATACATCGGGCTGGCTCAGATGGGAACGCAATACGCCCTGAATCCAACACTACACAGGCGAGCCAACATAGTAAAAGATCATTAGATGAGGGGGATACTATGGAAAACCATAGTGCTATTAACAATTTCCCCCCAGGGCCCTCAAACTACCTGTCATCAAAGAGCCGTAAACAGATTGACAATCTCCCACTCAGGAGGTCCTATGCCATACCTAATGCCAGCGACCTATTCGCTCCCAAACTCTCCCCCGGTTGTTTTAGTGCCCCTTCTTCTCAGAGGACTCCTCACGATCCAGTCTTATTGTCAAACCCTCAATGCCTCAAGCCTGGAACAAATATTCTCTTTTTAAAACAAGTCCCGAAATTGCTACCAGGACTCAGTGAGGATCATGAGTCTAGGGTTAACAAAGTAATCTACTGGCTACGACACCAAAGAAATTGTCTATCGGTCATACGTTCAGATATCCGTAACACTAAGCGGTGGTGTCCTTTAGGGTCAACCCATGACGTAATTTCAATCGAGTTTCATAATAGATCCCTGGTAGAAAACCTTATTCTGATCAATGACCGAACTCTCCACCTTATGGAACAAAGAAGGGGACACATCACCTTAGAGACAGCATTGGAGATGGAAGGCCAACCACAAATTTCTGGTTACTCATGTAACAATGTAACTAGTAACCAGTCCAGGTATGCCGACTCTATCCGGCCTAACCCAGTATGACTGGCTACAGCCCAGGGAACAACTCTTGGGAGTAGTTTAGCGGAACCCAGTCCGATGATATCCGATGGACCTACCGACACAGAGTTGATTCCTGAAAGGCCTAACCCACAGCCACTAAGCCCGGTCTTTGAGGAAAAAGGCATATCAATTATGACATGTAATTTAGCTGGCTTCGGGAGGAAATTAGAAGATACTGACTGGTGTTCGTACATCAACACCCAAGACATATGTCTTTTTCAAGAAACATGGGCTGAAGAGCCGATTACCCTAGATGGGTTTCTTTCCTTTAATGTGGCTGCTCAACCCTCCACAAAACTGACGGGTCGAGCCAAAGGAGGACTTCTGATGTTAATAAACAAAACTGTGCAGTGCACATACAAGACTCTAAAGTTTGATAGCCCAGACCTGATGGGGCTACAAATCACGTTCCAACAGAATTTTACCATCATTTTTGTCAATGTTTATGCCCGTTCGGTTTCACGAGGGGTTGAGTCTCAAGTTTTAAAACAGCTTCTTGATTTTCTAGACACCTTACAATCAACCTCCTACCTAATAATAGCCAGGGATGTAAATTGCACCTTTTAACCCTCTGTGATACTAACTGGTCTCACAGAGGATGAAGATCAAACATGGGGGATTGCACAGCTGACTAGTGATAATAACTGCTTTAATTCCCGTGTAGCTATCCAATTGGCATCCCTTTGTTTGAAACATGGTCTCAGGGCATGTAATGGCCGCATGCCCTCTGACCTGGATACTGCACCCACTTTTAAACGTGGTTCAATTACAAGCGTAATCGATTATTTTCTAGTGGATGTGAGATTGTGGCCCTTTTTGAAAGATATGAAGGTAGATGTTAGAACCGAAAGCGACCATTATCCTTTGCTACTCTGTATGTCAGGCAATGTTTTTGGTAGGACCTCGAACAAACAAACTACTTTGGTCCCTATTCCTACCATGAACATCACATCTACGAAGGTCAAGTGGCCAAAGGTCCAGTCAAATCCTTATCTGCTACGCGAGATTTACCAGGCTTTCATAGACATCTTTGCTCCATACAGTGACTTTGATTCCAATGATATCCCCTTCTTATCCATACATGAAAATATGATCATAAGATTACAACGTATATTCTATAGGAAGGTTGGGGCAAGACACCAAGGAGCTATTTCTAGCTCATGATTTGACGAGTCCTGCCATATGGCCAAGAAAGGATTAAAAGGTGCCCTCATGGAAGGAACCCATGGGGAAATACTACTAGCTAGACATATTTACAAAGAATCCATCACCCGAGCAAAAAAAAAAAACCTGGGAAGACACAACCTGGCAGGAGTTGTTGGATGCTACTCAATCCAACAACAATAAATTGTTTTGGGAATTGTTAGGTAAGCGAGAGAAAGAGGGCAGGATTGGTGTGAGAAGCCATATACAGCCAGAAAGATGGGTCGAGCACTTTTCGGGCCCTATATGGAAAAAATGAGACCCCCACAATCTTAGTTACAGGGGAAGCAGGCCAAGATTCTCTCTCTATTCTTGATGAGCATCACGGGCCAGCTCCCCTTGTAGGGGGCTCACAGGATTCTAAGAGCCATATCTGCTTTACTACCAAAGAAACAGCCAATGCTATTAGTTCTTTAAAACTTGGGAAAGCTCCAGGTCCAGACAAAATTCTGGGGGATCTTTATTTGTCAGAACCAGTAGTCTGGACCTGATACATCAACACACTCTCCAATAAAATTGCCGAAGGGGGGCAGATTCCCACAACATGGAAGGGTGCAGAAATGATCCCCATCCATAAAAAGGGCAACGTAAACCTCCCGACAAACTATAGACCAATCAGTTTAATTGACAACATCCAAAAAATATTTGCCAAGCAACTCCTAGGTAGATTAACCCATTGGGCCAAAGATCAGCACATTCTTCCCCTCTCCAAGCTGGATTTCGACTAAGGATCATTACAGTAGACCAGGTCTTTAGACTGGCCATTCTGTACTGGAAATATACAGCCCTGGCAAAACAACCATTATACATCGCTTTTGTTGATTTGAGATCAGCATTTGATCTAGTCCAGAGGGAAAAGTTGTGGGGGGTGCTACAAAAAATAGGGACTCCGGCCAACTTAATCCAACTTTTGAAGCGGTTGCATGAGGACACATATGCGCAGGTGAGATGGGGAAACCTAGGCGAACTAACGGACAAAATCCCCATAAATAGGGGTGCTCGCCAGGGTTGTGTGTTGGCACCATTTTTATTCTCTATTTTTATCAATGAGTTTGTACAGGTTTTAATGACGTGCCAGAATGATGCCCCCACCCTATGCGCCCAAAAAAATTCCAATCCTTCTTTTCGCTGACGACTCTCTTCTTATTTCTAAATCTCCCAAGGGCCTCCAAACTCTTATCAATAGATTTAACTCCTTTTGTCGAGATTACGGCCTAGAGCTGAACCATAAAAAAAACAAGTTAATGGCGTTCCGTTCAGGAGTGCGGAAGAAATGTACTATCCATTTAGAAGGGAACCTCCTGGATAAGGTTTCTTCCATTGATTATTTGGGTGTAAGGTTTACTGATAATCTGAACTGGGCAGAACAGATCAATAAAAGTGTGGGTCGTCTGTAGCACGGTGTGGCATCAATCCTGCGTTTCTATAGGGGTACGACAGCAAAAATTGTCTCCCTGGCAATTAAGATCTACATTGCCAGAGCACAGGGTGCCGCCGCATATGGAGCTGAGGTCTGGGGTTTTTCTGACTGTAACAGGCTCACTATCAGTGAGAACAGTTTTGCGAGGTCCTTGTGTGCCAGTCCTCCTAGTACTCCATATATACCACTGTTCTTAGATCTGGGCCTGAGACGCATAGCCGATCTAATTATTTTAAGACCATTATTATATTGGATAAGACTATGGACTGTCCCGGAATTAGACGTTTATAAGACCTTACTCCACGACCTGCTAATGTGCTCCAACTCAACCTCTATTCCTTGGGTTAAACATGTATCCAGTTGGTTTAATAAACTTGGCCTCAGTCACTTTTGGGAGGAACCCCATAAACTAGAAAAGGCTCACTCCATTGTACTGAAACGCATATACTGGTCCTATGTACGCAACAATTATATCACCCACAGAACCTATGGCACCTTAACAAATCGCTTTACAGATTTTAAGTGGTATCCACAATTTGAACCATATTTAGACAATATTCCTGACATCCTCGGTAAATGCCAGATTCCGTTTCGGGTCGTTGCCGCTGAAGTAATTGATGTGTAGATGGGGTACAAAAACAGATACAAGTACATGCCCAGCTTGTGGTGCAAAATCGGAAACGGTTGAACATTTTATGTTTTTTTTTGCCCTGCTTACTCCCTTCCCAGGTCTAAGTGGATCCGTCACATTTGTCGCGAAATGGGGATAAGAGACTGTGCCTCTGCTTTGAGGTTTTTAAAAAGTCACCATTCTACGGTTTTAATACTTGCTGTTAGTAAATATTTATTAGTAGCATGGCGAATACGCAATTCCATTGCTAGGACTGTTTTAATTCAGAGCCCTACTTTTTTTACTCTTATAAGAACTGCAGGAGAGTGGTTGAAACCGTATTATGTGTATTATGTGTACTGAGAATTTTAATTGAATCATGCTCTTAGGCATCCACGTTTTATATTTTTTATCTATGTATTATTATTATTATTATTATTGGTTTTATCCTTATTCCTATTACTATTGTATATTCGCTTTGATGATCGACCGATCGAATAAAGCATGTGTTAAAATCAAATCATACTTGTTATTTTTGTAAATTGGTGTGGATCTCCTTGATTTGTGTGTCTCATTTAGTGAGTGTGTATTTTCAGATGTCTAACACTCTTTTCGATAAGCCTAAGGCTGCTTGACCACACTACCCCCAGAAAAAGCACCTTGGGATTGCTAGAGCAAGCCCCTGTCCACTAGTAAGGTAACCCCTGGACTCTTTGCAAGATACATCTCATTCTGATACATCATATAAAGAGCCAGCTTCCTACACTCACACCACTGCATACCTGTTCACAGCGGAGACGCTGTGATGATCAGACTTTGGCCAGGAGAGAGTGCATCCTTGGAAGGAAAACACACACCAGCTGGGTTTAGCTCATCTTCTCTCTACGTTGACTATCAGCATAGGAATGGATGCTGCAGCAGTCTGGCAGCAATAACCTGTGGCGAAGTCCTCTAATTCAGTGGTCAGTTTCAGGTATTCTCCTGTCCCGTTTCTGGGCTTGCCTAGGGCCTGATCATAGTGGTCACAGTGACTCTACCATTATGTTTGACTCAGGTCTAGTGTCTACTGCACTGATATTCCCGTGTATGCTCTATGTTTATATGTTCAGGGTTTTGTACTCCTGTAAGGAATGGTGTTCATTAGATCATTTGGGACTATTTATCCCCAAGTCCTGCCTGACTGGGGATCACAAGGAACTCTTATGTCTTGAGTTTTTGTTTCCATTTAATTGTCTGTATATATTTATTCATTAGCATACATTTGTAAGGGCATTTATACAGCCCTGGGAGCACCTTTAGTAGCACCCCCTTGCCTTGGACTGGCATAAATCCTTTTACTGCTGAGACATAGGGACCCACATGTGACCGAAATGAGCCCCCCACTTCCTGCTTTCTCTCCCCAGTACCCCCACTCCTTCCCCACTACTTGTCAGTATCGTTCACCCCTCATCCCACCACCACTCCCCCTTGCCTGCGTTTTCCCATAGTTACCCCTTTCGCGATCCTAACTTAAGCCATACTTGACTTTTTGACCGGGTGCCAACTCACCACCCACACAGCCCTTGTAGGGCATTCAGTACCATCCAGCTGCTCTGCTGGAGAGTATCCCCTGCAGCTTTACGGAAACATAGGACCATGTAACCCCCAGGCTATTCGATCTTGTGGCTATGGACATTATGTATCTTTCCCCATCACCCCTTAGATCCAGGTGGGAGTATAGGGAAAGTACTATTATTGACATGTAGTTAGGATCTACTGTTAATCTGTATCCTTAACCAGTGCCAGTAGGCCCCATGTCTATATCCTTTCACAGATCATTCCCCCCTTGCTGATTGCACTGCTATTCCTGTGTGCGCTCGGATGTAGTACCCCCAGGTTGTATCCCCCCTCCGCCTCCTCCCACTCTGCTGTCTCTCTCCCCACTCTTCACCCCCCCAATCTGACTCTCTGCACCCCCACCCTCATTCTGGTCTTGAGTTGCCCTAGCTTTTCTTTCAGTCTGCTACCCCCCATTCACACCCAGTCCATGGGCTTCACAGGATTAGACCCGCTGATCAACAGGGTTTAGCTCACACAACGTACTTCTTTTGGTCCTGAAGCAAACCTAGATTACCTCTCCCTTTCTTTCTGTGAGCCTTGTTACTTTCCATTTTTTTCTCTCTGCTTTTTTTCCTCATCCTCTCCCTTTTTCCCTCTTCCCCTCTCTTTTTTTTCTCTTCTCTGACTGGTCTGTCTCTCCCCAGCATGGCTGCAAGATCCCTACTCCCTCCTTCCCCTCCTTTCTCGCCTCTTTCCTCCTTACTCCGACCTAGATAGCCCAAGCAGTCACCCGTGCCTCATAGAACCAATAGCGGCTATCTTGCCTTCATGGACTCGTATGCTCGCTCCAGGATTGGGAACTACCCTCCCACTGACGGCCATATCATGGAATGTTCACGGCCTCACGCACTGTATTAAGAGAAAGGTCTTATCCTATTTGTAATCCAAACATGCAGAAATTGCCCTTTTGCAAGAAACTCATCTATCACCCTTAGAATCAGAGAAACTGCACTGAGATTTGGTAGGTCACGTGCTCTATAGTGGCAGTCCACCGTCTACGTCTGGGAGTTCAGGCTACGTGCCCAAATGCGGTGTTACGATTCTTCTCTACCGATACTTACAATTTAAAGTGCTCAAGACATGGTCTGATCCAGTAGGTCGTTACATCCTCACCAAACTCAGACTCTGGGATTGCACAATATGTGTTGGGGGCGTGTATGCCCCTAGAGGCTATAAACATTTATTCTTCCTACATCTCAATCATCTCTTGACTGAGATCGGAGCTTCCCAATATCTGCTAGGTGGAGACTGGAAACTGGCCCGTGATGCGGTCCTTGACCAAACGAGCAGATTGGATGTCCGCAATAACACGGATAGAGCATTGTTAGGGGACGTACTATTGGACCATAGGCTGATAGACTACTGGTGTCTTTCACATCCGCTCGATCGAGGGTACACTTTTGTATCGCCGGTCCAGGGGACACGGTCTTGGTTGGACTACTTCCTCACTTCCCATAAAATTGTTACCTTGGTCAGGGAATCCCAAATACTGGAGGCTGCATTATCCGATCATGCCCCTGTTTTCCTGGCGCTAGACTTAGGCCTTGCCTCTCCAGGGCATAAACCATGGCGCCTAAATGTATTGCGATACTGCACGCTGCAGGGCAAGGCCCACGTTTCAGCCTACATGACTAACAATGAGGGCTCGGTCTCTTCCCCTCAGGTTTCTGTGGGCTGCGGCGAAGGCGACAATAAGGGGACAGCTCATGAGGGATGCCACCCTTGCTAACTCCCAGAGACGTTCCGGTCAGCAAGCGCTGGAGGGAATTATAGCGATTTATACCACGACTATACTGTATCCCTCCCCTTCCACGCTTTTTCACCTCAAAAAGTCAGAAATGGAACTTAATGCTCTATATACTTCCCAGGCAGAATATGCACTGCAAAAGATGAAGGGTAGGCATTACGAGCAAGGAGAAAAGGCAGACCGGCTATTAGCAGCCCAACTACGACAGCAGGAAGCAGCACTAGCGATTCCTGGCATACGAGATGCCAGATGGTACGATCCTCACACACCCTCAGGACATAAGTTGTGCATTTGGGTGCTTCTATCGGACACTCTACTCCCCCGAAACGGCGCAGGATAACCTGGAACCTCACCCGCACCAAACGAGATTTTGAGAACTGGTTCCATCTAGGGCTCTCCCTTTGGGGAGGGTACAGGCTGTACACATGGTATTGTTACCTCAATACACATATGTCCTTGCGATGTTACCATTACAAGTACCTTTGCCATGGCTCAGAGCGGTGGATAGTTTTATACGCACACTTGTATGGGCTTCAGTGAGACCACGGCTTTCCAGAGCTAAACTCATTGCTCGCCGGGAATGCGGAGGGCTGGGATTACCTTCTGTGGAACACAGCGCACTGGCTCTACATCTTTCTCAACTGGCTTTTATGCTTCCGGGTGTACTAGGCCCTCCACTATTGGTGGAGGCAGAACGCATTCTGTCACAAAAATCACCAACACTAGGTGTACTTCACGGCACCAGAGCTCCCCGTCTCGACGTGTTAACACATTGATGCAAGCCATGTTGAACTCCTGGCGCCGGACTCACCGCCTGTTAGGAATGGACACTCAGATTTATACCCATGGGTCACTCTGGGTTAAAGCCGGTTTGCTAATTGGGGAGAAAGTAATTGACTGGGAGGACTGGCGATCGAAGGGCATCTTACACATCGATCAACTCCTGAATAATGGGAATCTGTAACCGTTCCCAGCGCTACAGGTCGAATTTGACCTACCCGGCCACCATTTCTGGCATTACCAGCAGCTCTCGAAGTGCCTTCATAACCGTATGGAGACCCGTCCATGGACATTGCAGGGTTCCCCGATGCTTGACTATCTGGAAACCTGGGGTTCCTTCCAGGGAGTGAAGTGGGGTCTGCACAACCTGCTCAATCGGCATTTATTATCTTTGCCCCGTCTCACCACCCTCAAGCCAAATGGCAGGCACAATTCAGGTGGAATATGATACGGAGGACTGGACTGCCCTATTGGAAGCGCGAGAACGGGGTGCTAGGGAGGCCTGAATGAAAATCTGTCTTTTTAAAACTGCACGAATGGCACTGGACGCTCCAGAAACACAGAGCAGCAGGACTACTGCCCGATGCGGATTGTTGGTGCCGCTCCCACCCACTATGCAACCTACTTCGTATACTCTGTGACTGTCCAAATATACAATCATACTGGGAAGCAGTGGGGGGGGGGGACACTGCAAGAGTTCTTGCCACTCCTGCCTTTTCTTCCCAAAACTCTGCTCCTTTTGCACGATACTGGTGAAATCCAAGGCCTGTCTCGCACGCAACTCCACCTCCTGCACACAGCGTTAGCTACGGCTAAACACTGTATTCTCTGACATGGGGTGCAACCGCGACCCCTCACCCGACGAATGGCTGCCCACAAACACATTATTTATAGCCTACAGGATAGGACAGAGGTATTTCTGCAAACATGGGCCCCTTTCCTCCAAAATGTTGATGGTTGATTGCACTCCCCCAGCCCCCTCCCCCCCCCCACACACACACAGACCTTGTCTTTGTCATCCTCTCCCTTACCACCTGTGTGCCCTCTCGGCCCATACCTCAGAAACTCTGGGGCCCCATGTGTAGCCCTTCTGTGATACCCTCCCCACCCCTAGATGCTCGGATGTTCAGCCCCCTCATCCCTCACCCCCTCACCCTCCCCCACAGTCGCGCTCTCTCACTCTTTCTCTCTTTTCTTTCTCTGCCCTTCTCTTTTCTCTCCTCCCCTTCTCCTTACCTCTTCTTCTTTGTCTTCCTTCTCTCCTTTGCATCTCTTTCCCTTTCCTCCCTCCCTCTTTTCTCTATTCTCTTCTTTTTTTCTTCCACCTACTGACCCTCTTCTCTCCCCCCTTTACTTTTCTTTCTTTTCTTCCAGGAACCTTACCCTTTATCCCTCTCCTCTCTTCAGCCGCTGCACAATCATTTCCTCTCTTTCCATAATAAGATAAGAACCCTCAGTGATAGATATTTTCCTCTACCATTCCCACCCCCTTCGTTGCACCGTTGTCACCCTGCTGAGATAGCCACCTACCACTGACCCAGTACCCTCAAGGGCCCTCACCGGGTCAGCAAAATAGGGGCTCCGTGGGCTCTCTGGAGATACAAATCCTAGGGCTGTTACTACATGCGGTCGGCCCTGACACCTTACAATAATTTGCCTTCCCCCACCCCGATTTACATAAGCCTAGGACCCCACACACGTACACACAGATGAATACCCTGTTAAGTTTTTGTTTTGCAATCTGTGGCATTGTATTTCTCTGCTGAGGTTTATGGATATTACTAAAGCTTTGGGTGTACCAGTGAAGGAAGCTCCTTATGCTACACTTTATTGTTATGTAAAATGCTAATTCCATTTTTCTGGAAGGATTTGTGGCCTGGTGTGGCACCCACAAAACAGAATGCCATATCTCTTGCTTTTCTTTTTGTCTGTGGCCCTGCAAAGATGTGCAGTGTACATGGTTAAAGGTGGTCTTTTGGCCCTTTTGGTCTTTTTGTGTTTACCAGATGAAACATTCTTGTTCACATCACCTGATTTCTCAAAGGCTTCCGTCGCATGGTTTCTCCTAACACCATTGTAATTCCACAGTGGGAACTTAATTTGGTCCTCACTTTTCTCATACATATCCCTTTTGAGCCGTTGCACAGTTGTCCTCTATGTCTTCCGAATTTGAAGACAGTCTTTCTCACCTTATGACCTCAGGTTGTCATCTGAGTGAGCTTCAAGCTTTATCAATGCAGCCACCCTGCACCACCTTTTTCTAGACAAACCTGTACTGAGGGCTAGTGTAGACTTTATTTCGAGAGTTGTAAATCCCTGTCACTTCAGACAGTCCATCACTCTTCTGACGTTCTTTGCTGTACCTTATCCATCAGAATAGGGATACTCCGATGTTCGGACACCAAAAGAGAGCTCAGCTTTTACATTGATGGTACCACAGGCCATCAAGTTGATGGTCAGCTTTTTGTCGTTTTCTGTGAGGCAAATCATAGCAAAGCATCACAGAAAAGGACTTTGTACAGGTTGATAGTACTCTGCATAGGATCTGCTGCATTATGGCTATGAGTCTTATTTATTTGATTTTTTTCAATAGACCCCTATCGTTATAGTCCTGATGAAGACCCGTATGTGAGCCCGGAAAAAGCCCGAGAACTGGATGGGTCCAAACGTTGACGATAGTGTGTTTGAGCCTGGATGTAGTTTCTTCCTTAATATATAGCGAGGACTTGAATGAGGATTTATTACCTCTGATCGTATCTGAATGATTCAATGAGTAATAAGTTCAAACAACAGGCTCCTCTTCTTTTCTGTGGTTATTGGATGGACTTCTTTGTCCTGCTTTTTCAAAATCACGTGCACTTTATTTCTGAAGCACTTTTTTCTGTCCTCTGTATTTTAATGCTTTGATAGGGGGGGTTATTTGTAATTGTGTATGTGATTTAATCTTTTGTATTATAGTAATAAATTATACAGTTTTTCTAATTTGGTTTCATTTTGCTGTATGTGTATGTGTTCCGGAGTGGGCACTGTAGTCTTTTGCTAAGTATTACCCAGCCCCTCTTGGGTATTTAGGGTGACCCTCTGTGGTTTTGAAATAGACTTTTTGAGCAGGTGATGATCTGCGAAGGGTCTTTCTCTTTTTCATTTGATTTATTCATATTTTAAAGTTGATTAAAATGACTTTTGAGAAGGAGACATTATCCTACAGCGAGGATTATATAAATAGACTAATACAGGTCCAATCAGGGTCCGACTTCTTGGGGAATATTTCCTCTTCAATTGATCTTTCATTAAGCGAAAAGATTAATCAGTTAGAGCGTCTTGAGAAGAAATTAGTATGTACGCGACTACATAGCAATTTGTTAACAAAACACCTCCAGTCCCACAACATCCCGTTAGGATTACAAGTTAGGAATGAACCAGCGATATTTGTGGATAATCACAAGTTTAAAGAAAACTTCAGTTTCGTAGCTAATAACTGTTCGAGACATTGGATGGTATTGGGTGTGGAAACTGCACTGGAAGAGGTTCAGAAATTGGTGAAAGAAATTTCGGACCTCAGAAAGGAGATATCTGAGAATAAGGCATTAGTTAATGCCAAAGAGGCTTTAGAACGCCTGGACAGGTCAATGAAAGATTTTGATACGAATACACAAATGTATAAATTGGATAAATTGGCGAAGGATATTAGTCTGTATGATAAGAGATTGACGTATACATATCTGACAGAGGACTATTATAAACAGGATGCAAGAGGTAGATTTTCCTCAAGAGGACGAGGTGGCATGAGACGTTATACAACGTTTTCAGAATCCTCAGGTTCTGCTGGGGGTAGTGAGAGTGATAGTGAACAGCCATCAACATGTCTTTACATAATCAAGATATACATCAATTAGATCTTACCTCAGGGCATTTTTTAGGACCCACACATTGGACCCCCCCAGGGGATATAGGGGGTCGCCCCTGGAACAGGGGTTTACCCAGAGAACAAGGTTGGGGAAGAGGACGATACAGGGGGAGGAAGCAAGTACGTTTCCAACAGGAAGACCACAGGGAGATCCAAACTCGGAGACAACACTACAGATTGTGAGTCGATCTAATCCGTTGGTAAATCTATCTACCCACCAGTTGACATCTGATGAGGAACAGATTTTATCTAAAGGACTTTCATTTGTCCCGACCAATTTACCGAATTCCTTTAATTTAAAAATGGAACTGCATCAGTTTTTCCGTAAGGTTAGATTGAGGTATTACTTTAATAAGTCTACACCATGCCCTTTGTCTTCAGTGACTGGTTTACGCATACCTTCTACCTTTACTCCCCCTGCCCATCTAATGTCACAAAACATCCTGACCTTTGAACGGGTGGTGATGCGGGATACGATGAATTTGATAGCCAAAGGGAGATATGTGAAATACAACATTACTAAAGCAGAGAGGGAAGCACTGTCTAGTTTGAAATCCAATAGAGAGATAGTGATTAAGCAAGCGGATAAGGGAGGAGCGATTGTAGTACAGAATACTGGAGATTATAAGAATGAAATTCTGACTCAATTGGCAGATACTGTGAGTTATCTGAGATTGGAATGTGACCCCACAAATGAATTGATGACATTGATTCAAAAAGTTACAGATAGAGGGTTGGAGAAGGGTTCCTTATCAGAACTGGAACATGCGTTTTTGAATAAAAGGAGTCCTCGTATACCTACGATTTACACACTCCCGAAAATCCATAAGAATTTTGAAAAAACCCCAGGTCGTCCGATAATATCATGATGTGGTTCCATTTTGGAACTGATTTGTAAATATGTGGATTTCTTTTTGAAACCTTTGGTTCCAGAAACGGAGGCCTACCTTAGAGACACTATGGAAACTATAAAATCTTTTGACAAATTACATTTTGATGGTGAGAATCAGATTTTGGTGACAATGGACATAGTCTCACTATATACAAACATTCCTCAGGGACAGGCTCTGCGAGTGATCAAAGAGAGATTAGATGGAAGACCACAGCCATTGCAAGTACCAACTGGGTTCATAATAGATCTTTTGGAGATAGCTATGACTAGGAATTTTTTCTATTTCCAGGGGAACTTTTGTGTGCAGACTAAAGGGGTAGCTATGGGGGCAACCTTTGCACCTGATGTAGCTATTTTGTACATGGATAACTTTGAACAACAGTATATTTTTGATCAAACGTCACCATTTTTTGCTCATATTTCATGTTGGAAACGTTATATTGATGACGTAATACTAATTTGGACAGGTACCCAAGGGGACCTGCTGAGATTCCATAAATGGTTGAATGACAGAACAAAAGATATCCAATTTACTTTACAGTTTAGTTCCTCTGAAATTGATTTTTTGGATATAACCATTAGGGTAGAAGGTAACCAAATTTATACCACTCTGTATAGAAAATAGAGTGAGAGGAATTCGCTTTTACAATATACAAGTCATCATCCCCGTAATCTTAGAGATAACCTACCTTATGGACAATTTCTTGGTATCAGAAGAAATTGTACTTGTAAACAAGATTACTTTGAGGATTCGGAGGAATTGTTGAATCGACATATAGCACGAGGCTATCCCAAGAGGTTAGTGAGGAAGTCACGCAAGCGAGCTTGGTTCTGTCATAGAGATCATTTACTTGAACCTAAAATTAAAACAGCCAATGATGGTAACAAGTTGGTTTGTGTTACGTCATACTGCACGAGAAGTACAGAAATCAAAAAGATTATTAATAAATATTGGAGTTTGGTTTCTGATGACCTGGAATTATTTGCCTTCCCGATGCATGCTTTTAAGAGAGATAAGAATATCAAAGATTGGGTAGTTAACTCGTTATTAGCAGATCCCCCAAAAACCTCTCTTTTAACAATGTTAAGGTTACCAAACATTGTGGGCCATTATAAATGTGGATCTTGTAAAATTTGTAAACAATGCTTGGAGATTAAAGTATTCAAATATAAGCACATTTCTGTGACCTTGAAAGAACATACCAACTGTAATAGTGTTAATGTGATCTATGTATTGTATTGTAATTGTATTTATATAGCGCTTACTACCCCTGACGAGGTGTCGAAGCGCTTTTCGATGAGGAGCACGCTACTCTGGAACCCAACAAGAATTAGTGATGGATTAGTATTGTTAAATGTGATCAAATGTCCATGTGATCTGCTGTATGTGGGCCAAACCAAACAAAAAGTCAAGGTGCGCATCTTACAACATTGTAGTCGCATTAGATGTAGGGTACAAGGGGCACTGTTGGTTGAACACGTTACTACATTTAATCATTCAGTGGATGCCCTAAAATGGGGGGTGATTGATAAGATTATTGTCACTCCCTTGGGGGGCGGGGTAATTTGGTGTAAATGGATTCACCTTCTGGACTCTGTAAGTCAAGGTCTTAATGAATATGAGGAGATAGCCAGGCAGACAGCTAGCCTGTCGAATGGGTAGAAGTTGGATTAGACTGTCTTTTGGAAAGCCTTAGTTGGTATAGGTTGGTCTGCATTTAATTATGTAATGAGGATTAACTATGCTAATGCTTTGCAGGCATGATTATGTGGCTCTGACTTTTATGAGTTAAATGGTACTTTATTTGACATAGTGCTTTATACCTTTTGAAGTATTGTCTATTATGGTATGTTTAATAATGTCCAGGGTGAGCTATGTGTAAATACAAGGAAATACATATAAGTTTAATAATGATTTATCTCTGGGTTGTGAACGTTCTCGTGATATGCGAGAAAGGATGGTGAATTGATGGTAGCCGTCTGAAGGTTCATGTGTAATACAATGGGGTCTTGGTGCAATATCAATTGGCCACTCTACATTGGAAGGTGGATGAATTGTCAGGTTTTAGATCGGAACTTGGTTTCAAAACAATGGTGTGCTCCCTTCCGGATCTTTATTGCACACATAATATGGCGATTTCCGGTGTATACCGGAGAATGCGCGGTGCGGGCATTCAATTAGGAGGGCAAGTGAAAAAACTCCTTATTTGAAGGTACGAGGACGGTTCTGTAATAAGGAGGACTAAATGCGTCATGGGAAGTGCGTTGAACGCACGTATTTTGATGTGGTGTTGGACCAGAAAGGAACAAGGTGTGGTCCTCTAAAAGACGCCCGGGTGGATTCGAGACTGCGCAATACGTGGGTTGCATGAGGCGGACCAGTGTGGAACACCTTCGATAAGGGTTCCTGGATGCCACGTATTGGTTGGAATGCGTTACAGGAAGTGCAGCGTAACGTTTGATTTCCCGCTCCCCTCTTATTGTCCGACCAGAAAGGAACGAGGTTGTCAATATTGAGAGAGGTTTTTTCTGGCTAGCTTGGGGAGTGCGTAGTGGGTGTGTCGATTAAGGCGGACCAGTGTGGAGGGCCTCGGCTAAGGGCTCCACACCTGTGGTGAGTAAAGGCAATTGAGCAATGCTACTTAAGCATGTTACCCAAATGGGGGCTTTCTTTCTATGATGACTGGACGTGGATTTAGGCTGCCAGCTTCCCTAGACCTGAATGCTCGAATTTCTTGAGGTATATATGATATGTTTGGGAAGTAGAATGGTATTTGTTGTTAATGTTTAATGGAGGTTTTATATAAATGGCATTTTGGTAGCAATAAGTTATTAAGGTTGCATGAATAAGTTTTATGGGTTTCCTATGGTTGATTTGTTAGGGACTATTTTGAAATAATTGGATACAAAGAAGAAGGAAGGATAAATGTTCCTGTAATTTTTGGTAAGAATATGGTGTGTCCAGGGTTATTTGTGATATTTGGTGTGTTTTAGTTGTAATTGTGGTGTGTTTGTATGTTTTTAGATGGGTCATGAGGTGCTCTTTTGGATGAAGATTGTGATAATGGTATCACAATAAAATGTAAGTGGTGGATGTAGTTGATTTTGCAGCAGAAATGAAACTAAATTCTTTTTATAAGAATAGATTAAGATTGAGTCTTATTTATTTGATTTTTTCAATAGACCCCTATCGTTTTAGTCCTAATGAAGACCCGTATGTGAGCCCGGAAAAAGCCCAAGAACTGGATGGGTCGAAACGTCGACGATAGTATGTTTGAGCCTGGATGTAGTTTCTTTCTTAATATATAGCGAGGACTTGAATGAGGATTTATTACCTCTGATCGTATCTGAATGATTTAATGAGTAATAAGTTGAAACAACAGGCTCCTCTTCTTTTCTGTGGTTATTGGATGGACTTCTTTGTCCTGCTTTTTCAAAATCACGTGCGCTTTATTTCTGCAGCACTTTTTTCTGTCCTCTGTATTTTAATGCTTTGATAGGGGGGTTATTTGTAATTTTGTTTGTGATTTAATCTTTTGTATTATAGTAATAAATGATATAGTTTTTCTAATTTGGTTTCATTTTGCTGTATGTATGATATGTGTTCCGGAGTGGGCATTGTAGTCTTTTGCTAAGTATTACCCAGCCCCTCTTGGGTTTATAGGGTGACCCTCTGTGGTTTTGTAATAGGCGAGTAGGTTCTGAGAAGGTGAAAACATCAGGTCTCTTGACCATCCTATTCCAGTAACGTATAATCCATTTGGGATCCATTTATCAAGGCCCAGGGAAAGGGGAGCAAGCGCTAAGAAGTCTGAAGCCCTCTAGTAACTAAAGCCTCTTCATTCCTAGAAACTCCATTCCACAATGGTGTTGCACTCAGCTTCCAAGCTTGGCACGAAGGGCCACGGGCACTGCTGTGCAGTGGGGTTCAGCCATTATCTCCTTGAGAAGTGGTGTTGAAATCCTGTGGTGTGTGGATGTTGTACAAACCTCCTTTCATGGTCTCAAGACAGGGGATTGAGTCGCAGGCCACTGCATTGATATTGACCAGTGAATGGAGTCAGGCTCTGCATGTGGGTAGTTTCTGTGGCAGTCTGAACCTGACCAGACAGATCTATCTCCTAACTACATAGTTAATCCCATCTTATGTGTGATGTGGTTTTGGCTGAGGAGGAGGAAACCACCGGGTCAGTGATATGGAGCAAAGGAGACCCATCAAAATCAATTTGTAGTCAAATCTTTCTCCCCATCCTTAAAAGAAAAAAAATCAGGAGGCTCATGAAGAAGCACCAGGAGGCATCAGCCAATCACAAGTCTCCTCTCAGACAGTCAACAGAAGCCCACTTGTTGAGAGGTGAACTGGTACACTGAATCCTGCAGTTCACCACACACACCATCCTACCTGCCACTCCAAATCCTTGAAGAGCAGGACTTGGCAACAATCTTGTGAAAGCTCTTTCTTCAGGAATCTGCCTCTTGTGGAATCTCCCCCCTAGCCATCCTCTCTTGCAAACTCCATTGTGAAACTTATCTGACACATATGTGAAACTTATCTGACACATCAGACAAAGTAAAGATGGATCAAGAGTTACATAATCCTCCAACCTATTATCAGATGAAAAAACTGGTATTGTCTTCATAATGTCCTGTACATGCATTTAGAACTTTTGTATGGATGCCCTAAGTATGAACTAAAAGCCACGTACAATATTTTAGTCCTTACTTAGAAGTTTCTAGTGCCTTTAGTGCAACTCCTGATGACTAGGGAGAAGATCTATGATCTAGCCTCCCTGTTATCACCAGCATCACTAGCCCTTCCCAGCTACTGGATTTGATCTTGTCCCTGACCCTCTGGGGTTGGCAATGCCCCTGCAGATTTATTCTCCAAGGACCCTCCTTGCAATTGGGTGCACTTTGGTCACTGAGACCCTAGTACAAGAAAACACAAAAACCTAACCCTGATGAGGCACTATTGTTCAGCCATGTCTAAGATTTTGGCAGCACTAGTTATCAGATCCCAAATTGCTGCACCAAAGAACTTGTGTCTTTGCTTTGGTGGTAACCCAGGTTTCTCCACCGAAATAAACACCAATCATTGAGTCCAAGTCCTCAAGCAGGTTCAGCATATCGGAGAAAACCGTACTGGCAGGATCAAGATAAATAGACCGGTATTGGACCCCAAAAAGAGCACAGTTTTTCCCTTTTCAAATTCTTCTCCCTTGTGGTGATGGTGGTTTGCCTGTAGGGCAAATCATTGTCCTGCCACTTAGCCAAGGGAGTAAAATGTCTGGAAACCTGTAGGTCAGTCTCTTTCATGGTCTAGCTAAGGCCAGTATGATCATGACCAACTATCTGCATCCACTGTGGCACAAGATTGATCTGTGCACATCGTTGCTCCGAGAGTATGCCCAGGAGGAGTGAATGTTCAGACTTTAGTTTTGCAAGGAGACAGTTTAGTTCTGTTACCCTGAAGACAAGCACCTCTCTTAGAGCTGGCAAAGGCTACCCAGTCTTTCATAACCTGGGCATCTTTTAATTCTAAAGCCCTAGCAGGGTCCTCCTCTTCCACAAGATCCACTCAGGAGCCAAGCAGATTTGCTTCAGAGAAAAGAAACTGCTCCTTTCTCTACCCTTAATAGAAGACAAGAAGCTGCCATGACTTGCCCAAGGAATCACCATCTTTCTGTGCATCATCTCTGGAGGCCCACTTCATTCAAGTGGGGGAAGTCATCCACCCCACTAGACCCATATTCCCACTCATGTTTAGATCTACTCATACTTTGGACTAGCTTTGAACTAACTGTTCTTGACTGATTCCACAGAGGTCCCCATCCAGCCCACCTCAGCTTCATCTGCTATCCCAAGAACGTTTGGAAGTGATGCAGCACATCTTGCCTCTACAAAGAGGCATGGATATTTCTCTCAATATTTTACTGTAAGGTAAAATGGATGGAGGAATCGATCTCATCCTGGATGTTTCGTATTTTAATAAAATTCATAAGGCTCCTAACCCCCTCCTTGCTGAATTTCAAGATAACTTTGATGCAAGTACAGACCACACACAGGACAGCCTGGCTGTGCTGTGTGAACCTTGAGGACACTTACTTCTTATGCTGTCATGCTGCAGCACAGGAAGAACTCTTTATTCATAATGGGAAGCCAGCTATACTAGTACAGGATGCTGTCCTTAAATATCAGTGTGGCCCCTAGATCTTAGTTGGAATGCTGGTCTCCGTGGCTACCTTTCGTCAGCTGCAGTAGGGTCCACTGCTTGTCCGTCCTAGGCTAGTTTATGAGAACAGCATCAAGAGAGGAAATCTTTACTCTTAGATCCCAATTCAGTATTAGGTTCTATGCGAGAAACACTGACTCTTGGATTAAAATTTAGAATTAGGTTCAATATGAGCTATCCGAAATCCTCCTTGGTTCCTTCTGAAAGAACTCCGTAATAAGGAAACACTGTACTCAAGCCTGTCAAAGGCTTCTCTTTTCTACAGAGGCGTGCTGGGATAGAGTTGGAAATAGCCATGTCCCAGTCTCGATAGCTGTTCTTATGGGATGGACTGGGAATCATCATCCAGTTCCTGCAAATTCTCCCATAGGTGCCTTGGTGCAGCATGCCGCTCCAAAGACACATGCAGCGACACCAACACACACATCCAGTGTATCTATCAATCAATCAATCAATCAAAGCATTTGTAAAGCTCACTACTCATCCGTGAGGGTCTCAAGGCGCTGAGGGGGGAGGGTCGGGCTGCTACTGCTCGAACAGCCATGTCTTGAGGTGTCTCCTGAAGGTTAGTAGGTCCAGTGTCTGTCGCAGGTAGATAGGAAGAGTGTTCCACGTCTTGGCAGTGAGATGGGAGAAAGATCTGCCACTGGCGGTCGTTCTGTGGATGCTTGGGACGGTGGCAAGGTCAGCGGAGCGCAGCTGTTGGGTTGGGATGTAGAAGGAGAGCCGCCTATTGAGGTCTTCTGGTACGGTGTTCTGCAGTGCTTTGTGAGCATGGGTGAGGAGTTTGAACGTGATTCTGTTGTTGACGGGGAGCCAGTGCAAGTCTCTCAGGTGGGCTGTGATGTGGCTGTGGCTGTGGCGTGGATGTCCAGGATGAGGCGTGCGGAGTCATTCTGTATGCGTTGCAGTCTTTTCTGGAGCTTGGCCATGGTTCTGCGTAGATTGTTGCTGTACTCCAGTCTGCTGCTTACGACGGCTTGGGTGACCGTTCTTCTGGTTCCAGTGGGGATCCATTTGTAGATCTTTCGAAGCATGCGGAGGTTGTTGAAGCAAGAGGAAGAGACGGTGTTGACTTGCTGGGTCATTGATAGCGATGAGTCCAGGATGAACCCCAGGTTGTGTGCGTGGTGGGTGGGTGACGGTGCGGTTCCCAGTGTGGCAGGCCACCAGGAGTCGTCCCAGGTGGAGGGGGTGGAGCCAGGGTGAGGCCCTCAGTTTTGTCAGACATTGTATGACATGATGAGCTGCAACGTCTCCTGGGGGATTGTTAGGGTCTACTCCTCACCAGAAGGCCATGATACCTAATTTCAAGCATTTCTTATGATCTACTTGTGACCTGTCTGAAAGTCCGTGCGTGCGGTTGTCAAAAGTCAAAGGGAGCCGAGAAGCCACATATGACCACAGCTAGTTTCACCCAATCACACATCAGTGGAAACACACTGTATGTCACTTTACATATTAACCAAAAAATAAAACGTCATATTAAGCATTTTTTTCTTAAACTTTGTATGTCTGTGTGTGTAATTAAATTAATAATGACCATGTACATAGTACTCAAACAGAACGATTTTTTTTTGCTTCCCAATTATTAGTGATAGTGACTGCAAAATTCAGTGTGACTCATTATTTCAGATTACTAGATGATTCCATATTGCTGGGGCATCTTGTTTCTAGTCTATTTTCATTTAGCAAATCAATGCACGCTGTTAGTTGTAGTTTTGGATCACTATATTTGAATCAGTTTGACTGATAAACATGAAAATAGTGAAAGTAAGTCCAGGAACTGGAAAAGTTGTTTCCTGTTAACGTTACCTTTTAGCAGGATTAGGAAAACGAAACGTTGAATTAAAATCTCAAAGAATTGAACTGAATACCTTTGCAGACTTCTTGCCACCATTTGTAGCAGACACATACCCATGGAGCTGTTTTACTGGAATTAAAATGTATAACTTGCACGGTATACAGCATCTTTGCCTAAAACACACTGCACACTGAGTTTACCTGGCATACAGGCCTGTGTAATTAAAAGTTTTTAGGAGGGCATTGTACCATCCAAGCTATTTTATGATACTTCAGACCTGTGGTAAGCAGACTGATTGATTCAAAATTTATGAAGCATTCGTTTACTCCTGAAGCTAAGATGAATTATCAACACTTTATGTCAATTTAGTAGAAAGTAATAAATAAGTGTGTTTTGAAGTAGCTTCTGAAACTAGACCAAACTTTTCTGATTGCATATTTAGTGAGTAAGGCATTCTAGGCTTTTACCGTAACCACAGCCACCACCCAACCTGTGTTAGCTGAATCTGGGGCTGTAATCAGTTGAAGATAAAAGCCTACACGTATAATAAGGATAAGGTGAAAACAAGCATTTGCAATGCAGTGAGTCTCACATTTGTCTGAGTTAGAGCTATTGGTGTTGTAAATTCATAACTGGATGTTTTTTGCCACATAAATTGGTCAGCGCTGCCTCATAATTTGGTCTTTTCCTGCCTCATAATTCCAGTGGTCCTGCATATAATTAAAGCAGTTTCATTTACTGTCTTCCTCTATTTGCAGCAAAAAAGGAAAATGCTGCCTTTTGGCATCCTAATTTAAATCTGCCATGCTAATTCCAATAGAATACCACTTTCATCAGAGTTGCTGGCTGGCTAACACAATTCCTAAAACAAGAACTCTACGGAGAAGTAAAGCGAGAAATAAACTAGAAGGGTCGCCTAGACATATCAAGTGTTCAAATGGTCATAATGTAACAAGGATGCTAAGTTGGCCTGAATCATGGTCATAATTGCAATAAGGAGAGATTAATAAAACATATGCAATTATCATATAAACCCAATAAAAACCTTTATCAGAAGTAAACGTTTGGCATTAGACCGCAGTGCTCAGGACAGCCCCTTAAGGACACTACAATCAAAATAGCATTTGTAAGAAACATGGTCATGTTACCATAAAGTTGGCCCATAGAGGGCATAACCACATGAAAGGAAAATGGCTGAAACTATTGCAGTGTAACCATATATTTAGCCCCTAGAGGGGGTAGTGTATTACACATTTTCAGGGAACGAAGGGAGGGTTTATTATTTTTGAGTCCCCACTAACCTAGTGTGGGGACCCAGAGATGATATAGACAGAAACAGTAGGTTGTAGTGAACGTTTTTAAAGTGGTGCCATTGTCCTAGGACCACCACAGGCTGAGTAATGGGCAAAAATGTTTTGTAAACAAATGCCCTGCAAAGCATTATGGAACAGCCAAGTGCAGCATATATATTAGTATGTTGACTGTCATGCTCAGAACAGCCCCTAGAGGACACCACAATAGATATATCATATTTAACAAGCATGGTCATGTAGCCATATAATTACTCTCCTAGACAGTATAACCACACGAAAATAGAATTGCACAAAGTTACATAGTGCAACCATATGTTTAGCCCCTAGAGGGCGTAGTGCCTTACACATTTTAAGGCCTAGCAGGCCTACTGCAATATTAAGGCCCTTAGAACACAAACTACTCCAAGCTATAAAACAATGGTTCCAGCCATAAGAGAGCTTAAAAAGGGACTGAATGGTAGGAGGGGGTTATTATTTTGGGGTCCCCACTAACCCAACGTGGGGACCCAGAGATGCCCTAAACAGAAATAGTGCATCATCCTGAAACTTTTAGTGGTGGTCCCATTGTCCTAGGCCCACCACAGGCTGACTTATTGGCAAAAATGTTTTAAAAAAAAAATAATGCTTGCAAAGCATTTTAGGGTGACTTTTAAAGTGAATATTGTAGAATCGGCTCTCCCGGCATTGTGGATTTCTGTGGTTTTTAGTAAAGCATTTATCAATTATAAGTGTCTTTGTGAAAGCTATGGAGCGTGAAGGGGAGAGCCAAAAGAAATTACTCTGATGAGGTAACAATGAGTTCACATGAGTTTGAACAATGTGACCAGCGCTCCAGTACCGTCGATAGAGTTCGTGCTGTTGGCGCTGTGAGGGCCATGGCTGCCATGGAGCACGAAGAGGGGAGGCAAAAGAAAAAATGGTTCACCCACGCTGAAGTATATCGGCAATTGTGCAGTTATCCATTTAATATGGTCAGTCTGCAAGGGGTAACAAAACCGCCCCAAGGTGGGACAAACGTAAAGCAATTACCAGTGGCATCAAGGGATTTTTGAAAGGTGTAGGGAAGTACCCTCTTTGTTTGCATGGTTACCCCATTTTTCTGCCTGATGTCAGTGTGTTTGACTGTGTTCACTGGGATCCTGCTAACCAGGACCCCAGTGATTATGCTCTCTCTCCCAAAACTCTGTATTTCATCCGACAATTGGCATTCTGGTGCCCCATTATAAGTTGCTAGTGTATGGTACCTAGGTACCCAGGGCATTGGGGTTCCAGGGGACCCCTATGGGCCGCAGCATATATTTTGCCACCCATAGGGAGACCAAACAAAGGGTTCTGCAGGTCTGCCATTGCAGCCTCCTTGAAAAGGTGCAAGCACTCTTTCAGTGCCATTTTCCACTATCACTTATAAGTCACCCCTATAGCAGGCCTTCTAGCCCAGAGGGCAGGGTGCAAAGAACCTGTGTGTGAGGGCACACCTGCACTAGCAGAGGTGCCCCCACAAACTCCAGGCCCATTTTCCCGGAATTCATGAGTGCTGGATGCCATTTTACGGGTGTACTGGACATAGGTCACTACCTGTGTCCAGCTACATAATGGTAACTCCGTACTTAGGCATGTTTGGTATCAAACATGTTGGAATCATACCCCAAGGCTTTTGCAAGCATTGGTTGTATGATTCCATGCACTCTGGGGGCTCCTTAGAGGACCCCCAGTATTGCCATTACAGCCTTCTGACGGTTACTGGGAAGCCCAAGCTGCTGCCACCTCCCAGAGAGGTTTCTGCCCTCCTGTTGCTTGAACAGCTCAAGCCCAGGAAGGCAGAATAAAGGATTTCATTTGGGATAGAGTGTTACACCCTCTCCCTTTGGAAATTGGTGTTACAGGCTTTGGAGGTGTAGCCTCCCCAAGCAAGTGGTAATGCTTTGAAGGGCACATTTGCCACTCCCTTGCATAAAACAGTCTACACCGGTTCAGGGACCCCCAGTCCCTGCTCTGGTGCGTAACTGGACAAAGGAAAGGAGAGTGACCACTCCCCTGTCCATCACCACCCCAGGGGTGGTGGTCAGAGCTCCTCCAGAGTGTCCCTGGGTTTCACCATCTTGGATTCAAGGTTGGCAGAGACCTCTGGGAGCATCTGAGTGGCCCGTGCCAGCAGGTGACATCAGAGCCCCCTCCTGATAGGTGGTCACCCAGCTGGGTGACAAATCCCCCTTTCAGGGCTATTTAGGGTCTCTCTCTTGGGTGGTTCCTCAGATTCGGTTTGCAAGACTCCAGCAGGATTCCTCTTCAGCCTCCACTTCCTCTTCTGACCGAACAAACTGCATCTGGACGCTGCAGGACCCGGCAAGCTGCAGCAAAGAAGCAAGATGTCTCCTGCAACATTGTATCCACGGCACCTTCCAGCAACTGCACCATTTACACAGTCGTGCATCCTCTGAGGACAGCCCATCTTCATTGTGCACCAGAAAGAAGGAATCTCTAGCAGTGCGGGGTCCCTTTTTGTAGTGCGGCATGGGCTCCTCCTTCGAGTCTCATGTCCCTGTCCTGTGCGATTCCTGAGGGTGTTGCCTGTGCTTCTGTGGGCTCTGTGTTGCTGAGGGTCTCCTCTGGCTCCCCCTCCTGGTTAGAGTCCGCCTGGCCCTGGGCAGCTCCACTTTCAGCTAACCGCTAGTTTTGCGTGTATCAAGGCTTGTTGGCGGAAACCAAAGACGCAAACCTGAGTGCAATCCTCCTTCCAGCGTGGGACATCACCTGCATCGTCCAGGAACTCAACTTCATCTTCTTGGGTGCAGTATTGACACTTCTTCTTCCCTATCGACTCACCTGTTGCACCTACAGTTTGGCCTTCCTGGACTCTGCTGTGCCTCTTGGACTTGGCCCCCTTCTTCCACAGGTCCTCTTGTCTACAAATCTACTGTTGGTGCCTTGCAGTCTCTTCTGGGCTTTGCACTATTCTTCTTTTCTTCCAAGTGGGTGTTCTGGGGAATTTACAGTGATTTACTCTTGCTTTCCTGGTCACCGGGTAGGTTGCGGTACTTACCTTTGAGCTTTCCTAGTACTCCCAGCTCCCCTCTACATACTCCACTTACCGAGGTGAGGGACCTACTCTCCCATTCCACTTTTTTAGTATATGGTTTGTGCTACCCCTAGGAATATTTCTGTCTTGTGATTTTTACTAATTGCACTGTTTTCTAACTGTTTACGCCTATTTCTGCATACTAGTGTTTATAATTTGTGTATTACTTACCTCCTAAGGGAGTATAGCTTCTATGGTATTTTTGGTATTTGTGTCACCAAAATAAAGTACCTTTTATTTTTGGTAACACTGAGGCCCTCATTACGACTTCCCGAAGCCACTGCACCCAGCAAGACTGCTAGTGCTGGTGGTCAGCTGACCGCCATATTAGGAGTTGTGAATGGACTTCTGCCCATTCCTGGGCGGAAGACCCACTCCATCGGCCTGGCCGATGGGGGTGCTGAGGCAGGTGCACCACCAGCACTGCCACACTACCAAGACTCCGCCTGCCGTATTACAAGTTGTAATACGGCTCGGTGGAGTCTTGCTGGCGTAGTGGTGATGGTGGTGCAACAACACCAGAACCAATCCCCTACCTGACGACCACCTCGTCGGAAAAGGTAAGTAGATCGGCCGCAATGTGGGGTGTGGTGCTTGTGTGTGGTATATATGTGTATGTCTGTGAATGGGGGTGTATGTGTGCGTGTATGTCTGTGAATGGTGGTGCTTTTGTGTGTGTGTGTGTGGGTGTGTGAATGTATGGGAATATTTGTGTGCGTTTAAATGAGGAGGTGTGTGTGTGCATGTTTGAATGGGTGTGCTTGAGAGCGTGTAAGTGCATGTATGCATGTTCCAGTGTGCATGTTTGTATGAGTGATTGGGGGTGTATGTAGCGAGTGTGTGGATGAGTGGGGTGCGTCTGTATGTGCGTGGACGTGTGAGGGTGAATGTGTGAATGTGTGTGAACGTGTTGGGGTGCTTTTACCAGCGACTGGAATGGGGATTCCTGACGCTGGGTGAGTGACCACCAGAGTTTTCGTGGTGGGGTGATTGTCACGGAAACCCAGGTGGCGTGCAACCTCGTAATCTGGGCGGCGACCTAGGGCCTGCAGCCAGATTGGAGGTGTTCACCGCCGGCTGCGGCGGTGCGACTATACCGGCGGGCCAGACAGAGTTGTTCAGCCAAACCGTACAACTCATAATACAGCAGTCTTCACCGCCAGCTCCGCAGCAGTGAGACCACCACAGTGAGTCTGGCAGTCTCATGACCGCCAGACTCGTAATGAGGGACTGAGTTTTCTTTCATGTGTGTGAGTACTGTGTGACTACAGTGGTATTGCATGAGCTTTCCATGTCTTCTAGATAAGCCTTGGCTGCTCATCCACAGGTACTTCTAGAGAGCCTAGCTTCTAGACACTGACTACACTACACTAATAAGGGATACCTGGACCTGGTATAAGGTGTAAGTATCATAGGTACCCACCACACACCAGACCAGCCTCCTACAAAAGGGAAGCCCACTAACGAGTGAAAGTGATGGGCATGAGTTGGGTGTGGTTAAAATCCCACAGCATACTTACAACAGGTCAAAGCGCTTCCATGCCGACCTAAAAATTATGACATTTAATGACTCAGAGGCAACTCATGTAGATTAGGGACACAAGTACAGAGCTTTGAACAAACTGCTCATAGAAATCGGCAGCCAGTGCAACTGAGTTAAATGGAAGGAGATGTGATAGCGTTTAGTAAGACCCAAAACCCACAGTCAGGGGGCCTTCTGCACCAGTTGCAGTTGATGGATCTAATAACAGAGAAAGCCCATGAGCAAGGAGTTGCAGTAGTCTAGTCTCGAAGGTGAGTGCACTCACCAGTATTTTCATAGCAGAATTTGAAAGATGAGGCGAGATCTTTCTAATAATATTCAACAAACAGAAACCTGTGGAAATCACTTTGTTAATAGGAACTTCAAAATTGACTTGCTTATTCAAATGAATGCATTACAGGCAGGAGGCACCAGAATGGAAGAGGGCCAAGGATGGCTGGCCACCAGTCTGAATTCAATAAAGTAGGATCACCAAAGACCACGACCTCATCTTATCTGCGTTTCTGATTTAGGGAGTTTTCTCTCATTAACTTTGCAACTTCACCAAGCCATGTCTAAAATTGCTTATGCAATGACCCCACATCACCATCTAATCAAAAGATTATTTGGATGGCATCAGCATATGCAAAAAACTGAATCAATACGTGGCACCGAACAAGAGGCGTAGATGTTGATTGAAGTGAGGCTTAAGGCAGAACCCTGAGGAACTCCAACCTACATGGAATTAAAAGGGAAGCGAAAATTGGTAAGACTTACCGCCTGTGTTCGGGCCGTCAAAAAAGATGAAATACAATTATGGACTGTGCTTCTGACAGCAATGAATCATAGCCACTTTAACATGATGTCATAGGATACGGTGTCAAGGGCAGCGGCCATTTCAAGCAGAATCAGAGCTGCAAAACCTCCATCATCCGATATAATGGAAATGTCTTTGGTCACCTTTACGAGGACAGTTTCAGTGCTCACTTTCACGCAGAACTCCGATTGCATAGCATGAACAATGAGCGTTCAAGTAAGATGGTCAATAGGGGGGTTACAACGGATTCAGTGACTTTGTCAATCATAGGTACAAACTGCCAGGCAAGGGGGAATGCCGTTTATTACCTTATACTCAAGTTTGTGTAATGGTGCTAACCTAGTGCTCTCCTTTAACAGTTTTTGAAGCAGTTTCAGGTCTCATCGGTAGGTGGGGAGATGCTTATACGTTATGATGGAAAAGAGTACGCACACTAGGCTTAATGCAACCAAAATAGAGACAACCATAATCTTTCCGATTACATATTTCATTGTTTCAAAAAATGTCCATTCTGTTTTAGAGTACAACAGGGCTATTAAGAATTACTCGAAGTTTGATGACTGGTACCTGTGGGTGCAGATGTACAAAGGAACTGTCTCCATGCCCGTGTTTCAGTCACTGGAAGCCTTCTGGCCCGGTTTACAGGCAAGTAGAAGTGTTCACAAAATGTCTGTTTTAGTATAGAGTACTGTGGTTTTCTCTAAAAGGCTTTGCATTAGGGTTGCACAGTACCTTTAATGATGCATCTTTAGGAGGGCTCGTCAATTAGCTTAGAACTGTGTTTTTTCTTCGCCCCATCTACCAGTCTGTCGTGGCAAGCACATTTCAGAAAGGCAGTTAATGCTGTATCCAGGTTCATTTGGGGCTGCATTTACCCTTGTGTGCGCCCAGAATGTGAATTTGATATTTGCAAGTGATAGTTTATCCAATCTGCACTAATCCTGAAGGTAACAGCTATTGGAACATGATTTCTTAGCCGAAGGCAAATACTACAAATATACACATGAGCTAAATTCAGACCAGAATAGTTAACATTTCTACATCTAGACCCCACAGGAGCATGTGTCATCCTGGTTGGCCCTCTGTTGCGCCCCATTATTAACTGTTTAATTTCTACCATATTTGAATTTTTCTCCTCCTTAGAGCCTCATTGGTGATACGGACAATGCCATGAAAACATTCCACAATTACTACACTGTTTGGAAGCAGTATGGAGGTCTGCCGGAGTTCTACAGTATCACGCAGGGCTTCACAGTTGATAAACGTGAGGGCTATCCTCTCCGGCCTGGTAAGTAAAATATTAGTGTCTGTTAAGCATATTTTTGGATTCTGTTGACTAACATAATTTCTGTTTCCGTCCAATATTAATTTGTATAGTTACCAGATGAATCCATGCCACAGTGGGCACCATGTTCCCTTTTTGGATTCAGACAGTCCATTTTGTTCAATCAAAGAAAACTATGAAAAACTGGAACATGATGCTCCAGATTAGTGGCTCCGTGCCCTGCCCTTCTTCTTTTCCAGGTGTTGGAAATAGGGTGGGTTGGTAACCAGGGTCTAAAAAGGTGTAAAGAAAACAATTGTGCCACATAGAGTTCTGCCAGCACAAGCTTCTCTCCCTGTGACTGAGCCCTCCCACCTACACATGCTTCGTCAACCATATGCAGTTTTTTCATCCATCAAGCAACGCTCCCTCAAAATTATAACTTATATTGATTTGTTATTTTAAGATGGCACTTCCTTAAAAGAATATGTTTTTTAACTGTTCCTGTTCATAATGACTAGGACTAAAAAATATAACTTGCTTAAAGCATTCCATAAGGTGCAGTAAGCTCCAAGAAGATAAGCTACATAAAGTTTCCTGTTTATCTTGCTTAACCTTCATCCACTGAATTCCTGCCTATTTGGCGCTGGAATTTATCCAAGGTTGCTCATGAACGGTAACGGCCCCCAGGTTTTGTCGAATAAAGGTCCTGTACCAAATGAAACTCTAGACTTGATGAAGTCAGAAGCAGTCTTATTTTGGTAAGGGACTTTTGAATGGGTGTAACCATACATTTCAGATATTGGTTACATGGCCATCCCACTGTTCTGGGTCTCCAAAAAAACAAAAACTATTTGAGAGGGAAACTTCACCCTCTACTTCTCGACTAAGTAGTGGGAGGCTTGCATATATTTTTAGACATTAGTGTTTTTTAATCTTTACTTGTGTTTGTCATTGTTTGTATTTGCAATTGTGTGAAAAGGCCATGTCTGGGTTAGGTTTAATTCATATTTTGTTTTCACCACATTCAAATTTCTTTTCTCCAGTAACACGGTGCTACTCCATCCTGTATACAACTAGGTGCAGGACGACATTGTAGGGCTCCAGGGGTCAAATGTTGGCCCCAGAAGCTCCATAAAGCTGCTGTTATCCAGGGCATGCCAACAGTGAACCAGTTTCTGTTCTCTCTTCAAGCATTCTGTTTCAAGAATACTTGGAGAGATAAATGCTATTGATTAGATGCTGAATAATGCAGTAGGCTAACCTTACAGGTAAAGTAGTTTGCAACACTGATGTATGTGGAGCGCACCCCCCATCGGATGTCTTCTTTATTCACATTACTGGGGATTGTCAGGATGTCTTCTTTATTCACATTACTGGGGATTGTCAAGCAGGGTGAGGTACGGATACCTCAGATAGGCAGGGTCAACGGGATCTTGTATAGAGGAACATGTTTAGAACAACTTATGTCCCTGCCCCAAACATTGTATAGCTAAATGGATGTCCTGAAAGAAGCCTACTGGGACCTCTTGGTCGTGACTGAGACATAGCTTCACAACACCCTTTACCTTGATCTCACTACTGCCTTCTTTTAAGTATATATTTTACTTTGTTACAAAGAAATCTTTTTATTCGTCTGTAGGCCACCCAGGACAGGGATGACTATGACAAATACCTTAATGTTTGCCCAGCTTCCTGTCCATAAGAGCATAATCATACTTGGTGATTACAACATACATTTTGACAGTTTCACTAGCTGTGCTGCCCACGACCTTTGAATCTTTGTCCCCATCACACGTTTGACTTCCACTTTACAAAGCTGAACAGATCTTTGCATGGCACACATCATGGTCCCCTGCCCTGAGTGCCCCGCTGCAAGTATCTGGTATCTTGTTTTTTTATTTCAGCCCTAGTCTTACATTAATCTAGTCTGTGCGTAGAGCTCACACATGTAAAGTCTTGGACCTATCCTGTAAGTGTTGCTGACAGTGACCTACTAAGCCTGTTATGGGTTTACTGGGTAAAGCAGTGTAGCGTGTTTTGTGAAATAATAGGTGAAACCAGATCTTTTTTTTATCTGTCACTGGAGTTGATGCCTACTGCCCCATGCGTGTAAAGTTCTGCTTCAATGAACGAATCCAGATCTTAGCACCAACTCCCAAAGTCTGTGTGTGTATGTGTTGACTGTGTAGTCCATGGATTGTGTGTTTGAGTGAGTAAGAGAGGCAAGTGGGATACAATTTCAGTGTCCCTAGCCTTTTTCTGTGCACAAGACTGAGGTAAGGATGTTTATCCAGATGGTGGAATTGTATTCCTGAAGCTGTAAGAAGGAGACCTAGAGACTGAAGTGGCGAAAAAGGGGACAATGCTTCTTTGACAATTAAATGAGGTTTTTTACTTAGAAGAACTGCTGATTAGTGTTTCTGTAGCAATGGCATTTGTTCAGATGGTGGGTAGGATGGAACTGCAGTCTTTCTTGTTCTGATGGATAAATCTACCTGTGGATTCCTCACCTTTTGAATATCCCAATGTGCCAGCATTCCACAGAAACTTTTCTTCATCGCTCTCGACGTCGACAAGGATGTCATAATGCCACAGCTCCGCACGTGACTCAGTCTTACATTATCAAAGCCATAAGAACCCCTCATTGGTGTGCTGACATCTGTTCCCTTTTTTCTGCCCCTTCTACGTGTAATTGTTTTCTGGTAGCTCTCGAGTTGCATTGTAGACTTTCTTCAACATTATTTTCCAAAGTAGCTACTTTGTTGTAGGAAAAAAATATGTCTCCCCAAGGAAGTTGGGCTTTAAGCTGTGCAGGGAATGCAAGAGTCATATGTCCATTACTGACCCACATGACAATTGCCTTTGGTGTTTGAGTTCAGATCACAATGTTGAGACCTGTTTGTCATCTCAAAAGAAGATCCCAAAGGCTTTAAAGGAGTGGGAGGCAAAGCTGTTTATAGCCAAGGCTAAACAAGAAGAAAGAGGTCATTAAAAAGTCTCAGCCTTGGTCAGAGTTGCTAAATCCCTACTCTTTGAAGTCATCAAAGAGAAAGCACGGCTCTTTGAATAATGATTCTCTGACATTGGGATCTCCAAAATGACAGAGGGTAGAAGGGCCCTCTCAGACATCGCCCTTGAGCCGGCTCCGACTTCACCACTTCCTGATCTGGAGCCAGAAGCACATCCTTTGCCTTCTGCTATACCTGCTCCTTCTTCACAGGAGCAGAATTATCCAGCATTTCAAGCTCCAGGGACGGATCCCTTGAGTGTCCTGAATGCTATGTATGGTATCTTTGCCAGGGCATTGACTCCATCTGGTGCTGGCCCCATGGGTCTGCTGTCTTTTTCGTTAGGTAGGTTTCCCGGGGTCATGCCAGCAAGATCCATTCTTGCCATTCGTACCAATGCCTCTGGTGTCCTGGCCTCTTCCAGCACTTAGGCGGTCAACTTTTCCGATTGAAAAAAGTTTCTCAGCGCCAATTAGGCCTTCACCGGTGTCAGCTAAAGTGGCTGCGAAGTGATGTCATTTAACTCCAGCACCATCTGTTCCTTCGGCTCATGGTTCCAAGTCCCTTGCACGAGGTTGGAGTTGCCGGAGCTGTTGCCGAAGTCACCAACACCGTTTCCAACCTCACCAACACTTGCTGATGTCATGACTGAGATCTAGGAGAGAAGTACAGAGACTTTGGGAGGAGGATCAATATGCCTGGGATAGAGACGATCCCGAATAGTGGGAGTTGTCAATTGTACACTGATTTTTAGGAGTCGGACATAGCAAGTGAGCTAGATACTTCCCCTGATTGGGAGTTATTATCTCCAAAGGGTATCCCTCCACCTGAAGTTTAGTCCTATCATTCTGTTATAAATAAGGCAGCAGAGATGTTAGATTTGTCTTTAGCCACAACTGAACTTAAGTCCAATCTATTAATGGGGATATTGCATTCATCTTCTTCTGAACCATTGTTACCTTTTAATGATGCGTTGGCAGAGCCAATATTGGAGATTTGGCAGAAACCTTTGACTTCTGCTGCTGTGTCTAGGCCAATTGCAAGAAGGTAAAAGCCGGCTCCAGAGAGACACATTTTTTTTAATCTCAGATCCCACGCCTGAGAGTGAGTTTGTGCAGGACTCATGTTCTTCAAGGTTGACTCCTGGGTCGTTTCCTACTTCAGCTGCTGATAGAGAATGAAAACGGATGTAACAGTCAGCAAAGTAGGTTTTTCTTCATGCAGTAAGGCCTTAAAATCTACAAATGAAACATGTTTGTTAGGTTGTTACCTGCATGCTTTGATAGACTTGGCTAAACTGATAGTTCCAAAATTGACAGAAGATACCTCTGAATGATGGGCAGGATGCTGCACACCAGGTCATTCAGTTAGTTCTGGACACTGCTGTCTTTGTGGCAAGAGCAATAGAGACCTCCGTGGTTTCCCAGAGGCATGCTTGGTTAAGGGGGTCTGGTTTTTCTCCTGATGTGCAAACAACCTTGTTGGACCTTCAGTTTGATGGGTTGCAATTGTTTGGTTTGCAATCTGACTCTGCTTTGGAAAGAGGGAGTAAGGCAACAGCAAGATCTTTGGGCCTGCAGTCGCAACTGAAAGTTTGTAGTCAGTTTTAAAAGTTTAGAGTATTCGGAAGGTCCTTTTCCTTTCAAGGAAGAAAACAATGTCAGCAGCAGTTGACACCCCTCTATAGAAGCCACAGAGGGCGGATCCATGAAAGGCAGCAGGGAACTGCCCTTCAGCCTTGCTCCTCCTCTACCTCTCCGGCTAATGTCTCAGGAAAGCAGTCTTTGTTCTGTCATTTGGGAGCATGCTTTATCTGTGGGAGGGAGGTTGATTTATTTTCTACAGCAGTGGAGGTCCATTACATCGGCCCTTTGGGTGTTGAGTATTGCAGAAAACGGATATGCCTTGTCCTTCCCTGAGTTCCCCTTCCTTCTCCTCCCCAACAAAGTGTTTGTTAAAAAGAACATCTTCAGTTACTCCTACCAGAAGTCCAAACCCTACTCCTAAAAGGCACAGTGGAGTTGGTTCCATAGCATAAACGGGGTCAAGGATGTTACTTACGGTATTTCCTGATTCCCCAAAAAGATTGGTCATTTACGTCTAATCCTAGACCTCAGAGTTTTGAATTGGTGCCTCAAATAGAAAAAATTCAAAATGCTGACCCTGGCACACGTGCTTCTTGCACCGGACAAAGAAGACTGGATGGTTTGAATCGTTTTGCATTGCAAAACATGTATTTTAACATCCCCATTTTGCAATCGCACAGGAAGTATCTCAGCTTCACAGTGGGGTTGCAATATCACCAGTTTGCGGTCCTTCTGTTTGGTCTTACTTCCTTGATTCTTCATGAAGGTGATGGAAGTGGTCGCAGCATATCTCAGAAGGTGGGGAATACGAGTATTTCCTTACCTGCCCAAAGCCATATCTCCAGAGTTGATGGTGTATCACTTGCAGTTGACAACTCAGTTGTTGTACGACCTGGGCTTTTCCATAAATGTGCCCAAGTCTCATCTGGAGCTCTCAGCTTACACTGTCTATAGGGGCAGTACTTGACACCACAGTGAATCGTGCCTCCCTTCCCCCTCAGAGGATTAAAGACATTCAGGCTATGATTCTGATGTTTCAGAATGGAGAGATCTTTCCAATCTTGAGGGTCTGATTGCTTCTTGCACTCTGTTGGTCACCCATGCACGTTAGCACATGAGGGCCCTTCAGTTGTGCCTCCATGGGCAGTGGTTTCAAAACGATGGAGATCTCAAAGAGTTAGTCAGAATCTCCAGAGACGCTGCAGCAGATCTTCGATGGTGGGGTGTGGATGGCAGTGTATCACAAGAAAAGCTGTTTTGTCCTTCACCTCCGGTGGCCACAGTGATAACGGATGCCTCCACTCTGAGGTGGGCAGCAACATTTGGGGGATGTGGAGATCAAAAGAATTGGGTCTCCAGAGGAACAGTTGTTCTACATCAGTCTGGAATTGCGTGCGATTTGTCTGGCTCTCAAGGCCTTCCTCCCTTCTGTTTGATGTCCGTCAGTGCAGGTCTTGACAGACCATACTACCGCAATGTGGTACATAAACAGGCTGGTGTAGGGTCATATCTTCTCTGCAGAGATGCTCTATGACTCTGGTCCTGGACTCAGGATCATCAGGTTTGCATCTTGGCAAATCACCTGGCTGGAGTTCTGAACGTATGTGTGGACAGTCTCAGCTGATGTTTTTCAGCCACTCACAAGTGGCTTTTCCATCCGGAGCTGGTGCTAAACATCTTATGGCTATAGGCGATAGATCTGTTTGCCACTCACAAGAACATGCACTGCCTGTCATTCTGCAGTATCCAATGCAGGGAGCATTGGGGGACTTGTTTCAGTTGGACTGGCGCTCCCAGCTGCTCTACGCATTCCCCTCCCCTCCCCCCATACCCTTGATTCCTCGAGTTCTGAATAAGATTTGTCAAGACCAGGTCCAAGTAATTTTAATAGCCCCGATTGTCCAGGAAGGGTGTGGTACACAGACCTACTTCAACTTTCATTGGCCCTCTGCTTCATCTTCCTCACAGGAAAGACTTCCTGCAGTCGCAGGGACAGGTTTTACACCCCCACCTCCAGAGCCTGCACCTACATGCCTGGAGATTGAATGGGGCAACCTGAGTTCTTTTTCTCTCCCCCATGATGTGGTGGATGTTATATTATCAGCCAGGTGACACATCATCAAGTCAGTGTACGTCACCAGATGGGCTAGATTTGCAAAGTGGTGCGAGCAAAATTCTATTGACTCCTTAAAAGCCTGTTCGTTGGACATTTTACGGTTTGCGCTTTCCCTGGTGCAGCAAGACAAATGTGTATTCTCCTTTTAATGCCTTCTAGGATACTTCTGTGGGTGTGGACTTTGGTCTTCCACTACATTTGGCACTATTAAGGGAGGTAGTACTTTTCAGTGAAGGCAGTCCAGTCAATATTTGTTGGCTCAAAATGGGGGAAGGCACTAAAATCTCTTTCAAAACCACCATCTTGTGGTGTTTACATTTGTTGTACAAGTGACAAACATTACCCTTGCTAAAGGAAGAATGATGGGGTTTAGGAAAACTGCTGATATTGTCTCCATTTTTAAAAACAGGAAATATAACAGTTTTGGATTGCTTGTGACCATCTTTTGGGAAAATGTATTTTGTGGTAGGATCCAGACCTGGATTACAACTTATAAGCTTTTAATGCGACAATCCATGCAAGGTTCTACAAAACATAACATGTATTTGTAAAGCGCACGTTCACCCAGAAGGGTACCTTGACGCTGAATAACAGATGTTTATTGTTACCAAACTCAATGGTACTCATTTTATCAACCTCAGATGGATGAAAGGCGGAGTGGACCTGCCAGGATTCGAACCTGTGACCATGAGGTCAAACACAGGCCCCTACAATGGATGCACTAGTCCACTAAGCCACCAGACCCGACTTCTGGAATGAGCAGTATACAAATATCCAGTCCTTCCTGTTATTTGCCATTGTCATTTGTCATTGTTACTGGGTTCTGCCCATGTTACCTGCCCAGATTTTTCGATTTTTTTGATCTGGTTTTTGCCCTTTTTACTGTGGGTGAGCCTCACAACTTGTGACTCACTCATGGTAAACACACAATAAGAGGACTGTTCATGTTTACCACTAATGTCCACCTTTTAAGATAAGGTCACTGTGATGCAACAACTGTAAGTGGCACTTAGCTGGTTACACTTGTGAGGTCTGCTTGTGTGACACTACTGGCGTGCACAGCCTGGTAACTGCACACAGGTAGCCTGGTGCAAAGGGGACTCTGCAAGGTTAGATATTGAACTTGCATAGGCCTTATAAATATTAGTGTATATTCATAAGGGAAAGTTAGTGTGGTTTACTGTCTTGTCTACAGTTAACATTTTATTATAGACATAGGGGGAAATCTGCCTTAGAGTGCAGTTTCACTTCCCTTTAGCCTACAAAGTCCAGTGACATAAAAATGGGCAAACTATTTGTTCCAAGATCAAATCTGCAAGTATCAAGAAGGTATCTGTACATCTTATGGGTCATCCAAAATTGTCATACTTCTCTTGCTCAGCTCAGGATCAGAGCCCAGGCATTCGTCACCCTGCTGGACCAAGTTAATTACACTACTCTCCAGAGCAGGAATACAACCTCCTCACACAAATGGAGCAATTAACAGTGCTTCACTCAGCTACTGGGGAATATGAGGTTGGGAGAAAACTCTGTATCCATCAATTAGCTGTCACGCTGTACCGGGGATGGGACAGACCAAGCTCCATGTACAAAGGAGGGAGCCCAGACCTCTTGAGCCAACACAGGAGGGGCCTCTTCTCTGAAGTTTTGGTGGGAAAGGCACTGGCAGTGATGTCAGCAAGGGGGTGGAGGTGAGGCCCCTAGAGGAGATGTGACCATCCCAGCATGCTGTGCAGGGTGGATTGGGACAGGGGTGTAGAAGTGATGGGGCACCCTAAGGTTTTTTAATCTTTATTTTTTCATTTTCTCCTAACGCAGAAAAAACAACCAGGCACATGATCCATAAAAAGCCTGATAGGCTTATAGATATTTGATGAAATGCAAGTGTACAACTTGAAACATGCTCTGAATTTTGGCACATCATGGTGACATCTATCATGGCTTGAAGCAGAGTCCTCCAGCAATCTTCACATTATGCTGCTTACTTCACCCCTCAACCCCCCACCTTGTCCGACTAAGACCCCTGTAACTCCCAGAGCCACTGTCATCAAGACTTTCTCCCTTCATTTCCTATGAAATGTTCACACAGCCCTCCCCACATTTCTAGGTCTGTCTGCAATTTGTCATCCACTTTCACCCGCCTGAGATGTATTTCTTCCACCAGGGACCACTCGGAGACCTCCCAGACCCACAGAGCCTCACCAGGTGTCCCCACTCATCGAAGCAATGGCAACCCACCTCCGGGCCAGTACTGGGGCCAACTGCAGTAAGCAATATGAGATCTTGCGCTTCCCGGACCTAGGTATATTACCCAACAAGAAACGTTGACATCGCAAAGTCGTGGTCCTGCACAATCTTCCCTCCACCTCCCACTATAAGACCCCCACGCCATGCATTTCTATGCCAAGTGCATAAAGTCGGCTTCTCCCATCTTACATCAGGGGCAGGAGGAAGCGTGACCCACATCGTCCCTGTGCAACTTCACTCTCTCAATTCCAAGCAAATACCAAGGCTGGAGCTTTTGCTCTGCAACGGGAATGCAGCGCCTTCTAGTCGCCAGTTTTGTAGCTGCAGTGTACGCAGTCTGAAGATGTTTAAGAAAGAAGGACGTGGAATCTTCGTAGGGCAGTTTCTCATTGTTGTGATAATGTGATTTTTGTGGTCACGGCCCTTTGGGGGTCAAATGTAATGTTGCCAAAGGCATTTCCACCAGCCTTCTGTATCTTGGTGAATTACTGCATAGTATTATGTAGCGTGTGTGTAATAAATGTACTTTTTCTTTTTCAAAGTAAAAGCACAGAGTGGACAATCATTTATTAAGTGTTATTATTTTGTGCCAACGAATGGTGATTACTACCCCACACCATCTCCTTTGAGTAGGTCTTGGACTGCTCTGCTTCGCTACTTTGAGAGAGTCAAACTCTACAATAAGATGTTTGGTTCCCACTAAAGGGGGTAAACGTGGACTCATTATTTGTGCAGCCCACACAACTAATGGACCATTTCCTTACAGTCATGAATTATTTACATTCTTTATTTTTTACATTTCTCTAACTGAGCAGTGCATTAAATGAGTTGCATAGGGTACGACTTGCCAAGATTATATGAGCTTGGGTACTAGTTAGGGGTTAGTTGAGCTTTACTTTTTTTTTCTTTCATGGCACTTCCGCCCGTTTATGCTTTCATCCCAGTGGTTATTTAGCCAAGGAATCACAAATTTCCATGGTTGTGCACCTGGGATGGACCCTGGATCCATTACGTTTTATCATTCTCTTCTTAGTCGGAAACGGTTTTCATGTCTGGATGTTGAGGGCTGTATCAATCTTCAGATTATTGTTTCAGATTGTGATATTCTTTGTGCTAAAACACAAGACCGCTTATTATCTCTGTTGGACTGCAAAAGATTCTGCACTGAGTCAAAAATAGTAATAATGACTCTAAAAGCAAGGTTCTAGTAGCAGGGCTTAGACAACAGTTGAAAAGCGCGATGTTGTTCATTGGCCAACAAACCCAGCAGAATATAGAATTTGTCTACTTGGGTATCTGGTTTTCATCAAGAAAATATACAGACCATATAATAAAGTTTAAATATGTGGTGTTATGCTCTGTCACATCTGGCAGAATTGCTAGTGCAGTGACCTTCATTTATGATGCCAAATCTCCTTCTAGAGCATTATGTAGCACAAAGCTTTGGAGAAAATACAAGGAGAGGATCTTTGCACATTTGTTCAAATCTAGCATGGGTGTGACTGTGGAGCGTTTTTGATGAACATGACCCATTTGCCAGATCTCTGGTAGTTCAATTGGTTATAATATGGCACCTCTGATTCCAGTACCGGTGGTAGGGTGTCCATCTACGAGAGTATGGCTAAACATTGTCATATCCATATTTTGCACTTAACGGTCTATCATCCCGCAAGTTTGGGTTAGGTTGCTGGCCAAATAAGAGGAACGGACCAAAATGGCTTTCAGCTTAGTGCTTGCTCATTGCAATGTTGTGCCTGTCTCAGCACGACTGTTGCATCTACTTATTTATCATAACCAGTCATTTAAGATTGTCAGTGGGCCTTTCATCCATATCATGGCTACTCTTTGCTTAGCTAGTACTAGGGCCTGTGCCACCAACCTTTTAATTCCCTTCAGGATATAGGCAACATAACCCGGTAGTCTCGCACCTGGTGTTGGTTGAATCACATAAACCACCATATTAGAAACACTTTATCATATGCTCCTAGAATTCCTGAACCAGTGGGCAGTACCAAGCAAAATATATGAAGCCAACCTGTTTGTAGTAACATCTAACACAATCTGTACTCACTTATACATTAAATCTTTGTTTTGTATTTTCAGTCAGGTATGCCGGGAATGACTCAGTCAAATCCTGATATATGTAAATATGTCAAGTGCAGTACTGGTCCTACCCTCTGATTACTATGCAGTGGAATAAATTCCTCTATCCTGTGCAACGGTGCAAGGTGTGGGTGATTTGCTCCTCTGAGTGCTGGCACCTTTTTTTCAGCTGTAGGGTAATAACAGATTGTGATCTGACCGGATTGTCCAGGTGTATATCCGCTTCTGGTCAGTCGTCCGGTGCAGTTTTTGCTTACCCCAGTTGACTCCTGCATCTATGCAGGACTTTGTTCTATGTCTCCTACCATTCAATATAGTTTCCAGCATACTATCCAATATTTGCTTTCTCTTGTCTATTAAATGTGGTGTATGAGACAGGGTGGTGCCAATACTGTATATGGCAAAAAGAGCACGTGCTGCCTAAAGGTAAACTGCCAGATCTGGTACCACCATAACCCTTTTATCATATGGGAGAGTTGATATTCCCCATCCTATTCTGGGTTCTGTCCTGGCCCATAGGAAGAGTATCAGAAGTGACCAAAGGGTGACAAGTACTTGGTATGGTGTAATGCTACCCTTTATTAGGGGAGTCAGTCTTTTGGCTACCACTTTGTCCAGTGTTTTGTTGTCCTCATTTATGAGGATTGAGGGCAATAGGAATGACACAGTGTTTTTATCCTTTCCCGTTTTTTCAAAATCATAATTATTGCCTCTTGTTTTGGCCTTGGGAGGGCCCCCTGTGTCAATGCCTCATCATATAATTTCTGTAGATGTGGCGCAAGTTGATCTTTAAGTGCCTTATAAAACTGTGAGTAACCCTAAGTGCAATTTAATTTCCGCTAATGATATAGGTGCAGATAGCATTTAGATAATGTTTTCTGTTTGCTATGCCTAGTGATTATCTGGAGGCATATATGGCCTCATTTAGAGGTTTGCAGATGGGTTACTCCATCACAAATGTGATGGATATCGGGTCCGTTGCATTACAATATCTATATGCTATAATGAGATCGTAATACAGCTGACGGGATCAGTTGTGGATGGAGCCGGGGAGGGTGGGTCTATAAAACTAAAACACAAAAAAAAAAAAAAACGTACCTGCCTTCAGGCTCCACTGCAGGCACAGGCTTCCTTTGGACAATCCTAATGCTGCTCTCATGCCGCTGGCAGCATGAGAGCAGCATCCGGATTGGCCTGAGCACCCTCGGTTTGTGCTCCCAGGCATATGGGATCCTGTGCCTGTTGTCTCCAACCCGGCAATGCAGCTCAGGTTGGAAACAGCTTAGAGCGCATGTCGGATTAGCCGTACTGAGATGGCCGGCCAAACCCATATGCGCATTGACAACAGTGCATTAATATAATATAATTACTTTATTTCGGCTAGAGCCATAAAAGCATGGTACACACAAATTACGAAATAAATAATGTCATAAAAGAGACAGCGTATTTAGCAAGACATATAATCTTGGATAAGTAAATCACAGTTCGTAAAGGTAGCTAATAGAAAGTTTCAAAGATAGTTTTAAAAAAAAAACATTGAGGATAGACGCAGGCAATTAATTTTATAACTTTAAGTTCTTAGCACCAGTAATCATTATGTCATAATCTAAGCCCTCTTCTATATACCATTGTGGTAATTCTATGCCAGCTGTTGAGGTGGATTAAAAGTAACAACACTATTACAATCTCAGTTTTCAGCCAGTTTCCGTAGTGAAAGAATTTGATCTGCATTACTAAGAGTGTCCCTGGATCTCGCTATCCAAGCGCTGTGTAAAAAAACTAGCAACTGCAAACACTGGCTTTTCGCATGTATCACCCATTAGTATGTGAAGCGTCTCCTGATGTTTCAGGGAGCCGAGGCACCTGCATAGGGGAATGATCCACCTCCTCCTGGGCTTTGAATATCTTGGGCAAAAAAATATAAAATGAGCTATAGATTCTATTTCCGCCTGACAAAAAAGGCAAAAACTAGTTGCACCATTGTCTTTTCTACAAATAGAGGTGACGGAATTCAATGGCAAGATCCCTAGTTTAAATTTGATAAACAGGGTTTTGGCCTGGGCTGGATATATGCAATCCATGCAGTGTTCAAACATGGTTGAGCACTTGTGCTGTAAAATTTGCTCCGTTCTTTTGCCTATCATCTGGTCTTGCCAAATCTGAATTAATTCCGCCTCCCAGTAGAGATGCTTTACATGCTGTGCCATGCTTCTCGTTATGCTTTGTGGGGTCCTTCATATCTCCTCCATTTTGATCCAGTAACACAGATCCTTTATAGCCAGGGGATTGATACAGTTTTATCAGGAGATAATAGCTCTAACATAACTACCCTATAGGAGCCCAAATGCTCAGAAGACCATAAGCGCACCCAATAAAGTAATGGCTTCAGTGCAATTGTATGCTAGCAGGTAAATGTAACAATAAGCGTAAAAACGTATTTTCAGTCGATGAATCGCAGTGACCCCAGAGTTCCGCACCGTAGGTTTCAGCAGTCACTGCTGCAGTCTTGTATACCGTAAAAGCTGGATAAAGAGCCCCCCCCCATTGAGTTCTTGATTTTTTTCTTCCGATTGCTATAGAGCGCTGATAAAGAGTAGCAGAACTTTTTTTTGTTTGCGGGGTCCAAGATAGATTTTCTGTTAATCTTATACCTAGGTAATCGAATTGCCTGACTTGCTGTATGGGAGCAACCCCTGTAGTCATTTCCCTCCTAAAGGATTTGTGTGGTTTTATTGCCATAAACCTTCATTTTGCTGGGTTGATTTAGAGCCCCCTCTTCACAGAACACCACAAAGGAGTCTAGTTCATTTTGTAGTCCCTTCGGGGTTCTTGATATCAACAAAGTGTCATCAGCAAACATAAGAATTGGTACAGGATTCCCATCTAATTTGGGGGCGTCATGATTGCACTCAGCCAGCTGGTCCCCTATGCCATTTATATAAAGACTAAACAAGGTGGGGGTCAGAAAACACCCGTCTGACCCCTCTCGCGATGGGGATTGGGCTAGCTAGGTTGCCCCCCGTGGGTCCTCCTAACTCTTGCAAAGGTGCCTTCATGCAAATAAATTATTAACCTTAGAAGGTCGCTATCCAGACTGTAACCACCTAAAACTTTCCAGAGGAGCTCCCGTGGGATTAGATCAAATGCTGCCTTCAAATCAATGAAGGCGACATACAAGTAATCTTGTTTTAAATCCAAATATTTCCAACATAATGATCTGAACCTAAACACTTGGTCCACTGTGGGTCACCCGTTTCTTGAATCCTTCCTGCCAGTCAACAAGAATCCGATTGTCATTGATCCGCAAATGTAACCTGGTTAAAATTTGTTTACAAAAGACCTTTTGACTGATGTCATTTAAACTTATCGGTCTGTAGTTCCCTGGAGAATCTCTGTCCCCCTTTTTGTAAATTGGGACCATTATTGTTTCCCGCCACGACGGCGGAATACCCTCTCCCCTCAGAATAGCATTACTTAGGGTGTTCACGTAAGATATCCAAACCTCTCAACGTGACAAATACATGTCTCCCGGAATACTGTCTGGACCCGGGGCTTTTCCCTTGTGTAGTGGTTTCAGAGCTTGGAAGGTTTTCTCCATAGTAAAGTCACCCAGATCAAAACTAGAGCAAACAAATTTGTTGCTCGATTGGTCGTTGTTAGTGCCCTCAAATGATAGTTGGAGTGCCTTGACGCTGTGCTTTACCCTGTAAAGGTCTTAAAAATGGGTTACCCACTGTTAAGGTTGAATTGTGGGGCTGATCTCAAAATTGGGGGGGGGTCTTTCCTGTCTACCACCAATTTCCAAAATATATTGATATCCCCCTCTTGCAGGACGGCAGTTATTGCAGACCACTGCCCCTCGTGCCCGTCATCCCCCATGGCCCCGCCCTCTAGAAAAATAAAACATAAAAAAAATGGTTTTGTTTTATTTTTCTAGTTTTGCAGCTGCTGCTGCTGGGGTGGGGGAGTGGGGTGACACTCCTCCGCCTTAATGGAGGAGCTCACGCTGGACGGGATATCTGTCATGTTTGTGATGGAGTAACCCCATCCGCCAAACTCTAAATCAGGCCCTTAGTTTAGTAAGATAAACCAACAAAAAAAAAAACACTAATATACTGCAGTTATCACCAACACTCTCTCCTGTTTCATACCAAATTGTTGATATGTCCCCTGGTCCTCTGGGATGGCATTGTAGCCCTGCTAAATTCTTGCTGGCATCTCTCCCTCGCTGTATTGATGCGCCACAGCATTTTACCCTGAGAAATGCTATTTCTTTGTCCTCCTTTGCTAAAGTCATTGAGTATTAGATTTTTCACAAAAGAAATGCCACAGACGTGGACCTACCATTGCTATCTTCTAAATCTTTCTATTCTTTATAGCTCAGTCTACAACTATTTAGAGGCACCTGCCTGTTTGGAGATGCACACTACCCATATATAGACCTTGAGGATTTCTTTGACCATTGTATACATACCTGAATCTGTGTTAATATCAAAAATAATTTTGCAGTGAAGGCACCCAACTCACGTGTGAACACCAAGTCGAGCAGCACTGTCTATGGGAACAGCCATACTGCTTAAGATTTGAAAGTACAGCCAAAAAAGAAGAAAGATCATGACTGTCTAGTTGCTACCTTTTCACTATGGAAAGCTGGCCCTAGTCAAGTAATAGGAATAATTCATCCCTAAGGGTTGATAACACAAAAGTAAGCCAAAACAGAATTAGGCTCTATTGGAATAGTGATAATCCATATGATAAATGTCACGCAATAATTATCAACATCGTATCCAGTTTTTGAACCACTGTTAATTTATCAGATGGGCCAACTTAATAAGGTATTAATCATTTTGTGAAACTCTTATAATAGTAGGTCTAAAACTGTTTTCCTTATTCACCTTTTCATCTATCAAAAGGACTGAGTACAAGACGTTGGGTGAAAGAAAAACAGTAACATTGTTGCTAAAAATTCTGGATTACTTAGCATAGGAGTAGTTGCATTTCTTTAATTTCTGACAGCTAATTACAAGTGGAATAAGAGAACGGCAAAGCGTTAAAGAATGTCACCTACTGTTGGATTCCTGCGCAGGTTTATTCTGGAATTCCTCAGCTCTTGGAATGTTGGTTTTAAAAGGCTTAATCAATAACTATAGAGACCCATAAAATCTAGACCCTTTTCATAGGTTTGAGGTGCTTGAAAAGCACTCCAGAAAAAGAAAAGAGATTTTCTCTGGCACTGATGTACTTCCAGTGGATTCTTTCCTCCATGATTTCCAACTCTTGACAGCATCACTGATATGTTTATTTATATTTTAAAAGCAGGAAGAATGCTTGAATCTTGGAGGACAGCACCAATTATCCCTATATATGTAAGAAAAAGGAAAAGCTGCCCCAAAAATATTACAGACCTATATCCTTATTGTGTACAGTTGGAAGGTTATTCAGTAAACACCTAAGTGACAAGCTGCCTGTGTTTTTGAAGCTGCTTGATACGTATTCCTAGTGTGGCTCTAAGAATAAAATTGGGACAACAAAACAGAGTTTAAAGCTGAACTTCTTAACTACAAAGTATACCTAATTATAAAAGAATTAGTTGTTTTGCTTTTGTAGACTTTATGTAGCTTCAACAACATTGATGGAGGCGTTCTATGGACATTTCTGAATATTTACTTGTCCCTGACCTCTATTTAGCCTGTATATTTGCCTTACATTTGTGTGTTGTTATGGATGATCTTTCAAACGAGCTCCTAAATGTTTCCCTAGATATTCCAGCCTGTTTGTAAAATGTGGTTAACACATTGGTGATAGACAGCATAGAATATGCTTTGCATAAAAAAGTCTTAGCACAAATTCAAATAAGTGCATTAATAATCATATTGGGGGGATAGGGTTATTTCACCAACTCCCCACTGGAAACAATCGAAGGGTCTGATTAATTGGGCCTATGGACACTAGTCATCCTAAACTGAAAGGTGTCAGCAGATTTTAACTAATACTTCTCTTGTTCTAGCAATGATTGAGGAATCTATACAACTCTATAGAAAGTATCCGGCTTTGGTATATTTGTTTCACTATTCGAAAGCTTTGTTTTAACTATTGCTGAGGCAAGACTGTACCTCCTTCTTCACTTGGGTTTATCATAGGGAGGCTTTTTAATACTGTGAGGTTAAAGACTCTAAGATATTTCCCAGGGCTAGCCTGGGTAAAACTATTGTAAATATAAATTCCCAGTGGGAAAAGTATGCAGGTAGAATGAAACCTCAATATCTTGACCCTCGCTACTTATAATTAGACTTATAGCCTGCCATTAAATATCAGTATGTGTAAATCAGGTCTGGCACTTTGTTTATTGCTGTGGCAAAAGAAGCACCAAAGATAAATAAAAAAAAATAGCATTTTCTCTTTCATGGTCTCATATATTTTTTCCTTAGATGGAAATGGTGAAACCATTTCTCAGAGAATTTGATGCAGATAATAGGATAGAAGGATTATCGTTATGCAAAGGAACATCAATCAATCAATCAAGGATTTGTAAAGGGCGGCTAATCACCCATAGGGTCTCAAGGCGCTGAACAGCCATCACATATGTTCAGTATAATCCAGCAAGTTTTTTATAGTTGGCATGGCTGCAGAAAAAACAGGTGATGTCTCAAATAGCGTAATGAATAACTAGATAAATGTAATCAAACAGCTGTTCATGTTATACATACACATTTACTCAGAACATAGCTATGTAATTCCGCTCTTAACCTGTCCGCTGGCTTTTGTAAAGAATAAAAAGAAGCGCTTGAGGACTCCCTGACCGTCCCACATTATCCATGATGCCCAGTCCACTATCTGTAACTCTTTTCAGGGCTCTGTTTATGGCTTACCAGTGCATATTGATGATTGGGCATTTCCAGATCGTATGAAAGAAGGTGCTTGGTGAGGCCCCATACCAAAAGCAGGCAGGTCAGGGGGGGAACCCATTTGTCACAAACATGCTAGCGTATGATAGAATTTATGGAGGAATTTGAACTGGGCAAGGCAGTGCATGGATATAGCTCACACCCTAGATGTCATTTTTGCCTCAACCCTGTCTTTGTCCTCAAGGACCCCCAAATCTGCCTCCCAGCGAGCCCTGAGAGCCCTAGGAGGTCAGAGCATTGGTAATTAGTGCTTATTGTTAGGTAGCATTCGATTAGGTTGTACTCCAGGACCACAGTGAGCATGTCTCTGTGGGTGTCAAGGGCATGTCTTAATTGTAAATATGTATAGAATTGTGAGGAGTGCAGTTGAAACTCCATGGCAAGTTCGTAAAAGGATCAAATGTGACTACTTGCCCAGATGTCACACATGGTGGATATACCAATTTAGTCCCAGCTTGCAAATCTGGAAAGCTTTGCTGTCTCTGACAGCTGTGTGCCCCACCGCAAGGATATTGCTGTTGTAAGTGTGGCTTCCCATGTCATGTGTCTTAACACGGTGTGCCAGCAGAGGACAGAGACGTGAGATCAGGTGTAGGAAATGTGTTAGATATGTGCTGCAGAACAGGGTAAGGTTGAATCTCAATATGGGGTCGTCTCTGTCAGCTTAAAACCAGTCATTTATCATGTGGGATGCCCAGTAATATAGCTGAATATCGACCCATCCCAGTCCTGCCTTATATGCCATTCAATGGCATTTTTCAAAGGAGACGTGGAGGGTCTTTTCTGCCCAGAGAAACCTGCTGATCTGTGGCCGTAGCCCTGCAAAGAATGTACGTTGCATCTTATATGGGGGATGCTGTAGGAAGCGATGGAGGGTTAACATTTTAAATAATGCTCTTCAGCCCACCATTGAGAGCAGTATTGATGCCAAGACTTTAAAATCATTTTTAGTTTTGGGAAGCAATGGGAGTTTGTGGAGATCCCAAAACCGTTGTTGAGTGAACATGCTGGCCAGTCCCAGGTAGCAGAAGTTATCATTCACCATTCGGAGTCCTGCTTCCACTGCCACCTTCCCTGCATCTGCTTTAATGGGAACCAGAGTGAATTTCCCCCAGTTTACCTGCAGTCCTGATGCGCCGCCATAGATTCTGAGAATTTCCATTAAAAAATAAATCATGTTTTAGTTACTTTGAATAGAGTGAGTTGCTCTCTGAAATACTGTGAGTGGCTGAGCAAGATGCTCTGTGGAGGAAGTCCAACTCTTCTCCAGCTTTACACCCTTACAAGAGGAGGAGAGTAAGTCACAGTTACGGTCTTCTTTGAGGTATTCTCTTTGGCCCCTAGTCTTATGCCTTGATGCGACCACACCATAGATGGAGAAGAAAGCTTGCTTGTCAAGTCAAAGACTCATTATATGTAAGAAAAAAATCCAGGGCAACTTCATAGTTGAAGTCTCCAAAATGCTACACTTAGACATCATGGTGCACTCCTTAGCCCCCTGAGCAAACCTAGTGGTGCCTGCGCTGAAGTAGGGTTTGGGAACCCCAGCTGTTGTATGTAAAACAGTGGACTCCACATAGTCCTGAAAAGAGCACCAGGTGCATCAATAGGTTAGTGCAGCTCACTTTCTGGTCACTTTTCACTTATTTATTTTAGTTCTGGCAGATCACCTGCCACCTAATTCCAAGAGGAAGACTTTTTCACCCTAGAAGGCCTGTTCCAATTCTAGATAATTTATTTTGAGCTACAGGACACACCTACTGATTCCCAAAAGAGAGCGGAACCATGTCCTGAGTGTCCTGGATAAATTTATGTTCCCTATTTAGACAACAACAGCAACAAAACAAACCTTTATTCAGCTATCAGCCATAAAAGGATATTACAGTATAAACATCATAAAATAATCTTGTAAGTAAATAATAAAAACAGTTACATAAATATCAATTAATACTCCTAAAATCTATATGCAAATATAACCATAAAAAGTAATTTAATCCCAATGCTGTCAATCAGGTAACTAGGATCTTAAATTTGGCCTAACATGCAAGATTTCCTGCTTGTATCCTTGTTACACCTATCGCTCTTTAAATGATAGTTACTTAAAGGAGCAAAGAACATGAGCTTAGGGTAAAGCGGAAATAGCTTGATTCAGAAGGGACCCCCATTAAGTGTGGGATGCTTATGATTAATATGTTTGGTCCCTATCACTTAGAGACTTCTAAAGTTTAATACAGATTGAAGCAGCTGTCCATATTCTATTAACTTGCAGATTAAGAAGCCCATTATCCTTTTCTAAATTACTTATTTGATTACTCAGTCAAATCAAATTTTAGGTTTAACATATGAATTTGGTATAGCCTACATTACTGTACAGCCTCAGGTTCACCCTATCTCTAATATATGATACTGCTAGCAGGAAGCGACTTATTCCAAAGACTATTTAGGGACTGGGACTGGACCTTAATAGTCCTACAGCTTCTTTGTAGTTCCTACGTTTTTACAGATTGGTGGAATCCATTTCTTCCTAGGCTTGAATAGGCTTTACAAAACAATAAAACATGTTCTACGGTTTCAGTGGTGTTCATATTGCATGAACCACAATAAAAATTGTGATTGTCCTCATTCTGGGGTTTGAAGGGTTCCATATCGGAGTTTCATATGTAGTACTTTTGCCCACTTAGGCTGAACTATATCTAGCCATTCCTCAAACCTTGGTTTTGGCTTGATATCCAAAAATTGAGAAGTCATTCTTCCTAGACCCGTGTTTTGGAAAAGATTATTCAAGAGATAATTCCCAATAGACTTGCTTTAGGTGGCTCTTTGAATGTGTTGTAAGGGTGTAGGGTTTGTCCCAAAAAGATTTAAGCCAAGCTTGAGAAACCAGGACCTTATATGGCGAAGCCAGGGGAAGGATAGTGACTTGACCAGATCCATTAGCTCGGTTAGTGCTCTCCTATAATGGATCAGATCTTGAGTTGACCATAGCCTACACCAATAAAGCATTGGCCTCAAGACTGCTGAATGATCTATTTGCTTAATATTTAGGTCATGAAAGAGAGGAACCAATGGTGTAGATGCTGGCATATTCCTCTCGCAAAGCTCTTTTCTTGAGACACTAATTGTTTCAGGTTTGCTGTTCCCCATAGCTCGGCACCATATAATGCAGGGGCGTGTGCTTTATATCTATAGACCTCAAACACTGGGGAGACTATTTATGTTCTGGAATTTTTCTATTTTTTGCTTATCACTGTAGAGTTGTGGACCAACAGTGTTTTTGCTTTATTGACGTGTGACGTCCAGGATAGCTTGGCATCCAACAGTATCCCTAAATAATTAAACATTTTAACACGTTCCAATTCTTGACAATTGATCAGAATGTTTCTTTTGAACGATCTGTGAGGTTTAACAATCAAATATTTTGTTTTTTTGTTTTAATTTCTAGCTCCTTCAGCGTGCAATATTTGCAGAACTTTTCCAAAAGAGTCTGTAGTCCCAAAGGAGTTAGGGACAATACGATGATATAATCTGCAAAAAGGAGGTCAGAGACAGAATCTCCGTTTAGTCTTGGAGAATCATGGTCACTTTGTTTAAGATAGTCAACCAGATTGTTGATATAAAGGGAGATTGGATGGGAATTGGATCTGTTAACTCTCTATTTGGCCCTTACCAAACCTTTGCTTAGGTATTCTCATGTAACCTAATTATCTGATGCAAAAGGTTCCCCGGCGTGCCCTGTTTCCTTGGCAAAGCCCATAAGGTTTTCCCAAGGAATCCTCCCAGATTGACCTGGTCTTTGCCAAGAGACAGGAGTGTAGGGTGTTAGGGGCTTGGAGCAACCCCTAGTGAGAGAGAAGGTTGTAGCATTAACGCCTGAGTTGGAGGTGGACAAAGCATCTAGATAAATGGGTATGGGGAAACGTAAAGCACCAGAGCTCCCCCAGGGAAAGGGGAACATTTCTGAAAAATTAAGAAACGCTGGGGGAAACTGCACGATTTCCAAAATTGACAACCTAATAGAGGAGGTTGAATCTTTGCTGTGCCCCAAACCTAACCCTCTGGAAGGTCCAGACAAAAAGATAGCTTCCTACTATGCCTATTTAGACAACCTAGCAGTGTTCAGGTGTTGCAGGCAGTGGAGAGAGCCAAGCTCACAGTCAAAGAAACCAAGTGTGTTCTGCCTTGGTCAGCAAGTGGTTAATGGGCAAAATTCACACAGTATTTGACAGGGGAGACCCCAACTACCAGATATATTTGTGGGCACTCTTGGGTCTCCCTGGGTATTGCCAGATCTTTGTGGTGAACTACTGTTAAATTACTGATCCACTCATAGCAATGATGTACCAGAAGCAACCTAAGAACGTAAATTGGACTTCGAATTTAAGTTGCTTTTGAACACTTGAAAAAGACTGTGTGAGGCACCAGACCTGAAGGTGCCAGAGTTCTGTCAAAACTTGTTGAGACTTAAACTTCAGAGTACGGAATTCTCTCTCAACTAAACGAGATGAGTTGAGACTATCCAGTTACTTTTATCAGCTAGCTTTTGCTACCCATGGCAGAAATTGAGAAGAAATGTTTTGAGATCACGTTGAAATGGACAATATTCCAGCCCTGCTTTTTTGGTAAAAACTTTACCATTCAGATTGATAGTGAAGGCATCGCAATGAGTCAGGGCCTTGAAATGAAACAATCCCTAGTGGGCATTTAGTTTCACTAATGAGCATAAAGCAAGGATTTCTCTTGAGATTGTGGATGGATTTTCACTGAAGATCAATGGTATGAAGAAAATAAACTCTCCCAATAGTGAGTACTTTCTTGGGTAGGTTTAATGTGGAAAATACGAGCTGTGAGAATGAAAGTCCCTGATAATGTGTGCCACCACAGCTACTTTTTCTTTTGTCCCTCCAAATTCCCATATGTTGATGTCCCTGATCCTGAAGTACCGCCATAGTACAAAACCTGATAGAGATGTCAAGCCGCAGATTTCTCACCTTAGAATTATCCCCAAGTGTCAGACTGAGTCTCTAAACTTTTCAAGCAGGACCCCTGCTTTGTTGGCAGGTGGTGCCATTTGGATCCAGCTGGTGTATTTGGCATCATCCGCATCAGAAGATATGTGTGCAGTGCCTATGTGGGTGCCACCTTGGCGCACTGATGTAAATTATTTATTTTTCATGCCACATAATGCTGAGCCAGTCTGAGCTACCCCTCAGTCACTTTTTGTCTGGTGTTTTGCAACTTTTTGTTAACCCTTTTCAAGTTCTTCTCCTGGTGTGTAGATCTGTTACGTAAGAAAACAGTTGGTTTCATATTTAGATTTTTTAATTGAGTTTTTCTCAATACTATAACAAGAATTGCACAATAATAATTTCACAAACCAGTTGCCATGCAGGGTGAGAAAATAAACAAAGTAGAATGCTAATCTCAAATTCCAACTGTAGACCATATCTTCTCTAACATAATTAACAATTGACAACTGAAATCAAATGAAATGAAGAGAAAAGAACACCACAACTAACAAGGAAGAAGGAAAAGAAAACAGAAACACGCACTCACGGTGTGAAAGAACAGAGGTATTCGTTAACACCCACAAGAGAAGAAATACGAGAAAAATATATTGAATTCACATTTTCTTTCTATTAAAAACAAGCTTATCCAACATGGTGGTCAAATACTGTGAACATCTCAGGAAAAGGAGCCAAAAGAACAAAGTATAGGGGTCTGTATAAAATATGAACTGTGTGATATTTTCAAAGCAAACACCTTAAGTGTATAGTTGAGCTCATCATATCAATTCTCAAGAAAAGAGCGCCAAACCTCATCAGATATCTGCAGTTTGTCATTTAGATTATAAATATGGTGTTCAAAACTTGCCATATCATACATCTTGTCCAACCAGGTCTGAAGAGTGGGTATTCGAGTCAACTTCCAAAGATGCAATATCGCCAATTTAGCAACTCCTAGAGCAGTGGAGAGACATCTACAAACATGCTGGTTCACTGAAGGAAGATCTTAAGTATCATGTAGAAGCACCAGCCAGACTGTTGTAGGTCTGTCTGCCCCCAGGGCCCTTCTCATATGATCTCAAACCTGCAACAAGAAGGCCTTAAGATGGTCACGTTCCCATAATATATGGACTATATCACTGTCCAACAGGCCACATCTCCAATAGCGTGAATCCACGGCAAGCTGGCAATTGTGTAACCTTACTTGGAACCATTGCCAGTGGTGAGGATCTTTAAAAAAACATACGTAAGGTGTGCTTCCCGTAGTCCTTTATTATAATCTGCCAGTAGATTATCTCAGTCATCATCCAAGAATTGTGTATTAAGATGGGTTTCCCGCCAGATACGCAGTGCTACGGATGTGGGGACTGAAAAACACAAGTCTATTAACGTGGCATTCAATCCCAAGCTAGTCCCCCTAGAGTTTCTCCAGGTATAGCTATATTGAATAATGGACGAGGTAGGGAGGTCTGTATGCGTGTTCCCAGGACATGTGTTAGGGCATGGGACAATTGAATGAATCCCCAATATTGGGAGGAATGAATCTCAAATTTCCGTTTCAGATCTTGAAAGGACTTGATAAAAAAATTAGAATTGAGGTCCTCAATGTGATGAATACCATAAGCAGTCCAGATAGTCCAGTGAATCTCCTCCCCACCAACTGTGATGGCCACATTGAGCCATAATGGGGCTTCAGTGTGAATATGACTCAAGACTTGCATCAGTCTGTGAGCTTGTTGCCAAGCGTACTACGAAGTGTGAATGATAAGGTTACTGAGGGGAGAACTTAAGGTCTTGAAGTGTAATAGGCAGCCAGATCGCTACAAGACTGTTAAAATCTGATGTTCCATCACCACCCAGAAGACTGTGGCAACCAGTGCACAGCATCAGACAGTTGCTGCACCAGCCAATAACTCTTAAGTGTGGAAGACTTAAGCCTCCCTTCTCTGTTATGGAGTAGAGCTTATCATCCTGTAATCTTGGTCTTACTGAACCCAAAATGAATTGAGAGATTGACCACTGTATGTTCTGTTGACAGGAAACCGATATAACTAGAAGTAACATTCCAAAGATGTAGTTAAATTTGGGGAGAACATTCATCTTGATAACCTGAACTTTACCCAAGAGGGATAAATATATGATAAACTTGCAATCCATATGATCAACTATAGGTTGCACATTGATTTGCACCATGTTCTCTAGGCCCGATTGATATATACCCCAAGATATTTCAAATTGGACTGAAGCCATTTAAATGGCAGGTTACCCAAAGAGGCCTATGTGGTGGCGGGCGGTAAAGGCAGAGCCTGACATTTCGACCAATTCATTTTGTAGCCTGAAAACTGTAAAAAAGAATCCAGTCGTGAAATCAAAGCGGCAGCCGAGGCCAAAGGGCTTGATAATGTCAAAAGAATGTCATCCGCATAGTAGAATACCTTAACCTCACTAGGTGATGTGTAACTACCCTTAATATCATTGTTGGATCGAATTGTAATTGCTAGAGGCTCCAGAGCTAACAGGAATAACAACAGGGACAGAGGGCAGCTCTGTCTAGTGCCTCGTTGGATTTCAAAATACAGAGAGGAGGCACCTCCACAAGTGACTGATGCAGTGGGTTCACAATACATGCCCCTGCTTAATGTAAGAAAGTTATGACCTATTCCCATCTCATCCATGGTCCTAAAAAGGTAACCCCAGTCAACACGGCCAAAAGTCTTTTTTCCCTCCTAGGAGAGAAGGGCACTTCTTCCAACTCATCTCTCACCTGTCAAATAATACGTGAGAGAGTGCGTAAGTTATTGGTCGTCAGGCATACAGAAACAAAACCCACCTGAAAGGGATGAACAAGAGTTGTGCTAACTTTATTCAAGCGTGACGCTAAAATCTTCGCCAATATCTTAACATCTGCATTTATCAAGGCAAGTGGAAAAATCTGCGTCATGGACAGAGATAGAACTCAGAGCCTTAAAAGGACTATGATAGACCTTGAAATAAGTGAGTTAAACAGAGGCTCAGATAAAGAAGGAAGCGGGTGGCCCACCAATATGAGAAACCTATTTGGTTCATTAGACTGGAATGCAATATCTGAAAATGAGAGCTAGTGAGGAGGGAAGGCTGATCTGGAGAGATGTAGTAAAAGTACAATTAAATCGCTAACCAAGGGTTATCATTTCATCCCAACAATTCTTTCTCTATTAGCCCCTCCGCTTCCTGCCCCCAAAATAAAACATCTACAACACAGAACTTAAAACATATTATGATAAACAACTCCAATATTCTAGACAACTTATAACCCATATCCCAATATGAAGTATAATCTAAAACTGAGCAGAACATAACATGAAAAAAGGGGGGGGGGGGTCCCTAATTATGTCATGAAGCCATATGTCACAAGTAAATATAAGAGAGATAAGAATCCATCAAGTTTTCAGTGGGAGATCCAGATTTATCTCTTGGAAGAAAAGACTTTCCAGGATGTGGCTGCGACCATTTCTATGTAAGTGAGTCCCAGCGTTCAAGATCTTCCTTAGAGGTAAAGGCTAGGCACCCCCCTGTATTACATCTTTTCGGGGCTAGGACAAGCAAGGAGAGGAGGAGACAGAGGGAGCTTACTCCATATTAGTATCATCTAAGGCATCCAAAAAAGACTCAAGATCTTTTGGTTTGTGGTATTCAGATTTTTTACCCTGAAAAGTGATGAGCATGGTAGCGTGTTCTAATAGTCATATTTAATGTCCTTCTTAAGTCGAGGACGTAAACTAAAGAACTTCTTTCGATTGGCATTGGTATGAACAGAGAAGTCTGTCACAAACAGAATTTGAGCGTACTCATGCTGATAAGGACCATGGCCCTCATTAGGACTTCAGTGATCATGATTAAAAAATTGCTTAGAAATGCACATTGTACAGTACATAATAGATGTATGGAATCTTACCTGTAAACAAAAAGACTCTACAAATGTACTGTTAGAATAATAACAGGAATTTTGATGGCCAGATTTATATAAATTAAAAAAATGTTTTAAATATGAAACAAAAACACCAAGTAAGGCCGTTAGGCCAGTCCAATGCCCAACTTGACTCCCGACAGCCTAATGTCCTCCACAAGGTAGGGGCATCAAATGGGCAGGTAGTCACCTCAAAGTTCTGTGGGTGGGGGTGGGGTGCTGGTTGGATTTTGAGTTTGGGAGGGGTGTCCTTGGGCTCTGGGTTTGGGAGGGGGGTCCTTTGGCTAGGGTTTGGGAGGGGGTGGGGGTTTTACCTTTGATTTGGATGGAGGTACAGGGGCTTTGGATTTACGTTTAGAAGCTGGTGATTTTTTTAGGTACAGGGGGAGGCTTTTTGGTGGGTGGAGGGGCTTGGCCTGGGGAGGGAACCATGATGGCAAGGGGCAACATGGGGTGGGACAGGCTCAGGGAACAGTTCAAGGCAGGTGAGGAAAAGCTTCTTAGGACCACAGGGGATGAATTGGGAAACTGGTTTGGGAGTGGAGGTAGAGGGAGTGATTATAGGATGTGTAGGTGTGCTGGATAGAGGTGCAGATCTATGCAGGGTATGTGTGTCTGAGGTGGAGGAATGTTGAGTGGCTGAGTGCGCACATTTATGTGTTTTAGGAGGGGGGTAAGAGAGGCTGGGAGAGGACAGACAGGTCGTGTGGATGTGTGTTGGAGTGGTGCCTGCATGTAAGGTGGGTGTGCTGCATGCGTCAGTGATGGTGGTTGTGGTGAGTGCGGATGTAGTGCATGTATGAGTGTCTGCTGTTGTGGTGACTGAGGGCAACACAGAAGTGGTGACAGGAACTGGGAGTGAGGATGCAGTGCTGGCAGGTGTAAGTGATGATGCGACTGTAAGGGAGAAGGTGCTGGGGAGACAGGGGAGGTAGTAGCTGATGTTGTGCTGGCTTTTGTTTTGATTGTGTGCATGCTTGTGATGTGATTTGTGGTGCCTGTGTTTGTCTTTGCAGACCTTGTGTGTTGCTTTGTGTGAGTGCCTGTTTGTATGTGTGGCTTGGCTGGGAGAGGGGTCTAGGATGGGCCACAGGTAGAAGGAGGGAGAAAGGAAGTACTAGGGACACTGGCTGCACTCAATGAAGAGGGCAGGGCCTGAAATGATCTCTGTAGGCCAGACAAGGCACTGTGAATGCTCTCCAGGTAGGCATAACTCGCCTGCATCTCGGATGCCAGACCCTGAATGGCATTCACGATGGATGCATGCCCTACAGAGATGGACCTCAGGAGGTCAATAGCTTCAGCATTGAGGGCAGCAGGGCTGACTGGGGCAGTGGCTGAGATGCCTGCGGCGAAGGAGACACTCACCTTCCTTGGTGAGCGGGCATTGGCTCCTGTGTGGGGAGCTACTTGGGAGGTCTGTGCTGGTAAGGGGGGTGGCGGACAAGGATGGTGCTGGGCAGTTCCCAGAAGGTTACACACTGCCAAGGAGCTTCCATCGGAGGAGGAATCTGTATCTGTTGTATCTGCCCCAGTTTCCCCCGTGGTGCTCCCCTCGCCCTCCAACCCACTTGTCCCCTCTGCTTCAGTGGTCTCTGCCGCCTGTGTCCCGTGGACTGCAGCCTCCCTACTCGCCAGTGCCCCCACTCCTTTGACTGCTGATGCTAATACACACAAGGATAGGATATAACAAAAAGAAGGGGAGGAGGATGAAAAAGATGGGGTCAATACAAATACCCTTTGCACATTTGAACAAACCAACGTTAATCATTTGAAATTCCTGAATGCACCCACCACAACGTCAATAGACATATCTACACACCCACTGTGCATACACTCTAATGTGTATACTCAATCAAAATACCTCCAAAATAACACTCAGGTTCTACTCTACACTGTAACAGCTCATGTACAGGATTATTACTGTTAAGTCAGTCCATAAGTGACATTTATACAGTGTCATACCTACCTGTGTCACCCTTAATGGACATGAATAGATAGGTATTGTAACCAACTTAAGATTCTGAATATCCCTGTCATATCCTACAATTTGGCACCTTACATATGCCATGGCAACCTGTTGCACAGATACTTACCTATCACAGCAACTAATACTTAAATCACAACTGTCTCCTGCCTACATTATCTGTCATAGATACACTAGACATGCTTTTTCCTATGGCTAATACACCCTTTCCATTCTAAAGTAAACAGTACAGGAAATAAACTCTGTAACTCATCCCCTTGTGGCTGCTGTGTTGCCCTCAACTGCCCATCTAACTCCAGGTAGGCCACCAATGGTATGCAGGCCATTAGGAGGGTCAGGGTCAGACGGGCACCCCTTCTTCGTTAGGAGGCCGTCCCCAACTGGGCCTCTGCGGTCTTCTGGGCCCACTGTCCCATCGCTTTGTGCAGTGGGTGCTCCACCGGGTATGGACCCCCAGGGTCTGTACTTCCTTGGCGATGGCTTTCCACAACCCTTTCTTTTGATGGGCGCTGATCTGCATGGGAGACACAGAAGGAAAGGCACATGTATGTAGATCCAACAACAGACTACATTTTTAGGCCTACAAAATTTTAACATATCACAGTCGTAAACTACTTAACACTTGCACAACATTCCCAGCAGTAATATCCAAAGCTACAACCTCCAATGGAATATCATGCATACACATTCTAACATCTAACACTCTTACATACACATTTAGCATCAAATATACCAAAATGCAACCTACCTGCTGTTGTGGAGCCTCGTACAGCTTTGTATACAGGGGTAGGATCCCATTCACAAGTTTCTGGAGTTCTTCTGTAGTGAAGGGGGGGCCCTATCCCCTATACACTTGGCATTGTGGCTCCCAGGAACACGACACAGCAGCACATTCAGTGGATGTCTTGATGGTTGGAGAGTCAGGATTCAAGTGAGATACACTGTGGAAAATGGCTGTCACGGCCGCAGCGGTCTGCACTGTCATCGCTGGCAGTGATCGTCATTGGTGCCTGTATGCCATAGACATCAATGTTAACCAATGAGGAGCTGCACAGCGGTTCCGACCTCCTACTGCCATGATGGCATACGCCTGCGGAATGAGCACACTGTCATCTGGCCCCTGCATGCAGGACAGACAGCAGCCATATTACACTGTTACTGTTAATAAAACATAATAAAAAAGCGTCACTAATCTTTTTCATTATGGACATGAAATAAGTTATGGTCTGTGCAAAACAATCAGGCAGTTGATAGCGCACAGAATCGGATGATGACATGATAGATTGAAAAATACAAACATAATGATGGTGACTGTACACTAGCATGTACACTAGCATTGACAGACAACCATCTTTCTGATGTAATCCTATGTAAACCCCACATGTATGTACAAAATACATAAGTATTACAACAGCTCTGCACTTTGAAGTCTGCTTTGTATACTTGTTAGCAGATGTGATGTTCATCCTCCTTTTTTTAACAGAAAGTATGATGCGTGAGGTGTAATTGTTTTCACTTTTGTGTTTTTTGCCATGTGTGGTTACCGACCACTGTGGAGGGTGAGACATGCACCTGTGTACCGGCCCTTGGTTGACTTAGCAATGATGGAAGAATGCCACATTATCTCCAACTATCATCTGAACGATTCTACAATCAGGGAACTATGTACCCAGTTAGAGTGTGATCTGCTGCCAGCCATTCAACAACTTACAGTAATTCCTCTTAACTGTGCAGGTGCTATCCGTCCTCCAGTCTTGGCCACTGGCTCATTCCATGGTATGGTGGGAATGGCAACAGGTAACCAATGTTCAGCAGTGTGAGGGATATCTTGTCTGCCTTACTAAAACATGTGGAAAGCTACATTAACTTTTCCATACTGTAGATTTAGCCAGTGCGAAGGCTGAATTCTATGCAATGGGATATATCCCTCATGTGATTGGGGCCATTGATGGCACCCACATTGCACTAATACCACCCAGGGAAAATGAGTAAGTGTAAAGAAACCATAAGAGCTGTCACTCTATTAAAGTGCAGATGGTCTGCTTAGTAGACCAGTACATCTCCAAGGTGACTGCAAAGTTCACTGGGTCTGTGCATGATTCGTACATCCTCAGGAATAGCAGTGTCCCACTTTGATGGCGCTTTTACATCGGTGAGTATGATGATTGTTTGTGAAATTGTTACCCCAGCCCTTCTACTCAGTCTGTATGTTACATATTGGATTGTAAATGTTTATGTCCTCTTTCCACAGGTGATTAAGGTTATCCCAGTCTCTCCTGGCTACTGACACCAGTGAGGAATCCAAGGACCAGGGCTGAAGCACAGTACAATGAGGCTCATTGGAGGAAAAGAAGGGTGATTTAAAGGACAGTCGGTCTGTTGAAGGCAAGGTACAGATGTCTGCACATCTCTGGGGGTTACCTGCAGTACTTGCCACAGAAGGTGTGTCAGATTGTGGTTACCTGCTGCACGCTCCACAGTCTGGCACTTAGGTGGAATATCCCATTGATGGAGGAGGAAGGAGTTTGGGACAATCCGGTGGAAGAAGAGGGAGAAAATCTGAATGACGAAGATGGGGATGAGGAAGATGTAGTCACAAGGACCAGCTCATCCAGCAGTACTTCAGCTAACATTCTAGTAGGTACAGCTCTACATATACTATGTTTCATGTTGGAGTAAAGGTTGGGTGTACTTTGTTATCCATCTATGATATGAGTAGGTTTTGGTCTCATTTGGGTATCAGATGAGACTATACAGGAAAGGTCGGTCAAGTAGGTCAACAGTCCCACTGTGATGTAATCTAGTTCATCTGCTTGTGCATATACTGCAGACATCCTATCTGCTTATTTACACATTTGTGACTACTATATTCTGATATCATATTATCATGTGCATAGGTTGCTTCTTATTGTATCTTCAGGTGATGTATATACTTGGCATCCAAAGGTGTGAGCTGTGTAGTACAACTGCAATGAGTGTGTATTACTCAGTTCATAACTGTAAGATGAATCGATGATCTTGTCTCATATTACCTGAACATGATTGAGGTCATTTGTTCAATAGCATTGGATTGTCTTTCTATGTGGAAATTTACTTTGTAATCGGTTTAACCATCATAATTTGCAGGTACATAATGTTGACAACTGTGCTATTGATATGTGATTTATCTTCTTTGCTATCTATTACAGATGTGCCGTGTATGGTTTTTGACTAATCTTCCCTCTCTGCTACCTGAGGACCCAGGGATGTATGGGCACTGACTTTGCTGCAGACAACCGGTCAGGATGATATATTCACGTCTTCACTGTGTATTAATAGTCACTTTCTTTAACATGTCACAAATTGGTTGCACTATTTCAGTAATTAAACACAAAACACCATAACTTGTGTGTAAGTGTATTTATTGTGAATAACAAAGGGAAGAATAGGGTGCAAAGAAGTGGGACCATGATGTTCAAAGATATCAGTCTGTTAGGCCAAGCAGTGGGTAGCACAGGTCCATTATCCAAGTGGCATTTAAAAATGGGGCTATGGCAGCAGAGAGTCAACAAGGTTTTTTCAGTGGCACACAAGGGAGACAGTTCTGGAGAGGCTCTTTTCCTGGCAGTGGTGTTGGTCTTAGCTTCAGTCCCTGCAGTATGTCTGGCTGTGTGACCACATTTGTGTGGGGGTTCCTCAGCTACAGAGGGTGGCTCAGGAGTGGCTTGTGAGTCCTCAGGCACGGCTACCATCTCACCAGCTGCAGCAGATATAGAGGGCTGGTCAGTAGTGTGGCTGGTGGTGGGTGGAGGACTCGCACAGGACTGTGATGAGCTCCTGCATCAAGCCTTTCATGGAGGCCATGGTGGCATTGAGGACATGCCACTCCTGCATGGCCTCCTGGTGGTATTCCCACTGAAGCCTCAGGTTTTCCCCCATCATGTCTAAAATCTGGCCCATCTGGTCCTGAGATAAGTTGTATGCTCCCAGGACTTGTGCTATTGCCGCATGGGTAGGTGGCTCTCTGGGTTGCCCCACCTTGTGGCCCCTAAATGCCCTCCCACAGGCCCTGGCCGTCTGTGCCTGTGTCTCCAGCACAGTGTGCCCACTGCCACTTACACCAGGTCCTTCATCATCTTGTGTGGTGGGTGCTGACTCAGGTCCCTCGACAGGTGGGCACACTATGGATTGACGTGGCCTGGAGACACTGGTTTGGGGGCATTGGGCGACAGGTGTTGTGGTGGCTGAGGTTGTGGGGGGGGCTCTATGGTGTCCTGAGGGAGAATGGTGGAGGTGGACTGCCCAGAGAGACACGGTGGGCCAGGTAGGTCTTCCAGTTCCAGACATCCTGTGTAGCTGTCATCACTGGGGTCTTCATCTGGTGGAGGACTAGCTCTACATGGCACTGGTTGAGTGATGACATTCTCAGTGGCACCTGTGGATAACGGAGATTGTTTTTCACATCTACCTGATGTACTTTACAGGGGCTGCTAGGTAAGTGCTATATGACAGTACTCTGGTGTAGTTATAAGAGGGGAATGTGCATTGTTAGGTGGCTAAAGGGTGATGCATTGTAGGAGTTGTAGTGCTTCTTTGCTATACATGCATTAGGTGCGTTTGGGAGTGTAGATTTTGGGATTGGTGTCAGTGGGCTAGGGTGGGCATGCAGGGGATGAGATACATGCATTAAAGGTATACTTAATACAAGGGGATTATAGGTGGCTTACCACTTTCCAGTCCTCAGGGGATTCCACTGAGACCCTCAGGGTCCAGGATCACCAAGGCCTTCTCCTCCCATGATGTGATCTCCAGGGGAGGAGGTGGGGGTCCACCGCCAGTCTTCATATGGGCGATTTGGTGTCTGGACGCCATGGACTGGACCTTCCCCCTCAGGTCGTTCCAACTCTTCTGTATATCCTCCCTTGTGCGTGGATGGCTTCCCCCTGAGTTCACCTTGCCGATGATCCTCTGCCATAACTCCATCTTCTTTGCCATGGATGTTTGCTGGACTTGTGCCCCGAACAGCTGTGGCTCTACCCTGATGATTTCGTCCACCATAGTCCCTAATTCGGCATTGGTGAAACGGGGGTGCCTTTGTCAGGACATGGTGAGGGTGATGTGTGTGTGAATGACAATTATTTTAAGTGAAGTATGATGTGTGAGAGGTGTGCAGGTGTCTGTTATGTCTGTGTGCAGTGCGATCTTCAGAGTGGTCGTGCAGTGTATGGTAGCTGTTTGTCATAGCAAAGAATTGTGGGTTGTGTGTGTGTTTTATAGTGGTGTGATGGGGGATGTGGTGTGAGTAAATGTATCAGGTGTGGGGTATTCGAATTGCCCAATGAGGTGTCGTGTTGTAGTGGAGGTTCCATTTCGACCGCCGCAGTCTGGACCGCCAATCGATTACCGCCACTCTAAGACCGCTATGCTGATTTGTGGGTCGTAATAAGGAGGGCGTCTTTTTCTGGTGTGGCGGTGTGGGTGATTGGTCCGCCTCTCCTGCAGTAGTTCAGCCTGGCAGTGTCAGATTTGTGGCTGTATTCTGGCGATTTTGTTTTTGTGAGTTGTAATAGGGCGGGCAGATTAGCGCTTCCACTGCGGTCTTTTGGCAGCCGTCAGCACAGTGGTCTTCACGAAATACCACTAGGATGGTAATGAGGGCCCATGTATTTTGGCTTCCTGAAGGATCTGTTCAGTATGCTGATGCCGCACACAACATGCCATGATGCAAATGTTGATCATTGTGCACCCGACTGGAGTGGATTCAGTGTGCTATATGGAATTCCAATGGTGGGTCAAAATTGAGATTCAGAAGTCCAGGGATAAGAGTAACCAAAAATGCCATCCTTCTCAATACGTTCCAGCAGGCCTCTAATCCTAACGTTGTTGCCGCAACTGCGTTCTTCCAAATTAACGACTTTGTGCTGTAGATAGCCTCTAGACATGATTCCACATCCATCTGTCGCCCTTCAATGGTGGTCATTCTGACCTGAAAGGAGTTTGTCATTTTGCAGGGATTGTACCTCTGAATTTGTTGTAAAGACCACAGAGGAAATCTGTGCTATAATCTTTAATTTCATTGTTTACTCAGGAGAGTGGTGAGAGCAGATTCCAGGAAAGTCGGCGTTGACAAGGAATCAGTTGAAATAGTCTTGATCTGGGCTGCATTAGCCATAGCCTCAGGAAATGTAAGATGACGTGTAGATTTGGATTTCAACATGAAAGTATGCACATAAGATCAGATCATGCTCAAGGATAGAATAGAACAAAAGATGGTAGAACACAGGACTTTTGAATTTAAAGCTGCTCTGGAAAGGCCTGTAGCCTATAATGTAACTAAAGGTTTAACAGCTTTGAAGTACAATTTCTGTGCCTCTTATCATTTATAGGAAATTTTATACAAATTTCCCCCCTCTTCTCTTGATTGTCGGAATCGCTGAACACACTCCAAGTATGCAGTTTTCATCAGGCTGTTCCCCTTGCAACCATTCTTAGTTCAAGATCATGTTTATGAGGTTATTTCCAGGCATTCGTTTGTCCCTCCTTCATGCCATAAGACATTCACTGTAAAAACGGTGGTCATGTTTTTTGTGGGTGGACTCTATTATATCTATGCTCCTAGCTAGTGAAAAAAGATTAACACTGTGCCAATTTGTGTTCAGACATTATAGTCTATTAATTAATTTGTCAGGTACAGGATCAATATGGGCCACAGCTGTCCTGAAGAATAAGGGCATTGTGAAAGCATCAGCCTTTTCTTGTTTCCTGTTGTCCATCCACTGCAGCTCTTGAATGTTATTGGACCGCTAGGCCATACCCCTCCCCTCTACATCATCCTCTACCCTGACTCATTGTTACAGTCTCTGGATTATATTGAAAGGTTCTCCCTTCCATCAGTGTTCATTTTAATTTACTTGTGATGCCTGCAGAAGGTTCTTGTGTCTGCCGGTGTCTTAGGAGCTTGGATTGTTCCAAATCATTAGTGCCGTCTAGCGCTGAAAGACCAGTTCATTCAGGCGTTTAATTTAAAAAGAACTGGCAAGGGTTACTGAAGTTGGCAGGTTTGATCAGTTCAATTCAGGTAGGCTGTGCATATAGTGAGCATGGATGTATCTTGGTAAAGGTTATCCTGTTCTGCGAGGCAGAGGAGATAGAATGTTAACTCAGCTGCTGCGCCACCACTGGGTTTGCCAGTAACACCTTTTGATGAGTGACGGCCTCCAATGGGGTCTTATTATAATAGCACCTCCCTCTGAGCTGACGCTGGGCCAACAGGAACATCCACAGCCACTCCACCTATGGGCTAGCTAGCAACGCCCCTTACGGCGTTACCACTGAAGATTGAGTCAACTCCAGGCTAGGAGGCTGAAGTTAGAATGCTCCAGTAGTGGTTTCAGCAATCACTGGGACACAACAACCTCCACTCACACATGCCGCCAAAGCAACAGCCCGCCTCCATTACCAAACCACTCCTCCAGTGTTCAGGCCATCAAACTTCCATGCCTTGATCAATCAGATCAGCACCAAGCTAGCAGACGGCCCTTGGCTTCCTCTGGATGATTAGAGGTGAGCTGCCATCTTCAAACATGCAAACATTCGAATCAGAAACAGCTGGTTTCAAGCCATGTGGGAACTGTCATAGGCAGATGTCAGTGACAGACCCCAACTTGATGTGTTTGTGGTGCTTGGAATGGGACCATGACTCCAAGGCCTGCCAGGGCTGTTGCCCTATGCACCCCATGGCGCTAGGGAGCACTCCTTGAAGCTCCTGACTGCCAGATGTCATTCAACTCTGCCACGTTTTGATCACACAGAAGGTCCCTGGGCCATTCGCTAAGCCAGCCCCGATAGTCGTCATCAGACTCAAAATTGTTGGGGAAGTCTAAAAAATATAAGAAAGCCAAGAAGTTGAAGAGATGTTTGACTTTACCGTGTCTGTTGAGTTGAAGTCTTCTGGCATGATGCAGGAGCATCTGCACTCCAGGGCCCACAAGTCGGCGGTACCTGACTCTTGGTCCACTCCACTATTTGCAAGTTTTCCTGGAGCCAGAAGGGCCCCTGCCCAGCTAAAAGAGTTTTAGGAGGCCATGCACCTCATATTTGGTTAGCCCGACTCCTCTGGAGTACCTTTCAGTCCCACAGGCGTGGTAGGAGCCCCTGCTAGATCCATGCCGGTGGGTTCGCCCTCTGCACCATACGGACCCCAAGGGTACCTTTCTGGATCCAGGTGAAGCTGTTGGCGAGACTGAGACCTTCCTCGATATTCGCCCCAGTGCCAGCACTGCAATACCCCTAGTTGGCGCGTCCCCCATCATTATTCCCCACTCCGATGCTGATGCGGCCCACGCTTCCTGGAGCAGAACCAGTGCTTTATTTACTTTATGCCTGGAAAGGGAGAAAAACGGGTGAGATCTATGGACCCTAGTGGTTTCCAGTTCCCTGAAGAAGAACTGGAACAGGAAAACTGGTATGGGAACTGGTGAAGGTCAGTGGGTTAGACACCTCACCCAACACTGGCCTGGTCTCTCCTACTATAATGGCCAGGGAGAAGGAATTTTTTTTGTGATGGTGTTGCATAGGGCATCTAAAGTGTTGGACCTTCAGTTGCCCACAGTGGAAGTCAAAACAAACGTCTTGACAGAGATGCTTCAGCCAGGAGTCTCCCCTTCCAAACCCCAGCTTTCATTCAATGAAGCCCTTGCAGATGTCCTGCTTGGGCCTGGTCCAAGCCCTCACAGGGGCTGTTGTGCATAGAACGACTGCCTACTGCCATCGCTCCGCTCCTGGGGATCCCAGTGTCCTCATCCAGCACCCCACCCTGGAGAGCTTGGTGGTCCAAGCCTCCATATCAAGTATTGACCCCAGCACGTTCCCTATCCCTCTACTGGATAGGGAATCCAAAAGGCTGGACATCTTTGGCAAAAGAATGTTCTTTTCTTCCAGCCTAGCACTGCAGTCGGTGAGGTCCACATACCTGTTGGCCCTTAATTTCCATTCAATATGGGACTCGGTTGCACAAGTCTGGGAGGAGGCCCGAGCCATATTCACCCAGGCTTTTGCGAATGGGCAAGATGCAGCAATGTTCACCATAAGGTGTGGACTTGATAGGACCGGCCTGCTGGGCTGAGCAATTTCCTTATCAGTGGCCTTGAGGCATCACTCCTGGCTGAGCACAACAGTTTTTACAGTGGATGCCCAATCTTTCTTCATGGACATACCCTTTGATGGTTCTCACCTCTTTAGAGAGAAGGTGGATTCTGCGGTGGAGCAACAAGGACAGTAGAAATATGGCTTGGTCCTTGGGCTTGTCCATGACCCCTCTTTAACCCCAGTCTGCATTCCAACCCTTTCATGGCCACACGTGGGGTCTCCAACTGCGCTCCTATCCTCCCAGCCATCACGGCCAACAGGCTTCCTAGCTTTTTCGTAGCTGAGGGCATGGGTCCCTCAGACAGTGTGGCACAGGCAGCCAGTCGTTGAGTCGTTCCACCAATCCCCAGGCAGCCGGTGCTTCCAAGCCTCTTTAGCTTGCCCTCTGACCACCACTGGCATCCAGTAGGGGAGGCAAGATTCGCCATCAGCTGCCCCACTGATGGTCAGTGACAACCTTCTCAACCTCTTCCTTAGGAAAGAGAAATTCAGGTTGCTCACACTCGCCCAATTCCTATCTGCCCTCGACCCAGGAGACTTGATGATAGTGATGGACTTGCAGAATGCATATTTCTACATCCCTGTTCTACGTGCCCACAGACTTTACCTGCTGTTCACAGTGAGCCAAGAGCACTTTCAGTTTGCAGTGCTGCCCTCCAACCTTACCAGCACCCCATGGATGTTCATGAAAATGATGCCGCTGGTTGCAGCTAATCTGTGGCGGTTAGGGGTTCCAGTCATCTCCTACCTCGAGGATTGGCTGTTGAAGGCGGGCTTGCCTCAGGCAGTTATCTCCCACTTTCAGACTACGGCGAGGCTCCTGCATTAGCTGGAGTTCACTATCAACATGCTGAAGTCACACCTGACTCCTTCTCAGAAGCTGTTTTTCATCAAAGCCGTTTTGGACACGTGCAGTTTCGTGCTTATCCTCTCGAGTGACAAGTCCAGGATATTCAGGCTATGATCCTGATGTTTCAGCCTATATCCTTGATTTTGGTGAGAATGACTCTGAGGCTGTTGGGCCTCAGGGCCTTCTGCCTCCTGCTTCTTACTCGTGCCCAATGGCATAAGCAAGCTCCGCAGTGGGACCTGAAGTCCCAGTGGGCAGAGCATCAGGGAAATCTTTTTGACATCATTCAGATCTCGGAAGGAACTGCAAAAGATCTGCAGTGGTGACTAACAAATTGTGATTAAGTCAGTGGCAGACCCCTCTCTTTTCCCCAACTGGAGCTGACTATAGTGACAGATGCAAAACTCCTGGGCTGAGGCAGCCACCTGGGAAGGGTGGAGATCAGAGGCCTCTGGTCTCTGGCACTGTCCGTATCAACTTGCTGGTGCGCCAGCTGGTTTTCTTGGCACTGGAAGCCTTTCTTCCTTTGATCAGAGGAAGACTGGTGCAGGTGTTCATGGACAGCGCCACCGCCAGGGGGCAGGGTTGGGTTGTGGACCCTTTGTCAAGAGGCCCTGCATCACTGGGCATGGCTGGAACATTAGGGTATTTCCCTGTTATTTCAACCATAATGCAAGCTGAGACAAAGTTCTCAGCTTGGAACCCTGGAACGAGTGGATGCAATGGGTTGTGATCCTATTTCAATTAATTTGTAGACATCGGGATTAATTTGGCCCACCATAAGAAAGTATTATAGTTAAAACTGAATGAGACCTTCATACAGGCAAGATATACACAGATTAGGGAGGTGCTTGGTCAGATGGATTATCTGTCATGAAAAGACTCCACAGCTGGATCCAAAAAGATCATTGTTGTTCTAACTTGACCATACAGGAGAATTTCGGTTGGGGAATCGACTCTTTGTGCGCTATGTAGGAGCGAAAAAGAGAAGGCATTACAGAAGAGAACCATCTTGCGATGGATTGTCCTGGGTATTAAGATCAGCTGCACATTGGCCAAGAAGCAGCACCGCCGACGGCTTGCAGGCTCACTCCACCAGAGCCAAGACTTCAAATAATGCATTAGTGAGCTAATTCCCTGTTACGAACATCTGCCAGGCAGCAACGTGGGCATCACTGCACACTTTCACAAAGCACTACTGCCTGGACAGTCACATCTGTCATGACTGGCACTTTGCCCTTTCAGTCCTGCAGGACTTTCTAATCTGATTGGTTTCACAGTCCCACCTGGAGGATGTTATTGCTTAGGTATCTGCTCTAAGCTAAAGAATCTGTGGCTAGAAGTCTTTATCAGATGAACAAGTTACTTACCTTTGGTAACGCCTTATCTGGTAGAGACTCTGTCTAGCTGCAGATTCCTTACTGATCCTCCCCACTCTGCGAAATAATTGCGGTGTAGGTAACACACTTAGGGCCTGATTACAACTTTGGAGGAGGTGTTAATCCGTCCCAAATGTGATGGATATACCACCAGCCGTATTACGAGTTCCATAGGATATAATGGACTCGTAATACGGCTGGTGGTATATCCGTCACTTTTGGGACGGATTAACACCTTCCTCCAAAGTTGTAATCAGGACCTTAGTCTGTCCCAACAGTGTAAAGTGCTCCTGGTGGGGAAAGTCTAAAAAAATAACAGGCATCAGCATGCTGAGGTGGCACTTGTATTGGTACTGCGCATGTCACTTCCAGTGTGGATGACACTGATGAGGCCACATGAAACCAAACAACGCCTCCTACCAGCTTGCAGGGGTACTACTTGAAAATGTTCAGGATCCAGTCTGATGCCTAGGGATAATTCCAAGACAAGGAATCTGCGGCTAGATACAGTCCTTACTAGATAAGGCATTACTGGGAAGTGACTAATTCCTAAATCCTTCAATGTACCTTGGGATGAAGTGACCCTCTATAGGCCTCTCCACCCTGTAGTTCCAATGTAATAGACCCTCTTAACTGCCTCAGCATAAGTCCCAGCTGGTGGCAGCATTAATTGAATTTTGGGGTGCAGTAGCTACAGCCAGGGGCGGTATCTTGGGCCTCCCTGTGTAAATTATGTTCAGTGGCTTGGGGCAGATGAGTGTGGGGGGGGGGGGGGGGTGTTCAATAGCATCTATTGTTTGTGCCTGAAACGTTTGTGAACATTATGGGGGTCATTACAAAATTGGCAGTAAATTCCGCCACGGTCCAAAATCCAGACACCCACACAAGTCTGCCACACCAAAGAAAGGTCAGTGATAAACTGGCAATAACAAAATCTCCACCGTCACGCCAACAGGAATACGGCCACACTATCACGACCCACGAATCCACGCGGCGGTCTTTCAACCGCAGTATTCCATTGGCGGTACACACAGCTGCGCTCAAAATACACGCACATTTACAAAACACTACCACATTGGACAAATCGTAATACACACACCTGATACACATACACACACCACTCCCACACACCCAATACAATATAAAACACACACCCACATCACCCACAAACGCTTACGTCAATAATTGCGACTGAATGCCAGAGAGAGACACCACCATCTACAAACTGGCATACACAGGCACTCCACACCATCACTCACACAACATCCAAGCGCCTCACACAACACACCTCTAAATATCACCCCACACATCACAAGACATATCACCCACACCACCCAATGGCCCTAAGACAACCCAGGTTCTCTGAGAAGGAGCTCAGGGTCATGGTGGAGGAAATGATCCAGGTAGAACCACAGCTATTCGGATCACAGGGGCAGCACATCACCATAGCTAGGAAGATGGAGCTATGGCAAAGAATCGTGGATAGGGTCAACGCAGTGGGACAGCATCCAAGAACACGGGATGACATCTGGAAGAAGTGGAACATCCTACGGGGGAAGGTGCGTTCCGTGGTCTCAAGACACCACCTTGCGGTTCAGAGGACTGGCAGCGGACCCCCACCTCCTCCCCCAGAACTCACTACATGGGAGGAGCAGGTCTTGGCTATACTGCATCCTGAGGGCCTCGCAGGAGTAGCAGGAAGAATGGACTCTGGTAAGTCCAATCTTAACTACTTTATCCCCCACCCACCTGCATGCTATCACATACCCCCACTCTCGCCCTCACCCCCATCACTCCAACTCCTCATGTATATGTCCCAATATCACAAACCACACATCCCAAAATCAAGCCCTGCATGTAACACCAAAGCATGGACACCCATCACCAAAGCATGGCCACTGCACATACCCATACACCCCCCTAAACCATTATCACACAAGGTCCTACACAGGAATGCAAGCACTGGGGTACACGGTCACCCACCCATTGCACACCATGGCACACACAGATGCAATAATCATGTCTTTACACCCCTGCAGGACCCTTACCCAACGTCACCGGACAGGAGGGTCCAGATATGTCCACTCCACCCACAGAAGAGGCCCACAGTGATGACAGCAGCTCTGTCCAACTGGATCAAGATGACCAGCCCGGCCCATCTGGAACCTCGGGACAGTCGATTCCTCTCACACTGGCAAAGGCAACTACAGAGCTTCCCCCCTCTGGAAACACCAGTACAACACCCACCCAGCGGGCCCATACCTCTGTCCCCAGGACACGTCAATCAGCAGTGTGTCCACCACTACAGGGAACCCAGGCTAACCCACCACCTCAACAACACCAGGGACCTGGGGGCAGTGGTAGTGGGCACACGGTTCAGGGGACAGAGGCACAGGAACACAGGGGAACTGGGAGGGCTGCTGTGCGACAGGGGGAGGACAGGCCCAGGGAACCCACTCTCCACGAGGCCCTCTCCAACATCATGGGAGCCTACCACCATTCACAGGAGACAATGGCAACGGTACTGGCCAAGTTTCAGGAGACCCAGCGGCTGCAGGAGGAACAGTATTTGGGCTTCAGAGAGGAACTCAAATCCATCAATTTCACCCTTGGTACCATTGTAGGGGTGCTGAAGGAACTCGTGGACACCAGGAGGGACACTGTGGCACAACAAGGGGCCCCTGACACTAACCTGGACGCCCACCACCTCCGCCGGCGCTAGTGGACAGGAGGCACCGCCACAGGACCACCACACCACCACTCCACCCGCTGCAGAGGGAGAACCCCCCCGCAAGCGGTCCCTGAGATCCAGGACAAAGACGGAGAACAATGCCAAGACCCCCGCCAAGAAATGAGACCACCCTGATTGTCATCCTTCTGTCCCACTTTGTCACCCTGTCCATACTTAAACTGCCCTAGCTCCACTTCCTATGCTCCTTTGGACAATGCACCTGTGAGACTAATAGACTGGACTCTGCCATGGACATTCCTCCACCATCCCCCTTGACCATTTTACAACCCCCTCCACTATTGAGCACTTAAATAAACACCCTTAAATCACAAAACAATCAGGAGTCTGTCTGTGCGTTCGAAAATGTGTTTTAGCAATAACAGTGGCAAAATGCTATATCAAATGTAATGTCAACATACCTATGTCACACAGCTCTAGTCCATGTGGAAAAAAATCAGATGTCACACAGTGGGACCCACATCTGTGAAATCGTAAGGGAAAGTGACAACCCGGTGACCATGTCCTCTTCTGCTTCCTCATCTGTCCACAGGCTCCACAGCTGCCACAACACCTCCATCTGGACCATCCTCCTGCAGAAAAGGCACCTGTCGTTGCAAAGACAAGCTGTGAAGCATACAGCAGGCCACGATGATCTGGCACCCCTTCTTTGAGTAGAATAGGGAACCACCTGTCATTTGGAGGCACCCGGAACCTGGCCTTCAGGAGGCCGAAGGTCCGCTCTATAATCCTCCTAGTTCCCCCATAGGCCTTTTTGTAGCGTTCCTCTGCCCTTGTCCTTGGATTCCTCACTGGGGTCAGTAGCCATGACAGGTTGGGGTAACCAGAGTCACCTGCAAATGTCGAGGGACAACTGTTGACACACACTAACTCATAGGGACATACCCAGACACCTAGTCACACTATTGGGTCCATGTCCTCACCTAATAGCCCCACACAGTGCCTCTGGAGTTGCCCCATCACAGAAGAGATGCTGCTTATCTTACCTCCCACCAGAAGAATGACATTTGGCGTGCCATCGCCAAGGAAGTCCGGACCCTGGGGGTCTACCACAGACGGAGCACCCACTGCCGTAAAAGATGGGAGGACATTAACCGCTGGAGCAAAAAGACGGCGGAGGCCCAGCTGGGGATGGCCTCCCAACGTGGGAGGGGTGCCCGTCGCACCATGACCCCCTTGATGTTCAGGATCCTGGCGGTGGCGTACCCGGAGTTGGATGGGCGCTTGAGGGCATCACAGCAGCCACAATGGGGTGAGTACACTCTCATTCTGCTGATTCAGCGCGCATTGGAGGTGTCTCTGTGGGGGAGGTGGGCTGTGGGTTCCCTTAGGCCAGGGCGAGTTTAGTAGGCAAGGTCCCTTCTTAAGGCAGGCCCTGTTGCACCCCACCCCACCTGTGTACAGTGCCAACTACACCTAGTCAGGCTCCTGTGACATCCATGTGTGCAGCAATCGGGCATAGCCTTGTAACCCATGTCCCTGGGGTTGATTAGGGAACTCCAAGTGCACAGCGTAGTGCAGGAGGCTTCTGTGTCTGTAGTGTCCGCCAACGGTAGTGGTACTGTATGCACTCAACATGTCTTTCTTCTGTCTCCCCCCCCCCCCCCTTTTTTGTGGTCTCCCTGTTCTTGTGTGCATTAGCATCATCGGGCGGAGGAGTAGTGGCACCAGAGCAGGATGGAGCTGCATCCCACATGGCCCTGGAGGGCGACAGAACAGAGTCTGAATTCACCAGTGGGACGGAGGGCGATGGGGAGCTCCACGGCGGGGACAGGAGCTGAGACCAGCGATACGGACTCCTCCTCTGATTGGAGTTCCCTTGCGGTGGCGGGCCCATCTGAGCCCCCGCATCTACAGGTACAGCCACCACCCCCCCCCCCCTACCAGCACCGCCCTCCCAGCAGCCCCTCAGCATGTTTCCTGTGCCCGCTCACCCAGGAGGGTGGGCATCTCCTTCGCCCCAGGTACCTCAGCCCCTGCCCCTGTCACCCCTGCTGCCCTCAGTGAGGAGGCCATTGACCTCAGATCCCTCACTGTTGGGCAGTCTACCATTTTGAATGCCATCCAGGGTGTAGAGGCAGTTGCAACAAACCAATGCATACCTGGAGGGCATTTATTCTGGTCAGGCAGCCCATTAGCGAGTTTTCAGACTCTGGCCTCAGCACTGATCGCAGCCATTGTCCCTGTCTCTAGCCTCCCCCCTCCAACTTCCTCCACCCAGACCCAAACCCCTGTACCTCAGCCTATCCCAAGCACACCATCAGACCAGCATGCACACACCTCAACATACAAGGGAAGCTCAGGCAAACATAAGCACCACACATTCCACAGGCACTCATGCAAGCAACACATACATGCAGACACACCAACATCCACTGCCTCCACTGTGTCCCCCTCCTCCTCGTCTCCCTCCTCCCTCCCTGTCTCGTCTCCACTCACACCTGCATGCACTACATCCTCAGCCACTACGTCAATCACCAGCACACCCACCACCACACCCCGCTCATGTGCAGTCACCACCCCCACTACCATTCACACATCCCCTGTGTCCTCTACCAGTGTGTCTGTGAGCCCACCTCCCAAGGTACACAAAGGCAGCCACACACCCACCCAACATCCATCCACCTCACAACAGCCTCCAGCCCATGCACCTTCACCCAAAGTCACCAAACGTACACCTACAACCACTACCTCTTCCTCCACTCACAAACCCCCTCCATCTACCCGTCCCAGTGTGCCCAAAAAACTTTTCCTGTCCAACCTTGACCTCTTTCCCTCACCTCCCCCACCCCTTCAGTCTCCTAGGGCCCGCCTCTCCAGGTCCCAACCCAGCACCTCAGCCACAACATCTGCGGGACCAGTAGTAACTGGCTTCTGGAGTGCGCCAGGCAGCAGGGCAGCCAGTGTGGCAAGGAGCCAGAGCACGGACAGTCCCCCACCTGTAAAGCACAAAACGTTGGCCAGTGGCCAGCAGGAGGGAGGAAAGAAATCAGCCACCAAAGCTGCTCCCAGGGGTACAGTTGGGAGTGTGGAGACAGGTGCGCCACCATCCAGGGTGGGGAAGGGGCACAGTAAAACTGGCAAGTCTGGGGAAAATCTGTACGGCGGACAAGACTGCCACCATTCCTGCTGCCCAGGACACCGCCACCACCAGCACCGCTGCCCAGGACACCGCCGCCACCAGCACCACTGCCCAAGACACCGCCGCCACCAGCACCACTGCCCAGGACACCGCTGACGCCACCACCACCGCTGCCCAGGACACCGCTGACGCCACCACCACCGCTGCCCAGGACACCGCTGCCGCCACCACCACCGCTGCCCAGGACGCTGCCCAGGACACTGCTGCAACAAGCACCGCAGGCCAGTGAGCGCCAAAGATTCCGATGCTACTGAGGCCGCCAGGAGCAGGATGAAGCACTCTGGGCACAAAGCACACACCAGAACCAGTGGAGAAAGGCATCCACTACCTCAGTCCTTGGCAGGAATAAGCACTCTGGGCACAAAGCCCCCTCCAGAACCAGTGGAGAATGTTATCCACTTGAGAGACTGTGGCTTTGCACTCCCCAGGATTAAGCAGTGGGCAAACCACCCACTGTAGAGACTTGAGAGACTGTGGCTTTGTACTCCCCAGGATTAAGCAGTGGGCAAACCACCCACTGTAGAGACTTGAGAGACTGTGGCTTTGCACTCCCCAGGATTGAACAGTGGTCAAACCACCCACTGGAGAGACTTGAGAGACTGTGGCTTTGCACTCCCCAGGATTGAACAGTGGGCATGGAGCCCCCTCATGGATCTGGTGTCATGCACTCATCCGGCTGAGGTGCCCCCCCCCCATTCCCTTCCCCCTGAGGTGCCTGTTTTTTTTTTAATCTGATGCCCCAGCAGTGTTCTCTCTGTCTTGTTCGGGTATCTTGTGTGGGCCTCGCCCATGCCTTTTGGGCCCAGTGGTCCACGGACTATGATAGTGGAATACCTTGGACTTGTATTCTTGGTGTATATATTTTTTATAGTGTACATATCTTTATATATGTATATATTTTTGATTACTGTATTTGAATATATTACAATCATTTGACTCGTTTCCTTTTGTCCTTGCATTCTTCCATGGGGAGGTGGGGAGTGTAACTGTAATGTATCATGATGTATTAGTGTGTGTGTTTTCGTGGGTGAGAGTGGGGGTTTTGTGTGTTGCGTGTGTGTGTGTTTTCCCTCCACCCTCCCCTGTGTCGTCCGTGCAGTACTCACCGTGGTCTTTGCCGCCGGCGTTCGTGCTCCTGGTAGAGGAGCAGGAAGAAAAAGGCTGGAAGAATCTGGAGCACGGGTTCCATGGCGTCCTGGTTCCTCGTGGGATGTGTAGAGGTGAGCGTTTCCTCTTCCAAATCCTGTTTCTGCCGTGCTTTTGTTCGCGGTGAATCCGCCCTGGAAAAGGTGGCGGATTGGACTGTTGTAATTCTGTGGGCGGTACATTGTCCTCCGCCTGTCTGTTGGTGGTTACCGCTGCGGTGTTTGTTTGTACCGCCTTGGCGGTCGGAGTGTTAAAGTGGCTGTCTATGTTGGCGGTTTCCGCCACGGTCGTAATTCCATTTTGTTTTCCGCTGGCCTGTTGGCGGTTTTACTGCCGCTTTAACACCGACCGCCAGGGTTGTAATGACCACCTATGTTCGTAAATTTTACAACATTAATCAAAGTTATTAGACTTTTAGTACATGGAAGATGCTTTATCACTGATGATACCTGTGTTTTAGGGTAACCCTTATCTTGCCACAAAGGTATCAAGGAGCAGATCTACTCCCATCTCCTTTTCCTGGTCTTTTCTTTGAAAGCTGGAGCATCTGAAGAGAATAGAAGTTTTCCCGCCACACAAAGACGCTGCACGTTGTATCAGATCAGCTGCACTTACGCAGTGACAACTACAATGTAGTCTGATTCATTCTGCTGAGCTGCCATGACACTAAAAAAAAATATAAGCTGGGGTATTGCTCAAGCTTACTGAAAACCTCTTGGACACAGACTTTCTTGTACCTTGCTGCACTTGGTGCTTCCTTACCATGCAGTTGAGTACTGCTTCCTTCTGACTAGAGTCAAGCCTGAAGACCATGCTGAAAATTTGGTGACCTGTTCTGCTATTGCCCGTAGAGGTCACAGGAAGTCCAGCTGAAGACCACTCTGCCCATCACTATAGACCAGAGGAAGGTTGTATCACAAAACTACATCTACAAAAGCAGATGTGTTGAATGGTGACTGTGCCTGATGAACATACTCCCATCCTTCCATCAACTTTTATGGGTTTGTTCATGAGTGACCCTGATGCTAGTAAGAGGTCAGCACGTGACTGGCCTCCAAGCTACCGGTCATTCCCATTTTCAGGAATCAACAACACCTAACCCTCAACCCCCGCAATGCACAGTTTTTTTTTATTTTTAGAAATTGTCTTCTAATGTTTCTTTTATATTCTTAATGACGTTTTATGGATCAAATCTGTTTATTGGTGTTTAGAATACAAATAACATTTACACAGCCGTATGCCTACAGCCACTCTGGCCGGCAGCAGATCATATCCAAAAAATCCACAAGCCCCGGCAGAGGCTTCAATGAAAGGGTTATACAGCCACCACTAAATTAAGCTCTTCCTTCCCATCCAAGGGCCTCTATCCATAGGACCAGTCAGAGCTGAGCCCCCGCTAAGATACAACAAAAAAGCACAAGAAGGAACAACAAAGTACAACCAGTCATACCAAGAAAAGACAAAACAACCCCTCGCAGCAATGCCCAGCAGGATCGCTCCCCACACCCGCCCCAGCCCAAAGCTCAACTGCCCCCCCACCCCAGGGTCCCCCCCCCAGTTCACGGCTAATCCTTCTTCAGCAACCGTAGTACCCTCAAATATACAGGACACGTGAGCTCATTAAATTCAGCAGATAGAATCTGAATGAAAGGTTTCCATAGCTCGGCTAAGACATCCGCTCGCTGGTCTGCCACAAGAGTTAATTTCTCCATGGCCAAGATATACCACAGCTTATACAGCCAAGAAGCATGGCTCGGGACCCTGTACGTGCCCCACAAACCCAGAATCACCTGGTGCGCTGCGTTAAGGGCCAGGGCAATCTGCCGACCCTGTAAGGAGCGAAGAGGGAAGGTGAGAGGGTTGGATAGACCCAGAATAGTGTATGCCGGGAGCCTAGGGATCTCTGTGGAGAGAACACTGTCAATCTCATCTAGGATACCAGTCCAGTATCTCGTCAGCTTCGGGCAGTGCCACAGCAAATGAATGAGCGAACCCGAATTCCCACACCCCCTCCAGCAGAGTCCAGACTTCGTCGAGTCCCTCGCATGAATTCGCACAGGGGTACAGTACCAGGAAGTGGCAATCTTGTAAGCCGTTTCAACCCCAGGAACGTGACGCGCAGCGTGATGTACTCTATAGAAAATGTCCCCCCACTCCTTCTCCGAAAGCAGTCGCCCTAGTTCCCTCTCCCAGCGCAACTGCCCCTTCGTCCGGGCCACGGGCGCCGCCCCAGTTCCCTCTCCCAGCGCAACTGCCCCTTCGTCCGGGCCACGGGCGCCGCCCCAAGAAGGAGGGCGTACAGCTCCGACACCAACCGTTTGTCATCCTCCTTCCGGACTAGCCATTTCTCAGATGGTGTAAGTGCCCTGGCAACTAAAGGCCTGATCTCTGGCTGCAGCACCCAATGCCGAACCTGATAATAAGACAGTCTATCCTATCTGTCAAGCCATACTGCTTCCGGAGCCGGTCAAAGGGAATAACACCCTCCTCGTCGAAGAGGCAACCCGCCCGTCTACATCCCTTCACGTGCAAGCGCTGAAGACCGTCCGAGCTCAAACCAGGCGTAAACTCTGGGTTTGCACATATCGGCGTCATCGGGGAAGGGAAGGTTGTCAAACTGCACCGGACCGCCACCGCGTCCCACACCCCAAGAGTCGTGCCCGTGATAGGGGAGGAATAAAGACCCACCGCTCTATCCCGACGCCGCAACCAGGGCTCTTTCCAAATAAGAGAACCAGCCACTGCCTGGTCCATAAAGCACCAATGCTTCTCGGTCATCGGCCGACTCCACTCAACTAAAAAACGGAGCTGAGCTGTCTGATAATATTTTAACTGGCAGGGGACCGCCAATCCCCCTTCAGCCTTAAGGCGAAACAACATGGCGTGGGAATTCCGCACCAGCCTCCCATCCCAAACTTCATAAGCGACCTCACAGTATGAGGTGGCGGAGCCACAGGAAGCGTCTGGAACAGATAAAGGACGTGCGGCAGGATCGTCATTTTAATGGTAGCTATTCTACCAAACCACGACAACTTGAACTTCCTCCAGGCGTCCATATCCCTATGTATCTCTCTGGAGAGAGCTGCATAGTTCAAGCGAGCCGTTCTTGCCACTGTCTTTGCCAGGACAATCCCCAGATAGGGACTCTGCGACGCTGCCCAACTAAAGGGAAACCTAGAGTGCAACTTCGCTACATGGGCCGGCACCACCGAGAGGTTCAGGATCTGCGACTTCTGCATGTTTACTTTAAGCCCTGAAATTCGCTGAACGCGTCCAGCGCCCTCACAAGCGCAGGGAGCGAAACCATGGGCTCCAAGAGAGTAAGAAGCACATCGTCTGCGTACAGGCTAATAAGATGATGGTCCCCCCGAATCTAATGCCCTTGATTTGAGGGTCAGCACGGAGCCGCTGTGCTAAAGGCTCCATATATAGCGCAAACAAAAGCGGGGAAAGGGGGCACACCTGCCGTGTCCCCCGACCTATCGGGAACCGCAAGGAAACCGTACCATTGACCCGCACCGTAGCGCACGGTTGGCTATAAACACACCGAACCCACGACATAAACACTGGCCCAATACCAAAAATCTCAAGCACCTGGAACAAATACGGCCAATGCACTCTATTGAACGCCTTTTCGGCATCGATAGTAAGCAAAAGGGCCTCTCTACTAGACCGGTGGGTTTTATCAATCAGGAGCAGGATCCGCTTAGTGTTGCCCCCACACTGTCGGTGCGGTATAAAGCCCGCCTGGTCAGGGTCCACAAGCCCGGGCATATAGGGGCTTAATAGCCGTGACAGTATGCGCGTAAAGAGCTTGGAGTCAATATTAAGAAGAGAGATAGGCCGGTAGGAGGCACAATCCTCTGGGCACTTGCCGGGCTTAGGTATAACTGTGATAGTAGCATCAAGCATGCTAGGGACTAGCGTGCGTGTCTCTGTAAAAGAGTTAAATAAACGAGTTAGCACAGGGGCCAGCTCCAGACAGAAGGTTTTATAAAAAAAAAAAAAGTGGAGTAAAGCCATTCGGACCAGGTGACTTCCCGGCCTTCAAGCATGAAACCACTTCAAAGCGAATAGGCTCGTCGAGAGAGGCCGCATCCTGCTCCCGATGTGGCGTTACGGCACAATCCGTAAGATAAGGAGAAGGGTCTCCCATAATAGTCGCATCCGCCGCATAGAGATCCTGATAGAATTCAGCAAAGGCCTCTGCAATGTGATCATCTGTGTAAACCTCTCCACATGAAGACGAACGTACCATCCTCACTGCTTAAGCATGTCGCTGGGCCCTCGGCCTCTGAGCCAATAACCTTCCGCTTCTGTTGCCCCCATGTAATACTTATGCTTAAGGCGTGCTAATGCAAACTCCGCCCTGTCCCAGTCTAGTCTCTTTTTAGCTGCAGTCTCGCCCGTTCCAACTCCCGCCATATACGCGGGGCTCCAGTAGCTTTATGGGAACGCTCCAAAGCGGCCACATGCTGCTCCAGGGCCTCTCTCTTGGCCCTTCTAGCCTTGTTTTCTTCCGCCGCAAGAGAGATCACCCCCCCCCCGCACGACCGCCTTAAGCGCCTCCCAAAGTGTTCCTATGCTAGTCTGTCCATCGTCATTCTGTTCAAGGTAGTGCTTAATCGAACTGCGCAGGGAATCCACCACCTCCCCCGACTGCAAGATCGTATCCCAGAAGTGCCACCCCAAGCCTCTCACAAGGTCGGCCTCAACACAAACTCTCACTGTGATTGGAGCGTGATCTGCCAAAGCGCGAGGTTCAATCGCCGTTCCCTGCACTCGCGCACGAAACGCCGCCGAAGCCCAAAAATAGTCAATGCGCGCCTATGTTCTGGACGCAGCCAAATAGAATGAATAGTCGCGCTGCCCTGGGTGGGCCGCCCGCCAGATATCCTCCAGATTGCAGTCAGCAAGCCACTGAAGCCCCGCCATGTTAGGGGCATAGATATTAGCTAATGTAAAGTGGAAAGCGCCGACGCGGAGCTTCAAAGCCAGAAATCTACCCCGAACCTCATGAACCTTCGCTATTACCTCCCCCTGGAAGGACCTTGAAAACAGAATCGCAACACCAGCCCTCTTCGTGGACGCAGAGGACCAGAACTGCCGCGGGAACCACCTAGAACGCATACGATGTGTGTCTGCAACTAGCAAATGCGTTTCATGCAGCAGGCATATCTGAATCCCAGAAGGCTCCAAGAAGGACAGTATCGCCAGCCTCTTCGAAGGGTTGTTGAGAACTGCGTACATTAAGGCTCAAACATTTAAAGAGGGGACCCATGAGAAGGTAACAACACAACCATTGCTAGATCCTCACCATGTGTCCCGCCCCTCCCCCCGATAATACGCCAATAGCTTGTAGAGGGGTACAATACAACCAAACAAAAGGACACAACAGGTGCAATTCAACCAGCGTCAAGTCCTCCGTGAAACACCCACAGTGAGGAAGGTCCACATAAGGTCGGGGATACACCATTAGGCACATGCCGGGCCCCCGGAGCCCCACCACCCAGACCCCGCTGCAGGTCATTCGATATCATCTCCACCAGACAGGCCACCGGTCCCTCCTCGCACCAGTACAGTCCATCCGGGCCTACGAGCCAGCACCAGCAGCTACACTGTTCAAGACCCGTGCTCTCCCGTGCTTGTTCTCTGGATGAGGGCAGCGAAGACCTCCGTCTCTTCTCTTTTCGGCACCATCCAGGTCGACCACCCCAGAACCTCCTCCAGGGGACCCTTCTCTCTTCTCCGCCTCATCCATCCCCAGCAGCCCAGGGAGGTAAACAAGGCCGTAACAAACTCACGGATATTGTCCCCCTCGGCTCCCCGCTGGACCCCTCTGATGCGAATATTATGGCGCCGAGAGCGTTTTTCTAAATCTTCAGCCATTAGTTGCAACTGCTCCTGCTGTTCACGCAGATGGAGTACCTCCTGCTGAAGCTACTCGACCTCTTCCCCTCTGGAGAACTCACTGTCCTCCATGTTCGACACCCTTTCCCCCAACGAGGTAAGGTCAGATCACAGATCACGTACTTCCTGTGAAATATCCTTGCGAAGTTTCCTGCAGGTCAACCTGCAGCGAGTCAAACAGAGAAGTAAGGAAGCTCTTTGTAACAGGGGCCTCACCCTCCGCTTCTGCGTCGCCCGTTGGAGCAGCTCTCCGAGTCAACGCCTCGGTCTCCGCTTGACGGTTTTGCCCTGGGTGCGATCTAGTTAGCATCTCTCGGACGGACTGGTCCCTCTTGGCTTTGGTGGATGCCATCTCCACTTCCTCCGCTGCTCAAGGGCACTGAGTATATGCTCCAGAAACGGCTTTCATCACCCCTCAACCGCGGGCCGCCACGTCCCGCCGATTCCCAGCACTGTCAGCCACACCACCAAGCCCTCCAGACCACTGCTGCGCCTTAAGGGGGCCCTCGCCACTGCACCTCCCAGGATGCCTCCTCCTGACCCCTAAGTCCTGCTGATGCCTCCGTACCCTCCAGCAACCATCTCCGGGCCCTCAAAAGCTCTGTAGCCGACCCAGGCTAGCCAGCCGCCACCTCACGGCAACACAGGTCACAGCGCCTCCACCCTGCTCCGTCCAGTCTCGCAGCCGCCAAACTGCAGGGTGCTGCACTGCGGGCCGAATGGTCCCGCCGATCTCCTATAGGGCAGGTGCCGCCTTCCGCTCGCCCCCCCTCCTCACCACAGTGTAGGGAGGCCAGGCCAGGTAACCTCCGCAGCACACAACGCTCCTGCTGCCTCCCGAATGGCGCTGTCCTCTTGCGGCGTCCGCCGCGGGGCCTAGGCCGCACTCCTCTTATCGCGCCACCGACTGAATTTCTATATTTAAAAAAATATATATATATTTCCTAACTATAACATCACTGTAATCTTTGATTTTTTTCAGTGACTTTCTATAGGTTTTTGTTAACGTAAATGTATTTTAATGACTATACTTTAATCCAACCACTGCCGTGCACGGCTTTTGGCCATGGTAGGTGGGGGTTGGCCGCAGGGCCTGGCCATTCCCATGCCCCTATAACCACCCTACCCCACAGCACGCACGGCTATGCACAGCGGGGGTTGGCTGCTGAGCCGTGCCTGTGGTCCAGCTCTGCAATGAACCCCCTATAATCACCCAACCCTGTGTCGTCCTGCCCACTGTTTCTGCCTTTCTGCTCGTTTCTTGCCTTCTGTTTGTCCATCTCTGCCAATTTCTTGCCCACTGTTTCTGATTCTCTGTCCATTTCTTGCCCTCTGTTTCTGCCTTTCTGCTCATGTCTTGCCTTCTTTTTCTGCTTCTCTGCCCATTTTCTGCTAGTTTCTTGCCCTCTGTGTGTGACTTTTTGCTCATTTCTTGCCCTCTGTTTTGTGCCTCTCTCCCTCTTTTCTTGCCTTCTGTTTCTGCCTCTCTGCGTGTTTCTTTTCTTTGGCTTTAAAAATTGCATGTTATTTATGTTCTTAGTGCCTTAGTGCTGATGAGTGCATTCGTTCTGTGCACTCGGTTGAAGTAAAATTGTAGTCCTTCTATTTTTGTGAAATGTCCTATTTTTAGCTTTAAAATTCTGGTCACCCTATTTCTGTTCTTTTAATGCCCTCTTTCCGGCTATCTGGGATCGCAGGGGGAGCCTCAAGGCCTCCCCTGCGGTCCTATTGCTTTTTCAATGCAGCTTCCTGCATGTCAAAACATTTCTTTCCTTTATCTCCCTGCCCGTAGCAGGGGAACAAAGGAAACCTCTGCTCCGAAGAAGTGAGAGCTGTTTCACACATTTTATCGGAACGAAGTGTTTGCTGTGGCTTGACGGCATCTCTCAAAGGTACCACCAAGCCACAGCAAACAACTATTTCCCAGGGGTGAGCACCCCGAGACATAGCAGGAGTCGGCCCTGGATGGTCCCCAGGGCCATCATTGGCTCCTCAAGGGGAGCCACACAGCCACCCTTCAACCAAAAGAGCCTGGGGGAGGTGGTGTTCCCTGGGGCTGTGGGGATCCGAAACTGACCCCCTTTCCATTTATATTTGCCCTGGGGGGTGATGCCGGAGGTGGCACGCGCCCCCCCCCAATATATTGACACGAATGCCCAAGGGAGTTGGCGGTCCCTGGGGCTGTGGGGGAGGGGGTTTGCGCAGCCGCCCTGCATACAATTAGACAAATGCCCTGGGAAGGTGGCAGTCCCCAGGGCTGTGGTGGGGGAGGGCAGCCCCTGCATTTCATTTAATTACAGACCTGGGGTGCTGGAAGTCCCCAGGGCTGCGGTGGGCCAGTCTCTCTCCCACCCCCCCCATTTAAATCACATCTGTGCCCCGGAGAGGTGGCAGACCACAGGGCTGCAGGGGGCTGGGCGCCACCGGAATTAATTTAAAAACTAAGGATTTTGGAGTCCGAATACATTATCCATCTGAACAGTCGTATTCCTGGAGGTTTAAATTCAGATGTGGAGCTTTTTGTTCACATCGGTTGATAAATAATGCAGCTGTGATTATGAATTAATGCATTTATTTTTTAATTATTTTGTTATTTTAATGGTGCCATGACTATGACTGTTGAAAAATGTTGGAACTGGATGTTCTAATATTGTTTCCATTATCAGGTATATTGTTTATGGGGACGTGAATCTTTTTTCTTCAGTTATTGGGAATGTGAAATTCTGTTTTCTTACTTTATAGTTGGTTGCAAAATGTTTTTAAGGGAAGTGGGGCACGGTTTCCAAATTACCGGCGCCGCTGTTTGTGGATTTAGGCGGCATCTGGCTTTATATATATATATATATATATATATATATATATATACAGTACTTTAAATGGGCCGGTACTCTCCGGTACTGAGTACCGGCACTTTTTTATTTTGAGATCGAGAGTACCGGCACATCTCAAGAAAAACGTAATACTTTTAATTGGAGAGTACCGGCACTTTTCGGAAACAAGCAGGTACTCTGGCACAGAGTACCTGCACTTTAATTTTTCAATTTCAAGCACTGTATATATATATATATATATATATATATATATATATATATATATACACAAAAACACATACACACGCACCCAGAGGACCACATCCAGACCTAAATGTCCCTTTGCATTCCAGTTATTGTACTTTTGTTTTATCCATAACAAATACATGTATCAGAACGCAAAGGAAACTACATGATGAGCATGAGTTACTCCTCAAGGTTAGCATGGGGTCCTCTGATCTACAGAGGTGGGTTGGGGGTGTTAGTGAGGAATTGGGATCCTAAAAGAATTTCTCAGTTTACAAGAAGTGGCTTAAGTACCTCATCCACTCCGATTCCACAGTACATTGTACCTGGCATTTGGAAAAGTAGTAGTGCAGGGCTGGTTTCTGCATTTCGGATGGATGCCATTTAGAGAATGTTGTACAGGGGATACGCTGCGTTAAGGGGTGGGGGCACGGCAGGCAGATGTATAGGGTGTTATTGTCATGAGGTTGGGAGAAAGACAATAGACAAATGTTAAAATGGTCCTTTTGCACATGTAGGATTAAAAAGACTGTTCTAAATGAAGAAACCTAACATCATTGTTGTATTATATCCTGTTTAGAACTCATTATTATTCTGTTAGTGTTGTGGGTGCAGATGCCACAAATAATAACTCTGCATATTGACCGACATTAAAGAGTCATAAATGCAATCTTTATACTGTGTTTAAAATAATGTGAATATTACCATGTGATATGTTTTCTGTGCAGTTATTGAATATTTCTATATTACTTTCTCTGTCAAACCAGTGACCACATAGTTTCTCCGTCTAGAAATGCATATTTCTTTCCCGACTCTTAACGAGCAAACCCCATGTTGGTCCATTTGTTGAACTGAATTTAAGATGTTTTCCGTGTTATTCTCCTGCCATTATTTATCAGTCTTTCTGACAAATGCTTCTTGGTTCGTATTTGCCTTGTGCTAGACATTATTTGGTGCTGTTTATTGACTAGAATAGGGCTTAGTTTCTGCTGCCAATGATATTTTAAAAACATTTGCATTTTGAAATGATTGAATAACTAATGCCTTTTTGCATTTTGTATTGAATTTAAATTATAATACACCTTCATGGTTCGTTCATGTGGATTTTCCCGAGTGAATTTTCTTTGGCATCTGGATAAATTCCATGTTAAACGTAGGGCACTCATCTGGATTAGATTTGCACATAGCCCTGATCCATTAATCGGCCCTTTGATGTAAAGTGTCAAGTCTGCTTTCAAGCTTCGAGACTAACATAGTTTCAGGGAAGCATATCTCAAATAACTTTGATGATATGGCAAATAGGGTTATTGTGTCGCTATCATGTGTGAGGGAATAATGTGAGGGCAATGTGTAAAGCAATGGTATAGAGAGAGTGAATGAAAAAGGTTTGTAGTATTAAGATAGCCAGGTACTCGGCCAGACATGGCAGGTGATCTTTACATTTCACTGTATACATCACACTTTGAAAATGCAGACTCTCTTTCGTCCATGGATATTGTTTGCTGAAACCCTTTGTGTTTGCTTTGCAGAACTGATAGAAAGTGCAATGTATTTGTACAGAGCCACGGGAGACCAAACACTGCTAGAACTGGGGAGAGATGCTGTGGAGTCCATCGAGAGAACCAGCAAGGTGGAGTGTGGGTATGCCACGGTAAGCATATTGTGCCTCACTAACGCCTGTCATGGATCCATTCTTAACATTACATGTCAGGCCTACAGTGATCGCATCATGAGAGCCTGAGATTGCTGCCATGAGCGTGGTATAACATAGGCAGCAGATTCTACCCAAATGTACATCAACAGAATGAGAAGTGATGAGAGTTAAAGACTCACTTGCTCATAGATAAAACTGTTGCCTGATGAAGTCTTCTGCATTTAACCAGAAGCAAGCACTGACCCAGGATGGGCTACTGCTCACATTTAATGCCTGAAAGATAATGTGTTATGTTCGCTGCCTCTGGTTCCGATTATACAGAGTGGCACCAGGTGCAGTTTCTGCATAACAGTTATATCTGATACTTATTTATATTGAAGGCATCCAGGCTCTTTGCTAGTGGGTTGGCTGTGCCCTTCCTAGGGGAGATTACTCAACGAGTCAGGTTTTCAGCTTTCTGTGGAACTCAAGAAGTGATGAGGAGGCTCTAATGTGCTGTGGCAGGTCGTTCTAGCCTTTGGGGGAAGATGTGAGAGAAGGTGTGATCTCCAGTTCTGTTCGGAAACCTGTGCTAGTGAATGTCCAGCAGATGGAAGGTGTCTGGGGGGTGGTGGAAGTGTATGCAGTTATTGAAGTAGGTGGGCCTATGTTGTGTAATACTTTGTATGTGTGTGTGAGTAGTTTGAATTGAGGGTGATTGTGTATGGCGAGCCAGTGATGTTCTTTGATGTGTGGGCAGGTGTGGGTTTGGCATGGGAGGTTGAGTATAAATCTTGCAGCAGTGTAGTGGATAGTTTGGAGCCTGTTCAGGATCTGTTTGGCAATTCCAGTATGGAGTGTGTTGCTGTAGTCAAGTCTGCTAGTAATCAGGGCCTCTATTACTGTTTTCCTGGTGTCCTCAAGTAGCCACTTGAAGATTTGCTGTAGTATCCTCATGATGTGGAAGCAGGTAAAGGTCACCACATTTACTTAGGCTAACATTTTGAGTATGTAGTTGAAGATGATTCCTAGGTTCCTGGTGTGGGCATTGCTAACTGGTGCGGGGTCCAGGTCAGCTGCACACCTGGTGGATTCCCATGCAGAAGTCTTCCTTCAGTCTTGTCTATGTTGAGCGTTAGGCAGTTGGATATCATCCAGGTGGCCAAAGCAGAAATGCAGGTGGCAAAATTGTTTTTTGATGAGAGGTTTTTTGTCAGACAGGAAGAGTATCAATTGAGTGTTGTCTGTGTGTGAAAGAATGTTGATGCCATGTGATCTGATATTGTCTGCCAGTGGGGTCATGTAGATGTTGAATAGGGCCAGACTGGGAGATGATCCATGTGGGACTCTGCAGATTATGTTACTGGCTTCTGATTTGTAGTTTGGCAGACTGATTCTGTGCCTTTCCTGTAAGGAAGGAACAGATTCAGTTGAGTGCAGGTCCTTGGATACTCACTTCATGAAGGTGCAGAGGTCAAAGAGGTACCCAAAACACATAGGCGCCTATGGAGAACAGGGGTGCTCCGGTTCCAGTCTGCCAGCAGGTAAGTACCTGCGTCCTCTGGAGGAAGACCAGGGGGGGTTTGTAAAGCACTGTAGGGGACACAAGTAGGCACACAAAACACACCCTCAGCAGCACAGGGGTGGCCGGGTGCAGTGTGCAAAGCAGGCGTCGGGTTTCAGGTAGAAAACAATGGAGGGACCCGGGGGTCACTCTAGCGGTGCAGGCAGGCACAGGGGGGGCATCTCGGGACAGCTACCACCTGGGCTAGGCAGAGGGTCGCCTGGGGGTCAGTCCTGCGCTGGAGTTCGATTCCTTCAGGTCCTGGGGGGTGCAGTGTTGGTTCCAGGCGCGGGTCCCTTGTTACAGGCAGTCGCGGTCAGGGGGAGCCTCTGGATTCTCTCTGCAGGCGTCGCTGTGGGGGCTCAGGGGGTCATCTCTGGTTACTCACGGGCTCACAGTGGCCGGGTAGTCCTCCCTGAGGTTTTGGTTCTCTGAATCGCGAGCTGGGGCGTCGGGTGTAGAGTGTGAAGTCTCACGCTTCCGGGGGAAAACGTGTAGTCTTTGAAAGTTGCTTGTTTGTTGCAAAGAAGTAGCTGGTATAGAGCAGGGCTGCTGCTCACGGGAGTTTCTTGGTACTTTAGTCCTGGGGCAGTCCTCTGAGACTTCAGAGGTTGCTGGTCCCTGTCGGATGCGTTGCTGTTTGCAGGTTTTCAAAGTTGTCGACAGGCCGTTAGGGCTGGGGCCAAAGCAGTTGTCATCATCCGTCTTCTCTGAAGGCTTGTAGGTCAGCAGCCCTTGTTTCTTCAGGTTACAGGAATCTGATTTCCTGGGATCTGGGGTGCCCCTAAATACTGAATTTAGGGGTGTGTTTAGGTCTGGGAGGGCAGTAGCCAATGGCTACTATCCTTGTGGGTGGCTACACCCACTTTGTACCTCCTCCCTGTGGGGAGGTGGGCACATCCCTAATCCTATTGGGCGAATCCTCCAAACTCAAGATGGAGGATTTCTAAAGGCAGGGGTCACCGCAGCTCAGGACACCTTAGGGGCTGTCCTGACTGGGGGGGGGGGGGGGGGGCTCCTCCTTGTTTTTTTCATTATCTCCTCCAGCCTTGTTGCCAAAAGTGGGGGCAGTGGCCGGAGGGGCAGGCATTTCCACTAGCTGGGATGCCCTGGGGCGCTGTGACAAAAGGGGTGAGCCTTTGAGGCTCACCACCAGGTGTTAGTTCCTGCAGGGGGAGGTGTGAAGCACCTCCACCCAGTACAGGCTTTGTTCCTGGCCACAGAGTGACCAAGGCACTCTCCCCATGTGGCAACATGTCTAGTGTGTGGCAGGCTGGCAGAAACTGGTCAGCCTATACAAGATGTCGGATTGGTATTCAGGGGGCATGTTACAATAAATTGCACACTGGCATCAGTGTGCATTTATTGTGCTGAGAAGTTTGATACCAAATTTCCCAGTGTTCAGTGTAGCCATTATGGAACTGTGGAGTTTGTGTTTGACAAACTCCCAGACCATATACTCTTATGGCTATCCTGCACTTACAATGTCTAAGGTTTTGCTTAGACACTGTAGAGGCATAGTGCTCATGCACATATGCCCTCGCCTTTGTTATAGTGCACCCTGCCTAAGGGCTGTAAGGCCTGCTAGAGGGGTGACTAAACTATGCCACAGGCAGTGTGAGGTTGGCATGGCACTCTGAGGGGAGTGCCGTGTTGACGTAGTCTTTTTCTCCCCACCAGCACACACAAGCTGTGAGGCAGTGTGCATGTGCTGAGTGAGGGGTCCCCAGGGTGGCATAATACATGCTGCAGCCCTTAGAGACCTTCCCTGGCATCAGGGCCCTTGGTACCAGGGGTACCAGTTACAAGGGACTTGTCGGAGTGCCAGGGTTGTGACAATTGTGGAGAAAATGGTACAGTTTAGGGAAAGAACACTGGTGCTGGGGCCTGGTATGCAGGGTCCCTGCACACTTTAAATCAAAACATAGCATCAGCAAAGCAACAAGTTAGGGGGTAACCATGCCAAGGAGGCATTTCCTTACAGGTACCAAAAGGCGCTGAGGGCCTGGGCAGAAGCCCGTTCACAAAAGAATGTTGATGTGGAGGAGCCAGAGAGTGGCCCCTCAGAGGATTTGCCACCAGCAATGGGGGATGTTACCCTTGGAATTGTGCCCCCTGCTAAACCAGAGAGCAGTGTCTCTAGTCATGACCTGACTGCAGAGTAAAGGAGGGAGGAGAGAGAATTTCATCTGCAAATGGCAAGGTTAAACATGGAGGCAGAAGAAAAGAAATCTCAGAGAGAGGCAGCAGAGAGGAGAGCTGAGGCTGCAGCTGAGAGAGCTTTGGCTGAAAAGAAACTTATTTTGGCTCATGAACTGAGTCTCAAAGAGCTGGACCTCAAGTCTAGGCAGTCTGAGTCCATCAGTGATGGTGGCAGCATACATACAGGACCTGCTGGAGACCAGAAGGTTTGCATACCCAAAAATGTGGTGCCAGGATATGTGGTGGGAGATGACATTGATAAGTGGTTGGCTGCTTATGAAGTTGCACTAAGGGCTCATGGGGTTCCTGAAGAGCAGTGGGGGGGGGGGGGGTAGGCTTGTGGGGGTATGTACCAGTTGTGGGGAGGGACACACTCCTTACATTGGATCCAAGAGATCAAAACACATACGCGCCCATGAAAACCGCTTTACTTGCCAGTTTTGGGCTAACCCCTGAGAAATACCGTCAGAGGTTCAGGGACAGCATCAAACTCTCCACACAAACTTGGGTAGACTTTTTTTATTTATTTTTCCAGTAAGGCACTGAATGGTTGGGTGCGGGCAGCAAGGTAAATGATTACACAGGGTTGTATAATCTGATCCTAAGGGAGCATATGCTCAGTGTTTGCTTTACAGACCAAATTAAAGTTAGGAGCTTCACATAGAGAGTCCACAGATGAGAAGGTTTCCCCATGGGTCTGTTCAGTGGTCCCAAAGAGTACAGACAGAGGAGCCTCCCTCAGTTCAGAAAGGCATAGAACTGGCAAGTGCCCCTGCAGTAGTGGGCCACTGTCCATTTTCTTTCACCTTAAGAAGGGAAGTCCATCAGAGTATTGATTAGCCTATCCCGGCTTTAGGCTGGAAGAGGGGTATGTTGAAAATGGCCTTTCTGCAGGGTCACCCCCCAAACATTTGGCCTTCCACTTTTTCTGACCTCATTTTTGCTGGCTTTAAGACTCTGCACACTTTACCAGTGCTAAAGTGCATATGCTCTCTCCCTTAAAACATGGTAACATTGGCTCATACCCAATTGGCATATTTAATTTACTTGTAAGTCCCTAGTAAAGTGCACTGCATGTGCCCAGGGCCTGTAAAGTAAATGCTACAAGTGAGCCTACAGCACTGATTGTGCCCCCCACATAAGTAGCCCCTTAACCATGTCTCAGGCCTCCCATTGCAAGGCCTGGGTGTGTAGTTTAACTGCCACTTCGACGTGGCAGTTAAAAGTACTTGCCAAGCCTTAAACTCCCCTTTTTACCTACGTATGTCACCCCTGAGGTAGGCCCTAGGTAACTCATAGGGCAGGGTGCTGTGTAGGTAAAAGGCAGGACCTATACCTGGGTGTTTTATATGTCCTGGTAGTGGAAAACTCCTGAATTTGTTTTCCACTACTGTGAGTCCTGCTCCTTTCATAGGATAAGATTAGGGCTACCCTCATATACTGTTTGAGTGGTAGATTCTGATCAGAAAGGGGTAGACAGGTCATATTTAGTATGGCCAGAATGGTAATAAAAAATCATGTGGCTTTGGTGCAGCTCAGGTTTCTTTAAAGATGATTGTGAATCCTCCTCCTGGTTGTGTTGGCGATCCTGTCATGTAATCTGTGTTTCTGGGACTGCTGTAGCGACGTCTGGTGCTGACTCGGCGGTCAGCCATGTTTCTGTGAGGATGTCTGGGGCATTGTTGATCTTCATGTCTCAGACCTCTGTGGCGTATTTGCAGAGTGAGCAGGTATTGAGGAGCATGCTTAATAGTTTGGCGTGTTTGTTAGTGGGCTCGGGCTGTGTTATGTGTGGGTTGCGTGGGTGAGGGTGGGCTGGTGTGGTGGATGTGTTACTGCAAGTGACAGTTGGTGCAAGTGAAAGCTCCTTCTGTGTTGTACGGCCCCGCATCAGCCAGGTGCAGGTGTCCTGAGTTGAGAGTCATGAGGGAGGCTACGATGTAGCGTTGGAGGACATATGGACCACGGTTTGTGCCGCTGAGTGTGGTCCACCCAGCACCATGGTCCACTCGGTGCAGTCCACCCAGTGCCAGGGTTTACCATTAAGAGGAAGCATGTGTCCCTTTACCCATCCGTTAATCTGGTAAAACAAATGCCAAGTCAGGGGCAGGTTTGTGCTCCCAAAATGAAAGTCTTTTGGTTAAAGCTACCTGCTGACAGTGTGCGTGAGCTGTGCTTTGCCTACACAACTGATCAGCACCAATAGAAGAAAGGCTCTTAGGTCTTAAGTCATCTTCATGTTCAGTACTCTCCAGAACATCACTGCATTGTTCTACTATGGGTTATTTTAGTAACGCCCTTTGGGTCACTATCTAGTCTCCGGTTCCAGTACATATGTCTCACTTTGGCTATGGGAACAATGAGTTACAATACAGAGGAGCATTTTCAAACCAGAAGGTAAAACGTGCTGAAATAGCTATAATTCCAGAAATGAACTCTTGAAGTAACTAGAAGCTGCTCTCACTGTGCATGCTTGCCTGTTCTCATCTGCCTTAATTTATTTGTGCAGCTTTATATAGTGCGAACCAGTCCCAAACGGGTGTTTGAGTAGTTTACATAAAAACAATTACACCCTACCAGCGCAGTTTGTATCAGAATAGTTTTTTTTTTATAATCAACTTGATTAATTTTTAATAACAGCAGTACATACTTCTCAGAAAGCATGACAAGGTACATTTTGATTACAGTTTGAGATACCCATAGGGCATCTGTTGTGAGTCAGTGGCAACTACACAGTAACATACAGCAATGGGAAGACATAAGTATCACCATGGCACTTTCTTCAACCCACTTGACCCAACCATTTACCCCAAACTTGTTCATGCTTCGATGGACAGTCTCTTGCTTCATATACAGGTTTCTCCTGCATCGCACCCCTATCCAGACCCTCGCGCCACTGTGTCAGGGTTGGGGGGGGTGCTTTTTTTCCATTTAACTGCTATATCACGGTTGGCCACCCTAGTAGCAGTGTCCAGGAATGCCTTATCTGCCTGGGAAACCCAGGAACCCTCCAGTACTCCCAGCAGAAGGACCAGTGGAGTGTCTGGGACCCCTCGCACCCTAGGACTTGAGTGAGCTCCTTTACTGTATCTGTCCAGTAGTTGTGAATTACAGTACAGGATAATACCATGTGGTACAACTTATCTAGAGTTTCAGAGCACCGAGAGCAGTCAGGGTTCGGGAGAAAACTGGCTTGTGTAATCTGATGGGAGTAAGGTAGGTGCAGTGTAGATAGTAAGTTTGTATTAATCTCAGTCTGGATGATGTGGTTATGACCCGAGGGGCCATAATGGCATCACACCAGTTATCATCCTCCAAGGGCCCCAACCATTTCTCCCAGCTCGTTCTAAGGGTTTCTAGGTTGATGGAGGCGTTGATAGTGAGGGTGCAGTAGATCTGTGATATGCCTCCCTTCACCAATGCAACCATCAGGACTTTGGCCTCTGTTGGGTTGAACTCCGTTATGAGATCCTCATGGGGAACATGGGGGTCGAGTACGTGTCGGAGTTGCAAATATTTGTAAAAATGTGTGGATTGCAAGGAGTAGGCCTCTTGTAGCTTTAGAAAGGAGCGTAAGTGAGACCCAGACCAGATATCCCCCAAATGTGTGATGCCATTGATGTCCCATTTCAGAAGGCCCTCCAGTGTAGCCACCTTCCTCAACCAGGTACTGTGCCACAGTGTGGTCTGGAGCGTAAGTCTGGCCTGCCAATGTGTTTGTTGAAGTGCGGCTCTCTGAAGCAGGATTAAATATAAGATCTATGCGGGATTTGTTGTGATGGGCTGCAGAGGTATTGGGTATATTGGAGTTGTCAGGGGTTCCATATCTTCCACACATCACAAAGACCAAGTGTGGATGCCCAATCTGAAAGGCGTTTGTCTCGAAGTCGGCAGCCAGCGGTTGGAACTCCTGTAACGTCCCGGTCTAGAGCCAGCACTGCATTGAAGTTGCCCCCGATTACTGTCAGTCCCTCTGGAAGGTCCGTCAGTATGGTAGTACGGCAGAGAGGTCCCTGAGCAGGGCATCTAGAGCTGCTGAAGGCACGTAGGTAGAGATAAGATAAATGCTATCCCATAGGCCCTGTAAGGGCCAAAAATCGGCACTTAGGGTCTCTGATTTCCTGTGTCACCCCTAGTGGAAAGGAATGACGAAGGAGAATAGCCACTCCCTGAGAACCTTGTTTGAACCCTGCATATCCCGACGTGCCAAAAAGGGACTGCGGTTCCCCATCAGATGCATTTCCTGAGGCAACAGGACATTGGGGTGAAAGCGGTGGGAGTATTTCAGGACTGCTGTGCGTTTCACTAAATCCAAGAGCCCATTGATATTCCAGGAGAGTACACGCACAGGCTCCAGGCTAGGGTTTGTAGAAGCCATAATGGTGTGCGATAGAGAGTGTAAACGTGGGCGTGTGCTGCATGCCATAGTGTCACGTAACATATCAGAGGATTGACATTGTCTCTTGATTGGTATAGTGAACATTGAAGCTGGACTTGGCTGACTGTCGTACCATGCAATACTGTACCTAAAACCTGAAAAAACAGTATTTAAATTACTGTAAACCCCCACCCCCCAACCAACCCCCCCCTCTCCATACTTCACCCATAGAAGCAGCTGTCACCCCAAAGGTGTTAACAGCAATATAAAAAGTTTGAACTCTGGAGTGGATTGGTGGACCCCTCCAAGTTGTAGGATCAGGAGCAGCATTCAGGACCCTTGGTAATTTTATAGCTGGTAGGTCATCATCTATATATGTCATTGATGAGAAAGAGGTTACCCCGTCTGTGTTGTCTGCTGGGGCAGCTGGTAACATGGAGGGTAGTACCAGATGGTCACCCAGTGCGGAGATAGGGAGGCGGGAGGATGGGGATCGGGCTGACCCTGGTCCACTGATGAGGGTGATGTTGAGGATGCTCGCTGGGTACTGTGCCCCATCCGTGAATGAGTGTGTTGTCTCTTCATGTTTGTGGGGCCAGATCCTGCTGTGTGGTCTATTAGGTCCAAAGGTGGAGGTTGAAGCGCCATTTGTTGAATGGAGCAGTCGCTCCTTGTGAGAAAGTAGCCTCTTTCTAGCCTTGTTACCCCCACTGTTGGCCTGTTTGTGAGTATATGTCAGGATGTTTTCACTGTCTCACTGGGATCTTGCTAGCCAGGGCCCAGTGCTCATAGTGAAAACCCTATGTTGTCAGTATGTTTGTTATTTGTCACTGGGACCCTGCTAGCCAGGACCCCAGTGCTCATACGTTTGTGGCCTATATGTGTTCCCTGTCTCACTGAGGCTCTGCTAACCAGAACCTCAGTGGTTATGCTCTCTCTGCTTTCCAAATTTGTCACTAACAGGCTAGTGACTAAATTTACCAATTCACATTGGCATACTGGTATACCCATATAATTCCCTAGAATATGGTACTGATGTACCCAGGCTATTGGGGTTCCAGGAGATCCCTATGGGCTGCAGCATTTCTTTTGCCACCCATAGGGAGCTCTGACAATTCTTACACAGGCCTGCCAGTGCAGCCTAAGTGAAATAACGTCAACGTTATTTCACAGCCATTTACCACTGCACTTAAGTAACTTATAAGTCACCTATATGTCTAACCTTCACCTGGTGAAGGTTGGGTGCAAAGTTACTTAGTGTGTGGGCACCCTGGCACTAGCCAAGGTGCCCCATCGTTCAGGGCAAATTCCCCGGACTTTGTGAGTGCGGGGACACCATTACACGTGTGCACTATACATAGGTCACTACCTATGTATAGCGTCACAATGGTAACTCCGAACATGGCCATGTAACTTGTCTAAGATCATGGAATTGTCATCCCAATACCATTCTGGCATTGTGGGGACAATTCCATGATCCCCCGGGTCTCTAGCATAGTACCCGGGTACTGCCAAACTGCCTTTCCGGGGTTTCCACTGCAGCTGCTGCTGCTGCTGACAATCCCCTCAGACAGGTTTCTGCCCTCCTGGGGTCCAGGCATCCCTGGCTCAGGAAGGCAGAATAAAGGATTTCCTCTGAGAGGGTGTAACACCCTCTCCCTTTGGAAATAGGTGTGAGGGCTGGGGAGAGTAACCTCCCCCAGCCTCTGGAAATGCTTTGATGGGCACATATGGTGCCCTCTCTGCATAAGCCAGTCTACACCGGTTCAGGGATCCCCCAGCCCTGCTCTGGCGCAAAACTGGACAAAGGAAAGGGGAGTGACCACTCCCCTGACCTGCACCTCCCAGGGGAGGTGCCCAGAGCTCCTCCAGTGTGTCCCAGACATCTGCCATCTTGGATTTAGAGGTGCTGGCGGCACTCTGGACTGCTCCGAGTGGCCAGTGCCAGCAGGTGACGTCAGAGACTCCTTCTGATAGGCTCTTACCTGTCTTGGTAGCCAATCCTCCTTTGTTGGTAGCCAAACCTCCTTTTCTGGCTATTTAGGGTCTCTGCTTTGGGGAATTCTTCAGATAACGAATGCAAGAGCTCCCCAGAGTTCCTCTGCATCTCCCGCTTCACCTTCTACCAAAGGATCGACTGCTGACTGCTCAGGACGCCTGCAAAACCGCAACAAAGTAGCAAGACGACTACTAGCAACCTTGTATCGCCTCATCCTGCCGGCTTTCTCTACTGTTTCCAGGTGGTGCATGCTCTGGGGGTAGCCTGCCTTCACCCTGCACCAGGAGCTCTGAAGAAATCTCCTGTGGGTCGACGGAATCTTCCTCCTGCTAACGCAGGCACCAAAAGACTGCATCACTGGTCCTCTGGGTCCCCTCTCAGCCTGACGAGCGTGGCCCCTGGAACTCAGCAACTCTATCCAAGTGACTCCCACAGTCCAGTGACTCTTCAGTCCAAGTTTGGTGGAGGTAAGTCCTTGCCTCCCCACGCTAGACTGCATTGCTGGGTACCGCGTGATTTGCAGCTGCTCCGGCTCCTGTGCACTCTTCCAGGATTTCCTTCGTGCACAGCCAAGCCTGGGTCCCCGACACTCTAACCTCCAGTGCACAACCTTCTGAGTTGTCCTCCGGCGTCGTTGGACTCCCTTTTGCGACTTCGCGTGGACTCCAGTTCACTTTCCTTCCAAGTGCCTGTTCAGGTACTTTTGTGGGTACTGCCTGCTTCTGTGAGGGCTCGCTGAGTTGCTGGGCGCCCCCTCTGTCTCCTCCTCCAAGTGGCGACATCCTGGTCCCTCCTGGACCACAGCAGCACCCAAAAACCTCTACCGTGACCCTTGCAGCTAGCAAGGCTTGTTTGCGGTCTTTCTGCATGGGAACACCTCTGCAAGCTTCATCGAGACGTGGGACATCCGTCTTCCAAAGGAGAAGTCCTTAGCTCTCTTCTTTCTTGCAGAACTCCAAGTGTCTTCCATCCGGTGGCAGCTTCCTTGCACCCTCAGCTGGCATTTCCTGGGCTCCTGCCCACTCTCCACACTGTTGCGACTATTGGACTTGGTCCCCTTGTCTTACAGGTACTCGGGTCTGGAAATCCACTGTTGTTGCATTGCTGGTGTTTGTTCTTCCTGCAGAATCCCCCTATCACGACTTATGTGCTCTCTGGGGGTAGTAGGTGCACTTTACACCTACCTTGCAGGGTCTTGGGGTGGGCTATTTTTCTAACCCTCACTGTTTTCTTACAGTCCCAGCGACCCTCTACAAGCTCACATAGGTTTGGGGTCCATTTGTGGTTTGCATTCCACTTTTGGAGTATATGGTTTGTGTTGTCCCTATACCAATGTGCTCCTATTGCAATCTATTGTAATTCTACACTGTTTGCATTACTTTTCTTGCTATTACTTACCTAATTTTGGTTTGTGTACATGTATCTTGTGTATATAACTTATCCTCATACTGAGGGTACTCACTGAGATACTTTTGCCATATTGTCAAAAAAATAAAGTACCTTTCTTTTTAGTAACGCTGTGTATTGTTTTCTTATGATATTGTGCATATGACACCAGTGGTATAGTAGGAGCTTTACATGTCTCCTAGTTCAGCCCAAGCTGCTTTGCCATAGCTACCTTCTATCAGCCTAAGCTGCTAGAAACACCTCTTCTACACTAATAAGGGATAACTGGACCTGGCACAAGGTGTAGGTACCTCTGGTACCCACTATAAGCTAGGCCAGCCTCCTACACTCCTCAGTAAGCCAAGTCCAGGCGGCTTCCGGGTTGTCAAAGAAGTAACTTTTATTGGCGAAGACCACTCGGAGCTGGGCTGAAAAACAGCAGCCTGTAAGAAAGATTGAGTGATGGGAGTTTCTGCTTGACAGCTGTGTAAGGGTGATGCCGCTGTGTCTGTACCTCCCTTGTGTAATCTGGGAAGATGAATACTGTTCTCCTGGTAGGACAGGTTCAGGCGAGAGCGATCTTCCTGCAATACGGCATCCCTATCCGTAAAGTTAGGATGCGTGGAATTATAGGTCTATGGGGAGCACCTGGAGGTGGCTTGAGCGTCAAGGCCCAGTATGCCCGCTCAATGGCAAACCACGGGGAAAGCTGGTCCGCAGGCATCCAGGATTCAATTGAGGTTTCTATGAAGGCCGCCTCTTGTAGAGGTTCTTCCCCCTCAGGTATTCCCACAGCGCATATTATTTCGCTGGGCGCTGTTCTCTGCATCTTCCCCATTGCGGTTGAGCTCAGCTGCGTACAATAGTAGTTTGGTGAATTCTGTCTTCAGTGCCATAATGTAGTCCTCCACAGTGGACAAGCAGGACTCCGCCTCAGTGATCCCCGCTGTGGCATTACCCAAGTCCTGTCATATGAGAGCAATGTTGACACGCACTGCTCCTATTTTGTTTTGGACAGAAGCTTGGGAGGTGTAAATGGCTTGGCGGATGGAGGCAAGGTCTCCATCTGGCGCAGAAGGTTTGTCAGGGATGGCACCTTTGGTGGGGACACGGCTGATATATTGATCTATGCGAGTCTGTGGAGTCTTTGGTCGATTGGATCTGTCTTTCTCCATGGCTCCATAGAGGTGAGTTGCCACTCAAAATTATTGTAGAGGTCTGGCCCGCTTACCGTGATGAAACGGAGCATGAGCAGCCAGACTTTAGACCTGACACCTGTTCCAAACAGAGACCTCAGGTGTACATCTGGAGTGATATCAGCTCACAAGGCTTGTTGAGGATAGGTAAAGGAGATGAGGCCCACACCTCCCAATCCAGATGGTCTGTCCATGAGTCCTAAGCTCTGTGGTCGACACAATAAGTCTGGTCCGGTGGTATCCGGGCAGCGCTGCAGTTCGTGGGCGATCGTGGTGACGGGTGGGTGTCACCAGCCGGCTCGCCAATCCCTTGAATCACTAGCCAGCCCCACAGTGCAGCTCTGTATGAGGTGCTGATGGAACAGGGATTACAGGTTCATGTGTATCCCAGCTCAGTCTCCTGCACGATAGTAGTGCTGGGGGGTGAGAAGACGTGGCCCTGCAGAGAGGTGTTTCTCAGGGGGGCCCAAGGGGTGCCACGAGGGCGGCAATATCAGGAGCATATAATAAGGCAAAGGGTCCTTTCGCAGTTATTTGTGGGGCTACATTGACTCTCAAGTACCTTGGGTTTGGATCGTGTAGGCGGTATCCCAGAGATGGAAATGACAGTTCAGTAACTTTTCTTGGCTTGAAATCATGTCACAGGGGGATTTCAGGGCCCCCCCCCCGTAGAGCACGAGTCAGGCAAGTGGGTCCCGGCGAAATCACAAGCCAGGGCCCTTGATGGCAGGGAAGGACTCTCCTCATTGCAGCCGTGCAGCAAGGAGATCACAGCACGGAGAGGGGTACCAGGCTCCAGCATGGTCCTGCATAGGAGCCGTATCTACAGTGCCAAAGAGCGAGGTCCAGGATCCCCAACACAAGAGCAAAAGCCGGGCGGTGCACAGCTGTAATCACCCCATCTACCCAACTTTAGCCGCAGGGCTGGATATCAGCAGGCACTGGGTGGGTCACATCGGAGCTTTAGGCCCAGTCGCCGAGGAGGGGGGGGGGGGGGCAATACGGCCGCTCACCCAACGTCAGCCATGTCACCCGAGAGTAGGGAGCCGACCGCCCAAGCCACAGCGAGAGCTCTGGCGGCCGTCACTCTTGAAAGGAGAGGACCAGGGATTGCAGGCCAGAGGTGATCCTCAGGGGAAGACTCACCTCGCGGGTTCGTGCAGTGTGGCTGCTCTAAGGGGCGAGGCACATTGAGCCACATCAGGAGTCCCTCCGTGGAGCCGTGAGCCCGGCTGATGCCACCGCCTCGGCCAGCCAACCTAACACGTGAACGCGAACCACGAGTATTCCTCTACCCTGTCCGGCGACAGGCCGCGGCCTCACTGTTCCACCGTGGCCAGCGAGGAGGGAATGCTCCCTTAAAGCGTTGCCCTATTGCGGCGGAGTGCGGGCTGGGCCTCGGAGCAGTTAGGGGCAATCAAGGTAGCCACCGAAAGGCAGGTTCGTGGCAGACAGCTCCCGGGACCACCGTAATGCAATGAGCGGCAGTGAGGGGTCCCAAATTTTGCGTTGATGAGATCGGATGACCGAGGAGTCACTCTTAGTGTGAGACTGGCATATTGACCTCCCCCCCGCATTTAGGGGGCCCAAATTATCTGGTTTCACAGGTACTGGAAGCGTAATCACTGTGATACTGCAAGCCAGTGCTTAATTTGTAAATCAGTTCGTGCCGGTGCCCAAAGTCCTCCTCTTAAACACGCGGTTGCTGCATTTAAATGCGTGAGCATAGAATACTGAGGCGGCGTAATCCTGAAGCCATCTCGGGCCTCTTCAATCCATTTAAAGCTACTCTCTGCCCCCCTTCAGCTCACTCCTGCAGCTTTCTACCTTTGTGACGCTTTTTCGTTTTTCTCTTCCTCCGTCTTTCTTGTATGTGTCTTTTGCTCGCTGTAAACGCTTGAGGCAGAAGAATAAGTGCCGGTGCTCAGCACCGGAAACAATAAACACAAATTAAGCGTTGCTGCAAGCCAGCAAAGGGTGGTTAATTTCCCAGACACAGTACAGACTGAAATCAGGACAGTGGTACACACACAACAAACAGGGATGGTTCGCTTCCATTTACGTCCATAGTGGAGGCCAAGAGGAGGAATCAGCGTCTAGAAAGCCAAATAGATGGCCTACGTGCTCCCCCCCCCCCCCCCCCCCCCCCAATGTATCGGCGGGTGTCCTGGAGCGCACCATCTAGTCCCTGGCTACATGGCATATAGCTGTAGAAGAGGAGAGGGATGCACCCCAGCTGCTGTCATTGGCAGCATGTTCTGTCCAAACCTGTGATGAGCCATCCCAGGCAGACTAGGATGGCGTAGTCCCCTGCAAAGCCTCCTCACCTTCCCTACTTAGCAATGTGGGGGTCGGTGGCAACGAGCTGTTGATGGGATTCAGACTCAGGAGTTCGCCTGAGATGCTTCCGTCTTACAGCTGCCATCATGCTGGTTTTGCTTTTATGTCTGTTTTGTTCAAGAGTTTCCGGAATCGGTATGATATCGGTCTGTGACATGACAAATCATAACAATGTAAAATGCTCTCATCAGTGCACGTCTATACCTTATATAGATGCTCTGCTTATACAAGAAGCCCCAGGTTGTTGCAGCAGTTCTTCTGGTCCCCAAATGTAGTTGTTATTGTACTGCATACATTTGTCATCAAGCTCAACGGATTTAAAATATAGGTTAGTGGACCTATAGATAGTAAATGGAGGACAATTGCAGACTTTGGTTCTTTTTCCTTTGACATATGTTACTTTTTACCTTAACTAAATTGTTTAACTATTAAAGTGACTGTTTTTAAAGCATGCCTATGAATGTAGTTGTAGATAGGCGCTTGTTCCTATTAGTTCTTGCTTAGTATGCATCTCTGTGTAATTTCGAGCTGCAAATCACACACCGTTCTCAGTTGTTTGTGCGGAATTTACTTATATTTTTATTTCACCTGCCATGCTCAATACATCCACTTGCCAAAAGCACTTGGAAAAAAAGGCAGCCTTACTAGAGAAAGCATACAAAGCTACATGAGTTATGGTAGGTATTGTATATCATAACTGGTGAAGTTCAGGAGGTTTTATGGCTTCACCATGAAAACTAAAAAGGACATAAAATTCAAGAATTAAAGTTCTACCTTCAGCTCATCTCACAAGGCTGCTACACTAATTGACATGAACTCCTTCCTCTATTATTACTTGAGAAAGCTTAAAATGAGATGTTTGTGATAATATTTGATTATGTTTAGAAGTTTGTAAAAGGATGCTTAATGGCTTGACTAGGTTCTTTGATTGACATTGTAAAGCATTGATACATTAGGACTATGTTGGTGCATGATTGTTGTTGTGTTGGTAAATGCTGAATGTGTGTGTACCATGGTGGCTTTGTGTGGTTATAATGGTGGCTGTGTGGGCAGTTGATGGCGAGTATATTGGCATTTTCGATGGGCACTGACATATGTAGTGGCTGTGTGGTTGTCTGATGGGGGCTGTCCGGACATGTAATGGTGTTAGTGTGTGGTGGTTGTAGTTGCTATGTGCATTTGATAGTGGGTGTACTGACCCATGTTCATGGGTATGGATGTATAAACATAGCTGTGTGATTGTCTGATTGGACTGTGTGTGCTTATTGGTTTGTGTGCAGATATATAACAATGGGTTTGCAATTATAACTGCCTAATAGCCTTCTCATGGTGGGTGTGTTACGTGTGATGGTGGGTGGACATACATGTGTACTTGGGTGTGTAGGCATATTATAGTGTTTTTATTGGCATATGATCTTGGTTATGCGGCCATATAATAGTGGCTGTGTTGGTGTATGATGTAGTAAACAATGTTTTATACAGTGTAACATATTGCTTTCTGTTTTAAAATGTGTGTGACCTTCCAAAGGCTGTATCCTGGGGCTGGGAGTTAAAGTTGACTTGGTACAGTGGGTTTGTGTCTGAAGGGGAAGGTTGCATCTAAACGTCTGAATTTCATGACCTTCCATTACTTTTTACGTTTTGTGGTAAAATCACTATTAACATATTCAACCTTAACTCCCTGTTAACATTAATAATTTCCCCTAAATATTCAATTTTTTTTTGCATTTGTGTTGGTTTTGTGGATATATACTTTTGTATGTTAGGGGATGATGGTGGGTGCGTTGACTTATGTTTGTTGTGTGGATGTAAGATTCTAGGTCTATTGGTGTATGATGGTTGTTTGAACATACGATTTTGGTGTGTTGGCATATGATACTAGTTTTGTGGCTGTATGGTCATGCGTGTGCTGGCCTATGATGATGAGTGTGTGGACCAGTAAAGTGGCTTGTTATACCGTCTGATGCATGTGTTGGCTTGTAATGTTGTGTAGATGCATGATATCGGTTTGATGTCTGTCAGTATGGCCCTGATTATGAACCGGTCAAGGCTTTCCAAGTCCTGCGTTAACCCCCTCTTTGCTCAGGGGTCAGAATTGTAATGGGTGTTTAGCGCCTCCTCTACTTACCAGGTGCATTAAGTATCTCACCCTTCTTTAAATTTTGGCAGGTCAAACTTGCCAAAATTTAACAGGGGAAAAGATTACAGTATTTACAGTACCAGGAAGATGTTAGTGCTTAAAGTATCAAAGTCCACGTTAATCCTCAAAAACTTGTAATAGTGCTATTTATGGCACCCAACAAGTAACTTATCACGGGTATTGTTATTTATCAAGTGCAATATTTAGTCATTCAGCTTTCTCAGCTATCTCTAATGCCGATAACACAGATTGTAGAGTCAATCACAAGTAACGTTGAAGAGGTGGCAACGTTTTAACAACTGCATGAGTTCAATAGTGAGTTGAATGAGCAGTCACTGTCTGAAGATGAATTCAGATGAAACAGAACGGGTCGTTTTTGGGAAGGTCATCTCCTTCTGGAATACAGTATGGTGGCCATCGGCGCTGAGCTCTCTCCTTATGCCTGTGCCCAAAGTACGCTGGGGGTAATCTTTCACTTACAAAGCTCTCTAACAGATCAGATTAACGCATTTACTTCATCCCATTTGAGTTACAGAAAAAAAGTCATAATCTCTCCAGTCTTGTTAAGACTTGACTTTTGTAATACCCTTTATTTGGGCATTCAACACAGCCCCTTAAATAAATAGCAGATGCTGCAAAATGCAGTGGCAAGGCTTCTCAAGAAAAGTTTGAATTTCAGCCCAGTCTCTGAGGCATTGGAGGAGCTTCATTAGCTCCCAGTGAAAAAAATAGTGGCTCTTAAAGCACTGGGCACTGGGCATAACACTCTCCATGACACTGGCTCAAAGTAGTTAAGGGATACATTTTTATAGTACACCCCAAACACAAGTTTGCATTCTGAAACAGCTAAAAAGGTGATTGTCCCCAAAACGAAAAATGTTTCTTGGTGTGGGAGGAGTTTTGTCTATTCCTCCTGCCTACTTTGGAATCTGCTTCCTACGCATCTTAAGTCAGTCAAATTTGAGCATCTTCAGGAAACACCTTAAAACCTGACTCTATTACATCTCTCTCTAGTTCATTTCACTCACTCTTTACCATATTACATTTCTTACGGACATTAGTACCAAGACACCCTTAGGTATTTTTTGCACTGAATCCATATCAATAAATAGCATCTTCATTCTGGACAAACTTTGAATCAGGGCTCCTTTGTATTGACGTATTACAGCAGGTTGGTTGGTGTATGTGCCTTTGTCTGTCTTGACTTGTTCTGCCTTGCCCCTGTGCACCTCTGTTTTGATACTATTCCCTTTAAACACTTAGGCCCTCATTACAACCCTGGCGGACGGTGTCAAGTTGGCGGTAGCACCGCCAACAGGCTGGCGGTACTTACCGCCAAATTATGACATTGGCAGTTTGGCACATGCCTAACCGTCAATGTACCACACCGTCTGCTACAGTGGTAATGACCGCCAGGCTGGAGACAACGGGCTCCAGCCCGGCGGCCCTCACTAGGCTGCCTGCGGGATCATGACCCGCATACAGACATGGTTTTTGTACCGCCACGAAAACTATCGCGGTAGGCACTATAGGGGTCTCCACCCTCCCCACAGTCCTCCCCCAACAGCCACGACCCCCCTACCACCCCCAAAGGTGGTAGGACCCCCTCCCCGACCTCCATGGCCCCCCCAGACATACCCCACACCCCCCAATCACACGCATACACGCTCACATACATTGACACATACATACACAAGACATCCCCCTACACACATCACACCCCCGCATACATACATGCACTCACATACTCCCTCTAAACACTCACACCACCATTCACGCACAATAACACCCTCACCCCCCCTCCCCTGTCGGACGATCGCCTTACCTGACTCAGTGGTTGTCTGGGAGGGAACGGGTTCCATGGGGGCTGCTCCGCCGTCAGCACCCCGTCACCAGAACAGCGCACCGCCGAATACTGAAACGTAATTCAGTGGGTGGTGTTCTAATGACGTGGCGGTGACGGAGGAGCAATCTCCACCTCACCGCCGACCACCATTATGGCTGCTAGCGGCTCTCCGACCAAAATATGGCGAAGGGTCGCCAGCAGTCATAATATGGTTGGCGGAAGACCGCCAACACTGGTGGTCTTCGGTCTGGCAGGACCTCAGCGGTCTTCAATGAAGACCGCCAAGGTCATAATGAGGGCCTTAGTGTGCTGCACAGCCTCACCCCTCCAGCCCTGTTGTTACTCTCCACTTCTCCTGCATTCCTTGTCTGTGACTCCATCCCATATTTCTGCACTCTTGCCTAGTGCACGTCAGTGTGACCTCCTCTCCTGCACCCTCCATTATACTGCTCTGCCTAAAATCACAAGGTATCCTACAACCCTTCCTGCAGAATCATACCTCAGCTGAACCCACATCCTCTGGAAAAGAGACCCAAAGGTTTTTTGTTTTTTTACATTTTTTCTTAAAGACCCTTACACACTCTGTTCGTGTCATGCTTCATCATCAAGTCTCACTCGGTCCCTTTAAACCAGGGTAGGCTCAACCATATTCCAGGGGGCACTTTGAAAAACAGGGACTAAACTATGAATAAAAATACCTAATGGTCACCCCAGTTTACCTTTATTATTTAGTGTTTTGGTATGGTTAAAAAGTCAACACCTCAGTGTTTTCCGGGGTTGGGTCCGAGAGGGATCACTGCCCCTACACCCTAATTTTTGTCAACATGTTTCAGCCCCATCTAAAAGCCTCTATGGCTCCCGGGCTTTCTTCTGGTCTTAGTTTGCATTGTCCCATAATTAAATCTTCTTAGTTTGTTGTCAGAGTTGTCTTGTCCTTTATTTTCTAGGGACTCATTCATGCTGTAGACAACTTTACACAAAATCTTTTAGAAGCAGGTCTACCTGCCTATCTCCTGGTTCATAGGGCATCTAGTTAAGCCTGTTCTCGTCACGTTCCTCATCGATTCAGAAGGAAAGGAGATGAGTTCATTCAAATTGATGGTATTGTAGTACATGTATTGGTTACAAGATTACATGAAATCGTGTATGCATCAGAACATTCTTGCATGCTAATAAGTGCATTAATGTATTTGGTAAAACACTTTACATTTAAAATTTAAAACTACACATGGACAAACATTCACCACAATATGTGTGAAAACTCTTGTTACACTGCACAAAAAACTCCACTGCAGTCTTGACTGGTGTGGACATTCATAAATAGACAAGCGCACATAACATCCAATTCTTAACCCTTAGTGGTGTATGCTTGCACCATGTGCGGGCTAGTGTAGGCACATCCTAGCAGTCAAACTCAGATAATAAGCATGGAGCGTTATTGATGTTTTAACTTACCATAGAGTTGTCTTGGCCTCCCCCATAGTAACTAACAAGAAATTGTCTCTTACCACGTCAAGAGTATCAAGGTGCCAGTATTACCTAGATTTTCACTGCTCCTTCCATGCCACTTAGTCCTTCTTCCTACTGTATTTGTGTGTGCTGGATATGCACATACCAAGCACTGTCCACATGGGAAGGGTATCTTTCACAGCATGGAGGGCCCATGTGTTTTGCTCTATCGAGCCATTGCAGCTTATCTGTAGGCTTTTGTTCCCAAGGCAGCACTTATGTGTGCCCTAGCTCCCTTTTGTATGCCTTTGAGCCCTGCAGCCCCTATGATCTGGTGCCCCCATGGACCCCTTGTTTGAATCCCTGCTGAGTCTTTCCATCTCATGTACTCTCGACGTGTAACAATGGTAAAGTGAATTGGTCTGGCTTGTAACAAAAAAAGAAATGCAAGCTAGACATGTTGTATTTGCACACTGTAGGAAAGTACCATCTTGCCTGGCACGTTACCCCCATTTTCACTGTATGTATGTTTGTTTTTGCCATGTGTCACTGGGATTCTGCCTAACTGTATCACTGAGGCTCTGCTAACCAGAACCGTAGTGTTTATGCGCCTTCTGCTTTCTAAAATTGTCACTGCAGGCTAGTGACTAATTTTACCAATTTTCATTGGCACACTGAAACACCCCATATAATTCCCTTGTATATGGTACCTAGGTACCCAGGGTATTGGGGTTCCAGGAGATCCCTATGGACTGCGGCATTTCTTTTGCCACCCATAGGGAGCTCAGCCAATTCTTACACAGGACTGCCACTGCAGCCTGAGTGAAATAATGTCCACGTTATTTCACAGCCATTTTCACTGCACATAAGTAACTTATAAGTCACCTATATGTCTAACCTTCACTTGGTGAAGGTAGGTGCCAAGTTACTTAGTGTGTGGGCACCCTGGCACTAGCCAAGGTGCCCACACATTGTTCAGGGCAAATTCCCCGGAATTTGTGAGTGCGGGGACACCATTACACGCGTGCACTACATATAGGTCACTACTACTATATTCGTGGGCTCCTGACAGCCCCTCTCCCCCCCCCCCAAGGAAAATTGCGTGGCTCTTGGACTTGGTCCCCTTCCTTTACAGGTCCTCAGGTCCAGGAATCCGTCCTCAGTATTTTGCTGGTGGTTGTGGGTCTTGCAGAATCCCCTATCTCGACTATACTGTCTTTCTGGGGTATTAGGGTAACTTTACTCCTACTTTTCAGGGTCTAGGGGTGGGGTATCTTGGACACCCTTACTGTTTTCTAACAGTCCCAGCGACCCTCTACAACCTCCCATAGGCCTGGGGTCCATTCGTGATTCTCATTCCACTTTTGGAGTATATGGTTTGTGTTGTCCCTAGGCCTATGTCTACCTATTGCATCCTATTGTGATTCTACATTGTTTGCACTACTTTTCTTACTGTTAATTACCTGTTTTGGGTTTGTTTACATATAATCTGTGTATATTACTTACCTCCTAAGTGAGGGTATCCTCTGAGATACTTTTGGAATATTGTCACTAAAATAAAGTACCTTTATTTTTTAGTAACTCTGAGTATTGTGTATTCTTATGATTTTGTGCATATGATATAAGTGGTATAGTAGGAGCTTTGCATGTCTCCTAGTTCAGCCTAAGCTGCTTTGCCATAGCTACCTTGTATCAGCCTAAGCTGCTAGAAACACCTCTATTCTAATAATAAGGAATAACTGGACCTGGCACAGGATGTAAGTACCACAAGGTACCCACTATAAGCCAAGCCAGCCTCCTACTCAAACCTTAAAAGGCCCTGTGTTCACGAACATCAGGATTTTTTGTTTTTAAATGAGCCATTTATTAGTGGGGCGATTTTTTAACAACCTACGACCTCCTGGCTGAATTTTTTTTTTGTATTTGTCCCATAGTTGGCAAATATTAGGAAAGAGTTAAAAAAAAACTATTGTGAGGTATTCCTATAAATCTCTACCCTTCGACTTAAAGGCCTGGACCTCCCACACCGAGGGTTGGGGATAAGTGGCCCTTTTCCCTGAACCTGGTGGTAGAGAAGTTGCAAGTGTCCTTGCCTTGCCCAAGACCGAATGTTATGTGTGCTAACATGTATCCTCCTTGCTCTCCCCTTGAGCTAAGATTTGAAAAAATAAAATGAAACAAATGCAGCCCATCAAGTGCCCTACTCCTCCTTGGCCCACATCATACTGGCCTGCACAGAGGAGTTGACTGGCATCCACATAGCGCCCAGTTCCCAATTAAGAAGAACAGGGTGCTGAGCAGTGTATTAGGTGCCTATTTAGGAAAACAGATAAATAAAAAAAAAAATAGAAAATAGGAAGGAAGGAAAGCAATACATTTTGCGATTTAACAAAGAATGTAACTTTATGGATAGGTCATTTGTACCTCCCCAAATGCTGGAATACCCATAATGTTGGGTGATTTTGAAAGTGTTTTCAATAAATGTTTTACTTACATTCACAAAAGGAAGTCAAACAATTTGTGAAAATTAATAGATAATAGCATGTGTCCTACAGTCTTGCTTTCCACACAGTTGCACTATTGAAAATGGTATTGTGTACGTGAGCTGCCTTGTTCCATGGCACTTAAAATGGCCAAAACTGCAAATAAGATAAAGGAGTCAGAGATGCTAAAAAAAGATAGATTTTTAAAACGGGTGCAGTATTTGTGTATATAGTTGCCACATCAGGGAAACCATATGAAGCACCAATGTTTTTGACAACTAAGAACAGAAGGTGGTGCGGCTGGTGTGCATCCCATCAATTTTCTTACCCCTAATACAGTATTGTTTAAACAAAAAGACAATTTCCTTACAGTTATTTGATGAAAAAACCCAGAGGTTGGTGTGAATGGCAAACGTCCTACCATCTACCATTTCCATGCTGCTCTTGATAGAAACAGTACCCTACATGTGCAGGTGGGCCTATTGTACTGAAAATTAAAGGGCCAAAACCACAACCGTACCTAGCTTGATTCACAAGGCTGGAAATTGTGTCAAAGCCATGTAGGACAGCTGCTGTATTTGAACAGGTAATGCCAGTATCCATGGAACCCTACCAACCTCAAACATTTTTCAAAACTAGAAATCCAGTTGAGTCCAAACTGGTGACAAACTTTGGTTAGAAAATATATTGCCCTCACATTTATGTGATGTGAAAACCTGCAGGAATAGCAGATGCCCAACCGTATTTGCCTATAAAAATACAACCCCACATGTGTTTGTGTGGCTATAGTCTTTGGACAGAGAGAACTATGACCTTGCAGAGTGTGATGCACTGGACTCAAAGATCTGTCAAAACTCATGTTAGATAGCTGCTTCTCTGGGTCTCGAATGGGCAACACAAAAGGAACACTGCCCACCCAAGGCATTTCTGAAAATTGTAGATCCTAAGAAGTAAGAGTAAAGTGGTGAGCATATATACCACTGGATTCAGACCCCATTCAGGGATCCAACATTGTCCGCCATGACAGCAGTGCGATTGGCTAGCTTCTTTGCTCCTCTGGTACAGATAGTGGCTGATACTTGGCTCTCCAGAATGTTAGTGGCCTAGACACCTGTGTGAGGGCATCCTAGGGTGCTCTTCGGGGGAATCTCTTTGCGGTAGTTATCTCATTCTAGGCAATCCTATGTGAAGCCTTAGAGGCCCTTGAGCTACCATTGCCTATGGGGAGAACAATGGCAACTTGCTCAGGAATTTTTTGAGGCTGCCCTTTGACAGTTGAACCGTTGCTCCCTTTAAGTGATCCTTTGATAGCACCATCTCAGTGGCATGGGACAAGCAAGCTTCTGCGCCTGTGGTGAAATACCATGTTACCTGACAATTGGAGACTTACAGCTTCTGGCTTAAATCTCCTAAGGGAGCATGGTGGTTCAGGTTTCCTTTTCCTCTAAGCAGAACCTTGACTCCTTTCCTGCCTTGACTCGCAACGGGAATTGAAAAAGAGTGAGCCCATTGGGGAAGAAACTCTTTGTTCCTTTCAAGAAGGCTTGCCCTTTGTTCCATGAATGTGACTTGCCTCTGAACCTACTACTCCCATGCCTTGTGGGAAAGGGCACATTAGGTCGTAATGAATCTTCCCAGTCACCTTTGTGACAATTTTACAGAGGTTGTGTGAGATCATCGCAGAGAACTCTTGGATGATGTTGTATGAACATGCACCTTAACTGTGCAAACCTTTCAGGCGATAAGGCAGACTCTGCCCTTGGGACTAACTCCCCAGCCCGCCAGTTCCACCAGTAGAACTGCAAGTACTTGGGCTAAACCCATGGTGTGCCTTTTCAGTGGCATCCACCCTTGTTGACTGTGCAGCTGCCCATTGAGCTTTTTCAGAGTTACAGGGGGAATGGTGGTTACATGAACCATTGTGAACAGCCACAAATCCCCTTTCCACCTTGAATCCTCACCCCTTTACACCCCCACAATATCTCATTAGTCTGCCATTGAGGGCAGACATGTAGCCTGTGAGAGAAACGTGTCCCATCTCTTGGGATGCTGGCAATTCACCACATCGGTCCACTGGACCCTAGTCTGCAAGGGAAGTCTATGCTTGCCGTTCTCAATTCCTCTTCCCTTTAGTAAGGTTAGACGAACCAATGTTTGCTCTTTGCAGCAGGAGAATCTTCCTCTTATGGGGAGGGAGCTGTGGAGTTGCTTCCTCAGAACTAGAGATGTGAGGGATGTTGCTGTTATTAGTTTGTGTTCCCAGGAAGAGCTTCTGTTCTGGTCCTTGAATTAATGAACATATTCTGCTGCAAGATGAAGTTCAAAATGCTGTCAGTGGCTTAAGATTGTGTGGTGTCCCTCAACTTACGCCCATAGTATCTTTAAAAAACATGACACAATATGGTGCAGTATTATAGGACCCCACACTTCTTGCAGTATTTTGTGAGGTATTGCTGTTATTCTCTCTTTATAACTGTTTTTGATAATTAGTAAGAAATTATGCCCTCGAAGCACAGTGTCCCTGGTATTAGGTATTTTTCAGAATGTGTACTAAATGATGTATTGAAAGCAATTCTGGTCAGTAAAATTGATGGACATGTGCTTTTATTTTTTAAAAACCGATTTTAAAAATGTTTCAGATTTAAAAAGTTTTTCTGGTTAGAAAAAAATAACAAAACTGGCTTACCATATCAATGCAATTATTTATGGGCTACTGTGTTCTCCATAAAGAACCCATGTGGGAAATGCTGCATTTCTAGGCACATTTACAACGACTATTGATAAGTGAATGGGTTTGAAAGGCAGTTTCAAATATGTTGGCACATAGTTATGAGCGAACAAGCATGATGCATGAAAAGAGGAGGCCCCACTAACGGTCAGCACTATGCTAACTGTACCTGATACCCGGAGGAAAGAGCTCAATCTAACAGTCAACAGGACAGATAGGGTGTTGAGAACATGGACACAGCTCAGGGGGTGAGTGTGGTGATGATTTCACTTTCACAAGTCAAAGAAGAAAGAAAACTTCAGGCAGGCACGAAAGCATGTTTCCTGAGCCTTGGGCACAGTGATTAATTTGTGCATGTGGTTGCAGTAGGGGGGCACCAGCATTAATTTCTGAGATCTCCGCCTTATTTTTCATCATCAGCATTTGACCCAGACAAAAGACGATGAGAAAGATAGGATAACAGTGACAAAGGGAGTAAACAGGAATGGAAAGGAATCTGTACAAATAGAAAAAAGACACCAAGTGGAGGGTGGTGTACGAAAGAGGCATGAGATGGAACTAGGCAGACTATCTAGTTAGCAGTTCATATATTTAGTAGTGCCAACTCAAGTTCCTAAAAAACACTTTGATTCACTCCACGTATTATTATATACCAATTAAGCGTTCTTTTGTCTCCAAGCCACTGACAGTGAATGGCATTGATACATTTATTTACTCACACTCTACACTGATCTCTCTCTCGCTCTCCTGCATGGCACTGCCAAATTGACTGAGCGGGTGGTAAACCAGTGCAATTGATGAAGCCTCAATCAGCAAGAGAATGAGGAGACCCTCTTCTCCAGATGTAGCATTCATAGCTTGATTAAAGCAACTTTTTCTGCACTGTGGTCTTCTAGTGCTGAAAACCAAAAAGTTGTATCTTAAAAACTCACATTGCCTGAGGCAAGGGTTGGTGTCATTTTCCATGTGTTGCTATCTAAGATGCAGTCGCTTTATTAAAGCATTGTTGAAATATTTACTGCCTCTGTTTGTCATTGTGTATGTGAGACTAATATAACTGAGAGAAACGGATAAGACCTGAGTGCACAGCTTCCCTGAGAAACCAGTTATGTCATGTGCTTGGCTGCCCAATCATCACTGCCCTTGGGTAGAGATGAGGCACTGCTTGTTAGCCGGAGTAGAACCCGGATTGGAGCTACAGGTGTCACTTGTAGTGGGTCAGACTCAGTCTCCCACACCGCAAGCGATTCTGCCACTTGAAATCTAGTAGTCTCATTAGAATAATGAGAGCCTACGCGACATGGCACTGCCAACGTTTGGTCAGGCTCTAATTTTCGGGTCCTCCTGAGTATCTCTGTCTCACTATATAAAAAAAAAGCCACCTCAGTGCTCTATATACGGAGATGTCCATGGTATTGAGGATTTCCTCCTCAGCTAAATAGGACATCCTATCTGATGATGGAGGTTGTTCAAGGTTGAACTCTAAACGAAAACCCCTATTTGGTGTGCCTTCTCTGAACAAATTCAACATCTATTATGGCGAATCTGCAACAGGTAGCAATTGCAGTCAATATGAGACAACCTCTCATTTATTAGCAAATGGCCTAACGGCCCAGGGGGATCCAATCACATTTGTGGTGGATGCCCATGCAGCTTATAGAACAGGAATTTTCTATTCTTGGATCACATTTCCAGCAGTTGGTGGGAACACAAACACATTTCATCACTATACACTTGCAAATGTACCTGGACAATACAGGGCATATTCATACATAGAAATACCTCTAATCAAGAACATAACAATTAGCTTGATGGCGTCCTATCCCACACAATTTTACCAGTTAGGTTAGGCCCTCTAATTAATGATGGTTCTACCTGGCGTTTATTGGCCACTTATACACCTCACTTTGCAGTAGCAAATTTATCAGTAGCTGAGGTTCATTGCTTATATACTGAATTGACAGCGATATACACACGAATAGTACAGTTGGTAATGCAAACATTAAGTACATACCCAGCACATGCTGCTCCAGCGCAACCACATGCAGTGATGCCAGGTATTAACCCTGTGACTGTACATTCAATTATGGGTAAAGTACCCGCCAAACGAGAGGAAACTCCATTTTGGTTAGCTCAAAAAATAAATGCACTGGAAGCGGTATTTCCCCATTCGGGACCTCAGGATAAACATAGAATTTTAACGATGTGCTTGCCATTTGGGATGGTCCCCACAGTAGATAACTGTAATACCCGGGGCACGGTATTTGCCACGCTCTATACTACCGCACACGGTACACCGACACTTGCCAATTTACCGGAAGTGTTGAAGCAAATTTAAGATGAATACGGGGCTGCCCTGGACTGGACTTGGGGATGCAATTAACGGGCAATTTTGCCACAGTGTCCTCAATTATTTTAAGTAATCTTGAAGGGGAAGCAGTTGCACTACAAGTGCGCACGCAGCTCTGTGATGAACGTCAACAGGATCAGGAACACGAGCTGCCATAGATTATGGCAGAGACCTATTCTAGCATTGGTCTAGATAGTCTATGGGCCAGACCAACTTAAGCACAATTTCAGGGCAAATCTAATAAAGATTTTTCCAAGCAAGCTCCTGAGGGCAACAAAAAACGCTAGGATAAAAACAACAGACTCCTAAAAAAGAATGGGGAGAATCTCTGCGTACGGAGAACCCACCAAATAGATTTAATCTCTGAAAAAGAGTTAACATAAAAATGCCTGATAGATATCAATATATTGATACACACCAATCTCATTCCTTTCAGGACACATTGGAAAAAAGCAGTGAGAGAGGTGGGCAATCAGACCGAAGAATAGAGTACGTGAACCTGAGACAGGAATCACAACGCACGTCAGAGGTTTCTGTTGAAAAGGAAGAGAAACCTCCCCAACAAAAACCCAATAAAAAAAATTTAAAAAAAGGTGGCAGCAGTTGCAGCACGACATGCCACTCAAAAAGAGGGTCCTTTTGAAGAACAGGAAGTGGGTACTAGTGCTGCTAGACAGCGGGGCAGAGGTCACAATAGTTCGCCGGAGTCTTCTAGAGCATCTGGAGGTGAAAGTAACTGATGACTTTCTACAAGTAGAAACTGCGGACATGTGATTCTCTACACCTGATAGGGTGTATAAAGTAATGCTACAGTTAGAAGGAAACATGAACGCACAATAGACACAATATTTTGGGATTGCCTGGTAAATATATATGATATCTTGTTGGCCAAACAAGATTGGCCACCTGAATTTGTCCGTACCTGCCCCTATGGGGATGAGGTTATAAACCTTCTTTCTCGCCCCTTGTTCTGGAGGAACTCACGGAATCCTACACCATCGACTGGGCATTGATGCAGGCATCTGCGTTATATTACAACCATGTAGAATGGGATAAAGAATCCCCCTACCACGTAATACATATTAAAAAATTAACCTCAGTATCCAATAAAACATGATGCGAAAGCACCTGTGAGAGAAATCCTCACACAACTACAGTACCAGAGCGTAATTGAACCCTGTGTCTCCCCAATTAATAATCCTTTATTCCCACTAGCTAAACCGGACCATTCATACAGAATAGTCTTAGACTACAGACATTTAAATAGTCATACACGCACATATGCTATACAAAACTCACACAGCACAGCACTAATGAACAACATAGTGCGCAAAAAAATACAAAACACTGGACATTTCCAATGGTTTCTTCTGCCAGAATATAGCACCTGAAAGTAGAGACTTAACAAGTTTCAGTGCACTACGCTCTCAGAAAAAAATCTGTTGTTTACCCCAGGGGTACAAGAACAGTCCAGGACTGTTTGCAGCTCATGTGACTGCAATTTTGCACGACATTGACCCTGAAGCAGTGTCCTATGTAGATGATACCTATCTTACAGATGATGAATTTCTACAACATTTAAGACGGGTAGCCCGCATTGTTGTGGGATTTGCTGAATTTGGCTACAAATTCAACTTAAAAAAAACAAAAATAGCCTTCCTCAGCGTCCTGTTTCTGGGATATGAGCTATCGAGTGAAGGGAAGAACCTATGCCACAATTCTTATAAAAGTGCATACAATTACAACCACCAAATACGATTTAAAAAACTCCAATCTCTTTTGGGTTTCCTAAATTTTGGCAGAATTTACATTCCAGATTATGCATCACGCATAAAACCCTTATATGACTTAATACATCCTGACTTCAAGTAAATTTTGGACAATCGAACACACACACATTCCAGAGACCTGCAGACAGACCTGCTTGCAGCACAGCATCTACACACAAGGGACAACAAAACGCACTTGGTCACCAAAGTAATTGCTAGCTCCATTGGTTTCACCTATGTGTCCTTTAATGAGGGTCAGACAGACCCGATAGCATACAAATCACATTTCTACTCAGCAGCAGAACAACGCTTTGCTCCCACTGAGAAAATTCACACTGCTGTTCAGATGGCTGTCATTAGAGAAATACCTCTAGCCCAGGGCAAACGCATTATCATCGTTTCTCCAATCCCAGACCTAGAGGCTGTCACAATAGCCAACGTTCCTAACACAAAAGCATTACATCCACGTTTGATCCAATGGGCCACGTCTTTGACAGCCACTGATGTAGATTACATTTTTGACCCAAAATTACAAACTCAGGAATTTTTGCAATACAAAATGGAAATATGCAGTTCCAGCAAACACACACTGCCTATTGAACAATATCATAGAGTCATGTACAACGATGGCTCTGCACAACCTGCAATTGGCACAAAGCACCAGTACTCTGCTGCTTGCACAGTCATAAGTGGCTACATGGAGGATAACACATTTTGTCCCCTACATACATTTACGCAAACCCTAGGGGATTGCACATCACAACTAGCAGAGCTGAAAGCTCTGGTGATGGCACTGTAACATATGGATCCTGCACAGCTCACGCTGATTGTGATTCGTACTATTGTGCCCAGTCCTTCAATGAATACCTGCATTACTGGCGCCAGAATGGGTTCAGAGATTCTAAAGACAACACCATTAAACACAGACTAATGTGGGGGGAAAGTAGCGGATCTGAAGGAAATGCTACCAAATGTCCATGTTGTACATACACTTGGACACCAGAGCATTGGAATACTCATGGCTGGGAATACACTGGCTGATGAAGCCGCAAAGTCAGCAGTTGCTACAGCCATGGTTGCTGCCCTAGCCCGCTCAGGAGCAATACCAGATGCAGACATATGGGCTGCCGTGAAAGCTACGGCTGATGGTACGCTCTATCCAAAATAATTTCCTGCTAAATATTCCTTGGAATGGGAGGCTGCCTAAATGCTGAAGTTAAGATAACAGGCGTAGGGGTTCAAAAGATTCCCACTAAAGATATAAAACCAGAGTTGAATAAAGCAGCGCATGAGGGGACAGCATCTGCCCATGCTGGTGTGGCGGCTACAATATCATTGCTACAAGCCCATTTTTGGTTGCCAGGCCTATACAAGGAGGCGAAGCAGTATGTCCTTTGTTGCGACATCTGCCAACAAATCGAAGTTTCCACTGCTAAGTGCCCACCGTAGACACCCCTCCTAATTTCTAACAAACCTTTACAATGTGTGTACTGGGACCATTGCGGTCCCCTAACACGGGACAGTGCATACAAATACATCATAGTTGCTGTTGACTCCTGCTCCAGATTTCTATGGGTGTGGCCACAACGCTCAGCTGACGCTCGGACTGTTATTAAAAATTTGCGAGTCTTTATCGGTACATATGCAGTTGAAGCTTTCCACCCGGACCAGGGTCCTCCTTTCCCCTCAAGGGCCTTCAGGGATGCCATGGCTTCATTGGGGGACCAACTTCCGTACTAGTCTCCATTTGATCCCGAGGAAAATAGTGTACTAGAGCGATTAAACCGTGATTTAAAGCAATCCTTAACAGCCAGACTCTTAGCAACAGGTCGTAGTTGGCTTAACCACATGTATGGAGTCCAGAGAGCACTTACCAATCTGCGTAGAAGGTCCTGGGGGGATGGGGGTCATACTTCATTTGAGTGCCTGTTCAGAACTCAAATGTATGTTCCAGATCTTGAAGGTCCTGGTGTGGAGGCGGCCGATACACCCTTTGACATAAATGAACATGTCACTGTCTTACAGGAATTACAGCAGTTCCACGATGACAACTCTTCTGCCAGTGCTGCCTCCATAGGAATTGATGATGTACCTATAACGCCTACCGGCTGGATTCCTAGAGTGGGGGATCTAGTACGTGAAAAAGTTGCTATGAAAAAGGAACTTGGCCCTTCTTATTGTGCACCGGTCGCAGTTTTGGCAATACACGGTACCAGAACGGTCATTCTACCACCGTTGGCAGGTGCCAAGAAAATCGTTTTGTCTCCATCAACAATGTCAAATTACACCATGTGGCCGATCCTGCACAGCCGATCAAAAGGAACAGCCAATAGTTCCTGAATCCCTCTCACTACCGGTCAAGAAGTTCCTCTACAAGTTGTAAGCAGCAACACTGACACCTCTCCGAGCTTTAGGAGGGTGGAAAATGATCTTGCATTGGTTCCACTGACATCAAATAATATGGAAATTACTGATCGATTTGACACAACTTCGACACAGATGGATGGTGTTATTTATTCTGTGCCACTGTGGGAAACACCAACTCCACAAACGAACACAGCTCCAGTTTTTGTACAGACTGCTTCTGGACACTTTGCCAACATCAACAATGACTTTTCGGACTCATTCGCCTTTTCGACACCTGAACTGTCAAAACCACGTAAGCTGATAAATTGTCTTAAAGTAACTTACTTCATTCTTCCATGGAACTATCTGTGGCTTTCCTTGACTGTACTAGCTTTTCTGCTTTGGATTGTGTTTGTCATCACATTCTTTTTGTTATTAAATGGTTATTTTCTTCCTGAAAAATCAACAGTTGAACTGGTGGATGAGGTCCTAAAACCACGTTTTTCTTCTCACAAGGTCCGCAGAGACTCGTCTTTTGTGAACATTTTCGCTATACCAATTCCTGATGGGATTGTTTGGGATAAAGTAACATTTGATGTATATGGTCATACGGAGGTCATTCAAATACCATATGTGTTTAAAATTTCAATGAACAATATAATAATACCCGAGGTTGTTTCTGATGATTGGGATGTGAAAACAGTTGATTCTATGATGACTGAATTGCAGCATTATACTGTATTTGAAAACAGATGTTTATCAATCTAAAGAGAATTATGGAGATAAGTTTTGCTATCATTATTATGGGCACCATTTCATCTACAGAGCAAGGAGCCCAAAGACTGTTTTTAGTTATACACAATGGGAACATTGTCCGACTCCACCGCAATGGAGTTCTAAAACGTATTCTGAAAAGTTTACATATTTTTTGGGGCACGATGTTAAAAATGCGGAGTCGTATTATTTCAAATTGCCACCTACAGAAACATATGCATATTATTGGCAAATACGAAATTTATATATTCGGATTCCTTTGTTTCCCGGTTGACTATAGAAGGCTATGAATATTGGCTGAAGTAGACTGACTTGTGTGGGGAACTAGACATTGGCAAATACGGGGGAAGGAAGCTTTATTTAGAGCATGCCTGGTACCTGTTCAAATGATGTTTTTAAATGAAACTGTACAACAAACGAGTTGTTTAGGCGTAGCAAATATTAAGGAATTGAACACGCCCAGTATACTATCCCCTGCAAAATTTTATAAATGGCAGAAATATATAAATGCAACTGAAGTTCAGCTCGATGAATGGGTCCAGAATGGCACATTTAATGTTTCACTGACACGTCCTGGCGGGTGGTTATTGTAGCCAGTAGATACCAATGGGTGTGACAAATGTTTTGTCAACTCCTCGGGGCGTTTTAGAACAAGTAGGCCAAACCCTCGCTATATATCGTCCGAACATGCAGGTATAGTTACAACATACAGTGTAGGGAAACTATGCCAGCAATGGTTAAAGACTTTCTCACTAGACGTGGTTAAAGAACACCTCAGTCTCCTGTCTAATAACACGACTTACAGGACTTCCTGTTATTCCCCAGAAAACAACGTAGAAAATGCTTCTTTTACGAAGCATATAATGAAATTTGAAAACTTTCCCAACAAGAAGCTGTTGCCCGGTTAAGGCAAATAAACCAGGAAAATTTAAAGAAGGCAGTAGCTTTTGTAGATAATGGGATTAACACCCTGTCCGGTTGGATATACACCCTAAATAACATCATCTCTTCTGCTATAGACATTATTCAAACAGATATGTCTTCCTTACATCATGGAGAGAGTCAGCTATGGTCCATTATGCAGTTGGGTTTGACACTTCAAACACTGAAGGCGGTCGCGTTCCCTGGCAATATGTCAGCGCAAGGGAAATATTTTCTTCTTTTAATTTAACACGACAACAACAACTAATGGCTAAGAAAGAAGCGACTTACGTCACGTTAAACATCGAAAAATTTGAAATGTTGCTTTTTACTGTACTGAAATACCCTCTGCTGAGTGGTTAATACACAGGGTCATTAATCTGTTTATTTCCACACTACAATTCACATCCTGTTTAAAACACTTTCTGGTAGGCAGATACGAAAAACTGTGAGATAGTTACATCCATGAGGTTTGGGAGCTACGCTTCGCATACAAATGTCTCAGTGGCATGAAAGAAGTCTTTCTTAGTGGTAATGAATGCAAGATTTCTGTCAGCCAGTCGATGGTTGGTAAACAGCTGTCCTTGCATGGGGCGTGTAACACGTCTGCAGCGAACTTGGCTTGTTATCTGAAGGGAGTTCCAGTCCCCTGGATTAGGCCTACGTTCCAGGTGCTCTCAAACAGCTGTGTTCTCCTTAATGGTGAAGACTGTTGTGGGATGCGACCTGGAATAGTTTGTTGTTTCGGTCTCTAAGATTGTTACATGCTGCTGGAATGTACTTTTTCCTCCCACTGAAATAAAAGAGGTAGCAGACATTTGGCCTCATATTTCTACTTCTAATGTAGATTTTGACAAGTTGCGAAGACTCGAGGCTTTATTGTTTCAAAAACATGTGGCTCTTACATCTGCATGCAAGACCTACGCACTTAAGGTGGCAAAGTCATCAGCGGAGATACAGTCCCTTTTAAGTACCAACTTTCCGAGACACTTTGGTGAACTCGTGGCAAATTTCTTTAAGGCTGTTGGTTCTGGTTTCGTTCACACCTTCTCCTCCATATTCGGTTTAATACCATCAGCCATCCACTCTATAGTCTCCAGTATTTTCAGGGGATTTCCAATAACTTTGGCTATAATAGTTGGCGTTTTGCTGTTGCTATTTTTTATGCGCAAAGGCTGTCCTGCTGCAACAAGGAGGAATGAAAGCGCTCCCATCAGCGCAGCTGTGTCGTGAACGCAATATTCAGTATTTTTAGACAACACCCCTGGAGCAATTGGAATGTGACTGGTCCCGGTCATTCAGACTGGTTTTACATTGTGTGCAGCCCGGTTTCGGTGCCTCTGGTGCTCTTTGGAACATGCACTGGAAGTTTGTCTTTCTACGCAGTGCTTACTTTCTTTGGATGCTGATCTGTTGATGTTCTCGCTGAGGCCTTGATGGTGCGTTTGGTACGGGAAGCTACTTATGAGTTGCCCTTCCTGGAGGATGTGGCTCTTGACACATCATTGGGCACACCACAGGAATGCCGCCTTGGCTGAGGCTCAGGCTACGGAAAACGACTGCTCCTTGGTCCTTCTCGGCGATGGCTTTCCAACTTTAACACCTGCCGAAGTTGAAGATTTCCTGTCCTCTATTTTCCCAGAATCGATCGGAAATTCTAAAAATAACTCTAAAACAAATTTCTTGAAATTCGGTCCCTTTTATGCCACATGTTAACAGTTTTAAATTGTCTTTTTATAAGCTCATGTGTCCTTTTAGCTCATCATTATTGACATTTTTACATATATATCTTAGGTTGAGCTTAGTAGCTTTAGGCTTTGAACCACTTTCAACCGACAAGGGGAGGGGGTTGTGTAACCATTTTAGTTATAGCTTCATGCTTGTTATTTTAACATACTAGGCCTGCCTCTGTGCAGTTTAACCTATATATAATTTATTCGGTTTTGCTTTATTATTGTTACAGGAGCCACTTTTACGGTCTTGTTTTATTTTCTCGCTGTCTGACTATTTTTGCTTAGGCCAGCACTCTGTTCTCAAACAAGACATTGTTGCTCACTCTGTGGTTCTTCCAAGGCTGCAGTAAGATAGGTTGCAGGTGAACGTGGTAAAGGTTTAGTCTCTGACATTCATAGAAAAAACACGTAGGGAGATTTTCTCAGAACATCAGCTGTTTTATTATAAAAACACTTCCCTGTCTTTTACACATTAGAGGGAGATTCCAGCCTGAGAACCACGACTGTATGCTGATTGCCGAATGCTTCCCTACAGCTGTTTTACAGACTTCAGGCCTTTGCTCAAGTATGGGGGATGATGTCTTCCCAGGGGGGATCCTGAAAGGCAGAATTAGAGCTTAACACGCTGTGCTCTATCATAGCTTAGGTAGGAATTAGTCTGTTGACTCTTGTGACAATATGGTAGCATTATTTTTATGTTTTACTCTCCTTGTCACAATTGTAATCTTCTCATGCTGTATTGTCCTGGTTATTGCAGTCCACGCTTTACTATTTACGAAGCAGTCGCTTTATTAAAGCATTATTGAAATATATACTGCCTCTGTTTGTCATTGTGTATGTGAGACTAATATAACTGAGAGAAACGGATAAGACCTGAGTGACCTCGGCTTCCCTTAGAAACCAGTTATGTCATTCGCTCGGCTGCCCAATCATCCCTGCCCTTGGGAAGAGATGAAGCACTGCTAGTTAGCCAGAGCAGAACCTAGATTGGAGTGACAGGTGTCACCTCTAGTGGGTCAGACTCAGACTTCAACACCGCAGGCGATTCTGCCACTCGAAATCCTGTAGGCTCATTAGAATGAGAGCCTATGTGACAGTAAGAAATGGCTTCTTGATGTTTTCTAATACTTATTAATTCTTGCCAAATATTTATGTCTTTTGTTGGTACTCCATTTATTAATACAACTAAAGGTTCTTCTAATTTGCGCTGGACTCCTAGATTTGTTTTTTTTTGTGATAATTTAATAGAAGAAAAAATTGTTTTACTTTTAGTGCACACGCTCATTTCTGAGGTTGAAAGATTTTGGTTGTATTCTAATAATGGTTTTAAAAGGATGTACAGCGTGTATTCATATATTTTCATATAAATCAAGATTCCTTAATCCTTAAGGTATAGGATACATTTCCAAATTGTTATGAATTGCATGCAAAGACATAAAGTTACAGTCCAGTTTTGCAAGGCAGTAACTACACACAATTTGATAATCACAAACATCATAACTGTTTTTTACAGTGGGATAATTATCTTGTTTTCTCCATCTGTCATCATTTTCAGTTTTTCTCAAGCAGATCAATAATTTTAGTTTGTTTCTCCTAAGGAGTTCTTGTGCAGCAAATATGTATTTTATTTAGTATTTCAGATTGTTTCTTGAAATTCCAGGATATCCATTTGATAAGTCTCTAAGTTTAGGAATGTATTTTCAGATGGATTGTGGGTGTAAACAACATTTGGGCAGGCATATAAGTATTGAGATTGTATTTAGTGTGCAATAGAGTAGACGTCTGTTGGATTTAAGTGAAGTAGAGCATTATTAGATTAGAACTAGTCTGTTGATGTGCCTTTAACAAAGTATAATGTGTATACAAGTGTTCTTATTGTTGAATGATGAGTGGGAAGCATTTCAATGTGTTAGAATGTAGAACTGGACATCTCATTTGCAAGGCAAGCTAAGGAATGCCCTTGCAACTTAGTAATGTTCCTAAGTAAGCAAGTGTCCAAATGTAAAACTTTAATTTTACTTTGGAATAGTGTTTTTTAAGAATTTAGCAAGAAAGGTCTGCAGTTTCAGGATGGATATATTTTTTAATATTGCACATAGAAGTACAATTCCATTCATACACTGTTTTCCTTCTTTAATGAAAATCATCTTCAGACAGCTGTGTATTTTTTTCTAACCCTCCCATAATACTTCATAACAAGTGTCCTTCATCGGTCACATATAGGACCCCATTAGTATATTGGTGGTAAGTCTTTTGATAAACGTATGGGTCAGTGCTGGATGCATGTCTCCAAGTCCCTCTAAAATTATTACAAACGTTTAGTCTTCTAAGATCCTTGTTACACAGCTTAAGTATATTTTATTTTTTAATTAAATGTGCCATGTTTTTCATCTGATTTACAATTAAAATGAACTATTTTCTTTGAACTATGAAAGCTTTTTCAACAAAATCATGAGCACATTGTTTCTGTATCCGTTCATCAGTCTTTTTAAGGGAATTTTTAGAAGTAAATTATCAAGTACGCAATTTTTTAAATGTTTAAATATAATATTTATAATGGACTCCATTCCTGTATGAGTACACAGTGTAATTAAAGGGTCCTTTTTGGGGTTGTACCCATGGTCAGCAAACATTTTAGTTGTCTGTTAAGAACTTTTTGCCACTTCCATTCTTGTAATTTGTAGTCAGGTGTTAATAAAATGCAAATATCTAGGAATTCTCTTACTGGTATTGTTTTTTTCAGTCGACCTTCCCCTTTTGCTGGTGTGTTTATCGTTTCTCTTCTCTCTCATGAGTATATATTTTTTTTTCCTGGGTAATATTTGGTTGGCATGATGTAAAATATACAGAACTTGTTTGTAAAAAAAAAGAAAGAAAAAGAAACAGTCCTGGGAAGGATAATATGAACAGAAATTGCCTAGTTTTGTACTGTTAAATAGTAATTTAATTTCTTAAGAGCAGTAGATATTGGTATTTGCCTGCAGTATTTATAAATATTGTACACCAAAAGTCCTATTAGTAAAATGTTGTGCAATATCTAGCTTTAGAAATCCACTTTTGCTGTATTCCAATAGAGTGCCTATGGTGGTATACTACATTTAGTAGTAAAGGACTCTCTATCTAATAGAGGTTTCTAGCTGCAGATTCCTTACCTTAGAATTATCCCCATGCATCAGAAAGGATTGGGAAATTTTTCATGAGTAGTAGCCCTGTGCGCCAGTAGGTAGGGGCATTTGGCTCAGTGTGGCATAGTTCACACCAGAAGTGACATTCATGATGCCTATATACACACCATCCAGACACGCTGGCATCATTACTTTACTTACCACGCCAGTCAGCACAGATCCAGAGAAGAGCTATCCGTAGTCATTTTTTGGACTAGCTTTTTTTGACTTTTGTCACTGTCTTCATGTGGTTTTCAATCCAGGCGTGGCAGGGATGTCATCCAGGAAGGCTAGTTTCAAGCGCTGTGGCCCCTATCACCGATTGATGCTGGTGACAGACTTGCATCTTATATGCCTCTTGTGCCTCGAACTCAATCACAACCGAAGTCCTGTGCCGATAGCCATGTCATGAACCCAAAGGCCTTTAGGGCCTTAAGCTCTTGGTGGCTCGATGTGCAACGCCACAGTGATCAAGATCCCTGCCGAGAGGATTGTCCTGGGATTGGTTGCGGAGCCCTTGATCTTCGTCCCACTCGAAGTCGTCGAGTCACTCAGGTAAGTCCCATCAAAGGAAGAAGAAAACAACCAAAAGGTCTTCAACTTCACCTCATCCATCGGCTGACAAGACAACAGTGTCACTCATCAAGGGCTGGCTCTGCAGTTGAGCCAGAACCTGGGCCAACTCTGCGTCTCCCAGAGTTTCTGGGGAGCCGAAGCAACCCCTGCCCAACTCAGTTTTATGAGGCCATGCATCTCAAAGTTGGGCGGTCTATTCCCTCTGGCGTGCCTTCGGGCCCTGAGGGTTCGGAAGGGGCCTATTCTGGCTCTGCACTGGCAGCTTCGGCCCAGGCTGCAGTCAGGCCCCAGGATCTGGACCGACGCTGGTCATGCCTTGTCGACTTTCCCTAACTCTGGTCCCGATGTGGACGCTCCCTGCGTCACCCCCATTCTCATCCCGTACTCTGATACTGAGCTGGAAGAGCGTTGACCAATGCGGATTCAGGTACCGACTTGAGCCATACCTTTCAGGTTTAGCTTCATGGAGAAATGTGGGGTGGGAGGGGGGTGTCACTGGCCCCTGAAGAATACCAGCCTTATCAGACGATGGACTGGTGTGAAGATCTGGTTGAGGCCAGTATACTGGACACTTCTTTATGTATGGGCCTGCTTTCTCCAGCTACTGTGGCAATGGAGGAGGAAGGTAATTTTCAGTTGCCATCTGTGGCAGTCATGAGAAGACTGAGGTGCTGCAACCAGGAGTGTCCCCTTCGGAACTGCTACTCACGTTCACTGAAGCCCTCACGGATGTCCTGCTTGGGACCTGGACAAAGCCCATATAGGATGATTGCCTGCTGCCACCGCCCGCTCCAGGGGACCCAGATATCCTCATGCAGACCCTTGGTGGTCCAAACCTCTACATCTTAAGTAAATCCTGGTGCATTTCCTACCAAACCCACAAAAACGGAATCCCAATAGGCTGGACACTTTTGGGAAGACGATGTTTTCTTCCACCAACCTTTTGGGTTGCTATTTCCACGCTGTGAGGTATACAGTTGCACAGGTACTGCCAAAGGCCCCGGAGGAGGCCAGGCTTTACTCTCCCAGGCTGTTGCTGATGGGAGAGATGCAGCTAAGTTCACTATAAGATGACTGGAAACCACTGACTCACTAGGCGGAGCTGTTTCATCAATGGTGGCCTTATGGCACCTGGTTGAGAACAACTGGCTTTGCTGGAGGTGGACGAGTGTCACTCATGGACATGCCCTTTAATGGCTCCTGTCTCTTTGGGGGCTAGGCGGATGCAGCGCTGGAGCACTTTAAGGATAGCAGGACTACAGCTAGGTCTTTGGGCCTTTTCATGGCCCCTCGTCACCCACAATATGCCTTTTGCTCCGTTTGTGGCTACGGAAGGTGCTTCCAACCTCACCTCTACCTTTTGAGCCACTGTGCTCTGTATGCGCCCCAGGCTCTGCATGGCTGAGGCCGCAGTACCCACAGACCCAGTGGATTGGGCAGCCAGTGGTCAGGCCAGTCCACCACCCCCCTGGCAGCCGCAACCTCCAAACCCTCCTAATCTTCCCTATTACCATCTTGGGCACCCAGTTGGCAGCAGGATTTGCCGTTACCTGCCCCACGGGCAGTGCATAGCATTGGACAGGTGGATTTGCAGATTTTCCAAAGGGGCTACTTCCTCCCCTTCGTGAACACCTCTACCCCTATGCTACCAACCTACGGCAGGCTGCCAGAGGATCACCTATCCCTTCTCGACTAGGAAGTCACAGCTCTCTTGGCCAAGGGAGCCACAGAGAGGGTGCCGATGCCAGAAGTAGGTAGTGGTCGCTATTCCCACTTGTTTCTTAGGCCGAAGAAGGATGGAGGCCTTCGTCCTATCCTAGACCTGCGCCCTCTCAACTTCTTTCTCAAGAAGGAAAAGTTAAAGATGCTCATGCTAGCTCAGGTCCAGTCTTGTTAGCCCTCAATCCGGGAGACTGGATAGTAGTATTGAACTTGCAGGATGCATACTGTCATATTCCTGTTGTGCCTGCCCATAGCCGCTACCTGCTGTTCATGATGGGCCACAAGCACTTTCAGTTAGTTGTGCTCCCCTTTGGCCTTACCAGTGCGCCCTCCGGTGTTCAAGGTGATGGCAGTGGTTAAAGCTCATCCACAGAGATCGGGGTGCCAGCCTTCCCCTATCTCGATGACTGTTGAAGGCTGTTGTGTCTCACCTCCAGAGTACGGCAGACCTCCTTCACTCACTGGGGTTCACTATAGACGTGTTCAAGTCACACCTGACTCAGTGGCTCCCCTTTATCAGAGCTGTTCTGGACACAGTGCTGTTTTGCGCTTATCCTCCCGAACAGTGAGTCCAGAATAGTCAAGCTATGATACCGATGTTTTAAGCCTTCATCCTGGACTGACTCTGAGGCTGCTGGGCCTCATGGTCTCCTGCATCCTGCTTGTAACAGATGCCCGCAGGCAGATTGTGACTCTGCTGTGGGACCTGAAGTTCCAGTGGCCGCAGCACCATCCAATATGGTTGGAACGTCAGGGCATATCCCTGGTGGTTCATCATTTGATGAGCTCTCGGAACACCAGACCAGATGAACTCAGTCACAGGTACTTAGCGGATCATGAATGGCATCTCCATCCAGAGATGGTGCAAGGTCTCTTTCAGCAATGTGGAGGGCCTTGGTTAGATCTGTTTGCTACTGCCAAGAATGTGCAATGTCAGCAGTTTTGCTTGCTGGAGTTTTCAAGGTGGCTCTCACTCAAAGACCCTTTTCGTCTCAAGTGGAGCTCAGGCCTGTACGCCTTTTCGCCCATACCACTTACGCCCAGAGTTCTCAAGAAGATCAAGAATGGCCAGTCCCAAGTCATCCTTGTGGCTCTGGACTGGGCACAGAGCGTTTGGTATCCCGAGCTGTTGAGCATGGCCATCGACCCTCGGATCAGGCTTCCCCTTTGGGAGGATCCTCCACCTGAACCGGTCAACTCTTCGTCTTCTTGCATGGAGATTCAGTGGCATTTGACAGCCAACAACCTTACTTCCGAAGTCTGTGTTATCATGGCAGCCAGACGTCTCTCCACCAAGAGGATATACGCATGCCGTTGCCAAAAATGTGTGGCATGATTTTCGGAAAACAAATTAATCCCCTTTCTGCCCCCTCTTCTCAGGTTCTTCTTTTTACTCTTTTTACTTTCTATTACGCAGCAGAGCTGAAGGGCTATCTCTTAACTATATCTGTTTTTTTTGGTGGTTGCCAGATCAGCCATCTCTCTTTGTATCCCCTTTTGTAGGGTCTCCAACATATGTTCCCTCCTTGACTCTTTATCATGCCTCAGTGGGACCTCAAACTTGTTTTAGCTTTCCTGATGTGCACTCCTTTTGAGCCAATCCATAATTGTCCTCTCTGGCTGCTTACCATCAAGGCAGCATTCCTACTGGTGATAACATCTGCCCAGCGGGTCAGCGAACTTCAGGTTTTATCATCCAAGCCGCCTTACCTCACATTCTATGTGGGCAAACTGGTGCTTAGCACAAAAACGTCCTTTCTTCTGAAAGTGGTCACTCCCTTTCACGTAGGCCAGTCCTACCTTGACAGCACACAAGAGTTACAGGTGGATAACCATCTCTTCATGGGGTATGTCGGAGCGAAGAATGGACCAGCCATGCAGAAGCGGACCATCTCCAGATGGATCGTCCTCTGTATAAAGATTTGATATGCAATGGCCAAGAAGCAACCCCCGGAGGACTTAGGAGCTCATCCCACCGGATCTAAAACTGTGACCACTGCGTTAGCACACAGTGTTCCAGTCCTGGACATCTTCCAGGCAGCAACATGGGTCTCACTGCAAATGTTTATTAAACACTACTGCCTGGAAGTTCAGGTCCGCCTGGAAGGGCTTTTTGCCCGATTGGTCCTGCAGGACTTCTTCGTCTGAAATTTGTCCGCAGCCACACCTCCGGAGATAAAATTGCTTGGGTATCTATTCTAAGGTAAAGAATCTGTGACTCGAAGTCTCTATTAGATGAACGAGTTACTTACCTTCGTTAACGCCTTATCTGGTAGAGACTACCACCAGGGTAAATGTGGCGGTTCCACCACCAACAGGCTGGCAGTGCAGACAATGAGTGTGGCAGGTGGGCTCTGCCAACCTGCCACATCTCCACTCATACCGCCCTGGCGGTCGGAACCGCCAGGCTGGAGATGATCTCGACCCTGCAGTCCACAGAAGACCACCGATGGTATTAAGAGCCAGCTTTCCACCATGGTTTCCGCGGCAGTAGCACTGCCACGAAAACCATGGCGGAAAGGCTACCGGTGACAGGTTATTTCTTCCCTGTCACTGGCGTCCCCCCCCCTTAGCAAGCACTAGATCCCCCAACCCCCCCCTCTTCAGCCACAGTGCCCTCCTCCCCCACCCCTTTCAGCCACAGCGCTCCCTCCCCCATACATGCACACAGACACTGACACTCGCCACGCATGCACTCATCATCATCATCATATATAACTTTATTTCGGCTATAAGCCATAAAAGTAGACAATACAAGACATAACATGATTAAGAGACATAGCACTTTAAACATTTTTAGAATGTATAGACAACATTGTTTTTAAACATTTTTGTTTTTACAAAATCTCAAGACGTGTAAAAATATTAGATCGTTAAAATTTAGCTTCAATTAATTAAAATTTATCAAACTAATTAAATATAATCTAAAACCAAATTATTGGAAGCACGTGATTATCAGAGTTCTAGTTCGTGTCTCCTATGTATTTTACAAGAACCTTGCCACTGAGTGACCAATTTTATCATTTGTCTCTGTTATCTGGGATAGAAGGGGGAAATTTCATAATTTACTTTTTTTAAAACCCTAGATAAATAGTGAGGTCACAGATTTATAAAACATACAGATCATCATTATTCTTTAAAACTAAGAATCCAGACCGTTTAGGTTTTAGGTTCATCCGGTTAAGAACTGATATATTAAGTAAATATAGTCTAAAGCCAATGTATTAAATTTACACATTTATAATAGTTCTTTTGTTCTTATTAACCATGCACTTCGCAGGTATCCCACCACAGAAAAAACTATTTTATCATTTGTATCAGTTGTTAGGAGTCGTAATGCCGTGTTCCATTCCCTTATCCCAATTGCCCTACATAATGGAGCAATCCACTTTTTCCTAGGTACCAAATATCTAGGGCAGAAAAACATAAAGTGCGCGAGTGTCTCTTTTGTCTTTTGACAATGATGGCAGTATATTGAATTGCAGTCCTCCGGTCTCCAGTGCGCTGTAAATGACTTGAGCGGAAGAGTCCCTAGTCTAAATTTAATGAATAGTGTTTTGGTATATGGAGGATTTACATTATCCATATAGGCCTCAAACTTGGGACTGCATTTGTGATCTAAGAACTGCAAAGTCAGACTACCATGATTTTTTAGCCAAATTTGGGTCAGAATGTTCTCCCAGTAGCACCTTTTTACACGTTCCTTTGTTTCCTTTGTCAAATTGTGGGGAGCACTCCACACCTCCTCCATTTTGAGAAATTTACACGTGTCTCTAATGTGTCTGAACCAAGGGATCTTTAGTACGCTGTCATTTACAAGAAATTCATCTAATGCTTTATGGAGAGTAGACCGGTCCTCTGAGGTCCAAAGATTAATCCAATACATTAGGGGTCTTAATGCAATTTCATTGTGTATTTCATTTAGGGCTAAGTCAAATCTGAGCGGAGTGAGAGGGGTGCTCATCGGCAACTTTAGGAAGTTTCGAATGAACCGGTTTTCTACAGTGGTCAGACACCTAGAGTTGGTATGACCCCAAAGCTCAGCACCATAAATTGAGGCCGCTACTGCCACTGCTTTGTAGACGGTGATGGCAGGTGATATCTCCCCTTCACAAGTATTAGCTATTTTCTTAGCTATCACTATAGACCTTTGCCTAAGTGCTGTCAGACTCTTCTTAATCTGTGCCGACCAGCGTTGGTCGTCACTTAACCTAATCCCCAAATAATCAAATTGTCTGACTCTCTCCACTGGTTGGCCTGCTATCGTCATTTTTCCCCTAAATAGTTTGTGTGGGTTAAAGGCCATAAACTTAGATTTTGTTAGATTAATTTCAAGTCCTCTGTTGGAGCAAAAATTATAAAAGGTGTCCAATTCATTTTGCAAGCCCATAGGTGTTCTTGAGATTAATAAGGTGTCATCGGCGAACATTAAAATAGGGACCGGGGTTCCAGCTAATCTGGGGGCATCATGATTACAGTGTAGCAATTGGTCCACAGCACCGTTTATGTAGAGATTAAATAGTGTTGGTGCCAAGATGCAACCCTGCCTAACCCCTCTATTGACGGGTATGGCTTCCGTTAGGTCGTCACTATCTGACCAACGTATATGAGCATAAGTCCCTTCATGGAGATATCTAATCAGTCTTAGTAGTTCGCTATTGGGTTGATAACTCTCCATAACTTCCCATAGTGTATCCCGAGGTACCATGTCAAAGGCAGCTTTTAAGTCAATAGCACTCATTCACCTACACTTACATACACGCATCCATACACTCATTCACAACATTCATACACGCATTCAAGCATGCATACTCATACCAATCCAAACATACATACTCACACGCATACACACTTACATGCAGACACTCACTCACTTCAACATTCAGACATGGATATAACCACACATACACACCTTCATGCATACACGTAGACACCACACACACACAACACGCCCCCACCCTCCCACCTCCCTCCCCTGTCAGACGATCACCTTACCTGCTCCGGGGAGAAGGTCATCCGGCAGGGAACGGGAAGGGGCGCTTCCTCCGCCAGCAGCACCCCGCCAGCAGGACACCGCCAGTCCGTATTATACCCATAATATGGCAGGCGATGTCCTACTGGCTGGGCCGGTGGTAGAACTGCTAGAGCGCCTCCGCCCGCCAGCATGACTGCTGCTGGATTTCCACCCAAAGTGTGGCAGAAATCCAGCAATACCCGTAATATGGTGGGCGGGAGATCCCCAGCACTGGTGCTCTCCTGGCGCCCACAGCTTTGGTGGTCTTCATGGAAGACTGCCAAAGTTGGAATGAGGGCCTATATCTAGCTGCAGAGCCCTTAACGAACACACCCATCCTCCTCACTCTGCAAATGGATTTCTAGGGACAGAGCTTCTTCCTTTTTAGAGTCCTAGTTATCTACACTAGTGGTCAGTGTTCTTTGTGACTCTGCGCCTGGCATGGAAAGTTGCAAAAAGAAACCAGTGTCAGAAAGCCTGTGTGGCGCCTATATAAGCACTGCAAACGTCACTTCTGGTGCAGGTACCACCACCACGTGGAGCCAAAGATGCAAGTTATAGTTATCTTATGGCACAAGTTATAGTTTCTTGAAATACCTTTAACTATAAGAGATGAATTTCTATGGTTTTGTGCATGTAAAATCGAACATAACTATAATGTGGACACAGGGCCTAGCCTGGCATTGTGCTGCCCCCAACCAAGCTTGCCTCCTGCCCCTCCTCCTCCTCCTTGCCGTCCACGTTCATGTCCCTGCTCTCTCATTACAGCCCGTTGTTCTGACACTGCCGTTCCTGCCTGCCCTGAACCGTTAGTTAGCTGCCCCATCCTCCTCCTCCCTACCCTCTGTTGTCCAAGTCCGTGCACCAGCCCCCTCCCTCCATTTAGCTTGATGTCCCAACCCACTCCTTCTGCCCTTCGTTGCCCAATTCTATGCCCCATCATTGCCCTCCTGCTCATTCTATGTGCTTAGCTTGCTGCCTCTAACCTCCTTCCTTTGTCCTCCAATGTCTGTGTGCATGCCTCTGTTCCCTCCTTATTCCCACCATGTTCCATGGATCTGCCACTCTTATCTACTCTAAGTGCTCTGTTTAGTTGCTACTGCCCTTCCCAACTGCCTAGAGTGGTCAGATGGCTGCCACCTGTCACTGCTAACCTGCTTCTGCGAGATCCACACCCCTATCCCGTCCTTCCTGTCTTCTGTGGTCCATTTTGCTGCCACTCTCTTCTGCCCTTCATTTTCTGTTGTGCATCAACTGCTCCTCCTGCGTGGTCTGTTGTAAAGACCCTTCCCCTGCCCTCTCTTGTCTGTGTCCAGCCCCTAATCCTCTCTTCTGTCCTCCATGGTCCTTTGTCCATGCCCCTGCTCGCTCCCTCTTGCCCAAGGCATTATGCTGCCACTACCCCTTCTGCTTGCCCCATTTTATCAGCTTTCTGCCCTACGCGCCCAACCTTCCCTCCGTTGCTTCTGTTTATGCCGTTATAATCTCACTGTTGCCCTCCAAGATGTGTTGTGCTTCCAGTGCCTATCCCGCTTGCCCTCCATGGTCAGCATGCTACTCCTGCCCGGCCTTCTTGCCCCTTGCCTTCCATTTTCCATGTGCAGGCCCCTATCCCCTCCCCCCTGCCTTTTCTGGTCTGTTGTTGTGCCCCTGTACCCTCCCGCCTGCCCTTCATGGGCTTTTATGCTGCAAATGTCCCTCCTGTCAGTCCGGTATGGTCAGCTTGCTGCCCTTGCCTTTTTCCCCTCTGCTCTCTGATGTCCATGGGCATGGCCTTGTCCCCTCCCAGTTGCTTTCCATGGTCTGTTGTGCTGCACTGCTGGCCAGCTGGCCCTTTGTGGTGTATTGTGCTGCTGCAACCCCTGACTTCTGCCCTGTAAGGTAAGTTTGGTGCCCTGTCCATCTCCTTCTGCCCTCTGTTATCCAAGTCCATTCCTCCTGCCTTTCGTGATCCAATGTACCAAGCTTGCCAACATTTTGAACTTGGTAAGGGGGAGATTTAAAAGGAAACACAGGGGAATTTATTTTCCCTGTTGACTTACGTTGAAAAAGAGATTTTAGTAAGAAGACAGATAAAATAAAGCCCTTTCAGGCTAAAAACATCATGGGTCTCCTGTCTGAATCGGGTCTTTTGGCATGTGTGTATACTGCCACTGCTTCCTTCTACCCTCAATGGCCTCTTATATTGCCACAGTGTCACTTGCCTATCCTGCATGGTTGGTTTGTTGTCTCTTTGCCCTGCCCCTTAAGGTTCATTGTGCTGCCACTTCCCATCCTGCCTGCTCAGCGTGGTCAACATGTTGGCTCTGCACCCTCCTCCCTGGCCCCATTGTCTGTGCCCCTGATCTCTGCCTCCTCACAGTATTCCAATGAATTAATTGCTAACATTCTATATTTATTACAAAGGTGTGCATGCCTGGTGTAGTGCTGATGTAATTAAAACTGCAATACCTAAAGCATTTCCTTTACAAATTATGAAATTGAGAGGGTCTTATTTCAATTGAAATTATGGCTAGTGCTCTAAAAAACTAAAATGAGGACATATTGTGAGTTCTCAAATTGTGACAAAGCACTTTTAAATTACTTGCTATCTTTATGTTTTTATAATCCAGTTGATAACTTGATTATATGTTTCACTTAAGGGATAGGATGTGGCATTACGGCCATAGCTGCAGTCTTAGCAACTTGGGACCCAGGTTTGAGTTTTGGCATCAGTTCGACATCCTGTGATTCTGGGCAAATTGCTTAATATCCCCATGCCTAAAACCAAAATGAATGTGTCTTTGTGCAGTGTAACTGATGCTCATTTAAAGTACGCCAATGCCTTCGGGTCAAGTCTGCGGTATATAAAACTGCAAACAAATGAAGAAATTAAGTGTTTTGCGCACTTCTGTCATTGGGCTACACTTGGGATACATTTGGGCAATATTTGTGCTACATTTGGGCTCTTGTTTTTCTGGTGGCCATCTTGGGAGACTTGTTTGTCCTGAAGATCCCTAATTTCCTCGTTTACTGCAGTACCCTCAGTCAAAAATGCTTTCAGTTTTTGATTTCGGTTCCATGTAGATGGCATTCAGATGTGTCACACGTTTAGCATAAATTCAGACTGTTAGCACTCTAGTTGCTCATAAGAACATTATAGTAAAGCAGCTGATTACCAGGCAGTTAACTGGCAGTCTTTTGCTTGTGTTCAAAGTGCATGCTTCAGTCTGAAGGTCAGAATGTTTTAATGAAATAAAAGAGGAAAGATATTTGAAAACTTATTTAAAACGTGTCCTAAATTTTCATTCTACAGCACTAACCATAATGTCTGACAAAATTAGCCCCTTGTTTTGTTCTTTCTCAATTGAATGTTTCAAGTTTTACCAGTTTAATTCAATCAAGATGACTATAGATGTGCCACACTTTTGTCATATATAAGACTGTTAGCGCTCTAGGTGTTCTTTAGAACACTCTGTGAGGCTGCAGTAGAACACAAGGGAATCAACTGACAGGCTGCCCTGTTGGAATTCCATGTTTTATTGAGAATGTCAGACTTCATTCTCATATGGCTGGGAAATATAGTGTGAATTTACTTAAAATATGCTCTCATTTTAGCTTCTGTAGTACCTTACAAAACCTCTATGGAACAATCATGAGAAAACAGTTTTCCCTCAAACATAACTAATGAAATCCCAGCAGGGTAAAATAACCTTAGAACACACCACAGTTCTTAAAATTAGTATCGTACCATAAACAAATGATTTATATTGTAACTGATATTTGTTATTACCCTTTATACATTCTCCATTTTGTAACCCTCAAAAACCTGCCATTCACTACAATGCATTTCAATGGGGTACTATCATGTATATTGGTCCCAAGATGCCTGACAGTACCTCCTGGTTGAAGTGAAGCCATCCAGTCAGATCTCACCATGAGATCTGTGCTTAGGCTCCTCCCAGATATACAAATTTATTTTCCTTTAATATCTCAAACTACTGAACAGATTTACACCAAATAACAGAAAGCATGGTTTCTGGACCAAGAGCTACCTTTCTGCTACAATTGGTGTAGTTCTGTCCAGCGGTTTGGGCAGTAGTAATGTTCAAAATCCCTGTGGGAATTAACATGGAAAACTTTGTTCCCCCTTCCCCCGGTTTCTCGGCCCACATTTGACAGATGACCCCCAATACGTTCTGTGCACAACAAGATCCAGCAAGACATTTATTTTCGAATATTCCATGAACATTCATCAGATGGGGGTGCCAAAGATATAGCCAAGTAAAAAAACAAAAAACACTTATTTCCTATGGAAACCAGGTCCTAACTATAACTACCTAATGATTTCTCAATTTTGCTAGCCGCTGTTATGCTGCAGACTGAATGGCATGTCATCTATTCAGCGCATATTCAACACAGTCCCCAAAGTCAAGTTCACAGATAGCGAAGTGTCATATTTTGTCATTATTTACACTGTTTACACATTGTGACGTAATCATAGGCATTAAGAACAGACTCCCAACTATGCCGCAGAGATTATATTATCAATGATAATAATTTGTGTGAAATGTTATTCTTAAATCGTAATACAACATTTTTATAATTGCCGTACAATTCTGAGGCTGATCCTTTCACATTTTACAATATTTAAAACAATATTAAAAATATTTTTTCTTGGCTGGCCACTAAAGACTTCCTACTAACAATTTATTTTAATCATAATAATGATAATATTTTCTCACATCATGCCTTAATAAATACAACTAATTATTGAAATGTTTGTCAAAGTGCAAGAGTACACAATTCACGATCAGTTATTTCATATATATAATATATATATATATATATATATATATATATATATATATATATATATATATATATATATAGTTAAGACCTGATTTAGATTTCGGCAGAAAGGTTACTCCATCACAATTGTGATGAATATCCTGTCGGCCAAAATCTAAATACTATTGTTTGCTATAGTGTTTAGTTGTCGGCAGACAGGATATCCATCACCATTGTGACGGAGTAAACCCTCTGCCGAAATCTAAATCAGGCACTTATTTTCCATAAGAAAAGCGTTTTTTTGGTTTGCTTATAACTTTGGTGGTGTTTGACAAATCTTCACAAAAGTTTCCAAAAAAGTTCCCTTCTGTGTCTTGTGCATAGAAACCTTTGGGGTGATTTTTCAAGAAGTGGCTGAGAAAAGAGAGGCAGCATCAAAAAAAGTGTTTTACCAATGTTAATTCCTATCAAGATTTAAGAAAAGACTGCAGCCCAAACCACTAAACGGAATTACACTAAATCTGACATAAATCTAGATCTTGGTCCAGAAGGATCTCTTTTTGTGACTTGGTACATATTTGTTCATTAGTTTTTAAAATATTAAAGGAAAAAAATATATAGCTATCTAGGAACGTGGAGGGTCCACGGAACGGGCAGATCTCTGGCTGAGATCTGATTGGCTGCCAACACTTCAGCCAGGAAGCGTTGACAGCCATTTTGGGACTCAGACTCAGCCGAGTTAAAAAAAAAAAAAAATTAAAAGAAAAAGAGAACATGGTAGGGTAGGAATACCCTAACGCCCTAGGCCTGGTGGTGGGGTTCCCCACGGACCCCGCCAGGCCAAAAAACATGTTTTTAAATACATTTACTGCGATATTTGTGGTGAATCTGCAAACGTCATAAAAATAACATACTGGTAATATAAAGGAATCTGAAATTGGAGGCTAAAAATTAAATTAGTATCCTCAGATTGATTTGTGGGAGCACTGCAGGTGCATCAAACGTAATTTAGTATGGACAATGTTGGCTGCAATTGAATTTAGAAAAGCTCCAAACTTCCTATTAAAATTATTTTTTTATCTTTTTATTTATTATTGTCAACAGATTAATTAAAATGTATAATCGTTTGTGTTTGATGAATGCTTGTTTCCATATTTTTTTTGTTTCGTGTTGCATTGCATATCATCAAGAATGTTTCGGCAAAGGTCCTAGGCTTCCAGTAATAACTCAGTGGGGAGTCCCCAGATTCCAATAATAATTTAGTGAAGGCCCCCGGGTTACAGTAATTATAAAGTTGGGGTCCACAGAAGTCAAAAGGTTGGGAACCATTGGCCTACTATCTTAACAACCACTAAACCAATTTAGTTGCCCTGTGAAAAAGGATCACCAACATACTATACTATACTGTACATTTCTGTGAAATTTCATTCAAATCTGTATTGCTGTTTTGGTGCTATGTCCAATGCAAAATGTCTATGTTAATGTATTGGGGTCCAAATCTGTTTTGGGACCCTCCTGTTTTCTTTGGGCCCCTTGACCAAACGCAGCAAAACTTTACATCATCCACCAATGTACAGTTAGGAATGTTTCTGAAAAGGTTTGGGGAGATTCGTCAATCTGGTGCCGAGTTATTAAGGGGCAAATATCTAAGGAATCCCTATCCCTAGTAACCCAAGGTAAAACTACAGAATGTTATAGCATCTCCATTTCCTATGGAAACGGGGTCCTTAATAGAACTACCCTGTGGCGGCCCCGATTTTACATATAGATATATATATTGCTTCAACGACCTGCATAGCAAAAGACGCCCTTCATTCTCACCGTCAAGACAACCCACACCACACTTCACCCACTCACAATCCGTGAATGGAAGAAAAGTGAAATTCCACCTTCAGGATTATGACTAGTATATTGTGCTAGTGACCATTACATATGCGCACAAATCCCAACATGGTTCGGCCCAACACAGCCTTGTTCACAGGATGTTAACAAGGCCATATGTAGAAGATCTAGCAAAAAGAAGGCTAGGACTACTTTTCTGAAGGACTATATGAATTCTAGGATAGCAATTAAAAGAAATATATTAGAGGCATTCATTTATACAGAAGACAAAATACGAAGAGGTTTGTAATATAGGGGAATATGACTTGAACTGGATTGCGACATCAATCCAGAATTTCCATTCCAAAAACCAAATAAAACCTAAAACTATATATCTGAATTTAATGTCCTGGAATATAGAAGGACTCTGACATAATATACAACTACGGGCGACTGAAATAAAAGAAAAACATATCAATAATTCCTTTTCATGGAACATGGGAAAAGGAAAGTATGTCATTCAAGAATTATTGGCTTTATGATATCAAAGTTTAGAAGGGAAATATGATCGACCATTTAGTAGATTTGAACCATGATATCACAATCCTGGATTCTCGGGAGCAGTATCCTCACGAAGTCCACCTTCAGACCGCACCGACTCTGAACTGCGATGTTATTGAGGATCAGAGTAGCCAAATGGGGGAAGCGTTTTGGGGAGAGTACAGTGGGCAAGGAGACCTAGAAAGGAAAAGTTAGTTGCACCTTGCGGATTCCAGGTCTCTACATCAAGCCTTCAAGCAGTTGATCAAAACATAGTTCAGTGTTTCAGCACACTTAGTTAAAACACCTCTCAAATCGTTTTTGCCTAGTTCTGAACCCTGTTTTTCCTCACTGAAAACCATTAAATAAATATAAACCTAAAGGTTACTTTCTGGCTTCACAGCATTGTCCCCTCTTGAACACTGGTTTTCAACCCCACATATTTCTTTGTGCTAAAGACAGCTTTGTTAGGGAGATCAGCAGCATAAATCAGCAATCACTAGTTGCCTTCTATGGGTAGCTGTATCCTTACTGGGATTCAGTTGACAGGGTAATCCTTCCTGGACCCTATACTGGATGCACTCCGCTTTTCTGATCAGGTCCCACGCAAAAGTCTTTGGTGCTGCCCTGGAATTAGAATGCAAGCAACTGGTGCATTGTTCCGGGACCAGCCATCTAATATAGGCGTGCCCAAACCAAGGTGACACCCAAGACTTGGTGGATTCTCTTGTGAGAACGTCCTCCTGCGAGTTCCTTATGCATAGAAATAACAGGTTGAAAATGAGCACACAGATCAGTGATCTCCTTCCAAGGTGAGAAAATAACTGCAAGCCAAGAATTCTGTTTTTGAGGTGCAAGTAAAGTAACAGTGCAATAGGTCTCGCATTTTCGAGCTAGAGCTATTGGCTTTGTAAATTCATAACTGGACTTTTCTTGACACATTAATCAACCCTGCCTCATAATTTTGTCTTTTCTTGCCATAGAATTCCAGCTACCCAGCATTTAACTAAAGCACTTCCATTTACCTTCTTCCTCTATCTTAAAATATATACAATTATCACATAAACCTTTTCCAGAAATAAACTTTTGGCATAAGAGAGTAATGCTCAAAACACCATAACAAAAAAATAATTTGGGACGGATTGGAGGGTGAAAGAAAAGAGGGAATCAGGCGTAAAGATGGAGAGGACAAGGTGGGTTGTAATTGTGTCATGGACCCTGGAGCAAGAAAGGAATGTGGTGGACTAGAATTTTAGTAGGAAAATACAGCAGTAATTAGAGTTGAGTGAGGTCCGTAGGTCTCTATGCCCCAGTGCCACTGCAGCTGTTGCTCCACTGATCACTAGGCCTCAGGAGAGAAAGATGATGGAGCAGAAAAATAATAAAAAAGCAGCAGAAAAAGGAAGAAAGAGAAGGGGTCGCAAAGAAATGAAAGAAGAGTGAGAAATAGAGCAAATGTGTGAGACAAAAGAAAAAAGGGAAGGAAGCTAGCAAACGAAAGATAAAGAGGAAAAAATAATGAAAGAAGTGTGAAAAGAGAGAAAAACTAACTTTAAAGAAAAAAGAGAGATGGTGAAAGAAAGCAGCGACAAAAGAGCCAGGATATGTATGTACAGAGACATTTCCCACAGAATGGGAAAACCACTTTGAGACTTCGGTCCCAACAAGTAACCTGTGGCTTCCACATAGAGACTGGAAAAATAGGGATTTATAGTAAAATGTGAATTGACACATAAAGATAAGAAAAACACCGGAGGAAGAAGTTAAAAAAAAAAAAAAAAAAAGTCAAAGGATGCATACCGAAGGAATACCAAAGGAAAGAGCAAATAAAAAAGCAGAGGAAAGAATGAAGGGGAGAGAAAAAATTGTGAAAGAATGAATGCCTGGTGAAGAAAAAAGAAAGGAACTAGTCAAGGAAAGAAATAACCAAGTTTTTGCGAGTTTCAGATCAGGTAGCAAGAGGAGGAGGGAAATTAAAAAAAGGAGATGAGTAGAAAAAAACTGTTGAAAGAAAGCGAATGTGGATTTTAAAAGCTGGAAAGAGAAAAGTGGGGAAGAAAGAAAACCTTAAGAGTAAACAGAGTAAAGGAAAGAATGAAGTGAGCCGGAGTGAAACTGAGGTGCACTGATAGAGCTGCGCCCCAGGTCCCAGGACTGGAGCAGCAGAGTGTACTGACTGCAGAAACTGAGGTGCTCTGGCAGACAGCGCATGTGGGGTGCCTGACACTGGCACAACAGAGGGCTTGGATTTCATGAACTGAGGTGCACTGATGGGGCTGCACCCGAGGTCCTTGTACTGGAGCAGCAGAATGTTCTGACTGGAAGTACTGAGGTGCTCTGGCAGACAGTGCGTGTGAGGTTCCTGGCACTGGCATGGCTGAGGGTTTGGAGTGTGTGAACTGAAGTGCACTGATGGAGCTGCGAGTGGGATCCAAGTATGGAGCAGAAGTGGGCACTGTCTCTAAGAATTGCAGGGGCCCTGGTAGAGCAAGATGCCTAGGCTATAAGCAATTACAAGCGATCCTCCGTCCTTGCTCTCAGCACCCCACAGGCAGGCACACTTGATAACGAAAATCCGAGCCAAGGAAGGGTGTGAGCCAGGCAGCTGAAAGAGGGTGCTTAGAGCCCACAGAGACCAAATGTGAACAAAATAGCAGCCTGATTTATAGCCTTGTTTACAGGTAAGCTCAGAGCAAGAACGCTCTGCAAAGGAAAAGGGAAGCTTCCTTGGACAAGAGCAGGAAAGAAAGTGAAAAAATGCCCCTACAGACCAGAGAAACAAGAAAAAGCATAATTATACAGTAGTTGGTCCCTGCTCTCACACAGAAGAAGGAGGGACAAAAAGGCATAACTGACCACTAGCAAGCAAGGATTTTTAAATGGCGCTGAAACTACCAAATGAAATAGTTGGAAGCCCACAGAAGTATACTTAAAAGTATACATGAGGTCATATGCTTACGCTCAACCTAAAAATAACTGTAAAGCAAGTTATGTGTTTAAGATGCAAGGAAAGTAACAGCCATGTTCACCAGCACAGCGCTGACTACCCGACAAAAGATGTTGAGGAGGCCACAAGGGGGGAAGGAGTCATGTTGACCACGTGTGTTGACAAGCACAGCGTGAAACAGCAAATGTGAAAGGGTTGCTGGGAAGGCGGAACGGAAGATTTGAAGCCATGCAAAAATGAGAAGCCAGAGCAGAGCCATGCCTAAGAGATCATGCATATGTTTAGCAGGAAAGCATGCATAGCGAGGGGATGAGCATACAAATGGCAGGTGCTCTTGCAGTCATGCGTTTGAAAGCCGTGATACATGGAAACACTGATACATGTCACAAATGAATTAACTGTAATAAATGTGTGTATGTGTGTATAAATAACAAAGGTTAAAGAGACGTTAAAGTTAAGCAAAACTAGTTGTTAAAGCATATTGTTTTAAATTAACAAAACCTCTGAAATTCACTGTAGTTATCTGTAATAACTATAAATGATGCCCTAAAATACCTGTAACTCAAGCCCTTACCATGCACTGCAAGTCACTGCCCATATTACATCACTCATGACATGTTCTGGACCATTATTGATAACATCACTGCAACATCCGAATTGGTATCATTGACAACACTGTGCATGGCATGAATGCGAGTTATACCTACATTAGGCACAAAGTAACTTTAGCGCCCAATACCCACAGGTACTCAACCCTTGCCTCAAACGGACAGGGTCCACAACCTACCAGGACTCCCTCCCTCCGCTGTGCACAACCTGCATCCAGGCCCTACACAGAAACCCTGCAGGCACCCAACTCCATGTGAGTGAGCTCAGCCAAAGGCCATGAACCCAACACGCCATCGCATCACAAGGCTGATTATGCCATGTTACAATATAAAGGGTGCCATTGTAAGTAAGCAAGGCCTCCTGCTTTTGTCAAAGAGTTAAAACACCTAAATATTTTTTTTTAAATGCGGGCCTAATGGCTTTATTAGAGGGTCAAGGGCAAAGCATTATGGTCATTGAACAGTGAATAATAAATGTGCGACTCCTGCTACTCAATTATTTTTTTTATTTTTTTCTGTTTTGGATGTCTCAGTACCACGTGGGACACCCATTCTTTAGTTTTGGGATCAGCCAGCAACCATAATGCGTGTATTAGTACCCAGTTCCATTGCTTTATCTCTGCCTGAGCATGAGTAGTGTTTTTCACCGCCTTTGCCAGAAGCAAAGCTGTGCTCTCTGAACAGGAGAATGTGGGCAGGGTGTTACATGTATATTCCCCGCCTGCACTCTCACAGACAGGAAAGAGCAGTGTACCAGTGGACACTGCTCTCTTCAGGTCCCAGGGAATGAGGTTCCTGGGCTGTTGCCTTACTCCCCCTCCCATTAAAAATTCCGACAGGGGAGTGAATCCTCGAGTCCTAAAATGGCTGCAGCCACATCTGTGTTGATGTGGTAGCAGACAATCAGATCATATCTTTTGATCTGTTGAATCTGCAGGCCCTCCGCATCTCTGTATATACGTACATTTTGAACCTTAATTTATCAAAACCTATGGAACAGTTTTACACTACATTATCAAAGGCACGCTTTCTGGACCAAAATTGAGTTTTTGCAAAATTCAGTGTAATTCCATTGACCCATTTTTTGTGGTATTGACGTTTCATTATCCTATGGAAAATTGCATGGGAAAACATGTTTGGGGACCCTTTTTTCATTTTGGCCCCTCTTGACGGATCCCTTCAAAAGCTGAGTTGGATGAGCTTTTTTTTTTTGTTGGTTTTTTTTTTTTTTTAAAGTTTTGGGGATATTCGTCCAATGGCACTAAAGTTAACAGCAAACCAACAAATCTATTTCCTATGGAAACATGACCCTAAATAGGACTACCTAGTGGTGACCCTGATTTTAATTTATATATATATATATATATCTATATATATATATCTATATATCTATATATTGCACTCTTCTACCGCTTTCCCCAAGCTGTCCGAGTGGAGCGTAGCAACCAGTGCGGCTACTGGCAATATAAATCCAAAACATACTCCAGAGGATGTATATGCGCACTTGGGAATGTTTCAAAAGAGTTTTTAATTCAGAAATTCATTTCAGCCCACGTGCACGTATACTCTCTCTGGAGTTTGTTTTGGATATAGATAGATAGATATACTCCCAAGTTACCAATCTATATTTGCAAATGTTATTTCTATTACTAGAGAAAATATTTAGAGACCCAAACCAAATTGCTAGCAGACTTTACAGTTAGAATTCCAACACTGTCCAGAACAGATGAGTTTCCAAAAGTTTTAAAGAGGCACTGGATATTCCATCACACATTGTGCTAAAATCTAAATTTGACTAAAGGAGAAATAAGTTAGCTATAATATACAAGAGCTATAACCTAACTATTAAAAAATGGCAGAACTAATAGTGATCAGCCAGCCCAAAACACATGGCAAGAAGTAATCTTTAATCCATCTTTAATTGATATTTCTAAAATTATTCCCTGAGATATATGTTAACAAACATAGGGAAGTCAGTATAGACAGCATTTGTTGATCTGAATACTGTGTTTGATACCATTGATTGGAATAGGTTTATGGGGCAAAATGGCAGGATTGGATGTCTCTATTCTGTTCCAGCTAATAATAGAATTCTATACCAGAGCTTGGACAAGGATACACTCTGCGGATGGGGCATTTTCTTAGAAAATAGGACCACAAATGGACTTAGACAGGTAATCTTGCTCCTTTGCTATTCTGAATATACAGAACTGATGAGCCAGATGTTCTGAATAAGTCCTGCTCTTTCGAGCCAGAGTTGTATCACAAGCATCTGCCTTCCCTAGCCTACACAAAATATATTTTTCTTTTAGACTGGATTCCTATAGAGTTGCAAAAAGCATCGGATGCATTCATTGAGTATTGTAAAGTTGATATTTTTAAAATAAATATATATTTGTGGGAAATCCACCTTTATTGCGTGGTCACCCGATATTTTTTGCCCTTTGCTGACCCTTTATTTGTGCTGGCTTTTTGAGCACTGAGCACTTTAACCATGATAACAATTGGTAAGGTACCAATGCTAGCCCTTTAATCATGGATGAATTGGCATATTCCTGATTGGTATTCTTACTTATCCATAGGGCCCTAGTATATGGTAAAAGATGACCCAAGGCATGAAAGTTAATTGCTGCTAGTAGACTAAAGTACCTCATGTGCCTTCCACTACAGTAACATGACCAGTGTTGCCTAACTGTAGCAGTTTACAAACTGCAACCTGAATTGTCAAAATGAACCCTTTTGACTGCTCAAAACCTCCTTTTTAAATTGTATAAGTCACCCCTTTGCAGGCCTTGTAGTCTACAAGTCAAGATGTATGGTTTTTAAAAGTAGGATATGTTGAAATTTAATATTAAGTAATCCTTACAGTGGCTAGTACCCAAAAGCTATTTTCACTGTAGTAGGCAGATCTGTCCTATATGGTATATAGATTAAAATCCTAATACTGTATCTCAGAAATGAGAATAGCTAATAACAATATTTAAACAACTATTTTTTTATAGTTATTCAAAATCCAAGTCAATTGTAGTGGATTTTTAATAAATATTAAAGAAAAGTAACTTTTAGAAAGTTACCTGTTTCCTGCCTGAACTACTGGAGTTTAAATTTGCATTTGCACCTCTACTTCTGTCAGGCAGTACTGAACATTTAAATAAGTGTGAAAAGAGTGTGAAATGCTTTCCTGGAACAAACAATATGCTAACCTGAATTGGCAGTGAGGCTTTCTCGGAATATGACAGAATAAGTGGTGTATTGTTGTGACCATACTTTTTGACATTACAGTATCAAATCCTGCTTGTATGTCAAATTTAACTTGACATGTCTGTCGGGTTCTTATATATGGCACTGGGGGCGCACATCAAAGTAAAGGAAACAGGATGCCATGACAGTTGTTTTGAATCCATTGTGTGGTTGCTCGACACCCCTGCTTTGTTCTACTGGACTCCTGTCTCTGGGTTTATTAGAGATACAGTGACTGCCTCAAACTGGATTTTGGAGTTTGATGTGGGAGGGCATTAGGATTACCATAGTACACTCCCCAAATACACACCCAGCCCTCAGAGCCCATGTTCAGTGTGGCCAAAGACTTTTGCCATCTTGAAAATACCAGAAGTGGAAAAGGTAGGCAGCAAGACCTTATACCTTATTGGTTAGGGCCTGCCCACCAGCTAGTGGCAGGCAAAAATATGGCACCTCCAGACAACCACTTCAGAACTCTCCTGTACCTGAGGAAGATGATAAGCGGACTGAACCTTCTTTCTGTAACTTTAAAAGAGCCCTGGAGGACTGAAACTGCTCTATCGTGTACCCAGGACAACTAATTGAACTCCAAAGGTTATAAGACTGATCTCCTGTTAAAGTTACAGGGACGCAACAAGCTCTAAGAGGCTTTTTACTGCAACTATCTAGCTGACCAGTGGCAACTTGACGCTTCTGATGGCCTCTGCCTGACACCCTGTGAGTCTCTAAGTGCCTCCTGTGAGACCTGGCAAAGACCTAAAATCTTTGACTAGGACAAACTTGGTTGGTGTATCCGACCCTTATTCCAACAGGGGTCAGCATCATATTGTGCTTATGTCCTAGTCTTCTGCGACCATTGACTATTGTTGCCACTTTATGCTTCTAGGCTCTATTACTACTTAAAACGTAAAAAAATCAGTATCTCAGGTTCCTCTTATTGTTTTTTTGTGCAATTGTGTTTATTACATTTTACTCTGTTCTTCCAATTCAGTTTGTGATGTTTATTGTTTTACATTTCAACTTTATTCGTGTTTTTATACCACATAAATACTTTACACATTACCCTAAATTACGCCAGTCTGCTCTGTGCCATAGCTACCAGAGGGTTGAGCCCAGGTTAGTTTAGTGACTTTGAGGGTCACCATGACAAGGGTTGGGATTACCCCTTGAGTTGTGTAGTGATTCACCCCAAATAATCCAATTCCTTACAATAAATAAAACAAAATTAATGGTTGTGGAATTAAGAAAGGTAATAAAGGTCTGGGATGGTCATTTAATACTCAAAAACTGGAGACAGTTGGTGAATATTCTTATTTGGGAGTGTTTTTTTTTTCTTCTAGCAACAAGAGTTTTTGGTCGATTATTGCATCAATGGTTGGACAGGCTGAGGCTGTCGTAGGAGTCTTAGGGAGACTGGATCTACAATTTGAACATAGATCTATGGAGAAATTAGAGGAAACATACATTGTAAAAATCATGCCCTTAATATTTATGGGAGGGAAATTCTGTTGCAAAGCTATTTACTTAAAATACAGTCCTCCCAGATGGGTATTTGGAAGTCTTGGAATGACCTCCCCAGAGGGTCAACATTATGAATATATTGTATAAATATTACCACAGAAACTGTAACCTTACAACATAAGTAGGTACAGTTTTGCACTTGATTAGTGAGTATTTAGATATACCTGATAAACATCAGTGGTATGGTACTCAAAAACATTTTTTTTCATTCCTGTGACTTTGAAAGCGTTGGCTTCTATTCCACAGCAGGCTGGAATAAATTAATAAAGTTTGGGTAAAAAAATATATTTAAAGAATAGAACTGGCAAGTGTGCCTAAAGATTCTAAGATATGTCCATATAATCAATACAATGCCAGTTGCAACCAACCCCAAACACCATTCATTTGAGGGAAGTGAGGAGATGAATGCTTAAATTAAGATTTTGTCAACTCAGAGACCTGATCAGGCAAAAATGAATAATAAACAAGAGTATTCATAATGAGGTATGCCTATTCTGTAAATTAGTTGCCTTTTCTTTGATGCACCTAATTGTCTTTTGCATGTTTTGACATAGCTCATAAGAAATTATTGCTCACCGTATTTAGAAGCTCACAGATAAGATGAGTAAATTATCTGTATCTTACTATTATGAATTGTGAAAAAATTATTTGTGTTATAATTCTAATATTGTGGATGGGATCTACCATTTTATCCACCTGCATTTTTTGCTTTTTGATCATCTGGTTTTGGACATTTTACTGCAGGTGACTCTCACTGCTTGTGTCTTACCCAGAGTAATCACATGGTAAATAGGCTGCATATGTTTACCTCCGGTAAGGCTGCTGTGACACAGCAAGGTAAGGGGCACTTGGATGGTTACAAGTGAAAATGTGTGCACTTGTGAGGGCTGAGCGAGTGAGACTGCTATCGTGCAAAGCCCAGTAACTGCACACAGGTGGCCTGGCGCAGAGGGGAATGTGCAAGGATAGATATTGACCATGGGTAGGCCTCATATTATTAGTGGGCACTCATAGGTAAATTCAGTATGGTTTACCGTTTTATCTGCAGTGTCACTGTGCTATACACATACGGGGAAATCTGCCTTAGAGTGCAATTTCGCTTCCCTTAGGCCTGCAAAGTCCAGTAAGGTATCAAACTGGATGAAACATGTACACCATGTTTGAATATATGTCTCAAGCACCTACATGTACATCTTATGATTCATCCAGAATATTCATATTTCTCTGGCTCAGCTCAGAATCAGAGTCCATGCCTTTTGTCACCCTGCTGGATTAAGTTAATTACACTGCTCCCCTGCAGACGGAACAAAGTTCTCCTCACACAAAAGGAGTAATTAACAGTGTGTTACTCAACTCCTGAGGAAGAAGGGGTGTGAAGAAAATCTGCAGCCTTTAAGCAGCTGTCCCACTGTACTAGGATTGGGACAGCTGAGGTCCACTGAACAAAGGAGGAAGGCCAAACCTCTGAAAACCAACACATGAGGGAGTTTCCCTTTGAAGTTTTTGTGGGAAGGTCACTGGTTGTGATGTCAGCTATGGGAAGAGCAGAAACCCCCAGAGGAGATGTGAACAGTTAACACTTGACTACACCATCTTGAACTGTCCCAGTATGCTATGCAGGAGGTTTGGAACAGGGGTGGATCCATGATGTGGTACCCTAGGATTGGCCAGGGGTGCGTGCCTGGCTTCTAGCACTTTCCACCCATATTTAAAAGCTCTTGCATAAGGGAGGGACCGAGAGTTGGACACAGGAATTGAATGGCGGCAACACTATGGACAACTGGAAGAACATACCCCCTGATGCCCTAATGGACTAAGCACTTTGCCCACAATTCACCCCAGGACTAGTGGGCCTTTCCAGGCCTTTCCATTGAGTCATGCAGAATAGGCTCCAGGTGGCTTGGGCATTGCCACCAGGAGCAAAATTATCCCAAGATTGTGGAAATTGTCCCAATGGGGCCCGAAATATCACTCAGGAAAGGATTTGGGCTTTGACGCCCAGCTCAAGTGACAAAGCATGTTGGCTCTGCTGCAAATTCTTAAAATTACCCTTATTTGTGGCCAAGGTAGGGGCTTTGTCACAAGATTAATTTGTTTTTCATGAGCCTTGGCGTACATGGGGCCCCTTCCTCAGCGCTCTGTGAGGACCAGAGACACCCATCGCCATGCTGGCTTATGCAAGAAGGGGCTGTAAAGAAGACATGGGAGTGCCATCCAGCTACCCCCCAACCCCCATTCCTGGGCCCCTATTGGAGGAAACCAAGGGTGACTGCTGCACCCATAATGAAGAGGTAAAGACAGAGAGAAGTCCCACGGCACAAAGCCCCACGAGACAACAAAAGAAGAGCTGCTAATCAAAAATGCTCTCTCCTTGAAGGGAGTGCCAAATAATGCACTGCAGCGCTTTCATTTACTCAAGTTTGTGTTGCATGTGAAGGTTGGCAGGGGCATCACCAACATTTGCAAATGAGTTCTGGGGAGGCTGTAGGAGCGCTGCAGTGACCCTAAGTTTCCAGGGTCAGTGAACTGATTACCTCCAGGCTGTAAGCCTATGTTTTAAGCACTTCAAGACTGGCACTTTTGTTCTACAGCCTGGGAGTGCAGCAACCTCTAGTGATTAGTCTTGTGGCTGCAGGTTTAATGGCATAAAGTAGTTAAGGAAAGTACAGACATCTAATGATGTTTGACAATGCTTTATTCATAAATGTATTGTTGATAATGATTTTTAATAAATTTTACAAAGCTTTATCAACAGTAATGCTTGTAGACAAAAACACGGTTATTGTCAGTGATAGCAGGTGATTTACTTACACATGATTCTGGTCCTTTAATATGATAACCTTGATAAAGGCCACAGGCCTGCTTTCTTTAAAGTGACATCCTTGTATATAATAAGGTACTATATGGTATAGGAGGGGTTATTGTGATTTTTAGGGTCAAATGTCATTAGTTATTTCCACCAGCCTTTTATATATTTGTAAACTACTCTGCAGTATTGTGTAGTGTGTTTGTGTGTGTGTAATAAATGTACTTTTCCTTTTCCAAAGAAACAGCACAGACTAGATAATCATTTATTGGGTGCTAATATTGCGTCAAAGCGATTAACAATTACTAGACCACACCACCTCCTTTTACTAGGCCTTGGACTGCTCTGCTTCACTGCCCTGTGAGAGTCAAGTGTTACAATGGAGTGCTTGGTTCCCACTGAGGGGGTAATTGTGGACCTATTACTTGCACAGGCCGCACATCCTGCTCAACTAATAGCCTGGTTTCCTTACAGATAGATAATAAGCATTTTAGGTTTGTAGTAAAGTATGCATGCAGTACCTACTTGGCTGAAAATCAAACAATAAAATTAAACCTGATGTTTGAACTAAGGGATCACTGCACACTCCGTAACCTTAACAAAGATCAGTCACACCTAAATATAAACTAACCCTGTCTGCCCAAACTCGGCAACTACCAGTCCTATTTCTGTGTTGGAAAATGAAACCGAACAGCCAGCCCAATCCTTGAGCTTAAAAAGGCTCCACAGTGCTCAAGAAAAACCTCAGACTTATCACCCAGGATCAAGGTATCTCAGTGAACCATGGCGAACCAAGGTCATATCTAGAAAAGACAAACACCATCACTATCAATAGTAGGAGGTCATTCCTAGAGAATGATCAGAAAACAGTGATCAAGGAGCAGAAGCACTACCAAGCGATTGATCTTACAGCCCAGCAGTGGTTCATCTCCGGCAAGATTAAACAAGACAAATGACGCATGGACCAACCAGCTCTATTGCCTCACAAGGTTATTACTAACCTTTGTCTACCTCACCCTTCTCAAAAGAAACTGTAAGAGAAATAAACTTATCTATTCCAGGATGAAAACCAAACAGCACCTAAATCTTACTGCACATGAGACCTAGTTGACCTGTTCAGAACCAGGAACAACACATCAAATTGGTCAACACTCCAAATCATAAGTGGATAAGACCACAAAGGAAAGCACATTAGAGTTAAAGGGGAAGACGATCTTGAACCTAAATTAATCCATAGGATCCATGATAGCATAAGGCATAGAGAGATGCAAGCCTATGCGGCATAACTTCTAATCCTCTAGAAATCAACCCTTAAGGCAGAAACCCCATGCAATCAGTGTGACTGTGATCAGAACTTCGAACCCTGGAACTGGCAGAGGCATACAAGGAGATCTGAATTCCTGTATGCTGAAAACTGAACTCAAAGTTTGGTAGTAATCAGTCTCACGGTGCAGTATCTACATAGTCCAACACTTTACATTCCTTAAACAACACGGAATAAATAAAAAAAAAGGCACATAATCTCCGGAAACTCAACCTTAATAATAGTAGAGTACAAGAGGAAACTGAAATCCCAGTAGCAATAGCCAAATACCAACTCTACAGGTGCCATCAGAAGCAACATTGGGTATGGTGACCTGTGATCAGTGCCTAGCAAGAAATAGCAGAGTAAGGCAACGAAGACCAGATTCACAGTCTCATTCCTCAATCCTAGCAAGAAATAAAGAGGAAACCTTATAGACCTAAGATTAGCTCTCAAACTCCTTATTCAGTAGGGACTACTGATAGAACTACAAATTAAAGAGACGCTATAATGAAACCTGGTTTCAACCTCAAGCCCAGCAAGGACATAAGGGGGAGATCTAATCCAAATATTAATCCACCAGCAATGATTAATTCACAAACTATGGGGGCCAAATATATGCTGGTTTGAACGTTGGGACCAGAAGACGCATTAAAAAATAATCTGATAAACTAAAACTTAATCCCCCAGCTGCAGAAGCTATAAATAAACTGGTCCCAACCTCAAGCATAACCCACAAGGACATAAGAATGAACATGCCAGACCATAAATTAATAAACATACTGCAGAAAGATACTCTATTTCCAATGTCAAGCTCAGCAGGGTCATAAGAGGGGACATACTAGACCAATGATATATCCACCAACTGCAGAAGCTAAAGGTTAACTATTACTAACCCTAACCCCAGGTCCAGCAAGGACATAAGAGGGACCCATAAGGAATAAAATACTCTTGCCATATACAAGAATGAGGCCAAAGGCTAAGTTCCTTTACAAGGCTATGGAATTTCTTAGAATACATGGTCATGCCATCACCTTTCCCACAAACCACTTAAAACCGTGGTGAGTAACTCTTTCATGTGAAAATTAGCATGTTTGCAAACATAAAGAGTAAAAGTAGAACCTCAAGTGCAAAATTAATCACATTAAAAAACTGTTAGAAATTTGTTGCAAACAGATATTAGAATCATTTTAATAAGTCAGTTATAAAAAGATATAGTAGAAACATGCTGAGAATGTCTAACTTTTTTACAATTACCTAGGGAGTGCAAAGCATAAACATATTGTCTTAAAAATCAATTAATCAAAAAACTTTATTCAGCAATTGATAACGACATAAAAGTGCAAAAACATAAAATAAAACAATAAAAACATCAGCATAAAAATCTTTTACAAAAACATGATCCATAAATAACAATAGCATATAGACTTTGTCCACAATTAAAATAATTTCCTAAATCGCATAAAATACACTCTTCCAAGCTCAAGTTAAAATAAGACAAAACATTCATAATAAGTCCACTTAATTAGAATTATAAAAATATTTACTATAATACTATCCCCCTCATCTAATTGAATAGCAGTTAACCAGCACGGTGCCAACACAGTGTTCAAGACACAATGATCTTCTGCCTACATCTCCACATGCACAACAAAAAGCGAGAAATAAAGTACAATTAGAGGTGCTGTGTTGGATCTAAATATCCTGGATTATATCCTAAAGTCTCTGGTCCCCATACTGTGACACGGTAGTAATAACCATTTCCTCCTGTATACATAGTAACGTCGGCAGAAAAATGCAACATGATAAACGCATTCTTCAGCCTCAGGACAGAAGGAGCAGGTCGTATCCGAATCGGTAGAGAGACATTGGCCCTCATTCTAAGTCTGGCGGGCGGCGGAGGCCGCCCGCCAGACTTCCCCTCTCCAAAATACCGCTCCGCGGTCCAGAGACCGCGGAGGGTATTCCAAGTTTTCCCCTGGGCTGGCGGGCGGTCGCCAAAAGGCCGCCCGCCAGCCCAGGGGAAAAAACCTTCCCACGATGAAGCCGGCTCTTAATCGAGCCGGCGGAGTGGGAAGGTGCGACGGGTGCTACTGCACCCGTCGCGTATTTCACTGTCTGCTATGCAGACAGTGAAATACTAGCGGGCCCTCTTACGGGGGCCCCTGCAGTGCCCATGCCATTGGCATGGGCACTGCAGGGGCCCCCAGGGGCCCCACGACACCCCCTACCGCCATCCTGTTCCTGGCGGGCGAACCACCAGGAACAGGATGGCGGTAGGGGGTGCCAGAATCCCCAAGGCGGCGCAGCATGCTGCGCCGCCTTGGAGGATTCATTTGGGCAGCGGGAAACTGGCGGGAGACCGCCAGTTGTCCCGGTCCGACCGCGGCATTACCGCCGCGGTCGGAATGCCCAAGGGAGCACCGCCGGCCTGTCGGCGGTGCTCCCGCCCCCGTTGACCCTGGCGGTTCTGTACCGCCAGGGTCATAATGAGGCCCATTGTCATTTGTCAGCAAAAGCATGGGGCGGCATGGTCCCAGTTGCCGTAAATATCTACTTTCTTATCATCTCTGTACAGCACAGGAAGGAAAATCAAAGTTTTGTTTTCTTTGTTTAAAGGACTGCTTTAATTAAGCTCTGTGATCTGACCTGCCTTTTTCCTCGGCTTGGGATCCTAGCAGCAGGTACTGTAGCATCAGAATTCAACTGTAATAAGTTATTACAGTTGACTTCTGCCGTCATTTCTTTATCGTAGGTGACGGGGTGTGCCACAAGTTGCCTATTCTAAAGATCATAGAAACAGGTTTTTCTACAGAGATTATGTAATCTCATGTATTATAATGCTATAAAGTTTACCGTGGCCTAGCCAGGTTCTCGCAGTGTCTCCAGAAGCAAACAAAAAACACGTAGGCCTGAGAGTCTCTACTCCTTTCATGACCCAGGAGGAGGTGCTTGAAGAGAGGGTGGATAAGGAGGTGAAGAGGTGAAGAGGCAAGTATTTTCAAATTTGCTAGGTCATCTGTTTTCTGGGAGTGCGAAAGTGGACACTGCAGGGTGCCTTCAAGGCCCTATATGGCTTGCAGCCATGCAGCATGCACCCCTGAGGTTTGGTTCAGCCAAAGGATGAGACTGAAGGGGCTGTACACGCTGATGGCCACACCCAGTATTAATGTAGTGTCCTATGTGTTACTGGCATGATCGGTGGTAGACCCTTGCCCAGGGGACCCACGCACCATCTACACTGGCGACAAGGGTTGCTTTTATCCATGTGATGCCCTTTCTCTGGTGGCATCTCCAATGTGAGTTAGCCCTAACCCATCGCATCACCTGCCTTCCAAAGCAGCTGCAGTGCTTGTGTCTGCCTCCCAAGTTAAGTTTCACTCTGAGCTGGCACCCGTGTCACATCCACAGAAAATCAGGCTGCTCATCCACTGTCCTCATCTTGGCAGTATGGTGAGGGAGGTTGTACCACAGACTGCAAGTGGTTAGGCGTGTGTGCCTTCAGCCCCCCAGGGAATCCTCTGCACAACTGCAGAGGGAAAGTGAATTGCTCCCACATTTTTAGCTGCCATTGTCACCTGGTACCCTCCAGTGGAACTGTACTTGATTAATATTATCACTGCTGTTGCTACCTGCTGCACTAGGCTCGGTCGAGGGAAATACCGTGCCTCCCTTGGCTCACCTGAGTGGGTAGGGTTTGACATCCTCATACCCAGCCCTAGGAGGCCTGGTGTGTCAAGTTCCCCACCTCCTATGCATCCAGTTGTGAGAAAGTAGCCTCTTTCTAGCATGGTTACCCCCATGTTTGGCCTGTTTGTGTGTCAATGTGTTTAACTGTCAGCCAGGACCCCAGTGCTCATATTAAAACCCTATTTGTCAGTGTGTTTTGCCTGTCTCAATGGGATCCTGTTATCCAGGACCCCATTGCTCATAGTTTCTGGCCTATATGTGTTGTCAGTATGCATAACTGTGTCACTGAAGCTCTCTCTACTTGCCAAATTTGTCACTAAACTTTAGTAACTCCATATTCCAATTCTGAATGGCACACTGGACCCCCCTTATAAGTCCCTAGTCTATGGTACCTAGGTACCCAGGGCATTGGGGTTCCAGGAGATCCTTATGGCCTGCAGCATTTCTTTTGCCACCTATAAGAAGCTCATAGAAACCTTTCTTCAGGACTGCCACTGCAGCCTGAGTGAAATAGTGCACACACTATTTCACAGCCATTTCGCACTGCACTAAGTAACTTATAAGTCACCTATATGTCTAACCTTCATTTACTGAAGGCTAGGTGCAAAGTTACTGTGTGTGAGGGCACCCTTGCACGAGCAAAGGTGCCCCCACGTTGTGCAGGGCCAATTCCCCAGACTTTGTGAGTGTGGGCACACCATTATAAGCTTTCACTACATAAATGTCAATACATATATGTAGCTTCACAATGGTAACTCCGAATATGGCCATGTGAGGTGTCTAAGATCATGGAATTGACCCCTCAATCCAAATCTGGTATTGGGGGGCCAATCCTATGCACCCTGGGGGCTCCACCATGGACCCCTGGTACTGCCAAACCAGCTCTCTGAGGTTTCCACTGCAGCCCCAGCTGCTGCCACCTTACAGACAGGTTTCTGACCTGGGGATTGAACAGCTCAAACCCAGGAAGGCAGAACAATGCATTTCCTTTAGGAGAGTGGTGTTACACCCTCTCCCATTGAAAAATAGGTGTTACGGGCATGGGAGGTGTAGCCTCCCAGAGCCTCTGTAAGTGCTTTGAAGGACATAAACAGTGCCCTTCTTGCATAAGCCAGTCTACACTGGTTCAGGGACCTCAGTCCCAGCTCTGGCGAAAAACTGGACAAAGGAAAGGGGAGTGACCAGTGCGTCCTTGGCATTAGCCATCTTGGATTCCAAGGTGTGGGACCCTCTGGAGACGTCTGAGTGGCCAGGGCCAGTAGGTGACGTCAGAGACCCCTCCTGATAGGTGCATACCTGGGTAGGTAGCCAATCCCCCTCTCAGGGCTATTTAGGGTGTCTTCTCTGGGTGTTTCCTAAGATTCAGCTTGCAGGACTGTAGGAAAGTACCATCTTGCCTGGCATGTTACCCCCATATTACACTGTATGTATGTTGTTTTAGCCCTTGTGTCACTGGGATCCTGCCAGGCAGGACACCAGTGCTCATAGTATATGCCCTGTATGTGTTGCCTGTGTGGTGCCTAACTGTATCACTGGGGCTCTGCTAACCAGAACCTCAGTGTTTATGCTCTCTCTGCGTTCTAAATTTGTCACTGCAGGCTAGTGACTAAATTACCAATTCTCATTGGCACACTTGTACACCCATATAATTCCCTTGTATATGGTATTTAGGTACCCAGGGTATTGGGGTTCCAGGAGATCCCTATGGGCTGCAGCATTTCTTTTGCCGCCCATAGGGAGCTCAGACAATTCTTACACAGGCCTGCCACTGCAGCCTGCGTGAAATAACGTCCACATTATTTCACAGCCATTTTTCACTGCACTTAAGTAACATACAAGTCACCTATATGTCTAACCTTCACCTGGTGAAGGTTGGGTGCCAAGTTACTTAGTGTGTGGGCACCCTAGCACTAACAAAGGTGCCCCCACATAGTTCAGGGCAAATTCCCCGGACTTTGTGAGTGCGGGGACACCATTACACGCGTGCACTATACATAGGTCACTACCTATGTATAGCCTCACAATGGTAACTCTGAACATGGCCATGTAACCTGCCTAACATCATGGAATTGTCCCCCAACACCATTCTGGTATTGGGGGGACAATTCCATGATCCGCCGGGTCTCTAGCACAGAATCCGGGTACTGCCAAACTGCCGTTCCGGGGTTTCCACTGCTGCTGCTGCTGCTGCCAACCCCTCAGACAGGATTCTGCCCTCCTGGGGGCCAGGCAGCCCTGGCCCAGGAAGGCAGAACAAAGGATTTCCTCTGAGAGAGTGTGTTACACCCTCTCCCTTTGGAAATAGGTGTGAAGGGCTGGGGAGGAGTAGCCTCCCCCAGCCTCTGGAAATGCTTTGATGGGCATAGATGGTTCCCATCTCTGCATAAGCCAGTCTACACTGGTTCAGGGATCCCCCAGCCCTGCTCTGGCGCGAAACTGGGCAAAGGAAAGGGGAGTGACCACTCCCATGACCAGTAGCTCCCAGGTGAGGTGCCCAGAGCTCCTCCAGTGTGTCCCAGACCGCTGCCATCTTGGAAACAGAGGTGTTGGGGGCACACTGGACTGCTCTGAGTGGCCAGTGCCAGCAGGTGACATCAGAGACCCCCTCTGATAGGCTCTTACCTTTCTTGGTAGCCAAACCTCCTTTTTTGGCTATTTAGGGTCTCTCCTCTGGGGAATTCTTCAGATAACGAATGCAAGAGCTCACCAGAGTTCCTCTGCATCTCCCTCTTCGACTTCTACCAAGGATTGACCGCTGACTGCTCCAGGACGCCTGCAAAGCCGCAACAAAGTAGCAAGACGACTACCAGCAACATTGTAGCACCTTATCCTGCTGTCTTTCTCAACTGTTTCCTGGTTGTGCATGCTCTGGGGGTTACCTACCTTCACCCTCCACTGGAAGCCAAAAAGAAATCTCCCGTGGGTCGACGGAATCTTCCCCCTGCTAACGCAGGCACCAAAAGACTGCATCACCGGTCCTCTGGGTCCCCTCTCATCCTGACGACCGTGGTCCCTCGAACACAGGAACTCTATCCAAGTGACTCCCACAGTCCAGTGATCCTTCAGTCCAAGTTTGGTGGAAGTAAGTCCTTGCCTCCCCACGCTAGACTGCAAACCTGTGTACTGCGTGATTTGCAGCTGCTCCTGTGCACTCTTCCAGTATTTCCTTTGTGCACAGCCTAGGCTGGGTCCCCAGCACTCCGTCCTGCAGTGCTCAACCCTCTGAGTTGGCCTCGGACGTCGTGGGACCCTCCTTTGTAACTGCGTGGACTCCGGTTCACAAATCTTCTAAGTGCCTGTTCGGTTACTTCTGCGGGTGCTGCCTGCTTCTGTGAGGGCTCTCTGAGTTGCTGAGGGCCCCCTCTGTCTCCTCCTCCAAGAGGTGACATCCTGGTCCTTCCTGGTCCTCAGCAGCACCCAAAAACCTCTACCGCGACCCTTACAGCTAGCAAGGCTTGTTTGCAGTATTTCTGCGTGGGAACACTTCTGCAACCTTCATCGCGACGTGGGACATCTTCCATCCAAAGGAGACGTTCCTAGTCCTCTTCGTTCTTGCAGAATTCCAAGCTTCTTCCATCCGGAGGCAGCTTCCTCGCACCTTCATCCGGGGTATCCGGGGCTCCTGCCCCCCGGACACTGTCGCGACTGTTGGACTTGGTCCACTTGCTGTGCAGGTCTTCAGGTCCAGGAATCCGTTTTCAGTGCACTGCTGGTGTTTGTTATTCTTGCAGAATCCCCCTATCACGGCTATTGTGCTCTTTTGGGGTAGTAGGTGTACTTTACTCCTACTTTTTAGGGTTTTGGGGTGGGGTATCTTGGACACCCTGACTGTTTTCTTACATTTCCAGCGACCCTTTACAAGCTTCCATAGGTTTGGGGTCCATTTGTGATTCGCATTCCACTTTTGGAGTATATGGTTTGTGTTGCCCCTAGACCTATGTCTGCCTATTGTAATCTATTGTAATTCTACACTGTTTGCATTACTTTTCTGACTCTTACTTACCTGTTTTGGGTTTGTGTACATATAACTTGTGCATATTACTTACCTTCTTACTGAGGGTACTCACTGAGATACTTGTGGCATATTGTCATAAAAATAAAGTACCTTTATTTTTAGTAACTGTATTATATTGTGCATATGATATAAGTGGTATAGTAGGAGCTTTGCATGTCTCCTAGTTCAGCCTAAGCTGTTTTGCCATAGCTACCTAAGCCTAAGCTGCTAGAAACACCTCTATTCTACTAATAAGGGATAACTGGACCTGGCACGTGGTGTAAGTACCACAGGGTACCGACTATAAGCCAGGCCAGCCTCCTACAAGGACTCCTCCAGGAATCTTCTGCATTCTCTGCTTCAGCTTCTTACCATCGGATCAACCGCAGACTGCTCCAGGAACCGCTGCAACTCCAACAAAGAATCCAGGACGACTCCTGTGACCTGAAACTTCAGTTCCCACCAGCGTTTGTAACAGTTTCCAAGGTGTGCACGCTCTGAGGACTGGCAGTCTTCACCCTGCACCAGAAGAATCAAAGGAATCTCCTGTGGAGTGACGGAGTCACTTCCCTGCTTCAGGAGGCTCCCTTCACGATGACGACCGGTACTCTGGGACTCCTCTCCTGATGACGAGCATGCTCGCTGGAACACAGGTGGTGGACCGAAGTGACCCAGACTATCCCAAAGTCCAGCTGTCCAAATGTGGCAAACATAAGAGCTTGCCTCCCTGTGCTATGACAGTACCCCTGTGCACCGCGTCTTCTGCAACTCCTTGGGCGTCTGAGCACTTCTTCCAAGAATCCTTCGTGCACAGTGTAGCCCAAATCCCCAGTACTCCATCCTGTGACGCAGAGCTCCCTGAGTTGTTCTCCGGCGGTGTGGGACCTTCCTGTGTAGTGCTGCGGTGACTGCACTTTCCATCTTCTTTGTCCCAGTGTTCTGGGACTCCCATGGGTGCTGTCTGGACTTCTGAGGGTTCTCTGAAAAGCCCAGAGCCCCCTCTGTCTCCTCAGTCCAAGTTGAGACCCTCAGGTCCTTCCTGGGTCCAGGCAACTCCTTTTTGATGCAAACCGCATACTTGCTTGAACCAAGGCTTGTTGGCGGAATCTAACGAGGCAAACAGCCTGCATCCAACAACCCGACATGGGACATCACCGGCGCCAAGCAGGAACCCGCAGCCATCTTCTTTGGTGCTCTTCTGTACTTTTCTTCTTACTGGAGAATCCACTTTTGCACCATCTTCTAGGTTGGCAGGACCTCCTGTCCTTCCTGGACTCTTCTTCGACTTCTGGACTTGGTCTCCTCTCTCCACAGGTCTTCAGGTCCAGGAATCCATTGTTTGTTGCTTTCAGTCTTGCTTGCTTCTTGCAAAATCCTTTATCACGACTTGTAGTGTGTCCTGAGGAAACTTGCTGTACTTTACTCCTGCTTTCCTGGGCTCTGGGGTGGGGTACTTTATGTACCTGTGGTGTTTTCCTACACTCCCAGTGCCCCTCTACACACTACACTTGCCTGGGGGGAATTCGTTATTCGCATTCCACTATTTTAGCATATGGTTTGTGTTACCACTAGGTCCATTGCAATCTATTGTATTTTCTACTGTTAGCACTATTCTATGACTGTTTACTTACCTGATTTTGGTTACTAGTGTATATATTGTGTATAATACCGATCTCCAGAAGGAGAATTGCCTCTAAGATATGTCTGGCCTTGTGTCAATAAAATAAAGTACCTTTATCTTTGGTAACACTGAGTATTGTCTTTTATTGTGTATAAGTACTGTGTAACTATAGTGGTATTGCAGGAGCTCTGCATGCCTCCTAGTTCAGCCTAAGCTGCTCTGCTACAGCTACCTCTATGCAGCCTAAGCTGCAAGAACACTGCCTACATTTCACTAATAAGGCATCACTGGACCTGGGATAAGGTATAGGTACCTTAGGTACCCAGTACAAACCAGGCCAGCCACCTACACCAGTTCACCCAGGTGACCTCTAGGAATATGCCTTCTCTTCATGCCTACAATGGCAGATGGACAGAACCAGCTCAATGGGAGCTGTTGCCCTGCCACTGCTTCATGGCCTGAGCTTCCACACCTCCACTGACGGTGCTGCCTCCCTTCAGTGGCCTAGATGCTTCTCAATGCCGATTCCTTACCTTAGAATTATCCTGAGGCATCAGACCGGATCAGGATTTTTTTTGTGAGCAGCACCCTTGCTCATCGGTAGGTGGCTTTATTTCACTCCATGTGGCATCGCCAGTGTCAGCCATGCCAGATGTGACACTCGTGAAGCCTATATAGGTACCATCCCAGTGCACTGTCATCAGTAGTTTGTTCAACCATTTTTTGAAGATTGTTTTGAGACATTGTTTCCTGTTGTGGTAGGGATGTCCACAAGGAATGTTGGTTTAAGCCTTGTGGCGGCTGTCACATTCAAATGTTGGTGATGGACCCACACCCCATCAGCCTCTGGTGCCCCAAGCGCAACCACAACACTAAAACCTGTGTCGAATGTCGTGCCATGCATCCCCAAGGCCTTGAGGGAGTGCTCCTTAAGCTCCATGTCGCTCCACATGCCAAACTGGAGATCTCAGGATGGGTCACCAAGTCATTCCAAATGCTCATTGTCGCCTTCCAAATCGCCTAGGTGTTCAGGTAAGTCACATAAACAAAAGAAGAATGAGAAGCCAAAGAGGTCTTTGACTTAACCCAGTTCGTCAAAGTCATCCGACGAGACAAGGGAGCATCAGCATTCAAGGCCTGGCTCAGTCAATGAGCCTGCGCCTATGCTTTCTCTATGCCTTTCCGAGTTTCTGTGAGCCAGAGCGACCCCCACCCAACTCCACGAGTTTCATGAGGCCATGCACCTCATATTTGGGCATCCTGTAACTGCTAGAGTGCCTTTAAGCCCCACAGGTTCAGGAGGGCTCTTACTGCTGTTCCACTGGTGGGTTCATTCCTGTGCCAGGTGGCCCCTTGGGTCCACGGACAGATCCGGATTGGTACCGGTCCAGCCAACTTGAACTTCCCCATCCCATCCCATCCTCATCCCCGAGTCCAACACGGAGCCCTGTGCGTGTTGTCCAATGCCAGCTGGGACCATTCCATCCAGGCTGGAGCTTATCAGCTAGGGCTTTGGGATGAATGGGAGGGGGCACAGGACCCTGAGGAATACCAGCCCCTAGATCTCATGGAGGACACCGGGTGTGAGGGTCTAGTAGATGCCAGCGGACTGGCTTCCTCATCAGATACTGGCTTGGTCTCTCTTTCTACCATGGCTACGGAGGAGGGACCCTCATTTTTTATGGTGGAGAGGTCGGTGGGCGAGGTCTTGGACCTTCACTTACCCTCCCTGGCTGTCAAGATGAACATCTTGACTGAGGTGCTTCAACTGAGAGTCACCCCTTCTCAACTGCTTCTCTCTTTTAATGAAGCTGTTAGACCTGACAGCCTTCGGTTGTTCTCTCCCTCACACCTCTCCCCCTAGTATTTTGCCTAACTCCTCCACTTTTCTGATCTAGTTTTTTGCTAGTATTAGGACTCTGCACTTTACCACTGCTAACCAGTGCTAAAGTGCTTGTTGTTTCTCCCTTAAAGATGGTAATATTGGCTTATTACAACTGACATACTTAATTTACTTCTAAGACCCTAGTAAAGTGGAACTATGCATACCCATTGCCTGTAAATTAAATGCTGCTAGTGGGCCTGCAGCACTGATTGTGCCACCCACTTAAGTAGCCTCTTAACCAGAGGGGCCAGAGAGCCGGCGTGCAAGATGGCTGCTCTACCGTGAGGCTCACACGGTTGGGCGAAGGTTATCCATCATAATACTCCCCCACTCTATATAAAGGTGCTGCAGCGGGTGAGGAAGGGCATCTGTTTGTTCCAGGATCCTCGAGGGTCGGCTGAGACCCGCTTCTTCGTTGCTGCTAGTAGCTAGGTGCGACCTGCGCTCACGACTGCCTATCTGACCACGTGGGGCCCAACCTGCTGCAAGGCCCGCCTTGAGGACCTGGTGGCATTCCACTTCCGCCATTCCACGTAGTCTGAAGGTGATGTGGTTGGCTAGTTCACTGATGTTGCCCTGATAATCGCTGTGGAGACCTGTGGTAGCGACGCAGGGTAGAGGCCTGAGGAAGTTGGTCCCGCTTTGATCTGCGGGCCGCCCTAACTGCAGCACTGATGCAGGGACCGGGGTTTGCATCTACCACAGGCCCTCTTACCTTGCATTGGCCCTGTGGTTGTTGACCACCTAAAAGGTATTTCAGGGTTGTGGATGCTGGCGCCTTATCTCCCACCATGCAGAAATGTGCTCATCTATGTGCCGACTCCATGCCTTCATTCACTTGTAGGGGCCCTACGGCATTCTCCCACATCCTGGTCAGTTGCCTGCCTTCTCTGCCTGTCAGCAGCTGTACGATTGGGTAATGGGGTGGCGGTACCTCTTGCTCATCTGGCCTGCTCGTGCCCCCCCACCAATGTTCTGGGGCCTAACTGGGTGAGTGGCAGTGCCTATCAGCCTTTTGGAGAGAATGAGCCCTGTTGAACTGTGGTGATATCTCTATATTTCAACTTCATTCACCTGCCTTGAGCCTGTATCTGCTCTTTGACTGCACCATCTATAATTTAGCATCGGGGCCCAAGCCTCCCTCCTGCACCTGGAACATGGGTGTGCCTTGTCTGCATGTGCCCCCCTGCCTGAGGTGAGAGTGTGTGTGGACCTGACATATGTCTGTCCTATTCTGACATTGGTGCTGGGAGCTCTACAACAATGGTATCTTCCTCTTTTTAATCACCTAACCCTTTCTACTACACAGTGGAGAATTCAGGTGGCTGGCAGGCGAAACCTGGTTTGAAGCATAGAGCACCCCTCAGGGCTCTGTCACTGAGCTTGTGGGCATGTCAACTCCTCTTCCCCTAATGCCGACCGGAACAGATGATATGAGGGACCTGCTTCTGGCCATGCAGTCCAACCTGTCCTCCAATTAATCTAAGATGGACTCCTAGGGTGTGTGAATGGACAGCATCACTTCCAAATTAGAAAAACATGATGGCAGGTTACAAGAGGCGAAACAATACATCTTGCAAGTGGAGGAATCTGTTGCATCTCGTAAAGAAACCCTCCTCAACATGGAGCAGGTCCTGAAGATTTGGAGGTGAGATCCTGCTGCAGTAACTTATGTACCATAGGTATGCATGAGTCCACTAACACTGGCAAATTGGAGGGTGTAGGAAGGTAGCCTCTTTCTAGCCTTGTTACCCCCACTTTTGGCCTGTTTGTGAGTATATGTCAGGGTGTTTTTACTGTCTCACTGGGATCCTGCTAGCCAGGGCCCAGTGCTCATAGTGAAAACCCTATGTTGTCAGTGTGTTTGATATGTGTCACGGGGATCCTGCTAGTCAGGACCCCAGGGCTCATAAGTTCGTGGCCTATTTGTGTTCCCTGTGTGGTGCCTAACTGTATCACTGAGGCTCTGCTAACCAGAACCTCAGTGTTTATGCTCTCTCTGCTTTTAAAATTGTCACTGCAAGCTAGTGACTAAATTTTACCAATTCTCATTGGCACACTGGAACACCCTTATAATTCCCTTGTATATGGTACCTTGGTACCCAGGGTATTGGGGTTCCAGGAGATCCCTATGGGCTGCAGCATTTCTTTTGCCACCCATAGGGAGCTCAGACAATTCTTACACAAGACTGCCACTGCAGCCTGCGTGAAATAACGTCCACGTTATTTCACAGCCATTTACCACTGCACTTAAGTAACTTATAAGTCACCTATATGTCTAACCCTCACCTGGTGAAGGTAAGGTACAAAGTTACTTAGTTTGTGGACACCCTGGCACTAGCCAAGGTGCCCCCACATTGTTCAGGGCAAATTCCCCGGACTTTGTGAGTGCGGGTACACCATTGCACGTGTGCTCTACATATAGGTCAATACCTATATGTAGCATCACCATGGTAACTCCGAAAATGGCCATGTAACATGTCTAGGATCATGGCATTGTCACCCCAATACCATTCTGGTATAATTCCATGCATCCCCGGGTCTCCAGCACAGACCCGGGTACTGCCAAACTAACTTTCCGGGGTCTCCTCTGCAGCTACTGCTGCTGCCAACCCCTCCGTCAGGCTTCTGCCCCTCTGGTGCCTGGGCAGCCTGGTCCCAGGAAGGCAGAAAAAAAAGGATTTCCTCTGGGTGTTACACCCTCTCCCTTTGGAAATAGGTGTGAAGGGCCTGGGAGGAGTAGCCTCTCCTGGCCTCTGGAAATTATTTGATGGGCACAGATGGTGCCCTCTCTGCATAAGCCAGTCTACACCGTTTCAGGGATCCCCCAGCCCTGTTCTGGTGCGAAACTGGACAAAGGAAAGGGGAGTGACCGGTGCCCAGAGCTCCTCCAGTGTGTTCCATACCTCTGCCATCTTGGATGCAGAGGCGTGAGGGCACACTGGACAGCTCTGAGTGGCCAGTGCCAGCAGGTGATGTCAGAGATGCCTACTGATAGGTGCTTACCTTTCTCAGTAGCCAATTCTCCTCTGGGCTATTTAGGGTCTCTCCTGTGGGAATCATACCAGATAACAAATGCAGAGCTTACCAGAGTTCCTCTGCACTTCCCTCTTTGACTTCTGCCAAGGATCGACCGCTGACTTCTCCAGGATGCCTGCATAACCGCAACAAAGTAGCAAGAAGACTACCAGCAACATTGTAGCGCGTCATCCTGACGGCTTTCTCGACTGTTTCCTGGTAGTGCATGTTCTGAGGGCTGTCTGCCTTCACCCTGCACTGGAAGCCAAGAAGAAATCTCCTGTGGGTCGACGGAATCTTCCCCCTGCTAACGCAGGCACCAAACTTCTGCATCACCGGTCCTCTGGGTCACCTCTCATCCTGACGAGTGTGGTCCCTGGAACACAGGAGCTGGGTCCAAGTGTCTTCAACAGTCCAGTGACCCTTCTGTCAAACTTTGGTGGAGGTAAGTCCTTGCCTCCCCACGCCAGACAGTAATCCTGTGTACTGCGTGAACTGAAGCTGCTCGGGCTTCTGTGCACTTTTCCAAGACTTCCTTCATGCACAGCCTAGCCTAGGTCCCCAGCACTCCGTCCTGCATTGCCCAACTCGCTGAGTTGGACTCCAAGTCGTGGGACCCTCTTTTGTGACTGAGTCGACAGCTGTCCTCAGATCTTCTAAGTGTTTGTTCAGGTACTTCTGTGGGTGCTGCCTGCTTCTGCGTGGGCTCTCTGTGTTGCTGAGCGCCCCCTCGGCCTCCTCCTCCAAAGGGCGACCTCCGGGTCCTTTCTGGGCCCTGGCAGCACCCAAAATCTCCAACCGCGAGTCTTGCAGCTAGCAAGGCTTGTTTGCGGTCTTTCTGCGTGGAAACAACTCTGCATCCTCCAGCACGCCGTGGGACATCTTGTGACCAAAGGAGAAGTTCCTGGCACCTTCCGTTGTTGCAGAATCTTCAGGATCTTCCACCTGGAGGCAGCCCTTTTGCACTTTCATCCGGGGTTTAGTGAGCTCCTGCCCCCCCGGGACACTTGCGTGACTCTTGGACTTGGTCCCCTTCCTTTACAGGTCCTCAGGTCCAGGAACCCGTCTTCAGTGTTTTGTAGTCCGTTGTTGTCCTTACAGAATCCCCTATCTCGACTTTACTGTCTTTCTGGGGTAGTAGGGTAACTTTACTCCTACTTTTCAGGGTCTTGGGGTGGGATATCTTGGACACCCTTAGTGTTTTCTTACACTCCCAGCTACCCTCTACACACTACACTAGGCCTGGGGTCCATTTGTGGTTCGCATTCCACTTTTGGAGTATATGGTTTGTGTTGCCCCTAGGCCTATTTCTCACTATTGCATTTTATTGTGATTCTACATTGTTTGCACTACTTTTCTAACTGTTACTTATCTGATTTTCGTTTGTGTGCATATAATTTGTGTATATTACTTACCTTCTAAGGGAGTATATCCTCTGAGATACTTTTGGCATATTGTCACTAATATAAAGTACCTTTATTTTTAGTAACTCTGAGTATTGTGTTTTCTTATGATATAGTGCTATATTATATAAGTGGTATAGTAGGAGCTTTGCATGTTTCCTAGTTCAGCGTAAGCTGCTCTGCTATAGCGACCTCTATCAGCCTAAGCTGCTAGAACACCTCTATTCTACTAATAAGGGATAACTGGACCTGGCACAAGGTGTAAGTACCTCAGGGTACCCACTATAAGCAAGGCCAGCCTCCTACAGAGGGCTATATGGAATTCCTTCTGATCTCCCTCTTTGGTGCTGACTCTTTCTCCTGCCTCCTCATTGTGTAATGGGCACATCCCACCCTGATGCTTCCTTCCTGGGCACCAGCGCAGCCTATTATTGCCAGAATTCTGAACCTTAGGGACCGGGACACCACATTGCATTTGTCATGGCAGCTCCATATCGATCTTTCCAGATTTCACTGCTGCATTCCAGGAGGCATGCCGCAAGTTCCTTCTAATTCCAAAAATGTCTTCACCAGGCTGCCATCCCTTACACTATGTTATACCCAAGCTCGACTGCGGATCACTGCACAGGGGGGCCTGCATGTTTTCAGTACTCCTCAAAAGACCACAAAGTACCTGCGTAAGTTACTGGCCCTGTGGGGTGTGGCCAAGCAAGCCAACATAGCTGCCACACTTTAGAAGTGCTCTCGGACCCCTCTATGATCCATCACATTTATCGACCACTGAAGCATCACAGTCATCTTGACTGCCTCTCTTAATTGCCCGTTAGAGACATTGGTTGGTGGAACGACCTCTGGGCAGTTGTGGAGACTCGCTGCCGCCCTCCAAAGACGCATTCCGACACTGGACCATAATGATGACTGGAGTCCCCTGACAGAGCTCCTGAGAGACGTCGTCACTCCCAGGGCAATGGGGCGGCCGAGACCAGCTGGCAACCAGGGTCCAAGCGACAGCACCTTTTAGGTGGGCACGCCGCCACTGCTGGGGGAGAGGAGGCCTGCTGGTGGAGGCGTGCTGCGTCGTCGTCCAGCTCCTTCGCCTCAGACTTGGAGACTCCTGCCCAGGGTGAGAATGGCCATACATTTACCCAATGGGTTGGAGGAGAAGTGGTAACCCATCGAGCTGAGGTTCTCCCTGCTGGAGCAGGTTGAGTCCTGTCTCCTGCGACAATTCGCCAGGATGCCCGTATTCCCTGGGGCCGCGCGCGGAGGTGGCACGTGTGACGGCTGGCTATGTGGTCGGTGCCCCGCTGCCAGCTAACTTTGGGGAGCCATCTGAGGGGCACTAGACAAAGACTTTCGCCCTCCACCACCTGCAGAATACCATCTACTTCAGCCAGTGAGTGGGGCTATACCCTTACAGCCTTCCCTTTACCCCTGTTGCACTGGAGGATTCCCTGCTCTACCGTGTGAAGTAAGACACAATTATATTAAAGCATTTGAAGGTGACACATGACAGCCTAGGCTATCTGCGACCGGAGGCCTGGGGGACCCTAAAGGCTTAGAAAGGGCGCCGAGGCGTTCTGCCAGAACCCCCGATATCATGTCACAAAAAAATTCTTACCTCCCTCCGATCACTTCTCGCCCAACCCACCAGAGTCCCAAAGCGGGGAGGAGCTTGTGACATGAGACATTGCACCCTAAATGACTAATGATCAATCACACTCTTTGGGGACACAATGCTAGTCATTAGCCAGTAGACATGTAGCGTCGGTTGGGGCCAAGGTGGTCTCTACGTGCTGTTGCAGGGAACATTCACATTAATGGGGAATTGAATCATGTACTGTCATGCCCTGCTTACAGACACTGGCCCTCTCCATTAAGTGTAGTCCTGAGTTTGTAAGGACAGTGAAAGGCTTGCTTCTCACAGGAGGCACCTTGCAGACCACACAGGCCAGGTGGCCCAAACCATCCATCTGGGGGGCATGCCCATCACTGGAAAAGCTCCTGGTGGTGCACTACTGCTCCTAAACTGAGGCCTACATCTACCTCACTGTTGATTACCCACTAATACCTGCTCAGGCAAAACCTACAGATGTGTTCAGTAAAAACCAGAGGATTCTTCTCTGCTGGGTTGCAGAGGAACAGAGGTAGTAAGGCTCCTTACCAGAACGTGCATTGCAGGCACATAGCCTAGCCCTTAACCAGAGATTACCTTTTTCTGGCTTATCCGACCAGGAAGTGGAGGCACAGTGCCTGGCGGACCGTGAATTGCAGGTGAGAGGGCAGAGAGTGACAGGAGCCATGGATAAAGACAAGGTGGCCAGATCCACTTCAACCCGGATATTATGGATCAATACACCACCGGCCCGACTACGGGTGCCCATGGAGGGAACCCAGAGGGTAAAACACTGATCCGCCATAGGGATCTTGCTATTATTCTTCAGGCGATCCAGTCCTCTCAAATAGCAGTGGATACTAAAACAGGAGAGGTGAGAGAAGTGGTGGCGCTGCTTCGCTAAGACCTTTTACAACGCCTCAGCCAGAATTACCAAAGTCGAGTCCTGCTTGTCGACCCTAGAGAATGAGGAAGGCTCCCTCAAAATTCAAGTGACATAATTGCTCACCTGAACAGCAGAACTTCATCTACAAGGTGCAGATGCTGAAGATCGCTCATGGTGCAACAACATATAGATACTCAAGTTCCAGAAGTTGCTGAACCACAACAGACAGTGGACTTCTTGGAAAAATGGTTCAAGAGTTTGGTGCCGTCCAATCATCTATCCCCCTGGTTTATGGTGGAGCACACCCACTGTGCTTTAACTCCTAGGCCACCTCCTGGCGCTCCTCCCAGGCCAGTGATTGCCCACATCTTAAACTTTGGAGATAGAGACATGTGGCTTGACCCCCTCCTGCCCGTGATCTTACCTGATGCTCCGGCCGAGGAATCCTTCAGTGGGGTCTCCATTATAATGCCTGGAAGAAAAAAAAAGAGAAGAAGGACAATGAGGGAAAGACCGATCCCAACACTGGGTGTTGTATTCCGGATGGGAAAACAGCAAGCCGATGAGCCGGAAGAGGGTGTCTACTATGCAAGGGAGGAGGACAAGGACGAGAAGCAGTCGGACGGAGAGGAGGAGAAGCAGGCGAGGAACAAGGACAAGAAGCAGACGGATGGAGAGGGAGAGAAGGTGAGGAACGAGGACGAGAAGCAGACGAACAGAGAGGAGGAGGAGAAGAAAACGAGGCAAGAAGCAGATGGATGGAGAGGAGGAGAAGGCGGTGACAAACAATGACCAGAGACAGACGGAGAGGAGGGGAAGAAGACAAGGAGCGGGACGAGTGGTTTGAAGCCGAGTCCTGGGACTCTGGCGGAGATGCCATAACACCCGCCACGACTCCAGAGAGTTGTGGCGTCTGCTGTGAGTGGAAAGGGACATAATAGAAGGGAGGGTAAAGAAGAAAAAGAAATACTGTGTGCGGGCACTCTATGAAGGTTTTCACTGATTTAGATAAGTGAGGGGTCACTACACTAAATCACCGGGGGCACTTAGAAGGTTTTGCCAATAACGCTAGACAGCAGTATAACCACTAGACGCTGTGCCTTAAGGGAAGAAAACAAGAGTAAGGCAGGTCTAATGGTGGATACATTTGTTTTTCTCTTGCCTACTTTTTTTTGTTTTGGACCCCTGAGTTTTTTTTTTTTTCTCTCTGGATGTTATTTCGTTTTCACCTGCATGGGGTATGCTTGGGACACTACCCATATGATGCTGCACTGCTGGTGGCTGGTAGAGGGAAAACTCCTGTTTTGGCCAGTATACTTACCATGGATACTCTCTCTTGTTTCTGAGAGCCTCCGGTGGCAGTCATCGCTCTGAAAAGTCCACATCTGTGAGTAACAGAAGAAAGAAGACAAGATTGCAACATCATTCAACGAAAACCCTCCCAGACTTCAGACCCTATCAAAGTGCCCCCCTATCTAAACAATCCGTCAGTACAACCCTGGCTGTATATTTTTTTTTTTTTTTTTTTTAAGCACAGAGGTCAATAAAAAATAGCCACAATTTCTCAACACATAAAGCCTCAGAAGTTTTATTTCCGACCCAATCCCCCACAAGACTCTATTCTTTGTGAGACCAGAATTCACCTGGTTCTTCGATCCAGTGACTCCAAAGTTCTCCTTTTCCCCCGATTACACCTGGGAAGTCCAACAAAGAAGACGGTCTTACACTGAGATTAAGCAAAAATTGTGAGCACTGGGCCTCCAATACTGCCTCCTCTTTCCTGCAATGCTGAGGGTGATCCATGCCAACAAAACTAATTTCTTTGACTCACCTGACATGGCCTGGCAATGGCTTACAGAGTAACACCTACGTCGAACCACAAAGGGAACTTCTGCCCACACCTTTGTGAGATCAGCGCTGCAGCCCCCACTTCCAAACCTAAACCGCAACGCCGTAGGACTCGTTCAAGGCGACGCCACAGGGCTCCCGGATCCGCCTACCCTTCAAAGTCGCCACATACCCAGAGTGACTCTTCACTTCCACTGAGCAATCAGAGGAGCCCCCATGGTAGCAACCATCAGGTATCTGGTGCTGAGGACAACACCACATCGCATACGTCTGATGCACCCTGCAATGACAATTCTGAATTGTCATACAGCCCCATACTATAACTTTCATTTACACAAATAGATGGTCAACACTCAATGATCCTGGCGAAATTTCTACAAGTGTTCCAAAATGCTCCACTTATCATACCCCAGAGATGGTTTCAACTTCAAGAACGCCTGGTGATTTCCTTCTTGTGGCGAGGTACCCGATCCTGACTGGCTACCAGGACCTGCCAGCGTGACCCCTGCAATTGAGGTCTTGGAATGACTAACCTATAATCTTTATTATTTACGGCCTGATGGCGGTACCTGACTGGTTTAATGGTGGCTGTATGGATCCCGCTTATAGCTTAGAATTGTCCCTGATCGGATTCCCAAAAATTCTATCCATGTTATACGGAGCTTCAGTCCCACAGTCCACTGCTAGCATTACTGGCTTAGCCCTCTCCTCGTGGAAAGCAGCATTAGGACATATTCAGTGATCGCATAAACTCACTCAGCAATCCCCACTTTGGCATGGTACATGGCTCAGGGAATCTGCAAATCTAAAGGGTTTTGACTGATGGGACCATACCGGACTGTCGTCGTTAGGAGACACATGGCCTGGTAGCCACATGAAATCATTCCAAGACCTCCAAAACTAATGTGCACTCACACCCACCCGACTGCCTATACCTGTTATTATCCCTGTGTCAAAACTAATAAAATTAGTTTATAAAAAAAAGTTACCGGCCCCGCATACCAGTGAGTCTCGCTCTCCTGCTTCATCTTGCACGGCTTTGCCGGTATCTGATCTGGTTGTAACTGCCTAATGGTTAGTCCTTTCAGATCACTGCTGTTTTTCTCTTCGTACAGGACAGATGGCTCCATGATCTACATTGCTGATGATTGCCTTGCTGCTGCTCAGTTTTTTATTGCCTGTATTAGTAGCTAGGTGGGGATTATATTTCTGTTCTCCCCTAATGCCCTCGCCTGGCCGAGGATGTCTCCTCTGTCTCTTGGGTTGAACCCCAAAGGTTACCCCTTTATCTTTTACTGCGGCATGATTACACTGTTGTGCTGTGTTTATGTTGGTTATTATGTTTCTGATTAAGGGCAGGCATGTTTTGAAAGGGAGGGTGGGTTTGGATACTTGATGAATGGGGCTTGTCAGCATGGATGGGATCTTGGGGTGTTGATCTAGGTTTGGGTGACACATTACTGGATGCTTTTCCATGGGTTGGCGCCATGGGTGCAGGGGGTTAGCCACCTGGCTCGCACACTCTCTGATCACTCCCCTGTGCTCCTTGCCCTATCCATTCCTACGTTCACACCACTCTACTCCAGCTGGTGCCTCTAACCTCTTAAACTGCTTGATTCTCAATTTGCCGAAGAAATGAGGTAGGAAATGACTGAGTTTTTCGCCCTCAATGCAGACACTGTATCACAGGTTAGCACAATGTAGGAAGCTCTGTATGGCCAAAAGTAGCGGTGTCCTCCACTCCCTTCAAGGTCATCTTTCTTGATTAGAGCGTGAACTGTCGCAGCTAGAAGAGCTACAGTCTGATACTGATGACCCCCCTCATAGCCCAACAGATTAGGACTACTTTGACAGAATATCAGTAATAGATGATAGGGAGTGCTGCTTCTGCAACAAATATGCCATTTCCCTGTGTTTACAGGAAGGACGAACAATGGGTAAAAACGCTGGCTACTATGATCTGCCGCTCTTGTGCAGCTAATGATTTGATCAGTATCTGGGATGTGCATGGCCCGCTGCACACAGACATTACACATTCTGGAGACGTTCACTGATTTCTACAGCTCCCTCTATACCTCCCAGCATTGCACTCCCCTATACATAAGGCCCTACTTAAATGATATTGCTCTTGGGTGGCTCAGGGATGCTCATCAGCAAGATGTTGTGCTGAACGAATTCAGGGAGGGGATCCTGTAGTTGCAGTAGGGTAAGGCTCAAGGGCCCAATGGGCACCCAGAAGAGCTTTACAAAACCTGTCTTGAAATCTTGGCTCCCCATCTGCTTGGTGTTTACCAAGAAGCGAGACAGATAGGTGGTCTTCCTGATCAATGAGGGAGGCCCTTATTACTTTGCTTAACTCTGGTAAAACACTGGAACGCTGCACATCCTATAGGCAACTCTCTTTAATTAATTGTAATGTTAAAATTCTAGCTAAACTTCTTGCCAATAGATTGAATTCCTCATGACCCATTTAGTGTATCCCCACCAGTCCGGATTTTTTCTGGGAAGATCCGCGTCCCACAACGTAGGCACACTGTAGTTATGCATGATCTTGACCCAGCTCTAGCTGCAGTGGCAGCCTTCGTTGATGCCACAAAAACCTTTAATTCCCTTGAGTGGGATTACTTAATGGCCATACTTAAAGGATGGGGGTTTCCCGCACTTTTTTGTCTTGAATTCAGATGCTTTATACTGCCCCCCGGCCAGGGTTTTTGTCAATTGTGTGGTGTCCTCTCCTTTGCCCATTACTAGGGTAAGTCAGCATAGTTGCGTGCCCGCTCCCCTGCTGTTTGCCCTGGAAGTTGAACCCCTAGCTGCCAAACTGCAACAAATCCACCATGGGGATGCTGTACGCTACCCCAGTAGGCATCTCTTGTTTTTGCTTTAAATGTCAATGATATTACCTTATATCTCTGTGATCCTCATGTTGGCCTCAATCCTGTCTCATGGGAGTTCACCTCCTCCTTTGGGCTATCTGGTATACATATTAATTGGAAGATATCTTTTCTGTTTCCGCTCACACGCAGTGTGCATCCTTCACCCCGGAATTGTCGCTCCATTGGTGCTCTATGGAAATTATTTAGGGATATGGATCTATCGCGATAGGGAGACATTGCTCCATCCCAATTGTGGCAGTGCATTAAATAACCATCACAAATGAGATCACACTCTGGATCTCCCTTCCTTTATCACTAGCTGGGCATGTAATTTTAATGAAAATGGTAATCCTCCCTAAATTCTCATTTGTTCTTGAACATCCCTGTCCATTCGCTCTTCTTTTCCACATGCTTCGCACTTAGCTGATAAGGCTTGCCTGCGCGGGAGATCAGCCTTGTGTTCCATGGGATACTCTTACATTACTGTTACAAGAGGGCAGTTTTGAGGTGCCTGATGGGGCTTTACTATATATGTGTTCAGGCTTTCCAGACTATTCATTAGTTCATGCGGGCCCCTTACCTTCCTCATTTGGCAGTTGAGCAGGGTTAAATGGCCCCCATTCCTCCATCCTTATATATTAGTATTCCGACAGCTGGAACCCCATCATCCTGGAATACTGTTGGCTGCACTGCATCGGCTTGGCTAAGTCTATGTCATAGGGCTGGTAAGATCCTCCTCTATTTTGCTTGGCTTCCTTTGGACCACCACCCTTTATTGCCAGTCATTCATAAAGCTCCAGGACATCCCCAACTCAAGATGAATGGCCTCACTCACTAAGGTATCTGTATAGCAGTGGCACTCTTCTCACACAGGCCGAGTATCTGAGGGAAACTTCAGCCTCACCCCTAGATATTTTTACCTATCTTAGACTGAAGAGGGTACTCCCCTTTACCCTGAGAAGCCTCCCACATTTATTGTACCGCATAGCATGCTTCAGGTCTATAACGCTGCCAAGGCCAAACCCCTGTGCCTTTGGAGCACGAGCGCGCTGGGAGGTGGAGTTGGATGAGACCCTCTCTGATGAACAATGGTGCTACTGCTACTCCCAGACCGGCTTGATATCTGCCAGTAGCAGACCCAGAATTATTCACTACAAATTCCTACAGAGGGTGTAGTATACTCCTGTCCTGCTTTATCAGTATGGTCTCACGTCATGCACCCAGTGTGCAGGGTGAGGTTTGGATGACGCTGACTTTCTGCACCTGGTATAAGCATGTTGACCAGTGCACTCTAGTGGATGGTGGTGCAGGAAGCGCTCTGTTGCATGGCAGAAGGCGAGATCGTACTGACACTTTTGATTGCCCTACTGGGATTTGTTAAAGATTTCCCTGCACCTGCTCATAAATATCTTGCTTTGTCCCTAGTGCTTGCCAAGAGGTGTATTGCTTTTTGTTGGGGTAGAGGGAGGGTGCCTAAATCTAAGAACTGTCCCAATGATCTTGTTTACTGCAAAGCACAATTGACATTATCTGCGGAGCTCCTGCCCCTCTCCTCGTGCCCTAAAGACTTGGCAACCTTTACATACCTCTTTACAACTTTGCAGTCCATAGTCTATTATGTATGTTTCTTTTGCTTAACATTTTCCTGCTGTTGTAATCTTTTGAGTCTGCTGAAATGTGAAGGGTGCCATTGTTGAGATCGTTTATGGTGGTTCTCTCCTTAGTATCTGTCACTCTCCCATGAGCATGCTATAATCTGATTGCTTTAATGCCGCCAACATTGCTAGTTGTGGAGCCTAGAGCTTTGGATACAGTGTCCTAAGGTACTTGGATTTGTGTCACCCTATGAATGCTGTCTCTGTTATGTCATGGTCATCATTGTTGTGAATTTGCATTGTACGTTGCCAAATTATAAATACATTTTAAAAAGTAGCCCCTTAAAAATGTCTCAGAACTGCCTTTGAAGAGCCTCTGTGTACAGTTTCACACTGACATGTCTACCTTGCAAAATAACCCATTTTCCAGGCCAAGACCTTCCCTTTTTATACATACAAGGCACCCCTAAGGTGGGCACTAGACAACCCTGTGTCTCAATTCCTGCAAGGCCTATCTCCCTCATAAGGTAACATTGGGATTATCTTATTACAACTTTTAAGTGTAATTCACAATCTGGAAGAGATAAACATTTTGATTTTGGTGTCCCTGGAATCACAATTTAAAATCACAACTTGTGGTGAAGTAGGATTTTGATTGCAATTCTAAAAAGTGCCACTTTAAGAAAGTTGGTATTTTCTTACTTTAGCCATTTGGTGACTACTGCCTGTCTCTGTTCGCTTGTCGGGGATGGGTGACAGCCGGGCTTTATGTATTCCCCCTCAACAACTACACTCAATGGGAGTTTAAGTGTGACTTAATGGGCCATCGTGGGAGTGAGGAGCTGGCCATGGCCTCACTTACACCTGAATAGGTTGTGTCCTGTCTGCACACAAAGGGCTCTATAACCCCCTCTAGTTAGTCTGGAGCCAGGGCACAAAGGGCAAGACCTCTGTGCACTTCAAAGGCCTGTCTTTCAAATCTCCCCCACTTCAAAGGCCCTACTTGGTATAAGTAATGGACCTCTGACACCACCACTTAGGTACACTTCTGGACCTGTGAATACCCTGCCAGGAAAAAGGACTGCTGTGCTGCTGAAGGACTGACACTCTGCTGGACTGCTGCTTTCCTGGACTCCTGCCTTGTTGTGCTGCCCTGCTGCTTGCTGTTCCCGGGCCATACTATGCAAAGCTATTGCTGATTGAAGGTCAGCAGATAAGCTGGTCAGATGCTGTGGGCTGGATGCGACCGGCTCACAAGGCAGAGTGGATTCAGTGTTGGTGCCTCTTAGACTCCACTTCTTGTTGAGAACCACTAGTTTATTTGGAGGATGTCCAGGTCGCGCTCATAGACATGCCCTTTTGATAGCTCCTGTCTCCCCGGAGACGAGGCGAACTCAGTCCTAAAGGACGTCAAGGACAGCATAACTACTGCAAGGTCCTTGGGTCTTTACATGGCCCCGAAAACCCCAGTCCACCGTTCGCTCCTTTCATTGTCCCAGAAGGAGCTTCCAGCAGATCTACTTGCCCAGCCACCAATGCATTCAGTCTTCCGAGCCCCTGCGTGGCCAAGGACATGGTACCCACACACCCCATGGGTCAGATAATGAAAGTTCAGACCAGTCCACCACCCCCAACAGCCTCCAAACCTTTTTAGTTTGCCCTCTGACCAGCATGGGCACCCAGTAGGAGTTAGGATACACCACCACCTGCACCACTGGAAGCCAATATCATCTGACCTTGGGGTTCTCCATATTCTTTGAAGGGACGAGTCCTTCCCCTTTGTGACTACCCCTACACCCACATCACCCACTTGTGACAGGTTGATGGATGACCATATCTCCTTACTCCTCCAAAAAGTGGCAGCTCTCTGGGCCAAGGGAGCCATAGAGGGAGTGCCAGCATCAGAAGTAGGTCGTGGTTGCTATGCCTGCAACTTTCTGGTGCCCAAGAAGGACAGAGGCTTTCTTCCTGTCCTAGATGTGCGCCCTCACTATCTCTTCCTGAAAAAGAACTTCTTCAAAACGCTCACGCTCGCTAAAGTTCTGTTTGCCCTGGACCCAGGAAACTAGATGGTAGCGTTGGGCTTGCAGGACACATATTTCTAGATCCCTTTCCTGCCTGCCCACAGATGTTACCTGCGGTTCACTGTAGGTCACGAGCACTTTCAGTTCACCATGTTCCCCTTTGGCTTTACCAGTGCCCTTAAGTGTTCACCAAGATGTTGGCGGTGGTTCCAGCTCATCTGCGGAGCTTGGGGTGCCAGTCTTTCCCTATCTTGACCACTGTCTGTTGAAGGTGGGTTCGTCCCAGGCATTCGTCTCCCACCTCTACACTATAACTGGCCTCCTGCATGTGCTGGGGTTCTCTGTTAATGTGCCGTAGTCACACCTGAGCCATTGTCAGCTGCTCTCTTTCATTGGAGCTGTGCTGGGCACAGTTCAGTTTTGGGCTTATCGTCCTGAGCAGCAAGTTACAGGAAATTCAGGCTATGACACCAATGTTTCAGCCTCTTTCCTGGATTTTGGTAAGACTGCCTCTGAGGATGCTGGGCCTCATTGCCTCCTGCTTGTGTCAAATGCCCACTGGCATATGGAGGCTCTGCAGTGGGACCTGAAGTTCCAGTGGATGCAGCATCAAGGAAATCTCTCCAACATGGTCCAGATCTTGGAAGGCATTGCAAAAGATCTGTATTGGTGGTTAACGAACAGTGATTGGGACAGCGGCAGACCCTTCTCCCCTCCCTAGCCAGATTTGGCAGTAATGACAGATGCATCACTCCTGTGCTGGGGTAGCCATCTAGTAGAGGTGAAGATCAGAGGCCTCTGTTCTCAAGCAGAATCTAGACTATGCATAAACGTGTTGTAGATAGTAATAGACCCAGCTGGCATTAAAAGCTTTTCTACCCCCAGTCAAGGGAAGACTAGTATAGGTGTTCATGGACAACACCACCGCCATGTGATACTGCAACAAATAGGGCGGGATGAGGTCATGGACCCTTTGTCAAGAGGACTTACATCTCTGGACATGGCTGGAACATCAGGGCATTTCCTTGGTGGTTCAACACCTGGTGGGATCTCTGAACACCAGAGTGGATTAACTCAGCTGAAAATGCCTAGCATATCACGAATAGCATCTCCATCTGGAGGTGGTGCAAAGTCTCATTTAGCAGTGAGAAGAGCCTTGGTTAGATCTGTTTGTCACTGCTGTGAATAGGCAGTGTCAGCCGAAGCGGCTGTCGCTCAGAAATGCTTTTCATCTCGATTGGAGCTCCAGCCTTCTGTATGCCTTTCTGCCCATACCACTTCTGCTCAGAGTTCTCAAGAAGATCAGGAATGACTGGGCCGAAGTCATCCTTATGGCTTTGGAGTGGACTCTGTTATTCCGAGCTATTGAGCATGACCATCGATCTTCTGATCAGGCTGCCTCTTCAGGAGTATCTTCTGTTACAGCAGCATGGGAGGGTTCTCCACCTGAACCTGTCAGCGCTCCACTTTCTTGCATGGAGATTGAGCGGTGACAGCTTTCGACCTTCAGGCTGAAGTCTGTAATGTCATCTTGGGATCAGAGCGTCCCTCCACCAAGACAGTATACACCTGCCGTTGGGGCAAGTTTGTGACTGGTGTGCAAAAAAACAGGTTGACCCCCTTTCTGCTCCCCTTTCTCAGGTCCTTCTGTTTATTCTTTCTCTTATCCAGCAGGGCCCTGCTTTGGGCACCATAAAAGCTATCTTTCTGCCAGATCAGCCATCGCTTTTAAAGTGCCTCAGTGGGACCTCATTTTTGTCTTAATGTTTCTAATGTATGCTCCTTTTGAGCTGCTACACAACTCCTGTCAGGCTCCTTAAAACTGTAAACTTTGCACTTGTATAGCGCACTTCTCACCCGTTAGGGTCTCAAGGCGCTGTACGCATACCGCTGTGGAACCCCTGCTGGCTTTACACTGTGAGGAACCCACTCCTGGACAGCCCCAGGGTGAAGCCAGGCATCCAAGCGCTGTGAGGGCCGTTGTGGAGATTAAGCAAGCTATTGCCCAGAGTTACAGAGTGGGACCCATTAATTAGATTAGGCACCAGGCAAGAATCATCTGGTCCAAGGGAACTGAGCCCAATAACCGCCGAGGTGGGAATAGAACCCTGGTCCTGGGCCTAATCTCTGCATCAGGGTCTGCCGCTCTAACCATTGTGCCACACTTCTCCTTACTATCAAGATGGCCTTTCTAGCTGCAATTACATCTGCACAGGGGGGTCAGTGAGCTTCAGGCATTGTCATCTAAGCCTCCGTACCTCAACATCTTCCCAGAAAAGCTGATCCTTCACACTAGAGCTTCCTTCCTGCCAAAGGTGGTCACTCCATTTCATGTAGACCAGTTCATCACCCTGCTTACCTTTTATGCTTCGTCTTATCCTTCTACCGAAGATTAGCGACTCTGCTGGCTTGACCTAGTTGTTGTTTTAACTTTACTGCAGAAAAGAGTTCTGGGTGGTTGACCAGCTCTATGTGGGGCATTTCGAAGCCTGAAATGGTAGGCAGTACAGAAATACACCATCTCCCGACGGATTGTGCTTTGTATCAAAATCTGCTACACGCTGGCCAAGATGCAACCCCCTGAGGGTTTGCATGCTCATTCCACCAGAGCCAAGGCTGCAATCACTGTATTAGCACGTGGGGTCCCAGGCCTGGACATCTGCCAAGCAGCAACGTGGGCATCTCTACACATGTTTACCCAGCACTGCTTCCTGGGCGGTCAGGTCTGTAGGGAGGACACTTTGCCCATTCAGTCCGGCAAGACTTTTTAGTGTGAAATCATTTTGCAGACCCTCCTTGAGAGGTAATTCTCTGGTACCTATTCTAAGGTAAGGATTCTGTGGAAAGAACTCTCTATTGGATGAACAAGTTACTTACCTTTGGTAACTCCATATCTGTTAAAGACTCTATCTAGCCGCAGATTCCTTACCCACCCAGCCAACCTCCCCGCTCTGCGAGCAGATTTCTAGTCCTGGGGCTTTTTTTCCCCCCTCTTTCAGCACCTAGTTTTCACTCACCAGTGGTCAGTACTTTTTGTGGCTCCACAGTTGTGGTGTAGAAAGTCACAATAAAAAACTGAGTCAGTGCGCTGTGGTGGCACCTATATATGCACCGTGCACGTCACTTCCAGTGTGGACAACGCCACATGGAGCTGAACCACACCATCTACCGGAGCACAGGTGTATTGCTTGCTTCCCAAAAATGTTTTGGATGCATGCTGACACCTGGGAATCATTCTGAGGTAATGAATTTGCAGCTAGATTGAGTCTCTGGCAGATATGGCATTACCGAAGATTAATAGCTTGCTCAACATGAGTGCGGCAGAACAACAGGTCATCTGAATAGGCAGACTGAACAACTATTTCCGCGTGAAACGAGGTACAGATGGCACTGTGAAGAGATGACTTATCTTGCATTTTGTGGGTGAGGAGATCTGGGACCTCTTTGAGACCTTGTCTGGTAGGGGAGTGGACGACAACAACGATTCTGCGGTACTGGCTTTAAACACATACTTCGACAACCAGTTAAACCCAGACTTGAGAGGAGAGTTTCAAGCTGCACCAGGCCTGCCAGCGGAAAGATGAAAACATCAACTCATTCTACGCCCATCTGCAGCACCTCGCAATGTGCAGGATGATGATCAGGCCTGGGAAGTTCGCACCCAGCTCATTCGAGGCTGCCAGTCCGTGAATGTAGGGTGCCTAATCTTGCAACAGCCTGACATGACCCTAGTTGCAAGCCTGAACCTGGCTCGCTTGCACAAACTCTCAAATAGCTGAGCGGAAGAGATAGAGCTAGCTCACACGAGGTACTTGAAGGGGGCTGGATCCACCGAGACCAGATCCACTTGTCACAGTAGAGGAGAACATCTCAGATGATGGGGGTGTGAATGTGTGCTTGAACAGGAGCATCCCGGACAGTGAGGAGGTCAACATCTTCATAGTCTTTGTGGCGTAGGCAGGGAGCAGCAAGAGGAAACTGGCTTCTGTGTGTACTGTGATGCCGGGAGAGATGCCAGTCCCAGCCCTGATTGACATATGAGCCTGCATGAAAATTATGGACATTCACTAATTCGAAAGACTGAGATAGTTGAAACCCACGAAGGTCTGGATGTTTGCATATGGGAGCAGATGCCCACTGCCAATGGCTGTGCTCACCGAACAGGTGGTGGTGAGCAGCGATCAGAGGGTGCATAACCACGTCACTAAAGAAGGAACAGTCACACTTGTTGGCTGCCACGCTGCTGAGGACCTCAGGCTTGTTTTCTTTATCCGTCATGTCCATGACAGCCATGCTGGAGACATCCTATGGGAATTTCCAAGACTTTTCTAGGGCCTTGGCTGCCTAAAAGGTGCACAGGTCAAGTTCACATTGCCCAAATAGTCCTACCAGTGGCCCTGCATCACCAATGAGCTCCTTTTCACCTGTGGTCCCTGTTGGAAGAGGGCCTAAAAAAGCTGGAGCAGCTAGACATGATAGAGAAAGATTCTGTGCCCACCCCATGGGTATCACTATTAGTGGTAGCACCAAAACAACAACAACCAGGATCTTGTCTGCCTCTGTGTGAACATGCACCTCCTGAACTGTCAGTCCGCGGAGAATGCCATCTTACACCCACCATGGATGATAACATTTTGGACCTAAACGGCACACAGTGTGTTTGAAGCTGGATCTTATTGCAGGGTACCACCAGTTCGAACTGGATTCATTCTGTCGATACATATATATTTTTTTTTTACTCATATTGGACTGAGGAGGTACAAGTGCCTCAATTTCAGATTTCCTCAGCAGCTGAGGTTTTCCAGAATACAATCAGGGAGGTGCTGACTGACCTAGCTGGTGTTCTCAACATCTGCGATGATATCCTGATCTACTCCTAGACTCTGGATGACCACCACAAATGACTCAAAGCGACATTGACTCACGTCGCAGAACACAGCCTCACTCTGCACAGGGCAGTCCGTCAGTCCGTTTGATTCTTTGTTTACATCTTCTCCAAAATAAAGAGCTTCTTGGGCAGGGCCACCTACTGTGGATGGTTCATTTCGAATCTACCCACCTTGTCAGAGCCCCTCTGGGCCCTTATGAAGGCAGGTGGGAGTGGGACGACAAAGCAGATGAGATAGATATTTCAGAAGATTAATGGAGCCGTCATGAGTGATGTGACTCTGGCATACTACGACGCCTACCTCACATGGAACCTTCGGTCAACATTGGCCCCATTGGGCCTCAAGCTGTGTTACTGCAGGAAAAGAGCTGTGGCTTCCCATTCAATACGCCAGTAGGGTCCTCATCGGAACTGGACCCAGATATGCTCAAATAGAAAGAATAGCCTAGCTGTCTGATGGGACTTCCACCAGTTCCACCTGCCTCCCCCAAGGATTGAGAAATGGGCGGTCAATTAGCAGATGTATGATTTCATTGTCATCTATTGTCCAGGACTCCACAATTCAGCTCATTTCCAATTGCAGCACTCACAGACGGAGGGCATGAAGCTCAAGTAGGAGGATGAGTGGTCTGAAGACTTTGTCAGCATGGTAATGCAGAGTACCTGCCCCCAGGCAATGACAGTGGAACAAATCCAGGCAACAATGAGAGCGCAGATTCTTGCCTGCAAAAAGCAATCAAAGGAAAGGATGTGGAGCCACTCTGGATGGAGCAAACGGATGGAAGCCAGCTGACAAAGCTGTCCTTATCCAGTTGTGGCGTGTCTGCCACAAACCTAGCTACACCATGGATGGACTAATGCTGAGAGGGCATCGCATTATAGTTCCAAGGGCCCTGTGGACCATATGGTGGACATGGTACACTAAGGACACGAATGCAGAGCCAAAATGTTTGGTTCCTGGAGATGTTTGGGATAGTGAATTGTATAGTTTGTCAGCGTGTCCCCTTTCAGACCACTGGGGGAGGACCGGCATCTGCCCCAGTTGCAACAGAAGAGCACTGCCCCCACCCGGGACCCATTTGAGTTTGGACTTTGGCAGCTTCCCAAACAGGAGTCGATCGACCATTGTTGCCCTTGATGATCATCCCAACTACCCGGTGGTTGAGGTATTACAGTCCACTGCATTCAGGATGGTGAGACTGGCGATGAGGAACACAGTCGCCCTCTTCGGACTGCCACAAGAGCTCAAGACAGACCAAGTCAAGACAGGCCCTCATTCCAATGCCAATAGTTCAGGGAATACTTCCAAAATCTAGGCATATGACACAGGAAGATCACGCCACAATGGTCTAAAGCAAATGGGGAGGTCAAGGCATTTATGAGGACTCCTAACAAAATACTAAGAATCGTAGTCGACCAAAGGGAAGACCTTGAGGAATGTCTACAATGGTTCCTAATGGTATATAGGCAAACATCTCACAGCATTACAGGTGCGCCCGCATAGACTTCCTACTGAAATACCCCGCCAGAGCAATATCCCCACCAGCCACCGTTGGCGGCCTGCAGCCTTAGATGCTGAATCTGTACAGGACTAATGCAGGATCACCAATGAGAAGGTCAGTAGGACTTGGTGAGTCATGGCCCCAATGCTTCAAGTAGGAGACGTAGTATTCATCAAGGATCAGCATTCTGGTAATAAGTTCCGAACCCCCTTTGAGAGAGCGCCTTGGTGGGTCACCACAGTTCAACGGATGATGGTCACTGCAGCTTGCATTGGAGAAACTCTAACCAGAAACGTGTCCTGGTTTATTGCAGTGAGTGGCATTGAGAGCCCTAAATCCCCTACCCTCTGATACAACAATAAGAGTTTGGGAGTGATGATTATTTTGACAACATGCCCTCCTCACTGGAGGTGTTATATTGAGACAGCCAAGAGCGAGACAATATTGCACCAATTCCTCATTCCTGTCTAGCGGTCTGTGACCCTCCTTGTCTGGAACCAGTTGAAAACCAAGGATGTTTTCTGTGGTCCAGTCAAAGGACAACACTGCCTTACAAAGTGAGCCCAGCTGAATCCTGAGAGACTGTGTATGGAATCTAGAGGAAGCCAGCAAGTCCACAGGGCAGAAGGCCACTCTCACAAACTGACTTGGGGAGGGACGTAGGGTGCCACCCAGCCCCTTCGTGGTTTGCAGCCACACAGCACGCACCCGGGAGGCTCAACAGCTTATAGTGTGCTCAACAGCCTTGAGCACACTATAAGCAAGTCCACATTGTATTCACTGGTAAACAATTGTAACGTTATTTTCTCTTTGGTCGACTCACCAACACCCATACAATGCCAACATGTGTGTCATCAAAGCTGCTCGTGTTGCAGCTGACTTCTTCAGGACTATAACAAATTTTAAAATTGTACATTTCAGGAAGGAGTCAGTAAATCCAGTGGTAAGTACCATCAGCCAAGACATGACCAAGCCACTTATGCACCAGAGAAAGTAGGCGTGCTAATAAGTATTGTCGAAAAACAAGGAGAAATGTCCATGCATTTTCTGAGTTAGGATGAAAAGAAATAATTACCCCAGTGACCCTATACCCAACGCGTTTTAATATCTCATCAATTTATGGATGGTTAAATGCCTCCATACCTAGCAGTCCTGTATTATATTTGTTACATGTCCAGGTATCTATGTTGTAGGTAACCTAAAATGCAGATATACATTATTTTACTGCTATTGTAAGGTAATAGATCTGACTATAGTAAACCTGCACCATAATCATGTTTTTCCTTATTATCACAGTGGTGTAAGCAGAACATTATTTGTTCTTTAAATCGGATATTGTGGTTCATGTGCAAATCAGTAAGATCAAATACAGCCATTAGTTCCTGAGTAATCAATTTCTTCCTTCTAGAATACTATCACCCATCATAAACTCTGACTGGTCTTGTAGTCTAATAAGCAGCACATTATGAGCCACTAATGGTAGGACGCTAAATAGAGTCATAGCAGGAGAATAGTGTACATCTGCATTTTAGGATTCCTACAAAATAGATAGATGGGCACGTGTTACGAATATAATCCGGGACACCTAGGGTTGGAGGCATTTAACTGTCCATAAATTGATAATACTAACATACTTCAATGTAGGGAAGAGGAATTGCCACTGGGGTGATTATTTATTTTAACCCTAGTTCAGAAAACGCGTGGATATTTCTCCTCGTTTCTTGACGGGACTTATTATCACGCCTACTTTACAGGGAGTGCAGAATTATTAGGCAAGTTGTATTTTTGAGGATTAATTTTATTATTGAACAACAACCATGTTCTCAATGAACCCAAAAAACTCATTAATATCAAAGCTGAATATTTTTGGAAGTAGTTTTTAGTTTGTTTTTAGTTTTAGCTATGTTAGGGGGATATCTGTGTGTGCAGGTGACTATTACTGTGCATAATTATTAGGCAACTTAACAAAAAAATATATATATACCCATTTCAATTATTTATTATTACCAGTGAAACCAATATAACATCTCAACATTCACAAATATACATTTCTGACATTCAAAAACAAAACAAAAACAAATCAGTGACCAATATAGCCACCTTTCTTTGCAAGGACACTCAAAAGCCTGCCATCCATGGATTCTGTCAGTGTTTTGATCTGTTCACCATCAACATTGCGTGCAGCAGCAACCACAGCCTCCCAGACACTGTTCAGAGAGGTGTACTGTTTTCCCTCCTTGTAAATCTCACATTTGATGATGGACCACAGGTTCTCAATGGGGTTCAGATCAGGTGAACAAGGAGGCAATGTCATTAGATTTCCTTCTTTTATACCCTTTCTTGCCAGCCATGCTGTGGAGTACTTGGACGCGTGTGATGGAGCATTGTCCTGCATGAAAATCATGTTTTTCTTGAAGGATGCAGACTTCTTCCTGTACCACTGCTTGAAGAAGGTGTCTTCCAGGAACTGGCAGTAGGACTGGGAGTTGAGCTCGACTCCATCCTCAACCCGAAAAGGCCCCACAAGCTCATCTTTGATGATACCAGCCCAAACCAGTACTCCACCTCCACCTTGCTGGCGTCTGAGTCAGACTGGAGCTCTCTGCCCTTTACCAATCCAGCCACGGGCCCATCCATCTGGCCCATCAAGACTCACTCTCATTTCATCAGTCCATAAAACCTTAGAAAAATCAGTCTTGAGATATTTATTGGCCCAGTCTTGACGTTTCAGCTTGTGTGTCTTGTTCAGTGGTGGTCGTCTTTCAGCCTTTCTTACCTTGGCCATGTCTCTGAGTATTGCACACCTTGTGCTTTTGGGCACTCCAGTGATGTTGCAGCTCTGAAATATGGCCAAACTGGTGGCAAGTGGCATCGTGGCAGCTGCACGCTTGACTTTTCTCAGTTCATGGGCAGTTATTTTGCGCCTTGGTTTTTCCACACGCTTCTTGCGACCCTGTTGACTATTTTGAATGAAACGCTTGATTGTTCGATGATCACGCTTCAGAAGCTTTGCAATTTTAAGAGTGCTGCATCCCTCTGCAAGATATCTCACTATTTTTGACTTTTCTGAGCCTGTCAAGTCCTTCTTTTGACCCATTTTGCCAAAGGAAAGGAAGTTGCCTAATTATGCACACCTGATATAGGGTGTTGATGTCATTAGACCACACCCCTTCTCATTACAGAGATGCACATCACCTAATATGCTTAATTGGTAGTAGGCTTTCGAGCCTATACAGCTTGGAGTAAGACAACATGCATAAAGAGGATGATGTGGTCAAAATACTCATTTGCCTAATAATTCTGCACTCCCTGTATTTGACATACAAGCGGCTTGGTCGTGCCTTGGATGACGATACTAACCAATTGATTTACTGACTTCTCCCTGAAATGATGTACAATTTTCGGAATTTGTAATAGCCCTGATGAAGTCAGCTACAACACAACCATCTTTGACGAAACACATGTTGGCATTGTATAGACGTTGGTGATTCGACCAAAGGGAAAATAAAGTTGCAATTGTTTACATGTGAATACAACGTAGCCTTGGTTACAGTGTGCTCCAAGCTGTTGAATAACATAATTTAGTAAGTACGGGTACGAGGGGAATGATCTAGAAGGTAATATTAATATGTTTTAAGCATTGCAAATTAAGTCACGAAAATGATGTATTTATTCTCGCTTTATGTACCTTTTTTAATACATTCGTCTCATCCGTTTTTGAGAAAAAAGCTTCGTGTGTTTTTCTGCAGCGCTCCAAAAACGACACTAAGGGCCGGATGTATCAAAGGTTTTTCCCATTCTGGGTCTATGGGAAAAAGTGTTCGTACATATCCCCTTAAGAGCCAAAAGTCAGATTTCGTATTGTGTTTAACTTTATTATGTAATCGCACCTGAAGCTCAACCGAATGTGCATTGTCCTTTATTGTGTTGCAGATTAAAGATGTGAGAGATCACAGGCTGGATAATCGTATGGAAAGTTTTTTTCTTGCTGAAACAATCAAATATTTGTATCTGCTCTTCGATCCAGAGAACTTCATTCACAATGACGGTTCAAGCTTCGACACAATCACAACACCGTACGGGGAGTGCATTATTGAAGCTGGCGGCTATATCTTCAACACTGAAGCCCATCCCCTAGACCCTGCTGCCTTGCACTGTTGTAAGGCACACAAGGAGGAGCGGTGGGACGTGAATGATTTAATGAAACAGTTTAATTCTTATAATAGAAGCAAAAAGACATTTTTAAAGGAGCAAGTGAAGGATGACGGAGACACCTCACACTCCAGCGCAAGGAGGAAAGCAAACAGCAGCTACGGGAATACTGTAAATCGGAAGACCAGCGCACTAAGATGCCCCGGTCAACCTTTTCACTCAAAACTTTCATTGCTAGGGCAGGTTTTTTTGGACACCGTGGAACAGCGTGTATGATTTCTCTATCTAAATACGTTTTACATGCAAAATTTACCAATTAAAATTATGTATTAGAATAAACAATTTTCTGCCCTGACATTTTTCCATATTCTACCCTTATCCCCCCCTCCTAACAGCGTTCTCCTTAAAGCAGCATTTAGCAAATTTATTGAAAGGACCGGTAACAGTTCAGAATGTTACCCCAAATGGAACGTCTCTTAATGCTGCTAATTACCATCATCCACAGAAAAACAATGTAAATAGCTGTTGAGTTACTTCCGATCGGGGGGGGGGGGCGGCTTAAGTCGTGTTGCAGTAATGCTCCATGCGTTAATACTCCATTCTTCTGCCCAGCTCGTAATTAGGGCCAAGGCGACCTGTAACTTCAAGCAATAGCCAAACAGAGAGTAGGAATTTAGCTGAATAGGAAATGGTGCGCTTGAAACTTGCAGTTGCGACCTAGGTCAGGACACATTTAATATAATCTGTGTTAATCTTGCAATTAATACAATTTCATTTTATATAATAGTTCTCTGTTCAACACTGAGTGGTTGCAATAAGTGCAATATTGAGTCAGTCGAATAGAATAAACGTTAGAGTACAGGGACGATTCTTGTATTGGATGTCGAACTTTAATGGATTTGGCTGTTTATCATTTAGGTATCAGTTGTTGCCAATTCAGGAACAAACTGATCAGGTTGATTAAGCAGGTTTTGGAGAAAGGGGAAGTGGGCAAAGAAATAGGTAAACCGGATTTTTTTTAATCGGTGTTATTGTTTATTCATAGTGAAGACCCGCCATTCGACATAGGTGAGCACAAAGCAAGAGGGGGCGAAAGGGAAAAAATAGTTTTAGCTTTACAAACTGGAAAGCAGGGAAAACGGAGGTAGAGGTTTACCTAAAAAAAAATGTATACATGTTAGAGGTCTGGGAAGCCTAGCATTTGTTATGTCCTTGATATCTTTTCAGGGTTTTTCGTGCTCAGTTGTGTGAAATGCCGTAGGTAACTGTGGACAGTAGAAAAATCTAATGTTTATGGGATGCTTTTCTGCATCAACATCTAAGCTCTCAGCTGAAGGAAGCGAGTCGTCTTTGCCCTGCCGTTTAAATAAGTCATCAACATGTGACTATTGAATGATTTCTGTAATTGCTTAGCAATTTTCGGTCAACTTACCTAAAAAGATAAATTTATTTGCAGTGCACACACTTATCCCTGAAGAGGTTGTTGACAGATAACATACATTAATTGATAACCAATTCAGTGGTTTTCATTTTATCAATATCTGAAAGAAAAAAAGCTGAGTTGACCCATAGGAAAAAGTCTGTGACTATAACAGGCCTCAAGAGTTGATGCGTTGGACTGCTAATCCACTAAATCCAACATCTTGATGTCATGCCTCCAGCTGAGTGAACTCCCTCATGGAGCATTGTGGTTAGAAGTCAGCAGTAGCATTTGATACAGTACACTGTATTGCCTGGTCAAGGCTGGATCGGTGGGATGTTGACCGAGACCCTCAAGCATTGTTTAGGCTCAATCAATCAATCAATCAAAATACTTTATTTGGTATGGAAAGTATCAACCATATAAATAAATATACAACACATCTCATACAAACAAAATTCATTAGGACAGTGTATATATCCCCTCATGTCCTACTAAACAAATTTACACATATAAAAGATTACAATCCAAAATTAATTACAAGAATAACAATCAATCAAGTTTAAAGTTTAAGAACATTTAAAAATACTCCAGATTATTCTGCCAGGTTATAGCTCCCTTAAGAAAAGACCCCACCCCTGCCACACCATTGCATCAGAAGCCATACGAAGCCACAAAAAAGCTCGACGATATTGCACAAAACTCCTAGGCCTCAAGAGGAAGAATAAGAAACTATGCCTAAAGGAGCATAAAAATCACAAAACAGAGTAAAATGAATTAAAGTCTGCAAAGACACTCCATCGCAGGGGCACAATTTTATGAATTTTTCATCATACTGACCTAACGGAAAAGCATAAGTTACTTCTAATAACCCCTAAATGGAATTGCGAGATGAAGGTCCTTTCCCACACATTTCTTATCTCCAAAAGATAGAGCTCAGGACCTACCCCCATCCTTAGCATTATGAAGTCCCTTACAGATTTTTTTCTTTAGATCCTCCTCCTCCCTTTTAGCCCCCAAGATCTTCAGGAAATTCTCCTTTGCCCAACATTTATCATGACTGGTCAGCCCCTCTGGTGCCTCAAACATATCCGGCCGCCCCAATCCATAGGCAACCTTTCTTATGTACATTAGCCAGGGGATATCCTTCGCATTAGCACAAGCCAAGCAGTCCTGCAGGATCTCTCTAGTAAAAGAGGCACACTCATTGGTCCAAATAGAGATCCATAACAAGCGATTTTCCTCTATTGCAGGGGCCCTATTATCCATATACCCCCAAAGTGGGACCCCATACAGCAGGACTGGGAGAGATTTATGCCTGTAAACTTCAAGCAAGGGCTTAATATGTTTATTTCCCACCCTTGCAGCAAAGTCAAACGTTGCACCAACTGTAGCATCGAAAGCACCCCTCTCCTAGAAATACATGGTTTCCAGATGCCTTTGTCATCAAAATTAACCCCTAAATAGGAGAATTCCTGAACCTTGCTAATTACTTGCTCATTTATCTTCAACTCCCCCACTCTGCTGAGTGGTTTCCCAAAGACCATAAAATCTGATTTCTTGCAGTTTATCTCTAGATCTAAGGCTGACATGAAAGATTCATAGGCTCTAACTGCCACTCGAAGGCCATTCATAGTACGGGCCATGAGCACCACATCATCCGCATAGATCCATACCAGGACACCGCAGACACTACACCAACTACAACATAAGGGCCTGATACAGGGCGTTGCCGAAATCTGGGACATTTGTGTGGTGAGCATAGAAGCCAGGGATGACACATACCCTCCCTGAGTTACTCAGCACCCTGGAATTACCTCCCTGTTCAATCTTTATATCTTGCACCACCCCCCCACTGCCCCTCAATTATTTAGACCTGACACCTCCATATCCTATCACAGTGCAGCAACGAAGTGCTTAAAGGTGCCTATCCCTTGTCAGCGACCCCATGCAACCGGTATCTTGTCTCACTCACTATGCCTTGGACGCTGGACGTCCCTTCGCCCCCCCAACCCCGTCAACGGCTCCACAGCTTACTTACACACATAGTTGATGTGCCCCCCTCCTTCCCCCCTACCCCTGCGACTGGTGTAGCCCATACTTACTCTCGAAATTAACACGCGCATGCTGGTACTCAGACGTGACCCTAGCCACCAGTTACACAGTTTTAAGTTGTATTCCGGCACAACACAATGCAATAGCACCGTACTAGATTATAAATGTATGTAAACGGACTGTAAAATCCTTAATAGTGTATTGTACTGATGTTTATGCACAATGTTTAATAAACAGATTAAAAAAAAAACGATACATACCAGGACACTATTACCATTAATTTTGGGAGCATCCTTACATCGTTCCACTAAAAGATCAAACAGTCTGTTAGTATACAAAAGAAAGAGGGTAGGAGCCAGGACACAACCCTGGCGCACACCCCTATAAAGCTCAAAAGCGTCCCCCATTTGTCCCAACCCTCACAGTTGCATTAGTTCCTAAGTGGAGGTACTGAAGCAACTCCACAATTTGGGGATCCATACCCAACCGGATTAACTTTTCCCACAGCTTCATCCAATTGACCTTATCAAAGGCACAGCTAAGATCCATGAATGCAAGATATAGGGTACCTTTCCTGGCTTGTGTACATTTCCCAATCATTATCAACAAATTTAGACACTGTTCCTGTGTACCAAACCCTTCCCTAAAGCCATACTGTACCCGGCTCAAAATTTCATTTTCAGCCAACCAAGCCTCAATACATCTTAAAATAATCCGGCCCAAAATTTTGGCCGAAGAATCAAGGACGGAAGTAGGGCGATATGACTTGGGATAATTTCGATCCCCCTTTTTAAACACTGGAATAATACAAGCCGATCTCCAGGTAGCAGGGATTCCCACACGCACTGCTGCATTAAGGACATTTAACAGAATGGGCGCCCATAACTGGGGGCTAGATTTATAAAGATCCATAGGGATTGAGTCCGGGCCCGGAGCTTTGTTGCAAGCACTATCATGAAGCTCCTCCCTTACCTCGTGGAGTGTGAACCTAATAGCTATATTGGGGAAATCAACAATCTGTATATCCCAATTGTTTCCTAGAGGACTTCCCTGAAAGATTCAACAAAAATGATTCACCCAAACCTCAGAGGGACTGTTACAGCCCAGGCCCTCAGAAGTTTCTGATTCAAGGATACCCCTGTTTACAACCTTCAAAAACAGGCGAGGATTCTTGTGCGCTACTGCTCGTTCCAATGTCTCCCAGGCTAGCTCCTTGAGCTTCAGCTTTCTTGCCCTCGGGACACTTTTATACTGAGCCCTCACTTCTTTAACATAGTCCTTATTTCTATGGTGCTCATTTAAGGCCTTCCTCAGAGTTTTTTTAGCCTCATAGCAGGACTTACTAAACCATCCACCCTTATACTCGCGGAGGGACTGAGCAGCTAAAATCAAGCAATCTTTGAAGGCTTCATTCACTCTGAACATCGCATCCATAACTTCCCCTGGACTGGGAGTCTCTGCCAGCAGTGTACCTGTAATCAAACTTAGATTGTCACCCACCACCCTTACTACTGTTTGTTGGATATCAACCTGTCTCCAACCAAATCTTCTGCCCTGGTCTTTTATCCTCACCTAAACTGACCCATCCCATCCTGGTTTATATAGAGCCTCTGGAAAATTAAAGAGGACCGTGAGGGGGTTATGATCACTGAGGTGCTTCTCCACTACCTCTCCACCTATAACCAAATCTTTTCAGGGTGGGGGCACAAAAATATAATCAATTGTTGTACCAGCCCCTCTGCCTACAAAGGTTGGGAACTGATTGGTACCCACCACTTCAATATCACAAATATTCAAAAGACCCATATTCCATAGACCCTTAATCAAGTCCCTGCCCCTGGAATCCTGGGCACCCTCAGCTGAACAAACCTCGCAATCAAACTCAAAAGGATTTACCACTGTGGTATGCCATCCTATTTTGGCATTAAAATCTCCTGACACAATAGCACAGAATTCCATCCCCACCCTCCATTCTGCACTTCAGTGTCTGTAGGACTGAGAAAAAGACCCTAATTTAGCACCCCAGGTCCCAAACGGCATTATAGAAATTTACCAAGAGGACATTACATTTATTTTGAAAAAATACCCAATCAGTATACCCTGGTGGTTACATTTAATTTGATACACTCTCGCTGTTTTAGAGAATCAAATTAGGGTGATCAAACAACCTTTGGGGCGGCCTCTGTGGGACAGAGTGGCTGGGACTGCAAATCTATGGTACCATCGCCCATCAGACCAAATTTCTTGAAGCAAATTAAAATCATACTGAGCCAAACACCTAGTCCATTCCTGGTCTGATAACTTTGTGTCATACCCTGCAACAGTCCATGAAATGAGACTGCACTTTGTGGCTTTCCCACCCTGGACCTCCTTAATCATAGCAGCATTGGGAGGTACAGCCCAGCTCTCTGTGTGTCTCCTTGCGTAATGTCATTCCACCCCCTCCAAGTCAGGAATGCTAATAATAACATTACTCCAACTAGTTCGCTTTGCAACACTCTGGGCTTGATAGGGATACCTGTGATTCCCAGGTGGAGACTCAAAACACTGCTGAGTATGATTATAAAAGTAGCCCAAAGGGACCATGCCAATCTTTCCCTCTCTCTGAGAAACCATACTTTGTATAGAGAGTACCCATTTCGCCAGGCCGGGATATCTACAATTTATAATAATACAGTCCCTGTTTCCCACTTTTTCTTGGGGCCCAGCCCAATCAAGTCTTTTAACAAATAAGATATTCCTAAGGTCCTTACAAGCAAAATCCCAGTTTTAACTCAGCCAGTGGCCAGTCTTATTTTTTAGCTGGTCGGTAGATTCACTGGAACCTTGGGCCTGAGCAGGAAAGTGTCCACACCACCACGTGGGGGCACAAGCCGGAGGGAGCTCTAAACGAGCAAGTGGGGAACTGTTCTTCATCGAAAGCAGGGCTTGTGATCTGCCACTGTGTTGAGGCTCTCGCCCATTCTCCACAGGCCCACTGTCAGATTGCCAACCCGCTCCTTGCCTATTTTCCCCCCCAGCACCTATCGATAAGTCGGCTAGTGCAGCCAGAACAGTCTCCACACAAAAACCTTGAGCCCCTGGGTTTGCAAAGTTAGCAGGCTGCTGTGTGGCTCTCTCCAATGCCCTGGGAGCGCCTTCATGTAAGAGCGCCCTTTCGCACAGCTGGTTTTGACCACTAGGGTCGAGGGGCCACCCTCATCTGTGACTGGGCTGAGCCACACCTGCCCGTGCAGCCGGTAGACTGCTTTTTCAAGTGCCAACAGTTTTGCCAAAACCGGGGCCAAACTGGCCTCAATCATCTCCTTGAACTTCATCAGTAAGTTATTCCCACCACAACCCAGGGGCTGGCTGAAGTCTGTGCTATCCATCAGGTCCACAGAATTTGCAGACAGGGACGGTTTTGATTGAATCCTTCAATGCCTTTTTCTTTTTCAGAGGGGGGCTACAGCTGTGCAGGGGGCAAACCGGGGGAGTACCATCAAGAGCCTCATACTTTTCCTCGGGGGCTCAGACCCACCATAAGCCCTCGTTTCTGCAGGTGGAGGGACCGCATCTTCCAAAACCCCCAAGGCCTCGCTTGCTATAGAAGCTTGGTGCCAGTCACCCATTTCCAAAGATACCCTCCTGTCTGCCATTTCGATCTCCTTAGTCCCAACGGCTCTGGCGAGAAAGGAGTCCAGGGTTGTATTTGAGCTTCCCTGTCCTCCACCCCTTTGGACCCCAGATTGTAGGCCCCTTCTCCTGCCCATCCTCACAATATACAGGGAATAACTTTTTGAGGGACAGCAAGTCAGCTACAGGTCAACTACAGTCACAAGTAGAAGTTTGGATGAAAGATTCAAACTAGGGAGAGAGCCAAAAGGCACTAGAGTGTGGCACAATTGCCTTTAAATACCAAAACAATATTCTCACACTCTGTGCAGGAATTTAGAGGGGTGGCCTGGCCCGACCTCAGTTGGTTGATGACAGGTGAAGGACAGGCCTGCCCTTCACCCAGGCTTTGCCTGGGTGCGTCCCGCGCAGCAGTGATGCTTTCAGCGCTCAATAGTGCTCATCCATTGATGCTTTCAGCGCTTAATATCGCTCGTCAAGGTTGGCTGTAAACTTCGCACTTGTATAGCGCACTACTCACCTGTTAGGGTCTCAAGGTGCTGTACGCATACTGCTATGGAACCCCTCCTGGCTTTTGCCTGTGAGGCACCCACTCCTGGACAGCCCCAGGGTGAAGCCAGGCATCCAAGCGCTGTGAGGGCCGTTGTGGAGATTAAGCAAGCTATTGCCCAGAGTTACAGAGTTGGACCTATTAATTAGATTAGGCACTGAGGCGAGAATTATCTGGTCCAAGGGAATTGAGCTCAAGACCCCTGAGGTGGGAATTGAACCCTAGTCCTGGGCCAGATCTCTGCATCAGGGTCTGCCGCTCTAACCATTGTGCCACACTTCTCCGCCCCCTGCCTCCACTTCACCTGGGACTTGGAATCCCTCTGCCAGTGTCTGCACATCCTGCGTGGCGGTGATGCTTTCAGCGCTTAATAGCGCTCGTCGAGGTTTGCTCCGCCCCCTGCCTCCACTTCACCTGGGACATGGAGTCCCTCTGCCAGTGTCTGCGCGTCCCGGGCGGTGTGATGCTTTCAGTGCTTAATAGTGCTCGTCGAGGTTGGCTCCGCCCCCTGCCTCCACTTCACCTGGGACTTGGAGTCCCTCTGCCAGTGTCTGCGCATTTTGGCTCAATAATGTATAATCTGCATGGCATCCCCCTTCAAGACTTCAGGGTAGCCAAGTTTCCCGCATTAGGGTAGGAAAGCAGAGCAGTCCAATGTTTACTGAAGGAGGTGGTGTTGGTTTAGCATCCATAATTCAGTATGACACAGTATTACCACTTGATAACTCAATGCCCTGTCAGTGCTTTATTTACTAACAAGGAAAGTACCTTAATACACATAAGAGGAAATACCATTGATAAAATAATGATAGCAACAACCAACTTTTGGTAGCTCCTTCCAAGCCAGAGATTTGACTCCAAAAGCTATTGTAGCACTTTAGCAAAAAGTGCTATATTTTCTGTTAATGTTGACGTCTATGGCCAATGTTAGACTATAAAGTTGTTTGCAATTACCAGCCCAGCTCTGCAAGCCTGGGACCCATTCTCACAGGCCAATAACCCTTTGCTTCAATGGAGTGAAGGCAAAAGCATGCTGAACAGTTCAGATTTTTAGAGTAAGCACCATTCCCTTCCCAATGACACACAACCCAAACAGTTGCTGGCTTCAGAACCTCCTTGTTGAGACTGGAATATCCTTGCATGGTGAATAGAGCTGCACCCCTCCTCTGAGCAACCTGATGGAAAGTGAATCTGGTGTTGTGCTCTGAGGCTAAGGCCTGAAATAGACCATTTGTCAATCTATCGTATCTGGAAAGCCCTTTTTACTTGTTCCCATTAAGAGTGATGAGCCTGCAAGCCCACTCACATAATGTTCCGCTTGTGTGTCATTTGTTTTGTCCTCACATCACCACAGATGTATTTGCCATTCTCATATTGGTTACAAATAATTGGCGCAGAAGTTTTGATTCCAGATCACAGCCATTTAGATGATCCATTAGTTCAGTACATAGGTTCTTGACCTTGCGTAATTATCGAACCGATTCACACTGCCCCTTTCCTATTTTACCAGTTTTCAAAAAGCACCCAAAATGTTTCCCACCTGGAGCTGCTGTTCACCAAATCCAAAGTACACCCATATCTAATTGATGACACTGCTGGTAGGTCATCTCTTCTCCATCGTTTGCGTATCTACTTTCTCGCCAACACCATTAAGTAAAATAATTATCTCCTCTGATCAATATTGAAAGGAATCTCTTCAGTTCATTTAATTTAATGCTATACAGTACCTAGATGGAGCTTACCTGAACCTCACAGTCAAAAGCCTACCCACATATTGCCAGAAGAGGACAACCAAAGAACATGCAGCCATTGTTATCTTTCTTTGAGCCGCATGTGTTGCATTTACACATTCTTAATGTATTAATCTTACATTTTTCCATTTTCGAAGGAGTCCAGTAGAATCTGTGTACAGTGAAGAAGTGACTTCGTCTTCAAGCAGCAGATTTAACAACATCATATAATAATTTCAAGGATTTCCATCTCTGCATGCGGCAGTACCTTCTCCTAAATTCCATATAGTGGCTTGCCTTCTTATCCGCAGCTGTGACCAGATGAAAGCATGTTTTTCTGCAGTTGGTTATCCTGTAAATTCTTTTCTGTCTGGTATAATCCAATCTCAAGCCAGTCTTGGCTGTAAATCCATACAGTAATTTGTATGTACTTGAGTTTAGAGAAAGGTCACACCATTCTTTCACTCCATTGCTCACGCATGACTGGTTTCCCTTCACAAATAAGCCTCTTAACCTTGTCTAATAAGACTACATATCCTATCATTCAGACATTCTGGGGTCCCTGGGGAGTCCCAGATTGGGGCAGGCATGCTGTAACATAGGATTATTTGAATCTGATTTCGTACCTTAGTCTAGCTGCTGCATCTAGAATCTTCAAGCTCACTCTTTAAAAAAAAAAAAAAAAAAAAAAAAAAAGAGAACCCAAACGTAAAGAGAAATCTTGCCCTGCTGGGTCCACAGTCAAACCAATAAACTTCCAATAGGACTTAAGTCTGGCTCTGCGGTCAACATTCTGCAGTTTCTTAACTGAATAGACCAGCAGTGTAACTGTAAATCTGATGGCTCTAACCTGCCCGTTAGCAACTTCCTTCCTAACGTTTTCCCCAAGACTTTATCTCTCCTGGCACTCCATATAAAACTGCTAAGCTTTCCTTGAAACTTCTTTAGTGCTTTTTTCGTCAGAAATTAGGGGGATACTGTCAAAAAGAAACTTTATAATGATCATCATCTTAACCAAATTACTGCAAGCAAATGTTGTCAAAGGTAGGTTCTTCGACTCATTCTTTATTCCTTTTCTATCCTTAATGACCCAATTTAAATTAATCTCTGATCGTTTTTCTAATTTTTCACCATTACTTGAATACCTAATTGTTTAGTGGCTTCTTTCTTTTCACCACTCTCCCAGTCCTAAGCCATTACTTCCGTCTTATTCTCATTGGCATTGTACCCTGAGAGGCAACACAAATATTCAACTTCTTGTAGTATGTATGTTAAAAATGGGATCTGGAGTTGGCAGTGGTTTGCACCCTGTCCAAGTAGGGACCCTCCCTCTAGTCAGGGTAGGGGAGTCACACAACTAATATACCCCCTGCCCACCCCCTTGTTATCTTGGCTCAAGCAATCCGGCTTATCTCAGAGGTAATATGTAAGGTATTTTTACACTGACACAGAGTAACACAGTGAAAACACTATAAAAGGACTCCACACCAGTTTAGAAAAATAGGCGCTAAGTAAAACAACATGTAAACGACAAAAAAACCAAACATTCACAGGTCAAAATATCTCTTTTTAAAAGTTTGAATAGGTCTTAATCCATAGGAATCAATGGATGTATTTCTTTAGCACAAAGTACCTGGGATGCATCAAAAACAAAGACAATGTGGGCCACGGGGTGATGATGCACTGGAAGAGCAAAGTGATGCGTTGGTTCCTTACTGTGGTGTGGGGTCAATGAAAAATTGGCGCCCAGTGACGATGCGTGGAAAATCCAGAACCAATGTGTTGATGGGACCATGGTGGAACAGGTGCTGCGTCGATTCTGCAGTTGCAAGACAGATGCTGCATTGATTCTCCAGCTGCAGGACAGGTTCTGCGTTGATTTTTCCAGCATTGCGCATTGATGCATAGATTTTCTACTTCAGGTCACCAGCTTGCATTTCCAAGGGCCCAGGGACAGAAGCAGCAAGCAGCAGGCCAGCACAACAAAGCAACAGACAGAATGGCAGTCGCTAATTTCTTCGGTATAGAAGGATGCTAACTATATGGTGTCAAAGGTCCAGTATTTATACCCATTTCTGTCTTTGAAGTAGGGAAACTTCAAAAGAACAGTCTTGGTAGTGCACACTTCAGGGGGTTGAAGACTGTTTCGTGTGAGAACAGGCTTGGCTTTATTCAGGTGCAAGTGTCAGCTCCTTCCACCACTCTAACTCAGGAAGACCCATCAGAATATGCAGGGCACACCTCCACTGCCTTTGTGTGGCTGTCCAGAGTGAATGCACAGACATCCCGACCCAGATGTGTATTAACCAGGCAGGCAGAGGCACAGAATGGGTAAACATGAAAATGGCCTCTTTCTAAAAGTGGCACTTTCAAACTCACAGTTAAGTTAAAAACCAACTTCACCAAAATATGTATTTTTGAATTGTGAGTTCAGAGACCCCAAACTCCAAATCTCTATCTGCTCCCAATGGGAAACAATACTGAAAACCGAATTTAGCAGTTCTTCACTATCAGGACATGTAAACCACACCAGTACATGTAAACCACAACAGTACATGTCCTACCTTCTTTTAAATACACTGCACCCTGCCCGTGGGGCTGCCTTGGGCCTACTTTAGAGGTGACTTACAAGTAGCAACAAGCATTTGCAATGCAATAGGTCTCACATTTGCTTGAGTTAGAGCTATTGCAATGTACATTATTAACTGGACTTTTCAAGCCATATAAATTGGTCAACCCTGCCTCATAATTTTTTCTTCTCCTGCTATATAATTCCAGTGGCTCTGCATATAAATAAAGCACTTCCATTCACCGTCTTCCTTTATCTGCAGCAAAAAATGTAAATGTGGCCATTTAGCATCCTAATTAAATCTGCCATGCTAATTGCAATAGAATATCACTTACACTACCCCACCATCAGAGTTGCTGGCTGGCTAACACAATTCCCCCAAAAAGGACAGACGACAGCTACAGAGGAGAAATAAACTAGAAGGGTCACCCAAACATATCAAGAGTGTTGAAACAGTTCTAGTATAATAAAGATGTTAAGTTGACCGGAATCATGGTCATAATTGTATTAAGGAGAGATGATTAAAACATATACCATTATAAAAAACCTTTCTCAGAAATAAACATTTGGCATTAGACTGTAATGCTCAAAACAGCCCCTAGAGAGCGCCATTAAAATATCATTTGTAAGAAACATGGTCATGTAACCATATTGTTAGCCCCTAAAGGGCATAACCCCATGAAAGAAACAGGAGAAAGTAATGCAGTGTAACCATATACTTAGCCCCTAGAGGGTGTTTGTAGGGCTAGCAGGCCTACAGCAATGATATCACAAGCAAGGCATTTAAAACAGCAATTCTCCCAGTTGTAAAACAAACGTTCTAGCCATGAGAAAGCTTAAAAGACACTGAATGGCAGGAGGGGTTATTATTTTGGGGTCCCCACTAACCTACTGTGGGGACCCAGAGATGATGTAGACAGAGCGTTTTGAAGGTGGTCCCATTGTCCTAGGACCACAACAGGTTGAGTTATGTTTTGTAACAGTAATGCCCTGCAAAGCATTATGGGACGAGTTTTGTGCTGCAAATATTATAGTATGTTGACTGCAATGCTCAGAATAGCCCCAACAAGGCCCATGAAACATAACTTCTCCCAGCTGTAAAAGAAAAGTTCATGATCAAGCCATGAAAGAGCTGAAAAAGATAATGAATGGTGGCAGGGGTTATTATTTTGGAGTCCCCACTAACATAGTGTGGGGACCCAAAGATGATGTAGACAGAAGGAGCACACTGTGGTCAGTGTTTTGAAAGTAGTCCCATTGTCCTAGGACCACCACAGACTGAGTCATGAGTAAAAATGTTCTGTTAAAGTAATGCCCGCAAAGTATTGTGGGGCAAGTTTCTGTGCCACAAATATTTTAGTATGTTGATAGGACTGTAATGCTTAGAACAGCCCCTAGAGAACACCACAGTGAAAATAGCATTTGTAAGAAACATGGTCATGTATCTATATTGTTAGCCCCTAGAAAGCAGAACAGCACAAAAAGAAAATGGAAGTAAGTAATGCAGTGTAACCATATATTTAGCACCTAGAGAGTGTAGTGCATTACTCATTTTCAGGAGTAGCAGGCCTATATCAATAATATTACAAACAGTGTAAAACAAAGGTTCCAGTCATAAGAGCGCTTAAAAAGACACTGAATAGTGGGAGGGATTATTATTTTGGGGTTTCCACTAACCTAGTGTGAGGACCCCAGAGAAAACCTAGATGAAAAGTGTCATACTGAACGTTTTGGCGGTGGTACCATTTTCCTAGGACCTCCACAGTGAGTTATGAGGAAAAATGTTTTGTAAGAGTAATGCCCTACAAAGTATTATGGGGCAAGTTTTCTGAATGCAGTGAATATTGCCGTATCGGCTCTCCCGCTGTGCCGGGAAGCTCGCTTTTGCTTGGAGGATTTCTGTTTTACCTAAATCTTTTACCAATTTAAAGTGTTTTTAAGGAAAGAGCCACAAGAAATTACCCTGACTAGGTAACTGTGAACAATGTGACCTTCACTCCCATACCGCCAATCGAGTTCATGCGGTTGTGCCTGTTCACGCTGTGAGCGCCTTGGCTGCCATGCAGCACGAAGGAGAGAGACAAAAGAAAAAATGGTTGGCCCACACTGAAGTATATCGGTCATCGTGGAATAGTCCTTGTAACAGGAGCAGTCTGCAAGCTGTGACAAAAACAGCCTCAAGTCAGGACAAACGTAAAGCATTTACCAATGACATTAAGTTATTTTTGAAAGGCAAACCCAGGAACGTATGAAAGTGATGAGCATGATATGGGCGTGGTTAAAAGCCCACAGTACTTACAACAGGTCAAAGCACTTGCGCGCTCGGCCCAATAAACTATGTACTTACTCAAGGACTCTCGAAACAAAACTGTTTTCTCCACCCACTAGGCAGAAACCAGAGTTGAGAAGTTGGGAGCAGGGGTGGGACCAACATAGCAGGTCCCAGTAGGGAATGAGATGAAGTGGGGGCAAGGCCACAGTGAAGTAGCATTGGATAAACATGGCCAGACTGGACATTCTGCCACAGACGTTTTCCTGATGGGCTGCAGGCTGGATGACTGCTTTGAAACCAAAATTGGTTGACATTACCCAACTATGGCGCCAAGGCCTACTGCTGTATGGAGCCAGTATGAACATTTTTGCGAGCACCAAGAATAAAAGAATCAACCTGCACTGATACTCATTTGCACAGCTGCAAAGGGCATTTTTGACTCTTTGTGTCAACATGGTTGTCCAAAAAGGGAATTTGCTTGAACTGCACCAAAGTTACAAAACGGAGCGCATATGTGATATTATACATTTTCCAAAGAGCGAAACAATACCTCGAAGGGTGTCCTGGCGATACATATACTTTCAGCGCAGATCAAAACTTATAACCTTTCCTGTTGCATATTGCCACTTGATACTTACAGGGCACATCATTTTGTGCAGAAATCAGAAAGATCACTGTGAATGAATAGACAAATACTGCACACCACAAACTGAACTCCATGCAAACACTTTCAAAATGTTTGCACACAAGCAAAATCAGCCACAGAAGGAAAAAAAGGTTAACCCAAGATCAAAAATGTTGATAATGTGGAGAAGCTGGGGGTTGGAATCTAGATTCCTGGTTCCCTAGAATTTAACTTTATACTCAAACCCAACTGCCTCTCAAATAATTCCAAGGAAGACTGACCTCCATCTGCCACAGAACCATCAAGACCATCCAAAGCTTTTAACATTTTGAATACCTGTTTGAAAGCTAGAAAGTGTGAATCTGCTATTTTTGTTGTATTTGCGAACTGCCTCTTTTATTATTCAGATGAAGTAAAAACCGTGCCAGTTCCACAATGGCAATTCAATGCTTCATCAAAAAAGTATCCTTATTTTCAGGAGGTAACATCAGTCTAAAAGGACAGTTTTCGATAGTGGGCTGTAAGCGTTCCTTGATAGGGAAACAATGCTTCTTTGCTGAAATACACATGTATTAAGGGCAGCAGTTCATGTTTCACTCATGGTATTTAATTTATTTGCTGTGTACAAAAAAAAAAGCAAAAGAGTTGGCATAAGCGAGCCGATTCAAAGAGCCATGGCCTCCATGAGCGTGATCGTGAAGAAGGCACACAAAAGGATAAATGAAAAGTAAAACAGTTGACATAAGTGGGCTGATTCAAAACGCCAAGGCCACCATGAAGGTGATCATGAAGAAGGCACACAAAAGGATAAATGAAAACTAAAACAGTTGACATAAGTGGGCTGATTCAAAGCGCCATGGCCGCCGTGAGCACGAAGGAGACACAGAAAAGTCAAAATGAAAAGTAAAATAGTTGACATAAGCGAGCGGATTCAAAGTGCCACGGCCGCCATTAGCGTGGGCGCGAAGGAGACACAAAAGGATGAATGAAATGTAAAACAGTTGACATAAGCGAGCCAATTCAAAGCGCCACGCCGCCATGAGCGTGATCGCGAAGGAAACACACAAAAGTATCAATGAAAAGTAAAACAGTTGACACAAGCGAGTCGATTCAAAGCGCCACGGCTGCCAAGAGCACAAAGGAGACACACAGAAGGATGAATGAAAAGTAAAACAGCTCATATAAGCGAGCTGATTCAAAGCGCCACTGCCATCATGAGTGTGAGCGTGAAGAAGACAGAAAATGATGAATGAAAAGTAAAACAGTTGACATAAGCAAGTGATTTCAAAGCACCACAGCCGCTCTGAGTGCGAAGGAGACACACAAAAGGGAACAGAAGTTCACTTGCAGTAAAACATATCAGCAAACATGCAATTATCCATGTAACAGGTCAGTCCCCAAGAGGGTAACAAAACCGCCCCAAGGAGGGACAAACGAAAAAGCATTTACCAATGATATAAAGGATTTTTGAAAGACAAGCCCACGAGCAAGTGAAAATTATGGGTGTGAGGTGGGCGTGTTTGAAAACCCACATAGATACCAAGACATCAGAAATGGAGTGCTTGTGCACTACTATGCTTGAACTAAAAAGGAAGGTTTGGGCCTGGCAAGTGGCTGCACTTCCCAGGTCAAAATGGCAGTTTAAAACTACGCACACAGACACTGCAATGTCAGGCCTGAGCCATATGTACAGAACTACTCATGTGGGTGGCAAAATCAGGCTGCAGGCCCACTAGTAGCATTTGATTTACAGGCCCTGGGTAGACACTGTGTACTGTACTAGAGACTTACTGGTAAATCAAATATGCCAGTCCAGGAGAAACCAATCACCAATACGCTTTACACAAGGAGAACGTGCACTAGTCAGCAGTGGTAAAGTGCCCGGTGTTCTCAAACCAGCAAAAACGAAGTGCAGTACACAGTCAAGCAGAGGTCAGAGGCAAAAAGTTTGGGGATAACCCTGCAAAAAGGGCCATTTTCAACCATGTAATTAGAAGAGAATTCCTAACTTCTGACATATAGAAAACAAGGTCATCTTCATGTAAAGCTGTTTGCTTTACAAAGCCGTTACAGGCAAATGGGATCAAATAGTTAATCTGTCTAAGACTTTGTGCGATTGATTCTATATATAAGTTAGATAAAAGAGGGCACCTCTGCCTTGTCCCTCTCATTATCCTCACTTACTCAGTCAGATTATCATTGACTAGGATCTTAGCACTTGAGCTTTAAATCAATTCTACAACCTTATAAAAGTTCCTACCTAAGCCAAGATGATTTAGCTCTTCTCCCAAGTAAAGATAATCGTCTAGGTCAAATGCTGTTGCTACATATAGAGTTATCAGAGCCAGAGGTGTTGAATAAGAAGTTGCCAAGTCTACAGCTTCTACTGATGCATGCTTTAACTCACAAAGGTACCTTCCTGGCATAAACCCCTTCTGATCTTGTTGCACTAACCTGTGTATATGCTGGGTTAATGTACTTGCCATAAGAGCAGTGAAGACTTTAAGAGAGAGATTGGCCGGAATGATTCACATCTGTTAGGTAGTTTGTTGGGTTTTATGATGAAGCTAATTGTTGTTTCAAGCCATGATGCTGGTAATTGACTCAGTCCTGCCAGGATTTTGTGAAATAACATCCTCCATACTGGAACTATGATTTGCCTAAGTTGACATACAATTCTGAGGGGATGGCCCTTTCTTGCTCATATTTAGTACTTTTTGAATTTCTGAATTACTTGACAATACAGCTGCTCCTCAAGGTTGAGCTTTCTCATATGCCTACTTTCTAGCCAACCTTTTAGTTCAGCTGTGTCTGGAATACATTTTTCTGTGAAAGGGTGTAGGAGGCTGGCCTGGCTTGTAGTGGGTACCTTCGGTACTTACAACTTATACCAGGTCCAGTTATCCCTTATTAGTGAAATTTAGTAGTGTTCTAGGCTGATAGAGGTAGCTGTAGCAGAGCAGCTTAGGCTGAACTAGGAGACATGCAAAGCTCCTACAATACCACTATACTGACAAAGGACTTATACACAATAAAAGACAATACTCAGTGTTACCAAAATCAGGTAAGTAAATAGTCATAGGATAGTGCAAACAATAGAAAATACCATAGAATGCAATAGGAAGGAATAGATCTAGGGGCAACACAAACCATATACTAAGAAAGTGGATTGCGAACCACAAATTCCCCCTAGTCAAGCGTAGTGTGTAGAGGGGCACTGGGAGTTTAAGAAAACCACAAAGGTGAGTAAAATACGCCATCCTAGAGCGCAGGAAAGTAGGAGTAAACTACTGCAAGTTTCCTCAGGACACACTGCAAGTTGTGATTAGAGTTATTGCAAGAACCAAGCAAGACTGCAAGCAACAAATGGTGGATTCCTGGACCTGAAGACCTGCAAAGAGAGGAGACCAAGTCCAAAAGTCTCATAAGATTCCAGGAAGGACAGGCGCTCCTGACAACCTAGAAGATGGTGCAAAAGAGGATTCTCCGGTTGGAAGGAGTCTGCAGAAGAGCACCAAAGAAGATGGCTGCGGGTTCCTGCGTGATGCAAAGGATGTCCTACGTGGAGTTGTTGGATGCAGGTGAGTTGCAGCGCTGGATTCGTCCAACAAGCCTTGCTTCAAGCAGTGTCACGGATTGCATCAAAATGGTGCTGCCTGGACCCAGGAGGGGCCTGCAGGCCTCAACTCGGAATGAGGAGGCAGAGGGGGCTCCCAGCACTGGAGGGAACCCACAGATGACCAGGCAGCACCCACAGAGGTCCCACGACACGGGGACAAATAAGGTGCAAATTGCGGTTGCTGCAGCACTACAAAAGAAGATCCCATGCCTCTGGAGAACAACTCAGCGAGTTGTGCGTCGCAGGAAAGAGTGCTGGGGACCGGTCAAGTCTGTGCACGAAGGACTCATGCAAATAGTACACAGAGGCCTCAGGAGGTGAAGATGATGCAGTGCACAGGGGTACTGTCGCAAATGGGAAAGGCAAGCTCTTACCTCCTCCAAATTTGGGCAGCTGGACCTTAGGACAGTCTGCGTCGAATTGGTCCACCACCTGTGTTCCAGGGAGCATAGTTGTTGCCAGGAGAGGGGTCCCAGAGAACCGGTCGTCTTCTTAGAAGGTGCCTGCTGGAGCAGGGAAGGAACTCCGTCACTCCACTTGAGATTTCCCTGGGCTTTCTGGTGCAGGGTGAAGGCAGGGAGTCCCCAGAGCGTCCACACCTTGGAAACTGTTGCAGTTGCTGGCTGGAGCTGAGGTTGCAAAGTCACAGTAGCCTTTCTGGATACTTTCTTGCAATTACAATGGTTTCTGGAGCAGTCTGTGGTTGATCTGACGGTCAGAGGATGAAGCAGGAGCTGCAGAGGATTCCTGGTGGAAACTTGCAAGCTCAATCTGAAGAGGAACACACAGAAGAGACCCTAAATAGCCCTGAGAGGGGGATTGGCTATCTAACCAGGTATTCACCTATCAGGAGGGGTCTCTGACATCACCTGCTGGCACTGGCCGCTCAGAGATCTCCAGAGCATCCCTACACCTTAGAAAACAAGATGACTGACACCAGGGACACACCGGAGGAGCTCTGGGCACCACCCCTGGGATGGTGATGGACAGGGGAGTGGTCACTCCCCTTTCCTTTGTCCATTGTCACGCCAGAGTAGGGAATGGGGGTTCCTGAACCGGTGTAGGCTGGCTTATGCAAGGAGGGCACCATCTGTGCCCTTCAAAGCATTTCAAGAAGCTCTGGTAGGCTACCCCTCCCAAGCCTGTAACAGCTATTTGAAAGGGAGAGGGTGTAACACCCTCCTCCCAAAGGAAATGCTTTGTTCTGCCTTCCTGGGACTGAGCTGCTCAGACCCCGGGATTGCAGAACCCTGTCTGTGAGGTGTCAGCAGCTGTAGCTGCAGTGCAAGCCTCAGAGAGCTGGTTTGGCAGTACTGAGGATCCATGGTGGAGCCCCCAGGATGCATGGGATTGCCCCCCTAATACCAGATTTGGAATAGGGGGGCAATTCCATGATCTTAGACACCTTACATGGCCATATTCGGAGTTACCACTGTGAAGCTACATATAGGTATTGACCTATATGTAGTGCACTCATGTAATGGTGTCCCCGCACTCACGAATTCCGGGGATTTGGCCCTGGACATCATGGGGCACCTTTGCTAATGCACGGGTGCCCTCACACTTAGTAACTTTGCACTTAGCCTTCAGTAAATTAAGGTTAGACATATAGGTGACTTATAAGTTAATTAAGTGCAGTGAAAATGGCTGTGAAATAGTGTATGCACTATTTCACGCAGGCTGCAGTGGCAGTCCTGTGAAAGGGTTTGTCTAAGCTCCTCATGGGTGGCAAAAGAAATGCTGCAGCCCGTAAGGATCTCCTGGAACCCCAATGCCCTGGGTACCTAGGTACCATATACTAGGGACTTATAAGGGGGGATCCAGCGTGCCAATTGGAATTGGTAAATTAAGTCACTAAACTATAGTGAATAATTTGGAAGCATAGAGACCATAAGCACTGAAGTTCTGGTTAGGAGAACTTCAGGTACACAGTTAAGCACTACTGACAATCCACACAATAGGCCACAAACTATGAGCACTGTGGTTTTGACCAGCAGGCAAAACATGCTGACATACAGGTAGAAATTGGGGGTAACATGCCAAGAAAGATGGTACTTTCCTAAAAGGGGCCATCTGAGGCAGCAGTCACTTACCTGATATACTGAGCATAGGTTCAACAGTGGTCACTCTGGAGCAAACAAGATAAAAAGAACCATTGTCAAACAGAAAGGGGAATGGACATAGATAAAAATGAAAACTGTAAAAGGATTCACCCACACAGGAAAGGGGCAGGGTGACCGAGACAAGAAGACGCAAAGAAACAGAAGGCTGAAGTAGGAGATGACCGGAAGAAGAGACCAAAGAATCAACAGGAAAGAAAGGAACCACCGCACAGCGAGCTAGAAAGGAGCAAGAATCTGGCAAACCAAGCACACAGAGTTCTGAGGAGGGAGGATTGGGACTAAAACAAGAGTCAAGAGGTAACCATTCATCAACAATCCTCCCGGTTTTCAGTATCACGTACCTAAAGGTTGATGAAAGGGAACCGAAAAACTACCCTCTCTTTTTGTGTGATTAGAATGCCCTCACCGAAACCTTCGTGGCATGCATCATCATCAGCCAGCTACTACACTGCTGGTGTTGCTACCAGCAGGGGTGAAGCAAAATCATTTTTTGGGGTTCAGAGAGTGTATGGCAGGGTCAATTATATATAGTGATATATGTTTAAAGCTGCTATAGAGATACCTAAACAATGCTGATCCTTTTAATTGGTCCCCCAGACAGGGTTAAAAGACTTAATAGATGCTCGCTGGGCTTTATCACCCTACTATCTCACAAATGGATGTCTGCATGTTTTGACCAATCATCTTGTACCACTAAGGATCGATGGCCTTCATCAGGGCTGTAAGATCCCTATATCAGAGCCACTGTCAGGGTTAGTCTGATAGTTGTTTCAGTAAAATAGCAAAGTGTTAATTATTTCACCATGCAAGTACCTTCCTCTTGGTATTTTGACAAAAGGAGTTTGCTCTGTGAAATAGAAACCATTTTTATAAAGAAGACATTCATTGTTAGAAGGTAGGTATAACAGGTCTCACACACAAAGGAATGTGGCCCGTTTTACATTCTGTACAATACTACACTTTTTTGCTTTTGTGCAAAGAACTTATAAGTGAAATGTGAAACACTGCAAATCGTGATGCACTTCATGGAGACATGCACAAAATCTGCAGTTAATGTCAAGAGTCTTTACCCAGTTGTCTGGTTAGTAATTCCTAACCAGGGGTGGGAGCGGGAGCATCACCCTATAGTCACACAATGTGTGCATAATGAGTAAACATTGGTAATGTCCATGAGTTTATATTAGATGTTTTATTATTCATTTTTGTTGTTGTTTTGTTATTTCTCAGCACCAACTAGATTGCTATATATATTCTATATTCCTTACATTGTCTATTTGTTTCTGGTACGGTAAGAAATAATCGACCATTGAATAATGTCCATTTTCTTTTACAATGATTTGTATACCCCTGAGGGCTCTTGCTGTTCCTGATGTTTGGCGGAGGAAATTAAGTATGAGTGGGATTTTGGGGAATTCACTAAAATACTACTTGTGGATCAGGGGAGGGGTAACATGGCAGTTGACTGAAGGAACGGGACAGGAACATGATAGGAACATGACGAGAGTCTGTGATTTCAACACAATTATTGACCTCTTTTGATCTCTCTGGTTTTCCTCTTCTGCGTGAGAGAGATGGACATTTGAGAATTAATTAATTTGGTGTTATCAGATGCCCATGTCTCGAGGGACCCAAAACTGGTTCATCACAACCAGGGAACTCTGGACAGGGTGGATGATGGCTCAGTGCAGCTCACTGTGGTGTATGACAGGCAGTGTCGGCTCAGTTTGGTAAACCTGCACTGCATGGGACACAGATCGAGATCGGAGTTATCCGTCAAGCGGGAGCCAAGTAAAAAGGGTGGGGGTCCCAAAATTATTTTTTCCCAGTCATTTTACTATAGGGTCTTGTGCAGAGTGTGCTTTTTGTGATTTGGTATAAATCCATTCAGTAGTTCTTGAGATATTAAAGGTTAAAACAATCTAGATATCTAGGGACACAGATCCTCCATGGATCCAACTGTCCCAGTGTTGATATCTGATTGACTGCCAACACTTCAAAAAGAAAGTGGTGGCAGCCATTTTGGGACACTGCTTCAGCCAAGTCCCACAAAAAGCATAAAAAAAGAAAAGGGGCCAGGGTAGGGATACTGTGAGGCCCTAGTCTTGGTGCAGGGCTTTGCCAGGGACCCTGCCAGGGCTAAAAAGCATTTTGTTTAAAACAAAATCGGAAAAATCCATTCGGATCTGCAGATTTTTCAGAGATTTTTTTTTTTTTTTTTTGACACAGGTTTTCCTGCCCTTTTCTTTTGTTTAGCATCTGGGTGAGCCAGGTCCGGGGGGCATTGTGGGCTGAAAGAATTAGGGGGCCGCTCTGGCTTATAATAGCCCTGGGGCCCACCACCTCCCCAGGGCTCAGATAAAATGATATGTGGAGGGGCCATGCTCCCCCACACGCCTTGGGAAACACCACCTCTCTGGGGCAAGATACATTTATAATAGTAGTGGGGGGGGGGGGGTCCTGCCACCTCCCTGGGGCTCGGTTTGTGTATTAGCGTGGGGTGCTGCCGCCTCCACCTCCCATGCCCCTGAGACTACCACCTCCTCGGTGCAAAATGCTTTGAAATTAGTGGGGGTGTCCTGTGGACCTTCTGGTCCCTGGGGACTGCCACCTCCCCAGGTCTTTAAGTAAAGCTAGGGGGTCCATGATGGACCCCCTGCCCCAGCTGCGAGCACCTACCCAGGGCTAAATTCTAATGATGGACGGGGGCTGCGATGCCCCCCTTGTGGAGCCATACATGGCCCTGGGAACCGCTACCTCTGAGGGCCGACTCCTGCTACCTCCCCAGATGCCTATCCTCAGGAGGTAGCTGTTTGTTTTTGCTTGGTGGAGCTGACAGCTACCACCAAACAAAAGCAAACATAATTCAATTTTCTGCAAACAGGAGCTGTCAAACAGCTCCAGCTTGCACAAAGCAGAGTTTTCATCTGTTTCCCTGCACGCAAATATGCCTGCAGGGAAACAGATAAAAACATTGTTCCCCCAAGAAGGGAGCTGCCATTTAAAGCAGCTCCCTGCTTGCGGGACCAATGGTGGCTCCTGCAGGTGTCCGGAGCTGGCTGGGACCGTGAGGGCCTTGGAGCTCTCCCCACTCCACACCCACCCCACGGTCTCCAAAAAAAGAAGATCATAATTTTCAAAGTGGAATTGCATATTTGCAGTTCCACCTTGAAAATTATCTGCTGAAGTTGCTTGTGGAAAATCACACTGGAGACATTTAATTAACATCCTTTACACAGCTGTAGCGTAGGAGATGCACTATACAATTACCCAAGGGGGTAGCACCCACTAATTAGCCTGTAGAACTGTGGCTTCTTCTTCGATAACTACGTATGGCAGGATTCATTCTGGTGCAATGCTCGTTTTACAGAAATTAAACCTCCGCAGTAAGCACTTTCAGATAGAAACAATAGAGGTGCCCACATTGAAGCTCCCCTTCTGTAAAGTACTAATCAGCCTAACTGTGTGCATGGCCAAGGCAAAGCAAGTGTGTTTTCTTTGCAATTCCACCTTGAAAAGATATTTGTAATCCTTGATGGATGTGTTTGCATCCTTGCCTTTTTTGAGCGCACTATTTCATTTAGCAACTGTGACGAGTGTGTGCTTTTTGCTTTGACCCAACCAGGCTGCACACAGTGCAGTGTTGGGAGTGTTTATAGGGGGTTGGCTGCAGGGCCTGGTCACAGGCCAGGTCCCATGGCTAACCCTCACTGCACACAACCGAAGCACGGGTGCGAGTTTGGGTGATTATATGGGCTTGGATGAAGATTGTGTGCTACTGTGGTTGGATTAACGTTTAGTTATTAAAATTACATTAAAAAGCGTAGATATTCACTGAAAAAACATATTTACAGGGACATTATAGTTAGATTCTGAACTGTCTCGCACAAAACCATAGACATTCTGCAGTTACTTCAAGTAACTATAACCTGCGCCCTAAGGTAACTATAACACATGCCCTAGCCATGCACTGTTAATTACCCCAGATATTACAACACTCATGAGAACTTCTATAACATCATTGAAAATATAAATGAAACAATTGCAGTCAAATTATTGAAGAAAAAACTGCATTGCACAGGCACAAGTTATAGTTACCTTAGGGCGCAAGTTATAGCTACTTGAAATAACTGACTAGAACTGCTGAATTTCTACGGTTTTGTGGGAGTACATTCAGAACCTAACTATAATGTCCCTGTAACCTTTGTTTTTTTTCAGTGAATATGTATGTACATATATATATAGGTTTAACCTACCTGATATATACTTAACATTTCATTGTAAAGGCATGCTTGGTAAATGCATATGCATGGTAAAGATCTGCGTGGTAAAGTAAATAAACTACTGGACATTAAAACCACGTGGGTTTGTGCCTGGATTCTGTATAGGAGGTGATGGAGGAGTTGAAAGTTATAAATATGGACCCCCCTCCTGGGAAGAGGTGCATGGTGTATCAGCCACCTGGCAAGTGTGGAGAGACTTGAGGGAAGTAACCATGCAGCCCCCCATGCTCGAAAGGAACACCAGTAATGAGCGGGATCTCAAGATGAGTCGGAGGAACGGCATCTTGCATCCTGAGAGCTGTGGTGAGTAACAAATGGGCTGACTGGTTGGGAGGTAGACACCACTGTGACACAACAATTCTGAGTGTAAGAGGGAGGAATTGAAATTGTAGCTATGTCTTCCAACGCGCTGCGCGACCACAAGGCAGCAGCTGATGAACTTTTCAGTAACATCTCTATCAGTGAAAGTATCAGTGGCAAAGATCAAAGCCCCAAGGACATGAGGGGTGAGGATTTCAAAACGAAACTGAGAGCAGAAATGAACATAAGCCAATAGAAATATGCAAGAGAACAGAGTACTGGAAACTGGTTGGGAAACTGAGTTCAGATCCTGAAACCGCTAGAAGAGGGTAGAGTTGGATCTAGTGGTACATTTGTTCCTCATAAACTTTCAATTGTGACTGAATTGGGTTTTTTAAGGGCAGATCATGTGCAGTGGTTAAGACCCAGGGCGCAGAAAGTTTGTCAAGACAAAGGAGGAACAAGAGAAGTTGGTAATGCAGAAAAGCCTGCAACAGAATCAAAAGCACATTGGCAGAAAGTATGGAAGTAAAAATAAATCAAAAAGCTGGTATGTCCTTAATAAATTTGTCAAACATTGAATTGAATGAGGAGGAGAAAAGGGTTTTATCGATGGGCTTGACATATTAACCCATGAGTAGTATGAATTATAGTCAACACACATTGATTTTTATAAGTTCAGACGAAAATTGAAATTGACCAAATTCTATCTACAGAAACCTAAGAAATTGAGTTCAGAGGTGCAATCAGTAGGAAACAATGTGAATCAAAATGGACTTCAGATATCAGATTTGCAGGTATTAATGGAACTACATGATCTGGAGAATGAAAACAGCGGCATAGCAGGACCCGTAGCAGAGCAGCAAGCCATTGAATTAATGGGTGTGGAAGTATAGAGTGGGGAATACACCATTTAAACCAGTATCAACATTTGAGCCAACCTTACAAAGAGATTCAATAGATGTTTTTAATGACATGGTCATAGGTGTCGTGAAATTGTTATGTTTCCAATCCGGGAAGAAGTACAAGAGTTGGCAAAATCTGACCAAAAAGGGTTACAATGTGTTAATGAGAAAATTTCAATCAGACAACCAAGTAATAGTAAGAAACTCTGACAAAGGTGGCAATTTTGTACTGAAACCATGGCACATGTATATAGCTGAAGCCAATCGTCAGCTGAGAGACTCTGTTACATTCAAAGTGATATAGGTCAGTAGGCAGAAATTAAGGGCCAGTATCATTTGGAACTGATGGGAAGGCAGAGATGAAAGTCTATTGAGTCAGGAGAAGTATCTGTTTCTCAGGAATGACCATCCACGTATTTCAGTGATGTATTTAATCCCCAAGATACATAAAAATGTGCTGCAACCACTCGGGTATACGACATGAACATGGACTTCGAGCTGAAGAGTATTATCTTAGGAATCGACTATTGATGATGTTCAAACATAGCAGAATACGACTTAAAATGATACAGTGGTGCCTTGATAATAACTTTTTTTATTTCAGAACAAAGTATAGAAGCAAATACGAGGGACTTTTATGGGCACTTGCTTAGCCCCCAGCCATGCTTGTTTGCAAATGGGCTGGTGCGAGGAACAGGTGCTCGTGGGGTACCATGGAGAGATGCATGCAGAAAAGATTGTATGTTTTCTAAGATCCATTGATGATGTTTTTGTTGTCTGGAAAGGTACATCTGAGTCAGCAGTAAGATTTGTGGAGATTAATCAGAACGATTTGAATCGCCACTTTACAGAACATATTTGTGAGAGTCAAGTAGAATTTCCAGATGTATAGGTGTATGTAAGTGAAAGAAGACTGCAAACTAGGTTGTTCGGGAAGCCTACAGCGGGGAACTCCTTACTATAAGCATCTAGTTTTCACACTAAGAATACAATTTATAATATTCCATATAGGGGCTTACTGGGAGTGAAAAGAAACACTAGTGAGAAAAGTGATTGGGAGAGCAGTAAGAAGGAGGCAATTGAGAGATTCCAACAGAGAGGATATGATTAAAAAGCTATCAATGCAGCTGTGGTGAAAGCTGAAATGAAGAGCAGGGAAGCTATACTCTTTGCACTTACAGACAGTATACTCCCAGTGACTCCCAGATTAGGATGATTACAACATACAGTGCTGAGAACAGAAAATTGAGAATCATCCTGAATAAACACTGGCATTTATCAAAAGCAGATTCCACACTGGGCCCTACTCTCCCTAAATGCCCACAGGTTTCCTTTTTGGAAGGTACACTCAATGAGGGACTACCTAGTTTTCTGTAGCCCTGAAACAAAAACAACACCTTCATGATTGCAGGGAAAATGTTTTCATAGATGCCACAAATGCAAAGCCTGAAAATATGGGGTGGATATGGAAGAAATAATGGCACCCTTCAGTAGAAAACAAATAAGTATACATGGACTGTATCATTGCAGGACAGAATTTGAGTATACGTACTTAGATGCCAGTGCGGCTTACATACGTAGGTAGCACTAAACTGCAGGTCCATAAAAGGGTGCTACAGCATTTAAGGTGCATTGCTAACAAGGACTGGACATAGCCTGTGGCCAGACACATCTAAGAAATCCATGCAGGTGGCATGGAGGGACTGCAGTATTTTGTAATTGATGCAGTTCCAGTACAATAGAGGGGTGGCAACAGGGAGATCAGATTGAGAGAACTGGAGTGTAGGTGCATGATAAAATTGGACTCCAAAGTACCAAATGGTTTGAACACAGAAAAGGAGTTGTACACTTTCTTAGTTTCTCCATGATTCAAGTGATCAATGTTGATATTTGGATCTAGAGGGTAGGTCGCTCCCCCTGCCGCTGCAGCTCCTCCAGCTCCTCCAGCCCAGGTTCCTGAGACCGCCCAGCTACCTCGCAGTAAGTACCCCCACCTCCCAGCCCCTTGCCCTGCCCTGCGCTACTCACCCTCTCTCCTGCTTCTTTTCTTCTTCTCTGTTCTTCCTCCTCGCTCCTCTTCTGTAATCTTCTTCTGTACTCTTCTTTCGCTCCTGCTCCCTGTCTTCTCTCTTCATCTGTGTGCTTCTCAGCCTCTCCTCTGCACCGCGACCCGCGTGTGCCTCTTCTTCTCTGTCCCTCTTCCTGGCTCCATCCTCTGCCGCTCGTCGCCCCTCTTCTTCTTCACCTTCATCTGTATTCTTCTGTCTTCTGCGCTCCTCTTCTTCACCTTCATCTGTACTCTTCTGTACTCTTCTGTCTTCTGCGCTCCTCTTCTTCACCTTCATCTGTACTCTTCTGTGCTCCTCTTCTTCACCTTCATCTGTATTTCTCTGTCTTCTGCGCTCCTCTTCTTCTTTTATCTTCTTCTGTAGTCTTCTGCCTTCTGCTCTTCGTCTTCTGTACCTTCTTCTGTGGTCTTCTGTCTTCTGTTCTTCGTCCTCTGCACATTCTTCTGTGGTCTTCTGTCTTCTGTCTTCTGTTCTTCGTCTTCTGTCTTCTGTCTTCTGTTCTTCGTCTTCTGTACCTTCTTCTGTGGTCTTCTGTCTTCTGTTCTTCGTTTCCTGTACCTTCTACTGTGGTCTTCTGTTCTTCGTCTTCTGTTCTTCTGTCTTCTGCTCTTCGTCTTCTGTCTTCTGTTCTTTCCGCGCCTGCCCTCCTGCTCCTGCCTTGTCTCTCTCCCTCACTCGCCTCCCCCTCTGTTTCACCACCCTCTACCCCTATCGCTAACTGCCTCCCCCACTCCTCCTATCTACCAATCTACCTATCTCTCTATCTCTCTATCTCTCTAGCTCTCTATCTATCTCCCTCACTCACCACCTCCTCCTATCTACCTATTTCTCTATCTTTCCCCCCCACTCGCCTATCTCTCTAGCTCTCTATCTATCTCCCTCACTCACCACCTCCTCCTATCTACCTATTTCTCTATCTTTCCCCCCACTCGCCTATCTCTCTATCTCTCTATCTCCCTCACTCACCACCTCCTCCTATCTACCTATTTCTCTATCTTTCCCCCCCACTCGCCACCCCCTCTGTTACCACCCCTATCTTCCTATCCTTTCACTCTACCTCTCACCCTCACCCACCTCTACAACCCCCCCCATCTTCCCAACCTTACTCCTATCTCTCTCCCTATTCTCCTAAACATCCAAAACTCACCCCCCACCACCCTTAAACCCCCCTCCCCCAGCTCTTCTCCCTCTACCTGTCCCCCCCTTCCGCTTTCCCGCCGCCACCTCCTGCACGCCCCCGCCCCCCAGCTCCCATTTGCCCCCAGCTGACCCCTCCCTCTTATGGTGGCTGCTGCGCAACCGCGCGCAGCGGGCGCGCCATAGGTAAGCCCGTCTGCGCCGTCCGCGCCTGGCCCGCGCCCAGTGCCACGACCCCTGGTCCCCAGCTCTCCCAAACCCCGCTGCTCCGCTACGACCCCACCACCCTCCACGCCCTCAACCCAGGGCGCTCCAACACCTGCTTCCAAGCTCACCCTAAACGCACCCATGGACCTTTCGCCTGCCACTCCTGCAAACGCATCTTCCACCACGCAACTACCACGTCCACCAGCCCACGCGCCATCAACCACCTCAAGTGCATCCTGGTCAACGCTCGATCCGTCCACAAGCACGCCGTTGAACTCTGCGACCTCCTGGACTCCACAGCACCGGACGTCGCCTTCATCACGGAGACCTGGATGAACGCCTCCACGGCCCCTGACATCGCCACTGCCATCCCCGAAGGCTAAAAGATTTCCAGGAAAGACCGCACCAACCAAGTAGGAGGAGGAATCGCCATTGTCTTCAAAGACTCCATCAGCGTCACCACCTCCACCGAAGACACCCCCCTTGCCGCTGAACACCTGCATTTCCAGATTCGCACTGACCCCAGGACCACCCTCAGAGGATCCCTCATCTACCGTCCCCCCGGACCGCGCGCCCCTTTCAGCGACTCCATCGCCGACTTCGTCTCCCCGCACGCCCTTGCCTCACCGGACTACATCCTCCTAGGCGACCTCAACTTCCATCTGGAACAGAACAACGACCCCAACACCACCGCCCTGCTCGACAACCTCGCCAACCTCGGACTCAAGCAACTGGTGAACACCGCCACCCACATCGCCGGACACACGCTTGACCCCATCTTCTCCGCCAGCAAACACGTCTCCTTCAGCCACGCCTCCGCTCTCCACTGGACCGACCACAGCTGTGTCCACTTCTCATTCCGACGCGAGACCCGCCACCTCCGCACTCAACCCATCCCTCGTCGACAGTGGAACAAAATCCCCGAAGAACAACTCTTCTCCGCACTCACCGTCAACCAACCTACCATCACCACCGACCCCAACGACGCAGCCCTCAGCCTCTCGAACTGGATCTCCAACTGCGCAGACAACCTTGCTCCCCTCAGACGCACGCATCGACAGGCCATCACCAAAAAACCTCTCTGGTTCTCTGACACCCTTAAGGAATCGAAGAAAACCTGTCGCGCCCTCGAGAAAGCCTGGCGCAAGGACCACACCGCCGACAACCTGACCGCCCTCAAAAACGCAACCCGCCAACACCACCACCTGATCCGGGCAGCCAAAAGGAATTTTTTCACCGACAGACTGGACAAAAACAGCCACAACAGCAGAGAACTTTTCAGCATCGTTAAAGAGTTCTCCAACCACAACGCCAACGCCAACGCCGTCACGCCCTCACAAGACCTGTGCAACTCCCTCGCCGCCTTCTTCCATCGCAAGATCACCGACCTCCACGACAGCTTCGGACACCAGACCCAACCAAGCATCACCGAACCCACAACCCCGGCCATCATCCTCAACGCCTGGACCCACATCAACACTGAAGAAACCAAAACCACCATGAACTGTATCCACTCCGGTGCCCCATCGGACCCCTGCCCTCACTTCATCTTCAATAAAGCCGACGACATCATCGCCCGCACCTCCAGACCATCATCAACTCTTCATTTTCTTCTGCTACCTTGCCCGAAAGCTGGAAACACGCCGAAGTCAACGCCCTACTAAAGAAACCTACGGCTGACCCAAGCGACCTGAAAAACTTCCGCACCATCTTGCTCCTCCCCTTCCCTGCCAAGGTAATAGAGAAGACCGTCAACAAACAGCTTACCAACTTCCTGGAAGACAACAACCTTCTCGACCCTTCACAAACCAGATTCCGAACCAACCACACCACTGAAACCGCCCTCATCTCAGTCACAGACGACATCAGAACCCTGATGGACAACGGTGAAACAGTCGCCCTCATCCTCCTCGACCTCTCGGCTGCCTTCGACACCGTCTGTCACCGCACCCTAATAACCCGCCTCCGCTCCACCGGGATCCAAGGCCAGGCCCTGGACTGGATCGCCTCCTTCCTCTCCAACCGCTCTCAAAGAGTCTACCTCCCACCTTTTCGCTCAGACCCCACAGAGCTCATCTGCGGTGTACCTCAAGGCTCCTCGCTCAGACCGACACTCTTCAATGTCTACATGAGCCCCCTCGCCGACATCGTACGCAAGCACAACATCATCATCACCTCCTACGCCGACGACACTCAACTTATACTTTCCCTCATCAAGGACTCCGCCAGCGCTAAGACCAACTTACAAGATGGCATGAAGGACGTCGCAGATTGGATGAGGCTCAGCCGCCTAAAGCTGAACTCTGACAAAACGGAAGTCCTCATCCTCGGCAACACCCCGACCGCATGGGACGACTCCTGGTGGCCCACGGCCCTTGGCACCGCACCGACCCCCTCAGACCACGCCCGCAACCTTGGCTTCATCTTGGACCCTCTTCTCACCATGACCAAACAAGTCAACGCTGTGTCCTCCGCCTGCTTCCACACCCTCCGCATGCTCCGCAAGATCTTCCGCTGGATCCCCGCTGACACCAGAAAATCCGTGACCCACGCCCTCGTCACGAGCCGCCTGGACTACGGCAACACCCTCTATGCTGGGACCACCGCTAAACTCCAAAAACGCCTGCAACGTATTCAAAACGCCTCAGCCCGCCTCATCCTCAACGTACCCCGCAACAGCCACATCTCCACACACCTGAGACACCTGCATTGGCTCCCAGTCAGCAAAAGGATCATCTTCCGACTTCTCACCCACGCACACAAAGCCCTCCACAACAAGGGACCTGAATACCTCAACCGTCGCCTCAGCTTCTACGCCCCCACCCGTCTCCTCCGTTCCTCTGGCCTCGCGCTCGCTGCCATCCCTCGCATCCGCCGCTCCACGGCGGGTGGGAGGTCCTTCTCCTACCTGGCAGCCAAGACCTGGAACACCCTCCCCACCAGCCTCAGGACCACCCAGGACCACTCCGCATTCCGGAGACTCCTCAAGACCTAGATTTTCGAGCAGCAGTAACCCCCCCTAGCGCCTTGAGACCCGCACGGGTGAGTAGCGCGCTTTATAAATGTTAATGATTTGATTTGATTTAGAGGGAGTCTTTTTTTCTTTAGAGTGCCACTGCACCACTGAGTAGGGGGCAGATCTAATGATTGTACATAGCAGTCAGTAATGACACACCACATTGTTATGTAGGTGGTATTTTTTTAATGAGAATTATTTTATATAACAGGAGGGTAACAATTGAGCATGATATTCCTGCTGGCATGATATAATAAGAGATGCCGATCCGCTGAGTGGCTTTCGATTATTGGGCCAATAAAGGGCAAGAATTAATTTGTTTTAATAATGGAACGAGATGGCGACCCTGAGAGATCATGGCATAAGGTAATTCACAAAAACAATAGCTCTGTGAGGTTGATACCCAGCAGAATGTGTGAATACGTTTTCTGTGCAATCTTCCTATTAAATTGGCCCATTGTGGGTGTGATTTTTTTTAAAGATCATAATTAATGTACAGGCCACTTGGGCATGATCGAGGGTGTCAACAGTATTGATTGTAGTGCACAGTGTAATTTTTGTAGGTGACACAAAAAGTGCTGAAAAGGTGGGTTGTGCAATCTGTTTATTAAATTGGCCCACTGTGGGTGTGCTAGATCTTAAGTAGTGTAATGAATGCAATAACAGCCCTCTTTGGCAGGTTTGGGGGTGTTTACAGTATAAATTGCTACAGTTTTTTTTTTTTTTGTGTTTGGGTAATTATTTGTTGACTAGTGCCAAGCGGAATTTGAGGAGGCATCTGTATAATTAAGTCATGAGACTAATGGTCTGAAAAATCCATCACAGTGGAGAGAGCATCACATTTCATGATGGGACTTTGTCAATGATAAAAAACTGTGGAAAGTTCAAATTGCTTCTCCCCCTTTGAAATAACACAAAATAATAACAATGTAAATAATTTATTACCACCGATGTGATGTATTTAGTGAAAATGTATTTACGAACTGCTAACTTATGTAATATATACCAATTGATTAGTATAACCCCAAGTATGTTTGTTTTAAAAGCGAGACCGCCTGTCTTTTATGTTGTTTCTGCTTTCACTTATCACGTGGGGTGTGATTTAGATGGGTGGTCGATAGCGCTGCGCGTCGAGTGAAAAAGGCCTGTTTTCGCGGACGAATTGCGTTATGGCAGACTAAGCACAAATAATCTGCTGGACATTAAACCCATGTGGGTCTGTGCCTCAGTTCTGTGTAGGAGGTGATACAGGAGTTGGAAGTTTTATGTTGTAATATCACCACTCCAGAAAGTTATGAAAAGCAACCACCCCAAAATGGTTCCTCAAATGACACAGTACATGCACATCCACTATCTGAAAATTGTATATAAAAGTGGAACCCAAACCATCCCACTTGTTTGCAGTTCCAATATGCTTGACTTGCTAAGCACACGGATACTTCGCAAAGTATTGAAGGAGCAGCTGTGATCCAGCACCTGCATTTTCTATAACTAGTCTTCCAGAGGTGAGAGGACATATCCTGAAGTCTACACATCTTGCTGGAGAAACTGTGGGTCTACCGAAGTCCTCACGCCTGCCTGCTGAAAATGGGAGAAGGGAGAGCCTTGTACTGCAAATGCTTTCTACCAGAGGAGTAAACATCCCAGTGGAGACTTTAGTGTGCATTCTTGTAGTGCTGTCTAACTACCAAGTTTGTTGAATGCTGACTCTGGAACTGTGATTCTGGGCAAATCGGTTAATTTCCCTGTGCTTACCAAAATGAGTCTGACCTTATGTAATGCAATCTGGTGCTCATGTAAATGTGCTGTAATGCCTTTGGGCCAAGTTTGTGCTGTATAAAACTGCAAACATTTTTAAAAATATATTATGTTTTGGTGTGATTAATTAAAGTACATCTGTCCTCTACTGGAAAATTCACTTATTGCACTTATTGTTAGATTGCTTGAGAACTGAGTATCCCCCACACTACTTCCTTGGGACGCCTTGGATTGGTCTCCCTTGCGACACTGAGAGTCAAGTGCACTAGGGGTGTATGCAGCACCATAATCGGACAGACACGAGTGGTAAAAGGTACCAACCACCACGCCTGAGATACAGTAACTCCTGCTTGACCTGTTGCCACTTCAGACCCTGATATTAGACTTCAAACCCTTTCACGCACTTTTACACTTTAATACATTGTCTGAGTATTCCCTGACATGGTGAAGACACTGAACAGAAAGAAACACAGATTGCAGAGGAGGAGGTGTGACTGTTGAGGAACGAGCAGAGGGAAGCAAGCACAGTGAAGAAAGCACAGAAAAGCGTGTCGTGGAGCCTCTGTCTCCTGCTCACCATCACCAGTGCCTGCCATCCTCCTGGCTGTGGGCAGCAGGTACAGCAGGCAAGTGTGAGTCGGCTGTCCCGCAATGACCCCTGCTGCTTAACCCTGAAAGGTAGGGAGTGAAAGGCTTTGGGGCTCTGGGAGACAACGTGGAGTCAGTAGGCAAAAGAAACAAGCTGTGGCAAAGCAAGTAGTTCTCACCTATGCAAGTGCTACTGGATTTAATATGTATTTTAGCTACATTGTTCACCAGCATGGCTGCTGTTCAGCATGGCTAAACATCAGTGGCATAAAGGAGAGTGGCATGGAGTGACATAGAGTGGAATGGTGTAGAGTGTTGTGGAGTGGCAGATTGTGTCATGTATTTGAAGTGGCATAGTGTGGAGTCTCATAGAGTGGCATACCCTGGAATGGCATAGAGTGGAGTGGACTGGTGAAGAGTGTATTGGCGTAGAGTGGTGCAGAGTATAGTGGCATGGAGTGCAGTGGCATTAAATTAGGTGGTGTCCAATGCAGCATCATAGAATGCAGTGGCGTAGATTAGAGTGGTACATAGAGTGGACTTGTGCAAAGCGAAGTGGTGCAGGGTAGAGGGGCATACAGTTGAGTGGCATGGAGTGGTGCAGAGTGGAGTGAATTAGAGTTGAGCGATGCAGAGGGCAGTGCGGAGAGTAGAATGGCATAGAATGCAGTGTCATAGAGCAGAGTCTAGTGGCATAGAGTGGTGCAGAGTAGAGTAGCATAGATTGGTGCAGAGTATAGTGCCATAGATTGCAGTGGCATAAAGTGCAGTGGTGTAGAGTGGAGTAGTGCAGAGTAGAGTGACATCGAATTCAGTGGTGGAGAGTGTAGTCTTGCAGAGTAGAGTGTCAGAGTAGAGTGGTGTAGGGTGGAGTATAGAACAGTGGCATAGAGTACAGTGATGCAAAGTAGAGTGCAGTGGGCTAGAGTGCTGTGACAGTGCATTTTTGTACAGTACATTGGCATAGAGTTCAGTGGTTAAGAGTAGAGTGACATAGTGCAGTGGCATATAGTGGAGTAGAGTGACATCGAGTACATTGTTTCAGAGTAGAGTGAAGTGTAGAGTGGAGTATTGCAGGGTAGAGTACAGTTGCATAGTGTAGCATAGAGTGTAAAGGCATAGAATAACTTGGTGTAGAGTGTAGTGGTACAAAGTAGATTAGAGTGGCGTACAGGGGATTGGCGTAGAGTATAGGAGCATAAAGTTGAGTGTCACAGAATAAAGTGTATTGACATAGCATATATTGGCATAGAGTGCAGTGTTGCAGAGTGGTGTAGAGTACAGTGGCGTAGACTAGGTTGGTGTGGCCTAGACTGGAGTGGTGTAGAGTGCAGTGGCGAAGAGTGCATTGGCATAGAGTAGAGTGCTACAGGGTAGAGAAGCGTAGCATGAAGTGGCATAGAGTGCAGTGGCGAATAGTGGAGTGGTGCAGAGTGCAGTGGCATGGAGTGGTGCAGAGTAGAGTGCAGTGGTGTGGAGTGGTACAGAGTAGAGTGGCGTACAGTGGACTATTCATGGTGTGGTAGCACAATGTCATTACAGACAACACATTTTCAATCAAAGTGATCATTACTTTTGCACACACAGTTTTACTAATAAAACTGTGCAGTGCACAGAAAGAAATATGTGGAGATTGCACCACCTAGTTTAATGATTTGTTTTGCTCATATTAAGGTATTTGTTTTGTTAGCACGTCAGACCTTATTTGGCTAATTGACATTAATTTGTAAGGGGACTCGTTTGTAGGTCGACGAACCTTTTGACTGCGTTTAGAATAGTTCCCACCCTTAGACCCTGTACCAATATAAATCAATAGCAATAACAGTCAATAGCATTGACAATCATAAGAGTCAGTAATTTCCACACACCATGACCTTTCGGTCATGAACAACAACACCGTTATGTATAAGTTAGAATGTTTATTTTACTATATTAACAATGCTATTATCACGTAACTTAGTCTCAAAATAAAATGGTAAGCATACAGAAACAATATTGGCTGCCCAAATCTCCTAACGAATCGCAATTTAATCAAAGCTTGGACCACTACACATTCTAAAGTTGCAGTACAAATCAATAGCAAGAATAACTGCACAAACGAAATGGCATACATTTATATTCAGCAAAGAAAATACATCAACTGTTATTACACATAGCGAGCAGCATCAGTGAGTACCCTAACTACCCAGACTAGAATAGCATGTTTGGACTTCATGCAAAACAATTTAGTCAACACAAATTTGGAAAACATCTAACTATGACTCTGTCAAAATTAGCAGTTGGTACCCAGGGACAAAAGCAAAAAGACATAACAATCATTAACATCGTCTTATACCTTGCCTCAGTAAGCAAGCTGTGACAGTCTTCATCAATTGGACATCAGCGTCCAATTGGACATCAGCGTCGTCAGCAAGGCATCGGAATTCAGTGTTAAAGTTCAGGAAAGCAAAGTCTGTTCATGCAGTTCGGAAAGTTAGTAACTAATAGCGTCTCAGGAAGGTTAAGAAAGAAATAGCGAATGGCGTATCTCCTCTCCATGCAGTCTTGATAAGTTAGATTTCCTAAAACGACTTCCCACATTGCTATGGGTCAAAGAATCGTACATTTATTTAGTCCAATGAAAGTGGAACCCCAAATCTAAAAATGTACTAGTACACAGTTCACATGTCGATGATCGTTGGGCTTGTCAAGTAACAAATTTGTATCAGCCTCTACTCCAGTCAGTGCTTCCATTGTCTGCTCCTGGGAAGGTAGTCTTCACACACAGTAAGTTATACAATGTATCCCTAGCTAGTACAGCATATTCTAGCAAGCAGTTCTCATGGTAAAGAATTTCTGCTACTAACATTCGGTCAGTGCAGTGGAAAAGCCATAATGTAATTCTCTAAGCAGCCATTTTATAATTTGCCTAAGCAGTGCAGCTTGACATAAGGCCGTGCAAATAGGCCCAAGACCTCCCTAAATTAAGGTCTACAATTAATAAAGCAAATACATGATACAAGACCATTGATATGACATACTATTACATTAACCCAAACATTTTACATTAATAAGCTGTTCATAAGTGCACTTTGTGAACAATGTCGGCCACTCAGGCGCAATTTCAAATATGTGCATTATTTCGCTACGTTAACTCATTTTCTATGCAAATTCAACACTCAGAATAGAAGAATATTCATTAGTAAAAATTCAGCGTTAACAGTTTCCAACACACTTCAGAAATAACAAAAATGTGCTTCATTTGTGCGTTCATAATTCTGATATATTCTGAAATACTTACACAGTTCAATTAAATGTGTGCTAGAAAAAAACTCTTTCCTAGCCCCAGTATCCAGCAAAATTGTCACATAAATCCTCTCACTTTGAAGTCAGAGAAAGAAAAGTAAACAAGCGCCCTTGCAAGTCAGCGCCTGACATTATTTGACCTCAGTCTTTGAATACACAGCAAATGTGACAAGATAGGAACAAGATATAAAAGCCTGTTAACAGAAAGTGAGTTTGGGGTAGGAGACAGAAAACACAGTTTAGGCAATAGGAGGGATAAACTGAACCTGAAGAGCCTAAAGCAAAAAAAGCCAGCAAATAAAAAGCCAGAAAGTGTGAGTTACAAATCATAAAGCCAATGTAATCAACAAGCTGAATGCATTTGTATATCAACTTTTTGAAAGTCCCCAAAATGTATTTAGCAAGGCTGCAACATAAAAAGGGCAAAGGCAGCAGAGGACAGAGCCAGCACCAATAATAGTGTAGCCGGGTGCCCCCTGGTGAGGGCATCTGCTGCCTCGACCCCAAAGACCGCTTCTGCCTGCTTTTGGATTTGGTTGCTTTTTGCTGGGTTCCAGCTGGGATTCCCTGGTGAGGCCAGCTATGTCCCTAGTTCCATCCCCCGTAGTCCAGAGACTAGGTCAGTGACTAGAGGAGGTCTGCCAAAGCATTGGTGAGTGCAAGAAACTGCTTTGAAAGTGCAAGGAGTGTATGGCGTTTTTAGCTCATAGGATTGTTGCCAAACTACAGCCTATGAATTACTATTGCTTATGAACAACTGCTAAATTGGTGCCAAATATCTACTAAATAACCCTTTGCAGCTTGCACTCTACAGTTGGTAACCTATATGCCCCTGGATTCAGCTTAATGCTATAGTCCATATACTGTATATCAGATAGCCTGTGCGGAAGTGCTGCAGTTGTGTTTTATAAAATCCACTGCATCTGGTGCCGGGCCTGTGATAGTTAAGAAGCCAGGCAGCAAGTCGGGCTCTGTCCATTAAAGTCTGTCAAGCGCCGTGACAAACCCATTCCCCATCTCCCTTGACCTGTGTGAGCGTTTGTGTGAGGTAAGGGGAGATATCATGGTCTGGGGAGGATAGAGGGCTCACAGTCCTGGGCAGTGGAAAGTGGCTGCCATGTAAATTGTGATAGCAGGCGACCATCGCTGTGCATACAGGGGGTTTGACAGCAACAAGTGGGATGGAAAGCTTTGTACAGCCTGCATCCTTGTTTTAATTCCTATAAACCAGGTGTGGTGGTAGTGGTGGGTCGACCTTTGTTGCGCCACTGTTGCAGTTTGCATTGGTGAACATACCATACATGGCCATAATTCATCACCTTGATTCACTTGGATTCTTACTGATGGGCAGCACGTGCTCAGCAGGAAGCTCTACCTATTGGCTTGGAGGGGAACTTCAAGGGGTTTCCCTTCAAGGAGTGGCCTTCTTGCAGCAATTTTCTTCACTAATTGAAATCAGCTAACAGTAAGTTGTTGACTCTGATAAGCTAACACTGGTGATACAACTGGTAAGACGTCTCCTTGGCTTCCCAAACAAATCAATGCTTTTTACAAAGAAGCCTCTGGAGGTTTCTCCTGTTGTGAACAAGGAAGACCAAGGAGGTAATGATAGTCACAGTACCATGGATGGGTCGATAAGATCTGTTGAGTATTTTGCATAAGGGTATAGTAAAGAGCAAAAAGAAAATACATTTTAATGTAAATTGTAACACTTAATGCAGCAAAATCATGTGTATCTCTATAATCGAAGAAACCGCCAACCCACCACAAAGAAATTCTGTCATTCAAGGGGGTCTTATGAGTGTTGAGCCAGGTACTCATTTCGAAATTGGTTCTACTTTTACTGAGTCTTCTCTAAACCAATATGTAAATCTAAGTGAACAGCTCTTGTCAAAATAATTAAGTATGAGATCCAAGCCTAGTAGGGCTAAGCAAGGGACCTGGATTGAGTCCAGTAGTCACAGCCCAAGGAATCAAATAATTATGGATTACATCATGACGAACAAGCATTGGCACAACCAATAGTTTTCACCTTTGCGAGATCTATTGGATTGTCAGTGTATTTTTGACAAGCTGCAACATGGCTTAGCGTAAAAAAAAATAAGAAAACGGCATGACGACGGTGCCAGGATTTACCATGTCATAGTGCTTTCTTTTTTTAACTTTAAGCCAACATTTAAAAAAAGAAACAAACATTGCTTTGTCAATGGTTGTATTACTATCTTTTTTTAATATTCAGCAAATGTTGACTTTCGGATCATGACATTAATTGCTTTCCCATTACTTATGCATGTCTTTTTTTTTTATTTGTAGGTGAATGTGGCAACATCAACTGCTGAAAAAGGAGTGTGGTCTGTATCCAACTAGCAAACCTTTGTTGGGTGGACGTTTGTTTGTGCATGCAGATCTAGTGTTAGTTTATTGGTGCAATGCAGTGCTTAATTTGTGCTTGTTGTTTCCGGTGCTGAGCACCGGCACTTATTTGTGAGGGCCGGGGCTTATTCTTATGCCTCAAGCATTTGCTGCGAGCACAAGACACATATGTGGAAGAAGGAAAAACTAAAAAGCGTCATAAAGGGAGAAAGTAGAAAGTTGCAGGATGAGCTGAAGGGGCAGGGGTGGCCGTAAATGGATTGAAGAGGCCCGAGATGGCTTCAGAATTATGCTGCTTCAGTATTCAGTGCTGGCAGATTTAATTACAGCAGCCTCGTGTTTAAGAGAAGGGCTTTGAGCACCGGCACCTCTTAATTTGCAAATTAAGCACTGGTGCAGTGGTCCTTGTACAAGCGAGAACATTGTTTACTGGGCAGAGAACGATTTGCCTTTCCTTGATGTGAACGAGACTGCATGTCTTCTTGTGATGAATGAAAGAGTAGGGGGGCTATGGCAAAAGAGGTGTACACCTGAAAAAGATCCAACTGGCTGAGGTGGGTGTGGTGCGTAATAAGGAAGCCGCGGAAGGCGGCCATTTGTATTGCTCAGAAAACCCTTATTTGGTAATGTTAGACGAAACTATTGTGTGATGATGAGGTGCTGCACTTTGAAGGATGGTGCACTAATTTAAAATCATATTGGCTATACACTATTAGTTTGGAATTTCCCTTAACCTAACTGTTCTGTTAAGACCCAGATCCTAGACAGAAGTGAATTTTCCCTGCTGTGGTTAGCATAACTCCCATCGCCCCCATGCTCTGCCCTTGAGCATAAGATTTCTCAGATTCATCGCCAACGACATCACCGATGTAGGAAGGACACTTGCCCTACAGAGAGACAGAGGATAGATTGCTGCAGTTTTATGAATGCACCATGCTCTTACAAACGTTAAAGGCAACGGCAAGGCTATAGTACCACTGTCCATTTATTAATGCAGAGGAGAAAGGGTGACGCAGTTTAATTGCAAGTCCTCAATATCCTCACAGGCATTCAAAGCAGTTGTATTGGTGAAGTACCATTATCAGCATGCAGATGTTGACATTGACATGCGTGGGCACTAAAGGCTGGCGTAGTTGCATTTGACGTGAGACACCCCCTTTCTACACATTAAATGCAGTTATAAGGCATTCGAATGTCTATGTTGACATTCGACTGCCTCTACAGATGACACGTGTATACACGTGGCTGATCTTAATTCACAGATCTCTTAATAGATATGAAGTGCGGCTGTTGGCCTGCAGTACTGGTCAAAATATACGGCCTGCATGAAAATAGTACAAATGTTGCTGCAGTTACTCTGACAAGCAATATCTATATCAACTTGCAGTCATTACATGTAGTAAAAGCTGCCTGCCCCTCGCTTTCATTTCAAAGCCTTTGCTTACACCACTGCTCGAAAGGGGAATCGTTTTATGGTATGACGATTGAGGCTGTGTCCTATTTTCAACCCTTGCAAGCGAGTCCTCTGAATCCGGCTCGGAGCTAGCAATTCTCTGTGGGTTTTAAGGATGGTCGTCATTTCATCAAAACATTAGGGGTAGTGGAAGTGCATCATACTCCATTTCATCTTTACTTTTACTCACGCACATGCTTACTGTAGGAAAGTACCATCTTTCTTGGCATGGTTACCCCCATTTTCTGCCTGTTGTCAGTGTGTTTGACTGTGTTCACTGGCATTCTGCTAACCAGGACCCCAGTGATTATGCTCTCTCCCTTTTAAAGTTGACTACTTGAACCACATACATCCCACATTTGGCATACTGGTGCATCCATGTAAGTCCCTAGTGTATGGTACCCAGGTACCCAGGGCATTTGGGTCACTACCTATGTCCAGTTACATAATTGTAGCTCTGAACCTAAGCATGTTTGGTATCAAACATGTCGGAATTTTACCTCAATACTGTTGCCAGTACTGGAAGTATGATTCCAAGCACTCTGGGGACTCCTTAGAGAACCCCTAGCTTTGCTCCTACCAGCCTTCTGGGGTTTTCCAGGCAGACCAAGCTGCTGCCGCCTGTCTGACAGGTTTCTGCCCTCCTGCTGCTTGATCATCTCAAGCCCAGGAAGGCAGAACAAAGTATTTCCTTTAGAAGAGGGGAGTAACACCCTCTCCCTTTGGAAATAGGTGTTACATGGCTTGGGAGGCATAGCCTCCACAAGCCACTGGTATGCTTTGAAGGGCATATTTGGTGCCCTATGTGCATAAACCAGTCTACAACAGTTCAGGGACCCCCAGTCTCTGCTCTGGTGCAAAACTGGCCAATGGAAACAGGAGTGGCCACTACCCTGTCCATCACTACCCCAGGGGAGGTGCTCAGAGCTCCTCCAGAGGGTCCCTGGGTTCTGCCATCTTGAATCCAAGGTAGGCAGGGACCTCTCGGAGCATCGGAGTGGTCAGGCCAGGCATGTGACATTAGAGCCCCCTCCTGATAGGTGGTTACCTGGCTAGGTGACCAATCCCCCTTTCAAGGCTATTTAGGGTTTCTCTCTTGGGTGGGTCCTCAGATTCAGCTTGCAAGATTCCAGCAGGACTCCTCTGCAACCTCTACTTCGATTTATAGCCACTGGAACCATGACTGGAGCCTCCAGGAACCGACAGTCTGCGTCCATGACGAAGACTCTGCTTGCAACATTGCTTCCATGGCTCCTTCCAGCTTCTGCAACATTTCCCTGGCTATACATCCTCTAAGGGTGGCAAGTCTTCAGTCTGCACAAGAAGGAAGAAGGAATCTCCCTTGGAGTGAAGAAGTCACTCCCCTGAATCCGCAGGCATCAACTGCAACAACGACCGGCTGCATGGATCTCTCCTCATCCTGAGCTGCGTGGATCCTGCATCACAGGTGGTGGTGGTCCAGAGTAGTTCTTTTGGTCCTCTTTGCCAGCTCTCCAACTTTGGTGGAGGTAAGTCCTTGCCTTACCAAGCAGGACAGTGCATCGCCTCTCTTGTAGCTACCAAGGCTTGTTGGCATCTCCTCCAAGGGATCTTCAGGTTCTGTATAGCCCCAGCCCCCAGCACTCCTTCCTGTGACGCACACCTCTCTGCATGCTTCTCCTGCGGGGTGGGACCCTTCTTCAGTTGTGCTTGTGGGCTCCTCTGTGACTCCTGGTTCCTCATCCAGTGGGTCTCCTGTGGGGGCTGCCTTTTCTTCTGTGGACTCTCTGTTTTGCTGATGGTCCCCCCAGGACTCCCTCCATTGGTTGAGTCCTCCTGGACCTTGCTGGTCCCCGGCAGCTCCACTTTTGCTTCATTGTGACTTCTGCCTTTGCCAAGGCTTGTTGTTGGGTTTTTCACACCACTAATCGACTGCAATCTGCCATCCGGCGTGGAACATTGCTTCCTCCAGGAACTCTTCTCCGGCTCCAGGGCTGCTTTGCTGACTGTCTTTGTACTACGGTCGACCAACTCCTGCAACACACACGGGTGGGTAGTGGCTCTTGCCCCCACTGGACACTTCTGCGATTTCTGGACATGGTCCCCTTCTTCCACAGGTCTTCCTCTTCAGGAATCCACCACTGGTTTCTTGCAGTCTTGTCTGGGTGGTCCAATATCTTCTTTTTAGTCTTTTTGGGTGGTTTGAGGAAGATCCAGCAACTTACTCCTTTCTTCCTGGTCGCTGTGGCGCAGTGTGGCACTTACCTTTGGGGTTTCCTAGTTCCCACAGCTCCCCTCTACACATTCCACTTACCTAGGTGGCGGTCTGACATTCGCATTTCATTTTTTTAGTATATGGTTTGGGCTCTCCCTAGGGTCACTATTGTCTATTTCTATTTGCAGTTTTCGACCACCTTTTATGCCTATCACTGTTTACTAGTGTACATATTTGGTGTGTTTACTACGTCCTCTTGGAGTATTACCTATCTAGTGTTTTGGTACTGTGTTACTGTAATAAAGAACCTTTATTTTCGTAACACTGAGTGTTTTTTTTCATGTGTGTAAGTGCTGTGTGACTTCAGTGGTATTGCATGAGCTTTGCATTTCTCCTATCTAAGCCTTGGCTGCTCATCCACAGGTATCTGTAGAAAGCCTGGTTTCTAGACACTGCCTACACTAAACTAATAGGGGATACCTGGACCTGGTATAAGGTGAAAGTACCTTAGGTACCCACCACCCACCAGGCCAGCTTCCTACACTTACCCATAAAACACATGCACACACTCTATTTTACATAAGCACACTTTTCCTCTCAAGCATGCACACAACATACATTTACAAGTGTTTTATTACCTCAGCCTTCAGGCTAACTGTAGGTTGTACTAATAGTGAATAATATAACATTATTCACTATTAGTGTAATATGAAAGACTTAGTGAAACAAGAAAGGGGAGCCCCAAGCGACGTCCATAAGGATGAGCTGCCCCTGTGTTCTTGACATTGATTTTGCCACCTCTGAGGCCAGGGGTCACAAAGACAGTGCCAGGGATTGCATGGGGTGAGCTGGGGGTCCCAGCTGTGACCCCTGGAGACCCCTAAATGACGTCCATAGTTTTAAGTTATGGTAAAAGCATTCCATGAACTTCGTCATCAGCGGGCTGAGCTGAGCTCCTTCATTGGTCAGACGCCTGCATCTCAAAGATTAAATGACTGCACTAGGCTGTTGTTGCTACGGAGAAGGGCATACTTATTTCTTCATATTTTTCAATTGAACAGTTTATCAAGTAGGTGACAGCATCAGTATGGCTTAAAGTAAAAATGAAAAAAAGTGCTTTGACATGCTTAATGCTGGCTACCTCATAGCACTTTTTTGCTTTTTTTACTTTAAACCGGGGTGAAGCTGAGGGACTGCAGCAACATGCAATCCAGGTGTGCATTTCAAAAAGTAAAACAAGAGTACCTGCATTGCAGGGGCTTGCAGTGTAGGGACACTGTGCACCGGTACCAGTACTTGGTCCTGGCTCCACTGCAGGACAGCACAAACACTGAAGCCCAGGAAGAAGACTAGGGCGAGGAGGAGGTGCTGACCAGTAGTAAGTATGGAAACAAGAGTGGCGTAGGAGCCACGTGAGAGCCGGCCAATGGCAACTAAAAGGAAATAAGAGTGAGGAGGGAGCCATGTGGGAGCCAACCAATAGTAAATCAAGGTAAGTAATGGTTATTTCAAAGCCCCTTTTTATGGTTAAGACAGTGATAGCATGAGCTAGCGCCTGCATATCGCTAGTGAGATGCTGTTGTATTTAGAAAAGGGCTTAGAGCCTGCTGATGGCATATCATTTGCTGGCTTGCGTAGCGCTCTTCTTTACAGCCTCGTAATTCGTCACTAGAGACCATGTCATCATTTCTGTTCCCGTCTATGGAGCAGGGACCAAGCACTGATTGATTCAACTTAATCGGTGCTGTCTGTTGCTCCTGATGGAATTGAGGTACTATTTTCTTTTTTTAACGTCTAGTACCCTGCAAACTGAAAAAGCGTGACTAGCAAAAACGTGCTCAGCAGGACAAACAAAATTGCAAAGTTGTTTTTTCGGTAGTTAACTATTTTTATTTTGCCAAGTACTCTTTTCTCACTTTGCATTCATGTTTTGTTTTTTTAACTTCTAGTGCCCTGCAAACTGAAGGTGCGTGATTGCCAAAAATGTGCCCAGCAGGACAAACAAAATTGAAAAGTTATATTTTCTGTAGTTAATTTTTATTTTATTTTGCTAAGTCTTCTTTTCTTACTTTGCACTTATGTTTTATTTTTTCTCTTGGGCGCTGTTCTTAAAAGATGACTATTATCTTGTTCTAAATATTGCAAAGCAACATTGTTTCGTATGCGTAATTTTCGAAATTATACTTTAACATATAAACATGCAGTACACCCTAATCCTGCCCCACTCCAATCCAGAAAAAACGGCCCCACTCCAATGCAGCAATCCAAAACAATCTGCCTCACTCTAATCTACAATAATCTGTGCAACACAATCCAAAATAATTTGTTCCACTCCGTAGCAAAACATTTTTCCACACTCTGTCCTGCCCCACTCCATCCTGCCCCACTCCAATCCAAAGCAAGCTGCCCTACTCCAATCTGTCACACTCCAGTCCAATCTGCCACACTCCATTCCAATCTACCCCACTCCATCCGAATCCACAACACTCCAATTCCACCAACCCACCCACTCCAATCTGCCCCCTTCAATCCCAAACAACCTGCCTCACTCCAATACAGAAATCCAAGACAATCTGCCCCACTCCAGTCCACAACAATCTGCCCTATCCCATTCCAAAACTATCTGCACCACTCTAATCCAAAACAATCTTCCCCACTCCAACCTGCCCCACTCCAGTCCCAAACAATATGCCCACTCCAATCCAAAAAAATCTGCCCCACTCAAATCTGCCCCATTCAAATCTAAACAATCTGCCCCACTTCAATCTGCCCTACTCCAATCCAAAACAATTTGCCCACTCCAATCCAAAACAATCTGCACCATTCCAATCCGTCCCACTCCAATCCAGCCCACTTCAATCCAGCCCACCCCACCTGATTCACCCCACTCTAAAATGCCCCACTGTAAACTGCATCTGCCCCACTCCAATCCAAAATAATCTGCCTGCTCCATCCCAAAACAGTCTGTCCCACTTAAATCCAAAACAATATGCCACACTCCAATCTGCCCCACTAAAATGTAAAACAAACTGCCTCACTACAATTCAAAACAATCTGCCTCATTACAATCCAAAGCAATCTACCCCACTATGCTCTGTCCCAGTACAAACCAAAATGATCTGTCACAATCTGTCCCACTGCAATCCAAAACAATCTTCCCACTCCAATCCAAAGCAATCTGCCCCCACTCAAACCTTCCCCATGCCAATCCAAAACAATAAGCCCCACTCAAATCCAAAACAATCTGCCCCACTCTAATCTAAAACAATCTGCCCACTCCAAAGCAATGTGCCCCACTCCAGTCTGCCCCAAGCCAATTAAAAAAATCAGCCCCACCCCAGTCCAAAACAATCTGCCCCACTCCAATACAAAACAATTTGCCCGACTCCAGTCTGCCCCCGCTCCAATCCAAAACAATCTTCCCCACTCCTATACAAAACAGTCTGCCCCAGTCCAGTCCACAACAATCTGCTCCATTCCAATCCAAAATAATATGCCCCACTGCAATCCTAAAATCTGCCCCATTCTAATAAAAAGCAATCTGCCTCACTCCAATCCAAAACAATCTGCCCCACTCCAGGCTGCCACACTTCAGACCACCCACTTCCATCCAGTCCGTTTCACCCCAATCAAATCCACCCCGCTCCATCCCAGTTCACCCCCACTCCATCCCAATTCATCCCACTCCAATCCACCACAATCCATCCAACCCCAATCCAATCCAGACCAATCCAATCCACCATAATCCAATCTACCTCACATCACTCCAAACCACCACACCCCACATCACCACAATCCAACCCACTCCAGTCCAACCCACCTCACTACAGTCCAACCCACCCTACTCTAGTCCACCCCACCTCAGTCCAACCCATTCCAAACCACCACATTTCAATCCAATCCAACACACCCCACTCCAATCTAAGCCATTCCAATCCAACCCACTCCAATCTAACCCCCTAATGCAATCTAACCCAATCCACCCACCTCACCCAGTCCATGCCACTCCAATCCACCCCAGTCCAATCTAGTTCCCCTTAATCCACCCCACTCCAGTCTAATTCTTCCCATACCACCTTAATCCACCCCACTCAAATCCAATCCACCCCAGTCCACACCAATCAGTCCACCACCATCCACACCAATCTAATCTACTCCAATCCAATTCATCCTACTCCAGTCCAATTCACCCCACCTCAATCCAATCCACCCACTACAATCCACCCACCCCAATCCACCCCACTCAATCTAATCCACTTTACTCCATTCATCTCCGCTCCACCCCCCCACATGAATTCAATTCAACCCACTCAATCCATCTCACCCCACACCAATCTAATTCACCCCACCCCAATCCAATCCACCCAATCTAGTCCCGCCCACTTCAATCTACCCCATCTAGTCTACCTCACTCCTCTCTACTCCAATCCTACCCACTCTACTTCTGCCCACCCCGCTGTACTTCAATCTACCCCACTCTACTCCAATCCACCTCACTCTACCCCAATCCAATCCATACCACCCCAGTTCAGTCCACCCCACTTCAATCCAATCCATTCCTTTCCACTCCACTCCAATCCAATTAATCTTAAACCACCCCACTCCAATCCAATACAGGCCACCTTAATCCACCCCACTCCTGTCCAACCCAGCCCACTCCAAAACACCACAATCCAACCCACCCCTATCCAGTCCACCGTACATCAATCCAGTCCACCCTACACCAATCAAATCCACCCACTCTATTCCAATCCACCCCATGCCAACCCCCACTCCAATCCAGTTTAACTTAATCAAATCCACCCCAAGTCCAGTTTGCCCCAGTCCAGTTTACTCCACTCCATTCCAACCCACTCAGCTCCAGCTCACTGCAGTCCACTCCACCCAACTCCAGTCCAGTCCACCTCACTCCAGTCCAATCCACCCAACCTCAATCCCAATCCATTCCACCCCACTCCAGTTTACCCCATCCCAATTCAATCCAATCAACCCCACCCCACTTCAGTCCACCCCACTCTACTCCAATACACCCACCCCACTCTAGTCTAATCTACCCCACTCTAGTCCAATCTACCACAGTCTACCCAATCCAATCAACTCCACCCTACCCAATCCAATCGACCCCACTCCACCCATTCAACTCCAGTCAAATCCACTCCACAATCCACTCTTGTCCAATCCACCCCAGTCCTGTCCAGCCCACCCCACTCCAATCAGATAAATTGATTCGAGTCCACTCCAACCCTCCCCACTTCAGTCTAATCCACCCCACTAGAGTCACCCCAATCCAATCCACCCCACCCCAAACCAATCTACACCACCCTAGTCCTATCACTTCAGTACAATCCACCCAACCCAATCGCATCACCCCACTCCAATCCACCTCCCTCATTTCAATCCACCCCACTCCATTCAATTAATCCCACTCTACTCCAATCCAATCCAATCCACTCACTCTACTCCATTCCACCCCACTACCTCAGTCCACTCCATCCTATTCCACCCCCACCACTCCATGCCTCTCACTGAACCACTGAACTCTACCCTCTTCCACTCAACTCTATGACACTCTACTCTGGCACTTCACGCCACTAACATTTAGCCATGATGAATAGCAGCCACACTGAGGCAAAACATGGCAGAAACACAGTGCCAAAGCCAAATAGCTGATGTACAGGCGAGACCTATTGACTTTGTCAATGCTTGCTTTCTTTTTTGTTTTTAGATACAAGAGATTTCGTCGCAAACCTAAAAAACCAGAGGCTTTCTATGTCCTGGACCAGGGGTGGAATGTACAGTTAGGCACTGGTATGGTGCCGTTAATGATGCCAAGTAAGGGTCACATAGTGGCAGCGGTCTTGACGTGATGACAATCTGCAAGTTGAAAAAGGAGCGCCAAAGTCTTTGATCCCCTAACAAATGTAAATAAAAAGCAGAGCATCAGATACAGGCTGACATCCATTATTTACCTATAGAATCTGTGGTAACCCTAAGGCATGATAGCTTGTGTTGTCCTACAGAGCAAGCAAAACCAATAAAAATGCAATTGTCCAACGAATATAATATGGAGCTTCCAGGGGTAAAAGTCACATTATATCTAATCAGATATAGCAAGAAGTTAAGAATGGCAGTAAAGTGTGACCTATAGGTGCTGCAACATGAATGGAAGTAAGACAGGCTAAAACAACATATATGCCAGAATGTACTGATGAGCATCATCAGGTTGGGGCGCCAGCCCAGTGAAAGAAACTAAGGGCCAGATGTATCAAAAAACTGTTTTGCATTTCTTAAATAACACATTTTAAGAAATTGCTATTTGAGAAATGCAAAATGGGATGTAAGAAAGTAGCGAATCCCTAATAGCGATTTCTTAAAATTCGCAATCGCTATTAGGGAATGGGACTCCATTCATTCCTATGGGCCCTATAGGTGCAAATGGTTTTGCATTTCCTAATTGGTGAATTCCTGTTAGGAATTTGCAACTTAGGTAATGCAAATCCAAGGGTGCTGGAGGCCTAAGGCCCCCTTTGATGCACCCCCCCAAAGAAACTGTGCACATGTAACATGCACACATTTGCATTTTTGAAAATTGCACATGGTTACGACCAAATTTGAATTTGTGGTAATTGCATTTTTTAAATGCCCAATTTGCGTTTAGGAAATGCATCATACATGTGCATAGGTAATATCAAATAGGTATTCCCTATTTGCGATTACCTATTTAGGGAATCTCTATTTTAGTGATTCCTTAAATTGCACTGCGAATGCCTTTCATAAATCCTGAAAGGCTATTTTGCATTCACAAACAGTGGAATTTTGCGATTCGCACCATTTGTGAATGCAAAATTGTTTGATACATCTGGCCACAAATCTGGACTGTTTGTGCTCTGTGCAACAAGAGTTCATTGAGTAAGCAATAAGTCCACTCTGGAATCCTTTCAAGAGGGTACGGAATTACAGGAATAAATGTTTATGCCACTCTCTTCAATTATGTCTGGCCAATTTGAACTATTGCAAACCAAAAAAAAATCCAACCGCAACAGTAAAGATAGGGGACCCTGAGACCCATGCAAACAAACATTGGTAAATGCTTTAGGTTTCGCCTATGTGATTAATAATAATCACTCAAGCAATGCATTGCCAAAAGTAGCCCCTTTCAGATTTACAAGTAAAGCTAAAGCACCTGTAATCGATTTAAAATATCAAGTAAACTGCACGTCAACGTAACTAGTGAAAATATTTAGGACAAAATGAAGCTTCAAAGATTGCCCTTCAAAACCTGCAACTGAAGCAGAAAGAAACCTAGCCTAGTAGGAAATAAGGACCCACGCATTCCCATTCTTACAGAAATGTAATGCTAAGCCCCGTAACTGACGTTATTGTGTATATAAATGGCAACTTCTGGCAGTACTGATTCAAGGCCTGCGAGTACTGCATACCATGAGGGCAGGTATTAAGAGAACATTAAGCAAAAGGTTATGTATAAATAAGCGCTGCTTAATAGTGTGGTTAAACAGAACACGCTCAAATATTTTAACGCTGCATGTCCTTTCAAAGCATCATGCCGCATGTGCTTAAGTATGTAAAGCACGGGCGCTGGCATGCAGTGTGAGCCTGCAGATGTGCTCGTTCATAATGGAAACAAGCCCCTGGTGAGCAGCAGTACACAGCTGCTCTTCCCAAAGATCCCCTGACAGTAAAGGGGAGTCAAACAAGCAGCACATCTTCCACAAAATGTCATCTGTAATTTGTGCACACGCTCAAGCAATTAGAACTCTGCACATTCGTTCACCTACTGAAAGGCAATAAATTGCTTCGGAGTTTTCTTTGCGTGAAATGAGTCTCGCTGAGTTTCCTGTGCGCCCCAAGTCGGGAGGTTGCTCCTCAAATCGCGGTCATATGTAGGTGATCAGCTTCAATCTCGGCAGAGCCCACTCAGCATGTTATCCTGCAGAGGTCGGAAATTGAACGACATGTATTGTTTGTGTGACAGTAGCATCTGCTATTTACAGACCTTAGAAACAGATATACTGTGGTCTGACGAACTAAAGAAAAAGGTATGTATTTATCAGTAGCAAGGAGCGCTCAGAAGCACCAGAAGTGCTGTTTGAAGGGCTGTTAATAAAACGTTATTAACTGTTAAATGAGGCTGGAGATTCGAGGAATGACTTCACATGTCAGGGACGCCACTGTTTCCTTGCCGCACATGGGTGTCTACTTTCTCCCACAGGTATCAATCAAGTAGCCGAACGAGGTTTATGTACAGAGTCGCCGTTGTGACCATGAGAGCAAACGGACCACTTTCAACTCAAGCAGACACCTCATGTTGTGCTGCGTCACGTGTGAACCGCTCATGATTGCCAGATTGATTTTGTGCCTTCTGGTACATGTAGTCCCCAACCGATAAAAGGAAATACAACAGAATGCAAGACGTCATCTAGGATTTAAACCACTCACACTGCACGTGGGGATCTTAGATCGATGGAGTTTCTCGCTGGCAGGGGTGGGGGCGGGGTTCTGGTGGAAGGTGGGGAGTTGCATGTCTATGTGCTGATGGATATTAAAATTGAGGTTTTTTAGTGGGTAAAGTATCCCAAAGACTCAAGCAGCTGGCGGCTAAGTGTAAACCTGGCTCTTAGGCCCTCATTATGAACACGGATGCGGTGTTCTTGCTGGCGGTCTTTCTAGTGACCGCCAGGTCCCCCAGAACCCAGCCTGCTGTCTAATGAACATTCTTCTCGGCCGGCGGAAACAATGGCCCAGAGGAATGCCTGGCGGGGATATTGCTGGCGGCTACACATGGAGCCGCAGTCAATGCCTCTGTGCGGTGGGTGCAGCTGCACGCGTCGTGCAGATCACTGCCCGTAAATCAGGCAAGGACCTGCGTGATTGGGCACTGCACAGGGGCCCCTGCACCCCTTCCACCAGCCTTTCCCTGGCAGGGAAACCCGCCAGAGAAAGGCAGGAGGCAAAAGGATCATTATCCGAGTGGCAGTAGCGCTGCCCTGTCGGATAATTATGCTGTCCACCGCCATGCTGTCTGACGGAGGCGGCCTGGTGGTGGGTGAGGGCCGCCTATGGCGGCTCTCCCTGGCTTCATTCTGTGGCGGTGTGGGCCGCCATGCCGGCTGGCGGGTTTCCCACCACCGCCCGCATGGCGGCCCACACCGCCATGTTCATAATGAGGGCCTTAATCTCAGCCTTTCAACTTGACCAGATTGTGTGTTCTTTGGCAGATCGCTGTATTTCTCTATTGTTCAGTTCCCTGATCTGCCAGCATTGGAGGAATTGAATACAGACAATAGGCGAAGTCAGGGCCGGTTCTATGATTTTTGGGGCCCAGGGCAGAAAAGGGAACCTGGGAGGCTCCCTCTAATTTGCATACATTATGTAACAACTCCGGAAGTTACAGCAAAAAAAGTGCCATCAATTGTAGTCCCCTGCCATCCTGAAGCAACTTATAAAAGAAGCGACTTTCCTGGTGTGGATATCAGTAAAACAATAAAAACATAAATAACAACGCTAATAAAATAAGGACAAATATTTTCTTTAAGTTCTGTTAAGTGGAAATACATTTATTAGTCACACTGGCTGGACAAGTTTTGCCTAGATTTCTCCAAAATGAAACATGTATAATTAACCAAATACTAACACATTTTTTCCAGATTACTGTATTATTATTATATGCATTATGTATGTGTTTTTTTTGCGTAGCGCAAACGTAGCCAAAAGGCAAATGAGAGATGGTCAAAGTAAAAAACACAGTCAATATGTGATAGGTCGGGTAGCTATTTTGTGGACTGTTACTGTATCATGATGTAGTGTAGAGATAAGTATTTTCTTGTTTTTTTGCATTTCATCTTCCGTCTGAAAGGAATCTTTGCTGAGGGTGTGTGGAGAACCACTAAAGCTGGAGAACATATCATCAAAGTAGGCAGATGCACCAGTCATTGTGACTTTGTAGATGATGCAGGCTGGTTTCTTTGGACTATGGCTTCAATGCTCTGAGGAGTGGGAGCAGGCCTCTCAGGTCCCCACTTGGCCAGTATTTTAATAACATGGGCAGTATTGACATGTTTAAATTGAAGAAACATTGGATAAAAGAACAAAAGCTGGTATTTAAAAAGAATGGAACATAGCTACCACCTATAATTTTAAAATCAGCAAACCCAAGGACAGCTACTTCTTTCATAGCATTTGATCCTATTAAAAGATGATTTCATATTGTATTACAACTACAACCTCCTTCAGCTTCCACAGCTCTCAGCTACATTACAACACTCCAAACTACTCTTTAATAATCTTGCTCAATTCTTCTTCAACAAGTGTAAACTATAACATGACAAAATCCAAGCTTAACAAATTCCTACACCCAATAACTTTGCTGTGACAACTCAAAATATTTATAATTTACACTCTTTCACACCACCGCTACAAGATGTCATCCTATCGGTTTACGCCTAGCTACAGTCATGCAACTTCCCTTCCCTTTTCTCAATGCACAACTCCTGGACATGTTTAACTGTTCTTTAAGACAAGGTATTTCCCCACCACATGGAAATAATTTTTTTTTTTTTTGTAAAAACACCCTTGCCCCACAAGATCTCATTAACTCTCAGTCAATTAGCCTTGTACCATTTCATGGCAAACTTTTGACAAAACTGTTTTTAAACAGCTCAAGCAGTTTTTAAAACAATCTTTTGAATACCTTCTAAGCCAGATCATAGACAGTAAACAGTACAGACCTGGTGATCATATCGATTTTGGTTGATCTTTGTCACAGGTTCAACAATGGAGGTATTGAGACATTAATACTTTCAGCCCGGTTAACAGCCTTCAATATCAAATATCATAACATCCTAGGAGAAGTGAAGCTGGGAACGAGTTGCTGGGTCAAATGGGTTTCTATCTGACCACCAGCAGGAATTTTCTTCCTATTTTACCGTGTTCTAATTCAGACCCCTAAAATCTTTAGCAGATGAAGTACCTGGTATAATTGGAAAGTATTGTGTCATGAAAAAGCAGTCAAGTGTTTCAGTTTTGCTGCCTCTATTGACCAAATAGTTTGGTTTATTTTGGGCAAATGATGTTCTCCCATGTTCTTTTACTCTTATTTGCCATTATCACATGAGATGGCAGGTCATCATCTATAAGTAAAGATTTTAAGGTGGGTGAATGCTGGTTTAGGGCTGTTTCATTTTCCATTTTGCATTCTTTTTTAGCACATGCAAAGGTACAAGTTTGATTAATGTGGTATTTGTATGTCACTTCCTTTGCTACATGTACTCCTTCCCAGTTACCACATTAACAAATGCTCCATAAGGTGGTACTTCCTGCCGGGCTGGGTGACTTCATTCCCTCCTCTAAATTAGTCTATCTAAAAAGACAACTCAGCTGGAGATTGATCTTATTGAATGTGATTACTATTTATACTGAATTTGATTTTATATCCGTTTACCACCTCCTGTATTTAGAAAGTGAACAATTCTGGTATCCTAAAGGAATTAAATAGTCTTAACCTTTGAAACAATAGTAGTAAATATCAATTAATATAAATATCAATATCTACTATTGCCCAGTAACTACCCACTGCCACAGGACCTGGTCCATGGTACTAGGATATTTAACATCCAATCGCAACTATACCACCTCATCAAAATATGCTGAATATATACACTCTGGCCCATATTCATGGGCTGTGTGGCGCAGGGCAGGAGTGCGCACGACAGGAGTGGCATATTCCTGTCCTTTCCCCCTGCACTGGCGAGCTTTTGGCAGCCCAGCGCCAATGTGGCCACACTTGCACCTTGGTGCTAGGGTGCCTGCATTGCATGCAGGGTGTTTTTTTTTGCAAGAAGGGATACCTTCCTGCACATAAAAAAAAATGAGGGTCTTTTTCCTCTTTTTACTTGTGCTGCAGAAAGCACACGTAGAAAGAAGAAAAAGCACAGAGAAATAAAACATTTCTCCTCCTTATGCCTCTCCTGGTGAGGCATATTTTTTTGGCACATTCCCAGGTTTACAAGTTTTTGTAAATCTGGGAATGTGTCAAAATCCATAGATGTTGCATGGGAACACCAAAGCAAAACCCATGGAAATGTCTCCCTTGTGCAGAGTAATGTAATGCAGGATTTTGTGCTGTTTTGCATTACTCTAAATTCATGAAGCCTTGCAAGGCCACATAAGGTGGCCTTGCATGGCTTCATAAATCTCACATAAGGTTTGCTGTTGTACCACATTGCCTGAGGCAAGAGTGACGCAAACCAGGCCATAATTATGTCCCTCTATTCTACAGCTGGACAGGACCCAAAACATAGTAACATTTACCTCTGAATCGCAGTTCCTTATCATTGCTATCAGAGTCACTGCCATCCCATTTGGGGACTAGTTGGAAATTAGAGGTGGGTGAGCCACTGAAACCCCAAGCCAGGCTCAGGACTTACACCTGGCTATGGCTCAGTTGGAGGTCCTATTGAAACCTCGAGCCTATACTGAACTGATCTTTCAAGTTCTGCCTGTCACACACTCTCTACCTAGGGTGAGGTGTTACGGCCAGAGCTGCAGATGTTGGAAATGGACAACCAGGTTCAAGTTTCAGCATCAGCCTAACATCCTGTGACTTTGGACAAATCACTCAATCTAACTGTGCCTATAAAAAAATGAATGTATCTGGGAGTAATGTACCTGGTGCTCAAGGAAAGAGCTTCAATACCTGTGGGTCGACTTTTGCTCTATATAAATTTCAGCAAAAAGCATAAAGAAGTAAAAATGAAGTATTCACATAAAAATGAAAGACAACTAGATACTCATTCTGTGGACGACTTGTGCAAAGTGAATCCAAAAAACCTAACTAAATCTCGGTTTCCACCCTTAAATTGTGTCATCATAGGCAATATTTTATTTCACCAGTACTCCTTTCTCTTCTTTATCCTGTATGGAAGTGCTTTCAAACATGTGAGTTCAGAATACCTGCTGTACAAAAACCTATTGTGCTCGATTTAATAGACAGTAAGTTTGCTCTATCATAGTACTGGGTTTACATGACAACTGTCTTGGCTCTGAGTTTACTAAACTATTGATCTGAATAAGTACCTGTAGGAGGCTGGCCTGGCTTATAGTGGGTACCTTGTGGTACTTACACCTTGTGCCAGGTCCAGTTATCCCTTATTAGTAAATTTGAGGTATTCTAGCAGCTTAGGTTGAGAGAAGTAGCTATAGCAGAGCAGCTTGGGCTGAACTATGAGACATGCAAAGCTCCTACTATACCACTTATATCACTTAGCACTATATCATAAGAAAACATAATACTCAGGGTTACTAAAAATAAAGGTACTTTATTTTTGTGACAATATGCCAAAAGTATCTCAGAGGATATACTCCCTTAGGCGGTAAGTAATATACACAAAATATACACACACAAACCAAATCAGGTAAGTGTAGAAGGTTGGACTGGCTTGTGGTACTTACACCCTGTGCCAGGTCCAGTTATCCCTTATTAGTAGAATAGAGGTGTTTTTTAGCAGCTTAGGCTGATAGAAGGTAGCTATGGCAAAGCAGCTTAGGCTGAACTAGGAGACATGCAAAGCTCCTACTATACCACTTATATCATATAGCACAATATCATAAGAAAACACAATACTCAGAGTTACTAAAAATAAAGGTACTTTATTTTAGAGACAATATGCCAAAAGTATCTCAGAGAATACCCTCACTTAGGAAGTAAGTAATATACAGAAGTTATATGTACACAAACCCAAAACAGGTAAGTAACAGTAAGATAAGTAGTGCAAACAATGTAGAATCACAATAGGATGCAATAGGTAGACATAGGTCTAGGGGCAACACAAACCATATACTCCAAAAGTGGAATGCGAATCACAAATGGACCCCAGACCTATGGGAGATTGTAGAGGGTCGCTGGGACTGTGAGAAAACAGTAAGGGTGTCCAAATACCCCACCCCAACACCCTGAAAAGTAGGAGTAAAGTTACCCTACTACCCCAGAAAGACACAATAGTTGTAATAGGGGATTCTGCAAGAACCACAAGCACCAGCAAAACACTGAAGACGGATTCCTGGACCTGAGGACCTGTAAAGGAAGGGGACCAAGTCCAAGAGTCGCGAAAGTGTCCGGGGGCGCAGGAGCTCAGAAAACCCCAGATGAAGTTGCAAAAGGGCTGCCGAAGATTCTGCAACAAAGAAAAGGGCTAGGAACTTCTCCTTTGGAAGGAAAATGTCCCACGGCATGCTGGATGTCGCAGAAGTGTTTCCAGGCAGAAATACCGCAAACAAGCCTTGCTAGCTGCAAGAGTCACCTTTGAGGGTTTTGGGTGCTGCTGGGGACCAGGAAGGACCAGGATGTCGCCCCTTGGAGGAGGAGACAGGGGGCGCTCAGCAACTTAGAGAGCCCTCGCAGAAGCAGGCAGCACTCGCAGAAGTACCAGAGCAGGCACTTAGAAGATCTGTGAATTCAGAGTCACAAAAGGAGGGTCCCACGACATCGGAGTCCAACTCAGTGGGTTGAGCACTGCAGGACAGAGTGCTGGGGACCCAGGCTAGGCTGTGCACAAAGGAATCCTTGGAGAAGTGCACAGAAGCCGGAGCAGCTGCAAATCACGCAGTACACAGGTTTGCTGTCTGGCGTGGGGAGGCAAGGACTTACCTCCTCCAAATTTGGACAGAAGGGCCACTGGACTGTGGGAGACACTTGGACCCAGCTTCTGTGTTCAAGGGACCACGTTCGTCAGGATGAGAGGGGACCCAGAGGACCGGTGATGCAGAAGTTTGGTGCCTGTGTTGGCAGGGGGAAAATTTCATCGACCCACGGGAGATTTCTTCTTGGCTTCCAGTGCAGGGTGAAGGCAGACAGCCCTCATAGCTTGCACCACCAGCAAACAGTCGAGAAAGCCGGAAGGATGAGGTGCTACAATGTTGCTGGTAGTCGTCTTGCTACTTTGTTGCGGTTTTGCAGGTGTCCTGGAGCAGTCAGCGGTCGATCCTTGGCAGAAGTCGAAGAGGGAAGTGCAGAGGAAATCTGGTGGGCACTTGCATTCGTTATCTGAGGAATAGCCCAGAGGAGAGACCCTAAATAGCCAGAAAAGGAGGTTTGGCTACCAAGAAAGGTGAGCACCTACCAGGAGGAGTCTCTGACATCACCTGCTGGCACTGGCCACTCAGAGCAGTCCATTGTGCCCCAACACCTCTGAATCCAAGATGTCAGAGGTCTGGGACACACTGGAGGAGCTCTGGGCACCTCCCCTGGAAGGTGGAGGTCAGGGGAGTGGCCACTCCCCTTTCCTTTGTCCAGTTTTGCACCAGAGCAGGGCTGGGGGATCCCTGAACCTGTGTAGACTGGCTTATGCAGAGGTGGGCACCATCTGTGCCCATCAAAGCATTTCCAGAGGCTGGGGGAGGCTACTCCTCCCCAGCCCTTCACACCTGTTTCCAAAGGGAGAGGGTGTACCACCCTCTCTCAGAGGAAATCCTTTGTTCTGCCTTCCTGGAACGGGGCTACCCAGACCCCAGGAGGGCAGAATCCTGTCTGAGGGGTTGGCAGCAGCAGCAGCTGCAGTGGAAACCCCGGAAAGGCAGTTTGGCAGTACCCGGGTTCTGTGCTAGAGACCCGGGGGATCATGGAATTGTCCCCCCCAATACCAGAATGGTATTGGGGTGACAATTCCATGATCTTAGACATGTTACATGGCCATGTTCGGAGTTACCACTGTGATGCTACACATAGGTAGTGACCTATGTGTAGTGCACGCGTGTAATGGTGTCCCCGCACTCTCAAAGTTTGGGAAATTTTTCCTGAAAAATGTAGGGGCACCTTGGCTAGTGCCAGGGTGCCCACACACTAAGTAACTTGGCACCTAACCTTCACCAAGTGAGGGTTAGACATATAGGTGACTTATAAGTTACTTATGTGCAGTGAAAATGGCTGTGAAATAACGTGGACGTTATTTCACCCAGGCTGCAGTGGCAGTCCTGTGTAAGAATTGTCTGAGCTCCCTATGGGTGGCAAAAGAAATGCTGCAGCCCATAGGGATCTCCTGGAACCCCAATACCCTGGGTACCTAAGTAAGATATACAAGGGAATTATATGGGTGTACCAGTGTGCCAATGAGAATTGGTAAAATTAGTCACTAGCCTGCAGTGACAATTTTAGAAAGCAGAGAGAGCATATACACTGAGGTTCTGGTTAGCAGAGCCTCAGTGATACAGTTAGGCACCACACACGAAACACAAACAGGGCATACATTATGAGCACTGGGGTCCTGCCTAGCAGGATCCCAGTGACACATGGGCAAACACAAACATACATACAGTGAAAATGGGGGTAACATGCCAGGCAAGATGGTACTTTCCTACACCCACGGTGAAGGACCCTTGTCATCCCAAATCCGGGTTATGCTCTGGCTAACTAGCAGTGCCTTATCTCTCCCGAAGGGAAGAGACAATTGGGCAGCCAAGCGCATGAAATCTTAGTGCTTTCACTCATACATCATACAATCATACATATTTCACTGTATATATGTTGTTTTAGTCTATGTGTCACTGGGACCCTGCCAGGCAGGGTCCCGGTGCTCATAAGTATGTGCCCTGCATGTGTTCCCTGTGTGATGCCTAACTGTCTCACTGAGGCTCTGCTAACCAGAACCTCAGTGGTTATGCTCTCTCTGCTTTCCAAATTTGTCACTAACAGGCTAGTGACTAAATTTACCAATTCACATTGGCATACTGGTACACCCATATAATTCCCTAATATAAGGTACTGAGGTACCCAGGGTATTGGGGTTCCAGGAGATCCCTATGGGCTGCAGCATTTCTTTTGCCACCCATAGGGAGCTCTGACAATTCTTACACAGGCCTGCCACTGCAGCCTGCGTGAAATAACGTCCACGTTATTTCACAGCCATTTACCACTGCACTTAAGTAACTTATAAGTCACCTATATGTCTAACCTTCACCTGGTGAAGGTTGGGTGCAAAGTTACTTAGTGTTTGGGCACCCTGACACTAGCCAAGGTGCCCCCACATCGTTCAGGGCAAATTCCCCGGACTTTGTGAGTGCGGGGACACCATTACATGTGTGCACTGTACATAGGTCACTACCTATGTACAGCGTCACAATGGTAACTCCGAACATGGCCATGTAACATGTCTAAGATCATGGAATTGATCTCAGCACGAAGAGCGTGGTCCCCGGAACTCTGCAACTCTGTCCAAGTGATTCCCACAATCCAGTGACTCGTCAGTCCAAGTTTGGTGGAGGTAAGTCCTTGCCTCCCCACGCTAGACTGCATTGCTGGGTACCGCATCATTTACAGCTGCTCCGGCTCCTGTGCACTCTTCCAGGATTTCCTTCATGCACAGCCAAGCCTGGGTCCCGACACTCCTTCCTGCAGTGCACAACCTTCTGAGTTGTCCTCCGGTGTCGTGGGACTCCCTTTTGTGACTTCGGGTGGACTCCGGTTCACTTTTCTTCCACGTGCCTTTTCAGGTACTTCTGCGGGTCCTGCCTGCTTCTGTGAGGGCTCCCTGAGTTGCTGGGCGCCCCCCCGTCTCCTCCTCCAAGTGGCAACATCCTGGTCCCTCCTGGGCCACAGCAGAACCCAAAAACCTCTACTGCGACCCTTGCAACTAGCAAGGCTTGTTTGCGGTCTTTCTGCGTGGTAACACCTCTGCAAGCTTCATCGTGACATGGGACATCCATCCTCCAAAGGAGAAGTTCCTAGCTATCTTCTTTCTTGCAGAACTCCAAGCTTCTTCCAACAGGTGGCAGCTTCCTTGCACCCTCAGCTGGCATTTTCTGGGCTCCTGCCCAGTCTCAACACTGTTGCGACTATTGGACTTGGTCCCCTTGTCTTACAGGTACTCAGGTCCAGAAATCCACTGTTATTGCATTGCTGGTGTTTGTTCTTCCTGCAGAATCCCCCTATCACGACTTCTGTGCTCTCTGGGGGTAGTAGGTGCACTTTACACCTACCTTTCAGGGTCTTGGGGTGGGCTATTTTTCTAAACCCTCACTGTTTTCTTACAGTCCCAGTGACCCTCTACAAGCTCACATAGGTTTGGGGTTCATTTGTGGTTCGCATTCCACTTTTGGAGTATATGGTTTGTGTTGCCCCTATACCTATGTGCTCCTATTGCAATCTACTGTAACTTTACACTGCTTGCATTACTTTTCTTGCTATTACCTGCATAATTTTGGTTTGTGTACATATATCTTGTGTATATATCTTATCCTCATACTGAGGATACTTCTGGCATATTGTCATAAAAATAAAGTACCTTTATTTTTAGCACTTCTGTGTATTGTGTTTTCTTATGATATTGTGCATATGACACCAGTGGTATAGTAGGAGCTTTACATGTCTCCTAGTTCAGCCTAAGCTGCTTTGCCATAACTACCTTCTATCAGCCTAACCTGCTAGAAACACCTCTTCTACACTAATAAGGGATAACTGGACCTGGCACAAGGTGTAAGTACCTCTGGTACCCACTACAAGCCAGGCCAGCCTCCTACAGTGGGTCAGACTTAGTCCCCCACACTGCGAACGATCTTGCCGCCCAAAAATCCAGTAGTCTCATTAGGATAATGAGAACCTACGTGACATGGCGCTGCCAACGATTGGTCAGGCTCTAATTTTCTGGTCCACCGGTATATCTCGGTCTCATATAATATAATGATTCCTCAGTTCCGTATACGGAGACGTCCGTGGTACTGAGGACTTCTGCCACCGTTGCATAGGTAACACTATTTTCAGCAGATGGTTGTTCAAGCTTGAACCTTCAAAAGGAAATAAACAAATCCCCTTTTGGTGTGCCATCTCTAAATTCATGGTGCTTTACTGATGGCGAATCCCCAGGTTATACAAATTGCTCTTAACATGAGACAACCGCTCACGGCACATTTGCTAGCACATGGCCTTGCGGCCCAGGGTGGTCCAGTCATGTTTGCGGTGGACACCCACGCAGCCTATAGAACTCTTGGGTAACATTTCCAGCAGTTGATGGGAACACACATACATTCCATACATATACAGTAGCGAACACGCCTGGACAAAACAGGGCATACGCATATTTGGAGATTCCTCTATCTTATCAAGACCATAATAATTGGCTTGATGGCGCCCTACCCAATACAATGTTACCAGTCAAGTTAGGTCCACTAAGAAATGACGGTCCGACCTGGCCTTTATTGGCCACCTATACACCGCATCCTGCGGCTGCGAATATGGCGTGGTTGAGGTTCGACGCTTATATACTGACTTAACGGCAATATATAGACGCTTTGTACAATTTGTGATGCAGACACTAAATACAAACCCTGCACGTGCTGCTCCAGCACAACCACATGCAGTAACACCAGGTATAAAACCGGTGACTGTACATTTAATTATGGGTAAGGTCCCGGCCAAACGAGAGGATACTCCGTTTTTGCTGGCACATAAAATGTATACGCTGGAGGCGGTATTTCCCCATACGGGACCTCAGGACAAACATAGGATATTAACTATGTGTTTACCCTTTGGGATGGTTCCCACAGTGGAACATTGTAATACATGGTGCACGGTATTTGCTGCGCTCTATACCACGGCACACGGTACAACAACACTAGCCAACCGACCAGAGGGGCTTAAACAAATTCAGGATGAATACGGGGCTGCCCCTGCCTTAGATTTAGGAATGCAACTGATAGGCAATTTTGCCACGGTTTCTTCAATAATCCTAAGCAATCTTAAAGGGGAAGCAGTTGTGCTTGCAGTGCGCATGCGTCTTCGTGACGTTCCGCAACAAGATCAGGTGCGGGAACTGCCAAAAATAATAGCGGAAACATTTTCCAGTATTGGGCGGGATAGCCTGGGGGCTAGACCACAAAAACCTCAGATTCAGGGGAAAATTACTAAAGATAGTATGAAACAGCAACCTGAGGGTACTAAGAAGCACTGGGAGAAAAAAAAAAAAAAAACGCCTAAAAAGGAAAGGGGAGAATCTCCGTGTACGGAGACCCTGCAGAATCAGTATAATCTCAGAAATAGGGATAATATTAAGACGCCTGATAGATATCAATATACTGCTACACGGCAATCTTCAGGACTCATCGGAAAAGAGAAATGAGAGAGGTGGGCGGTCAGAGCGGAGACCAGAGTACGTGAAACCGAGACAGGAATCACAACGCTCTTCTGAGGTTTCTGTCAAGAAGGAAGAGAAACCAGCACAACAAAAACAACAGTTTAAAAAGAAAAAGGTGGCAGCAGTCTCAGTTAGACATGCCACTCAGGAAGAGGGTTCTCTTGAAGAACAGGACATGGGCTCTAGCACTGCTAGACAGCGCGGCAGAGGTCACAATAGTTCGCCGGAATCTTCTAGAGCATCTGGAGGTGAAAGCAACTGATGACTTCATCCAAGTAGAAACAGCAGACATGCGTGTCTCCGAACCTGATAGGGTGTATACAGTGACTTTACAATTGGAAGGAGACATTGAACGCACTATACACGCAATCTTTTGGGATCGTGTAGTTAAGATGTATGACATTTTGCTGGCTGAAAAGGATTGGCCGCCAGATTTGGTCCGCACCTGCCCAGCTGGGGAGGGGATTATTAGACCTTCCTTCTCGCCCCTTGTTCCGGAGGAACTCGCTGAGTCCTATTCTTTGAAATGGGCTCTCGCACAGGCACCTGCATTTTATAGAAATCACGTTGGGTGGGATAGGGATTCTCCATATCACGTAATTCCTATTAAGGGTGAGCCTCAACCACAACCGCAGTATCCCATAAAACATGAAGCAAGGGCACCGGTGAGAGAAATACTTATACAATTAGAATACCAGGGGGTAATTGAACCCTGTGTCTCACTGATGAATACTCCCTTATTCCCTGTAGCCAAACCGGACCATTCATATCGAATAGTCTTAGACTACAGACATCTGAATGGACATACATGCACATATGCTATACAAAATTCACATAGCACTGCACTAATGAGCAACATTGTGCTGAAGAAATATAAAACAACTTTGGATATCTCGAATGGATTCTTCTGCCAGAATATAGCCCCTGAAAGCAGGGATTTAACCAGCTTTAGCGCACTAGGTCCTCAGAATAAATTCTGTTGTTTGCCTCAGGGGTATAAGAACAGCCCAGGACTGTTTACAGCTCGTGTGACTGATACTTTGCATGAGCTCGACCCTGAGGCATTGTCATATGTGGATGATATATATCTCACGGATGACGAGTTGCTACAACATTTAAGATGGGTAGCCCGCATTGTTGTAGGGTTTGCCGCAATTGGCTACAAATTTAACTTAAAAAAATCAAAAATTGCCTTCCTCAGCGTCATATTCCTGGGATATGAGCTGTCAAGTGAAGGTAAGAGCCTAGCGCCACAATGTTTAGAAAAATGTGCACAATTGCAACCACCAAATACGATTAAGAAACTCCAATCATTGTTGGGCTTTCTAAATTTTGGCAGAACATACATTCCTGATTATGCTACACGCATAAAACCTTTATATGAATTAATAGGTCCTGATTTTTCATCAAATTCTGGACAATTGAACATATATATACTATTCGGGAGTTACAAGCAGATATGCTAGCAGCTAAACATCTACATACACGGGACAATAGGACACATTTGGTCATCAGGGTGATAGCTGGGGCCATTGGGTTTACTTATGTCACATTTAATAAAGGTGAGACAGTCCCCATAGCATACAAGTGACACTTGTATTCCGCTGCCGAGCAACGATTTGCACCCACAGAGAAAATTCTCACTGCTGTACAGATGGCTGTCCTTAAAGAAAGACCTCTGGCCCAGGGAAAATGCATTATTGTTTTTTCTCCTATTCCGGCCCTTGAGGCTGTTACAAAAGCTAGCATTCCGAACGCAAAAGCACTCCACCCAAGATGGATACAATGGGCCACGTCCTTGACAGCCACTGATGTAGACTACATTTTTGACCCAAAGTTACAAACTCAAGAATTTCTACAATATGAAGTTGAATATCCAGTTCCCGCTGACACATTGCCTATTGCCCAATATCAGGTCGTCATGTACACGGGTGGCTCTGCGCAACCAGCGATAGGAACAAAACATCAATATTCTGCTGCATGTGCAGTAGTGAGCGGCTATATGGAGGGGGAGAAATTCTGCCCCCAACATACTTATACCCAGACCTTAGGGGATTGTACTGCACATTTGGCTGAGCTAAAAGCTCTACTAATGGCACTGGAACATACGGATCCGACGCAGTTCACACTGCTTGTTTGTGATTCGTATTATTGCGTCCAGTCTTTTAACGAATACTTAGATTACCCCTAAGTAATTCAATGCGCTTCAATGGGTTCAGAGATTTAAAAGGCAACATCATTAAACACAGACTACTGTGGGGGAAGGTAGCAGACCTGAAAGAGACGCTACCCAAAGTCTATGTTGTGCATACACTTGGACACCAGCGCGTTGGAATACACGTTGCTGGTAATACTTTGGCTGATGAAGCCGCAAAGTCGGCAGTGGCAGTTGCCACTGTAGCGGCAGTGACTTGTTTGAGTACCAAACCAGACACAGAGATTTTGGCTGCCATAAGAGCTTCGGTTGATGGCAAGCCTTATCCAAAAGGATTTCCAAATAAATATCAATATTTTATGGGAAGTATGCTGAATGCTGAAGTTAAAATTCCTAGCGTAGGCGTACGGGACATCCCAAATAAAAATGTAAGACCTCAATTGATTAAAGCAGCGCATAAGGGGGTGGCATCTGCACATGCAGGCGTGGCAGCTACAATTTCACTATTTCAGGCCCGCTACTGGTGGCCTGGTCTCTATAAAGAGGCCAAGCAGTATGTCCTTTGCTGTGACATCTGTCAACAAATTAAAGTTTCAACAGCTAAGCGCCCGCTGCAGACACCCCTCAATCTCAAACAGACCATTACAATGTGTGTACTTGGATCATTGTGGTCCATTAACACCGGATAGTGCATACAAATATATCCTAGTCACTGTTGATTCTTGATCCAGATTTGTGTGGGTGTGGCCACAACGCTCAGCTGACGCTCGGACTGTTATTAAAGATTTGCGAGTCTTTGTCGGTATATATGCAGTTGCGGCATTCCATTCGGACCAGGGCCCTGCTTTCGCCTCAAGGGCATTAAGGGACACCATGGCTTCGTTGGGGGTCCAGCTCCAGTACTCGTCTCCATTTCATCCAGAGGGAAATTCTGTCGTGGAGCAATTAAACCACGATTTAAAGCAATCCTTAAAAGCCAGAGTCTTAGGTACGGGTCGTAGTTGGCTAGCCTACCTGTATGCAGTTCAGAGAGCACAAAATAACCTGCCTAGAATGTCCCTGGGGGGTCGCACTTCATATGAGTGCTTGTTCTGAACACAAATGTTTTTTCCGGATCTTGATGGTCCTGGTGTGGAGGTGGCGGAGACACCTTTTGACATAAATGATTGTGTCACTGTTTTACAGGAATTACAGCAGTTCCGTGACGATAACTCTTCTAAAAGTGCTGCCTCCACGGGAATTAAGGATGTGCCAGTAACACCTACCGGCTGGATTCCCAGGATTGGGGATCTTGTGCGTGAAAAGGTTGCAGTAAAAAAAATAATTTGGCCCTTCTTATCGTGCACCAGTCCCTGAGTTGGGGATACACGGTACGAGAACTGTTATTCTGCCACCGTTGCCAGGTGTTAAAGAAAATCGCTTTGTTTCCATTGACAATGTCAAGTTACATGTGGCTTATTCTACACAGCCGACCAAGAGGAACTTCCAGTAGTTCCCGAATCCCTCTCACTACTGGAGAAGAAGTTCTGCTTCAAGTTGTCTATACCAACACTGTTGCCTCTGCGAGCTTGGGGAAGGTGTATGATGATCTCGCATTAGTTCCATTGACAACAACCAATTTAGAAACATTTGATCGAGTCACCACGTGACGGATGGTGCTGTCTACACTATACCGACGTGAGAAACACCAACTCCTCCATTGACTGCGGCAACACCTTTTGCACGAAATGCCTCTGGTTATTTTGCCGACAACAACGATGGTCTATCAGACTCATTTGCCTCTTCGACTTCTGACTTGTCAGGTCCACGTAAGCTGATGCGTTGGCTTAAAGATACTTATTTTGTTTTTCCATGGAACTATCTATGGCTTTTATTGACTGTGCTAGCGTTTTTTCTTTGGATTGGGTTTGTCATTACCTTTTTTCTGTTGATACATGGTCATTTACTTCCTGAGAGATCAGCGGTTGACCAGGTGGAGGAGGTGTTGAAACCACATTTTTCATCACCTGGGGTTCGAAGAGACTTGTCCTTTGTGAACATTTCTGCAGTGCCAATTCCTGATGGGATTGTGTGGGATAAAGTAAAGTTTGATATATACGGTCCCACTGAGATAATTCAAGTACCGTATGTACTAAAGTTATCTATGAATGATATAGCAATACCAGGCATTGTATTTGATAATTGGGATGTGAAAACAGTTGACTCAATGATGATAGAATTACAATATTACACTGTCTATGAAAATGAAGATGTTTACCAGTTTAGAGATAATTATGGTGACATGTTTTTCTATAATTATTATGGGCACCATTTCATGGATAAAGCAAGTATTCCCAAAACGATATTTGACTATACGCAATGGGAACATTGCCTGACTCCCCCGCAAGGGAGTTCCAGAACTTATTTTGATAAATTTACATATTTTTCTGGGCACCTTCAAAAGAATGCTGAGTCATATTACTTTAAGTTAACTCTGACTAAGGATAAACAAATGTTTTTGACCGACACTAAATTTATATATTCGGATTCCTTTATTTCCCGGTTGTCAATTGAAGGTTATGAATATTGGTCAGAAAATGTTGATTTGAAAAGTGTTTGGGGAACAAAGAATTGGCAAACTAAGGGTAGAGAAACACTGTTTAGAACATGTCTCATTCCCATTCAAATGATTTTTTTAAAATGAAACTGTACAGCAGACTAGCTGCTTAGGTTTAGCTACAATCAGAGAATTAAAAATGCCCAGTATACCTGTCCATGCAAAATGTAATAACTGGCAAAAGTACACCAATGCAACTTTTAGTGAGCTTAGTGAATGGGTCCGAAATGGTACATTTAACACTTCACTGACACGTCCAGGCGGGTGGTTACTGTGACCAATAGATACCAACGTGTGTCATCAACGTTTTGTCACATCCTCGAGGGGTTTCCGGATGAGTAGGTCAGACCCTCGCTATATATCACCAGAACATGCTGAAATAGTTACGACATATAGTGTGGGAAAATTATGCCAGCAATGGCTGAAATCATCCTCGCTAGATGCAGTTAAGACACATCTCACTCTCCTGTCTAATGACACTGACTTATAAGATTTTTTGTCAGGCCCGAAGATGCCACGTAGGAAGCGTTTCTTGTATGAAGTATACAATTAAATTTGAAAACTTTCACAACAAGAAGCTGCGGCCCGGTTACGGCAGATAGATCAGGAAAATCAGAAAAAAGCATTAGCTGTATGTCTGACCTGATTTATTCAATTAACAACATTGTTTCTTCTGCTATAGACATTATACAATCTGATATGTCTTCTTTATATCATGGACAGAGTCAGACCAGGTCGATTATGCAGTTGGGTTGGACGCTTCAGACATTGAAAGCGGGTCACGTTCCGTGGCAGCACATCAGTGCCAGGGAAATATTTTTTTCCTTTAATTTGACGCGACAACAACAACTAATGGCTAAGAAGGAGGCGACTTATGTCACGCTTCACATTGAAAAGTTAGAAAAATTTCCTTTTACCATGGCTGAGATTCCCTCTGCAGAGTGGTTGATACACGGGGTTATTAATCTCCCTATTTCTACATTACAATTTACTTCTTGTTTGAAACATGTTCCGGTAGGCAGATATGAGAAGCTGGGAGATAGTTACATCCAGGAGGTGTGGGAGCTTCCCTTCTTGTACAAATGCCTCAATGGCATGAAAGAGGTCTTTCTTAGCGGCAGTGAATGTGAGACTTCAGTCAGCCATTCGATGATTTGTAAGCAGCTGTCCTTGCATGGGGCGTGTAATGCCTCGGTTGCGAATTTGGCTTGCTATCTGAAGGGAGTTCCAGTCCCCTTGGTTAAACGCACGTTCCAGGTGCTTACAAATGGCAGCTACATCCTCCTCAATAGTGAAGACTGTTGTGGAATGCGGGCCGGAATAGTTTACGTTGTTTCGGTCACTAAGGTTGTTACTTGCTGAGGGAACGTGTTGTTTCCCCCCACTAAAATTAGGGAGGTAGCAGATATTTGGCCTCACATTGCTACTTCCAAGGTGAATTTTGACAAGTTAAGCAGACTGAAGGCTTTATTGTTTCAGAAGCATGTGGCCCTTACATCTGCACGCGAGACCTACTCACTTCAAGTGACAAGGTCATCGGCGGAAATACAGTCCCTGTTAAATACCAACTTTCCGAGCCACTGTGGTGAGCTCGTGGGACGTATATTTAATGCGTCCAGCACGGCTGGATTAGCACATTTTTTCAAAGCTGTTGGTGCTGGTTTCGTTCATACCTTTTCTTCCATATTCGGTTTAATACCTTTGGCTATTCATTCAATTTTTGGAAGCATTTTTTGGGGATTTCCGATAACTTTGGCTTTATTAGCCGGCATTTGACTGTTGCTGTTGTTTTTACGCAATGGCTGTCCCGCTGCACCAAGGACACATGTGGGCGCTCCCATCAGCGCAGCTGTGTCATTAATGCATGATACAGTACTTTGGTGCAACACTCCTGGAACATTTGGGGTGTGACTGGTCTCTGTCATTCAGATCGGTGTTGGATTGTGTGCAGCCCGTGTTTCGGTGCCGTTGGTGCTCTTTTGAACATGCATTGGACGTCTGTCTCTCACAGCAACATCCCCCAGTGGTTGATGCTGATCTGTTGATGTTCCAGTTGAGGGCTCATTACTAGACATGCGCGCTGCGGCTGCATTTGCTGAAAGAAGCTCAATACTAGATACCCTAGCTGGAGGAAGTTGATGTTCACTCGTTTATAGGCAGTGCACGGGATGCCGCCTTGGTTGCTACTGAGGCTTTTGGAACACACCTGCTCCTTGCTAGTCTTTGGCGTGGATGTTCTGGTTTTGTCATCTGCGGAAGTGGAGAATCTCCTGCTTTCCGTGACCACTGCTTGAATTGGACTTATTCTAAATTGACATTATCCTTTGAATTCGGCATTTGGCCGCATGCTCATTTTTCAAATTGAGAAATTCCATGCTTATGTGTTCTCTTATCTTGTTGAAATTGGATAGGGTTTTACTTACATTTTAGCATTAGGGCATTTTTAGCTTCAGCTTAAACCACTTTCTACCGACAAGGGGAGGGTGTAGTGTAGCCATTTTTAGTATAGCTTTATGCACGTTAGGTTAACATATTAGGCCTCTGTGCACTTTGCCCTAGACACGTTTTATTTTGCCTCGCACTGTTATTTTATAATAACCAGTTTTACAGTCTTGTTTTATTCTTTCTATCACACTGTTTAGCTTAGTTTAGCACTGTGTTCGCAAACACTGCATTCTTTCTCACGCTGTGCTTCAGTCAAGGCTACAGTCTGGTACATTGCCGGTACACGTGGTAGAAGTTTAGTCTCTAGTGTTCGTAGACAATACACATCCTTACATAGGGACATTTTCTTAGAACATCTGCGTGTTAGTTATAAAATCACTTTCTAGTCCTAGTACAGGTCAGAGGGAGATTCCGACCAGGAACCTACAACTAGATGCTGACTGCCCGTTGCAGATGCTGATGCAGCTTACAGGCCTTTGCTCAGGTATGAGGGTTGATGTCCTCCCAGGACAACCTGAAAGGCAGGCTTAGAGCTTCCCATGCTGTGCTCATAATATAACTTAGAGAAAACTTAATATAGTTGCACTATGATAGCTTTATTCTTGTGCTTCACTCTCATTGTTACTGTTTTAATCCTACTGTGTTGTTTTGTTCTGGTTATTGCAACTCACGATTTACTAAATAAAATGCAGTCGTTTTATTAAACCAATCTTTAAAACTTAAACTGCCATTGTCATTTTTATATGAGACCGTACTGTGTATGAGAGCACTGGTTGTGACCTGAGTGACCACGACTTCCCTGGGAAGTACTAAGATGTCATGCGCTCGGCTGCCCAATTGTCTCTTCCCTTCGGGAGAGCTAAGGCACTGCTAGTTAGCCGGAGCATAACCCGGATTTGGGGTGACAAGGGTCCTTCACCGTGGGTCAGACTTAGTCCCCCACACTGCGAACGATCTTGGCGCCCAAAAATCCAGTAGTCTCATAAGGATAATGAGAGCCTACGTTACACCCTAATTCAGATGCATCAGTTTGAACAATGAAGTTTTTGGAGTAACAAGGGCTTTTTAGGACAGGTGCAGAGCACATGGCCTGTTTGAGCTCCTCAAAAGCTTTCTGACAGCTGGCTGTCCATAATACCTTCTTAGGCATTTTCTTGCTAGTGAGATCATTAAGAGGGGCTGCTATGGAGCCATCATTCTTTATGAATCTCCTATAGTACCCTGTGAGGCCTAAAAAGGCTCTCATCTGGGTCTGAGTTGTAGGGGGAACCCAATCTATGATAGTTTGGATTTTCCCCTGTAGTGGTGCAATCTGTTCTCCACCAACCAGGTGGCCCAGATAAACCACTTTCCCCTGCCCTATCTGGCACTTTGAGGCCTTGATAGTGAGGCCTGCCTTTTGAAGGGCCTCCAAAACTTTCCACAGGTGGACCAGGTGATCATCCCAGGTTGAGCTAAAGACAGCAATATCACCTAGATATGTTGCACTGAAAGCCTCCAACCCTTGCAAGACTGTGTTCACCAACCTCTGAAACGTGGCAGGTGCATTTTCCAAACCAAAGGGCATTACTGTGAATTAGTAGTGGCCTCCAATGGTAGAAAATGCAGTCTTGGGTTTAGCATCTTCTGATAATCTAATCTGCCAATACCCTGCAGTTAGATCAAAAGTGTTAAGATACTTGGCAGAAGCCAGTATATCAATGAGCTAATCTACCCTGGGTATAGGGTGAGCATCAGTTTTGGTTACCTGATTGAGCCCTCTGTAATCTACACAAAACCTCATCTCCCTCTTTCCATCTTTGGTGTGAAGTTTTGGCACAAGCACAACTGGGCTAGCCCAGGGGCTTTCAGAAGGTTCAGTCACCCCTAAGTCCAACATTTTCTGCACCTCTTGTTTAATGCAGTCTCTGACATGGTCAGGCTGCCTACATATTTTACTTTTGACAGGCAGGCTGTCTCCAGTGTCAATTGTGTGTTCACACCAGGATGTTGTACCTGGTACTAGTGAAAAGAGGTCTGAAAACTGACTTAAGAGATTGATGCAGTTGTCTTTCTGTTCTGCAGTCAGACAATCTGCTAAGAATACTCCCTCCACTAAACCATCAGTTTCAGTTGTTGAGAAGAGATCAGGGAGAGGGTCACTCTCTTCCTCCTGTCCCTCATCTGTTGCCATGAGCAGGGTGAGATTAGCCCTGTCATAGTAAGGTTTAAGGCAGTTGACATGAATCACCCTAAGGGGACTCCTGGCAGTGCCCAGGTCTACCAAATAGGTAACCTCACCCTTCTTTTCAACAATTAGATGGGGTCCACTCCATTTGTCCTCCTGGAGTGCTCTTGGGGTCACAGGCTCCAATACCCACACCTTCTGTCCTGGGTGGTACTGGGTCAGGACAGCCTTCTGGTCATGCCATTGCTTTTGCAGCTCCTAGCTGGCCTGAAGGTTTTTACTGGCCTTTTTCATATACTCAGCCTTTCTGGATCTTAGGCCAAGTACATAGTCTACTATGTCCTGTTTAGGAGCTTTTAAAGGATGTTCCCAACCCTCCTTTACAAGAGCAAGTGGACCTCTTACATGGTGCCCAAAGAGGGGTTCAAAGGGGCTGAAGCCCACTCCTTTCTGGTGCACCTCCCTGTAAGCAAAAAGGAGGCAAGGTAGCAGGACATCCCTTCTCCTTCTGAGGTTTTCAGGGAGTCCCATTATCATACCTTTGAGAGTTTTATTAAAACTCTCAACCAGACCATTTGTGGATGATAAGGAGTTGTGAATTTGTAAGTTACACCACACTCCTTCCACATTGCTTTTAGGTATGCAGACATGAAGTTTCTACCTCTGTCTGACACCACTTCCTTAGGTAAACCCACCCTGGAAAAGATTCCCAGGAGGGCCTTTGCCACTGCAGGAGCTGTAGTGGTCCTTAAGGGGGTGGCTTCAGGATATCTTGTGGCATGGTCCACTACCACCAAGATAAATCTATTGTCTGAAGCTGTTGGAGGGTCAAGGGAGCCAACTAGGTCAACCCCTATCCTTTCAAAGGGCACCATAACCACTGGAAGTGGAATTAGAGGGGCCTTTGGAGTGCCACCAGTCTTGCCACTGGCTTGGCAGGTCACATAAGACTTATAAAAGTATTTTGTGTCCTCTGACATATGAGGCCAGTGAAACAAGGGGACAAGTCTTTTCCAAGTTTTTGTCTGGCCCAAATGCCCAGCCAAAGGAATGTCATGAGCCAGGGTGAGAAGAAACTCTCTGTATTGCAAGGGAATTACCAATCTCCTGGCAGCTCCAGGTTTAGGGCCCCTTGACTCTGTGTACAAGAGGTTGTCTTCCCAGTACACCCTATGGCTATTACTGACATCCCCATTCTGCTGTTTGACAGCTTGCTGTCTTAAACCCTCTAATGTGGGACAGGTTTGAAGTGCAACACCCAGCTCTTCCCTGGCAGGCCCCCCTACACCCAAAAGCTCAGCAGTGTTGGCTGTCAACTCCTCTGGTGTAGGTTCTGCACAGGGAGAGGATTCCTCTTCCTCAAAAGGGGAATCATCTGTAGAGGGAGGGATAGTGGGCAGGGATTTACCCTTTCTACCCCTAGTGTTTGGGAGCACTTGGTCCATTGTTCCAGGATCCAAGTTTCCTTGTCCTTTCTGCTTCTTGCCCTGAGCCCTTGTTAAAGCAAAAATATGCCCAGGAATGCCCAGCATTTCTGCATGAGCTTTCAACTCCACTTCTGCCCAAGCTGATGTTTCCAAATCGTTCCCTAGTAGGCAATCTACAGGTAATTCAGTGGCTACCACAACTTTCTTTGGACCAGTAACCCCCCAAGTTGAGATTCACAACAGCCATGGGGTGGCTAAGAGGGTTGTTATGAGCATCAGTCACTTGGTACTGCTGACCAAGTAGGCGTTGATCAGGGTGGACCAGTTTTTCTATCACCATAGTTACACTGGCCCTTGTGTCCCTGTAGGCCTCAACCTCAACACCATTGATTAGGGGTAGTTGCTTGTACTTACCCATATTAAGGGGAGAAGCAACCAAGGTGGCAAAGTCAATGCCACCATCAGAGACTAATACAGCCTCTGTGGTCTCCCTAACAAGACCAACCCCAACTACATTGCCAATAGTGAGCCCAGCTACACCCTTGGATTGGCTATTAGTAGTAGACTTCCTACCACCACTGCTATTACTAGGGGCACTAGAGGTTGAAGTTGGGGTTGTGGTGGTGGGAGGTTTGGTGTTTTTCTTTGGACAAGTGGAATCACTTGCCCAATGGCCTTTGACTTTACACAAATAACACCAAGGCTTTTTCTGATTGTTTGAAGAGGACTTGGACCAACCACCACTAGAGGATTTTTGTGGGCCTGATGAAGACTCAGAATGTTTACGTTTGTCCCCACCCTTCCCAGAAGACTTACCATCCTTCTTCTTGCCGTACTTGTCACCCCTGTATGAACTTTTCTATTCACCCTTGGTCTGACCCATTTGTCTGCCTTCTTTCCCAATTCTTGGGGAGAGGTCAGATCAGAGTCCACTAGGTATTGGTGCAACAAGCCAGACACACAATTGTTAAGAATATGCTCTCTCAGAATAAGATTACACAGGCTTTCATAGTCAGAAACTTTACTGCCATGCAACCAACCTTCCAAGGCCTTCACTGAACAGTCCACAAAATCTGTCCAGTCTTGAGAGGACTCTTTTCTGGTGTCTCTGAACCTAATCCTGTATTGTTCAGTGGTTAAGCCAAATCCATCCAAGAGTGCATCTTTCAAAACTTTGTAATTATTGGCATCACTTTCTCTGACAGCAAGGAGCCTATCCCTACCCTTTCCAGTGAAAGATAGCCAAAAGATAGCAGCCCACTGCCTTTGAGGGACCAACTGTACCATACAGGCCCTCTCAAGTGCAGCAAACCACTTGTTAATGTCATCCCCCTCCTTGTAAGGGGGGACTATCTCATGCAGGTTTCTGGAATCTTGCTCTCTAACAGGATTACTATCTGAAACACTGCTGCTGCCACCACGGGGAACTAACCCCAATCTCTATCTTTCCCTCTCTATGTCTAGGGATTCCCTGTCTAAGGCCAGCTGCTGCTGTTTAAGTTTCAGTCTGGTCTCTTCCATCCTCAGCTTTCTGAGTTCCCTTTCCATTAAGGTATCCTCAGGGTGAAAGGCTTGGGAATGTTTGGACACAGAGGAGATTTGGGAATTTGCAGAGAGAGACCTGTCCTTAACTGTCTGGACCCTAGTAACCTGGCCTCTAGGAGTGAAAGATGTCCTACTAATGTGTGACCCTCTAACACTACCAGTGTCCCTAGGTGGCCAGATAGGGGACAGGACTTTGTAAGAACCCTCCCAGCATCTTCAGGGAACTCCTCTGAGTCTGACTGGGAAGCCTCCCCTTTTTCTACCCTTTCCTGAGATGGGTCAGAGTGGTGGTTCTGGTCATCCTGTAAGAGCAGGTTAAAGAGAAACTCTTTTGTTGGATTCTTCCAGGCAGAGACCCCTCAAACTCTTGTAGTTTAAACATTCATAAGTTGTCTGAACAACCTTGGAAGTAGCCTCTACTGTAGACATGATAGAAAAAGGTTTAAGGATAGTGAGAGAAAAAGTTTTAGAACTTTAGAAAGCACAGAGAAAAAACGTTTTCAAACTTTGGGAAAACTTTTAGAAGTTTTCAAAACTTTTCAGAAACTTTGTTAAAAGTTTTAGAGTAGAAAAGTAAACTGTTTTGGTTAAGTGTACATATACTGAACTATTTGGTATACGATTTTCTTATGAAAAGCACCAAATGACAAAGTGGTAAAGCAGTTACAAGTACTTATCCCACCGCTGCACCACCAATGTAGGAGGCTGGCCTGGCTTATAGTGGTTATCTTGTGGTACTTACACCCTGTGCCAGGTCCAGTTAACCCTTATTAGTAGAATAGAGGTGTTTCTAGCAGCTTAGGCTGATAGAAGGTAGCTGTGGCAAAGCAGCTTAGGCTGAACTAGGAGACATGCAAAGCTCCTACTACACCACTTATATCATATAGCACAATACCATAGGAAAACACAATAATCAGAGTTACTAAAAATAAAGGTACTTTATTTTAGTGACAATATGCCAAAAGTATCTCAGAGAATACCCTTACTTAGGAGGTAAGTAATAAACACAAGTTATATGTACACAAACCCAAAACAGGTAAGTAACAGTAAGAAAAGTAGTGCAAACAATGTAGAATCACAATAGGATGCAATAGATAGACATAGGTCTAGGGGCAACACAAACCATATACTCCAAAAGTGGAATGCGAATCACGAATGGACCCCAGACTTATGGGAGATTGTAGAGGGTCACTGGGACTGTGAGAAAACAGTAAGTGTGTCTAAAATACCCTACCCCAAGACCCTGAAAAGTAGGAGTAAAGTTACCCTACTACCCCAGAAAGACACAATAGTCGTGATAGGGGATTCTGCAAGAACCACAAGCACCAGCAAAACACGGAAAACGAATTCCTGGACCTGAGGACCTGTAAAGGAAGGGGACCAAGTCCAAGAGTCGCGATAGTGTCCAGGGGGGGCAGGAGTCCAGAAAACCCCGGATGAAGGTGCAAAAGGGCTGCTCCGGGTGGAAGGAGCCGAAGATTCTGCAACAACGAAAAGGGCTAGGAACTTCTCCTTTGGATGGAAGATGTCCCACATCGTGCTGGATGTTGCAGAAGTGTTTCCAGGCAGAAATATTGCAAACAACCCTTGCTAGCTGCAAGAGTTGCGGTTGAGGATTTTAGGTGCTGCTGGGGACCAGGAAGGACCAGGATGTCGCCCCTTGGAGGAGGAGACGGGGGCGCACAGCAACTCAGAGAGCCCCCGCAGAAGTAGGCAGCACCCGCAGAAGTACCGGAGCAGGCACTTTGAGCACTGCAGGACGGAATGCTGGGGATCCAGGCTATGCAGTGCACAAAGGAATCCTTGGAGAAGTGCACAGAAGCCGGAGCAGCTGCAAATCACGCAGTACACAGGTTTGCTGTCTGGCGTGTGGAGGCAAGGACTTACCTCCTCCAAATTTGGACAGAAGGGCCACTGGACTGTGGGAGACACTTGGACCCATCTCCTGTAATCCAGGGACCATGCTCATGAGGATGAGAGGGGACCCAGAGGACCGGTGATGCAGAAGTTTGGTGCCTGCGTTGGCAGGGGGAAGATTCCGTCCGAGATTTCTTCTTGGCTTCCAGTGCAGGGTGAAGGCAGACAGCCCTCAGAGCATGCACCACCAGGAAACAGTCGAGAAAGCCGGCAGGATGAGGCGCTTCAATGTTGCTGGTAGTCGTCTTGCTACTTTGTTGTGGTTTTGCAAGGCGTCCTGGAGCAGTCAGCGGTCAATCCTTGGCAGAAGTTGAAGAGGGAAGTGCAGAGGAACTCTGGTGAGCTCTTGCATTCGTTATCTGAGGAATAGCCCAGAGGAGAGACCCTAAATAGCCAGAAAATGAGGTTTGGCTACCAAGAAAGGAGGTTTGGCTACCAGGAGAGGTAAGCACCTATCAGGAGGGATCTCTGACGTCGCCTGCTGGCACTGGCCACTCAGAGCAGTCCATTGTGCCCTAAAACCTCTGAATCCAAGATGGCAGAGGTCTGGGACACAATGGAGGAGCTCTGGGTACCTCCCCTGGGAGGTGCAGGTCAGGGGAGTGGTAACGCCACTTTCCTTTGTCCAGTTTCGCACCAGAGCAGGGCTGGGGGATCCCTGAACCGGTGTACACTGGCCTATGCAGAGATGGGCACCATCTGTGCCCATCAAAGCATTTCCAGAGGCTGGGGGAGGCTACTCCTCCCCAGCCCTTCACACCTATTTCCAAAGGGAGAGGGTGTAACACCCTCTCTCAGAGGAAATCCTTTGTTCTGCCTTCCTGGGACTGGGCTGCCCAGACCCCAGGAGGGCAGAATCCTGTTTGAAGGGTTGGCAGCAGCAGCAACTGCAGTGGAAACCCCGGAAAGGTAGTTTGGCAGTACCCGGGTTCTGTGCTAGAGACCCGGGGATCATGGAATTGTCCCCCCAATACCAGAATGGTATTGGGGTGACAATTCCATGATCTTAGACATGTTACATGGCCATGTTCGGGTTACCATTGTGACGCTACACATAGGTAGTGACCTATGTGTAGTGCACGCGTGTAATGGTGTCCCGCACTCATAAAGTCATGGAAATTTGCCCTGAACAATGTGGGGGCACCGTAGCTAGTGCCAGGGTGCCCACACACGAAGTAACGTGGCACCTAACCTTCACCAAGTGAGGGTTAGACATATAGGTGACTTATAAGTTACTTATGTGCAGTGAAAATGGCTGTGAAATAACGTGGACGTTATTTCACCCAGGCTGCAGTGGCAGTCCTGTGTAAGAATTGTCTGAGCTCCCTATGGGTGGCAAAAGAAATGCTGCAGCCCATAGGGATCTCCTGGAACCCCAATACCCTGGGTACCTAAGTAAGATATACAAGGGAATTATATGGGTGTACCAGTGTGCCAATGAGAATTGGTAAAATTAGTCACTAGCCTGCAGTGACAATTTTAGAAAGCAGAGAGAGCATAACCACTGAGGTTCTGGTTAGCAGAGCCTCAGTGATACAGTTCGGCACCACACACGGAACACATACAGGGCATACATTATGAGCACTGGGGTCCTGCCTAGCAGGATACCAGTGACACATGGGCAAAAACAAACATACATACAGTGAAAATGGGGGTAACATGCCAGGCAAGATGGTACTTTCCTACACAAACCCCCCCCCCCAAACGAAGGACAATAAGGCTAACCTTGCCCAGCTGAGTCTTCATTGTCTAAGTGGAAATATCTGGAGAGTCTATCTGCATTGGAGTGGGTACTCCCAGGTCTATGTTCCACTGTATAGTCCATTCCCTGTAGGGATATGGACCACCTCAACAATTTAGGATTTTCGCCTTTCATTTGTTTTAGCCAAAGTAGAGGTTTGTGGTCTGTCTGAATAATAAAGTGAATACCAAACAGGTATGGTCTCAACTTTTTCAGTGCCCAGACCACAGCAAAGGCCTCCCTCTCTATGGCAGACCAACCCTTTTCTCTAGGGGTCAACCTCCTGCTGATAAAAGCAACAGGTTGATCCTAGCTCTCAGTATTAAACTGTGATAGCACTACCCCAACTCCCAATTCAGCAGCATCAGTCTGGACTATGAACTTTTTGGAGTAGGCAAGGGCTTTTTAGGACAGGTGCAGAGCACATGGCCTGTTTGAGCTCATCAAAAGCTTTTTGACAGCTAGCTGTCCACAATACCTTTTTAGGCATCTTCTTACGAGTGAGGCCATTAAGAGGAGCTGCAATGGAGCCATAATTCTTAATAAACCTCCTATAGTACCCTGTGAGGCCTAAAAAGGATCTCACCTGGGTTTGAGTTGTAGGAGGAGCCCACTCCATAATGGTCTGGATCTTCCCTTGCAGTGGTGCAATCTGTTCCCCACCTACCAGGTGGGCCAGATAAACCACTTTCCCCTGCCCTATCTGGCACTTTGAGGCCTTGATAGTGAGGCCTGCTTTTTGCCGGGCCTCTAAAACTTTCTACAGGTGGACCAGGTGATCATCCCAGGTGGAGTTAAATACAGCTATTTCATCCAGATATGCTGCACTAAAAGCTTCCAACCCTTGAAGGACTGTGTTTACTAACCTTTGAAAAGTGGCAGGTGCATTCTTCAGACCAAAGGGCATCACAGTGAATTGATAGTGCCCTCCAATGGTTGAGAATGCAGTTTTAGGTTTTTGCATCTTCTGATAACTTAATCTGCCAATACCCTGCAGTTAAGTCAAAAGTGCTCAGATACTTGGCAGAAGCCAGTGTATCAATCAGCTCATCTGCCCTGGGTATAGAGAGAGTATCTGTCTTGGTTACTTGGTTGATCCCACTATAGTCAACACAAAACCTCATCTCTCTTTTACTATCCTTACTGTGAGGTTTAGGGGCAAGCACCACTGGGCTAGCCCATGGGCTTTCTGATGGTTCAATCACTCCTAAGTCTAACATTTTCTGAACCTCTTGTTTAATGCAGTCCCTGACATGGTCAGGCTGCCTATAAATCTTACTTTTGACAGGTAAACTGTCTCCAGTGTCGATTGTATGCTCACACCAAGTAGTGGTACCTGGTATCAGTGAGAAGAGTTCAGAATACTGACTTAAAAGATTTACACAGTTATCTTTCTGCTCAGCAGTAAGACAATCTGCCAGTACTACTCCCTCCACTAAGCCATCAGCTTCAGTGGTGGAGAAGAGATCAGGGAGAGGGTCACTCTCTTCTTCCTGTCCCTCATCAGTTGCCATGAGCAGGGTGAGATCAGCCCTTTCATAGTGGGGTTTCAGGCGGTTGACATGGAGCACCCTAAGGGGACACCTGGCAGTGCCAAGATCTAGCAAGTAGGTAACCTCACCCTTTTTCTCAACAATGAGATGGGGTCCACTTCATTTGTCCTGGAGGGCTCTTGGGGCCACAGGCTCCAACACCCACACCTTCTGTCCTGGGTGGTATTGAGTCAGGACAGCCTTCTGGTCATGCCATTGCTTTTGCAGCTCCTGGCTGGCCTGAAGGTTTTTACTTGCCTTTGTCATGTACTCAGCCATTCGTGATCTTAGGCCAAGTACATAGTCCACAATGTCCTGTTTAGGAGCTTTTAAAGGGTGTTCCCAACCCTCCTTAACAAGTGCAAGGGGACCTCTCACAGGGTGCCCAAAGAGGAGTTCAAAGGGGCTAAAGCCCACTCCTTTTTGGGGTACCTCCCTGTAAGCAAAAAGGAGGCAAGGTAACAGGAAAATCCATCTACTTTTGACTTTTTCAGGGAGCCCCATTATCATACCTTTGAGAGTTTATTAAACCTCTCAACCAGACCATTTGTTTGTAGATGATAAGGAGTAGTGAACTTGTATGTTACACCACACTCCTTCCACATTACTTTGAGGTATGTAGACATGAAGTTACTACATCTGTCTGACATCACTTCCTTAGGGAAGCCCACTCTGGAAAAGATTCCCTGTAAGGCCTTTGCCACTGCAGGAGCTGCAGTGGTCCTTAAGGGGATGGCTTCAGGGTACCTAGTGGCATGTTCCACTACCACAAGGATGAACCTATTGCCTGAAGGTGTTGGAGGGTCAAGGGGGCGAACTATGTCAACCTTTACCCTTTCAAAGGGCACCCCAACCACAAGAAGTGGACTTAAGGGGGCCTTTGGAGTGCCACCAGTCTTGCCACTGGCTTGGCAGGTCACACAAGAGCGACAAAACTCTTTAGTGTCCTCTGACATATGAGGCCAGTGAAACAGGGGAACAAGCCTGTCCCAAGTTTTACTTTGGCCCAAATGCCCAGCCAAGGGAATGTTATGTGCCAAGGTAAGAAGAAACTCTCTGTATTGCAAGGGAATGACCAATCTCCTGGCAGCTCCAGGTTTAGGGTCCCTTGACTCAGTATACAAGAGGTTGTCTTTCCAGTACACCTTATGGCTATCACTGACATCCCCATTCTGCTGTTTGACAGCTTGTTGTCTCACACCCTCTAGTGTGGGACAGGTCTGCTGTGCCACACTCAGCTCTTCCCTAGCAGGCCCCTCTGCACCCAAAAGCTCAGTAGTGTCTGCTGCTAGCTCATCTGGTGTAGGTTCTGCACAGAGAGAGAATTCCTCTTCCTCAAAAGGGGAATCTTCTGGAGAGGGAGTGATAGTGGGCAAGGATTTTCCCCTCCTACCTGAGCTACGAGACTCAACTTAAAAAGTATTATCGCCCCTTGGGAGCACTCTGCAATAAGAGCGAATTACAAAAACAACATGGTAATCAGAAATAGAGTAGATTTTTTAAAAGGTGTTTGATGGATTAATAAAACTAATAGCCACAAGAGAGACAGCGTATGGAGGGAGGGCGAAGGGGGAGGAACAATAAAAGCAAGAGGGAGAAAGAAACAATGAGCTCCATGGTGAGAAACCCCAGAAACTAAACCTACATTAGTCTTAAAAATCGGCTAGAGGAGAGAGTGACTAAGGCAGGGAGTTTCATGCTCTCAGCACCGTTGTCAAATTCACCACACGGTTAGAGGGTATTTGGAACAAAAGGGCGTGCCTGTTTTGCACAACATGTGATGGGTGGGGGAGCAGGAGAAACCAATCTGCAATAGGAGGAAATGTCACAGAGCAGAGAGTGGGAGGTGGGGCGGGAATACAGATAGGGTGCTCACTAGTAATTAAAATAACAAAAGAAGTTTGATGCGGATTAAATGGAGTACTTAGGACGCTGATAAGAAAAACACACAGAACAACAGGAAATGGTATGCTACAACTAACAGAAACTGAGGAAATGTAAGTGGCAAGCACATGAACAAATGAAAAGGACAGGCGGGATGTAGACCCTGTTTAGGATTTACATTAAATACAATAGATTTCACAAGCACAGCACATGCGCTGTGCAGGCATAATCTAAAAACAACATTAGAGTAGCGATAAATGCTTTCCCGGAGAAAATGCCAGTATTAGGTGGCAATGCAGCCCCCAAAGAAATCTTTCCAATTTTTCTTTTAAATAAATCTAGGACCTTTTTTGCCAAAAAAATGAAACACGAAAAGCTGCTTCCATGTCCTCCCTGATACAAAAGAAGTGGCAGCTCAAAATTCTCAGACATAAGATGTCTGCCCAGTACAGCCACGTGTAGTAGGAGAGAGTCGTATTGATATAGGCGACTCACTGTGATGCTATTAATTGTGCTTGACCAATGACTTTGTGTTTCACCACTGCGCATATTAGTTGCTCAATGTTCACCAGTAGCACATTTTGGGGGTTATTACAACTTTGGAGGAGGTGTTAATCCGTCCCAAAAGTGACGGTAAAGTGACGGATATACCACCAGCCGTATTACGAGTTCCATAGGATATTTTGGGACGGATTAACACCTCCTCCAAAGCTGTAATAACCCCCTATATGTTCTTTTCAGTTTAGCTGCCTATTGGCTTTGACATGATATTAGACATTACATTTGATATTTAGTTTAGCTGCCTATTGGCTTTGACATGGCATTAGACATTACATTTGATATTTAGGTTAGCTGCCTATTGGCTTTCACGTAGGGTTAGACATTGCAGATGAGCTGTGTTTTTCCAAGTTGTGTTTTTCCACAAGATGGACCAAACTGTTTTCTTCACACCAGACCTTAGCTGATAAGAGCACGTAGATTTTGTGTTTACCTCGCAGTCCAGTCTGAGAGCGGGGGCTCGGGAGAATTGGCCACTCTCCAAGGTTCTTCGGCTCTCACACTGAGTTTGCTTTTAAGGATGACTCTGGGCTACAGAGAGGTAGATTGAATCTGCTTTGACTTCAGACAGGAACTAGACATCAGTTGCCTGCCTCCCCTTTGGGTAGAGAATCTCTTTCTCGCAGTTGACCGGAGTCATCAACTTGCAGACCCCAGAAAGATGAAGCTGAATATAGGCCCTACCGCCTTGCCCATACGGTGATGAATTTTGTTTTTTATGCTTTGCTTTGAAGTTATGCTATGATATAATCACCTATATTTGCTGTGTACATTGCATCTGAGAAGTACTTTGATATATTTTGCTTTCATTGCTGCGACTACTTTTGAACGTGTGCTTCCAATCTGCTAATTTCGTCTCTCAGGAACCTCGTGGTGGAGAATTAGAAAACAATAAATGTCTTCTTTAAACTCAGAAGTTCATTCCAGAGAGGTTCTATAAGCTCGGTTATGAGATAAGAGGGAAAGCAGAACACTCACACAACTTGATGCTCCCAGGAAAGCCTCAAGCTCACAGAAATGCAACACATATTGATAGAGCAACCGTGAGAGGTAGCAGTGGGGAACGTGATGCTTGTATACAACCCATGATATAACAAATAGGACCTCAGTAGGGCTTATTCCCAATAGAAGGACAAAGGTTGTTAGGGGAGTCAGGGGCTAGTACAACAACTAATTCCCCTAATTTGTACCCCAAAATGTATGAAGAATTTGAGCCTCCATATGGGGAGGGAGAGTCACTGTCCATAAGAATAGTGGATAGTTTTGCAGATCGGTATTCTAACCCAAATATGAACTGGTCTAAAATCTTTTATATTTTTAGCTCCATTCTCTTTTTAACAAGCCATTGTGACGAGGTGAGATGCACATGTTTTGATATTTATGAAGACAAGGAGGATGTGCCTAATGACACAAGATTGGTGGATGAAACTGGTACCTTATTAAGACAACCCCTTTCCCTTACTAGTGATACTATACTCTCCCACCAACAGCTTGGTTGAGAAAGATAAAAAATAACTGCATCAGAGACTAGGTGTAAGATAGTTACAGAACCACTGGTGAAAACCAGTGGAGGTTCTAAAGAGCATGATTGGAGTTGGGTGACCACAGCAATTACTTCCAGAACAACAGTACCCAAGGTTAATTTTTTCAGATAAATCCAGCACAGGTATCTCATCATGAAACAGAGCATAGCTTACAAGAAATGGACAATATATTAAAAGAAAGGTGAAAGAAATCAGGTAGATGATAGTTGTCCTTGGTAAACCTGGACCACATATGAACCGCCTTTTAAGGACTACATAGCCCATTACAAGAAAGCTGACAAGCTGAAGAGGCATCCCACCCACCCTCTACAGAGGGATGGGACTTGGTTTTTCCCGCACTTGATCTTCCTTATCTCTGGCAGGTCTCCATGAAGTTTCTCTGGTCTGTGGTTAAATCTGCCCCCTGCCGCGGAACCACTTGTTTACCATATATTGGGCCTACTGGACTACTAAGCGGTTCGCTAAAATAGCTCCCCAAAGTAAGAGTGGCTGCCCAAAGTGTGATTTAGAGGGGGCAGATGATGTACATCTTTGTTGGCAGTGCCCAGGGATTCATACTTTTTTGGGAACAAGTGGGTAAGTGGATCTCATCTATTATAAATAGGCGTAACAAGATAACACTTCCAATGGTTGTATTTGGGTTATACAAGACCGCTGAGAGGAGTCTGTGTGATCGATTGGAGAGACCTCTGATGCATCTCTTTTTCTACTTGGTTCTGATAGCCCAGCAGGAAATATGTATTAAGTGGATCTCTTGTCTCCCCCCAACTCTTAGGGATTGGTTCTTGTCAGTGAAGAGAATTTCTGATTTAGACTGTAGTAATGGCTCAGATAGGTCCCTTAGAATGTGGAAACCCTTTTTTGCTTTTTAAAGAACCATCTCGGCAGGCATTAGGCCAGTGGGAAATAACTAGACTTGAGTTTTGGTTTTGGTAAGAGTCCAATGATTAAACTTTTAAGATCCAACAACTAGGAGGATGGGGCAGACTAGCTCTGCCCTCCCCCCAAGGCTGATGGGGGCCGCTCGCTACCTGAGCCCTGGTGGACCACCTGGTCGAGGTCCTGTGCCGGAAAATGATGTGGTTTATCTTGTCTGTATTTGGCTATGTATGAGGACTCAAAAGAAAAAAAAAAAAGAAAGCTGAGAAAGGTATTTTTGGCTGGCCAAGGGGGCTTACTAACAGTAGTCACAGTCTAGAAAGGAAGCTTTGGCGTGTTCAATTAGTTTTTCGGCTTCCTAACAATCATGGTGTCTGATGTTAAAGACTCTCTAACAATGTGTGAGTATTCTTGTACGAAAATGCTAGTTATTGGAAATGTATGTCTTCCACTCCATATAAGAAGCAAGCATAAGAATTAATCAAGGTGATCCATCTAGTTGAGGTTGAGGAAATTGGATATAAATATCAATGGACCCCCTAAGCTACTGTTAGGGTATGTTAGTATAAAAATCCTATCATTAACTAGCTAGCAGCTATAAGGAGCAGCTTGATGTTGGAAGGGTTTTGGGCATCCTGGGTAAAGCAGTGTGTCAAAGGATTACTACCTATTTGGGACAGAAACTAGCCCATGCCTTAAACATACTTATCAGATAGATACTTCTAGTTGCAGATTCCTTACCTTTGAATTTCCCCAGACGTCAGTCTGGATCCGGAGATTTTTCTTTGAGCAGTACCTCTGCATGCCATCAGGTGGCATCGGTCGACTCTGTGGGGGTCGCTGGGTGGTGCTCGCTGTAATGATGTCGCGGTCATATATAGGCGCCCCCCAGCACGCTGACGCCAGTTCTTTTCTTTCCGCACCAGCATACGCGCAGATCCATTTAGAGCTACCTCAGTCATTTTTTGACTATGATGACACTTGTCAAATTCTTTTTGATGAAGTAATGGATGCGTTAAGGGATGTCCTGCAAGACCTGTGACTCCTGTCACCGAACAGTTTCAGTGATGGATCAGCACCTCGTGTGTATTTGGTGTCTGGAGCGCAATCACGACCCGAAGTTGTGCTCCGAGTGTCGGGCCATGAACCCAAATCCTTTGAGGGAGTGGTCCCTAAAGCTCATGGCGGCCCGACACTCGACTCCGCAGCGCTCACGGTCTTGTTCCAGAGGAAGGTCTCGAGACCGGCTGTGGAGTTACCACCACTCTTTGTCCTCAAAGTCATCGGGACATTCAGGTCATAAGAAGAAGAAGTCGAAGAAGGACAATCGTTCTTTGACTTCACCCCGTCGCTCGGATGATGCGGCCTGGGGAGAGTATCAATGCTCTAGGCCTCCGTCCTTGAAGCCTTCATCTGGGCCGAAGCCGCGCCTCCCAGACTTCTGAGGAGCTGGAGCCACCCCTGCCAAGCTTAAAGAATTTTATGAGGCAATGCGCCTCATTTTTGGGCAGTCCGACCCACCTTTGGCGCCCTCGGGCACAGGTGAGTCGGTGGGGGCCCCCTCTGGTTCGAAGTCGTCGGCTTCAGCCATGGCTCCAGAGGGCTCCTCCGGATCCAATCGCAGATCGGTCCCGATGCCGGTTGTGCCACAGTGACCTTCCCCGGCGTTGGGTCAGAAGTTGATGCTTCCGACATCAGTTGGGCCCACAGTCGACGTTAATCCCATTCTCATACCCGACGGCACAGAGCCGGAATGACATTGCTCAACACCAATTCCGTTCTCTATAGGCTCTTCTGGACCCAGGGTTGATCCAGCCCCTAAGGGTATGGATATGGGGAGAGTTTGGAGGGGACGCTGGACCCTTTAGAATACCAGCTTAACACCCAAATGGACCAGGTGCAGGATTTGGGTGATGTCAGTGGTCTAGTCACCTCCCCTGACACTGGTATGCTCTCTCCTCCTACCGTGGCTACGGAGGAGGGTGCCTCATGCTCCATGGTGGTGAGAAGAGCGGCTGAGGTCTTGGACCTCGAGCTACCTTCTGTGGAGGTTAGGCCTAATATCCTAACCAACGTGCTTCAGCCTGTGTCTTCCTTTTCAGAATCCCTTCTTCCCTTTAATGAGGCATTGACGGACGTCCTTTAGGGTACTTGGTCCAGACACAGCACAGGGGCTCCTATGAATGGGAGAATTGCCCCGCCGCCATCGGCCTGCGCTTACAGACCCAAAATTCCTCACTCAACACCACACACCTGAGAGCCTTGTCATCCAGGCTTCCTCTTCCTCTTCATCTGGATAGTATAGGGAATCGAAAAAGACTGGACAACTTGGGGAAGATGTTGTTTTCTTCCAACAGTCTAGTGCTGCGGTCCGTGAGCACCTTTTGTGCCGCCACTCCCATACTCTCTGGGAAACTGTCACGCAAGTGCTGCCTAGAGTTCCGGAGGAGACCTGGTCTCTCCTTTCCCAAGCCGTAACAGATGGGAGGGATGCTGCGAAGTTCATGATTCGTTGTGGACTGGATACGACCGACTCTCTGGGCAGAGCAGTTGCATCGACGGTGGCATTGAGACGCCATGCCTGGCTGAGAACATCTGGCTTCTCAGGGAATGTCCAGCAATCCTTGATGGACATGCCTTTTGAAGGCACGCATCTCTTTAGAGACACGGCGGACTCAATGTTCTAATGCTTCAAAGATTCTCAAGCCACAGCCCCGTCCTTTGGCCTTGCGCCTGCTCCTAGACCTCAGCAGTCTGCCTTTCGCCCCTTTCGTGGCTATGAAAGGGCACCCAACTGCGTCCTTTCCCCTTGGCCATTGACCCACGCATGCTGTACAGCCCCTGGCGGCCATGGGATCTCACGCCCCCGGGGATCAGGGAGCCAGGGGGTTGCCAGTCCACCCCAGCCTCCGCTTCAGCCTCCAAAACTTCCTAGTCCGCGGGTACACCAGGAACCAGTTGGCGACAGGATTCGCCATCGCCTGCCCCAATGGCAATCCATTACCTCAGACAGGTCGGTTCTCCAGATTGTCCGAAGGGGCTACTCCTTCTCCTTCAAGACACCCCCTCCAGCCATGCCATCTTCATACAATCGAATATCGGCAGATCATATGTCGCTTCTCCGCAAGGAAGTCCAAGCCCTTTTGGCCAAAGGAGCTAAAGAGAGGGTTCTGTTGCCAGAAGTAGGTCGTGGTTACTATTCCCGCTACTTTCTGGTGCTGAAAAAGGACAAGGGACTTTGTCCTATATTAGATCTTCGGACCCTCAACCTCTTCCTCAAAAAGGAGAAGTTCAAAATGTTGATATTGGCTCAGGTCCTATCTGCCCTGGATCTCGGAGACTGGATGGTAGTGTTGGACTTGCAGGACGCATACTTCACATTCCTGTCTTGCTGGCCCACAGACGTTACCTAAGATTCATGGTAGGTCACAAGCACTTTCAGTTTACCGTGCTTTCTTTTGGCCTTACCAGTGCCCCTTGGGTGTTCACAAAAGTGATGGTTGTGGTGGCAGCTCGTCTGCGCAGGTTAAGGGTCCCAGTCTTTCCCTACCTCGATGATTGGCTGTTGAAGGCGAATTAGCCCCAGACAGTTGTCTCCCACCTCCAGACTACGGCAAACCTTTTGCTTTCGCTGGGTGTAGGAAAGTACCATCTTCCTTGGCATGTTACCCTCAATTTTACCTGTATGTCAGTATGTTTTTGCCTGTCCTACTGGGATCCTGCTGATCAGGACCCCAGTGCTCATAGTTTATGGCCTAATGTGTGTGTCTGTGTAGTGCTTAACTGTGTCAATGAGGTTCTGCTAATCAGAATCTCAGTGCTTATGCTCGCTCTGCTTTTAAATGTGTCACTGCAGGCTAGTGACTTCATTTAACAATTTCAGTTGGCACACAGGGCCACCCCTAAAAGTCCCTAGTATATGTACCTAGGTACCCAGGGCATTGGGGTGCCAGGAGATCTATATGGGCTGCAGCATTTCCTTTGCCACCTATACGGAGCTCAAACAAACCCTTGCACAGGACTGCCATTGCAGCTTGTGTGAAATAAAGCACACATTATTTCACAGCTATTTTCACTGCACTTAAGTAACTTATAAGTCACCAATATATCTAACCTTCAGTTGCTGAAGGTTAGGTTCAAAGTTACTAAGTGTGAGGGCACCCTTGCACTAGCAAAGGTGCCCCGACATAGTTCAGGGCCCTTTCCCAGGACTTTGTGAGTGCGGGGACACCATTATACACGTGCCCCTTATATAAACTGTAAACTGTAAACTTCACACTTGTATAGCGCACTACTCACCTGTTAGGGTCTCAATGCGCTGTACGCATACCGCTGTGGAACCCCTCCTGGCTTTTCCCTGTGAGGTGCCCACTCCTGGGCAGCCCCAGGGTGAAGCTAGGCATCCAAGCGTTGTGAGGGGCGTTGTGGAGATTAAGCAAGCTATTGCCCAAAGTTACAGAGTGGGACCCATTAATTAGATTAGGCACTGAGGCGAGAATGATCTGGTCCAAGGGAATTGAGCCCAAGACCCCCAGAGGTGGGAATTGAACCCTGGTCCCGGGCCAGATCTCTGCATCAGGGTCTGCCGCTCTAACCATTGTGCCACACTTCTCCATATAGGTCAATACCTATATGTAGCTTCACAATGGTAACTCTGAATATGGCCATGTAACATGTCTAAGATCATGGAATTGTCCTCCCATTCCAAACCTGGTATTGGGGAGCCAATTCCATGCATCCTGGTGGCTCCATCATGGACCTCCAGTTCTGCCAAACCAGCTCTCGGAGGCTTGCACTGCAGCTACAGCGGCTGCCACTTCACAGACAGGGTTCTGCCCTCCTGGGGTCTGGGCAGCCCAGTCCCAGGAAGGCAAAACAAAGCATTCCCTCTGAGAGCAGGGTGTTACACCCTCTCCCTTTGGAAATAGGTGTTACAGGCTGGGGAGGGGTAACCTTCCCCTAGCCTCTGGAAATGCTTTGAAGGGCACAGATGGTGCCCTCCTTGCATAAGTCAGTCTACACTGGTTCAGGGACCCCTTGTTCCCTGCTCTGGTGTGAAACTGGACAAAGGAAAGGGGTGTGACCACTCCCCTGTCCATCACCACCCTAGGAGTGGTGCCCAGAGCTCCTCCAGTGTGTCCCGGACTTCAGCCATCTTGCTTTGCAAGGTGTTGGGGCACTCTGGAGGGCTCTGAGTGACTAGTGCCAGCAGGTGACGTCAGAGAACCCTCCTGATAGGTCCGTACCGGATAAGGTAGCCAATCCCCCATCCAGGGCTATTTAGGGTCTCTCCTGTGGGTTCTCTTCAGATTCTGTTTGCAAGTTTCCTTCAGGAATCCTCTGCAACAACTTCATCATCATCTGACCTCGGATCAACTGCAGCCTGCTCCAAGAACCGCTGTAACTGAAAAAAAGTATCCACAAGAGATAGGGGGTGATTCTAACCCTGGCGGTCGGTGATAAAGCGGCGGCCAACCCGCCAACAGGCCGGCGGTCGAAAAAATGGAATTCTGACCCTGGCGGGAACCGCCAACCCACCCCGCCACATTAACACTCCGACCGCCGCGGCGGTGCAGACAAACAGCGTGGCGGTCACCGCCAACAGGCAGGCGGCAGACAATGTACCGCCCACACTATCACAACTCACCAATCCGCCACCTTTTCCGGGGCGGGAGCCCGCCGATAAAAACACGGCGGAAACAGACTACGAATGGGAAAACGCGCACCAAAACACACTCCACGAGGAAGGAGGACAGCATGGAACCCGAATTAAACATCCTACCTGCTCTCGTCTACCTTCACATCTACCACGAGTACGAACTCCGGCGCAGACGACAACGGTGAGTACTGCACCTACGACACACGGGAGGGGGGAGGAGGGAAGCTTACGGCACACACATATGCGACCCCCCCCCCAAACTATGTACACACTAATGCAGAGCAACAATGCACAGTGACACCACCCAAACCCCCCTTAAGAATTCAAAGACAGAAATAAATTGGGACAATTTTTTTAAATAAAAAATAGACTCTGATATGGAGCGATCAACTATGCAAAATATCCATAACAAAATGATACTATGTACACTGCCATGGAGAACCGAGGCAATTAGTCCTGTACATGAAAGTTAAATGGAACAGTCCGTGGGCTACAGTGTAGCGACACAAGGGCAAAGCCCACACAGGAGACCTGAGTCCTTTGGAGAGAACACTGCAGGGGCATCTGATGAAAAAATTACAGGCACCTCAGGGGGAAGGGAAGGGGGAGGCACCACAGCCACATGAGTCCACGACGCCAGATCCACGAAGGGGCCACCATGCCCATTGATGTATCCTGGGGAGTGCAAAGCCACAGTCTCTCAAGTCCCTACAGTGGGTGGGTTGCCCACTGCTTCATCCTGGGGAGTGCAAAGCCACAGTCTCTCAAGTCTCTACAGTGGGTGGGTTGCCCACTTCACCATCCTGGGGAGTGCAAAGCCACAGTCTCTCAAGTCTCTACAGTAGGTGGGTTGCCCACTTCACCATCCTGGGGAGTGCAAAGCCACAGTCTCTCAAGTCTCTACAGTGGGTGGGTTGCCCACTTCACCATCCTGGGGAGTGCAAAGCCACAGTCTCTCAAGTCTCTACAGTGGGTTGCTTGCCCACTTCACCATCCTGGGGAGTGCAAAGCCACAGTCCATCTGGTGGATGACAGTGTCCACTGCTCAAGGAGGAGGCATGGTGGGCACAGTGAACCATAAACAGTGCTTGAGAGGAAGGGCCCAGCGGAGCGGTGCTTGAGACGGCGGGGCCCAGCGGAGCGGTGCTTGAGACGGCGGGGCCCAGCGGAGCGGTGCTTGAGAGGAAGGGCCCAGCGGAGCGGTGCTTGAGACGGCGGGGCCCAGCGGAGCGGTGCTTGAGACGGCGGGGCCCAGCGGAGCGGTGCTTGAGACGGCGGGGCCCAGCGGAGCGGTGCTTGAGAGGAAGGGCCCAGCGGAGCGGTGCTTGAGACGGCGGGGCCCAGCGGAGCGGTGCTTGAGACGGTGGGGCCCAGCGGAGCGGTGCTTGACAGGAAGGGCCTAGCGGAGCGGTGCTTGAGACGGCGGGGCCCAGCGAAGCGGTGCTTGAGAGGAAGGGCCCAGCGGAGCGGTTCTTGAGACAGCGGGGCCCAGCGGAGCGGTGCTTGACAGGAAGGGCCCAGCGGAGCGGTGCTTGAGACGGCGGGGCCCAGCGGAGCGGTGCTTGAGACGGCGGGGCCCAGCGGAGCGGTGCTTGAGACAGCAGAGCCCAGCGGAGCGGTGCTTGATAGGAAGGGCCCAGCGGAGCGGTGCTTGAGACGGCGGGGCCCAGCGGAGCGGTGCTTGACAGGAAGGGCCCAGCGGAGCGGTGCTTGAGACGGCGGGGCCCAGCGGAGCGGTGCTTGACAGGAAGGGCCCAGCGGAGCGGTGCTTGAGATGGCGGGGCCCAGTGGAGCGGTGCTTGAGACGGCGGGGCCCAGCGGAGCGGTGCTTGACAGGAAGGGCCCAGTGGAGCGGTGCTTGAGACGGCGGGGCCCAGCGGAGCGGTGCTTGACAGGAAGGGCCCAGCAGAGCGGTGCTTGAGACGGCGGGGCCCAGCGGAGCGGTGCTAGACAGGAAGGGCCCAGCGGAGCGGTGCTTGAGACGGCGGGGCCCAGCGGAGCGGTGCTTGACAGGAAGGGCCCAGCGGAGCGGTGCTTGAGACGGCGGGGCCCAGCGGAGCGGTGCTTGAGAGGAAGGGCCCAGCGGAGCGGTGCTTGAGACGGCAGGGTCCAGCGGAGCGGTGCTCTTCTGCACGGCGGGGCCCTGTTCAGCGGTGCTCTTCTTCACGGCGGGCCCTGTTCAGCGGTGCTCTTCTCCACGGCGGGCCCTGTTCAGCGGTGCTCTTCTCCACGGCGGGCCCTGTTCAGCGGTGCTCTTCTGCACGGCGGGCCCTGTTCAGCGGTGCTCTTCTGCACGGCGGGGCCCTGTTCAGCGGTGCTCTTCTCCACGGCGGGCCCTGTTCAGCGGTGCTCTTCTGCACGGCGGGGCCCTCTTCAGCAGTGCCTATCTTCACGGCGGGCCCTGTTTAGCGGCGCTCTTCTCCACGGCGGGCCCTGTTCAGCGGTGCTCTTCTCCACGGCGGGCCCTGTTCAGTGGTGCTCTTCTGCACGGCGGGGCCCTGTTCAGCGGTGCCTATCTTCACGGCGGGCCCTGTTCAGCGGTGCCTATCTTCACGGCGGGCCCTGTTCAGCGGTGCCTATCTTCACGGCGGGCCCTGTTCAGCGGTGCCTATCTTCACGGCGGGCCCTGTTCAGCGGTGCCTATCTTCACGGCGGGGCCCTGTTCAGCGGTGCCTATCTTCACGGCGGGCCCTGTTCAGCGGTGCTCTTCTCCACGGCGGGCCCTGTTCAGCGGTGCTCTTCTCCACGGCGGGCCCTGTTCAGCGGTGCTCTTCTGCACGGCGGGGCCCTGTTCAGCGGTGCCTATCTTCACGGCGGGGCCCTGTTCAGCGGTGCCTATCTTCACGGCGGGGCCCTGTTCAGCGGTGCCTATCTTCACGGCGGGCCCTGTTCAGCGGTGCCTATCTTCACGGCGGGCCCTGTTCAGCGGTGCCTATCTTCACGGCGGGCCCTGTTCAGCGGTGCCTATCTTCACGGCGGGCCCTGTTCAGCGGTGCCTATCTTCACGGCGGGGCCCTGTTCAGCGGTGCCTATCTTCACGGCGGGCCCTGTTCAGCGGTGCTCTTCTCCACGGCGGGCCCTGTTCAGCGGTGCTCTTCTCCACGGCGGGGCCCTGTTCAGCGGTGCCTATCTTCACGGCGGGCCCTGTTCAGCGGTGCTCTTCTCCACGGCGGGCCCTGTTCAGCGGTGCTCTTCTCCACGGCGGGCCCTGTTCAGCGGTGCTCTTCTGCACGGCGGGGCCCTGTTCAGCGGTGCCTATCTTCACGGCGGGCCCTGTTCAGCGGTGCTCTTCTCCACGGCGGGCCCTGTTCAGCGGTGCTCTTCTCCACGGCGGGCCCTGTTCAGCGGTGCTCTTCTCCACGGTTGGCCCTGTTCAGCGGTGCACATCCAGTAGGTCAAGGGAGCCAGACCTGGCCTGGACTCCCTGCTCAGTCGCCCTCCGACCGTGATGCTTCTGGACCCTTCGGGGACGGAGTCCTGGGCCCTTTGGTGTCCTCCTTTCCAGCTGGGATGTGGCATGTGGGGCCCACCTGCTCCACGCTCCTGCCGCCTGACTTCTCCGCCCTGCTGCCCTTACGCTCCTTAGATGGGGCTCTCGGGCCCTTGCCTCCCCTAGATGATGTGGCTGGTGAAGTGGGCGAAGTTTGCTCCTTGGGGGCAGCCGTGTCAGTCCTCGCACGGCGGCCCTTGTGTTTCCTGGTCCTCTTGCCGGGGGGGGGCTGGATGTGTCCTTGCTGCTGATTGAGGTGTCACTGCTGGCAAAGGGTGGACTCCAGAACCCATGCACAACAGTGACACCCGAAGCTGGGCTGGTGGTGGCTGTGGTGCTCTTGGGACTCTTTGCAGATGGAGGGGGTAGGTCATCGGAGGGAAAGAGGTCAAGATTAGCCAGGAAACGTTTTTTAGGGCCAAGGTAAAGGGTAGGAGAAGTGGTGATGGGAGTGGAGGAAGAGGATGTGGTTGTAGGAGAGTCAGGTGTGCTGTCATTGGGTGAAGGTGCTGGTGCTGTAGGCTGTCGTGAGGTGGATGTCTGTTGGGTGGGTGGCTGCCTGCGTTTGTGTGTCTTGGAAGAGGGGGTGACAGACACAGTGGGAGAGGACACAGGGGACGTGTAAATGGCAGTGGGGGTGGTGACTGCACGCGTGCGGACTGTACAGGAGGGCGTGGTGGTAATGGAAGCACTGGCTGATGTTGGTGTGCATGCAGGTGTGAGTGTAGACGTCACAGGGAGGGAGGAGGGAGACGAGGAGGAGGGGGACACAGGGGTGGCAGTGACTGTTGGAATGTCTGCATCTGGGTGTTGCTTGGGTGAGTGTTTGTGGGATCTGTGGTGCTTGTGTCTGGATGAGCTGCCCTTGGGTGTTGAGGTGTGTGCAGGCTGGTCAGATGGTGTGGATGGGATAGGCTGAGGAACAGGAGACAGAGACAGGCTGGACGCAGTCAGAAGAGGGAGGCTGGAAACAGGGACAATGGCTGCCGTCAGTGCTGAGGCCAGAGCAGTGAACGATCGTTGATGGGCAGCCTGACCCGAATGAATGCCCTCCAGGTAGGCATTGCTCCGATGCACCTCCCTTTCTACCCCCTGGATGGCATTCAAAAGGGTAGTCTGCCCAACAATGAGCGTCCTCACAAGGTCAATGAGCTCCGCACTAAGGGCAGCAGGGGTGACAGGGGCAGGGGCTGAGGTGCCTGGGGCGAAGGAGACGCCCGCCTTCCTGGGCGAGCGGGCACGGAGCGTAGGCTGAGGGGCTGCAGGGAGGGCGGGGCTGGTGCGCTGGGTGGCGGCTGTACCTGTAGAGGCGGGGGTCCCGGATGTTTCCGCCACCGCTAGGGAGCACCCATCCGAGGACGTGTCTGTGTCGCTGCTCTCACCACCGGTCCCCGTTGTGGTGCTCCCCTCGCCCTTCGGATCAATGGTGCCCTCAGTGTCTGTTCCTGGGACCACCGGGGCCTTGTGACTTGCAGCTCCCTCGTGCTCCGATGCCAAATCTCCTCCGCCTGATGATGCTAAAGCACACATGCACAAGAAGATGAAGAAGGGTGGGGGGAGATAAAAGAAGACCAGGTTGAGTGCATGCAATGTCAACACCGTTGGCGGAGAGGACAGACACAGGAGCCTCATGCACTAAGCCGCGCATTCGGGGTACACTACTCAGTACTTCTGACTAAGACAACAGGTCAAGAGAGGACAAACGCGCAGATGTGTGAGGCTGGACCATCAATAGCTGTACTTGTCACCCTACAGAGGTGGGGGCCGGGAGCACAGGGCCATGCCTAAGGGAGAGGACTACACTACAGAAAGCGCCCTGGCCTAATGTCACCCACAACCCTCCTCCCCCACCCAGACGCCTCCACTGCGCAGAAAGATAGCAGAATGTGCTGATACTCACCCCCTTGTGTCTGCTGTGATGCTCTCAAGCGCCCATCCAAATCAGGGTAGGCCACCGCCAGGATCCGGGACATCAGGGGGGTCAGGGTACAACTGGCACCCCTCCTAGGTTGGGAGGCCATCCCCAGCAGTGACTCGGCGGTCTTCCTGGTTCCGCGGCGGATGTCCTCCCACCTCTTACGGCAGTGGGTGCCCCGTCTGACGTGGACCCCCAGGGCCCGGACTTCCTTGGCGATGGCACGCCAAATCTCGACTTTCTGATGGGCGCTGACCTATGTGACATGTACAGGGTGGGAAGGAAACATTCATCAACTTACTGCATGTTAGATGTGATTGGCCCCCCCTCCCCAACCTTGCCATATGGCACATGCTCTCATCTGTCGTGCGTTGCACTCCTCATTCGCCCCCCACCCCACCAACTTACATCCACCCCACTCCACACAGGCATCGCCCATTCCATGTGCACCCGGTGTACTTACCTGTTGGTCTGGAGGACCGTAGAGTAACGCATACTGGGGGAGGACCCCATCCACGAGCTTCTCCAACTCTTCAGACGTGAAGGCAGGGGCCCTTTCCCCAGTCGCAGCAGCCATTGTCACTTCCAGACCGAGGTCACAGCAGCACTTGCAGTATAGGTCCTCTCCTGTGGATGATCAGGTCTCGAGTGATTAGGCAGATAGAAAATGGCGGTAACGCCCGCGGCGGTGCGTACCGCGGCGGTGCGTACCGCTACCGCCGGCGCACCTCGTCATTGGCTCCTGAAACCCATAGGCTTCAATGTTAACCAATGCGGCTCCGTGTAGCGGTCTTCGACCGCCTACCGCCACGGTGTGCTCCACCAGCGCATTGACCTCACATCCCATTGTCCCACTTCACAGGTCAGGCAGCCGCCATTTCAAGGGCCCACATGGCATAATTTCTACTGCGACACACAGGCCTAGGCCTTGCATTGCCACACATACACGCCTTTCAAAACATAGATAACCATGTGCTATGCAAGCTGTGGTGAACGTACCAGTGATTGGCTTGACGCTGTGCTCCATGTTGTCATTCCTAGGCACCGTCCGCTGGGACTTGCGAGGAGAAGGATGAATCCTCGCGTGTACCGACCGCTGGTGGACCTGTCGACAATGGAAGAACGCCACATCATACTACGATACCGACTTGACCGTGCCACTATCCATGAACTGTGTGCCCAGCTGGAGCCAGCCCTGATGTCCCCCATCCGCCAACCCACAGGAATTCCCCCTCTGGTGCAGGTTCTGTCAGTCCTCCATTTTCTTGCAAGTGGCTCATTCCAGACAACAGTGGCCATGTCATCTGGAATGTCTCAGCCTATGTTTTCCAAAGTTTTGTCTAGAGTGTTGTCTGCCCTGACGAAACACATGCGGAGTTACATTATATTCCCTGAGGAGGTTGATTTGGCCACTGTGAAGGGTGATTTTTATGCCCTTGGACATATTCCCAACATCATTGGTGCCATTGATGGGACCCATGTAGCCTTAGTCCCCCCAAAAGACGATGAGCAGGTGTACAGAAACAGGAAAAGTTACCATTCTATGAACGTCCAGGTGGTCTGTTTGGCTGACCAGTACATCTCCCATGTGAATGCCATGTTCCCTGGGTCAGTGCATGACGCGTATGTGATGCGTAATAGCAGCATCCCTTATGTGATGGAACAGCTACAGAGACACCGTGTGTGGCTAATAGGTGACTCTGGTTACCCCAACCTGCCTTGGCTATTGACCCCAGTGAGGAATCCCCGGACCAGGGCTGAGGAACGGTACAATGAGGCCCATGGGCGAACTAGGAGGATCATAGAAAGGACCTTTGGGCTCCTGAAGGCCAGATTTAGGTGCCTGCATATGACAGGGGGATCACTGATGTACTCACCAAAGAAGGTGTGCCAGATCATCGTGGCCTGCTGTATGCTTCACAATCTGGCATTGCGACGTCAGGTGCCTTTCCTGCAGGAGGATGGTCCAGATGGTGGTGTTGAAGCAGCTGTGGAGCCTGCGGAGAGTGAAGAGGAGGAAGACTCAGAGGACGACACAGACAACAGGGACAGAGTTATCCAACAGTATTTTCAGTAGCACACAGGTAAGAATCACCCACACCATTTTACTTTTCCTGCAAGCCTCCTGCTTCTCAACTTTGTCTATGACCCCCCAGTTCTTTTAAACTGATGTTTGATTTTCCCTTCCCTTTTCAGTGCTGTATGACCCACTCCGTGACTACTGCTTGGTTAGCCCATGGACTAATGCTTATTGATCTCGGTATGTGTTCAGCAAAAAGTTAACAGAACATAATTGATCGGTAATGTGTTATACATTTGTAAATAATACAGCCTGACTCCTGTTTGATTTCAGTGCATTGAGTGATTTATTTTTTGTGCTAGATAATGGTACATGATATAAACACGGTGATGGGTGGGGGTGGAGTAATGGCCATGGCAGAGTCCAGTTCTCAGTCTCACAGGTGCATTGTCCATATGCTTGTGGAAGGATGGAGCAGGGGCAGTTCAAGGTTGGACAGGGTGGCAATGTGGGACAGTGGGATGACTTCAGGGGGTGTCTCATGCTGGCGGGGGTCTTGACATCCTACTCTGTCGATTTTTTTGATCTCAGGCTCCTCTTGCGGGGTGGTTGTTCTTCAGCAGGAGGTGGGGTTCTGGTGGCCTGTCGTTGTGGTGGGGCCTCCTGTCCACTAGCGCCGGCGGAGGTGGTAGGCTGTTCCTGGCTAGTGACAGGGGCCTTGTGTGGTGCCACATGGTCCTGCAACGTGTCTTCTATCCGGTTGAGGGCCTGGACTATGCTCCCCATAGCGGTAGAGATGTTGGTGAGTTGATTGCTGAACCCCATGTAGCGTTCCTCCTGCTGTGCCTGGATCTCCTGGAACCTGGCCAGTACCGTCGCCATCGTCTCTTGGGAGTGGTGGTAGGCTGCCATGATGGTGGTGAGGGCCTCTTGGAGAGTGGGTTCCCTGGGCCTCTCCTCCCCCCCCCTGTCGCACAGCAGCCCTCCGAGTTGCCCTGTTTCCCTGGGCCTCTGTCCCCTGGACGGTGTGCCCACTACCACTGCCCCCAGGTCCCTGCTGTTGTTGGGGTGGTGGGTTAGCCTGGGTGCCCTGTAGTGGCAGACACACCGCTGATTGACCTGTCCTAGAGACAGAGGCATGGGCCCGCTGGGTGGGAGCTGTGCTGTTGGTCCCAGAGGGGGTTGGGTCTGCTGTGGCCTGTGTGTGGGGAACCAACTGTCCAGACGTCCCCAATGGTCCGGGCTGGTCATCAGGTTCCAGGTCGACAGAGCTGCTGTCATCACTGGGGGCCTCTTCCGGGGGGGGGATGGACATTTCTGGACCCTCCTGGCCGGTGTGTTGGCGTTCGGGTCCTGCATGGGGTAAGAGAGTATGGTTGTTGTTTCTGTGTGTGCTATTGCGTCCCATTGATTGGTGCCCTTGTCCCCCAGTGCTGCCATTCCCTTGGGGGTGGTGTTGTGGGGGTGTTTTGGGGGGGGGGGGGTATGTGCAGTGGTCATGCTTGGGTGATGGGTGTCCATAGTTTGTGGTGGCATGCAGGGGTTGGTGTTGGGTGGGTTGTGCTGGAGAGACATTCTCAGGGAGGATGTGTGATGGGGGGTTGGGGGTGAGGGTGGTGGTGGGGGTTAGCATGCTGGGGGGGGGGGTGAAGTAGTTGAGATTGTACTTACCAGAGTCCATTCCTCCGTGTACTCCAGCGAGGCCATCAGGATGCAGGATGTTTAGTACCTCTTGCTCCCATGCTGTGAATTCGGGTGGAGTGGGTGGGGGTCCCCCGCCAGTCTTCTGCACTGCGATGTTGTGTCGCAAGACCATCGAGCGCACCTTTCCCTTTAAGTCGTTCCAGCGTTTGCGGATGTCGTCTCGATTTCTGGGATGCTGTCCCACCGCGTTGACCCTGTCCACGATCCGCTGCCATAGCTCCGCCTTCCTGGCTATAGTGGTGTGCTGCACCTGTGAGCCGAATGATTTCCTCCACCATGACCTGGAGTTCTTGGTCCGAAAAGCGTGGGTGCCTTTGGGGTGCCATGGGGTGGTGTGGATGAGGTGTGGGGTGGTGTATATGGTGATGAGTGTGTTGGTGTGTGGTGCTTTGTGCTTCTATGTGGTGTGTGTGATGGTGTAGTGTGCCTCTGTGTGATGTAGCTCTCTATTCTGTGATGTGTCTCTCTCTCCTTCGTCTCTGATCTTCGGTCGTAGGGGTTTGTGGGTGATGTGGGTGTGTGTTTTATAGTTGTATGGATGTGTGGGAGTGTTGTTGGTATGTGTGTCAGGTGTGTGTATTTCAAATTGCCCAATGTGGCAGTGTTTTGTATGTGTGTGTGTATTTTGACCGCGGCAGTGTGTACCGCCAATGGAATACCGCGGTTGAAAGACCGCCGCGTGGATTGGTGGGTCAGAATGGCATGGGCGTGTTTGTGTTGGCGTGGCGGTGGAGGTTTGGTCATCTCCAGTTTTCCGCGGCCCGCTGATGAGGCGGCCTTCCTTGGATGTCGGGTTTTTGGCGGATTCACAGTTGGTGGTCAGAATGACCGTGGCGGTTTACCGCGGCCGCGGCGGTAGTATGGCAGAGTTCTGACCGTCGGTATGGGCCTTTTACCGCCAAGGTCAGAATGACCCCCATAGTTTGTTTCTGCAACTTGAGCTCCAAGTCAGCAACTGCAACAGTTTTCACAGTGTGCACGCTCTGAGGACTCCCTGTCTTCATCCTGCACCAGAAGGACCGAAGAAATCTCCCAGGCACCTTCCAAGACGACAGCCGGGACTCTTGGACTCCTCTCACAGCATTGATCATGCTCCTAAGTTCACAGAGGGTGGACATCATCGACATAGACTGTCCTAAGGTCCTGCTGATGCAATTTGGAGGAGGTAAGACCTTGCCTTCCCAGAGAGCGACGGTACCCCTGTGTACTGCGTCTTCTTCACCTCCTGAGGCTTCTGTGCACTATTTGCAAAATTTCTTTGTGCACAGCCTGGCCCAGGTCCCCAGCACTACACCCTGCAATGCTCAACTCGCTGAGTTGTTCTCCGACGGCATGGGACCTTCCTTTGTTGTGCTGCATCAACCGCATTCTGCACCTCCTTTGTCCCCATGTCCTGGGACTCCTGGGGGTGCTGGCTGGCATCCTGAGGGCTCTATAAAGTGCTGAGAGCCCCCTCTTCCTCCTCACACAGAGTTGAGGCCCCCAGGTCCCTCCTGGGTCCATCCAGTGCCATTTTGATGCAAAATGCACTTTTGCCGTAGCCAAGTCTTGTTGGTGACTCCCAACAAAAAATCACATCTGCAACAATCTTCACATCGTGGGACATACTTTGCATCATGCAGGAACCTGCTGGTATCTTCCTATGGTGCATTCCTGCAGTCTTCGACTAACTGTGGACTCTTCTTTTACACCCTCTTCTGGGTTGGCAGAGGCTCCTGTCCTTCCTGGAACTTCTTTAAACTTTTGGACTTGGTCCCTTTCCTTTGCAGGTCCTCAGGTCCAGGAATCCAGCAGTTGTTCTTTGCAGACTTGGTTGGTTGCTGCATAATCCCAATCACAAGGTGTTGTGGGTCCTAAGGAAACTTTCAGTACTTTACTCATGCTTTTCTGGGCTCTTGGGTGGGGTAATTTACTTACCTTTACTGTATTCTTACTCTCCCAGTGATTCTGCACACACTACACTTTTCTAGGGGGGAATTTGTGATTTGCATTCCACTTTCTTAGTATATGGTTTGTGTTGACCCTAGATCTATTTTCTCCCATTGCAATCTATAGCATTTCCTATTGTTTGCATTGTTCTATGACTATTTACTTGTCTAATTTTGGTGTCTAGTGCATATATTGTGTATAATGCTTACCTCCAGAAGGAGTATTGGGCCAGATGTAGCAAGATACGATTTTTCGAATCGGAATTTGCGAGTCGGTGCGACTCGCAATTTCCGATTCGCAAAAGCGTATGCAGAATGGTGTCTCAGACACCTTCATGCGAATCGCAAGGGGGTCGCAAAGACCCACCTCATTAATATTAATTAGATGGGTCGCAATTTGCAACCCTCTTGCGATTCCCTGCACTCACAGGGATGGTGGCCTGCTGGAGACAGCAGACCTCCATGTCTGTGACTGCTTTTTTAATAAAGCAGTTTTTTTTTTTACCAGATCTTAGATTTGTGACAGATGAGTCACTCCTGGGATGGGCTGGCACATGGGAGAGGCGGAGATCAGAGGCCTCAGGTCTCTGGCGGAAACCGGGCTCCATATCAATCATCTGGAGCTCTGAGCGATTTGACTAGCATTAAAAGCATTCCTTCCCTCTCTCAAGGGGAAAGCAGTGCAAGAGTTCAGACAACACCACCGCCATGTGGTACTGCAACAAACAAGGCGGAGTGGGATTGTGGACCCTTTGTCAAGAGGCTCTTCGCCTCTGGACTTCGCTGGAACATCAGGGCATTTCCCTGGTGGTTCAACACCTAGTGGGTTCCTTGAATGCCAGAACAGACGAACTCAGCCTACGATACATGGTCGATCATGAATTGCGTCTCCATCCGGAGGTGGTGCAAGGTCTTTCCCTTCAGTGGGGATATCCTTGGTTAGACTTGTTCGTCTCCGTAGATAACGCGCAATGTCAGCTGTTTTGCAAGTTGGAGTTTCCAAGGCGGCACTCACTCGGCGACACCTTTCGTTACGAGTGGAATTCAGGCCTCCTGTACGCCTTTCTGCCCGTACCACTTCTGCCCAGAGTTCCAAAGAAGACAAGGCCGGGCCCAAGTTATAATGGTGGCTCCAGACTGAGCACTAAGAGTCTGGAATCCCGAGCTGTTGAGCATGGCCATAGCTCCTCCGATCAGATGGCCAATTCGGAGGATCTTCTGTCTCCGCAGCAGGGAGGGTTCTCCATCCAAACCTGTCCACCCTCCGCCTCCTTGCATGTAGATTGAGAGGCGAGAGTTGAAATCTTTTGACCTGCCACCTGAAGTCTGTAATGTTATCTTGGCAGCTTGGCGTCCCTCAACCAAAACCATATACGCCTGTCATTGGAAGAAATTTGTGTCATGGTGCATCGACAAATCTGTTGATCCTCTATCTGCTCCTCTTGCTCAAGTCCTACTCTTTCTTCTTTTCCTTGCCCAGAAGGGTCCCACGCTGTGCACTCTTAAGGGATATATTTGTGCTATATCTGCTTTCTTCAGGTTACTGGATCAGCCTTCCTTATTTAAATCTCCTATTGTTTGGAGGTTTCTTAAAGGCCTCACAAATCTCTTTCCTCCTATTCCATTCATCATGCCCCAGTGGGATATAAACTTTGTTTCAACATACCTTATGTGTGCCCCGTTTGAGCTGCTTCACAACTGCCCTTTATGGCTCTTAACCATCAAGACTGTCTTTTTAGTTGCCATTACCTCTGCCAGGAGAGTAAGTGAGCTCCAGGCTCTGTCATCTAAGCCACCTTTCCTGGCCATAAATCCTGACAAAGTGGTACTTTGCACAAGGGCTTCTTTCCTACCTAAAGCAGTGACACCCTTCCAAGTCGGACAGTCCATTACCTTGCCTACCTTTTATGCACCCCCACACCCCTCTCATGAAAAGGAGAGACTCCACCGTCAGGACCCAAAAAGAGCACTGGCGTTCTACCTTGATCGTACCAAAGACTTCCGGGTGGATGATTAACTCTTTGTGGGATATGTGGGTGCAAAGAAGGGGAAGGTAGTGCAGAAGAGGACCATTTTCACAATGGGTACTCTTATGCATCAAAATGTGCTACGCTCTGGCTAAGAAGCAACCTCCTTAAGGTTTGCGTGCTCACTTCACCAGAGCTACTGCTGCTACCACAGCGCTAGCATGGGGGCGTTCCAGTCCTGGACATCTGTCAGGCAGCCACTCGGGCATCTCTGCACACTTTTACCAAACACTACTGCCTGGACAGTCAGGTCCGAAGGGACAGCTACTTTGGCTGTTCGGTCCTGCAGGACTTCTTGGTGTGATCTTGGTTCGCAGCCCACCACCGGGGATGGTATTGCTCAGGTATCTATTCAAAGGTAAGGAATCTGCAACTAGAAGTCTCTATCAGATGTACAAATTACTTACCTTCGATAACGATATATCTGGTAGAGACACATTCTAGTTGCAGATTCCTTACCGACCCACCCATCCTCCCCGCACTGCAAACTGATTTCTAGGGACAGGAACTTCCCCTTAAGGACCCTAGTTTTGGCGCACCACTCTGTGTTCTTCCTGGCTCCAAGCTACTGGCGTGGAAAGTCGTGAAAAGAAACTACGTCAGCGCGCTGGGGTGGTGCCTATATACGACCCAGGTGTCATCATGGCGAACACGACGCCAACGATGCCCGCGTAGTCGACCGACGCTACCTGGTGGCTTGCAGAGGTACTGATCGAAGAAAAATCTCCGGATCCAGAGAGACACCTGGGGAAATTCAAAAGTAAGAAATCTGCCACTAGACTATGGGGGTTATTCTAACTTTGGAGGAGGTGTTAATCCGTCCTAAAAGTGACGGTAAAGTGACAGATATACCACCAGCCGTATTACGAGTCCATTATATCCTATGGAACTCGTAATACGGCTGGTGGTATATCCGTCACTTTTAGGACGGATTAACACTCCCTCCAAAGTTAGAATAACCCCCTTTGTCTCTACCAGATATATTGTTACCGAAGGTAAGTAACTTGTACAATGTGACAGTCATAAATGGCAGCTAAAACCACATTTGTTAGTGGGAGAACAACTTCATTGAGATATTATGCAGTGATATCACCCAAATGTTTATCTATCCTAGTAGTGGTGGGGGGAAATGGTGGCAGTGACCATAAACGTCTTCACTGGGGATACTTGTTTAAATAGCAAAGAGATTTGGTGTAAGAATGAAAGAAGGATTATTTGGTCAACTAAGTTAAAACAAGAGACAAAGAGGTGGATATCTAGTTTAATAGTTGAATATATGCCTGTGAGAAATTGGGTTGTTGGTTGACTGGGGTGTAAGCCCTGGTCAAGCAACATTCACAATCCTTTGCAAGGTGAAGCTCAAAAAGTTACTAAATTATCCTGTCCTTAATCCTGAGTAGCTTGGCACAGAAAGCAGTCAGACTTAACGTAGAGGCAATGTATAAAGCATTCATACAACACACTAACAGTAATAAACTGAACACAATACCATAAAAATCCTAAACACATCTGAAAAATAGAGTAAAGTTAAAGAAATTATTTGACACCAAAACAACAAAAATCAAATCAGTAGACCCAGAGTTATGAATTTTTAAATTTTAGGTTTCAAAATAGTACTTAAAAGAGAAAAGCTCCAACTGCGGACATCTGGTCATGCTAGACTGTGGCAAGGTCAAAAGTTAAGGCTGACCGCGATGGAGAATGGTTCGGATACACGAAGTGGATTGAGCCCGGTCAGCATTTACCTTCGGACTTAGACATTTTTTAAAGAAAAATTATCTGAGAAGGTTGCAGAAGTGCTGCAGAAGTGTCTGAGGTGGGAACATCTTCATTAGATAGCCAGGGAACAAAGCTGCAGTGAAGGTTTTTACCTTCTGTCTTGATCGATAATCTCCGAAGGGACAAAGAAGAAGGATATAGCTGAAGACGGTTCCACAAGGTCAGATACCCCTTTGGTGAAGGATCTCTGAAACTGATTTGCTGCTGAAGAACAGAGCATGAGAAGCCCTGAAGTCAGTCTGACTGGCGATGAACCTCCGTTTCGTAGGCGAGCAGGTTGGTCCTGGTCTCCTCCTGCTTCTCAGAGTATTTTTTTACTACATTTTTTGTCTGTCTTCAATTTTAGAAATTGGCCATCTGGGTACCTTTAGCAACACAACCAAGGGTCCAGAAATGGGTAGAGACCTCTTGGAGGTTCAGAACTCACTCATGCTGGGTCCAGATGTGGGTTATAGATGGTGGGGGCCTATGTTCCTCTGGCCCTGAACAGGAGGCCAGCAAACTAGCCCTTGGAGTCACTTCTGGAACTCCTGGGTGCAGACGAAGATTCAGGGCTCAACAGCAGGGGTGGTCTCAGAGGGTTCAAGGCAGACTTCAGGCAGCAAAGCATTCCTTCCAGGTACAGCAGCTGTCTTGCAGAGTGCAGAGCAGGTCACAGCAGCAGACAGTCCTCTTAGAGTCCTTCCGCAGGTCCAGTAGTATACTGAAGAGTGTGTCTGAGAGTCCTATTTTTATACCATTGTGCCTTGCTCCTAGAAGGTGGGATGCGTTTCTGGAAAACTTTTCTGAAGTTCTGAAAGTTTCCTGCCTCCGCTATCCCTGGCTGTACGCTATCTGCACTGACAATACAGGGTCATTAAGCCTATTGTGAGGAGAACGGACACAGGCTATTCAGGTGCAAGTGGGGCTGTGCTCAACTCCGCCCCCCATCCTGTCAGCTGATGGGCCATTCAGGCTCTGCTAATCCCATTATTGTGTAACTGTCCAGGGTGAATTCACAAAGTCCTAACTGTCAGTTACACCCAGTCATGTGCCCTAATACAGGCTACAGGCACAGAGGGCTAAGGGCAGGAAAGTGCCAACTTTCTAAAAGTAGCATTTTCAAACTTGTAATGATAATTTTGACTTTACCATTAAAGAGGGTTTGTCATTACAAGTTCATAGGTACCAAACATGACATATCTACCTCCTCTCATTTAGGAATTATAGCTTATTAGATGAAATAAGGAATCCTCAGTTTTATCCAATGGGAGGGGTAGGCCTCACGGTAGTGAACATTTAATTTCGGAATTGTTCACTACCAGGATATGCAAAACTCAAAAGTACATGCCCTACCTTTTAATTACACAGCACCCACTGGTACGATTTAATTTACAGGCCCTGGGTATATGGTATACTACTCTACTAGGGGCTTGCAAATACTTGAAATATGCCAATCAGGTATATACCAATAAAACCATGTTTAAGGGAGTGAGCACAAGCCCTATAGCACTGGTCAGTAGTGGTGAAGTGTAGAGTCCTAAGGCCAACAGAAGCGGCAAATAAGGTGGTTTGAAAAGGAAAAGAGATGGTCGGCAGTTATTTTAGCCCTAAGGGAGAAAAGGGATCAAACTGAGTGGGATAACCTTAGGTGCCACTAAGAAGATCATTGCTAGCCCCATGGGGGAAGAAATATGCGTTAAATATGTATCTAATTGTATAAGGTTAAAGAGCCCGTGATCAAGTGGGGTTGACTCTGTGCCCGTGGTTCGTAGAAGAAAGTCCCGGTTTCATTGTACATGAAGGAGGTCAAAACGTTCATAAAGAGCTTAAAAAACTCAAGATCTCAAGGTCCTACGGCCTATCTGCACAGATATTACAGATAAACCCTACATTATGGGCACAATATCTTACGCCTCTATACGATGCAGTCAGAAACGAAAATAGAAACCTGGAGTTCTAGTGTGGTAGAATCAGGGTTCCAGTACATATATAGAATGATTAACCTACTTGGTACACATAGCAAAATCTGTGCCAAATTGCTGTTGAATCATTTAGAAGAGTGAATCAATGAGAACAATATACTATCTATTACGCAGATTGGTTTGAGGAAGGGACATGTATCTATTAATTGATGTTTTACATTAAAGCTGCACGCAAAGAAATGTACTCTGCAGAAGCAGCAAGCACTATGTGTGACATACATTGATTTGTCATCTGCCTTTGATGCTATTAATCAGCCAAGGCTGTGAAAAAAAACTGGAAAGCTGGGATGTTCCAGGAGAGTTACAGGCTCTGTTGGTCCAATTACACAAATGCTCGTGGATACAAATAGAGCTGGAGAGTAATGGAGCTTTGCCAAGTAAAATATTGATTCTTAAAAGTCTACTGAATAAGGAATTAAGGGCCATATGTACGAACACATTTTCCCATAGCCACAAAATGGGTAAAACCCTTTGCTACATCTGGCCCTAAGATTTTATTAAAGATAAGGGGGTCAGCATTATCCACACAATCTTGTATTCACTCCAGCAACTAATAAAAGATCCAACAAAAGAACTCTTCTACATCACAAAGTAAAACAGAACACTCATGTCCCTGGATTCCATATTCTCCCTCTTTTCTTTGTTCTCCCCGACTCATCCTCTTCCTCTAACTTTGATTGTCTTCATCTCCTTACTGATCTAGAAAACATAAAAAAATATATCTTTCCTCCAAGTAAGAAAAACAAAGCCAATAAATCAACATCTTCATTCCTAACAATAAACTTCTTAATTTCCTTTATAATCAATACACTTCTGATTGAAGTCCATCCCATCCCATCACCGTCTATGTACATGGGACGGTGTGGTGAGATAATGCTAGCCTCCTTGTCTTTAATAAAATTGCAATTCTTTATTCAGTAAACCTTTAAGAATCAACATTTTATGACAAGGCAGGAGGCTAGCATTATGGGTGTTCAAAGTTTCGCAAAGCGCAGCACATAACATGATATTTTGGTCTGAAATAGAATCTTCTATATGTATCTGCATTAGACCATCCGCTGCCTTCATAATGTTATCTAGTTTTCCCCTTGACATAAAGGTCTTACTTTCCATAGGATCACTTACTGAGTGCACCGTAAATTTAGAGATATCTATACCTTCCTCCTTCATAGCAAATTTCGCCCATCTTAGAATGGTTGCATTTGTGACTGACTGATAAGGCTTAACATACAAAATCAATAATTGATCCGCTCCAGCATTCCTTTTCTCCAGCATTCAAGGTCCATATTATTTAATATATTTGACTACACATAACTTGGGCAAATCATCTAAAATTGGATGAAAAATAGATGTAGACATTGTTTTTGTTCTTTTGATAATCTTAAACATAACTCCTGAAGAATTATAATACCTGTTTGACACTTCTAAAGCCCCCATATCTGATTGCCTTCTAAAAGCTATCAGATACAACAAAGTCACTAACTTCCAAACCAACTCTCTTTTACCCAAAATGTGTTAGTAGGCCATTGCTGTAACCATTTCAACATTAAATCTATATCTCAAAGAGACTGATACTTTGTTTTTAGATCCCTTTCATCACCCTACAAATTAAAGGTCTTTTTCCTAAAGACATACCTTCAATCAAGGAATGCCCTATAGCAATCGCTGAGTGATAACAATTAACTGTCCTATAAGCTAATCCTTTATCAAACAAATTTGCTAATAAATTTAATCAGCTTCCAAGGGATCCAGATTCCTTGCCATGCACCAATGTAGCCACACTCTCCATGCACCCCTGTATCTTTTCTTTGTTCCTGGAGCCCAGGATTCATCAAGCAGCCCACCAGCTCTTTCCAAAAATCCTATGAATCTCCATACTATAAGGTTGAGCACACCCGAAAACACTAACGGATACTTTCCCTTCTCTACACTTTCAACATTCCCTTACTAGACCTTATCAAATAAGGACACCCTATGGCTAATCCCAGAGAAGATGGGCACCATGCTTGAGTCTTCCAAAATTGGAGTCACCAAAACAATCTGACATATCTGTCTCATGTGTTGCATAAAACCTGTTGAATCATGGAAAATGGGGGAAATGCTTACGCTGTCATCCCTGACCAACCCTGCATGAACGCATCTATTGCCATTGCACCCGGATTCAGTTTCCAACTGACGTAATTTGGTAACTATAAGGTCAGTCTGGATTCACAGAGATCCACATCTCGAGGACCCAAAAGATTCTGAATTTTTTGGAATAAACTGATTTCCATCTTCCGATCAATGAAATCCTTTAATACCAATCTTCCACCACATTGTACATCCCTGGAAAGTACTCTGCTCTCAAAACAATCTTGTGTTCCAGGCAAACATTCAAAATTTCTGTTCCTAAATCTGCCAGTTTCTTTGATCTGCACCTGCCTAGTTTGTTGCTGTACATCACCGCTGTCACATTGTCCATTTTTTATAAGACTGAAGCCCCTTTCAATTGGTTGAAACTGTGCAGTGCAAATAGACCTGCCCTACTATAGTCAATTGACATGTTCCTTCCTTTCCAAAAGGTTCCAAACACCAGCTGATCGCAACAAATTGCCCACTCCAGCCTGAAATACTGGCATCTGTTTCTAGAACAATTAAAAAAATTGCACACTCATTCAATGCTTCTATATTTTTCATCTACCACCTTAACTCTTACTCTGCTTCCATAGTCAGTGTCACACTGTCCCCATACCATAAACCTCCTGCAAACCAGTTCCCTTTCGTCTGGGTAAAGCCGTATAATGTAAAGGGCCTGGAAAAACTGCCTGAATTGAAGACAACATAAGTCCAATCATGCGCGCCAGTCCCCTCAGATTTATGTCCTATTTCTTCATAACTTTCCTTATTTCCTCTTTTATTTTCTTTATCCTCCTCAAAGGGCGTTGCAACTGGCTCTTTAATGTATCTATCACAAAACCCAAGAATTTCAATGACTGACTTGGCATAAACACAGACTTCTCTACATTGAATATAAAACCCAGTGATTCTAAAAAAAATCCCTCACCATCTTCATATGCTCTATCTACTTCTTCTTGTTCTAACTCATTATCAAAATATTGTTTAGATATATAATCAACCTCACACTTTGTTCTCCCAAATAACCTACCACCGGTCTCATTATCTTTGTAAAACACCAAGGAGCCAATGATCGACTGAATGGTATACAAACGAACTGGTACAGCTGACCTTTCCATCTGAATTGCAACAGTTTCTGACCTTCTGGATCAATTGGTATTGTAAAATATGTGTCAATGAGATCTAGTTTGATCAACCAGTCTCCTTCTAACAGAATGTCCCTCAGTAAATGGATACCTTCCATCTTGAAATGATTGTAAGTTACAAATTGGTTCAATGGTCTTACATTTATCACAGGTCCTCACACTTTGGCCCTCATTTCAACCTCCGCGGTCTCTGGAGGCAGTCTTCCACCAACCATATTATGACTGTTGGCAACCCTCTGCAATTTTTTGGAAGGAGAGCCGCCGGCAGCTATACTGGCGGTCAGCGGTGAAGTGGAGGCTGCTCCACCGTCACCACTACGTCATCAAAACACCGCCCACCGTAATACGACTCAGTATTCGGTGTGGCAGGGTGCTGGTGGCAGAGCAGCCCCATGGATCCTGTTCCCACCCGGAGGATCAACGGAACAGGTAAGGTCTGTTAGGGGAAGGGGTGGGGGTGGTGTTGTGTGTTGTGGATGTGCTTGGGGGTGTGCGTGTGTAGAGGGGTTGTGTGAGTGTGTGTATGCATGCGGGGGTGTAATGTGTGTGGTGGAAATGTAACTTGTATGTATGTGTGCATGTGCGCGTGTATGGTGTGAGTGGTGTGAGCGTGCATATAGGGGAGTGTGGGGGTATGTGTGGGGGTTTCATGGGGGTGGGGAGGGGTTCCTACTATCTTTTGGGTGGTTGTAGGGGGGTCGTGGGTGTTGGGGGAGGACTCAGGGGAGGGGGGACCCCAATCAGTGCCAGGGAATGAACTCCCTGGCACTGATGGTGCATACCGCCATGAATTTTGTGGCGGTTGAAAACTGCATGAAATTCATGGTGGTATGTGGGGTCCTGATACAGCCGGCGGACTAGTGATGGCCGCCGGGCTGGAGACCGCTGATTCCAGCCTGGCGGTCGTTATCGCCATGGCGGACGATGCGGGACATTGGCGGTTTGGCATATGCCAAACCGCCTATGTCATAATGGGGCGGTAATGACCACCGGCCTGTTTCCGGTCTTACCGCCCAATTTGCACCATCCGCCAGGGTTGTAATGAGGGCCTTTGTCTTTCTTTTCCACTAAAAAATAGTGGATTGACATATTCTTTTTTGTTCTTCTCTATTCTCATTATTGCATTTTCCCAACATCTGTACTACCTCTTTTGTTACAATCTCCTCTAACTCTTTTTGAAAGTTCAACTCTCTTGGTTCTTTCTCCTGATACAGACCCAAATTTGAATCGATCATTTAACAGTTTAGTGTGGAAATAATGCATGGTTCTTCTGTTATTCTTTCCCACTGTTCGGTGCTCCACTCGTCTTCCACTCTGGGGATAAAAACCAGATGATTGTCTGTTAAAGCCACTTCCTTGGTAACAAGAGATCTGGGATCCTGAGTAGTGTGACTTATAAAATCTTCATCTAGAAGGTTGCCCTCTCCTCCCAGCCCGACCATAAAAACTGTTATTTTGAAACACTTTTCTTTTTGTATACTGTGCCTTGTCCAGACTAGAAAAAGTTTAAGCATACTTCTCAATATGTTTTACCATGCCGCCCCAAATAAGAGGCCCTTTGCCTCATCAGTGAATTCTTTCACACTAAAATCTGCCAATTTTGGACCTATTCTCATTAGTATAGTGTTTTGCCTTTTGGCCAACAATGCGGAATTTGCATTCCCTATATAACAAATAACCTTTTGGCACTAACCACGCAAAAGATGTGCATTAACATCTGATCCTCTGATAAGCCTCCTCCACTTGATTAAAATTTCTTGACACTGGGCCAACGAATATAAAGAACTTTGTCCTGACAAGATTTAAGGGACTTTTCAGATCCTTTTCTCGGATCCTTACTCAATTCAAATAAATAAGTGATCAACTCAAGTTCAATGTTAGTAGTCATGGTGACCTTTTTCTCAATAGAAGGTTGTGACCATTCCTCTCTTAAAACGTCCTTCTACTCCTGCTCCAAGGGCATTCTTAACCACATCTTAATATAATCTGCTACATAGTCCAAAGGCCACCATTCTTTACTTCTAGGATGCTTATTCTCATTTGGATCAAAATGATTTTCACCTAAAAGATCCCATACCATATTCCTTCTTTTCTCTTTCCCTCTAAAATTGTCATCAACCTGATTGTCTAGATCACCTTTATAGTCTAAACCTGATGCCTTCCTTGTTCTCCTTCTCTTATGTAAAGTTTCTTCAGTATTCATTATTTGTATTTTTCCTACAGAAAAGAAAATTTTATATGCTAAATTGTCACCAATATTGCTTCAGGTAAAGTCTGTCAGCCGCGGTTGTTACCTAGCAACACAGCTGATCAGATTGCAACCTTTCCGCATTTCGATGTAAGAGGGAAAAATACCCTATTTCTCTCAAAAAGAAGTGTGCTTGCTTCTGTGCCTCCTACTATGGCTCATGTGATGTGCTGGGTCACACCTAAGATGGCAGTGCATTATTTTGGTTAGTGCATTACCACAATCCCCATGCGGCCGCCTGAACACAAACACAGTTTCACACGAGGAATCATGAGCAATGGTCAGGTAGGCCTGTATCTTAAAACTGTGTCGCAACAGTTTCAGCGACTAATCAAGTCTTAAAAACACAATCCATACTGAACTGTGTTGCCAAGGAACAGGACGCTACTCCCGGCACGCCCACCTCGCTGAAACCTGTTATTAACACGTGCCCCTCGCGGGATGCGGGATACTGAACTGTGTTGCCGGGGAACAGGACGCTACTCCCGGCCCGCCTACCTCGCTGAAACCTGTTATTAACGCGCGCCCCTTGCGGGACGCGGGATACTGAACTGTGTTGCTGGGGAGCAGGACGCTACTCCCGGCCCGCCCACCTTGCTGAAACCTGTTATTAACGCGCACCACTCGCGGGACGCCGGCGCACGCCCGGGCGAAGACCGGCCCGTCTATGCCCGTCTACGACCGACTGAGGCTAGTCTGGGCCCCGTCTCCTTACTTCTGCTCTCGGTGACTGAGTAAATGTCCCAATTATTTATACTATTTGGGCAGCTACTTTATTCTAGCTCCTATGGGGAAAAGGAAGGCTGTCGATCTGCCAGAATCCCGGCTTGAATGCAAAAAACAGAAAAAACGCTCCATGAAGCCAGCTAGCAAGCTTAAAGGCTGTGGCTTCAAACCATTTGAGGAGATAGACCATCTGTTTGAGGAGGTGGAGGCAAATCTAAATTGTACTGCGGGCACCAAGAAGGTCCCGTCACAACCCAGGAGGATCCAATAATTTTTTAGTTATAAGAAGAACAAGGGTACAGTTCCAGACCCCAATTCTCTAACTAATGGAGTAGGGGTTTCATCTAATGCTACCACCTCAACGCCTTCCCCACTCAGTGGAGTAAAGGACACAGTTAAGGATTGCACTTCTAATCAAAGCTTATTTCAAAGAGAAGAGGAAACAAGTTTGTTCACTGTTCCCATTCCGTTAAGTCCTGTGATTAATGTGATCCCAAACATCCCTTGTAAAAACCAGTTCCAGCCATTAATTGAGGAGGTCGCTACACCTAGGACGCACGTCTCTTCGATAGAAGCTCTAGACCCTAGGATTGTCAGTCCTCCACCTATTCCAGCTACCTACTCCCTATTGGTCCAACCTTCCTCTGAACCTAATATGTCTCTCATCTTGCAGAGAGTAGATGAACTTAAGGGTATGGTGCAGCTATTGACCCAACTCGTTCAGGAAAGATTTGTAAACCCGTCTGGATGCAAATGTTGTTTAAGTGAGGAAAGGGGGAAAGGCGAATTAATAAAGACTGATTGGATTTCGCAATCAAAGATGGCGTATGGATCACAAGTCAATCCTCTTTCAAAGAAAAGGGTACTTAGAGCTGATATTGATGTGCATCTGACTCGTTCTGTAGACAAGTCCATACACGATCAGCAGGGTAACATACGTATCCCTACTGAGAGGGCCGCTATGATTAACTGCGTTGCCCCTATTGGTTGTCCCTTTTCTCCTCCAAACTTACAGGGATTTGGAAGGCGTAAAGAACCTGATAACCTCAAACGTGTAGGGGGTGTCCCCTTTCGAACCCAAGAGGGCCACTTGTATCCACCTTTGAACCCACTTGTCCTCTTTCTCCCCAGGGAGCCCCTATTGGCTCCAGTATGCTGGCAAAAAATCAAAATTATAAGCACGGGCCCAATACTCTCTTCATGATCAATGTCCCCAGGTTGCCGCAAGGAGTCAAAGAGGACCATGAGTCCAGGATCAACAAAGCCATCTATTGGCTTCGGAACCAACAGGGCTGTTTATCAGTTATACATTCGGACATTTCAAATGCCAAACGGCTGAGCCCCCCGGAGTTCAACCATGATATTATTTCTATTGAGTTCTATGATGAGTCCTTGATTGATCATCTTATTGCTTTTGATATCCGTACTCGCCTATTCTCGGTCAAAGAAAAAAGGGGAGGTATCAATTTAGAGTTTGGGAAAGTTGATGCATTACAGGTTACAGCAAATGTACAAATGACCAATAACACTACAAGTAATTCATGCGGATACGTTGATACCATCTTGCCCAAGCCTGTATGACTGCCTATATTCCAAGAAGCTCTTAGTGGGGGCAAAATAGAGGAGCCGCCTTCGAGCTCTATCATTGAGTTAACTCTGAGGATGCCCCACAGTTAAATAGAGTTATACCTGTTGCTACCGGTGGTCTATCAATACTGTCATGGAACTTAGCTGGTATTGGGAGGAAACTGGATGACAAGGACTGGTGTTAATATGTAAATACCCAAGACATATGCCTTTTCCAAGAAACCTGGGCCGAGGACAGGATTACTATCAATGGGTTTCTCTCCTTTAATGTCCCCGCCCAACCATCAGAAAAAGGGTCAGGTCGTGCAAAAGGGGGGTTGTTCATTCTTTTGAACAAAAGACTACAATGTGACTACAAGATCTTACAATTTGATTGTGTCGATTTGATGGGGTTGCAAATATCATTCCACCAGAATTTTATTATAACCCTTATTAATGTTTATGGTCGATCAGTTTCACGTGGAGTAGAATCTCAGACCCTAATCCAGCCCCTCGAGTTCTCAGATACTATTCAATCCACATCTTATTTGATTATAGCTGGGGACGTAAACTGTACCTTCGAACCATCGATGCTACTAAGTGGCCTAACCATGGAGGAGGATCAAATATGGGGGATTGTGCAATTGAATTCTGATCGCTACTGTCTTTGTACTCGCGTAGCAGCCCAGTTGGCCTCACTTTGATTGAAGCATGGTCTCAGGGCCTGTAATGGCCGCATGCCCTCTGACCTGGATATTGCACCTACCTTCAAACGAGGCATATGTACAAGTGTAATCGATTACTTTTTAGTCGATGTAAGACTGTGGCCACAGCTCAGAGATATGAAGGTAGATCTTAGAAGTGAGAGTGACCATTACCCGCTGTTATTGTCTATTTCTGGGGATGTATTTTGTTGATCCGCCAATAACCTAGTTACTATGGTCCCTACTCCCATTGTGAAGAATTCATCCATGAAGGTCAGATGGCCAAAGGTGGTGTCAAATCCTTATCTGTTGCATGTAATTTATTGATCCTTTTTAGACAATTTGGCACCCTACCAAGAACACAACCCTAAAGATATCCCTATTCTCCGCATTCACGAAAACATGATTGTCAAACTTCAAGATATTTTCTATAGAAAGAGTGGGGGAAGTCTACAAGGAAGGACCTCGACCAATAACACTTGGTTTGAATCATGCTCTAGGGCCAAGTCAGGGGTAAAAAACGCTATTATGAAAGGGTCCGCAGGGGACATTCAGCTAGCCAGACGTATATACAAGGAGTCCATTTCACGAGCTAAAAAAACTTGTGAGGACTCAATCTGGCAGGAGTTGTTAGATGCAACCGAATCTAACAACAATAGCTTATTCTGGGAACTCTTAGCTTAAAGAGAGAAAGGGGGTAGAACTAGCATAATGAATCACATCCAACCAGAAAGTTGGGTGGATCACTTTTCTTCCCTCTATGACAAAATCGATACCCCTGAGGCTCCCACTAACCATGGCTTGAGAGAAGACCCTGGCTCTCTGCAAGATACGGTACCCCCATCTGTTTTACTGGAAGGGGGTCTCCTAGATACTGAGGTCCCTATTAGTTTCTCCATAGAAGAAACTTCTGAGACAATTTGTTTGCTAAAATCTGTCAAAGTGCCAGGACCCGATAAGATTCCAGGGGATCTCTATAGATCAGAACCCTCTATATGGGTCTGGTACATCAATGCGCTTTCCAATAAAATTTCTGAAGGGGGGCAGATCCCTACAACCTGGAAGGGTGCTGAGATCATACCTATCTACAAAAGGGGTAACGCAAATCTACCAGTAAATTATAGGCCGATTAGTCTCATAGACAATCTGCAAAAGATTTTTGCCAAACAACTTCTTGGCAGATTAATGCAATGGGCCAAGGAACATAAGGTATTATCCCCCCTTCAGGCAGGATTTTGACCTAGAATTAGCACGGTGGACCAGGTCTTCAGGCTGGCTGTGTTGTATTGGAAACATACTGTCCTTGCTAATCAGCCATTATATGTTGCATTTGTTGATTTGAAATCCGCCTTCGACCTGGTTCCCAGGGAGAAGTTGTGGGTAGTCTTATACAAAATAGGGGTCCCTAGCAATCTAGTCTCCTTACTAAAGCGCCTGCATGAAGAAACTTATGCACAAGTTCGCTGGGGCAACCTAGGCGAACTGACCGATAAAATCCCCATAAATAGGGGTGTTCGCCAGGGATGCGTGTTGGCACCGCTCTTGTTCTCCTTTTTCATTAACGAGGTGGTACAGGTTATGATGGCATGCCAGAGCGATGCCCCTACTTTAGGGGCCCAAAAAACCCCTATACTTCTCTTTGCTGACAATTCGCTTCTAATTTAAAAGACGCCCATGGGCTTGCAAATCCTTATTGACAGATTTAGTGCATTCTGTCGGGAGTATGGATTAGAGCTAAATCCCAAGAAAACGAGGCTAATGGTCTTGCATTCTGGGAAGCGGGAGAAGTGTACCATCAATCTAGATGGTGATCCCCTGGCTAAGGTAAGTTCCATAGATTACCTAGGAGTGAGGATAACCGACAATTTACATTGGGAAGAACAGATTAATAAAAGCACTGGCCTACTTCAGTATAATGCAGCATCCATCTTGCGTTTCTACAGGAGTACCACTACAAAAACGGTCTCCCAAGCTATTAAGATCTATGTAGCAAAGGCTCAGGGAGCTGCTGTGTATGGTGTGGAAGTATGGGGCTTTTCTGACACCAACAGGCTAACCATTGGGGAGAATAGCTTTGCAAGGGCCCTTTGTTCTTGTCCCCCTAGCACCCCACTGATTCCCTTGTTTTTAGATCTGGGCATAAAACGGATAGCCGACTTGATAAATTTAAGACCTCTGTTGTACTGGGTAAGGCTATGGACCGTCCCTGAATTAGACATTTACAAGGACTCACTCTTAGATCTGTTAACATGTACCAATTCAGCTTCTATTCCGTGGGTCAAGCACGTATCCATCTGGCTCAAGATATTGGGGTTGGGAGATTATTGGGAGAAACCTCACAAACTTGAGACAGTCCATCTTAAAGTACTGAAGCGTGTCTATTGGTCTTATTTGAGGAACAATGTTATTAATCACAAATCATGCGGTCGCTTAACCAACTTATTTACTGACATCAAATGGTACACAAGGTTCTAACCTTATCTAGACATTATACCAGATATCCTAGGCTAAAGCCTATGGTGGTCATTACAACCCTGGCGGACGGTGTTAAAGCTGCGGAAATACCGCAAACAGGCCGGTGGACAAAAAAAGGGAATTATGACCCTGGCGGAAACCGCCAAAAAAGACAGCCACTTTAACACACCGCCCGCCACGGCGGTACAGACAAGCAGCGCGGCAGTTACCGCCAACAGACAGGCGGGAGACAATGTACCGCCCACAGTATTACAACCCACCAATCCGCCACCTTTTCCGGGGCGGATTCACTGTGGATAAAAACACGGCGGAAACAGCTTTTGCTATGGGAAAACGCTCACCTGAACACATCCCACTAGGAAGGAGGCCACCATGGAGCCGGAATTACAAATACTCCCTGCCCTTGTCTTTCTGCTCCTCTACGACCAACAGCTACGTAGGCGCTGAAGACACCGATGAGTACTGCACCTACGACACGGGGAGGGGGGAGGCAAAAGTTAGGGGGACACCCACCAAACACCCCCACCCTCGCATATTACAACATATACACCAATGCATTCACAAAAAATCACAGTAACAACCCACAATCCCCCCGGAAGAATGAATAGACAATGCGAAATTCGGTCAAACATTATAATGTGCCAATATACATGTCATACAAAAATATACAGATATATATTTCAAAATCACTCATAATTATATATACAATACGAGAAGTAGTGCAGATATGTACACAACAATGTCTGTGCACCAACAGTCCATAAATTCATGGGCGAGGCCCACAAACGATACCTGACCACTATCGGAGAGAACACTGCCGGGGCATCAGATCGAAATACTACAGGCACCTCAGGGGGAAGGGAAGGGGGGGCACCTCAGCCAGATGAATGCGAAGCCAGATCCACGACGGGGCTCCATGCCCATTGATGTATCCTGGGGAGTGCAAAGCCACAGTCTCACAAGTCTCTACAGTGGGTGGGTTGCCCACTGTGCCATCCTGGGGAGTGCAAAGCCACAGTCTCACAAGTCTCTACAGTGGGTGGTTTGCCCACTGTGCCATCCTGGGGAGTGCAAAGCCACAGCCTCACAAGTCTCTACAGTGGGTGGGTTGCCCACTGTACCATCCTGGGGAGTGCAAAGCCACAGTCTCACAAGTCTCTACAGTGGGTGGTTTGCCCACTGTGCCATCCTGGGGAGTGCAAAGCAACAGTCTCTCAAGTAGATGCAGTTCTCTACTGGTACTGGGTGGGACTGGTGCCCAGACTGGATGAGTCTCCCCGTGAAAGTTCATGTCCTGTCACTGTCCCAGCTGCACATGGGATAAGGATGCCTGATGTGGCGGCCTTTTCATTCCTACACGGTGCTTGCCCTGTTCAGCGGTCTTCACTATGGCGGTCTTTGCCCTGTTCAGCAGTGCTTTGCCATGGCGGTCTTTACCCTGTTCAGCGGTGCTTTGCCATGGCGGTCTTTGCCCTGTTCAGCGGTGCTTTGCCATGACGGTTCAGGACTGTTCAGCGGTCTTCACCATGGCGGTCTTTGCCCTGTTCAGCAGTGCTTTGCCATGGCGGTTCAGGACTGTTCAGCGGTCTTCACCATGGCGGGCTTTGCCCTGTTCAGCGGTGCTTTGCCATGGCGGTCTTTGCCCTGTTCAGCGGTGCTTTGCCATGGCGGTTCTGATACGGACATTGGCGTGTGGCATGACGATCTCTACACTGGGCATTGGTGTGTGGCATGACGATCTCTACACTGGGCATTGGTGTGTGGCATGACGTTCTCTACACTGGGCATTGGTGTGTGGCATGACGTTCCATCATTGCCCAGCGGGGCTGTGGCAGCTGGGGCCCTCCTGGGCTGTGACTCTGGCGGTGGTCTCTGGACCAGTGACGATCCTTGTGCCCTCCTGGGCTGTGACTTTGGCGGTGGTCTCTGGACCAGTGACGATACTTGTGCCCTCCTGGGCTGTGACTCTGGCGGTGGTCTCTGGTCCAGTGACGATACTTGTGCCCTCCTGGGCTGTGAATCCGGCGGTGGTCTCTGGACCAGTGACGATACTTGGGCCCTCCTGGGCTGTGACTCCGGCGGTGGTCTCTGGACCAGTGACGATACTTGGGCCCTCCTGGGCTGTGACTCCGGCGGTGGTCTCCTGACCAGTGACGACGGTGCTGGCGGTTGTGTCTGGACCGCATGAAATGATGGCGCACTTCTCCGCCGTGACACTCACAAGAGGCTGGGAAGACTTCCTCTGGACCTTCCCCACCTTTGTTGGAGTCACAGCTGACTCACCAATTCCCTTCGAACCCATGTCAGTTGTCGTCCGACCAGGAGTCTTAACACGGTCCCGTCGTCCACTCTCCAATTTTAGAGCCTTTACAGGGGGTGGGCTGCCAGTGCCTTGGCTCCGGGTCCTACTGCCTGCCCTAGTGGCCGGTGCACTCCACAAGCCTTGAACACGCACCACTGGTATTGGAGGCTTTTTGGCTGAGGCGCTACAACGGGACTGATGAATTGGAGGGTGGGGGCCAAAAAGGTCAATTTTACAGAGGGACAGTTTCTGACGAACACTGGGATGGGTAGCTGGAGGGGGTCTGGGAGTGGAGGAAGAGGAGGTGGTTGTCGGAGGTGTCACTTTAGCTGTTTTGGGTGCAGGTGCAGGTACTGGAGGCTGTCGTGAGGTGGATGGATGTTGGGTGAGTGATTGCCGGCGTTTGTGTACTTTGGGAGGGGGCGTCACAGACACACTGGGAGAGGACACAGGGGACGTGTAAATGGCAGTGGAGGTGGTGAGTGCAGGTGAGTGGCATGGGGTGCTGGGTCTCCTTGTGCGACTCATGGTGCCTGTAGATGTGGTGCATGCAGGTGTGTGTAGACGAGACTGGGAGGGAGGAGGGAGAAGAGGAGGAGGGGGGACACAGTGGAGACAGTGGATGTTGCTGTGTCTGTATGGGTGTGATGCTTGTGTGAGTGCCTGTGGGATGTGTGGTGCCTATGTTTGCTTGAGATACTTTTGGGTGTTGACTTGTGTGCATGCTGGTCTGTAGGTGTGCTTGGGATGGGCTGGGGTACAGGGGATTGGGTCTGGGTGGAGGAAGTTGGAGGGGGAGGCTAGACACAGGTACAATGGCTGCCATCAGTGCTGAGGCCAGAGATTGCAGGGTTCGCTGAAGGGCAGCCTGACCAGAATGAATGCCCTCCAGGAATGCATTACCGTGTTGCAACTCTCGTTCTACACCCTGGATGGCATTCACAATGGTAGACTGCCCAACAGTGAGTGACCTGAGGAGGTCAATGGCCTCGTCACTGAGGGCAGCAGGGGTGATTGGGGCAGGGCCTGAGGTGCCTGGGGCGAAGGTGATGCCCACCCTCATGGGTGAGCGGGCACGGGGCGAACGCTGAGGGGCAGCTGGGAGGGCGGTGCTGGTAGGGGAGGTGGTGGCTGTACCTGTTGAAGTGGGGGGCACAGATGGTGCCGCCACCACAGGAGAGCTCCCATCGGCAGACGAGTCCGTGTCGCTGGTTGGTGATCCGGTGGCCGGCGTGAAGCTCCCCTCGCCCTCCGTCTCACTGGTGCATTCAGAGTCCGTGGTGTGGCCCTCCATGGCCATGTGGGAAGCAGCTCCCTCGTGCTCCGGTGCCACTGTACCTCCGCCTGTTGATGCTGATGTACAAAAGGACAGGGAGAGCAGGAAAAGGGGGGAGACAGAAGAAAGAGTTTTAGTGCATGGCATTCCGCTACCGTTGGTGGACAAGACAGACGCAGCAGCCCCCTGCATAACGCCGTGCTCCTGCACTCTGCACATGCAATTTCTGGGTTATGACCTACATGGCAATGGTGGACATCTGCACACATGGATGCCACAGGGGCAACGATACCTCGACTTGGCACTCTGCTGAGGTGGGGTTGAGTGCCACATGGCCTACATTACGGAGGGGCCTTGCCTACCTAACTCGCCCTGGCCTAGGGACACCCACAGCCCACCTCCCCCACCCAGACACCTCCACTGCACGCAAAGTCCGCAGAATGAGGTTGTACTCACCCCCTTGTGTCTGCTGTGATGTCCTCAAGCGCCCATCCAACTCAGGGTAGGCCACCGCCAGGATCCGGAACATCAGGGGGGTCATGGTGCGACGGGCACCCCTCCCACGTTGGGTGGCCATCCCCAGCTGAGCCTCCGCCGTCTTCTTCCTGCAGCGGCGAATGTCCTCCCATCTCTTCCGGCAGTGGGTGCCCCGTCTCTGGTGGGCTCCCAGGGTCCGGACCTCCTTGGCGATGGCACGCCAAATGTCCCTCTTCTGGTGGGCGCTGACCTACAAGACATGCACAAGGGAAGAGGAACAGTCATTACCAACTGCACCGTCAATGTGAGTGGCCCCCTCCCTTCTCTGGCCATGTGGCCCATTCATTCCCATGCATTAATGTTCTATGAGCTCTGCCCCCTTCCCTCTTCCACCCAGCCCTCTCCACCCAGGCCTAGCCCATACAACGTGCTCCCTGTGTACTAACCTGTTGGTCTGGAGGACCGTAGAGAAGCGTGTACTGGGGGAGGACCCCATCCACAAGTTTCTCCAACTCCTGTGCAGTGAAGGCAGGGGCCCTTTCCCCAGACGCAGCAGCCATCGTCGCTTCCAGACCGAGGTCACAGCAGCACTAGCAGTGTAGGTCCTCTCCTGTCGAAGGTCAGGTATCTAGTGATTGAACAGATAGAAAATGGCGGTGACGTCCGCGGCCGTGCGCATCATCACCGCCGGCGCACCTGTTCATTGGCTCCTGGGACCCATAGGGTCAAATGTTAACCAATGCAGCATTGCGCCGCGGTCTACGACCGCCTACCGCGACGGTGTGCAACACCAGCGCAGTTACCCCACAATCCCATTGTCCCAGTTTAGAGGTCAGGCAGCCGCCATTTTAGGGGCCCACATGGCTTCATTTACTACTGCGTCACACATAGCTAGGCCTACACTCAACACACATACAGGAAGGGTTTTGTGTCTGGTTTAGTCTTGTGTGTAACTGTGGGTACATACCTGGAGGAATAGTGACTGGTTCTTCGCTGTTGTCCTTCGTAGGCACCGTCAGCTGGGACATATGAGAAGATGGCGGAATCCTCCGGTGTACCGACCGCTGGTGGACCTGTTGACAATGGAAGAAAGACATGTCATCGTCACCTACCGGTTTGACTGTGCTACTATCCAGGAACTATGTACCCAGTTGGAGCCAGACCTGATGTCACCAATCTGCCATCCCACTGGAATCCCCCCTGACGTGCAGGTGCTGTCAGTGCTCCATTTCCTTGCAAATGGGTAATTTCAGACTACTGTGGCCATGGCATCAGGGATGTCCCAGCCTATGTTTTCGAACGTCTTGTCCAGAGTGTTGTCTGCCCTGCTGAAACACGTAAGGAGATACATCATTTTACCTCAGGTGGAGGATTTGCCTACAGTGAAAGGTGACTTTTATGCCCTTGGACATATCCCCAAGATCATAGGTGCCATTGATGGGACCCATGTAGCTCTGGTCCCCCCCCCACAGGAGTGAACAGGTGTACAGGAACAGGAAGAGTTATCATTCGATGAATGTCCAGATGGTCTGTTTGGCAGACCAGTACATCTTGCAGGTAAATGCTATGTTTCCTGGCTCTGTGCATGACGCCTACATCCTGCGGAATAGCAGCATCCCTGATATGATGGGTCAACTCCAGAGGCACCGTGTATGGCTATTAGGGGACTCTGGTTACCCCAACCTTTCCTGGCTATTGACCCCAGTGAGGAATCCCAGGACCAGGGCCGAGGAACGCTACAATGAGGCCCATGGGTGGACTAGGAGGGTGATCAAACGCACCTTCGGCCTCCTGAAGGCCAGGTTCAGGTGCCTCCATATGACAGGTGGATCCCTATTCTACTCACTGAAGAAGGTGTGCAACATCATCATCGCCTGCTCCATGCTCCATAATTTGGCTTTGTGACACCAGGTGCCTTTTCTGCATGAGGATGATCCAGATGACGGTGTTGTAGCAGCTGTGGAGCCTGTGGAGCCTGTGGACAGTGATGAGGATGAAGCTGAGGAAGAAGAAAACGACAACAGGGAGTCAGTCATACAGCAATATTTCCAGTGACACACAGGTGAGAACATTTTCTGGTTTAACATTAAATTAACTTTCACACATCTACCTCTAGCCTGTTCCTCCATTTCAATCACTATTTGTTAACTGAGTTGTACCCTTCCATTTCAGTTTCACAGGTGTGGTAACCTACGTGTCAACTGTTTGCATCCTTTATGGGCTTGTGTGTGTGACATAGGTATGTTAGCCTCACAATGGTACAGCCATTATGACACTGTCATTGATAATACAAAGTACCAAATCATAGACTGACTCCAGATTGTTTTGTGTTTCAAGGGTGTTTATTTAAGTGTTCAGAAAATGAAGGGGGGTTGTAAAATGGTGATGGGGGATGGTGGAGGAATGTCCATGGCAGAGTCCAGTCTATTAGTCTCACAGGTGCACTGCCCATCTGGGCATAGGAAGTGGAGCTGGGGCGGTTCGAATATGGACAGGGTAACAAAGTGGGACAGTGGGAGGACAATCAGGGTGGTCTTATTTCCTGGCGGGGGTCTTGCCATCTTGCTCTGTCCTGTTCCTTGATCTCAGGGACCGCTTGCGTGGTGGTTGTCCGTCTGCAGGGGATGGGGTGCTGGTGTGGTGGTCCTGTGGCGGGGCGTCCTGTGCACTAGCGCCGGCGGAGGTGGTGGGCAGTTCATCGTCGTGGCTAGTGTCAAGGGCCCCTTGGAGTGCCACGGTGTCCCTCAAGGTCTGCTGTATGTCCTTCAGCACCCCTACGATGGTGCCCAGGGCGGAGCCGATGGTCCTGAGCTCCTCCCTGAACCCCAAATACTGCTCCTCCTGCAGACGCAGGGTCTCCTGCAACTTGTCCAGGACCGTCGCCATCGTCTCCTAGGAGTGGTGGTATGCTCCCATGATGGAGGAGAGGGCCTCGTGGAGAGTTGGTTCCCTTGGCCTGTCGCACAGCAGCCCCCCCAGTTCCCCTATGTTCCTGTGCCTCTGTCCCCTGGACCGTGTACCCACTACCACTGCCGGTCCATGTTGTTGTTGGGGTGGTGGGTTACCCTGGGTGCCCTGTAGTGGTGGGCACACCGCTGATTGACCTGTCCTGGGTAGGGAGGTATGGGCCCGCTGGGTGGGTGCTGTGCTGGTGTTACCAGGGGGTGGAAGGTCGGTGTTGGGCTGTGCCTGTGCAAGGGGAACCGACTGTCCTGAGGCCCACGATGGTCCGGGCTGGTCATCAAGATCCAGTAGGGCAGAGCTGCTCTCGTCACTGCGGGCCTCTTCTGTGGGTGGAGTGGTGTTGTCTGGACCCTCTGGTGTGGTAACGGTCCTTCGGGTTCCTGCAGGGGCATAAGAGCATGATTATTGCATGTGTGTGTGTAATGGTGTGCAATGGGTGGGTGTGCGTGAACCCCAGTGCAAGCATTCCTGTGTGGGGGCTTGTGTGATGATGGTTGGGGGGGTGTTCTGGGTATGTGCAGTGAGCATGCTTTAGTGAGGGGTGACCATGCTTAGTTGTGTCATGCAGGGATTGGTGTTGGGATGGGTGGTTTGTGTTATGGGTACATTAGTGAGGAATTGGAGTGATAGTGGAGGGTGTGAGGGTGGGGGTGTGTGATAGCATGCAGTTAGGATGGGGGATATGATAGTTAAGATTTGACTTACCAGTGTCCCATCCTCCACCGACTCCTCCGAGGCCGTCGGGATGCAAGATGGTCAAGACTTGCTCCTCCCATGTTGTTAGTTGTGGGGGAGGAGGTGGGGGTCCGCCGCCAGTCCGCTGCACCACGATGTTGTGCCTGGAGACCGTGGAATGCACCTTCCCCTGTAGGTCGTTCCACCTGTTCCTGATGTCCTCCCTATTTCTTGGGTGCTGTCCCACGGCGTTCACCCTGTGCACTATTCTGCACCATAACTCCATCTTCCTGGCTATTGATGTGTGCTGTACCTGTGATCCGAATAGCTGTGGCTCTACCCGGACGATTTCCTCCACCATGACCCTGAGCTCCTCCTCGGAGAAGCGGGGGTGTCTTTGGCGTGCCATGGGGTGGTGTGGGTGATGTGTGGGGTGGTGTATGTGGTGATGAGTGTGGTGAGTGGTGTTTTGTGCGTGGATGTTGTGTGGGTAATGGTGTTGTGTGCCTCTGTGTGATGGGGTTGTCAATTGCTGTGCTGTCTCTCTGGCCTTCTTTCAGAATTTCTGGTCTTAGGGGTTTGTGGGTGATGTGGGTGTGTATTTTATATTGTGTTGGGTGTGTGGGAGTGGTGTTTGTATGTGTATCAGGTGTGTGTATTTGGAATTGTCCAATGTGGCGGTGTTTTGTAGATGTGTGTGTATTTTGAGCGCGGTGGTGTGTACCACCAATGGAATACTGCGGTTGAAAGACTGCCGCGTGGATTCGTGGGTCGTAATAGCATGGGCGTGTTTCTGTTGGCGTGGAGGATTTGTTTCCGCATGTTTATCACTGACCTTTGGTGTGGCGGTGTTGTGTGGGTGTCTGAATTTTGGCGGATTCCGAGATGTGGGTCATAATAGCTGTGGCGGTCTACCACGGCCGCGGCGGTGTATTGGCGGTCTTCTGCACGGCGGTAAGCGACTTTTACCGCCAATGTTGTAATGACCCCCTATATGCTAGATTTCGCTTTGGGACTTTACCACTGAAGACCTTGGTGCGCAGATGGGATTCAAATGTAACTAATGATACTTGTCCTGTGTGTGGTAACACTTCCGAATCAGTGGTGCGCTTTATGTTTTTTTGCCCTGCATACATAATTCCTAGGTCCAAGTGGATCCGTGATCTATGTTGGGAAATGGGAATAGGGGAATGTGCACTAGCACTGAGGATTTTAAAAAGTGATTCTACTAAAATGTTAATATATTCTGTTAGTAAATATTTATTGTCAGCATGGCGCACATGGATCTTTTATATTAGTAAAAGATCTGATGGACGAATTCTCCCTTTTTAGTCAGGTCAGTGGAGGCAATCTTTTTACTTAGTATTATGATTTTAGGATAGATTTGTATTTTATTCTTTTAGGTGGCGTCACAACGTGGTATTATGATTTTGGGATGAAATTGTATTTTATATTTTATATTATATTTTATGATGATATTGATTATGTATTGCTTTGATGATCATTGATCGAATAAAGCTTCTGTTGACACACACACAATCCAAACAAATAAAGTCATCAATCCTAGTAGTTACCTCAATTATAAAGAAATGATACACTTCCTTGAATGATTAAATGTCACTTAGATTGTTTAGCAAAAAGCACATATAAAAAATAAAATCTCCCCCAAATTAATTATTTGGGTTTTCTATATGCATACAATGCACACTATGTATACATTTAAAAACAACCCAGTCAAAATACTCATCAAATACAGTTAGCTCAAAGTATACTTATCTGTTCAGAAGCAGTAAACAAAAGAGGGAGAATCTAGAATCCAGGGACATTTTTATGGACGAGTGTTCTATTTTACCTTATGATGTAGTTGAGTTCTATTGTTGGATCTTTTATTGGTTGCTGCTCGGGGGGAGTGAAATAAAGATTGTATGCCTAATGCTAGCCTCCTGTCTTGCCATAAAATCTAAACCACAAATTGCATCTGACAAGCCTGCATACTCACCTTCCTTCTATGTTCTATTTATATTGTAGCCACCCAAGGACTTTGATGTTCTGACATTAGTTGGCATGCAGAGATTGGTGGATGCTTTGGTAAAATATTGCCTTGAAAACTACCTGATAATCGGTGTGTCAAATACCAGAGCTATGTCCTTTGCAAGGAAACGGGACAAAATACATACGCAGAAATTATGGTTATATGGACATGGGGCAGAGTTTGTAACAGAATATAAGTATTTGGCAGTGACTTTAAGTCGGAATTGCAGCTTTAAAAACTATCTCAGTATGCTGAAATAGTGAAGCAAAGCAGTGGTGGGTGAAATAGCCAGACTGGATGTGGATCCAGGCCATAACTGTGGAGCTGCTGTGGGCGACTTATAAATAGAATACTACAAATCTTCTGTTAATGGCACTGGGAATTTGGTAGAGAAGGAAATCCAACATTGTAGACTTTGGCCCTCATTACAACTTTGACGGGCGGCGGAGGCCGCCCGCCAAAGTTGCGCCGCAGGAATACCGCACCGCGGTCTGAAGACCGCGGCCGGCATTCTGAGTTTCCCGCTGGGCAGGCGGGCGGCCGCCTTAAGGCCGCCCGCCAGCCCAGCGGGAAACAACCTTCCCACGAGGACGCCGGCTCGGAATCGAGCCGGCGGAGTGGGAAGGTGCGACGGGTGCTACTGCACCCGTCGCGTATTTCACTGTCTGCTATGCAGACAGTGAAATACAAGCGGGGCCCTCTTACGGGGGCCCCTGCAGTGCCCATGCCATTGGCATGGGCACTGCAGGGGCCCCCAGGGGCCCCGCGACACCCCCTACCGCCATCCTGTTCCTGGCGGGCGAACCGCCAGGAACAGGATGGCGGTAGGGGGTGTCAGAATCCCCAAGGCGGCGCAGCATGCTGCGCCGCCTTGGAGGATTCTGACGGGCAGCGGAAAACCGGCGGGAGACCGCCGGTTTTCCTGCACTGACCGCGGCCAAAGCGCCGCGGTCAGAATGCCCTAAGGGGCACCGCCAGGCTGTCGGCGGTGCTCCCGCCAACCGCGAGCCTGGCGGTCACAGACCGCCAGGCTCGTAATGAGGGCCTTTGTTTGGTAAATATTAGATTTAAATACTTCAAAGGACTTTTGAATTATTGAGAGAAGACTGCAGAAGCAGAATAGGAAACAGGTATATTCTTAAATCCTACCTTCAGTGTATGCCCTCACTGCCTTGGATGGCAAATCTGGACAAAATAATTTGTTTTGTGGACCTGTTGGGGGCCCTCAAGCAAGAGGTGTGTCAAGGAGCAGCTTGGAAGCAAATCATTAAACCTTTGATTAAGGAATCGGCTATTTAATTCAACTCTGCAGTCTGTGGTCGCCGTCCCATCTTTCCCACACTCTGGAGACTGCTGGAACAGGTACAATGTAGCAATATCTGAAAGATATGAAAGCTAGGCGTATTAGACATTGAGTGCTGAAGGTAGGAATGGGTCAGGTGCTGCAATTTGTTTGGAAGATGTTGAAAACTGGATTTTTTTTTTTTAGAAAACTAAAAAATGCCCATTTTGTACAAACACCCTATTCGTTTTTTTTTGCAGAGCTCTAAAACACGAAAAAAGAGCCCTTTTATTACCTGTTGCTAGGGCTTTCAATATTAGGACAATTGCGACTTTGTTACACATTGTCATAAAATGCGAACATATAACCCTTTATTCTAGATTAGGCCAATTTTTACAGAGGATTAACTTGAAATTAAGGTAACCGGCTGCAGAGATAGGTCATACATTTTGACTCTTATAAGCACTTTGTATCATTGTGGAATACTGCTAGAACACTAAAGCACTTTTGTTTTTGGACTTCTGCTAACAAGATCATGCATGCATTTTAAACAATGTTTTATTTGCTTGTTATAAGTCTAGAACAACTGAGGAATGTGATATTGTATTTTGCGTTTTAAATGAGGTCATCTTCCTTACTAACTAGTGGCAGATGGCTATAAAGATGGAGGTAGGACGCAGGCTAAGCCTCTGACATCTATGTTAAAAACCTCTTAGATGCTGTTTTTAGGTAACAAATGCACTTTTGTCCTTGGGGTAGTCCCACCATGATTTGTGGATGCACTTACAAAAACTGTTTCTTGATGCTAGATGCTAAGTTTTAAACATAGTTTAATAGTTTCTTGTATCTGGGTTTAGCTAATCGATGTGTTGTTGGGATATGCTAAGGGGTAATGTTTAATATAGAAATCGTAGCCCCAGTGAAATATATATTTATCTCGAAGAGCAGCAATCTTGAGTTGGATTGAGTAATTGACGTTTTACTACTGTCGTTCGTGTATTGAAAACTTGTTTTATTGGGAACCTACTGCAAATAGATTGGTGTGTTTTATGGGACTTATTATTTGTATGTTTAGTTTTTTTCCTACTTGTTTTAAAATGTATCTGTTTAAGAAATGTATAGACAGTATAACTGTAATATTAAAAGTTTGTTTTGCCATGTGGGGATAGCATTAAGCTTAATAAACTAAAGTGATATTATAATTTTCAGAGGACAGGGGATGGAGTTGAGACAGAAAGATAAGGCTGCCTAGATGCCACGTGGCAGGAGCACTATGCCAATTTCAAAGGCTATTCATCTGACACCCCCAGCCATAAGCACACTGTACTAGAGGCAGGATTGAAAAAAAATTCCAGCTCTCAGGTCTGCTGATACCTAGGTAGACTTGCACAGAGCCTTCCACTATTTTATGTAGCTGCAATCAAATGGAATCTAAATGGATTTCCCTATGCATTCTGTCAAATATGCTCACTACCCTCACATTCACCCACAAAATATAGAAATATACACATACCTCTTCCATGCATGTCTCACACATATGTAGGTAAAACCTTTCACATGGGACAGTGAGTAAGCGTCTTTCTCCATGAAGAGAACAAGGGAAAAAAATGTCTCTTTAGTACTGATCAATTTGCCACCACTCTCACAAAGCATGGATGGAAAGGGGAGTAGCCACACTGTGAAAGAAGGGTGCATTTGGGTGCCCTCTTAACATCAGAGAACACCTCTTCGGTAACAGTTAAGTTTACAGCACGGACCCTCAGTGGGATACCATGATTGAGGAGTTAACTGAGGGGAAAACAATAGAAACTTCAATAGATCATCACAGTTCTTCAAAGATATGAAGGCAGCATTCTATCCCATCAGGATCTCTGACACTGTCTATAGTATCTGAATGTATTCACGGCTGACATATTTCACTCTCTGAATTTCCACTCAGCTAAACTTTCAGACACACTCCCCCTTTGTTTCCTTGTTTTTCTGCTTAGGGTCTATCTCATGCTGTTCTTGGGTCCTCTATTCTCTTTAGTCTGCTGATTTGCGTTACAGGATTTAAGGAACCTCCATTACAATCTCTGCAATAGTATCCTCAGAGTACCAGTATCTGGTGTTCTTTTTTGTGAGAGGTATGATCTTCACTCACTAATCAGCCCAAATCTCTGAGAATCTTGGCGCACTTGTCGCCGCCTCGAGAAAATCTGGAGAAACACCAAATACACAGAAGCCCATAGCAACTTCAGAGCTGCCACCACCGCACACCAACTCATCAGAAACACCAGAAAGAAAGCTATACAAGATAGAATCTCCTCACACGCCCACAACAGCAAGGAACTCTTCAGCATCATTAAGGAGTTCGCCCAACCCAACAGTGAAACAATGGACATCCCACCCTCACAGGACCTCTGTGACAGACTCAATACCTACTTCCACCTCAAAATCAAGACCATCTACGACAGTTTCAGCAAGGACAACCTCCGCGCAGAACCCTTTCCACCTTAACCTGACACCAACAATGACCACCTGGACCCCCTCACCACTGAAGATATGCTGAGGCCCCCACGGACCCATGCCCCCACCACATTTTCAACAGAGCCGCAGACACCATCGCCCTCAAGCTCTGCCTCACCATCAACCGCTCACTAGCTGCCGCCACCTTCCCCGATGAATGGAAACATGCCGAGATCAGCCCCCTCCTCAAGAAACCCTCGGCAGACCCCACTGACCACAAAAACCTCAGGCCCATATCCCTACTCCCATTTCCTGTCATCAAAAAAGCAGTCAACAGCCAACTTGCCATGTTCATAGAATACCATAACATCCTTGACATCTCCTAATCCGGATTCAGGAAAAACCATAGCACCGAAACAGCCCTCCTGGCCGCAACAGACGACACCCGCTCCCTGCTGGACAAGGGAGAGGCGACGGCACTCATCCTACTAGACCTCTTGGCGGCCTTCGACACAGTCTCCCATCACACCCTGATAAGAAGACCCCACGAAGCCGGCTTCAGAGACAAGGCCCTCGAGTGTATCCAATCCTTCCTGTCTGGCAGAACTCAATGAGTGAGACTCGCCCCCTTCCTTGCAGACCCCACACCCACCACCTGCGGAGTGCCCCAGGGATCCACTCTCAGCCCCACGTTGTTTAATGTCTACATGGCCCCGCTGGCCACCTGTGTCAGAAGATATGGAATCAACATCACCTCCTACGCAGACGGCACCCAACTCATCCTCTCCAACGAACTCAACAAAGCCAGACACAACTTCCACAAAGGCATGGAAGCAGTCGCCAACTGGATGAGAAACAGCTGCCCTCAACTCAACACAAACAAAACAGAAATACTCATCATGGGCCCTCAATCAAATGCTTGGAACGACTTCTGGTGGCCACCCACCCTCGGAAACCAGCCTACCACCACCCCCACCAGCCAAGTCTGCAAGCTCTGAATCATCCTGTACTCCAACCTCAGCATTAACCATCTCATCAACTCAGTCACCTCCACCTGCTTTGGCACCCTCTGTCTCCAACGCAAATTCTTCAAGTGGATCCCCCTCGGACATAAAAAGTCTGTCACAAACGCCCTCATCACCAGAAAACTGGACTATGTCAATGCACTCTACACCGGAATCAACAAGAAACACATACTACAAAACATTCAGAATGCCTCTGCCAGACTGGTCCTTGCCCTATCTCAAACTGCCACATCTCGCAACACCTGCGTACACTGCACTGGCTTCCCATAGAGAAAATAATCACCTTCAACATCCTCACCCACGCACACAAGGCCCTCTACAACACTGGACCAGTCTACCTTAACCAATGACTCAACCTCCACGTACCACACAGGACCCTACGCTCAGCCCAGCTCTCTCTCGCAGAAGTACCTCGCATCACGAAAACCTGAACAGGAGGATGCTCTTTTTCCTACCTCGCAGCCACCGCCTGGAACGCCCTCCCTGTCCACATCAGACAAACCACCTCACTCCTCAGCTTCACGAAGGAACTAAAGACATGGCTTTTTTAAGAACCACCTCACCGGTCTGTCAAGTTTGCCATTCTTCTGAGATATATTCGTAGGTGCTATCAGTTGCCCATGTCTTGACTTTTTCTTTGTTCTGAACATAGATGCCAACCTATGGGGTAAGGGAACATGTAATTGCTACATAAAAGAGGGGAAAGAGAAGAACAATAAATTGTATCTCTCCCTATATTGTAGTCAGCCATATAATTGCATATAAAATTATCCTTAATTATCCTTAATATCCAAAGGATGGAAAACTGCCTATGATTTAATTCTTATAGTTGTTAATTTAGTTGTTATTACAAGGGATGTAATGTGGTGAGTGGTCAGACTTTGACATTTACAGCTCTACAAAAGAAATAAGCATCTATATATGATGGACTGGCAACATTATGATGATTTTGCAGTGTTTGTGAGAACAGAGCAGATCCTCTCCTATCAATTGTGTATGTGCTTGTCATATAGATTTGATGCATGGAGATTCTGTTCCAGATAGTCACATATAAATAAGTAGAGAAATGTAAACAGAGGTTCATTAGGTAATTCACATCTCCAGCTTGACCTGTGTTTTTTTTGCAGGAATTCACATGGTGAAGTTTGACCAAACCCCACATTTTAGAGAACCCTGTACCATCATGATCAACATAGGGCATAGCCAAGGAGACATAAGTAACCTTTGTAAGTGATGTGGACAGTGTAACTATGGAAGTGGTCTTTGGGATATGTATGAGTATCCTTGAAAGCAAATTGATACCCAACTCCCTTTCCTGACAATATCTACCCAAACTAATGACATGGAAGTAGAGGTGTACAATTATGTTGGGGGAAGGGCTAAGAGAGGATTTATGCCATTTTACCATTTTTGGGCACTGCTAAAGAATGTTGTACACCATAAGTTCAAAATGTTCAGGTCAGTACAGAATAATACTATAATTTGTAACCATCATCAAGATTATGCTTCTCTGTTCCAGGTTCACATTATGCATGGCCTAGAATGTTTTTCTACTTTCGGTGAAACTGGAACATTAGTTAACATATACTTTTTGATACTGTAAAGGGAAACACATAATAACCTTTACCTCACTATTCTATCCCTTGATCTATCTACTCACAATCTATCAGTAAGATTGTACTGACTTCATGAGATTGAGTTCATGTAATAACATCCACCAACAAGCATAAAGTCTGTTTAATTACCAAAGTAAGAAGAAATGTTACAAGTGTCATCAAAACTATTGAAGAAAAATGTCAAAGTTCTAGGATTCCAATCCGGTAAGTTATGGAAACAGTTTAGGAGCATGTTGCATACAGGCTTCGAGTAACTTCTATTATCTTTACAGATTTTGTGGAAGGGTTCCAGTGTGGAGCCAAAAAGGGGAGCCCACAGCAGAACACGAACAGATCTGCACAAAGTCCTCCGCAATGAGAGCTGCTGCCTGCCATTGTGGATTTTTTGATGACGAACTGCAATTTTGCAATAAGATGTCCATTTTCATAATGATCCTAAATGGCAAGTATGTTTGTCAGTGTGGCCAAAGCTTAAATGGAAAGCTATGTCCAAGATAATCACTGATCCCTGAAGACATTGAACTCTTGCACGATTTGTGGTTAGTTCACTGCATGTTAACAACATGCTCCACATCCTTCTGACCCAGTGCATTTGTTGGGCGAGCAATGGGGGAGGAACAGAACCATGGTGGGCAATAGAGTGTGATTCTACAAATGGCCTGATTATGGTTGCAGAGAACTTTAATATTAGGGAAGCAAAACCCCATTAGGCAGAGTATGGGACGGCTGAGTCTGAGAGGGAAGTACACCAGGGTTGTGCAGAGCATGACAATAAAAGACTGTTACACTACGTGCTGCTGAAAATCACTTGCTTTGCAAACTTGGCATCTAGTGTTGGACACAGACAATGGAAGTTGTTTTTCGGCAAAGCAAAAGGTTTTGGTTTCAAGGTGACTCTTGGTCTTATTTCTGAATTGATGCCAGTCCAAACCGAATGTTTGCTGAACCTTGGCACTAAGCACTCCTCCAGTCACGATCCAAAAAGGATAACAAGCATGAGTCATTGGGCAGGGCTTCCTTTTAAAGGAGAAGCCCCACCCAAGATGCCTTACCCATGGACCTCTGGGAATAAAAGTCCCAACTTCAGAGTAGAAGGGCTTGAAGAGCAAAAGCATCAAAAAGAAATAAACACAGTTCCAACATAGAATTATGCATAGTGATGAAGGTAATATTGTGTTAACATTAAAGAGGCTGGCGCCCAAGAGTCATCCTCGGATCCATACCCTTTCCACAACACCAGATACCATAACCTGGCACAGCATCTCTTAGAATCTAAAATCCTCCAAACCACATTTTCAAGAGGCCCATGAACAGTGCTGGGCATCTAGCGAGGCTGGCAAGATCCCCATACAGGCTCTAGTAAAGAAGTATGAAAGACTGAGTGAATCTTTAAAGAGGGAGGCAGTTTCAGTTTGTAGGAAACAGGGTTCATCTGCTGAAGCACCTCGTGTGAGCTGATAAACTGTAGGTAAAAGGCATTGCCATGCTAGAACGCTGTTTTTAGTTGATAACCAGACTTTGTTATTCACAGCAATCCAATGTCTGTGGTCTGATTACTTAGAAATGGCATTGGCCTTATTCAAAAGCTGGTGGACGTGGGCATTAATTTCCTTGATTTGCCAAATCCTCTTCTGCACAGGAAGGAATGGCATTTTTAATCTGAGGGCTCTGAGAGGAGGACTGGACTGGCAGATGAAATCCGCAGGTAACCAAAAACATGGAAACACATATAGAAGAATGGTAGGCATTGTTATAGGCATTTTCTGCCAGCCAGAGCCGTCCTCAACATAATATCATAAGTACTGCATGAGAGTCTGATTTAAGCATTCAGTTTGTCCATCTGATTGTAGGTGGTGGCTAGTGGACTTAGCTGAGGATGTATGTAATGTTATACACCATTTCTCCCAAACCATAGTGGTGAATTGTGAATCTCTATCCCATAATATGCATTTTGATATGCTCTTTAATTGGATTACATTGTGAAATAATAGATGAGCTAGATGACTGACCTCAGTAACTTCTATGAAATGTCCCAGTTTTGTAAGACTGTTGATTATCATCAAAATGACAGTAAAGCCTTGGGTTTTAGATAGTCCACAAACACAGTCCACAGAGAAAGGTTCCTAAGGGTTAGTTGGTGTAGGTAAAGGCAGCAAAAGGCCTTTCAATTTAGAGTAATCAGATGTAGGTTGAGCACAAGGTTTACATATCTCTGACCAGCTTTTAATAACATGCCTTAGAGTAGGCCACCAGAAATGTAGTTGTACTAGTTCCTGAGTTCTCCTTTCTCCTGTATGATTAGTACAGGGGTGTTTGTGGCACCACTGAAAATCGTTATTTGCTGCTCTTTATTAGGAATGCATAAGGATGATCCTTGAAAAGGTAAGCCATGTAAAATTGCCCTTTCCTTCTTTCTAGTGAGCTACTTTTGCCAGTCTGTGGTTTTGAAATTATCTCTGATGGTGCCTAGAAACTATTCTGTCAAAAGTAAATAAATAACTTTCTTAGGGTTAATGATTGACTGTGGTTTCCCAGTGGAAGGGGCCATTGAGGAATCTTGCCCTGTTAGGGCATCCGCCTTTTGATTTTCTGTTCCAGGACAGTACGTCACCACAAAATCAAAGTCTGCAAAAAATGATCCTCCATCAGCATTGGGGAGAGGACTCTTGCAGATGGCATAAACTGCAAATTCCAATGATCCGTATAAATAGTGACTGTGTGCTTTGTCCCAAAAAGGTAGTGTCTCCTTTCTTTAAAGGAACCTCAAATTGCTAAGGTTTTCTTTTTGGCTATAGTATAATTGCTTTCTGCATCAGTTTGTTTTACATAAAGGCCACAGGATGTAATTGACCGGTGTTTGTGCCGGTGAGACAGTATAGCACTACGATGAAATGCAACTCAGGATTTGGATAGACTAAGATTCACGCTGACGTGAAAGAACTCTTTAAGAATTCAAAGGATTGGTTGACTTCCTTTGACCAATAACAAGGATGTTCTTTCGTAACGAGCGGGTGATGAGAGACAAAACGAGAGGAATGTTGATGAATCAGTGGTAGAAATTGACAAGTCCAAGGACGGGCTCGTCGGGGACCGGAGGAGGCTGGGCCCCGCCTCTTTCATCTGTACTGCGATATCAGCAGGCTTGTTAGTGCCTGGTGGGACCCCAAGTCCCAGGCACCCCTGCTCTCTTTCTACACCTAGGGGATCTTCGGGGGCTGGGCCATCCCTACTCAATTTTCTTTTTGTTTTTGTTTTTGGGGGCCCCAGTTCTTGGCTCGGACACTCCGTAGTCAATAATGGGAAAGCGTAAGGCAGATGATGTCCCTGCGCCACCTTCTGGTGCCAAAAAATGGGTGACCATTTAGGGGTGAGAATCAGCAACGATATGAACTGGCAGGCCCAGGTAGGGAAAAGCTTAGCTCTCCTAGCACATAGGTCAGGGGCAATCTTGCGTTTTCAAATGTCTAATACTGAGAAAGTTGTTTCCCCAGCTATTAAAATTTATCTAGCCAAGGCTCAGAGTGCCGCGGTCTATGGCGCTGAGGTCTGGAGTTGCTCCAAATCTAGCAAGTTATCTGTGGGGGAAAATAGTTTTGTAAGATCACTCTTGGCATGTCCTCGTAGCACGCCCTTGGTTCCAGTGTTTTTGGACCAAGGGTTCCCCCGCATTTCTGATGTAATAGCTTTAAGGCCTTTAACTTTTTGGGTTCGCATCTGGACTATCCCTGAATTAGTCATTTACAAGGAGTCTTTGCAAGACTTATTGGATAGACCAAACGTACTTTCTATCCCTTGGTTCAAGTACATTTCGGAATGGTTCCATACCTTGGGACTCAGTGATTTCTGGAACCAGCCCAATAACTTAAGGAGGGCTCACAAGGACCACCTGAAATCTGTTCACTGGTCCCTTGTTAGGGAAAAATATCTGTTATGTACTTCACATGGTAGGCTGACGTCTCTTTTCCTCGATTACAAGTGGTTCCCCACTTCAAACCCTTCTTGGACCTAATTACCGATCAACTAAGTAAAAGTTTGTATGTTCGATTTAGGTATGGATGCCTCCCTCTGAAGTCCTCTTCTAGTTCATGGAGCTCCACCCTGCTATCCGACAAATGCCCATGCTGTAACGGTTCTGTGGAAACTGTAGTGCACTTCATGTTTATTTGCCCTGCCTATGGCATTGCCCGGCGGAAATGGCTTCGTCCTGCTTGTAGAAATATGGGGTTGAGAACGTGCAAAGATGCCCTCAGGTTGATGTTGAGAGATTGCTCCTCTTTCCTAATTTGAGCGGTCAGCATGTTCTTGCGCCCGCCTGGCATATACGTACACATTTAAAAAAAAAAGATTACAGTGATTTGATATTAATTGAAAAGCCTCAATCCAGGCACAAAGCACTCTCCAGTCAGGACCCAAACATGATAACGAACATGATTCTGTGCATCCATGGACTTCTGGGAACTGAAGTCCCAGCTTCAGAATTGAAGGACTTGAAGAGCAAAAGTATCAGAAAGAAATAAACACAGGTCCTACATAGAATTATGCATACTAATAAAGGCAATATTGTGTTAACATTAAACAGACAAGAATGCTTTAACACTTAGAGACTGTACGGCATGAATGATGACAACCAAACCACCACCTACCTGCACACATGCATCTTGCCACAAACTGGAGAGAGCAGATGGACTTATGAGACCCTCGAGATGCAAAACACACAAGGCCGGGGTAGTGACAGTTGTGCTCAATAAAACCCTTATGAAAGCCTTTCCTCCTTCTCAGAGCTTTGTGGGTATCTAGATGAGGATTCTGAATTGTCTGACTCGAGCTCATATCTTGGTCCTGTAGATCTTGTGCCTGTGAGGTCCCATAGTCCTCTGTGTCCTGTAGATGCATTATGCTAGTTCCCCGATGAGAGCCCTTTTGTGGTATCTGAGAAGGCAGTGACTGAATACCAATGAAGTCTCATGGCACAGTTGCAGATTTTCCAGTTTGCACCTCAGGATTGCACTGGTGGAGGGCCCCTCCACCCTTCAATGGAGTTGGAGATTTAACCCTCTACCAGCTCAGACTGTCATGGTCATGGACCTCTCCTCACTGGGCTGTGGTATCTGACTGACATGACCGAGCCGGGCTCATCTGACTGACATGACCGAGCCATTAATGTGCTTGAGCTGCAAGTGGCTTGCCTTACCATGAAGGTCTTTCTTCTTTTAATGTCACGGAGCACGGATTAGCTTTTTGTGGACTTCGCTGGTGCTAAAAAGGCCAAAGTGCACTAGTTCGTGTTGGGTCATCCTTTGTATTAAGATTTGATATGCCTTGGCTATGACCGATCCCTCAAAAGGGAACTGCTGTTTAGTACACCAGATTTGTGATGGCTTCCACAGCTCTTTCCAGTGGTGTCATAGTTGTCAACATCATCCTGGCAGCTGCATAGACGTCCTTGAAATGTTTTTGCCAAGCACTACTTCCTGAAGTCTCAGGCATGAGGTGAAAGATACTTTGCCTTAATTATGTTGCATGATTTCCTTGGTTAACCAAACCTATGCTTTCACACCTCCCAGAGAGGACCTGCTTTGGGACTTATTCATAAATTGGGTCATTCCTGAGGAAAAACTTTTCCAGAACAGTTGGAAGCCTCAAAAGTTGAGAAATATGCTGGAAGATTATGCATTCATCAGAAATATTGCTACTGGGTGTTAGTAATGTTTTTCATGTCAGCAGTTGGCAGTGCTTTCCACAAGTACAAGGTCAGCTAATGCTTGACACACTAGTTGGACGTATGGCTCCGAGGTTTGATGAACCCCACTTCACTGTCTCTCCCTAAAATGCTGATTCCTGGGTGCGTTGGATCATCTTGCGCACTGTGGAAGCATGAAATTGAGATGCGCCAGCCTGAAGTAGCTCTCAACAAGAGCACAACAATGTTCCTAGTTAAGAAGACAAGTGGGCTAAAAAAACAGGCTTGTCAATTCCAGTGCGGAGATCACCAAAAGAGCAACGATAAACGCAGTGCAGCCAAACGAGTGGCCAAGGAATGCCTGAGATGTACCTACCTTTATCCCGTATTTCACAACAGCCAAAAGTCGTTTCAGGATCAGATGAACACTTGGGGCCAACAAGTTTCACTGCCCTGCGCAGCATACACACACCTATTGTCAGAGAATTAATTACACTAAGCCGGTCAAGCTGAAGTGGATTTATTTAGTTTAAAAAGAGAAACCAACGGGCGCCAACTGTCAAAGCCTGGAACTTTGATCAGAAAACGTTCTTAACAGAGCATGTAGTCAGCATTCTAACCAATGCTTAATTTGCGCTTATTGTTTCCGGTGCTGAGCACCGGCACTTATTTTTGAGGGCCGGGGCTTATTCTTCTGCCTCAAGTATTAGCTGTGAGCAAAAAACACATATGGGAAAGATGGAGGAAGAGAAATATGAAAAAGCATCACAATGGGAGAAAGCAGAACGCTGCAAGAGTGAGGGGGCAGGAGGGGCTTTAAATGGATTGAAGACGCCCGAGATGGCTTCAGGATTACGCTGCCTCTGTATTCTGTACTCGCCAATTTAAATGCAGCAGGTTCTTTGGGCACGTCACACTTGTATTTACAAATTAAGCACTGATTCTAACATATAGTTATTCCTGTATCTAAAAGCATTCCAGAGAACATGCATATGACAACAATCCTCTCTGTATGTTTGTTCCTCCTATGTTATCCTGCCAGACTGTACAGCAACTGCTTTCCTGCTTCTCCCTCCTTAGACCAGTGGCAGCCCTTAATGTCCAGTAGTGGTGCTACATTCTTGTTTTTATATTTGAAAAGTTGCCGTTTCCCTGAACAGCTGTCCTCCATTTACCTCACCTTTATAACTGCCCTCTATTGCAAAAAAGAAGTCCCTGCACGCCTTCTGCCATACATCCGTCTGTCCCTTTGCAGATGTTTCCACCTTCACTGCCCATTTACATAATTTCTGCTCACCTGCCTGAACAATTCATTCGCTTTTTACAGCAAAGCACCACTTATATAACAAGCATTTGCAATGCAATGCGTCTTGCATTTGCTTGAGTTAGAGCTATTATCGTTGTAAACTCCTAACCGGACTTTTCTTGCCACATAACTTGAAATTCAAAAGTAAAACAGTTTCACATAAGCGAGCCGATTCACAGCGCCACGGCCACCATGAGCATCAGCGATAATGAGAGCCACGAAAGGGAAACAAGCATTTGCAATGCAACGGGTCTCGTATTTTCTCGAGTTAGAACTATTAGCAATGTAAACTCCTAACCTGACTTTTCTTGTCACATAAATTGAAAGAAAAAAAATGAGCGCGTTTGCGCTATGTATAACTCAGCGCTGAAAGTGAAAACCAAAAAAACAAGCCCAACCGCGCTATGTAAAGCTCACCCCGATCCTGCTGCGTGGAAAATAAAAAGATAAGGTTGTGAAGAAACCAGGCTGAAAACATGGAGCTTCGTACGTTTTCAGTAGTTGGCTGGTGCACTTAAGTAGAGATAAACACCAGAAAAGGCATGACGTTTGTATGCCTTTCACTAATAAAATCAAGCAGATTTTAAAAGGCAAGCCCACGAACCTATGAAAGTGACAGGTGTGACATGGGCGTGGTTAAAAGCCCAAAGAGAAATTACAACAGGGACGGAGCTCTTGTGCGCTCGACCCTAAAGAAGTTTGCTTGCTTGCAGTCACACAGCAAAAGTGCAATTAGCCATGTAACAGGGGTGATAGCCAAGGCGGTAACAAAACCTCCCAAAGGAGGGACAAACATAAATCATTTTCCAATGTCATCAAAGTATCTGGGAAGGGCAAGCCCATGAATGAGTGAGTGATGGGTGTGAGGTGGGCGTTGTTAAAAGCCCAGATACATACCAACACGTCGGAAAAGCAGCGCATGCGTGCTGCTATGCTCGACCTAAAAATAGTACCCAGTGAAACTACTGTCTTAAGTCACTACCACTAACTCTCATCCCCGCCCTAATGAACCTGCGAAGAGGTTTATTTTCACTAACAAATAAAAACTTGGGGGCAGGGAGGGGTATTGAGTGGTAGGCTGTGTTTAAGCCCAAGTATTGGTACTTCAAGCATGTGGTAACACCCTTTAAGCTGTGCACCACCTTTTAACACATAGTGAATTACACGTTTCACATTCTGTTTGACATCTATGTTGTCATTCATTGGGATGACATATTGACATTTTATCCTACATGGGAAGCCCCATATTCATGTCTGAAAAGGTTTGATTATCTTCAATGTCAAATGATGTGCAGTGTGTCAGAAAACATTTGCTCTATGTGCATAATGTGTAGTGCTTCTGAGAACTGTTGATCACCTACAAGGCTGAGTTTTGAATAAGACCGAGGTACATGTTGTAAATTACTGGCCACTTGTACCTTAGTAAGGGAGAAGAAAGTTGAAAGCTTTCACAAGTGTTTAGAGACATGGGGGTCATTCTGACTCCCGCCGGGCGCGGTCACCGCGCGCCCGGCGGGAGCCGTCAAAATACCGTACCGCGGTCGGAAGACCGCAGCGGGTATTTTGAGTTTTCCCCTGGGCTGGCGGGCGGCCTTCAAAAGGCCGCCCGCCAGCCCAGGGGAAAACAACCTTCCCACCATGAAGCCAGCTCGTAATCGAGCCGGCGGAGTGGGAAGGTGCGACGGGTGCTACTGCACCCGTCGCGTATTTCACTGTCTGCTATGCAGACAGTGAAATACAAGCGGGGCCCTCTTACGGGGGCCCCTGCAGTGCCCATGCCATTGGCATGGGCACTGCAGGGGCCCCCAGGGGCCCCGCGACACCCCCTACCGCCATCCTGTTCCTGGCGGGCGAACCGCCAGGAACAGGATGGCGGTAGGGGGTGTCAGAATCCCCAAGGCGGCGCAGCATGCTGCGCCGCCTTGGAGGATTCTGACGGGCAGCGGAAAACCGGCGGGAGACCGCCGGTTTTCCTGCACTGACCGCGGCCAAAGCGCCGCGGTCAGAATGCCCTGCGGGGCACCGCCGGTCTGTCGGCGGTGCTCCCGCCGACCCTGGCCCCGGCGGTCTGAGACCGCCGGGGTCAGAATGACCCCCATATTGTCCAGGATTTTTCCTGCTATGTTATCTGGATACATGGTCAAGTATCAGTAGAGGTCCAGACTGCATTTACATTGGTTTCCATATTGTACCAATGGCCATCTTTTATTGCGGGAGAGGTACCAGAATTCTGCTGGGCACACAATAGCATTTATATATGATTAATTCTGTAACAAATATGTGAATGAAAACTCCAAGCATTTAATGAAACCCTTGTAAAAAGAATATGGTGGTCATTCTGACCTCGGCGGTAAAAGGCGCCCACCGCCGGTCAGAAATCCTCCATAATTCCGCTGCGGTCGCGGTAACCCGCCACGGTCATTCTGACCCGCAGCAGCCAAACCTCCGAAAATCTGACAGCCACAACAGACCGCCAGACCAGCGGTCGGCGGAAAAGTGGAGGTGACCAAACCTCCACCGTCACGCCAACAGAAATACGCCCATGCCATTACGACCCACGAATCCACGCGGCGGTCATTCAAACGCGGTTTTCCATTGGCGGTACACACCGCCGCGGTCAGAATACACACAAACGAACAAAACTCAGCCACATTGGCCGATTTGAATTCCACACACCTGATACACATACACACACCACTCCCACACACACAATACAATATAAAACACACACCCACATCACCCACAAACCCCTACGACAAAAAATTCAGAAAGAAGCACCGAGAGACACATCATCGAACACAGAATACCATCACACAGAGGCACACTACACCATCACCCACACAATATCCACACACAAAACAACACACACCACCACACTCAACACACTTAACTACACATACTCCACCCCACACATCATACACACCACTCCATGGCACCCCAAAGACAGCCCCGCTTCTCAGACGAAGAACTCAGGGTCATGGTGGAGGAAATCGTTCGGGTAGAGCCCCAGCTCTTCGGCACACAGGTCCAATACACCAGCATTGCCCGGAGGACGGAGCTATGGCAGAGGATTGTCGACAGGGTCAACGCTGTGGGACAGCACCCCAGAAATCGGGAAGACATCAGGAAGCGATGGAACGACCTACGGGGGAAGGTGCGTTCCATGGTATCCCGGCACAACATCGCCGTGCAGAAGACTGGCGGAGGACCCCCACCTCAACCCCCACAATTTACAACATGGGAGGAGGAAGTCTTGAACATCCTGCATCCTGACGGCCTCGCAGGAGTCGGCGGAGGAATGGACACTGGTAAGTTGAAGCTTCACTACTGCTTCCCCCCCACCTGCATGCAAAATCATACCCCAACCCTCACCCCCATCCTCGAACCCCACCCTCACCCCCACCCCCATCCTCACCCCCACCCTCACCCTCACCCCCACCACCATCCTCACCCCCACCACCATCCTCACCCCCACCCCCAGCACACCTATTCCCTGCCAATGTCTCACCATCACAACCCACACATCCCAAAACCTAGGCCTGCATGCGTCCACTAAGCATGGACACCCATCACCAAAGCATGCCCAATGCATATACACATCCCCCCCACAAGCTACCCTCACCAAAGCCCCCACACACGAATGCCAGCACTTGGGGACACGGGAACCCACAGATACACCCATATGCCACACATTGAAACTATAACCATACCTCTATACCCCTGCAGGACCCGACCGTCAACACACCGCCACGGAGGGCCCAGAATTCTCCACACCCCCCACCCAAGAGGCCGTCAGCGATGACAGCAGCTCTGTCGACCTGGACACCGATGACCAGCCCGGACCATCGGGGACCTCTGGACAGTCGGTTCCCCTCAGACAGCCACAGGCCACCACAGACCCAAACCCCTCTGGGAACACCAGCACAGCTCCCACCCAGCGGGCCCATGCCTCTGTCTCCAGGGCGCATCAATCTGCGGTGTGTCTACCACTACAGGGCACCCAGGATAACCCACCACCCCAACAACAACAGGGACCTGGGGGCAGTGGTAGTGGGCACACCGGCCAGGGGGCAGAGGTCCAGGGAAACAGGGCAACTCGGAGGGCAGCTGTGCGACAGGGGGGGGACGGGCCCAGGGAACCCACTCTCCACGAGGCCCTCACCACCATCATGGGAGCATACAACCGCTCCCAGTAGACGATGGCGACGGTACTGGCCCGGTTCCAGGAGATCCAGGTACTGCAGGAGGAACACTATCGGGGGTACAGGGAGGACATCAGAGCCCTCACCTCCACCCTGGTTACCATGGTCGGGCTGCTGCAGGACCTCATCAACACCAGGACGGACACTCAACACCAACAAAGGGCCCCTGCCACTAGCCTGGACCAAGAACAGCCAACCACCTCCGCCGGCGCTAGTGGTCAGGAGGCCCCCGCACAACAGCAGCCCACCAGACCCCCACCTCCTGCAGGAGAAGAACCACCCCGCAAGAGGGCCCTGAGATCTCGCAAGAAGACAGAGTAGGATGTCAAGACCCCCGCCAGCAAAGGATACCACCTGATGTCATCCCACTGTCCCACATTGTCACCCTGTCCATCCTTGAACTGCCCATGCTCCATCTCTCCACAGGCCTCTGGACAATGCACCTGTGTGACTGTTACTCTGGACTCTGCCATGGACATTCCTTCACCATAGCCCCCACCCACTTGAAACCACCCATCCCATTTTGAGCACTTAAATAAACACCCATTTAGCACAAAACTATCTGGAGTCTGGCTGTGATTTCAAAATATTGTAATTGACATGACATTGCAAATATGTCCTTGTACATAGTGAAGTCAACAAACAGCTGCCAGAAAGCTGTAGTCCATGGGGAAACGAAGCACAGGACTCGTAGTGGGGACCCCAGATCTGAAATAGGGAGGGAAAAGCCACAACTCAGTCATCATACACTGGGGCAAATAGACAGGCAGCAGAGATGCAGGAGAGTAGTTCACATTCACTAAATTATGTTTGAATTGTTACCTGTGTCCTATTGGAAGTACTGTTCAATGATTCTGTCCCTGTTGTCTGTTTCAGCCCCGTCGTCTTCCTCCTCGTCACTCTCCACAGGTTCCACAGCTGCCACTACACCACCGTCTCGACCATCCTCCTGCAGGAAAGGCACCTGGCGGCGCAAAGCCAGGTTGTGAAGCATGCAGCAGGCCACGGTGATGTGACACACCTTCTTAGGTGAGTACATTAGGGATCCACCTGTCATATGCAGGCACCTAAACCTGGCCTTTAGGAGGCCAAAGGTGCGTTCGATCACCCTCCTAGTACGCCCATGGGCCTCATTGTACCGTTCCTCTGCCCTGGTCCGGGGATTCCTTACTGGGGTCAGTAGCCACGACAGGTTGGGGTACCCAGAGTCCCCCAATAGCCATACACGGTGTCTCTCTAGCTGTTCCATCACGTAAGGGATGCTGCTATTCCTCAGGATGAAGGCGTCATGCACTGACCCAGGGAACTTGGCATTTACATGCGAGATGTACTGGTCAGCCAAACACACCACCTGGATGTTCATGGAATGGTAACTTTTTCTGTTCCTGTACACCTGCTCCCTGTCTCTTGGGGGAACCAAAGCCACATGGGTCCCATCAATGGCACCAATGACGTTGGGAATATGTCCAAGGGCGTAGAAATCACCCTTCACTGTAGCCAATTCGCCCACCTCAGGGAAAATGATGTAGCTCCTCACGTATTTCATCAGGGTAGACAACACTCTGGATAACACCTTCGAAAACATGGGCTGAGACATCCCAGAAGCAATTCCCACTGTTGTCTGAAATGACCCACTTGCCAGGAAATGGAGTACTGACAGGACCTGCACCAGAGGGGGAATCCCTGTGGGTTGGCGGATGGGGGACATCAGGTCGGGCTCCAGCTGGGCACACAGTTCATGTATAGTGGCACGGTCAAGCCGGTAGGTCAGGATAATGTGGCGTTCTTCCATTGTCGACAGGTCCACCAGCGGTCGGTACACGCGAGGATTCATCCGTCTCCTCGCCAAACCCAGCGGACGGTGCCTAGGAAGGACAACATGGAGCACACAGTCAAGCAACCCACAGGTACGTACTCACAGCTTGCACAGTAAACGATTCTCTATGCAGTGAATGGCGTGTCTGAGTGGCTATGCAAGGCCTAGGCCTGTGTGACGCAGTTGAAATTGAGCCATGTGGACCCTCGAAATGGCGGCTGCCTGACCTGTGAAGTGTGACAATGGGATGTGAGGTCAATGCGCTGGCGTGGCACACCGCGGCGGTCGGCGGGCGAAGACCGCGGCGCGAAGCCGCATTGGTTAACATTGAAGCCTATGGGTTTCAGGAGCCAATGGCGAAGGGCGCCGGCGGTGGCGGTACGCACCGCCGCGGACGTGACCGCCATTTCCTATCTACTTATCCACTTGCGACTTGAACTTTCACAGGAGAGGACCTATACTGCAAGTGTTGCTGTGACCTCGGTCTGGAAGGGACAATGGCTGCTGCGACTGGGGAAAGGGCCCCTGCCTTCACTGGAGAGGAGTTGGAGAAACTTGTGGATGGGGTCCTCCCCCAGTATGCGCTACTCTACGGTCCTCCAGACCAACAAGTGAGTTTGATTCAATATGGATTTGGGGCCACTGGCTGGCTTGGGGGCCTGGCGGGGGGCCTGGCGGGGATGGGGGGCATGTTGGGCCTGGCGGGGGGCCTGGCGGGGATGGGGGGCATGTTGGGCCTGGCGGGGGGCCTGGCGGGGATGGGGGGCATGTTGGGCTTGGCGGGGGGCCTGGCGGGGGGCCTGGCGGGGATGGGGGGCATGTTGGGCCTGGCGGAGGGCCTGGCGGGGGGCCTGGCGGGGATGGGGGGCATGTTGGGCCTGGCGGGGGGCCTGGCGGGGGGCCTGGCGGGGATGGGGGGCATGTTGGGCCTGGCGGGGGGCCTGGCGGGGATGGGGGGCATGTTGTGCCTGGCGGGGGCCTGGCGGGGGGCCTGGCGGGGGGCCTGGCGGGGATGGGGGACATGTTGGGCCTGGCGGGGGGCCTGGCGGGGGGCCTGGCGGGGATGGGGGGCATGTTGGGCCTGGCGGGGGGCCTGGCGGGGGCCTGGCGGGGATGGGGGGCAAGTTGGGCCTGGCGGGGGGCCTGGCGGGGATGGGGGGCGTTGGGCCACTGGCAACGATAATGCAGACAAACTTGAACGTGGTATTTCTCCCTCCCTGTACGTGTCACATAGGTCCGCGCCCATGAGAAGATCGGGATTTGGCGTGCCATCGCCAAGGAAGTCCGGACCCTGGGGGTCCACCATCGACGGGGCACCCACTGCCGCAAGTGGTGGGAGGACATCCGCCGCGGGACCAAGAAGACCGCCGAGTCTCTGCTGGGGATGGCCTCCCAACGTAGGCGGGGTGCCTGCCGTCAACTGACCCCCCTGATGTTCCGGATCCTGGCGGTGGCCTACCCTGATTTGGATGGGCGCGTGAGGGCAGCACAGCAGACACAAGGGGGTGAGTACAAGCATCATCTACTCTGTTGTCGCGCAGTGGAGGTGTCTGGGTGGGGGAGGAGGGCTGTGGGTCCCCCTAGGCCAGGGCGATATCTGTAGGCTGGGCACCCCCGTAAGCCCCTGTGTCCCCAGCCACCACCCTCAGTAGTGTGTCAGTACAGCCATCCCTGGGCCGTGTCATCCATGGGTGCAGTTGTCAACTCTAGGCGTGTAGGGCATGTTCCACGGAATGCGTAGCGGACCCCAAGTGCGCAACTTAGTGCAGGGGGCATCTGTGTCTGTCATGTCCGCTATCTGTACCGGTGATCCATGTACTCAAAATCTCTTTATTTCTCTCCCCCCCCCCTTTTTGTTTGTCCTTCTGTGCTTGTGTGCATCAGCATCATCAGGCGGAGGAGAAGTGGCATCGGGGCAGGAGGGAGCTGCATCTCACATGGCCCAGGAGGGCCATGCCACAGAGTCTGACTGGACCAGTGAGACGGAGGGCGAGGGGAGCTCCACGACGGGGACGACTGGACCCTGCAGCGACACGGACACGTCCTCGGAAGGGAGCTCCCTTGCGGGGGTGGCACCATCCGTGCCCCCCGCCATTACAGGTACAGCCGCCACCCAGCGCACCATCTCTGCCCTCCCAGCAGCCCCTCAGCGTTCGCCCCGTGCCCGCTCTGCCAGGAAGCCGGGCATCTCCTTCGCCCCAGGCACCTCAGGCCCTGCCCCTGTTACCCCCGCTGCCCTCAGTGAGGAGGTCATTGACCTCCTCCGAACGCTCATTGTTGGGCAGACTACCCTTTTGAATGCCATCCAGGGGGTGGAGAGGGAGGTTCATCGCAGCAATGCGTACCTGGAGGGCATTCATTCGGGTCAGGCTGCCCATCAGCGATCGTTCCAGGCTCTGGCCTCAGCACTGACGGCAGCCATTGTCCCTGTCTCCTGCCTCCCTCTACTAACTCCCTCCTCCCAGTCTCCTGTTCCTCTGCCTGTCCCACCCACACCATCAGACCAGCCTGCACACACCTCAACACCCAAGAGCAGCTCATCCAAACATAAGCACCACAGATCACGCAGACATTCACACAAGCAACATTCCGATGCAGACATGCCAACAGTCACTACCACCTCTGTGACCCCCACCTCCTCGTCTCCCTCCTCCCTCCCTGTGACGTCTACACTCACACCTTCATTCACCTCACCATCAGCCAGTGTTTCCATCACCAGCATACCCTCCACTCCAGTCCGCACACGTGCAGTCACCACCCCCACTGCCATTTACACGTCCCCTGTGTCCTCTCCCACTGTGTCTGTCACCCCCTCTTCCACACCACACAAACGCAGCCATCCACCCACCCAACAGCCATCCACCTCACGACAGCCTCCCGCTCCTGCACCCGCACCCAAAGACAGCAAACTTGTCTCGCCTACAACCACATCCTCTCCCTCCACTCCCATACCCACTGTACCTACCACTCTCCATTGTCCCAAGAAAATCTATCTCTCTACTGCTACCTTCTTTCCTGACCCTGAGCCCCCCCCTCCTTCTCGTCGGGGTAAAAAGAGCACCTCAGCCACCACCAGCCCTGCAGCCCCCTTGACAAGGGTGCAGGGGTATTGGAGCCCACCAGCCCGCAGGTCTGGATCTTCGCCCAGCAGCAAGGGGACAGCCAGCCCACCCCCTGGGAAGAGGAGCAGAAGGCGGAAGGGCCGCCGCCGGAGCCCGGATTCGATATCCCCCCAGGACACTAGCCAGCCACCATCAACAGCCACAACTCCAAAGGGAGGAAAGGGCCACAGACTCCCGACTAAGGAGGGCAAGGGCAGCAAGGCGGAGAAGTCAGGCAGCAGGCCTGCTGCCCATGGAGGACCCGTCACAGCTGCCCAGGAGGAGCCCGCAACCCCCATAGCCGCTGCCCCGGGAGGAACCGGCACAGCTGCCCCGGGAGAGCCCACCACCCCCATAGCCGCTGCCCAGGGAGGACCCAGCCCAGCTGGCCAGGAGGGCCCCACCACCCACAGCCCAGGTGGGCATTGAAGGAGCACCATCCCCGCTGCCCAGGAGGGCACCACCAGGCAATGAGCAGTTGGCCATAGAATGGCCGCCGTCTCCAGCACCGCTCCCCTGGGGCCCGCCGTCTCAAGAACCACTGAACTGGGCCCTTCACGGCAAGAACCGCTGAACTGGGCCCTTCAAGGCAAGAACCGCTGAACTGGGCCCCGCCGTCTCCAGCACCGCTCCGCTGGGGCCCGCCGTCTCAAGAACCGCTGAACTGGGCCCTTCAAGGCAAGAACCGCTGAACTGGGCCCTTCGAGGCAGGAACCGCTGAACTGGGCCCCGCCGTCTCCAGCACCGCTCCGCTGGGGCCCGCCGTCTCAAGAACCGCTGAACTGGGCCCTTCAAGGCAAGAACCGCTGAACAGGGCCCCGCCGTCTCCAGCACCGCTCCGCTGGGGCCCGCCGTCTCAAGAACCGCTGAACTGGGCCCTTCAAGGCAAGAACCGCTGAACTGGGCCCCGCCGTCTCCAGCACCGCTCCGCTGGGGCCCGCCGTCTCAAGAACCGCTGAACTGGGCCCTTCAAGGCAAGGACCGCTGAACTGGGCCCTTCGAGGCAGGAACCGCTGGCCCTTTGGCGGACGTGGCAGGGCAGGATCTGTCTCGGGCAGGGCTGCAGGATGTCCTCTGGCCAACATGCCTCCTCCAGTGGCAGTGGAGTCTGTTATGGACTGCTTGGACTGTGGCTTTGCTCTCCCCAGGATGGCCCAGTGGGCAGGCCACCCACTGTATGGACTGTATGGACTGTGGCTTTGCTCTCCCCAGGATGGCCCAGTGGGCAGGCCACCCACTGTATGGACTGTTTGGACTGTGGCTTTGCTCTCCCCAGGATGGCCCAGTGGGCAGGCCACCCACTGTATGGACTGTATGGACTGTGGCTTTGCTCTCCCCAGGATGGCCCAGTGGGCAGGCCACCCACTGTATGGACTGTTTGGACTGTGGCTTTGCTCTCCCCAGGATGTCCCAGTGGGCAGGCCACCCACTGTATGGACTGTATGGACTGTGGCTTTGCTCTCCCCAGGATGGCCCAGTGGGCAGGCCACCCACTGTATGGACTGTTTGGACTGTGGCTTTGCTCTCCCCAGGATGGCCCAGTGGGCAGGCCACCCGCTGTATGGACTGTATGGACTGTGGCTTTGCTCTCCCCAGGATGGCCCAGTGGGCAGGCCACCCACTGTATGGACTGTTTGGACTGTGGCTTTGCTCTCCCCAAGAAGGGCCAGTGGTCATGGAGTCCCCTCGTGGATCTGGCGTCGTGTACTCAAGTGGCTGAGGTGCCCCCCCTTCCCTTCCCCCTGAGGTGCCTGTCCTTTTTTCTTTCTGATGCCCCTGCAGTGTTCTCTCCGTGGAGTTCTTGTCGTGGGACTGGGCCTTGCCCCTTTGCTCAGGACCCCTGTGGTCCACGGACAGTGGTTGGACTACATTTAGTAGATGTATATATTTTGTACATAGTTTATTTATTTATTTGGATTACTGCTGTCCATTTTTCAATATATCTGCCCGTTTGAGATCTCTTCTTTTGGTCTTTGCATAATTTCGGAAGGGGGGGGTTTGTGGGTTGTGACAGTGATCTGTGGGAATGCATTGATGTGTGTGTTGTAGTGGGTGTGGGTGGGTGGGTGTGTGCCGGTAATCTTTTCCCTCCCCTGTGTCGTAGGTGCAGTACTCACCGTTGTCTTCCGCGCCGCCGGGCGTGCTCCTGGTACAGGAGCAGGTATAGGAGTGCGGGGATGACCTGCAACTCGGGTTCCATACTGCCGGAATCTCGCGTGGTGTATGTGGAGGTGAGCGTTTTCCCGTTCGTAGTCTGTTTCCGCCGTGTTTTTATCGGCGGTGCTCCCGCCCCGGAAAAGGTGGCGGATTGGTGGGTCGTGATAGGGTGGGCGGTACATTGTCTGCCGCCTGGCTGTTGGCGGGGACCGCCGCGCTGTTTGTTTGTTCCGCCGTGGCGGGCGGAGTGTTAATGCGGCGGGCTGTGTTGGCGGTTCCCGCCAGGGTCAGAATTGCATATTTTGGACCGCCGGCCTGTTGGCGGGTTGGCCGCCGCTTTATCACCGACCGCCAGGGTCAGAATGAGGGCCTATATTTTGTTGTATGTGGCCAAGTTGGCACTCTGGGCCGAGCTGTGCACATAGCAAAGGCTTTGCACAGTAGGGGCTTGACCACGTAATAGGGCTTGGGTGGTTGGGCCGAGTGGGGTCTCCATGAAGAGCTGTGCACAGGTAAAAGGCTATGCGTAATAGAGGCTTGATCACTTAGTGGGGCTTGGGTGTATGGAGAGAAGGAGTTCCCTGAAAAGCTGTGTGCAGTAGGGGCTTGCTCATGTAATGATGCTTTGGTGTTTGCAGGGTGTGGGATCTCCGTAAAGTACTTTGTACAGGGCAAAGGCTGTGTCTATTAGGGGCTATGCTGTGTAGTTGTGCTTGGGTGTCTGGGTGTCTTGGTGAAGAGCTGTGCACAAATCAAAGGCTGCATGTAGTAGGGGCTTTCCCACCCAATGGGGCCCAGGTGTATGGCGGGAGTAAGCTCTCTGTGAAGAGCGTTGCCGAAGGCTAAGGCTGTGCATAGTAGGAGTTAGGCCATATAATCGGGCTTGGGTGTTTAGAGGGAGTGGACTCTCCATGAACAGCTGTGTACAAGGCTAAGGCTTTTCATGGTAGTGGCTTGGCCTTGTAACAGGGCTTGAGTGTGAAGTGGGACTGGTCTCTTTGTTAAGAGCTGTGCACTGCATGAAGGCTTTGCAAAGTAGGGGTTTGTCCATGTAATGGGGCTTAGATGTCTGGAGAAAATGGGCAATCTGTGAAGGGCTGTGCACAGGGCAAAGGCTGTGCATAATAGGTGTTTGGCCACATAATGGTGCTCTCATGACTTTAGATACTGGCCTTTCCATGGAAGGCTGTGCACTAGACAAAGGTAATGCGTAGTAGGGCTCGGCCATCTAATGAGGCTGCAGTGTTTGGAGGGAGTGGGCTGTCTGTAAAGAGCTGTGCACTGGCTGAAGGCTGTGTGTAGTAGGAAAATTGGCACCTAATAGGGCTTGAGTGTGTGGAGTGCTTGGCATCTCCGTGAAGAGCTGTGCACAGGGCAAAGTCTACATGTACTTGTGGCTGGGTCATATAATGGGGCTTTGGTGTGAGAAGGTATTTTTCTTTTACATTTTTCGTGCTCCTGCGGTGCTCCCTCTGGGCCACACAGAGTGCTGTGCTGCCCACAGGAGCAAATGATCTGAATTTTTTTTCAAATTGTTCTCTGAGTTCCCCCTACAAGGGCTAGAGCCAGAGAGTTAGGATACACTTACCCTGCCCCCTAATATCCAAATTACTCTCAGTGTTACAGCCATCTAATAAGATCGCTCGGTTCCATGAGACCAGCATTGGACAGAACCGTACGATGAGCAAAAAAGCTCATTGGCCAATAAGATGTCTCTGTTTTTTTAATTGGAGGCACTGCGCAAGTATCATGGGATTCCCCCATGAACCGTGGTCAAGCAACTGCCACAATCCCTTGCAGGGTGAACCACAAAAAGTAACTAAATCAACCTGTGTGTAACCCAGAGTATCTTGCCACAAAAAGCAGTCAGGCTTAACTTAGAGGCAGTGTGTAAAGTATTTATGCAGCACACAAACAGTAATAAAGTGAAAACACAACACAAGAAAAATCGCAAACCAATTTAGGAAAATAGAGTCAATTTTAATAAATTATTTGACATCAAAACAACAAAAGTCCAATCAGTAGATCCAGAGTGTTGGAAATGGCCCTTTTTGCTGGGATATCCCTAAACATTTTGCCTTTTTCCTCCTATTTTTTTCAGACCAGTTTTTGTTGGTTTTAGGACTCTGGGAGCTTTACCACTGCTGACCAGTGCTAAAGTACAAGTGCTCTAATAGGATTGGTGATTAGTTTCTCAATTATTTGGATATTTGATTTACTAATAGGTCCCTAGTAAAGTGCACTATGTGTGCCCAGGGCCTGTAAATCAAATGCTACTAGTGGGCCTGCAGCACTGATTGTGCCACCCACATGAGTAGCCCTGTAAACATGTTTCAGACCTGCCACTGCAGTGTCTGTGTGTTCAGTGTGGAACTGCCAGTTTGACCTGGCCAGTGTACCCACTTGCCAGGCCAAACATTCCCTTTTACTACATGTAAGTCACTCCTTTGGTAGGCCCAAAGCAGCCCCTTGGGCAGAGTATACTGTATTTAAACGTTGGGACATGTACTAGTATGTTTTACATGTCCTGAAAGTGAAATACTGATAAACACTGTTGCAAGGCCTATCTCTCCCACAGGGTAACATGGGGATTGCCTCAAAATATCTTTTAAGTGCAGTTTCCCATTGGGAGATATAGAGTTTGGGGTCTCCAAACTCACTTTAAAAATACATCTTTTGGTTGAGTTGGTTTTTAGATTGAAACTTTGAAAATTGAACTTTTAGAAAGTGGGGATTTTCTTGCTTAACCATTCTGTGTCTCTGCCTGGTTACAGAGAGAGCTGAGGTGTGTCCTGCATATCCTGATGGGTCTTCCTGGGCTAGAGTCTTGGGAGGAGCTGACACCTGCACCTGAATAGGGCTGTGCCTATCCTGACACAATGCAGTGTCCAATCCCCTAGAGTGTGTCTGGGGCCAGGACAGAGAGAGGCAGGGTATTGTGCAGTACAAAGACTTTCCTTTGAAATTTGCCTACTTCAAAGGCAGAAACGAGTATAAGTATTAGACTGCTGATGCCACATCTTCAGAACACTTCCGGATTGAGGACATTCTGCCAGGAAGAATAGCTGGATGCTGTAGGAGAAACTGCCACTCTGCCTGTTGCTTTGCTGTGCTGGCCTGCTGCTTGCTGCTTCTGTCCTGCGAGTGAAAAGGACTCGACTTTGCTTTCTACATCCTGCTTTCCAAGGTTCTCCAAGGGCTTGAACTGAGCTTGCCACTTGTTGTGAAGTCTCAGGGACATCAAAGACTTCTCTGCCAGTGCCTGGGCTCTTCTGTTGAGAGTCCTGACTTGCTAAGTGGTGCCAAATCCAATCCCTGGGCCCTTAGAAGTGGAAGCTGGTAACCTGAGTGAAGATCCACACAGCATCTCCACTATGGCTGAAAAATCAACACAGCTACTGTCTCCTGGCTGAGAAATCGACGCATCGCCTATTTCAGCATGGATCCATCATTGTCATGCATCTGGATTTTCCACGCTTCGTCCCTGGGTGTCATTTTCTTCATCGACGTTGCTCCACAACCAGGAATCAACGCATTGCTAGTCCAGCGGGAAAATAATCCATGCATAGCCAGCCAGGCAGGAAAAGAATCGACGCATCACTGGCAGGGCAGGAAAAGAATCTGTGCGTCGCCCGTCTAGCATAAAAATAATAAATGTATTGATTGCTTTTCCGACACATCATCTCCTTTGCAGCCCTCATCATTTTTGTTTTTGAAACATCCAAGATCCTGTGTGCTATAAAGATACAACCACTGATTTTCCAGGATTAAGACTCTTTTATACTTTTTGAAAGGGACAACTTTGTTTGTGTATGTTGGATTTTTGTCGTTTTGGTCTTGGTTTACTTGGATAAATATTGACTATTTTTCTAAAATGGTGTTGAGTACTTTAGTGGTGTTTTCACTGTGTTACTGTGTGTGTACAAATACTTTGCACATTGCCTCAGAGATAAACCTGACTGCTTGTGCCAAGCTACCAAGGGTGTAAGGAGGGGTTATCTTAGGTGTGTGACTCCCTTACCCTGACTAGATTGAGGGTCCCTACGCGGACTGGGTGTAAACTAACTGCCAACTAGAGACCCCGTTTTTAGCACAGAGTTATGAATTTTTAAAGTTTTTAATAAATATTGGCACCTAAAAGATCAAAGCACCAACCGCAGACATCTAGTTGTGTGAGACTTGGTTAGAGTCGAAAAATATGGCCAACTGCGATGGAGGACGGTTGGGATACAAGAAGTGGATTGGGCGCGGTCAGCGCTAACCTGCGGACTTAGGAGAAAGTCTGAGAAAAAGTGTCTGAGAAGGTAAACTTCAACGGGGTCATGCTGCAGAAAGTGTCAGAGGGTGGAGCTTTGTCATCGGATAGCCTTGAGTAGAAGCTGTGGTGGCAATGTCTATGTTCGGACTTATTTGCCGAAATGGAAGTAGAAAATCTCCAGCAGAACAAAGCAGAGGGGTGTACCCAAAGACAGTTCCACAATGTCAGCTACCCCTTTGGCAAAGGACCTCTAAAAACGATTTGCTGATGCGGAGAATAACGTAGCAGGAGATGCAGTCAATCCTGGCGGTGATGCACTTGGATGGATAGCTGAGCAGGTTGGTCCCAGTCTCTTCCTGGTTCTCAAAGGAGTTTTGGGCCAATATTTTTCTGAGTCCTAAGTTTTGGGATTTGGCCATCTGGGCACTTTAGCACCACCACCAAGGGCCCAGGACTGGTGGGACACCTTTTGGGGATTCAGGACTCACTCAGGCTGGGTCCAGGTGCAGGTTTAAGATTGTAGGAGCCTTTTATGTCCCTGTGGCTTTGAACCGGAGGCCAGCAAACTAGGCCTTGGAGGCACTTCTGGTACTCTTAGGTGCAGGTGAAGATGCAAGGCTCAATAACAGGGCTGGCCTCTCAGGGTTCAAGGCATGCTCCAGGCAGCAAAGCAGTCCTTCTATGTATAGCAGCAGCCCAGCAGATTGTGCAGCAGGCAGTCCTTTCAGAGTCCTTCCGCAAGTCCAGTAGCTAACTGAAGAATCGGTCTGAAGGTTTTGTTTTCAAATCCTAATGTCCTTCTTGAATGTGGGAGAAGCTTCTGGAAAGGTTCTTTGACGTGCATGGAATTTCCTGATTCCACTGCCTTGGATTCAACCTGGCTGCAGTGACAATACAGGGCTGTTAGCCCTTTAGTGTGAAGACAGAGCACAGGCTATTCAGTAGTAGGTAGGGCTGTGCTCAGCTCCACCCCCAATCCTGCCAGCAGATGGCCCACTGAGCACACCTACTCCCCTTGTTGTGTGACTGTCTGAGAGGAATTCACAAAGCTTCACTTAGTCATGTGACCCAAAATAGGCTGCAGGTACAAAAGGGCTAAGGGCAGGAAAATGGCAACTTTCTAAAAATTACATTTTCCAAATTGTAATGAAAGATACAACTTTACCATTAAAAAGGGTTTATCATCACAATTCTATAGGTACCAAACATATCCACCTGCTCCCAATTAGGAATTACAACTTATTAAATGTAATACAGTGTTATCTTAGAGGAAGGGTAAGCCTCACAGTAGTGAAAACAAATAGAGGAGTTTTTCACTACCATGACATGTAAAATGTAAAATTACACATTCAACCTTATAATTACACAGCATCCTCCCTGCCCTATAGGGATGACTTATATGCAATAAAAGAGGAGTTGAAGGCTTGGCAAAGGGGCTTTAAGTACCAAGTCGACATGGCAGTTTAAAACTGCATTCAGGCAGCAATGGCAGGCCTGGTGCATGTTTTAGAGTGGTACTTAATTGGGTGACACAATAAGTGCTGCAGGCCCACTGGTAGCATTTCATTTACAGGCTCTGGGAATATGGTATACCACTCTACAAGGGACTTTAACCCTTTCCCCGCCAAGGATGTAACAGTTACGTCCTTGGCGGCACCACTTGGGTGCCAAGGATGTAACCGTTACGTCCTGGGACTGGCTCCCCCCATGAGCCAGGGGCAGGGATGGTAGGGGAATCGCTTCCCCTTCCACCTGACGCCCTATCTAATGACGTCAGCACGCGATCGTGCGCTGACATCATCAGAGGGTGACGTCGCGCTGGAAGCAATTTGCATCTAGTGCAACCTCGGAGAAGGAGGTGAGTTTCTTCTCTGGCCAGGGGTGGATTGCTATAAAAGAGGCATCAGGGAAAGGAAAGGGTTTTCCTTTCCCTCGATGTCTCTTTTAGCATTCCTGCTGTCCGATCGCACCACGATCGGGCAGCAGAAATGCCCACTAAATACCAGGGTTTTGTTTTTTTTCTATTTCACTACGGGGAAGTGGCCCCTTAGGCAAGAGTCGCTTCCCTTATGGGGGCATGTTATTTATCCCCATTTCTGCCCACCTAAGGGCAGAACAGCATATTATTCTTAGGCCGATCTGCCCCCAAGGGGGGGCAAACACCACATGAACGCCAGGGCATATTTACTTTTGATTACTTTGTGTGGGGAGGTGGCTTCTGGGGTAAGGCTGGCCCCCAAAGGGGGCATAGTACTGTAGGCCATTTCTGCCCCCGCGGGCAGATCGGCCTGTTTTGTTAGGCCCATCTTCCCCCAAGGGGGGGAGAAGCCACTAAGCCACCAGGGATTTTTTATTTTTAGTCACTTTCCGTATAGGGGAGCGGCCCCTTGGGCAAGGGTCGCTCCCCTTTGGGGAGCAATATGTTTTACGCCATTTCTGCCCCCCTTGGGGACAGAAACCACGATGATGCCAGGGATTGTTTACTTCTGTTTTTTTTGTGTGGGGAGGCGGCTTCTTGGGTAAGGGTCGCCCCCCAAAGGGGGAACAGCACTGTAGACTGTTTCTGCCCCACTTGGGGGCAGACCGGCCTTGTTTTCTTTAGGCCCATCTGCCCACAAGGGGGGGAGAAGCCACTTAGGCACGAGTGATTGTTTTTGTTTAATTTTTGGGGGGGAGAGGCCCCGTTGGGCAAGGGTCGCTCCCCTTTGGAGGCCCAATATATCTGTTGCTGTTTCTGCCCCTCTTGGGGGCAGATGGTCCTATTATTTTTAGGCCGATCTGCTCCCAATGGGGACAGAAGCCACATAGACACCAGGGAATAATTTTATTGTTTTTTTAGTGTTTAGGGGTGGCCCCAGGGGGCATACAACTGTTGGCCATGTCTGCCCCCCTCTGGGGCAGATCGGTGTATTTCTTTTAGGTCCATCTGCCCCCCAGGGGGCAGAAGCCACTAAGGCACCAGGGGAAATTTCTAAATGTTTGGTTGTGGGGTGTTTGTTGACTAGTAAAGTATTTGCACTTGCGATTATAATGCTTATTTCTCCTTTTTGTTCTAGTTCAAAGCTTTTGCTTCCTTTGCTGTGACTTCTTTCAGTTTTGGCAGGGGTTGACCAGCAGTTTGCTTGGTTTCATGTTTTAGGTAAGAAAAAAACAATTTACTCCAAATGACTATTGTTGCCATGCATGAATGCCATTTTGTAAGTGGTGTACTAAATACAGGATTGTGTGTGAAATTTTCCTTAGATTAGTGCACAGTGATATTTGTGTTGTCTTATGTGTAATTTTCTTTCTTTTTTTCTTTTTAGTGGGATATCATTGGTGATTGCTGTGTCTGTGCAGAGTAGTTGCTGGTGAGTCTAGCTTTTTCAGTCAAGTGAGTGGTATAGTTTTTGAATTTATAAAGCCACAATTTATTACTTATCTTACACAGTGCTGGTTGTTGGCGGTGCATTTGTCCAGTTACTTTTCATAGGAAGGATCATGGCTAGCCGTAGGATGACCGTCAGCAGTTTGTTGGTATGCTTTTTGAGTCATCTTCTGACTATGATTATGAGTCTGAATCTGCATCTGAGGCAGAGGAGGAAGTGCAATTTTCTGTCAGAGAGGAATCATCTGATGATGAAGCCACTCTCAGTTCTGATGAAGTGCTAGTTTTAGAGGATGACACCTATGTGCCAATAGTGCAGCAGCCAGCGGCTGAAAGGATTCCCATTGGAAGACCTGACCTCCGGGTTGCCTCAAACATGGAGCAGCCGGAGTTGCCTGCCTTTACTGGTCTCCCGGGGTGTAGATTGAATAGAGAAAACTTTTTACCTTTCAATTTCTTTCAGTTGTTTATGGATGATGTATTTTTGGCATAGATTGTTGAGCAGACTAATTTGTATGTGGAGCAGTATTTGAGGGACAGCGCTGCCAGACTTAGGCCGCACTCTAGAGCTAGCCGGTAGATTCCCACAAATCTGGAAGAGTTGAAAATGTTATTGGGTTTAACTTTTTTTGATGGGGCTGATAAGGAAGCCATCACTGTCTTGATATTGGTCTAGTAGTCCCTTGATGGCAACTGCTATATTTCCTGCAACCATGAGTCGTAACTGGTATCAGCTTTTCTTTGTATGCTACATTTTGTTGCTAATGCTTTAGCCTTGCCACAAGATCACCCTGATTCTGACTGTCTTTTTAAGATTAGACCTGTCCTTGATCCTTTTGTAGATCATTTTTCAGAGGTCTATGTTCCAGGCAAAGAAATTCTTTGGTTCTGTTCAAGGGTCATTTGTTTTTTTGGCAGTACACTCCTAGCAAGAGGGCACGATATGGAATTAAATTGTATATGCTGTCTGAAAGTAAAACAGGATATGTTTATAATTTCCGGGTCTACACTGGTAGGGATTCCAGTTTTGACCCTCCTGGTTGTCCGCCCACTTTTGGAGTTAGTAAGAAAATTGTGTGGGAACTTGGTAGACGACTGTTTAACAAAGGTCACCATGTGTACGTAGATAACTTCCACACTGGAGTGCAGTTATTCAAGGAATTGTTCAGAGTGGACACTGTTGCTTGTGGCACAATCCTTTCAAACCGGAAAGGCTATCCAAGGGAGCTTATCTGGAAAAAAACTTGAGAGGGGACAGTACAGTGCATTGTGGAATGACGAGCTGCTAGCTCTGAAATTTGCAGACAGGAGGGATGTCTACATGCTAACTACCATACATGATTAGGGTACTTTCCCTGTGACTGTTTGGGGTCAGGTTGCCTACATTCGCAAACTTGTGTGCATTTTGGACTACAATAAGCACATGGGTTGTGTAGATAGAGTAGATCAGAGGTTGGAACCTTACACTGCTGCTCGTACGTCTTACGTTTGGTACAAGAAATAAGCAATTCACCTGTTCCATTAGGCAACCTGTAATGCTTTTGTTTTTGTTCAAGAACAGTTCTCCAGTCAAGGATGACATTTGTGAAATTTCAAAAGTATGTCGTAGCGTGTGCTGGGACAGGCAAGAGTGCCTAGAGAAGCAGTGATGGAGGGTGTGGCTAAATTGAAAGATCACTTTGCTGAGCACATTCCTCCCACGGCCAAAAAATACTTTCCTGCTGAGAGATATAGGGGGTCATTCTGACCCTGACGGTCCGAGACCGCCAGGGCCATTATGACAGAAAGCACTGCCAACAGGCTGGCGGTGCTTTCTCACCCATTCTGACCGCGGCGGTAAAGCCGCGGTCGCCCCGCCGGGGCCGGCGGTTTTCCACCGTTTTTGCCCCGGCTGGGATAATCCGCCAGGGCAGTGCTGCAAGCAGCGCTGCCCTGGGGATTATGACCCCCTTACCGCCAACCTGTTTCTGGCGGTTTTCACCGCCAGGAAGAGGCTGGCGGTAAGGGGTGTCCTGGGGCCCCTGGGGGCCCCTGCACTGCCCATGCCACTGGCATGGGCAGTGCAGGGGTCCCCTAACCGGGCCCCGGCCAGCTTTTCACTGTCTGCCTAGCTGACAGTGAAAAGCGCGACGGGTGCAACTGCACCCGTCGCACGACAGCAACACCGCTGGCTCCATTCGGAGCCGGCTCCTGTGTTGCGGCCTCATTCCCGCCGGCCCAGCGGGAATGTCAGAATGGGGGCCGCGTGAGTGCGGCTGCATTGGCGGACGCATGGCGGTTTCCACCTGGCGGGCGGTGGTAGCCACCCGCCAAGGTCGGAATGACCCCCATAGAGTCTGTGCTCGAAGAGGTATCAGGAAGGAGACTAGGATGTACTGCCCTGATTGTCCTTTAAAGCCTGGGCGGTGTGTGGGTGGCTGTTTCAGGAGTTATCACACCCAAAAGAATGATTGGGAACTACTGTGTATAGGTTTGTTTGGTTTCCCGGTGCCCGCTGAGCTAGAAGCCAAAATCCACAGATAGGCACTTTGCAGAAAACAGGTCAGCTTTCCTTGGGAAAATGTGATGTGTCCACGTTGTGTTTTGTGGCATTTCCTGTCGCAGGCACTAGGCCTACTCCCTCAAGTGAGGTACCATTTTTATGGGAAGATTTAGGGGAATGCTGGGTGGAAGGAAATGTGTGTCTTCACTCAGATTCCTGAACTTTCTATCACCGAAAATAGTTTTTTGCCAAACTTTGAGGTTTGCAAAGGATTCTGGGTAACAGAACCTGGCGAGAGTCCCACAAGTCACCCCATCCTGGATTTCCCTAGGTGTCTAGTTTTGAAAAAGGCACATAGTTGGTAAGTTTCCCGAGGTGCCGGCTGAGCTAGAGGCCAGAATCCACAACTTTCCAAAAAACACATCAGATTTCAATGTAAAAATGTGATGTGTCCATGTTGTGTTTCCTGTCGCTGGCATTAGGTCTACCCACGCAAGTGAGGTACCATTTTTATCGGGAGACTAGGGGAACACAGAATAGAATAACAAGTGTAATTGTCCCTACCCGGTATAGAATGAAAACCCATTGCAAGGTGCAGCTCCTTTATTGGCGCTGGATACCTAGGGTTCTTGATGAACCTACATGCCCTATATATCTCCGCAACCAGAAGAGTCCAGCAGACGTAACGGTATATTGCTTTTGAAAATCTGACATTGCAGAAAAAATTACAGAGTAAAACGTGGAGAGAAATGGGTGTTTTTTCACCTCAATTTCAATTTTTTTTTTTATTTCAGCTGTTATTTTCTGTCGGAAAAAAATTGTAGGATCTACACAAATAACCCCTTGCTGAATTTAGAATTTTGTCTACGTTTCATAAATGTTTAGCTGTCCAGGATCTAGCATTGGTTTCACACCCGTTCCTGTCACTAACTGGAAGGAGGCTAAAAGCACAAAAAATAGTAGAAATGGGGTATGTCCCAGTAAAAAGCCAAAATTGTGCTGAAAAATGTGGTTTTCTGATTCAAGTCTGCCTGTTCCTGAAAACTGGGAAGATGAGATTGTAGCATAGTAAACCCTTTGTTGGTGCCATTTTCAGGGAAAAACACATGGTTTCTTCTGCAGCCCTTTTCCCCATTTTTAGCAAAAATAAATACATTTTAGCTGTATTTTGGCTAATTGCTTGGTCTCCTCCAGGGGAACCCACAAACTCTGGGTACCTCTAGAATCCCTAGGATGCTGGAAAAAAAGGACACAAATTTGGTGTGGGTAGCTTATGGGAACAAAAAGTTATGAGGGCCTAAGCGCGAAATACACCAAATAGCCAAAAAAGGCTCAACACTGTGGGTGGAGGGGGGTGCAGCAGCTAAGGGGTTAATAATGATGCCATCGGATGTTGCTGGACATGACAAAGTTGTAATGGATAAACTGGAGGGCAGCGTGAATGTATTTTGGAAGCCGTTTTATGGGCTCTAATAGAGACACTCTTCTAACTGAGTTAAGAGCTGTAGGAAGGATAATTATCTCCATTTTCTCTGGAAAAAGCACAATTGCGTACAGGTGAAGCGGAGAGTGGGCGTTGATTAGGGTTTTAAAGTGAACCGCTAAACATTTCTATTTTCCAAGATTTGATATGAATATACAGGTGATGAACTGTCGGACATAGGCCCTCATTATGAACACGGTGGTCGAAATCGCCGTGTTCATGCTGGTGGTCAAACTATTGGCCGCCAGCGTCCCCGGATCCCCGCTGGTCGTATAAAGAACATTCCTGTGGGACGGCGGGCGGTAACATTGTTTCCGCCCGCCGGGACACATGAATGCCTGGCCGGGACAATGCCTCTGTGCGGCGGGTGAAGCTGCACCCGTCGCGCAGGTCACTGGCCGAAAATCGGTCAGTGACCTGCGCGATGGGGCACTGCACAGGGGCCCCTGCACTGCCCATGCCAAGTGCATGGGCAGTGCAGGGGCCCCCAGGGGTGCCCCGGTGCACCCCCTCCGCCAGCCTTTACCTGGCGGGGAAACCCGCCAGGGAAAGCCTGGAGGCTTAGGGATCATTATATGAGGGGCAGCACCGCTGCCCTGTAGGATAAGGATTCCGACCGCCGCCAGGCTGCCTGACGGTGAGTGTCATAGTGTTCATTATGTGGCGGTGTGGCCCGCCATGCCGGCTGGCGGGTTTTCCTGCCAACGCCGGCATGGCGGGCCACACGGCCATGATCATAATGACCACCATAGTCGTAATTGTGAAATGTCAAAAACGAACATCTGTGATTAAATGATTAACTTTTACCGTCACCTCGCCTTGAACTCTGGAAAGAGCACAAATGCGCAGAGGAGAAATGGAGTGCAGGCAAAGTTAATTGCGGTTTTAAAGTGAACCAACATGTATTCATCTATTTGAGATTTAAACATGAACACATAGGTTATTACGTGCCCCACAGAGTATTAATGATATTGCACATTTGTAAAATATACTATGGTTTATTTCAAAACATAATCTGAATGTTTTGAATGTTTGTTATGGTTGCAATGACAAAGAGTGAAAGTATTTATTTTATATTTTTTTATAAGGGGTGTATATATGGAGCACAAAAAATGGCACAGTATCAGATTGAGAAAGGCTGTTGATCAGCCAACACACGTCTTTGTTCTGCTTGGAGTTGCCTGATGCAATAAATGAGTGGATTCTCACCTGTCTCCGAGTGCAGGTTCTCTTACTATTCAAAGAGTTTGAGTGGTAATTTTTGGCAGTAGCACTTTTTCTTGCACAACCTGCAGTCAGGCGACTGCCGCAAACCGCAACCTTAAGTGTGTGTGTGTGTATATATATATATATATATATATATATATATATATATATATATATATATATATATATATATATATATATATATATCTAGAGATTGGAGGGATATAAATTCCTTAAAAGCCAATAACTCCATTATCATCAAACCCTCTGACAAGAGCGGCAACATTGTCATTATGAATATGGAGGATTATATACATGAGGTGCATCACCAAATAACTAATGAGAGTCATTATGAGGAGCTACATACAAACCCAATTGGACAATATCAGAAAATTTATCATGAACTGCTAGAACGTTGGTTTGCTGACGAATTGATCGATCATAATGAGCATTTATATCTGAAAATTGATTTCCCCAAAACTCCATGCATCTATTTCCTGCCGAAAATTCACAAAAATGCACATCGTCCCCCTGGGCGACCTATTGTGAGCATGAATTCGTCTCTTTTGGAGAACACTTCGAGATATCTGGACTTTTTTTATGTCCATATGTAACTGAATTACCATCATACTTGTGTGACACTAATGATTGTTCAGCCAAAATACACAGTATCCCATGGAGGAAAAGTTATCTAATGGTCACAATGGATGTTGCTTCTCTTTATACTTCGATAAAGCATGAATATGGCATGGAAGCCTGTAGATACTTCCTGAAAACACGCCCCATAGAATTTTGACAACATACTGATATGCTCATGTCTCTGCTATCATTTTGTTTGACACATAGGGGGTCATTACAACATTGGCGGTAAAAGGCGCTTATCGCCGTGCAGAAGACCGCCAATACACCCCGCGACCACGGAATCCCGCCACTGCTATTATGACCCACATCTCGGAATCCGCCGAAATTCAGACACCCACACAAGTCCGCCACAACAAAGGTCAGTGTTAAAGTGCCGAAAACAGAACCTCCACCTCCAGGCCAACAGAAACACGCCCATGCTATTACGACCCACGAATCCACGCGGCGGTCTTTCAGCCGCGGTATTCCATTTGCGGTACACACCGCCGCGCTCAAAATACACACACATCTCCAAAACACCGCCACATTGGACAATTCGAAATATACACACCTGATACACATACAAACAACACTCCCACACACCCAACACAGTATAAAACACACACCCACATCACCCACAAACCCCTACGACCAAAAAATAGAGACGAAGGCCAGAGAGAGAGAGCACAGAATAGACAACCCCACCACACAGAGGCACACAACACCATCACCCACACAACACCCATGCACAAAACACCACACACCACTACACATCACCACACTCATCAACACATACACCACCCCACAAATCACCTACACCACCCCATGTCACGCCAAAGACACCCCCGGTTTTCCGAGGAGGAGCTCAGGGTCATGGTGGAGGAAATCCTACGTGTAGAGCCACAGCTATTTGGCTCACAGGTGCAGCACACATCCATAGCCAGGAAGATGGAGCTATGGCGCAGAATAGTCGACAGGGTCAACGCTGTGGGACAGCATCCAAGAAATCAGGAGGACATCAGGAAGAGGTGGAACGACCTACGGGGGAAGGTGCGTTCAGCGGTCTCCAGGCACAACATCGCGGTTCAGCGGACTGGCGGCGGACCCCCACCTCCTCCCCCACAACTAACAACATGGGAGGAGCAAGTCTTGACCATCATGCATCCAGAGGGCCTCGGAGGAGTCGGTGGAGGAATGGACACTGTTAAGTCAAATCTTAACTATCATATCCCCCACCATACCTGCATGATATCACACACCCCCACCCTCACACCCTCCCCTATCACTCCAACTCCTCACTAATGTACTAATAAAACAAACCACACATCCCAACACCAAGCCCTCAATGACACAACTAAGCATGGTCACCCCTCACCAAAGCATGCTCACTGCACGTACCCAGAACCCCCCTCAACCATCATCACACGAGCCCCCCCACAGGAATGCTTGCACTGGTGTACACGGTGAGCCACCCATTGCATACCATGACACACACACATGCAATAATCATGCACTTCTGCCCCTGCAGGATCACGAAGGACCGTCACCACACCGGAGGGTCCAGACAATTCCACTCCACCCACAGAAGAGGCCCACAGTGACGATAGCAGCTCTGCCCTACTGGATCCTGATGACCAGCCCGTACCATCGTGGGCCTCGGGACAGTCGGTTCCCCTTGCACAGGCACAGCCCAACACTGACCTTCCACCCTCTGGTAACACCAGCACAGCACCCACCCAGCGGGCCCATACCTCCCTACCCGGACACGTCAATCAGCGGTGTGTCCACCACTACAGGGAAGCCAGGATAACCCACCACCCCAACAACAACAGGGACCTGGGGGCAGTGGTAGTGGGCACACGGTCCAGGGGACAGAGGCACAGGAACACAGGGGACCTGGGAGGGCTGCTGTGCGACAGGGGGCGGACAGGCCAAGGGAACCCACTCTCCACGAGGCCCTAACCTCCATCATGGGAGCATACCACCACTCCCAGGAGACGATGGCGACAGTCCTTGCCAAGTTTCAGGACAACCAGCGCCTGCAGGAGGAACAGTATTTGGGGTTCAGGGAGGAGCTCAGGACCATCAGCTCTGCCCTGGGCACCATTGTAGGGGTGCTGAAGGACATACAGCAGACCTTGAGGGACACTGTGGCACTCCAAGGGGCCCCTGACACTAGCCAGGACGATGAACTGCCCACCACCTCCGCCGGCGCTAGTGGACAGGACACCCCGCCACAGGACCACCACACCAGCACCCCACCCCCTGCAGACGGAGAACCACCCCGCAAGCGGGCCCTGAGATCCAGGAACAGGACAGAGCAAGATGGCAAGACCCCCCCAGGAAATGAGACCACCCTGATTGTCCTCCTACTGTCCCACTTTGTTACCCTGTCATTACCTTAACTGCCCCAGCTCCATTTCCTTTGCCCATATGGCCAGTGCACCTGTGTGACCAATGGACTGGACTCTGCCATGGACATTCCTCCACCGTCCCCCATCACCATAGTACAACCCCCCTCCATTTTTGAGCTCTTCAATAAACACTCTTGAGCCACAAAACAATCTGGAGTCAGTCTGTGATTTGGTAAAATGTATTATCAATGACAGTGTCAAAATGCGTTTCTACTTGTAAAGCCAACATACCTATGTCACACATCACAAGTCCTTGAAGGATGCAAGCAGATAACACACGTTGGTAACCACACCTGTGAAACCGTAATGGAAAGGTACAACTCAGTTACCAAATAATGCTATGAAATTACACACAGGATAGAGGAAGACGTGTGACAGTGAAATTAATGGTAAAAATGAAAATGTTCTCACCTGTGTGTCACTGGAAATATTGCTGTATGACTGACTCCCTGTTGTCGTTGTCTTCTTCCTCAGCTTCCTCATCACTGTCCACAGGCTCCACAGGCTCCACAGCTGCCACAACACCGTCATCTGGACCATCCTCCTGCAGAAAAGGCACTTGGTGTCGCAAAGCTAGATTGTGAAGCACCGAGCAGGCGATGATGATCTGGCACACCTTCCTTGGTGAGTAGAATAGGGAACCACCTGTCATATGCAGACACCTGAACCTGGCCTTCAGGAGGCCGAAGGTGCGTTCGATCACCCTCCTAGTCCGCCCATGGGCCTCATTGTAGCGTTCCTCTGCCCTGGTCCTGGGATTCCTCACTGGGGTCAGTAGCCAGGACAGGTTGGGGTAACCAGAGTCCCCTAATAGCCACACACGGTGCCTCTGGAGTTGACCCATCATATAAGGGACGCTGCTATTCCGCAGGATGTAGGCGTCATGCACAGAGCCAGGGAACATTGCATTTACCTGGGAGATGTACTGGTCTGCCAAACATACCATCTGTACATTCATGGAATGATAACCCTTCTCCTGTGGGGGGGGGGACCAGAGCTACATGGGTCCCATCCATAGCACCTATGATGTTGGGGATATGTCCAAGGGCATAGAAGTCACCTTTCACTGTAGCCAAATCCTCCACCTCAGGGAAAATGATGTATCTCCTTACTTGTTTCAGCAGGGCAGCCAACACTCTGGACAACACGTTGGAAAACATAGGCTGGGACATCCCTGATGCAATGGCCACTGTTGTCTGAAAAGACCCACTTGCAAGGAAATGGAGCACTGACAGCACCTGAACGTCAGGGGGGATTCCAGTGGGATGGCGGATTGGTGACATCAGGTCTGGCTCCAACTGGGTACATAGTTCCTGGATTGTGCCACGGTCAAACCTGTAGGTGATGATTAAATGTCGCTCCTCCATTGTCAACAGGTCCACCAGCGGTCGGTACACCGGAGGATTCCTCCATCTTCTCAATTGTCCCAGCTGACGGTGCCTAGGAAGGACAACAGCGACCACAGAGTCAACAAATTTCCAGGTATGTACCCACAGATACACAGAACACTACACCAAACACAAAACCATTCCTGTATGTGTGTTGAGTGTAGGCCTAGCTATGTGTGACGCAGAAGTAAATGAAGCCATGTGGGCCCCTGAAATGGCTGCTGCCTGACCTCTAAACTGGGACAAATGGGAATGTGAGGTCACTGCGCTGGCGTTGTACCCCGTCGCGGTAGGCGGTGGTAGACCGCGGCGCAATGCTGCATTGGTTAACATTGGACCCTATGGGTCCCAGGAGCTAATGGCGAAGTGCGCCGGCGGTGATGATACGCACCGCCGTGGACGTGACCGCCATTTTATATCACTTCAATCACTCGATACCTGATCTTCGACAGGAGAGGACCTACACTGCAAGTGCTGCTGTGACCTCGGTCTGGAAGCGACGATGGCTGCTGCGTCTGGGGAAAGGGCCCCTGCCTTCACTGCTCAGGAGTTGGAGAAACTAGTAGACGGGGTCCTCCCTCATTACACGCTACTCTACGGTCCTCCAGACCAACAGGTAAGTACACAGGGAGCACGTTGTATGGGCTATGCCTGGGTGGAGAGGGCTGGTTGTAAGAGGGAAGGGGGCAGAGTTCAGGGAACATGGATGCATGTGAATGCATGTGCCACATGGCAAGGGTAGGGAGGGGGGACACTTACATCGATGGTGCAGTTGGTAATGACTTCTCCTCTTCCCTTGTGCATGTCATGTTGGTCAGCGCCCACCAGAAGAAGGACATTTGGCGTGCCATCGCCAAGGCAGTCCGGACCCTGGGGGCCCACCAGAGATGGGGCACCCACTGCCGGAAAAGATAGGAGGACATTCGCCGCTGCAGCAAGAAGACGGTGGAGGCTCAGCTAGGGATGGCCTTCCAACGTGGGAGGGGTGCCCGTCGCACCATGACCCCCCTGATGTTCCGGATCCTGGCGGTGGCCTACCCTGAGTTGGATGGGCGCTTGAGGGCATCACAGCAGACACAAGGGGGTGAGTACACTATCATTCTGGGGACTTTGCGCGCAGTTGAGGGGTCTAGGTGTGGGAAGAGGGCTGTGGGTTTCCCTAGGCCATGGCGACTTCCATAGGCTAGGCCCCTCCGTAATGCAGGCCATGTGGCACTCCACCCCACCGCAGTAGAGTGCCAAGTACAGGTATACATGCCCCTGTGGCATCCATGTGTGCAGATGTCCACCATAGCCATGTAGGCCAGATCCCAGAAATTGCATCTGTAGAGGCCAGGAGCACGGCATAGTGCAGGGGGCTGCTGTGTCTGTATTGTCCGCCAACGGTAGCAGTATGCCATGCACTCAACCTGTCTTTCTTCTGTCGTCCCCACCCCCTTTTTGTGCTCTCCCTGTTCTTTTGTGCATCAGCATCATCAGGCGGAGGTACAGTGGCACCGGAGCACGAGGGAGCTGCATCCCACATGGCCATGGAGGGCTACACCACGGACTCAGAATGCACCAGTGGGACGGAGGGCGAGGGGAGCTTCACGTCAGCCACCAGATCACCAACCAGTGACACGGACTCGTCCGCCGATGGGAGCTCCCTTGTGGTGGCGGCACCATCTGTGCCCCCCACTTCTACAGGTACAGCCGCCACCTCCCCTACCACTCACTGTTGGGCAGTCTACCATTGTGAATGCCATCCAGGGTGTAGAAAGGGAGTTGCAACACAGTAATGCATTCCTGGAGGGCATTCACTCTGATGAGGCTGCCCTTCAGCGAACCCTGCAATCTCTGGCCTCAGCACTGATGGCAGCCATTGTCCTTGTGTCTAGCCTCCCCCCTCCAACTTCCTCCACCCAGACCCAATACCCTGTACCCCAGCCCATCCCAAGCACACCATCAGACCAGCATGCACACACCTCAACACACAAAAGTAGCTCAGACAAACATAGGCACCACACATCCCACAGGCACTCACACAAGCATCACCCACATACAGACACAGCAACATTCACTGCCTCCACTGTGTCCCCCTCCTCATCGTCTCCCTCCTCCCTCCCAGTGTCGTCTACACTCTCACCTGCATGCACCACATCTACAGGCACTAGGACTCAAACCAGAACACCCAGCACCACACCCGCTCACCTGCACTCACCACCCCCACTACCATTTACACGTCCCCTGTGTCCTCTCCCAGTGTGTCTGTGACACCCCCTCCCAAAGTACACAAACGCGGGCACCCACACACCCAACATCCATCCACCTCACGACAGCCTCCAATACCTGCACCAAAAACACCTAAAGTGACACCTCCTACAACCACCTCCTCTTCCTCCACTCCCAGACCCCCTCCAGCTACCCATCCCAGTGTTCGTCAGAAACTGTCCCTCTGCAAAGTTGACCTTTTTGCCCCCACCCTCACCCCTCCAATTCATCAGTCCCGTCATAGCGTCTCAGCCAAAAAGCCTCCAGTACCAGTGGTGCGTGTTCAAGGTGTGTGAAGTGCACCGGCCACCAGGGCAGGCAGTGTGACACGGAGCCAAGGCACTGCCAGTCCACCCCCTGTAAAGGCTCTGAAGTTGGAAAGTGGCCGACGGGACCGGCTGAAGACTCCTGGAGGCAAAACAACTCACAGGGGTCCCAGGGGGATTGCAGAGTCAGCTGTGACTCCTCCAAAGGTGGGGAAGGGCCAGAAGAAGTCTGCACAGCCTGGTGTGAGCATCACTGCGGAGAAGGGCGGCATCCATCCCGGCGGCCGGGACGCCACCGCCAGCACCATCGTCACTGGTCAGGAGACCACCGCCACAGGCATTGCCCAGGAGGGCCCAAGTATCGTCACTGGTCAGGAGACCACCGCCAGAATCATTGCCCAGGAGGGCCCAAGTATCGTCACTGGTCAGGAGACCACCACCAGAGTCATTGCCCAGGAGGGCCCAAGTATTGCCATGGCAAAGCACTGCTGAACAGTCCAGAGACCACCATGGCAAAGCACAGCTGAACAGTCCAGAGCCCGCCATGGCAAAGCACCGCTGAACAGTCCAGAGCCCACCATGGCAAAGCACCGCTGAACAGTCCAGAGCCCGCCATGGCAAAGCACCGCTGAACAGTCCAGAGACCGCTATGGCAAAGCACCGCTGAACAGTCCAGAGACCGCCATGGCAAAGCACCGCTGAACAGTCCAGAGACCGCCATGGCAAAGCACCGCTGAACAGTCCAGAGACCGCCATGGCAAAGCACCGCTGAACAGGGCATGCACCGCTGAACAGGGCAAGCACCGCTGAACAGGGCATGCACTGCAGAAGAAGGAAAAGACCGCCACATCAAGCATCATTATCCCGTCTGCAGCTGGGACTGTGACGGGACAGGAACTGTCACAGGGAGACTAATCCAGTCTGGGCACCATTCCCCCTCCAGAACCAGTGGAGAGATCCATCCACTCCATCTGTCCTTCACAGGAAGAAGCACTCTGGGCACCAGTCCCCCTCCAGAACCAGTGGAGGCTGTTATGTACTTGTGAGACTGTGGCTTTGCACTCCCCAGGATGGAACAGAGGGCAAACCACCCACTGTAAAGACTTGTGAGACTGTGGCTTTGCACTCCCCAGGATGGAACAGTGGGCATGGAGCCCCGTCGTGGATGTGGCGTGGTGCTGTAATCCGGCTGAGGTGTCCCCCCCTTCCCTTCCCCCTGAGGTGCCTGTTGTTTTTCTCTCTGATGCCCTGGCAGTGTTCTCTCCGTTTGTGGACAGGTATCTTGTGTGGGCCTCGCCCATGCATTTTTGGCCTAGTGGTGCACGGACATTGAGATGTGCATATCTGCACTACCTCTCGTACTGTATATACCTTTGTATGAGTTTATATATATCTGTATATAATTGACACATGTATATTGATACATTACAATGTTTGAACTGATTTTGTTTTGTCTTTGCATTCTTCCGGCAGGGTTGGGGGTTGTTACTGTGATGTTTGTAAATGCATTGGTGTGTGTGTAGTAGTGGGTGAGGGTTGGGGTGGGGGTGTTGCGTGTGTGTCCCCCTGACTTTTGCCTCCCCCTCCCCTATGTCGTAGGTGCAGTACTCACTGTTGTCTTCGTCACCGCCGCCGGCGCTGGTCTTCGTAGATGAGTAGGAAGAGAAGGGCAGGTAGGATTTGTAATTCCGGATCCATGGTGTCCTCCTTCCTCGTGGGATGTGTTCAGGTGAGCGTTTTCCCATTGCAGAAACTGTTTCCGCCGTGTTTTTATCCACGGTGAATCCGCCCCGGAAAAGGTGGCGGATTGGTGGGTTGTGATACTATGGGCGGTACATTGTCTTCCGCCTGTCTGTTGGTGGTGACCGCCGCGCTGCTTGTCTGTACTGCCATGGCGGTCGGAGTGTTAAAGTGGCTGTCTTTGTTGGCAGTTTCCGCCTCGGTCATAATTCCCTTTTTTTGTCCGCCAGCCTGTTTGCGGTATTACCGCACCTTTAACACCGTCCGCCAGGGTTGTAATGACCCCCATAATGTCTTTCTGTTTAATAATGAGTACTGTCTTCAAAAATAGGGTACAGTCATGGGTGCTTCTTTTGATCCCACATATACAACTCTCTATATGGGATGGTGGGAGAAAGAGATAGCTTGGTCAGATGCACACGAAGATTTTTGAAGAGGTGTTATCCCCTTAAAATTCTTGTTGATGCTTACAACAGGGTCAAAAATAAAAATAGAGATGAATTGCTCTTATAAAATCAACCTATGTTGGACAACCTTGATTCCAATTGATCTCCACTGAGTTTTTCTGGAATTCAACCAGCAACATATGACTCTGAAAAACATTTTACAACGTAATTGGCACATCTTACAACAGGATCCTCACATTAAGGATAGTATTGACTAACATCCCCAGATTACTTTTCATAAGACCAATTCACTGGGAGACTATCTGACAAGAAGTCTATTCACTACCAATGACAACAGGTTGCGGTTGACCAAGAAAAGAGTAGGATTTTTTAAGTGTGGCCATTGTAAGACCTGTAATTATGTACGTAACACACAGGAGTATCAAACATTTGATGGAAGGAAATGTGATATTAAAGAACGGATCACTTGTGATACTCAGTATGTCATATATGTGATTGAATGTGGCTGCTAAAAAAAATATGTAGGCAGCACCATGCATAAACTCAAAATAAGATTTTTACAACATTTCAGAGCCATCAGGAATCAGGATAGAACCTATCCATTGGCCAAACACTTCTGGGAGGTACATGGAGGTGACTGCAGCACGTTATGTTTTTATGGAATTAAATCTATCAAACTGGGTCCGAGAGCAGGTAATAGATTATCTGAATTAAGACAAATGGAATCCAATATGATTCTATTATTGGGTTCAGAAGCTCCGTGGGGACACAATCTTGATGCAGAACTCTATGTCCATTTATGAAATGACACAGGAACACCTTTTTTGGTATGCTTTTGCTGTTCATTATTGAAATCCATGATCAATATATAAATATGTATGTGCTTCTGCCATGAACATATTGGTGCTGTTGTATAATTATCTGTTTTTTTTAATTAAGGTGGTTTATGTCTTTGTTCTTCACAAACACTTCATTTATAATCGTTTTTATTATTCAGCAGAGCACTTTTTTGCACTAGACACTTTAGGGAGATGCCCGTGAGCTTTTTTAGAAACCAGTTGTGGTCTTCCTCCATTACTATAAATAAGAGATGATATATCTTGTGTATTCAAGTTGTGATATTTAGGGACTCAATGTTGCACATTCATTTCTAGGCTAATATATTGAGATCTCTTCATCACAATTGATCAATTAGGTACCTATGACGAATATTGATGGATATTTTTTAGACCTAACAGGAGGATTTCTTGTTTTAATTTAATTATGCAAATCAACTGTTGAAGCCCTATGTCGATAATCGTGAATAGCATGTATTTTAAAATATGCACAACATTACCATTCTTGGGTTGTAAATTGACAATACAGTTGGAGTGACATGAATAATTGCACAAATATTGCACTTTATATCACAGATGGGAATATCATGATTGTATGTTATGGTTGAAGATCGAACAATATGCTCACTTTAAGATGGCAGCCGTCTTTACGAACATCAGTTGACAATGGAAACAGACGAGGGTTCACAGGAGGCATATGTATTGTGTGAGCTTTGAGGGGGCAAACATGTCCGGTTGAAGGCATTTGCCGAAACGCATTGACATTTTTGTTGGGTGACTGCGTTTTCCTTTATGACGCATTTACAATAAAGCAGACAAACTTTATGGAAGGACTTTTCTTTCTTCGCTACATTTGCTGATGGTACACTGTGATACGGTGCAGCTGTTTGGTGAGCGGATCCCACCATTTTAAAGTATATATATATATATATATATATGTGCATAGTAACAGTATCGTTGGATACATTTGTCAGTGACAACATTAATGTTTTGAACTAAAACAAAACATAAATTCCCCAGTTATAGTTATCAATGCTAACTGCAACTTGTGTCCCCACCATGCCCTTCTTATGACCTCACATATGACATCACTCAAGACATGTTTTATGACATCATTCATGACATCACTGATGACATTGGTGAAACTTAAAGGTGGATGCCCTGGTGCCCACCTAGTGCACCAACCAAAGTGTTGTTGGAGGCTGCGGGGGAACCCCAAAGCCCCCATGGCATGGAGCCGGCATTGCTCTCGCCCACAGTGAGCAGCCCGTAATGCTGCTACCTGCAGGCAGGGTTAATATTTAGATTTGTTTTCTTTTTCCGGATGACTGCTGGCAGGGAAACAGATCCAAAGTCTTCTCCAACCAGGCAGGAGCATTTCTGAAGTTCCTATCTGCTGGGAGCAGGCTTGATGTTCGCTCCTACTTGACAGGAGTTTTGAAAATGCTCCCTCTGACTGAGAGCAAACACAGGTTTCCCTGCCCACACCGCTGCTAGCAGGAAAACCGCTATGTCCGGGAGGTGGGCTCTCCGGGCCATAGCCTGTGGGTCGGCCCGGGCCCATTAATGACTCAGGGACGGGGGCCGTGAAGCCCTCCTCCCTTCTACTAATCGGCCCCAGTGGTGGGCTCTCAATTGCCTTTAGAGGCTCAGCGAGGGGGCCTTGCCGGCTCTCTCCCCATTTTTAACATTTTCAGCCCTGGGGGTGAGCTTCCCAGGGTCTCTGATGACTTGAGGCCACATGCCCCACTTCACATACATAATATGTTTGACCCTGGGGTGGGCTCCCTAGGGCCTCTGTAGACTCAGGGAGGGGGTCCATGTGGCCCACCTTCCCCATACTCATGCTCTACCCTGGGCAAGGCACCCTGGGGCTCTGATGGCTCCGGGAGGGAGCCACATGTCTCCCCTCACCATACTTAATTTGTTTGGCCCTGGGGGGGACTCCCCGGGGTGTCTGGAGGCTTGGGAGGGGGGCGTGTGCCTCCCCCTCCACATAAACAATGTGTTTGGTCCCAGCTTTGGACTCCGCAGGGCCTTTGGAGGCTCTGGAAGGGGGTGCCATGCATTTTTAATACAGCCCCGGGAATGGAATGCTTCAGCTGAGTCACAGAAAAAAGGATTAAGAAAAGAGGCCAGAGTAGGGGAACCCTGACACCTTAGCTCTGGAGCTGGGGGTCCCCCCGCAGCTCTTGGACAGCCACCTCCCCAGGGATAGCAACTAATTAAATGTGAGGAGGCCGTCTGGCCCCCAGCAGCCCCGGGTACCGCCACCTTCCCGGGGCTAAGAACTAATTAAATGGGATGGCTCCTCCCATCCGCAGCCCTGGGGACTGCCACCTCTCTGAGGCTAAGGACTATTGAAATGCAGGGGGCTGACACCCCTCCCCCCTTTGCAGTCCTGGGGTACCGCCACCTCCTTGATGCTAACATAGAATTAAATACAGGGGGCTTCCCAGCCACACCACAGCCCCTGGGACTGACACCTCCCTGGGGCTAACAACTATGGAAATGCGGTGGGCTGCCTGGCCCTCCCACAGCCCCAGGGACCGCCACCTTCCAAGGGCTACATTTAAATAAGATAGGTGGTCCTTTTCGAACCCCCATGGACCACCACTTCCCTGGGGTTAATTGAAACATTGGAGGGGTGGCTGCGGAGCCCCCCTTGTGGAGTCAATAATGGTCCTGAGGACTGCCACCCCCAGGGCCGGCTCCTGGTATGTCCGGGGGTGCCTACCCCTAGGACATAGCTGTTTGCTTTTGCTTGATGGGAGCTGACAGCTCCCAACAAGTAAAAGCAAACATAACTCTACTTTCTGCAAGTGGAAGCTGTCAAACAGTTCCCACTTTCAGAAAGCAGAGTTTTCATCTCTTTCCCTGCACGCAAATATGTGTGCAGTAAAACAGATAAAACATTGCTCCAGCAATCAGGGAGCTGCTATTGAAAGCAGCTCCTTGCTTGGGGGAGCAATGTTGGTTCCTGCAGGATGCGGAGAGCCAGCTAGGACCATGGGGGCCTTCAGGCTCCCCAAGCAGCAGTGGTTGGATGAATGCATAGTAATGAAATTTACTTTACATTTAAAAAAAAATTAAATTCACTGAAAAAAAACAAAGGTTACAGGGACGTTATAGCAAAGAAATAGAATTAAAAAAACATAGAACTTCACCTTAAAAAACACAAAGGTTGCACGGACGTTATAGTTAGTCTCACATTTTAAATGTACAAAACCATAGAAATTCACCTGTTAGAGTTATTTCAAGTAACTATAACTCATGCCCTAAGGTAACTATACCTGTACACTCATCATGCACTGCTAATTACCCCACAAATTACGGCACTCATGACATCTTTGAAAACATCATTGATAATATCAATGTTATATTTGCAGTAAAAATATTGATGAAAAAACTGCATGGCGGGGGTGCGAGTTTGAGATAACTCTAACTATAACCGGTGAATTTCTATGGTTTTGCAGGTTTGAAAATGTGAGCCTAGCTAGAACATCCCGTAACCTTTGTTTTTTAAGTGAATATCCATATCTATCTATATCTATCTATCTATCTATCTATCTATCTATCTATCTATCTATCTATCTATCTATCTATATATATATATATATATATATATATATTCACCAAGAAGACCAAAATTACCGAGGCTCAAAAAAGTGGCGGTCCAACCATGGCTTCGAGAAACACCATAAAAATCCAGAACAAATTCTTGTAATAACAAGAAAGGTCAGGACTCTTCCAGTGTCGTTAAAGCTTTTACTCTCCACAGATTATTCCTCCCAACGCGTTTCAGCCGTAAAAGCTTTAACTACACTGGAAGTGTCCTGACCTTTCTTGTTATTACAAGAATTTGTTCTGTATGTGTATAGATATATATATATATATATATATATATATATATATATATACTTAGTCAAACCTCCAGGATTACCTAAAGATTATAAAGACTTTTCTCAAAGGCAGATAAAATATTAGGTCTGAATATGCTATGTTGTCACTTCCAGCTATAGGTATCCGGTAATATTGCTAACTGAGCATGCACTCTTGTAAAGGAGTAATCTTTGTTGTTCGGAATACTTAGGGCCTGTGTAGGATACCCGTCCACCGAAATCTAAATCCCATCATGTCTATGACTTATCTATCTAATATCTATTATCAAGATCTCTCCTCATCATTCGATCCAGCACATTCCTCATATGTCAAGCTTAGGTCCTGTAGCTGGCTACCAAATTTCTAGCAGGCAGAGACTCAAAATGAAAGTCAAATGTAGCTTGAAAGTGACATTCTTGTGTTTAGATCATAAACAGCTAAAATAATCGTTTGAAGCCAGCCACCAAGCTAATATCTCTTCAGTTTGACCTTTAAGGTTATAAATTGGGTTCCCTGTCCCAGTCAGGTTAGGACTCGCAAAAACATTTTGTTCTGCTCCAGCCAATTGAGCATAGTTCATTTGACCCACAATATGGATGGGCAAGAGTTGGCAGTTATGGATTTGGCCTGCTAAACAATTAATATATTGGAAATGAAATGTCCCCCAAGCCACGCTTAAACTTTCAGATACTGCTTGCTTATGAGTCAAAGTAAATTCACTTTTCACCTTTTCATCTTATGGGGGTTCTAAGAGGCCAGATCAAAAATAGCATCACTTTCAAGTCTCTCACCATCAATCTGATATGAAATCTGTGGAATGAATTCAGAGCCCATGACCATAAATTTAGTTTTTGATGAATTAATGACCAGAAATTCTTTTGCAGTAGGATGAGAAGGGCAAAACACCCTCAGTGCGACCTGAAAATATTGCTTCATAAGCCAATAGCAGAAATGGGACTGGAATAACCCCACTTCTTGGATTATCCAGTTAAACTGTTGCCAACCTACTCAGGATACAATTCAGCAAGTAATCAAAATTGGAGTTTTTGATTTTTGAGAAGGAAAAATACATATTGTTTGTTTGCTTTAACTGGTAGAAGACTTACTAGACTAAGGGGAGTCTTTCAACTCATTTAAGTGACTTTGCAAAAAACAATCCTCTGATATCTTCCACACCAAGATCAACTAAAATAAAATCAGGGCTCCTGGCTTTATCATATTTATGGTTAGGTATTTATGGTATTTTAAAAAAATATTTCCATATGTATTTATCCATATTTATTTTTTTGCCATCTTATTGGTATTTAGCCATATTTATTGTGTGTTTTGTTAATAAATTAAGTCAGAACTTGTATACTTCCACATTTATTGAGCCAATAAACATGCAATCCTACTTTGATGTCTGTCCGGGTTAAACACATTAAATAGCCAAATTAAAATAAAACAATACACCTACTTGAACATTTTGACCTTATACAGCAAATATACGGTGATCTATGTATTGATGAAAGGAAATTTCAACCCCATGCTGCAAACCTGCTCTTAAAAATAAATTCATAAAAGAAAAATATTGTTTTCTGTCTATATTTCTCTGTAACAATCAGTATAACCGGAAAACTGAGAGCCTTTCATACAATGTAATAGAGCACTGCCCATTGTTATTAATGCAATTACTTTCATGTTATAGGCAGATAATACACCATATAGTTTATGAAATCTAATCATCTCCTATTTAAGTTGTAAACATCTATGAAACTTCTATAATAGATCTTGTAAAAGGATTAGTCTCAGATTACAAATGAAGCTATCCCTTTCAAGGGATAAACTTTCAACTAACCAAAAATGCCCTGCTTTCTTAATTCATTCCTCAGGCAGATTATGTACTTTTTAGAGTACTTTATAAGGATCCTATTTTAATTTCTTTAAGTTAATTGATGAGTTGTTGCAAATGATTGCATCGTCCGTTTACAGGGGCGGGTCCTTCGCTATGGCGAAGAAGGATCGCCCACTGACTGTGCCAGAAGCAGAAAAATAAAACAATAGTTTACTAGTTTACTATTGTTTTGTTTTTCTTCTTCTGGCACAGCCAGCAGTGCAGGGAGGGGCGGGGCTGGGCCACGGGATGTGGGAAGGTGGAGGAGGGGAGAGTCCACCTAAGTGCTCATGTGTGTTTGGATGGCCGTCTCAGGCCGGCTAAACACGCATACGCACTTAGGTTTCTCCAACCCGGCTGTGTTTAACAGCTGGGCTGGAGAAACTGCACAGAGCCCAGGGCTGTGCCGCTCAGCCCAATCCTGGTACTGCTTATGTGCAAGGTTTTGCTTGAAAGCAGCCCCAGGGTTGCTGGGGAGCCTGTGCTGGTATCCCAGCATTAACTGCTGGGACACCAGAAGAAGAGGACCGCGAGGCGGCAGGAGGTGGCAGGGACGGAGGCAAGGTAAGTGTTTTTTTATTTTTTACTTTTACCTCATCTCCATCACAACACGCCCCCACCCCCCTCCCCTTGAGTTATGTGGTGGCCACCACTGTCCGTTTTCAGAAGAACTGACATTTCTGTACCAGCATTTTATGGATAAAAGCAGCGCACTTCAGGAAGGAAAGTATGGGGATCCCTTAAATGTAGGAGTAAACAGCAGGGAAACTAGCACAAATTCCTGCAGAGGCACTTTGCCTGCCCCATCTTTCCTAAAAGTGAGCTATTTATTATGTTTTTAATACAACACCAGGCATTAGTGTGTAACTGCATGATTAAATAAGGAACTCCTATTTTATACTCCAGTCTCTCGGCTTCTGCCAGTAAGGAGATGCACCAGGGGTGCTGCTTCACCGCACCCTCTTTATCCCTATTGTGCTAAATAGTTAAGAAACATTCATTGACCTGCAATGGAATACCCTTTCCTGAACGCAGCTTGTTACACAGAGATTGCGTTTTAATTACTACCCTTTCTGTTACAAGGAGACGTTTCGCAAAAATCGGATCAGCAATTGTGCAGTATTGGAATTACCCCTTTTGTTTCTGGATCCTTGTGATTAGCCTTTTAAAAAAATTGGAAGATGAATACTTCTGTTTCGTGGTCCAGGGGCTTGACCAATAGCTTTTATTTGTGCAAGAATGATGTAGGGCAGTGGTTCCCAACTTTTTGACTCCTGAGGACCCTCAGTAAATCACCACTGCAAGCCGGGGACCCCGAAGCAATTTGTACGGTTTAAGTTTCAAACATTAAAAAAGTAATTCACCAAAAATACAAAAACAAGTTCACACCAAACAAAAACTCGAATGACTAAAGATATAATTATTTTATATTGAAAACATATGCAATAATCAAAAACTATTAATGGGAAGGTTGGAGCTGCATCTCGCCGACCAACTTTTCAATGTTTGGTTTTATTTAGGAAAGCTGAATCCTCAGATTAGATCCAACATTTTCCAAATGATTTCTGTTTTTATTTTTGTAGGCGGGTGCCGGGCACCTCGCCTACCACCGATCAAACATGGCGGCTGCCGCACACCTCCTCCGCTAACCTTACGCGTCGTCATGGAGACGCGTGGGGGTGAAGACGGCAATCGGCCCCGGACTTCCGGGTTGCCGCGTCTCCACTAAAGGAGGATGCCATGGAGGAGCGGGGCGCAGAACGGGAGGAGCAGGAAGCAAGAAGCGCGTCGGACCCAGTGGAGGAGAACGAAGAACCAGAACGAGAGGAGACGAAGGCCATCAGACCAGAGCCCACTGCTGAGACGGAGCACAGCCCTGGCATTAGCAGTATAGAACCGCCGAGAAGAAGTGAGACGTCCTGCCACGACCCAGGAGGGTCGTGGCTATACAAGGTACGGACCCTATTCAGGGACGCTACTACTAGAAGGGGAAAGGAAGGGGAGTTGGAGGGAGGAAAAGGGGGTCTGGGGAGGGCAGGGAGGGTATAAGGAAAGGCTATCCTGGGCTACCAGGGATTGGGGAATCACAAGACCAAACTCCCAGCCTATCACGAACCTGATTGAATCATAATACTAGCCTGCTACTTCCACAAACCCCCCCCCCCCCCAGCTAAACAACACCTCCTATAATTCCTGCCATCTACACTCCCCAGTACTAACAAAACCCATAGAGATTATAAACTACTGCCCCACTTACCTGAGCCTGTTCTCTTGTTCTTCCGAGAAACCGTGAGAACCAGAAGAGGCCACTGGAAGAGCGTCACCTAAAAAAAGAAGAAAGGAAGATTATTAAAGGACTCTTACATTACCGCCTTCACATATCACCGAGAACCTCACGAAGAAAACTCTAGAAGACGAGCCACCTTTGTTGTTACAAAAACCTATCCTATCACAAATAAACCACGTATACGCCCTGCTAGGGCTCTGAACTCTGAGTCCGTGTCCTCTGTACCACTGAGCTAACCCTACAATTTTTTAAGTTCATAAGATTTGAGAAAGCATTTTCACATAAATATTTAGTGAGGAGAGAACGTAAAACCGTAAGGGCCTCTCATCTCTCCATAGCCGCTCTGTCACATGTAATTCATTTGTTCTATAGCACTCCTCAAACCCGTGTTGGGGTATTGGAGCACTTTACAGGGGACTACAAGGTGTAGGATTCACATATCTGCCACACCGGTAGGCCTTTTCGAAGACTGCTTGGACTGGAGAAGCACAAACTCAATATTCAGAACATAACACAGTGGTTAGTGTTGGGTTTAACATTAAGAATGTATTTCTATGCAAGCAAACCATTTTTAGCAGCATAAGGATAATGAAAGACTAGGGAAAAAAACATAACTTTCTAATTTGTGCCCTGCAGTTTGCATGCAGCTCTTTGATGGCAGTTCATAGCTGACTGTGTTAAATTACGATTGTAACTTATGAACTGCACAGTAACAAAAGAATCTCTGTGACAAAAGCAGTAACCCACTGTGCTATGCACAAAAAATACTGTTCTTTGCATGATACATACTATTTGCAGCAGGCATATTAACCCTCTTCACTACCTTAGATGAGTCAAAACTGCCACTAGACAAAACTCCCATCTGTCTCCAGCAGGTACATTATTCACCAGAGTTATCTTAATGTTTTTATTTTTGCCCAAAAGCTGTTGGATGTACAAGGAACTTTGAAGTGCTTTTAAAACTGCTGAACAAAGGAAGTAATAAATATAAAAACATACATGTGTTTCTGAGGAGAGGCCCCAGCTGGAGAAGTGCCTTCCTGCTTGCCCAGGCCTGCAGACCCCCTGGTTATTTGTCACAGACCCCTGAGGGCCACGGATCACAAGTTGGGAACCTCTGATGTAGGGAAAATGATCATCTACTCTGAAGCTATCTCAAACAATGGAGATGAAAATCAATCAGGGCAGGGTCCTCCTGACACATCCACTCCATTGCTTTATGAGGACTGTATACAAATTATTCAAACTGTGGAAATGCCCTGAATCCAGTCCAATGTTTAGCATTACATACCTATCCCAAAAATCTTCCAAGATGAATGATTCCCCCTTTTGTTTTCCTGTTTAGGCTTGCCTCAGCTACCCGATTATTTTTAACCCCTAGGACACTAAGAGCGTGACCTCTGTGTCCATAGTGCTCAAAACTGAGCACTATGGACATGGAGGTTATGTACAAGCATCTTGCATTGGATCCGCAGCTGTTGTGTGCTGCTTGGTATAAAGGCTCTTCTACTCCAGTCCAGGGGGATGTGACGGTCCGCCAAATGACTCAGTTGTGTCAGTGACATCATTACATCGTTATAGAACCAGCACACCTGAAACACCTTTTTGGTTTCCAAGTCGGGTGGAAAGAGCTGTAAACAGCCCTGTACTCGACGCTTGCAGAGAATTGTGCAAAAAGGGAGGTGTTTCCATAAAGCCGAGAAAGTCAAATTTCCAGTGATACATCTCTTACCCTGCAAAGAGCTGGTCAATGACAGTGGGAGGTGATTGTCTGGTGCTTCCACTGGATGCCATACTTTCTGATAGGGCGATGAGCCCCTTGGGCAATGGCCTGTGCTGCCCACACCACTTCCAGCATTTTCAATCTTTCTTACCACAGGGGTGAATGATGGAGTTACCCTAAATCTGCCCGCTTAGGGGGAGAGGGGACAGAAAGCCCACTAAACACCAGGGAGACTTTTACAAAAAGAAAGGGTTGAGGGAGGGTTACAATGCATTTGGCCATGCCCCACCTCAAAAGGTGGCATTACAGTCTTTCTGCTTCTGCTAGGGGTAGGAGATTGGGGGGGTTTGTACCTCGAGCTGCTTCCCTCAGGAAAGCAGAAAGTCTACTAGACAGCTTGGAAAAACTTGAAAAAAACAAAGGGGTGTGGGCAGCTGAACCTGGCCTAGAGCCATGCCCCAATCCTAGAAGACTGCAATACAGTCTTTCTGCCTCTCCCAGGAGGTAGATTTGGAGTTTCCCCTCAATCTGATACCCTCACCCCGAGATTTACAGAAAGCCCACTAGACACCAGGGAAATCCTTTAAGGAAATAAAGGGGAGACGCCATATCCCAAAGGAGGGCCCTGGAAGGAAAATTGGGAGGTTTGCCATCAGTAAGCTCCCAGGTGGTAGAAAGCCTGCTAGACAAAAGGGATATATTTACTAAAAAAAACAAAGTAGTGGGCCCAAGGTCGTGTCCCCAACCCAAAATGGGGCACTACAGTCTTTCCATTCCCACTGGGAGGCAGATTGGGGTTTTGCACCAATCTACCCCTTGGGGCACGGAAAAGTCACTAGACACCAGGGAAATACTAGAAAACAAATGGGTGTGTGCAGCCCACCATGGCTCAAAAAGGTTAAAAGTCTTTCACCCCCATGGAGTCAGGTTGGAGTGGTTGCCACCAATCTGACCTGGGTGGAGGGTTAGAAAGCCCGCTAGATGGTTATATTTAAGACAAACGTGTGTCACAGCCCATGCGGGCCTAGGACCATACCCCCAGCTCAAACACAGGGCAATAGAATCTTATTGTCTCTAGAAGGCAGATTGGGAGTTGCCCCCTCCTCTAGGGTAAAAAAATCCCACTAGTAAAAATTGACTGTTTTTAGTTATTTAAAACCATAGCAATATGCCTTATAACATCCTACACTATTAAAGACAGGATAAAATCAGATAAAGACAATTAATCAATACAGCCTAGTAACCAATGAGCCCAATTAAGCTAGGGGTATGTGACCTCTAAATTAAACCATGGCTGATGGGAAGAAATTGCCCAGAAGTACGAAGCCGGGAAAAAAGTATATCCAGCCCCACCATGTTCCCACTCATTTTGAACAGGATTCGATTGATAAGCTAAATGCAAGTAGCAGTAACTACGAAAATTGCAGCCATGTGCAGCTTTGTTGGACAAGGTGGGCAAGCAGTCCAAGCTTTCATTAAGATTATAAAGTTCAGGATGTGCCAAAGAAGTTGCCTGTTGGGCCTAGTCCTCATTGTTCCTGGCCAGGGTGTAACAACCCAGCTATGAGATAAGGGCGGCAGCAGCTGTGTCTCAAGCTCATGTCGACTGCTGCGTCTTTTTTTAAAAGGAGCGCCAATTCAATAACATGAGTGATTCCTTGAAGCAGTTCATACATCTGGCTGAGAGCTGAACATCAGTGCTGCTCAGGCATTCAGTAACCGCTTTATTGCACTGAGTGATGTCCAAGCGCCTGAATATAGGTTTTAGCCAGTAGCACCTTAGACTCTTGAGTGTGGTACAAAAGCAAATGATGTGCAGCAGTGACTCCTTTCTAAAGTTACACAGACATCAGTTATACTCCGATGAGCCATTTAAACACTCAAATTTGTAAGCTTTCAGTGGAATTAAGCCATTTCACAGCTTGAGTGTCAATTTCATTGGGCTGGATAAGTATGAAGCTCTCCCCTGGTCACAATAGATCATAGATCAGCGTGCAGTTTTTGGGCAAGCTCTTGCAAATCCTCTTCTTTCGATGTTAATTTTTGCGTTTTTGGTTAGCATTGGCAGATTTTGTTCAAAGATACTTTTCGCTCGCAAATGTTCAATTGCAGTTCTCACCTTGGGCTCACATCTGGATTTCTCTTCCCGAGTGCCAAGCCAAATCAAATCTTTAAGGGATCCTTTGGGGGCCACCTTGATTTTGCCGAAATACCCCAGAAGTCAAGCTTTCATGATGATAGATTGTATTGTCGGTCCAAATTCCAATCGAATTTTCAACAACTGGGTGGAGACCAGGAGACAAAACAGGCTTGTATGACATTGTGTTTGTGCCTTGTGCAGCCATGAGTTGATTTGATCATTAAATATCACTGAACCATAAGTTAAAGTTAGCATAAACTTGGCTTCAATCACTTTACATATACCTGTAAGATCTGGGCTGCGCATCCTTATTGCCTGTTTTTTAAAGCTCATTATCATGGACAAGAAGATTGTTCAAAGCTGAGAGTTGTGTTAAATGTTACCCATGTTGATTAAAATGAAAGCCCAGGTACTTTAGATTTGAGACTTGCTCCAGAACTACCTCATTCATGGTAAACTTAAATTTATGGGTTGAGGTGCTGCTTCTGGTACAAGATATCATAATTTTCGTTTTTGAATGGTTTACTGCTAGTTTGTTGTTCGTGCAGTATAACAAAAGAGCCTCCAATGAAAGTTGCATCCCCACCTCAGTGTAGTCAAATAGCAATGTGTTGTCTGCATACTGGAGACAATAGATGTGTGTGCTCTTAAATTTGGGAGGAAAGGCACAGACTAAGACTAAAGGATCATTTACATCTTCAACATAGAGATTAAACAATAATGGAGCTTAGTTGCAGCCTTGTTTAACACCAGTATTGGTCCAGATGTTATGGATTGTAACTCTGTTTGCTGATGTTTTCACAAGGACCCAGGTTCTGGTTTATAGACTCTTAATGGCTCTGAACAGATTTTTAAAAATGCCCCAATTGGTCGACTTTTGCCAGACCCTTAATCTGTCCACTTTATCGAACGCAGTTGTGAAGTCGATAGAAGCTACATAGAGAGGAGGTATGTCTTTGCTGTTAGCAGCATAAATTAAAGAGGACAGGTAGTTGAAGTTGTCTTCAGTTCCATGCCCACGTCTGAAGCCTGATTGAGTGATGGGAATCATTGACTTCATACTGGCCCATTCCTCTATCTCAATGTTCAGGATTTTTGCAACACATTTGCCCTCAGTGTCAAGAAGGGCAATTAACCTGAAATTAGCCAGTTGATTGAATGCACCCTTTTTGTGAATTGGCGTTAAAATGGCGCCTCTCCAGCTGTCTGGCACTTCATTCAGCAAGGTGCAGTTCTTGAAAAGGGTCTTAGCAAGGAGGCTCATTCCTCAGGAGCTGATTTAAACATTCTGGTTGGCAGACCGTTCAGCCATAGGGCTCCAGCTGAGTGAAATGATGCCAATTTTTGTGCAATCTTGTTTGTCAGTCAGTAGTCGCTCCAGTGCTCCAGCTTTTCTTGGCAGTGGCCTGCATGCCATCCGGTAGGTGGACTGAACCAAAATCATCATCCACAGGATTGTACAGATTCAAGATATTTTGAGCCCACATAAGAGCAGTGATTGAGGAAGAGGCATTTGGGTTATTTTTGCTAGTTCTTTTCTGTACTAATTCCCAGAATTTAGCAGGTTTTAACTATAGAAGCCTTGTGTAATTTAATCCATAGTGTTTCCTCCTCTTGCCTAGTCAAATCCCATGCTATGGCCCGGTAGGCCTTCCTAGCATTCCTGATCTTGTTGGGTCTCATTGGAGTGCTTCTGTTCTTGCGGGCTGCCCTCAGGAGCTAATGCAATTTACGTTTGAGATCTCTTAGCGCCAGCTGGCGGTTCCTGGTTCTCATGCCTCCTAAGGCATTCTCCTTGTCGCTGAACAACTGAAGCAACTTTTCCAGGATTCAGGCCCAGAGGCATGGAGACCATGAATACTCCTTTAAACCCAGATTTTTTTTCTTTTTTGATAACCAAATGTTATTATTTGTTGTTGAACATGTGTACACAAGGCATATTCCAGCATTGGCAACAATAAGTCTGCGTCACAATTCTTACATCACATTTCATGTCCACTTGCATTGACAATTGCATTACAATAATACACCATGCTAGTTCTGCCATTTACCCTATACTCTATCATGCTTCTGCAGGCACCCTTAGGTGGCATAAATGATCTTTTCCTTGTGTGTGCACCAGTCCACCCTGCCCTCCATCCTGCCATTGATGGACTCTTTGAGTGTTTCCACATACAGAGACGTGCTACCCCTATAAATATCCTGCACTAGGGCCCCCCAGTTCCTCCAGCAGTCCCAGCACTGCTCTCTTGGGACTCAAATCTACTGGACACCCCAACACCTCTGATATTTCTTTACTGACCCCCTCCAAGAAAGGCTCAAGTTTGGGACTGCTCCAGATCACATGTAGGAAGTCTCCTCCAGGAAGGTTGCATCTAGCACAGGTTGGATGCGTTGTGGAGGATATCCTCAGTAATCTTGCTTGGGTTATGTAAGTTACATGGAAGCAATTAAATTGTATCATGCACAGTCTTGCTGAAATGGCTATTTCCCTGCCTCCCTCCAGTCATCATTACCTAGTACCCCCACCCACTTTGTCTATTTCTGTGTTAGGTTGTTAAAGCCATCTGGGGCATTTGTGAGTAGTGACCTGTAAATTTGGGATACTGCTTTTTTCCCCAGTTTCCCTATAGTTATTTGGCTTCTAGCGGTTTATATTCAGGGAGGTGGGTTTCTGAGGGAATATGAGCCCCACAGGCATGTCCAATCTGCTGGTAGCGGAAAAATTGTGTCTTGTTCAGTCCATAGTGTTCCTTTAGATCCTAAAATGACATAAGGCTACCCCCTCTGTACACGTCCCCCAAGTAGGTGATTCCTATCAAGTTCCAGCTTTGGAACCCTTTAAGTGCTGTCAGTTGGTGTAGCCACTTCCCGCACCACAGGGGAGTTATTTTAAGTTAAGCGCAGTTCCCATTTTATTAAACGCAGGGCCACCCTTTCTATCAACTTATAGTGACTCGAGTACCTGAAGGCATCTGTTTGAGATTTTACCCCTATATAGCATACCCAAACGCTCACTAAAACCCACTGAATGGATTTCAAGCCGATAGGCTGGGTTGTCCCATCCTCCTGCAAACCAATCATTGACAGGCACTAACTGTGCGGCCAAATAATAAATGTATAAGTCTGGGATCCCCAAACCCCCTTTAAAAGGAGACTTCCGCTAAGTATCAAAGGCCACTCTATGCCGCTTCTTTCCATATAAAGTTTGTGAGTTTATATGTGAGTGATCTGAACCACTCCCTTGGTATCAGATAGGAATCATTTTTCTGGGCATAAAGGTAGTGGGGAAGCCACATCATTTTGAGTACAGCCGTACACTCTATTGGGTTTAAGGGCAAACCCTTCCACTGTTGCAGGTCCTGATCCAAGTTCAGAGACAAGCTCTAAAAATGTAGTACCCAATCAAACTTGAGGAGAAGGGAGATATGAAACCCTAGGTATTTGAAAGCATTCTACCGCACTGGGAATTTGGGGCACCACAGTAGTCCATCTGCATCTCCCTTCATTTCTACCAGTGTTGATTTACTAGCATTAACCAGTAGTCCTGATATCACAGCTCCAAAAGCTCCAAGTACCTGTGACCTGACACAGGTGGATCCCCCAGAAACACTAGGACATCATCTCTGTATAGTGCCACCCTATCTTCCAGTCCATTTCCCCTTCTCCAGCCCTTCATTAACACAGTAAGCACGCCAGAGGCTCTATAGCTAACGCAAAGAGCTACGGGGATAAGGGACATCTCTGATGTGTTCCCCGCCTAATGGGAAATGGGGGGTACAACACTCCGTTCACCCAGATCATCTGGGCTGTGGGTTGTTGATATAGGATGCAGATTGTTTGGTGAAATCCACTTCTCAACCACATGCACAGTAGGACCACTGCCATATACTCCCTTGAGATCGCGTCAAACGCTTTGCAGAAACCAATGAGGAGCAGGGCCAATTTACCACTTAGTTGTGGGCCCTGGGAGAGGGCTGCCTGGACTCGATGGATGCAGTGCCTCGTGTTTCTACCTGGCATGAAGCCACATTGATCTGGGCGGATGAGGTGAGAAAGTGCACGGGTCATACGTGTTGTTGGTATTTTGGCATATATCTTTATATTGCCATTTATAATTGAAAGTGGCTGATATGATGCACATTGGTCATGGGCCAAACCATCTTTCGGCAGGAACACAATCGTGGCACAATCTAGTTAAAAAGGAAATGCCCCTTCGACAACGCCTCCTCATAGAGGTTTAGAAGATGAGACACAAACAATGAACAGAACCTTTTATAATACTATATGGGGTACCCGTCTGGTCCCGCAGTTTCCCCCCTTTAGCTCCAATATAGCAGCCTCTACTTCTTCTTTTGTCAGTGGTGAATCTAAATCCTGGGCAAGGGAGGGAGGGATACTCGGTACTGGGATGTCCCAGACTATGGAGTCCTCCTCTTAAGTGTGGTAGAGGACCCATGGTATAGAGATCTTGGTAGAAGGTCGCAAAGGTTTGAGCTATCGCAGCCAACTCCACTTGGCTATTCCCCTCCCGATCACTTATGGTTGGTACAACGTTGGTGGCTGCTTCACGTATCACCAGCCAATAAAGCAATTTGCCAGGTTTGTCGCCCACCCCATAGATTCTACTGGTGGAAGCCTGCCAGAATAGTGTTGCCTCTTCCATAGATATTTGGTGAAGTTCAGTCCACGCCCGCACGAGCTGACATTGTAACATCTGTGTGTCTTGTTGTCTGGCCTGGCTCTCTAACTCAAGTATCTTATTCCAAGGTCTGTGCATTTCTCCCCCTGCTGCCACTCACATCTACAGATCTATCCTTTGAGTATTCCTCATATTGTAGGCTTGCATGCCGCCCAAAACGTTGTCCTAGAATTTACTGAGGCCTCGTTACAGCGGGAGAAAGCCTTAAGTTCCTTCTCTACAAAGCTGGCACATTCAGAGGACTTCAATAACCATGCATTGAGCCTCCAAGTCGGCCTCTGCCCTGGCTGCACCATACCCCAATCCACTAAAATTGGAGTGTGGTCCGATATGCCCCTGGGAAGGATCCGAACGGATCTCAGATTTATCACCTCCATTGCCGGTACCCAGATGAGATCTATTCGGACTTCAGTATGTTGAGCAGCAGAGCGGTGGGTGTAGGCATGCTCCTCTGGGTGTCAGACCCACCAAGCATCATAGAGACCCAAGGAAGCTGCCCGGGTTTATAAGCACGCAGATCGGATGCTTTGGCAATGGCTGGGCCCTGCCAAGACATCCCAGATTGGGTCCGGAACCGCATTAAAGTCTCCTCCCACTGTAGTGAATCCAGCAGGGATCGACACCAGGAGCGATCTAAGTGCCTCACTCGTGGGCTGCTGTGGTGGAGTGTAGCAAGACATCATATTGTAGTGCTTGGCCTCTATCTGGCCCACTATATTAATATACCTCCCCAGTGGGTCCTCATAAACCTTTGTTACTGTCAACGGAGTGATCTGTGCAGTAGTAGGGCTACTCCCCTTGAGCCCCTCACAAAACAATAATGGTAAACCCTGTCATATCCAAAGCGCCCTAGGAAGGAGCACTGAGTCCCCATTAGTGTGTCTCCTATAGTAGGACCACCGCTGGGGAGTGCCTCTTTACGTATTGGAGGAGTATGTTTTAAGCAGTCTAGCGGGCCGTTAACATTTCAAGAGATTATAGAAATTATTATAACTACAGTGTTAGACCTGACAGCCTTAGTGTTGTCACCCCTAACTTTTTGCCTGCCTCCCTCCACTTTTTAGATACTGTTTTTGCTGGTTTTAACCTGTGCACTTTACCACTGCTAACCAGTGCTAAAGTGCATATGCTCTATCCCTTTTAAACATGGTAACATTGGATCATACCCAATTGGATTATTTAATTTACTTATAAGTCCCTAGTAAAATGCACTATATGAGCCCAGGGCCTGTAGTTTTAATGCTACTGGTGGGCCTACAGCACTGATTGTGCCACCCACTTAAGTAGCTCCTTAACCTTGTCTCAGGCCTGCCATTGCAAGGCCTGTGTGTGCAGTTCCACTTGCCAATCCTAAAACTCCCCTTTTTCTACAAATACGTCACCCCTAAGGAATGCCCTTGGTAACCCATAGGGCAGGGTGCTGAGTAGGCAAAAGGCAGGACTTGTACCTTTTGTAGTTTACCAGTTCTGGTAGTGTAAAACTCCTAAATTCGTTTTTACACTGCTGTGAGGCCTGCTCCCTTTATAGGCTAACATTGGGGCTACCCTCATATATTGTTTGAGTGGTAGCTGCTGATCTGAAAGGAGTACGAAGAAGGTCATATTTAGCATGGCCAGAATGGTGATACAAAATCCTGCTGACTGGTGAAGTTGGATTTAATATTACTATTTTAGAAATGCCACTTTTAGAAAGTAAGCCTTTCTCTGCACTTAAATCCTTCTGTGCCTTACAATCCACGCCTGGCTGGGTTTAGTTGACAGCTCCCTTGTGCATTCACTCAGACACACCCCAAACACAGGAAACTCAGCTTCACTTGCATGCATCTACATTTTGAATGGCACTCCCTGGGCTGGAAGGGAGGAGGGCCTGACACTTATATGTCAAGGAACTGTAGCCTAGCCTCACACAAAGGACTGCCACACCCCCTACTGGGACCCTGGCAGACAGAATTAAACTGAAAGGGGACCTTGTGCACTTCTAAGCCACTCTTTGAAGTTTCCCCCACTTCCAAGACACATTTGGGTATTTAAATAGGGCCTCTGCCCCTACCAACTCAGACACTTCCTGGAGAAGAGAACATGAACCAGAACCTGCATCCTGCCAAGAAGAACTGCTTGGCTGCCCAAAGGACTCACCTGACTCCTTTCTGTGAAGGACTGCTGCCTTGCTGTTGCCCTGCTGCCTTGCTGCTCTCTGGCTGTAGTGAAAAGTGCTCTCCAAGGACTTGGATAGAGCTTGCCTCCTGTTCCCTGAAGTCTCAGGACCAAAAATACTTAGGGCCAGATGTAGCAAAGGTTTTTACCCATTCTGTGTCTTTGGGAAAAAGTGTTCGTACATATGGCCCTTAATCTCTACAAGAAGGACTCCCTGTGCTGTGAAAATCAACGTACAGCCTGCCAGAAACAAAGCACAGGCTGCATCGCAGTGAAACATTCACTGCACGCCGAACCAGAATGATGCAGCCCTACTACGCAACAAGAAGATCAACGCATCACCAGCGTAGCGACCAGAAATTCGACGTAAGGTCCACTAGATCAACGCAGCCTGCCTTCCAGAGAGGAATCAACGCAACGCCTGCAGTGCGGTACAAATTTCCACGCAACTCCCTCTGGATTGACACAGCCCCTGTGAAAAGCCCACAACCCGAAGAGGATCCACGACCGAGCAACGGAAATCGACGCACACCCATCTCTGCGTGAAAACTAAATGATGCATCGTCATGTGCGGCCTGAGAAATAAATGCACACACTCTTTGTTTCCACACATCTCCTCCTGTGCGGTTCTTTGCAGAGATTTTGCACGTGAACCAGGTACTTTGTGCTTGGAAGAGACATTTGTTGCTTTTTAAAGACTAAAGACATTTTATATCACTTTTACTGTGACAACTCAACATATACTTATTGCATTTTAAGCTTTTTGACCTGCATCTTATCAGATGTAAGGGAGACCGGATCCTCGGGGTTTGCGCCTGTTCCCAATATGTCCACCTCTTGGCAGCTCCAAACTCTACTAGTTATTATAGCACAGAGTTAAAGAATGGGCAAGCGGGGGATGGGGTTTTAGATTGGGAACAGCGGGGAATGAGACCTGTGGGAGCAAGAGTTAAGAACACAATAGCAAGATTACTCACATTGATTTTCATAAACTTTGTTCCAAATATTTATATACTGATAACATAAATGATCAAGGGCTTTTCTATAACATGACCTTATTAGCTCTGGGTACCTGGAAAATAAAGAAGGATTATGCAAACTTTCATATGAGCGTTTTTAGAATGACATCTTATGCTCTGAACATTGGACTTTCTCAAGTTAGTTCTTGAAATAGCAACTACGTTATAACAAGAATCAACGAACACATTAGACTCATAAATGATACTGCAAGGTCACACTCTGTTCTGCATTTTAGAATTCAATTGTTGAGAAATTATTATGTACTTTAATACCAAACTATGCATCAAGATTTCAATGCCTAGAAACGATCGCGCACTCTGCCGATCTGAAACACAAGAGGTAAATGCCAAGAATGAATCACACACACTGCTACTGATTCAACATCAAGGTTTAAATGCCAAGATACGATCGCGCACTCTGCCGATCTGAGCTGCAAGAGTTATTTGCCAGGAATGAATCGTGCACACTGTTGCCGATTCGTACATCAAGATTCAAATGCCATGAAATGATCGCGCACTCTGCCAATCTGTACTGCAAGAGTTAAGTGCCATGAAAACAATCGCACACGCAATTAACCAAAAGGCCCAAAACTCGAATATTTCTGAAAATGGAGTCGGGGCCTAACCCGACCTCCGCCTTACCGCCCTGCTTGAGGATCACCAAGATAATGAGGACAGGGCCTGGAAAAGCCAAGCAGGCCTCCGGAACAGGAGCTCAGGAAAATGCTGTTGCTCTGCACCGGGACCTCTGAATAGTGAGCACGTGGAGCTGGGCTCGGTCCCTTAACTAGACCCAGACCCCGCCCACGTGCCACACAGGGCCAGACTGCAGGAAAGGGCTCAGAATAGGGACCACACCCTAACCACTCCCTGTAATCCTTCAGCAAAGCCTTGAAAATGAACAATACATCGCAAACAGCATTTATGACATTTCAAGATAAATCTCTGCAATGCAAAAGGTTAACATACTGCATCAACACACAATGCATGAATAATTACATTGCATAAGGATTGGCTTTTTGAATTACGTCGCCCGTAGATCGCGCACTGTCCTGATGTTGACATCAGATAAATATTATATTTTTTTTTAAACACTGTGTGGTGTATTTTTGTGGTGCTATACTGTGTTATTGCATGATTTATTGCGCAAATACTTTACACATTGCCTTCTAAGTTAAGCCTAACTGCTCAGTGCCAAGCTAACAGAGGGTGGGCACAGGATAAATTGGATTTTGTGTGACTTACCCTGACTAGAGTGAGGGTCCTTGCTTGGACAGCGGGTAACCTGACTGCCAAACAAAGACCCCATTCCTAACATTGGTGACAGAGGTGGGATAAGACTAGTATTTGTGCAGTGACATACAATAGCTAAGTGTTCACTACCTACCCACAGTTGGAGGTCAACTTGATTTTCTAACTTCTTCTGCAATTTCGTTTTTCCTGACAATTGTTTATCTAAAATCCTCGCTCAACATGTCTCTGGCTGGGTCTCAAACTGGAAATTAAGATTTTGACCTAGCCATGCTGGAGACATATACTATCAAATAGCTGAAGGGGTTCTGCAGAGGTAAGGGAGTACCCACCCAAGGTGCCTCCAGAAAGGAGTAATTTCAAATGGTGCTGAGGGCCTGGGCGGAAGCCCATTCAGAGGAGGATGATAAGGAGGAGGGTCCAGAGGATGTCTCCTCAGATGATTTTTTGCCATCAGTTGATGACGTTACCACTGCAAATGTGCCCCCTGCCAAACCAGGGAGCAGTGTCTCTGATCAGGGGCTGACCACAGATGAAAGGAGAGGGAATTTCAAATGCAAATGGCAAGGTTAAAAATTGAAGCTCACCAGGAGGAAAGGAGGGCAGAGAGAGAAGCAAAAGTAGCTGAGAGAGCCTTGGCTGAGAAGAAACTTTTGTTGGCTCATGAACTGAATCTCAAAAAGCTGGAGATCAAGGCGAGACAGTCTGAGTCCAGCAGTGATGGTGGCAGCATACATGCAGGACCTGTTGGGGAGAAAAGGTTCGTATACCCAAGAATGTGGTGCCAAATTATGTGGTGGGAGATGACATTGATAAGTGTTTGGCTGCCTATGAAGTTGCACTAAGGGTTCATGGGACCTCTGAGGAGCAATGGGGCGGCCTTGTGATTTTATGTACCAGTAGTGGGGAGGGACACACTCCTTACACTAGATCCACATGATCAGAATGTCTATGCATCCATTAAAGCCGCTCTACTGGCCAAGTTTGGGCTGACCACTGAAAAATACCATCAGAGGTTTAGGGACAGCACCAAACTTTCCACACAGACTTGGGTAGACTGCTTCGATTTCTCTGATAAGGCACTGATTGGATGGGTGCGGGGCAGCAAAGTAAATGATTACAAAGGGTTATATGATTTGTTTGATTCTGAGAGAGCATATGCTCAGTATTTCTTTTGAAGAGTTGCACCAGCACTAAGTAGACAGTTAGCTGACTGATCCCAGGAAGCTTGCTGAAGAGGCAGACCTCTGGGTTAACACCATAGTGTTCAAAAAGGTATCTGGGGGAGACACCCACAAAGATGATCAGGGTTCCCAACAGAAGAAAGAGGGGGGAGAAAAACTTAAAGATAAGGAACTCTCAAAAGGCCCACAAAAACAATTCCCAAGGGATGTGGTAACAATTTCTCTTCTATGTTTGGGAAGAAACTAGGTTACTTCGATAAGAAGATAGGGAAGTTCATCCCCAAATGCTTAGAGTGCTACCAGCATGGACACTCTAAGGGTGACTCCCAGTGTTCCAAGAGAGCACAGCCCACCACTGGAGGGCAGGCACCTGGGTTGGCTAGTATAGCGCTCGGTGGGGAGACTGACCCAGTTTGCTTCGGGGGACAGATAGAGGTGTCCCTAGTATCCCTGGGAGATCAGGAGATGGTGCCAAAAGCCCACACGCCTGCCAATACTTCCAAGTATAGGCAGTGGGTCACCATTGATGGGCAAATTGTGGAGGCTCTGCTTGACACAGTATGGCTACTGTGAAGAGTCAGCAGGTTTCAGAAGAGCAGATAGTTCCTAATACATTCCACCAGGTCATAGTCGCTGACAATCTTGAAAGTCACCTACCAGTGGCTCTGGTTCCCTTTGAGTGGGGGGGGGGTGGGTCCCTGGTACTCTAAAAGTAGCTGTGAGTCCTGCCATGCCTGTAGATTGTCTGTTAGGCAATGATCTTGAGCATACTGTCTGGAAAGAGGTAGAGCTCAGATCCCACCTGGAGATGTTAGGTTTGCCTGAGTGGGTATGCATGCCCACAAGGTCCATGGCTGCCCGGGAAGGGAGTCAAGGGCGTCTGGAGCCTGGAACAATGGCCCAGACAGCTGCACAGAGGAAGGGAAAGGGGCACAGGAATCCCACCTCAGATGTTCCCCCAGTGGTGGACCGGGTCCCAGAGGAGGAGGCCCCTGAGCCAACCAAAGAGGATATTGCGGACCTGGGCAACCTGCTTGAACTTACTGGCTGGCAAATAGAGGGTGGGCCAACCAGGGCAGAGTTCTGCAATGCGCAGAAAGAATGCCCCACCCTTGAGGGTCTGAGGCAACAGGCCGCAGCCCAAGCGGCTGGTGAAGCCTCTGGCGATCACCATATCTACTGGGAGAATGATCTCCTTTATAGTGAGCCTACGGCTCCGGCCATTGGGGCAGCATGTTTGCTGGTGGTCCCCCAGTGTTACGGGGCTTTCCTCCTGGGTCTGGCTCACGACTTCCCCCTGGCAGGACATTTGGGCCAAGACAAGTCCTTTGCCAGGCTTGTCACCCACTTCCATTGGCCCAGAATGCGGGTAGCCTCAGATAATTTCTGCAGTGCCTGCCCCACCTGCCAGGCTACTGGAAAAGGCTTAATGCTCCCCTGATCCCACTCCCCATCGTTGGTACCCTCTTTGAAAGGGTGGGCATCAACGTCCTTTGTAACCTTGGACCCCAAAACTGCTTTGCGCAACAGGTTTATCCTGGTTTTGGTGGACCATGCCACCCGCTATCCAGAGGCAATCACTCTGAGAACAGTGACTGCACCAGTGGTGACCAGAGCCCTGATGGTAATTTTCACCGGTGTGGGATTCCCTAAGGAGGTTGTGTCTGACAGAGGCACAAACTTCATGTCTGCGTACATGAAGTCCGTGTGGGATGAGTGTGGCGTGACCTACCGGTTTACCACCCCTTATCATCCTCAATCCAATGGGCTTGTTGAGAGATTCAACAAGACCCTCAAAGGCATGATCACTGGCCTACCTGAGGCCATGAAGCGTAAGTGGGACGTCCTCTTGCCATGCCTGCTCTTTGCTTATAGGGAGGTGCCCCAGAAAGGGGTGGGGTTCAGCCCCTTTGAGCTTCTCTATGGTCCCCCTGTCAGGGGAGTGCTAAGCATAATAAAAGAGGGCTGGGAGAAAGCTCCAAAGACACCTCCCCAGGATGTGGTCAGCTATATGCTGGCCCTCCGCAACCAAACCCAACGCTTCTGGAAGTAGGCCAAGAGTAACCTTGAGGCCAGTCAAAAGGTGATGATGGAGTGGTATGACCGGAAGACCATTCTGGTCAAGTTCTCACCTGGAGACAAGGTTTGGGTAATGGAGCCAGTAGAGCCTAAAGCTCTCCAGGATCGCTGGTCTGGCACATTTGAAATCAAGGAGCGGAAGGGGGAGGCGACTTACCTAGTGGACCTCAAGACCCTTAGACACCTCCTAAGTGTTCTCCACCACAACCGACTCAAGCCCATTTTGAGAGGCCTGAGGTCAGTATGCTCCTTGTGACAGATGAGGGCATGGAAGAGGAGAGTGAGCCTCTCCTCGACTTCCTCTCTGCCAGAGAAGGTGATGGGTCAGTGGAGGGTGTCAATCTCTCGGACTCCCTGACTCTAGATCAGAGAGGAGACTGCAACAAGTTGTTGGAGCAGTTCTCTTCCCTGTTTTCCCTTACTCCTGGACTCACCCACCTGTGTGTCCATGATATTGACACGGGAGACAGCCCCCCATAAAGAAAAAAAGGTTGTCAGATATGGTGAAGGCCAGCATCAAGGAGGAAGTTGGCCCTAGGGGTCATTGAGGAGTTCAGCAGTCCATGGGCCAGCCCTGTGGATCTGGTACCTAAGGCTGCTGTACCCGGTGCCAAGCCACAACGCCGGTTCTGTGTGGACTACTGGGGTCTCAACTCGGTCACATGGACTGACGCTCACCCCATCCCCGGAGCTGATGAGCTCCTAGACAGACTAGGCACTGCCAAATTCCTCAGTACATTTGATCTCACATCAGGTTACTGGCAGATCACCTTGATTGAGGGGGCTAAAGAGAGATCTGCATTTTCCACACCTGATGACCATTACCAGTACCAGGTGATGCCCTTTGGGTTGAAAAATGCCCCTGCTACCTTCCAATGTTTGGTTAATGGCATTCTATCTGGCAAGGATGCCTTCTGCACAGTCTACCTGGACGACATAGCCGTCTATAGTTCCAGCTGGGAGGAACACCTGCTCCACCATTTGCAGCCTGCGGGGATTCCCAATGGACATAGATTGACCTCTGTTGTCATCTGATTATGAGGGCTGAGTCCTTTGCAACAGCACAGTCTATGCCTCGGTGTACCGGAGCATGTGCGAAGTGAGCATCTATGGTACAATCATACATTGTGTGTACTAGAGGAGAACAATCTGTAGAAACAACCCCCACACTTCCTTCTTAGAATCATATGTCGCCCTTATGATAACTATTATGTAACTGTATTAACTCGTAGAGGTGTTCTACAACCTGAACCTGGATAACTCAGACCCATAGATGGATGCTTCGTCTGAGAGCTTCATTTGATTGAAAAGAAGAAAGGTAGGGGGGTGACTATCCAGTACCTCCGTACCTCCAACCCCACTCTAGTGTTCCAGTACTACATCTCTCATGGATCATTCTAGGTTTGGAATGACCCATGGCAACAACAATCAAATGTGGGCACATATCAGTATATAGTACAGTTGAAGAGCTAGTTCCAGTATCAAGATCATTCAGGACCACGATCAAGGAGAACCCTCATCAACGTGAAATATGGCTGGTGTATCAGATAGGGAGGATTCCTAGGTTTCTGCACTCCACCGCTTAATCCCCGGAGCCAGGCTCGACAAGGCCCCCCCCGCCTCCACACGAGGGGCGCCTTCTCCTGGACCTCCAGCGGTGCTCACGGGCTCTCTGGCAGCCAGTGGCGACCGAGCCCTGGGTCCGTCGAAGGGGTCTCTTGCTGGCCCACTCAGAAGATGCAATTGCCGATGTTCCGTCACCCATTCCCATACCTGCTGCAGCATTTCAAGAAAGAGCGTGGAGGCCCCGAAGATGATTTTTAGTCTGGCAGGGAAAAGGAGCATGTACCGAACATTCAGTTCCTGCAGCTTCTGTTTAACTTCTTCGTAAGAGTGACAATGTTGTTGGACACCTCGAGTATAGTCCAGGAAGATCAGGAATTTTGCATTTGAGTACCATACCTCTGCCTCGGAGCGGGCATCATGTAGAATAGTGTCCCGGTCTCTGTAGTTGGGAAGCTGGATCACCACAGGCTGGGTGGAGCCTCGGGCAGGGGCCTTGTCATCAATACTCAATGCGTCCGCTCCACCACAAAGCAGTGAGACAGCCTGTCTTTCAGTACCTAAGAGTGGATCCAGGTCTCCATTAGTTCCTCCATACCGCCCCCTGTTATTTCTTACAACAAGCCCACCAGAGGAAAGATTATTTCTGCGAGAACAGTTTTTGGTGTCCTCAGCCCTTTCTTTCAGGCCGACCACGTTTGAGGTAAGCTGGGAGACTCATTTCTGGAGGGCAGTCACTTCATCTTCGGTTGTAGTTATTCTGGTCTAGGCCTCCGTCACTCTCTCAGCCACTCGCATGAGGTCCTGACGCACCAGGGTGAGGTCAATACGGACGCCATCTAACTTGGACTCCACCGCCTCCCTTGAGTCCTAGATTGCCTTCAGAAGGGTCGCCATATCCGGTGGAGGGGATGAACCCGCTGCCTCCTGCATCATTTCCTCCGCTGAGCCTCTGCCCATTGTCTTACACGCAGTGTGCTGGTCCATTTTCGTTTGTGCCAATTTAGCATGAGGGGGCCTGTTGCGCCCCATCTCCCCGGGGGATGTCAACCAGGCAGATGTACCCCAGGGGAAGAACACCCAGGTTCCACTGACGATCAGACCACTAGTCACCAATCCTCAAGGCAGAAGCACGAGCCTCCATGGTGGGCCTACTGCACCACACCTCCTTCACTGCCTCTCACTGGGTGCACCGCACAAATCCAAGGATCGGCGAGGACAGAGGGGCTAAAGTTCAGCCACCCCAGCATGAGCCTTCCAGGCTGCAGCAGTGGCACCCCAGTCCAGGCAATTGGCCCCCAGTGCACAGAGCCCACCAATTACACCAGCACTAGACCGCCGCCGATGGCACATGTACTTCAGTCACCTTCAGCAGAGCGGGGAGGGGAAGATCGGGGAGCTGTGGAACCCGCAGGGAGCCCCCCCGGGTCCCAAATGGACACAGTTTGCCATCCTCCGTCCTGTGCGCGCCACCATCCGATCTCCTTCCTCTCCCACTCCCCCCAGGGCCAGCAGCAACCTGCGGTCCAGGGCCAGGACCACCGGCCATCTCAGTCCTCAGGCTCCAATTCACCCCCAAGTTGCAGGCCGCGGTTCCAGTCACCCCAACTTACCGATCCCGCCTGGTGGGATGCCCTAGTGTACGCGTGGCCGCACGGAGCAGCACTCTCCACAGTCTGGCCCGGCTTCTTAATCACAGCCAGGGGCCAATCCTAACTCCAGTCTGGGCCCCACTGCTGCTGATCTCTTCACCGCAATGGCAGGCTCACCCACCGTGAAGCTGCGCACCCCGCTGGGGCCCAGCTGTCCATGTCCGGGTAGGCAGTGGCCCTTTCAGGCAGATGCAGCGCACACCTCCTCCACTGCTCCCGCCCGGCAGGACGACTTTGTATATGCGCAGCTGCACCCTCCGTTAAGCTGCGTGTCCCGCTGGGACCCATCCGCCCACGTCCAGGCAGGCCATGGCCCTCTCAGGCCAGCGCAGCTCACACCTCCTCCACAGCTTCCTTGCTGTCTGCCCGCTCCTCACCAGCAGCTGTGGTGGAATCCCCCTGCCTCCGGATGCAGTCTGTGTCCATTAGGCACAACGGGGTACAGTCTGCTGTTAGGCAGGATTCCCTTTCTGGATTAGAGGAGTGGGAGCTCCTTTAAGCTGCGTCCGCTATGATGGTTCCCTTGGCTACACCCCTCAAACCCAGATTTAGGATTTCCATCAGTTTGTTTTTTTCCCTCCTGATGGCGATATTGACCATTTTATTCTTCGCAGCACACAGGCACCATCCTCGTTGCCAATTGTTAACATTTGATGGAGGCTAGTTATTTTACTGGAAAGGGTGGTAACTAATTTTGCATGATCACTGGTCAGGCAGTTCAGAACTTGGAAGTTCCTTACCAGAGAAAAGTTCTGGTTGGATACCCAAATATAACCAATCAGCAAGGAACATGAGCTCGTTATATGGATACAGGAAGCGGGTTGGTCCAAAATGCTTCTCACATTAATGGATCTAAGGCCCAGAGAGATAAGAGTAATAAGGGCAAATTTTTCTCCTGCCTTATCCTTTTTTTTACCCAGAATAATTTCAGGAATATGCACCACTGTGTCTTTTTCTTGTTCCCATAAGGGACAATCTACATGTCCAAGTAAAAACATGGTAAAGGCTACCAGTCTGCAGGAAATCGTTGCTGTATATTTTAGATGGCACTTGAAATTTCCTTAGTAAATAATTTTTTCTTCGGCTTCTTGGGATTTATGTAGATCCTTCCATAACCATTGGGGATGCTTTTCTGCCCTGCTTTTTGTTTGTATCTAGGGCCTGCATGAAGATGTAAGCCCCCAGGCCACTTTCTAGCACTTTTACTTTGAGATTTGTGTATTAGTATGGTGACACCACCTGATGAGTGTCCCCCTTAGGCTGAAGATTCAGCTACTGATGCAAATTCTAAGTGATCCTGCCAATTGATTGAGCCCAATTGCCAAGTTTCTGGCAGTTAGAGAGGAAGGGGCAACCAACTCATGCTCCCACCTCAAAAGGGGGCTATACAGTCTATCTGCCTCCACTCAAAGGCAAAGTAATGTTTTACCCCCAATCTGCCCTCCCCCTGCAGTTGCAGAAAGCCCACTAGATAATAAGGAAATGTAGGAGGCTGGACTGGCTTATAGTGGGTACCTTGTGGTACTTACACCTTGCACCAGTTCCGGTTATCCCTTATTAGTAGATCAGAGGTGTTCTAGCAGCTTAGGCTGATAGAGGTAGCTATGGCAAAGCAGCTTAGGCTGAACTAGGAGACATGCAAAGTTCCTACTATACCACTTATATCACTTAGCACTATATTATAAGAAAACACAATACTCAAGAGTTACTAAAAATAAAGGTACTTTATTTTAGTGACAATGGGGGTTATTACGACCTCTGCGGTCCTTTCAAAAGACCGCTGAGGCCACGGGAGACAGAATACCGCCATTGCCGGCAGTATTTCTGTCTCCCTATTATGACATTTCTGCTGGGCCAGCGGAAATGTCACATCAACATTGCAGCCGGCTCTATTACGCAGTAGCAACCGTCGCACATTTCAAATGCGCGACGGGGCTATGCCAGGGGGCCCCTGCACTGCCCATGCCAAGTGCATGGGCAGTGCAGGGGCACCCCAAGTCCCCTTACCGCCGGCCTTTCCATGGTGGTGTGTACCGCCATGGACAGGCCGGCGGGCGGGCTGGCACCGCTGCCCTGGGGATTATGACCGCCAGGCGGAATCCTGCCGGGAAAGTGGAGGGGCCGGCGGTATGGCCGTGGCAATTCCGCCACGGTCATAATTGCTGGCGGAACACCGCCAGCCTGTTGACGGTGTTACCGCCAACATACCGCCGGCCGCCAGGGTCGTAATGACCCCCAATATGCCAAAAGTATCTCAGAGGATATACTCCCTTAGGAGGTAAGTAATATACACAAAATATACACACACAACCAAAATCAGGTAAGTAAACAGAAAAGTAGTGCAACCAATGTAGAGCACTATAGAATGCAATAGGGAAAAATAGGCCTGGGGCAACACAAACCTTATACTCCAAAAGTGGAATGTGAACCACGAATGGTCCCCAGGCCTAGTGTAGTGTGTAGAGGGTTGCTGGGAGTGTAAGAAAACACCAAGGGAGTCCAAGATACCCCACCCCAAGACCCTGAAAAGTAGGAGTAAATTTACCCCACTACCCCAGAAAGACAGTAAAGTTGAGATAGGGGATTCTGCAAAGACAACAACTGACTGCAAAGCACTGAAGACGGATTCCTGAACCTGAGGACCTGTAAAGGAAGGGGAACAAGTCCAAGAGTCACGCAAGTGTCCGGGGGGGCAGGAGCCTACTAAACCCAGGATGAAGGTGCAAAAGGGCTGCCTCCACATGGAAGAAGCCAAAGATTCTGCAACAATGGAAGGTGCCAGGAACTTCTCCTTTGGTCAGAAGATGTCCCACGGTGTGCTGGAGGATGCAGAGTTGTTTCCTCACAGAAAGACCGCAAACAAGCCTTGCTAGCTGCAAGAGTCGCGGTTGAGGATTTTGGGTGTTGCCAGGGCCCATGAAGGACCAATAAGTCGCCCCTGGGAGGAGGAGACAGAGAGGGCGCTCAGCATCACAGAGAGCCCACGCAGAAGCAGGCAGCACCCGCAGAAGCACCTGAACAGGCGTTCAGAAGATCTGAGTACGGCAGTCATCTCAGCACAACAAAAGGGAGTCCCACGAAATCGGAGTCCAACTCAGTGAGTTGGGCAATGCAGGACGGCGTGCTGGGGACCTGGGCTAGGCTGTGCACAAAGGAAGTCTTGCAAAAGTGCACAGCAGCCCTAGCAGCTGCAGTTCACGCAGTACACAGGCTTACTGTCTGGCATGGGGAGGCAAGGACTTACTTCCACCACATTTGGACAGAAGGGCCACTGGACTGTTGATGACACTTGGATCCAGCTCCTGTGTTCCAGGGACCACGCTCTTCAAGCTGAGAGGTGACCCAGAGGACTGGTGATGCAGAAGTTTGGTGCCTGCGTTGGCACGGGGAAGATTCCGTCGACCCACAGGAGATTTCTTCTTGGCTTCCAGTGCAGGGTGAAGGCAGACAGCCCTCAGAGCATTCCCCACCAGGAAACAGTCGAGAAAGCCGGCAGGATGAGGCGCTACAATGTTGCTGGTAGTCTTCTTGCTACTTTGTTGCGGTTTTGCAGGCGTCCTGTAGCAGTCAGTGGTCGATCCTTGGCAGAAGTCGAAGAGGGAAGTGCAGAGGAACTCTGGTGAGCTCTTGCATTCGTTATCTGAAGAATTCCCCAAAGCAGAGACCCTAAATAGCCAGAAAAGGAGGTTTGGCTACCAAGGAAGGAGGATTGGCTACCAAGAGAGGTGAGAGCCTATCAGAAGGAGCCTCTGACGTCACCTGCCGGCTCTGGCCACTCAGAGCAGTCCAGTGTGCTCCCAACATCTTTGCTTCCAAGATGGCAGAGGTATGGGACACACTGGAGGAGCTCTGGGCACCTCCCCTGGGAGGTGCTGGTCAGGGGAGTGGTCACTCCCCTTTCCTTTGTCCAGTTTTGCACCAGAGCAGGGCTGGGGGAATCCCTGAACCGGTGTAGACTGGCTTATGCAAGGAGGGCACCATCCGTGCCCTTCAAAGCATTTCCAGAGGCCAGGAGAGGCTACTCCTCTCAGGCCCTTCACACCTATTTCGAAAGGGAGAGGGTGTAACACCCTCTCTCAGAGGAAATCCTTTGTTCTGCCTTCCTGGGACGGGGCTGCCCAGGCCCCAAGGGGGCAGAAACCTGACTGAGGGTTGGCAGCAGCGGTAGCTGCAGAGAAAACGCCGGAAAGTTCGTTTGGCGGTACCCGGGGTCTATGCTGGAGACCCGGGGATGCATGGAATTGTCCCCCCAATACCAGAATGGTATTGGGGTGACAATTCCATGATCCTAGACATGTTACATGGCCATGTTCAGAGTTACCATGGTGATGCTATATATAGGTATTGACCTATATGTAGTGCACACGTGTAAAGGTGTCCCTGCACTCACAAAGTCCAAGGGAAATTGCCCTGAACAATGTGGGGTCACCTTGGCTAGTGCCAGGGTGCCCTCAAACTAAGTAACTATGCACCTAACCTTCACTAAGTGAAGGTTAGACATATAGGTGACTTATAAGTTACTTAAGTGCAGTGTAAGATGGCTGTGAAATAACGTGGACGTTGTTTCACTCAGGCTGCAGTGGCAGGCCTGTGTAAGAATTGTCTGAGCTCCCTATGGGTGGCAAATGAAATGCTGCAGCCCATAGGGATCTCCTGGAACCCCAATACCCTGGGTACCTAGGTACCATATTCTAGGGAATTATAAGGGTGTTCCAGTGTGCCAATCAGAATTGGTAAATTTAGTCACTAGCCTGCAGTGACAATTTTAAAAGCAGAGAGAGAGCATAAACACTGAGGTTCTGGTTAGCAGAGCCTCAGTGATACAGTTAGGCACCAGACAGGGAACACATACAGGGCACACTTTATGAGCACTGGGGTCCTGGCTAGCAGGATCCCAGTGACACAGACAAAAACAAACATATATACAGTAAAAATGGGGGTAATATGCCAGGCAAGATGGCAATTTCCTACAGGAAACCATAAACAAACAGAAGGCATGATATTGGGCCATGCCTCCACTCCAAAAGGGGCAATAGCTTCTTTCGGCCCCACTCGAGGGCCAGATGGGGGGGGGGGGTTATACCTCAATTTGCCCTGAGGGTGATAAAGGCCACTAAACACTAGGGATTTCAAAATAGCACACAAAAATTTAAATGATGGGAGTAGCCCACATTGGCATCAGGCTATACTCCAACCCCAGAAGGGGCAATAGAATCTTTGTGCCCTCCCCTCTTTGTCCCAATAGGGGGGTTGCCTATATTTGTCCACTGGGTGGGCCGAAAGCACACTAGGTTCCAGGGGTTTTACAATTAGGCAATAAAAGGAGTGGTCTTTACCACCCTGGCATCGGGCAATATACACCCCCAAAAGGGGAAACTTAGAATTTCTGTATTTGGGAGAGAGGGTTTACCCTAATTTTCCATGCCGGGATGGGTACAGAAAACACACTAGATGGCAGGAGTATTTTTTATAATATAATAGGGTGGGGTCATGACCATCCTGATTTCAGGCCCCACACACACCCCTAAAGCTTTGACAGTCTTTCTTTCCCCTTGGGGACTATAGCATCCCCATTCCCATGGTATGGGAGAGAGAAGGTTTTGATTCTTCTGGGTGTTGTTTTTATGTATGGGCGCGCAAAATTGGGTACATCACAATTTTGTCCTAATTGCCATGCTGAATGGTAGCATTATACTGGTTCATTGTTAGCTGCCACCCTCAGAAAGCTACAAACCCAGGTATGTCTGGAAACTAAACACACAAGAGTCCAAGCTGGTGTGCCTTGCGTTGATCCCACAACATTGTTATACACAAAATGCTCTGCAAACCTAAAATGTTGTCCAAGAACACTTATTTTCCATACATTTCTGTAATCTAAACCTCTGGAATCTGGGGGTATCTACAAAAATCTGACCACCCAGTGTTCCCACACTTCCCCAAAATAAAACCTCTACCCCGCTTGTAGGGTTCTGTCTAGTGCATAATATACAAGAGGACCCTAAACACAATGTGGATGCATCAGCAATAGGAGTGGCTGCACTGTTTGGACCCAGAGACTCCTACCAAACCCAGATATTTTTGAAACCTAGACAAATGGGGAAGTCCGGGATGGTGTGCCTTGCATGGATCCTATAAAGTTTTCTTACCCACAATGCCCTGCAAACCTCAAACTTTGACTAAAGTAATGCGTTTTCCTTGCATTTCTGAGGGTAGCATTTTTGGCAAGCCAAGTGTGAAAATACTCGATGGTAAGAATTTTGTGTATCCCTGCTGATTCTGGAACTTTTCCTCACAGAAATGTAAGGACAATGCATGCTTTTAGCTAATGTTTGAGGTTTGCAAGGTCTTCTGTGTAAAAATTATTCTGACATCCACACTAGACACTCTAAACTCCCCCTAGGGTTTTGTTTTCAAAAATGTCTGGAAAGAACGGAAAGAACAAGCCCCTTCTGTGACACAGAGAGTGGTGATCTGGAGCTGTGAGCTTTAGCAGCAGTGGTGGACGACAGCTGGTGCAGGTTAAGAAGTAGTCTATCCCCTGCCGCAGCATGCCCTGAGCACCAGATGGGATTGTCACAGAGAGGGGGGGGGGGGGGGGCGACACACCGAGGGTTTAGAGTTAGGGCTGGCACAAGCCTGTGCTGGCCCTTCCTCACAGGGGCCCTGTGCATTCGGTGAATCAATGAGAAAAAGCCATCCTACATGCTGCTGGGTTTGTAATGCTGCACAGAAAGACAAATGTATTTGACCACCAGCAGTCCCTGGTAGTTCCCAGCCCTCCCAGACAAGGGGGTGACAAGGGGGTGACGGATTTTATCTTATGCTGAGTTTGATTTTGGGTGCCAACTGCAACAACAAGGTGATGGATGGAACGCTTGAATTAATCTCAGCCACTGTCAATTGCTTGGGCTACATCCTGATCCATTGTTTTTTACCCACCATGCCACCTTAATTTGGCCTGCACCTTATGGGAACAGTCCAGCCCGAACTGCCAAGCCAGGAACTCCCTGAATTGGAATAGAAGGAACGTAGGACTGGTTTCACCCTGATAAGAGCTCATCTGTAAGGTAAAACTTAATTCCAGTGGCACAGTGAACACAGGACCCACGTCTCAGCATACGCATTGCACTTAGGGCATCAACTGCAACAACAACAAGGTAATAGGGAGTCTGCACAGTAGAAACATGAGGGGGACTTGAACCCTAAGGACATAGGAGATTTACCACCATAGTTGTGATATGAGATGCGGTCTGGGAGCAGTAAATTAAACCTAGGGTTGCTCTTTCTGTGCACTGAAGAGAAGGGGATACACTTGTATTCCCCCTCATTAAATGGCATAGGTACTGCCTGCAACAATTCACAACGGGAGGGGTTGGCCGTGTGAAAACCTGATGCAGGACCCTACAGGTTGGATTTCTTGGTGATGTAGAGGGGGCTAACAACACCCCTCATGACACCAGGACCCAAAGATACTGTACATTTAACTTCTTTCACTCAAAGTATATAGTGAAGTGATGGCTTCTGCTGGCTGCTTGTGGTGATCCACTGGAAACCTGGTAAGGAGACATATATTATACCTAAACATTGTTGGCTGTCAGGGCTGAGAGGCAGCAAATTCTAAGCAGTCGTCTGTGTATCTGACTGCAGGCAACTCCAGAGGCTTGCCGTGGCCCAGAGGTCGGAGGTACCTGAGATAGGCAGGTAAGAACTCTCACAACTGGATATCCTGGCAGCCATTCAGGGCTCAAGAATGGCTCTGGAGGGAATAACTGAGGCTGTCTTGGTTTACAATTGCAGAACGGGTGCAAACAAAAGATGTCTTGGTGACCAAGTTGCAAATAGAAGTGACTGGTCTCACGCAACTATTGATCCAAATGACCACCCTCACCAACGCCTTAGAGTAGAGGATGCTGAAAATTGCTTGCTTCACAACAGCCTTCCCTGCCTTGGCTTTCCACAGAGAGAAGAGGGGGAGACTACAGAGAACTTCTTGGAGGATTGGATCTACCGTGAGGTGAGACCACAGGGTTTATCAAATTTGTTCAAAGTGGAGGGGGCACCTAAAGCAGTATTGGCAAGACCACCTCCTGGGGCACTTCTGTGGCCCTTGATAGTTTGGATCTTTAAATACAGATACAGAGTTTGCATCCTGAGGGCAGACAGGGTGGTTGAAAAACTCACATTTGAAAACCACAACAAAGACAGAACAAATCCTATCTGGAGGTGAAAAAAAACCTCAGAGAAATGAACCTCCTATATATGCTCATCTTCCTAGCGCACCTTATGGTCATCGCCCAGACTAAAAGTCTTCTTTGAGCAACCTGAGTCTGGACATGGCTTGAGCTCTAAGATAAGACAAAGCAAGAATAGGGTGGAGACCCTTGGCCCAGACATGATTGGACTGTGGGAAGGACCACATCAGCAGACTTCAAGAGAGCAACAAAGATGTAAATGGCAGACCCCCTCCCCCGAGACATAATTCAGGAAGATGGCACCATCAGAAGTGAAGAGGAGACTCCTTTGGATAACTTTGGAGCTTCGGGGTCTCTCTGAGATAAGATTTGGAGATAGGATCAGGCCTTATGAAAGAAGAGATGTAATGAGACTGATGCTTAAGTTGCTGGGAAGGAACTCTGCTTCTAGCAATCGCAGAGACAATGAATTGTGAGTAGTATGAGAAATGGTTTTGTACCGAGGAACTAAGCTATTAGGCAGGTGACATGCCGGGAGCTCTGTTGTTATTTGACTAGTTGACTTTAAAAAATTAAGGGGTCATTATGATCCCGGCGGTCGGCGTTAATATGGAGGAAAGTACTGCCAATAGGCTGGCGGTACTTTTCTCGATATTATGACGTTGGCAGTTTGGCTAAAGCCAAACCACCAATGTACCACACCGAGCGCCACAGCGGTAACGACCACTGGGCTGGAGACTTCACTCTCCAGCCTGGCGGCTGTCACTTGCCCGCCTGCAGGATTATGACCCCGTCTACCACCATGGCTTTCGTGGCATCCGTACCGCTACAAAAACTATGGTGGTAGACACTATCAGTGACAGGGAATCCTTTCCCTGTCACTGATAGGAGTCTTCCCCACCCTCCTCGCCAGGTTTTCCCTCACCACCCTTCCTCTCCAGACCCCCCCCACTACAAACCACTTCCTTCACACACGAATACACACACCCATTCTAACATACATCCACGCATGCATACATCCATTCACACACACATATCCGCACACACTTACATATATACATGCACACACACATTCACACAACTCAACATACATGCACTCACACATCCATACATGCACACACATACAACACGCAACACCCCCCCGCATACACGCACGCACAGACATACACACACACACACAGACATACACACACCCACAACACACACACAACACCCCCCACACCCCTCCCCTGTCGGAGCACCAGACTTACCTGTAGTCAGGGGGTCCTCCGACAGGAGACTGGATAGGGCGCTGCTGCCAGCAGCAGCGTCTGCCAGCAGAACACTGCCAGGCCGTATTATTGTCATAACGCAGCTGGCGGCGGTATACTGGCATGGCACTGCTGCTGGCAGCACTGCACCTTACCGCTACCCGCCGGCATGGCCACAGCCAGATTTCCGCCATCTTTCTGGCAGAAATCTGGCTGTGGTCATAATCCGGTGGATGGCTGGTAGCTGCGGGGACAGTCTTTAGGTGGCTGTCGCCTTGGCAGTAGGCGGTTTTTACCGCCATGGTCCTAATGAGGGCCTTAGTGTGATTACAGTGCAAGAGAGGATATTTAACCTGTTGGTTGCCTGCTACAACTGTATGTACATGAGTTAGTAGGGAGGTAATGGACACGGTGGAAACAAGTTTACACTTGTGTTTAAACGAGGTGGAAATATACTATACGTTCAGTAGATACTTGTAGGTAAGTAGGGCTGTCAGGGTGGCTCTGAGGAGAGAGCCCTTCTGTAGGAAGATGGCTATCTATGTAGTGTACCAATGTAAGGAGACACTGTGCAAATAGTCCAGGGTGACCCTTTTTGGTTGACAGGGGTTAAAATAATAAACCTAAAAGCTGTCTTTTGTGGTAGTGTGGGCAAGCAGTTACACGTATTAGAGGACAGTGTTAAGCATTTATTCCACACACACAGCCAGTAAGCGAGACACATGCTTAAAGAAATCAGACACCAATTAATAAAAATAACATATAATTTAGACACAAAAGATCATCAGAAATGGGTGAGTACTTTTTGAGATATTAATATTTACAGTTTTCAAAAGTTGATACGTTGCAATTTTTGGGTGCGGTGATGTTATCTTATGGGGGAAAAACATGTACTGCATACAGGCACTTAACAGCAACTTACAGGGCTGTTCTCCTGGACTTAATGTGAGTATGGGGCAAGGTCCACGGTTAAACCAGCAGGTCACCTCGGCAGGCTCTGAGGTGTCCAGGTGCAAAGGTGTGTTATGGCGTCAGGTGTCCAATTCACTTTAATGGGGAACGGTCCGGTCACAAAGAAGCTGCAAATGGTAATTGGGGGGCTAGTCTGGGTGAACTCACAGGTGGCCTCAGTTCTGGAGGTGCTCGGGGACGTAGAGACACCTTTGCTCCTCTCCTCCTCAGGCCAGGACGGCTGGATGCAGAGGTGTCCTGAGGCTTCAAATTTCGGTTAAGGGGGCTGCCAAAAGAGGCTGAAGGAGGTGACTAGGAGCCTAGTCTTGCCAAATCCAGGGATGGGCTCAGCTCCAGAAGTCTCAGGACTCCGTGTGCACCGTCGCCTCCCGTGAACTTGGGCTGTGGGTCTCGGGTGCAGAGGTGCTCTGAGGTATCGAGTCGCAGTGGTCAGAGACCTACTCTTTGTCTTGGTGACCTGGAGCAGAGGGGAAACAGGGCAGTGGGACCATTCTCCTGAATGGCCTTGTGGAGCCTGACGTCCCACAATGGTAGGGCTCCTTTGGTTCTGTTGCAGTCCGAATTGGACTACCAATGAGTCTTGTTTGCTGCAAGGGATTCAGTATACCACGTATAGGTGCAGGAGGCCAACATTTCTGGACATTGGTGAAGTGGTTGGCTGAACTTCTGGATGCAGGCAATCTTCTCTTGGCTCGATGTTCCCTCAGAGAGCCCGATGCCTAACAGGACAGAGTACCAGACTTTGCAAATGGTGCTTGTAGATGCTGGGAAGCTGCACCTCTGCTCCAAGGAAGAACTTTCCAAACTGTTGCGGTGCTGGGCAGTCCTCTCAGGGTTTTGAGGAGGGTGTCCAGTTCATGTGATGTTGGTCCAGCGATTGTCGAAGCACAAACAGCCTGGCAGGGTTTTGTGGCAATTTTTGGTGCAGGCCTTCTGTTCTTTCTCTCTTTGGCCTGTCTTCAGTTTTCCTCGGTTACCAGCAGTCGAGTCTTGGCTTGATCTTGACTCAAACTTGATCTGCTTTCCTGGTGTCAGGGGGTCCCTGAATAATCAATTTAGAAATGGTAAGGGGTGTGAAAGTTGGTAGCCAATGGGCTACTTACCCTTGGGCCACTACACCCCGTAGATGACCACTTCCTGTGGGGAGTTGCCTGTACTATGGGGAGCTGCCTGTACTAGGTCAGGGAGAGGTGGGCACGGGGTCACCTCTCCCTGACCTAGGGAAGACTGTGGGTTGCATACCAAAAGCGTCAGGGTCTTTGAAGTCCCAGGCTTTTATATACAGATCTGCTAGCCATCCTGTTGATGGAGGTGATAACACTTCCTCCCACAGCAAGCAATGTTTCTGACCTCGGAGAGCAGAGGCTCTCACCTCCAGGGGGTCAGAAACTTGTCTGTGGGGGCATGCTGATTGAAACCAGTCAGTCAGCACACCAAAGGACTAGTAGGTTTCAGGGGGCACCTCTAAGGTGTCCTCTGGGTGCATGTTATAATAAATCCAATACTAGCATCAGTATTTATTTAGTAAGACCAGCTGTTTGATACCAAACACCACTATTTTCCATGCAGCCATCATGTAGCTGGGTGACTTATGCTGACCAGTGTTCAGTTCATGCTTTAAGATGACTGCCCGATCACATGCAATGTCTAGGAATGGACCTAGACACCACAGGGGCATATCTGCTCCAGAAGATATGTCCTCACATGTAATATAATTCACCCTGCCTTAGGACTCTTAAGGCATGCTGTACGGGAGACTTACATATTATGCATGCAGTGGCTTTGGCATGAAACACAATGTGTGTGCCATGTTGTGTTTTTACTGATGGCTTGCACCCTGACACGCAGTCAATACTGGCAGGCTGAGTACAATTTGTGTGTGGGCCACTTAAGGTGGCATAGGTTATGCTGCAGCCCTTAGCAGCCCTCTTTAGTTCCCATGCCTAAGGCACTAGGGCTGCCATTTACCAGAGACATACAGGGGTGCTAAAGACCTGTGTCAATTATAAACAATTAGACATACCTTTTCCTTTTTAAGGAAAGAGCACTGGCACTGAGGTCTGATTAGCAGGCCTCAGTGAACTGCCAGTGTCAAAAATCAGTATCTCTAGTAGTTCTGAAAAGAAAAGGGGGAGGGCATCTGCAAAGAAGCCCATTTTCCTACACCCTCTAAGTTGAGTGTAAGCTCTTTGCCACCTAGATACTGCCTGAAAATTGCTAAATAGTTTAAATTTAGTTCTTGTGCAATTACCTAGTTAGAAGGGGAAGGGTGGAATGGTGCATGATTTCTTGATTTAGTTGAGGGGCTCAGTGACACACTTGGGTGGGTTAGCAGTTGCAGGTCAGTGTGTCTGACTTTCATGCGGCTGTGGGAGGGTTTCATCTTGTTAACTTCGTGGTTATGAGTTTTGATGTGAGATGTAATTGTTATGCCACATGATGGAAAGATCATTGCATACCAACATTGCCAGGAAATAGAAATGAAGATAAACAGAGTTATTACACAGGGTAGTTGATGAGAGGGCCCTAGCCAAGTAACCCTGTCCCCAGTATGCATAGAACCATAGTGACATGGGATATAAGGAGACTCAATAGCTGTCCTAAGAGATACGCCATGTACTCCGATTTGCGACTATACAAGAGCCAAATGGCAGTGCTCCTCAAGTCGCATTTACTTAGGACTGAGGTAGACATACTCCCCAAAAAATGTAGGGGCCCATATTTGCAGCTACGTACTCAAACTATGCTGGAGGAGTAATCACATGGATAGTGGCTGACGCCTTTTTATGGGCAATCGTAAAGCGCTCTGTCCATAAAGTAATCTCTCTTTGGGCTTCAAACCACGCCCAGGTCATGTCAGTCTCTTTCATTGGTTCCTGGGCTTGCTCTTTAAAATCTGCTTGCTTTCATTTGTGAAAGGCATGCATACGTCATATATTTTCCGGTGTTTAGCCCGCCTATACAGCACCAGTAAACTACTAGAAACATACGAGGCTCGATGTTTTGAGCCTGGTTTCTGGACTACTTTATCTGTTAATTTTCCCCGCAGCGCAATCGCACTGGGGTTTACATAGCGCAATCACGCTCTGTTTTTTCATTTTCAATTTCAGCGCGATCGCCCTGCATTTTACATAGCGTGATCGTGCTGTGTTTTTTCTTTTAACTTGTCTTGCAAGAAAAGTTAATTTAGGAGTTTACAACGCAAATAGCTCCAACTCGAGCAAACGCGAGCCCCGTTGCATTGAAGATGGTTGTTTAAGCTCTGTAGTCTGACTATGGACCCGTTGAAGAGATCCATGGTGGGGGATGGGCTTCTTGAGGGCTAATATGTATGCCAGTAACACACATGATAGAAAGCTCTTTCCAGAAATCATGAGAGATGGTAGCTCGCTATTTGAACACTAAGGTATTATCGGTAGGGGATTTCAACTGTGTGTTGGAATGGGGATTGGATAAGTTTCCTCCCGGACCTGATTTGCAACCTGGTATGGAGGATGCCCTGAGTAAAGCCATCTCTGATTTTGATTTGTTTGAGGCATGGAGACTGCTAGATAAAGTCTATTCCTCTTATTCATCCACGCCTGGGGCCCCCAGCAGATTGATTTATGTTTTGGAATACAAAGAAGATATTCCATTGTTTGGCATGCCTAAAACGATTTTTGTTGGAACACTTGCTGTTAGCTGTCACTCTGAAACCTAGGGGATTAAGACCAAGAACACCACTTTGGATGATGTGCACTGAAGTTTTATCAGATGGGGGTTTTCTGGGACGCATGAGGGAATACACAAATTCTTCCAAAGTAATCATAAATCTGTTTATAATATAGCCATAAGGTGGGAGACGCATGAGGTCGCTCACGAGGGGACTGCATTGCCCACACATTTGTAGTTAACAGCAACTAGAGCATTCCCTATCAGAACTAAAGAAGAGATAGGCTAATGTGGAGGGATTTGTAATGGTAGATCATACAGCCACACAGCAAAGGGAGAGATATGATGCAATAGATGGAGAATACAGAGGGACGACTGGATAGATACAAATGATTGTTCCGGGAGGGTGGATCAATCGGGACGTCTTGTTATCATGGTTACTAAAGAGAGAGAGAGACCACCAGCAAAAATACTGATACTGGGACAGAAGAAGGGTCCAGATATAATTACAAGGGACATAGTTGATGAGGCATGTATGGTATATTTGAAGGAGAGTTTGTCCTGGGCTGAAAATGTGTCTGTGGAGGCTATTGAAGGGTATTTGTGGGAAGAAAACTTACTGCACCCTACTGCTGAGCAGTGATCACAGTTGGTGGCTCCTATGGGTTTGTAAGAGTTGAATACAGCTCTGGGGAACATGCCAAAGGGCAAAACGCTGGAGCTGATTGCATCTGGCTGATTTTTAGCAAGTGCATTCATACTGGATAAACTGTAAAGGTCTTTGTCAAAGCGCATGAAAGAGGGTTGTTGTCCCCTTCTCATAGAGAACCTCTGCTGCTGATTCTTTAGGAAGGTAAGGATCAAGCCCTGTTGAATTTGTATAGATCCTTCTTTGCCTATTATTGAAGTTATGCTGCTCAACAACACTTTGCCCAATAGACTTTTTGGTGTTATAGGCTCCCGGATAGTAGATGATAGACGGGGTTTATCCCTGAAAGAAGCATGAGCCCAGGAAATATCCTGGCCATCTCCTGATCTGCAGTTCATAGCCAAACAATATGTGTCAGTAACTGAAGCTTTCTGTTTGGTCGTTCAATTAATTTTTGTTTTGCAATTCTTTATTGGTTAAGATTAGCATCACAATACAGAGCAATGGGAGGAACATCAAAGAAGACATCAAAGGATGATTATGGAACAATATGGCTTAATATCATAGGTTGAATCTATATAGTTGGACATAAGTTACAGGTTTTCTAATACACTTGTAGTACATAGTTCCGTACGTGAGCTAGGGCTAAGGCTAAAGGACGGACTAGTGATCATATCCCTCATCGAGTCCCTTAGTATAGCAGCTGAGTTGTGGTTGCTCTGGGGTGAGTGATATTAAACTGAGGGAGGGTGACAGGAATGGGTATGGTCCATGTCAGGCTTCCATACTCATCTTCCTAAGGGGGAGTGTGATGGGGGACTGACTGGGAGGTGGGGGGTTAAAAGTAAGGGGGAAGGGATTTGGAGGTGTAGGAGAGGGGTAGGTGTGGGGCAGGTAGGAGGAGAGGGGGAAGGAAGACACACTGGTGTATATGTGCATATATGTATGCATATTCACAGGAGTGTACTAGTGGATGAGTGGACGTATGAGGGGGAGGTGTCTGAGATTAACTCACAGCGGCATAGAGGAAGGGTGTCAAACTTTGAAGAAAGATGTTGATTCTATCCTGTAGGTTGTAGATGATCAGTTCATGTGAGGCTGGTTGGTACATTGTTGTGAGCCATTCATCGTGGGAGGGGAGTTTGGGTGAGCGCCAGTGGGGGAGGATCCACATCTTTGCTGTGGCAAGCACTGCATGCATGAGGCGGGTATGTGGACGAGAAAGGTCCGGGGTCTCTTCTGTATCATGTAGGATGATTGGGGGTCAAGAGAGGGGACGCGATTGGGATGGTCTCCTTCATCGTGTTCCCCACTGCTTCCCAATAGGGTTGGATGAAGGTGCAGTTGCATAGATTGTGTAGTAGGTCACAATGGGTATGAGGACAATGCCAATAGTTTGCATGTGGCAGTAGTCCTGCTGCTTTCAGTTTTACAGACGTCCAGTGCTATTCATGCAGGGTTTTAAAGAAGCAAAATTTTATCCGAGCCTCTCGTGCTCCACAATCGCGTGCCTCTTGTAGTTCGACCCAATCCTCCATTGCATAGTCAAACTGTAACTTTGCCTATTATTTTGCACAAAGTGTGTTTAAGAGGGGCAGGGAGAATAGATGGTGGGTCTGCAAACTGTATAGGCCCGAAATCACTCCTTGGAAGGAGCCCCATGTCCTGAGGTAGGAGATCACGGGGAAGGACTTGAGGGTTCAAGGCGTAATTCCATGCGGAGGTTCAGACAGTGTTGGAACTGGAGATATCTCCATGACTGGTGCAGTGGGAGGCAGAACTCGTCACAGAGGACTGTAAAGAGCTTAAGGCCACTGTTACCCAAGAGCTGTCCCAGGTAGGTAATGCCTGCCGATTGCCAACTGTCCCAGTTTAGTACCTTTCCCCCCAATGAGTAGGCTGGCATTGCCCCAAGTTGGTGTGTGTTCATGAAGGTGGGGTCCACCTCAAAATATGAGGTGAGCACGTTGCCAGGATTTCATCATGGCCTGTATCTTTAAATTAGCAGGATGTATCATTGGCCCCCCTTCACCATAGCGCAGGTTTAGGTCCTGAGGACACCGTAGAAGTGTACATTCCGTCTGTTCCCACAGCAGTGGGTCTTGTGCCATGGGGAGCATGTAGGCAAGCTGGGAGAGGTGAAGGGCTAATCCATAGTGCTCTACTGAGGGTAAGCCCAGTCTGCTGCACGCAATTTGGGCTATGAGTTTGGCCTGGATAGGTGTGATTGTGACGATCCCCATACAAATAAATGTATGCATTTGTCCACTGATCCTAATATGAAGAGAGGGACCCGCAGGGGCAGCATAACGAGGATGTAGGTATACCATGGCAATGTTACCATGTGTACTACCTGAAACTCTCCCCCATTGGGAGAGGCCCACGTGTGACCACTTCTCAAAGTCCTGATTCGTGCAAGGGGTCAAGATTGTCTGCCATCATGCGGTCCAGGCCTGTACTGATATAGATCCACAGATAGTTGAGATGTGACAGTTTCCAGCGGATCAAGAGGCCAGCTATAACCATGCATGTGGTCATGCGGGATAAAAGTTGTGCTCACTCTTATCCCAGTTTACCAATGTAGCCTGACAATGTCGCAAAGTCGGTAAGGATATTTAGCAATGCCGGTAGTGAGCAAATGAACTCTGTGAGGGTGAGTAGTATGTCGTCAGCACATAGATAGATTGTGGACATGCCACCTGGTATGGGGACTCTCGATATGAACGGCAAATGTTGGATGGAACGATCAGCGGTTCTATAGCCAAAAGGAATAAAAGCAGTGACAATGGGTAGCCTTGTCGGGTTCCACATTTTATGGGGAATGGGTCCAATGGGAATCTCCTGCAGTGTCCCTGGGCCATAGGTGAGTTGTAAAGCCAACGGACTCTGGCTATGAAGTCATCTCCCAAAGTGTTGTAGGGTCTCGAAGAGGTAACACCTCTCGATCCTGTCGAACTCCTTTTCAGCGTCTAGGGAGAGGGCAAGGGCTTTGTCTTGCAGGTCATTGATGGATCATAGGGTGTGAGCCAGGTTACGGAGGTGATTCCTGGATGAGCGACCGGGTACAAATCCCACTTGTATATGATGGATGAAGGACGGTATCACCTTTCTGAGGTGGGCAGCAAGGACTCCTGCCAGAATCTTAACATCCCCATTGAGTAGGGAGATGGACCTATAGCTCCCACAGAGTAGGAGGTCCTTCCCCGGTTTTGGTAGGACCGCTATTGATGCTTTGTTAGAAATGGTACCTAGGGAGCCCGAGCGTTCCACCTCACAGAGAGCCTCATAAATGGAACTCACTGTCTCTACTCGTCCACTTATATAATTCTGTTGGGAATCTGTCTTCACCGGGGCCTTAAGATACAGGAGTTTGGAGATAGATTTAGCTGTTTCTTCCTTGCTTATTTCTCTTTCTGGTAAACTTCTGCCATCGGCACTGAGGCTAGGCATGTGTGTGCTGTCGAAGAATGTAGCAAGTCAGATGAGATTTTCCTCTATCTCTGGGGTGTAGAGGTTCCGGTAAGAGTTCCCAAATTCACAGGCATTTCTTGGGGGTGGGTGAGGATAGTACCGCCCATGGTCTGGATGGCTGGAATGGCTAGTGATGCTTCTTGGTGGCGTAGCTGGGCACAAGGAGGCGGCCCGCCTTTTCCCATTGTTCGTAGTGGCATCCTTTTAGTCGTTAAAAGGCATATTTCACCTGAGAGGTGTCCAGGGCATTGAGTTCCATTTTAGCTCATTCAAGACGGTGGCACATGGGGAGAGAAGAGTCCATAGTGTAACTGCGGGTGTGGGTCATTATCTCGGCCTCAAGGTCCGTTTGTTGGGATTGTTGTTGGGCATTGGCGAGGGCTGCGTCCCTCATGAGTTGTCCCCGTATGGTCGCCTTTGCAGCTGCCCATAGGACTTGTGGAGAGGAAACTGACCCCTTATTGGTGTCTAGGTAGGTGGAGACTTGGGAGCGTAACTGGTCTTTGCTTTGGGGTGTACATTACCACAAGACATTCAAGTGCCACGGTTTGCGTTCTGGGGCGGTAAGTCAGAGATGCAGCGTGAGTAGGACAAGGGAGTGGTCTGAAAGAGCACCTTCCAGGATCTAGGATTCCCTGACTAGGGCGATTGTCCGTTCCGAGGTTAGGAAATAGGCTAACATGGATTGGGTGCCGTGGACCAGCGATATAAAGGTATATTCACGGTCATCCGGGTGCGAGATATGCCAGTGGTCTACCAAAGCATGATTCAATAGTATGTCCCCCAGTAGGGCCCTGTCAATGTTGTTGCTAAAGTCTAAAGGGCTAGTACGGTCTAGCACAGTGTCATGGGCTAGGTTCCAGTCCCCTCCAAAGAGGGGGATCCTATCTCCGTCAGGAAATGGTTGAGTTGGACGAAGAGGAGGCATTTGGAGCCCATAGGGGCATATATGGTACCGATGCATAGTATGCGGTCGCCAAGTTTGAGTTTGACAAGAATTTAGCGGCCGTCCGGGTCAGACCAGGTCTTAAGGACCTTAAATTGTAATGATTTGCATAGAAGTGTCACAACTCCGCATGTTCTGGACGGCCCAATTCCTGTTTGTGATGACGAGGGGTAGCTACTATGGAACACCCATCCCACCCAATCACAATGAAGTTTTTCAGATTCTAGGTGAGAGAGAGAGGTTTCTTGCAGGAGGGCCACATCTATGTGTTTCGAAAGTAGGTTGGACAGTACCTTTTTCCGTGTAATGTAGTGCGTGAGGGTGTTGACATTCTATGAGATAGTCTGCAGAGGGGAGAGGGTCGTGGGACCGGGTGTGAATATCTGTGCAGTGAAGGGGTGGAGCAGTGCGGTGTGTGTCGTGGGGGAGAATCGGTGTAAGGTGGAGGGAGAGGTGGGTGAAGGAGGGTAGAAAAGTCCTAGGATGGGGGGTGGTGGGGTAGGAACCCCTCGATCTTGTTGGGGAGGGGGATGGTAAGCTGGGAAGAGGGGAGGGGGAAGGCGAGAATCAAAAGTAGAAGGGGTGAGGGAAGAAAAAGAACTCTGTAGGGACAGTGCTTAACCAAGGGGGACCTCAGGAGAAGCTGAAAGCTGTTGACTGAGGGTCTAGCAGAGGGTCTAGACTTGCGTGGCCGGTTCACCAGGAGCTCCCCCAGGGAGAGCAGGCAGAAGAGTTATATGGTGATGAACCTCGTCATTGGAGTAGTCCGAGGAGGAGAGGGTGGGAATAGGAGTTGCTGGGGTCCATTTCCATGCTTTGGGGAGGGGAATTCAGGGGGTCAGGGTGTGTACTTGGGTTCAGAGATCCAGTCAGGGACGACTGTAGGGAAGGTGAAGGTTCCATAATAATTGTGCTGTTATCCTTCTTCATTGTTGGGTATGTTGCGTGTTGTGATGGTTCTCCACCACTGCCAGGCGTAGATGTTATGGGATTAGAGATGGATGTACATTGGCTCCTGTGTGGACCTGTCTCGTCCTGCATGAGTTGCATAATGAGCGGCATGAAGTGGCATGTCGGTGAGTCAGAAGTCCATTGTACGGGGTGCGGGTATCAGGGTATAGTAGTTGTCATTGTGGGGCAGTGGGCCTCATGAGCACATTTCAGTTCCACTTAAATCAACACAGTTATGGAGCCTGAAAGCAAAATAAAGATACAGATACAGAACATTCGGCACCCCATACTGGACTCTTATGAGTAAACAGTTCCGTGCTTGTTATGGAAAACTGAGGTGGGATATAACCGTGTATAGATTCATGGGGACAGGCGCACACATCAGCTCAAGGTCACAAAAAATGTAGAAATGCGAACAAGCTTTACAACTGTGCCCAAACATTATACCATTGCCGAAACATTATACAAACGTAGGGTAGGCAATAGCAGTCCTCAAACAAGAGACAAGAGAAAAAAAGAAGAACTGGGCAATTGAACATTTTCAACATTAGTAGTGTAGGTGTGAAGGATATACTTATCCTTCCGCCATGTGGGACCCATAGTGTTCCACAGGTAGCTGCTAAAACGTCCATTGATAGAAGAGTGGTGTCATCCCCCTGGGGGAGAGGAATCCAGTGGTCATCTGGATTTGTCTCTGCCCTAGTCCTGAGTAAGGGCTGCCACTGCCTGAATGGTGGCGTCTCCACCGTTTTGAGATCTGGGAGGACCTTCAGTGACCCTGTCCTGTTTCTGGTTCCCACAGGAGCTCTGGTTGCCACTTAAGGTAGCAAGAAGAGAGGGTATGTTTGTGGAGAAGGGAGCAGCCGGCGTTTCCATGGATATGTGACCATTGGTTGGTCAAGGAGGCTTTCCAGATAAAGGTGCAGTTCATCCAGGTCAAAGGAGTCCCTGAACCCGCTGTCCTTCATTATCCATACGTAGACAGGTTCAAACAGTCTGAATTTTATATCCAATTTACGTAGTTGGGGGCAAAGGGCCAGGAATCCCTTCCTTTTATCATTGGTTTCTCTGGAAAAAAGTTGGCCGCTATTTGGATTTCATGCCCTTCTAAGTTGTACTGGCTGTGGGTGGGGGCAGCAGTTAGCAGTTGACGCTCTTGTTCGTGTTGAAGGAAGCATGCTATCACGGGACGTGCTCTTCCTGAAGCAACGTTACAAAGGAGATCCTTCCTTTGGGCTTGTTGGAGCTCCAGTAGTTGGGGAAGAATGTGAAACCAGTGAGAGTATGGAGGATTTCCCTTAGAAAGGCCCTAGTGTCCACACCCTCCGCTCCTTTCGGAATGCTGAAGAAGCAGACATTGTCTCTTTGGCTTCTGTCTTCTAGGTCTGTGAATTTGTTCCAGAGGTATAGCAGTTCCTGGTCCCTATCCGTTATGGTGTTGTGTCTGCCCTCCACGCCTGTGAGGTGGTGGTCTAACTCCGTCACCTTGTCCTGGAATCCTGCTATGTCTGTCTGGCTAGATTTGGACTCTACAGCCACATCTGAGATTTTGAAGTCCATGCCCTCTAGTCAGTGACCTACTGCAGTGATCTCCTGTAGTATTCGCTCCATTGTGATATCTTGAAGGAAGCTCGCAGGGGCTTCAGTTGGACCAGAGTCAGTTGGCTCTTGCAGAGTAGAGGTTATGGTGCGTTGTTGGGAGATGGCCTCTAAAAAAAGCAGTTGGTGGGCAGATTTTCCGAAGGCTCTTCCAGTGGACATTGTTGTGTCAGGAGCTTGTAGAAGACAGGGGTCTGGTTCCTGGAGGAGGGGGAGAGTGGGGGTGGGATATGCAACTGGTGTGCTGGTTTGCCTTGGAATGCCAGAAGGAAGGGATTGTCACCCAAGGCAATGGTCAGTGAGAGAAAGCAGGTTGTCCTGGTACGGATGTGTGCTTTGATGGCGTAGTGTCAGTCTGTGGTGTAGGTTCTGTGTCCCCAACGCTATCACTGTGTTGCACTGAGGTATTGGGGTGTGGGTGGCCCCTCTGCAGTCGTATTAGTTTGAAGGGAGGCAGGGTGGAGTCAGTTAGTCTCAAGGAGCGTCGTAATGGATGATGATTTGACCCACGGCTGGGGTGGGGTGGGAAGGAGATGTCCAACTAAGTGTATGGGCATAGTGTGTGTTCCAATAGCAGTCGCAACCCCTGAATGGTGCAGGTATGAAATGGTATATAGGTGGGTAGAGTCAGGGCTGGGCGGTGTGTTGCAGTCTTCCTGGCAGGCCCTGGATGGCGCCGATGATGAGGGTAGGTGAGGATCTATAGGCCACCAGTAACCATGTGTGGATCAGTGGGGCTCGGCCTGGTGTCGCCCTTTATAAGGTAGATCCTCCTGCTATGCTCGAAGTTCGTTTTTGGGCCTTCCATGGTACACGGGGAGGGGGCCCGATTTTGCGCCAAATCTACCTGTGGGGTGGAGTGGGTCAGTCTGACCTCCTCTTGGCTCCAGTGTCTGGCTTGCCTTGGATGGAGTCAAGACTGCAGCTAGGCGGTGGTTGTGGTGCCCCGCTCTGAAGGGTGGACGCGAGGAGTGGGCTCAGCAGGTGGGGTGCTGCAGTGGAGACTTGCTGGCTCTGTGGGTGCAATATGGTTCAATATGGTATTGGTAGGCCACATGATGAGGGCAATAAGGTGGGCTATGCTCCAGGCAGAGGTGAGGAGGCCCTCAGTTGGTTTGAGGACCCTTTCAAAGCAAGTGACAGCTGGTCTCCAAGCGGGCGTAGATGCGGGCCCAGGCTGGATGCTAAGCGGTCTGCAATATGCTACCTCTATTCTGGCAGTGTGTTGCTTTGTAAGTGTTCTTTAGAGGGTACCACTGTACAGGAGAGGGGATATGGGTTTATACTCAGGGCCTCACTGTGGTGTTCAGCGCTGTAGGATGGCTCACCTTAAGGCTACTGCAGAGGTGGAGGTCAGTGAGGTGTTCCTATCGGATGGGTTAAAACGGGTCCTGCAGGACCTTGGTTCTGGTACCATGGCTGCAGTGAAGAAAATTGAGCCCGTGGCTTTTCAAGTTGGTGCAGGCCCAGTAAAGTGTCATGGGCCGAGGAGCGCTTAGTGAGTGTTGCGTCTCCTCAGTGGATCAGCTCCAAACGTTGGGGGGCTGCCGCAGTGTTATGGAGTGTGGGGGAAAGAAGGTGCGGGTGCCCCCGGCGCTCCAGTAGCTCCACTGCAGCCATAGGTGCACACCGGGGCATGCAGCCTCCCTAGCAAGCGGCCATTTCTCTCCGTGGCCAGACCATGTCTCCCAGGTCCTGCAATTCTTACGTGATTTCATGCAGGCGGAGTCAGCGGTAGTAGGAAGATACAGCTGTGTGACTTTGCGCTGAACTGAGCAGGGGGGAAGCAAGGGGGAAGGAGACTCCAACCCCATCAGAAGAGGCGTGGGGCCAAGAGAAGATGGGAGTTGCCCCTTAAGGAGCCATGATGTCCCGGAGTTCTGTTCCTGGAGCCGCACAGCTCTGGCTGCTGTAGCGCCAGCCACGAATCGCTATCCGGATGCCAGATGTCCGATGCCTGCAGGTGCTAAGCAGACGTTATTAGTTGTGGAAGAGTGGTGAGTCTGTTCCATAGTGAAACTATGTTGGACACTTGTGACTCCTGGTGACTTTTGGTGTCTTCTGGTGATTTATGGTGACTTTTGGCACTGTGGCAGCGCACTTATGCTTTTGAGATTGGCTTGGCTGTGAGCTAGTGCCCGAGGCTGGAGACTGTAGTTGGGGTGGGCAGCCATTGCTCATTGGCCTCTGCTTCCACCTCCACTTACCACCTCGCACTTTGGCACTCCAGTAGCTTGGTAGTTGAGGGCCAGGTGGGTAGGGAAAACTCTTACTGACTGCCCTCTTAACTTTAAGCCCCTGATCCCCTTTAGCCAGTTGGGGTCCAGTAGCAGCAGTATCAGTCAAAGTGAAAGATCTATTCAAGATTGTTCAAACTTTAGTTTTTTTGCTAACTGGTCAGTAGATTGGTCAGTAAAGCAGTGGTTTTACATGGCAACAGTCATAATATCTGTTAAAAAACCTTGGATATCAAGCAGTGCCAAAAGGAGGAGCGAGGAGCTGGTGTTGGTGAGAGGGATGAGTCGGCTTTAGATTTTACTTAAAATCCTGTAAAGGCACCCCCAAGGGTTTTGTGAAAGCGGGCAGGCTAGGATGTGTTGTGGCTTGGGTTCCCTGGAAGGTCGTCCTCGCTTTGTGCTATTTAGCCCAGAGCCCTTCATTTGGCTCAATCTATGGGTTTATGACTCAAGTCTTTAACCATACTCCTCTCTAATTGAAAATTATCCCAAGGCCCTCGTGCCCAGCTTCCAGTTGTTAGCTCATTAACTGAGTGTCTGAGAACACCAGCGAACACCAGAGAATACCAGAGAGTGATTCTATGTCGGAACCCAGTGCCCTGTAACTAAAAGGGCAAGTAAAGTGGAAGAAAATCTGAGGCCGCTTAGTTGTTCAGCAGTTGAGGGTGTGCATACCAACCAGGAGGTTCTATCTTGTGGTCTTCTTACCCATGGTGTGGCGATCCTCAACTGCTTTTTTAATTATTGTGCTCCGGATAAGATGACACTGAAGAAATCATGCCCTGGTCATATAATTGCTTTGAATTATCCTTGAAAGTGACAGAAATGAATCACTCGTAATAAAAGATCTCAGCTGCAATACTTTAAATCTTATCCAGCAATTTAGGATTTCTTCAACAAGGTGAATAAAGAAGTCACAGATGTCACAGGTAACCCACTATTCTTGGTTAGCCCGCTGGAACGATTAAATCAAAATTTGAATATGGTGTTGGATAAAAGCATGGATAAGTGCACATCATTGATGGTCAATAGACAAGAATTGGGAGGGGACACTCCCTTTTCTTCTTTGCAACTAACATCCTGTGGTAGCAAGGACAAGGTGTGGGGAATGACAGAATCTGCCTTCTCTACGGACTTCCTGGCACAGGATAGTGCCCAAGGAAAAGACCTTAGGAAGGTTTCCTGTGTGAGTGCCTCCACGAGTCCTTCTATCCAAAAGGAGGTGGTTCCATCTGACTTAAGTAAGGTGGAAAACTTCACGCTGCCAGGAATAGAACTGGTCATGAGAAATCCGATGGAGGTGGAGGTTTTTTTAAAGTCTCCTGACACAGCTGCAAGTGTAGGGCTGTGGCTGCTTCATCAAAGCCCAAATACTCAGCCCTCTTTGCTCACCTTAGATAGCAGCACTCCATCTTTGGGGGACTCTATTGTTATTTTATAGTGAGAAAGTCCTATCCTCTATTTTATCACTTCTAGAGAAATCAGTGTCAAACTCAGACCATGAGTTGGACATACAGGTGGTCATTACAACCCTGGTGGATGGTGTAAAAGGTGGGGTAATACCACAAACAGGCCGGCGGACAAAAAAAGGGAATTACGACCCTGGCGGTAACCGCCAACAAAGACAGCCACTTTAACACTTCGCCCGCCACGGCGGTACAGACAAACATCGTGGCGGTCACCGCCAACAGACAGGCGGGAGACAAAGTACCGCCCACACTATTACAACACACCAATCCGCCACCTTTTCCGGGGCGGATTCACCGTGGATAAAAACATGGCAGAAACAGCCTTTGCTATGGGAAAACGCTCACCTCAACACACTCCACGAGGAACAACAACTCCATGGAGCCGGAACTCCAAATACTCCCTGCCCTTGTCTTTCTGCTCCTATACGAACAACAGCGACGTAGGCGCAGAACATACCGATGAGTACTGCATCTACGACACGGAGGAGGGGGGAGGCAAAAGTTAGGGGGACACCCACCAAACAACCCCACCCTCGCATAGTACAACATACACACCAATGCAGTAAAAAATATCACATTAACAACCCACAATCCCCCCGGAAGAATGCAAAGACAACGCGAGATCCGTTCAAATATTGTAATGTGCCAATATACATGTCATATAAAAATATACTGAATCATATCTCAAAATCTGTCATGTTTATATATACAATACAAGAAGTAGTGCAGATATGAACACAACAATGTCCGTGCACCAACAGTCCAAAAATGCATGGGTGAGGCCCACAATAGATACCTGACCAAAATCCGAGAGAACACTGCCGGGGCATCAGATTGAAACACTACAGGCACCTCAGGGGGAAGGGAAGGGGGGGCACCTCAGCCACATGACAGCAAAGCCAGATCCACGACGGGGCTCCATGCCCATTGATGTATCCTGGGGAGTGCAAAGCCACAGTCTCTCAAGTCTTTACAGTGGGTGGGTTGCCCACTGGACCATTCTGGGGAGTGCAAAGCCACAGTCTCTCAAGTCTCTACAGTGGGTGGCAAGCCCACTGTGCCATCCTGGGGAGTACAAAGCCACAGTCTCTCAAGTCTTTACAGTGGGTGGGTTGCCCACTGGACCATCCTGGGGAGTGCAAAGCCACAGTCTCTCAAGTCTTTACAGTGGGTGGGTTGCCCACTGGACCATCCTGGGGAGTACAAAGCCACAGTCTCTCAAGTCACAACAGTGGGTGGGTTGCCCACTGGACCATCCTGGGGAGTGCAAAGCCACATTGACGCAAGTAGATGCAGTTCTCAACTGGTACTGGGTGGGACTGGTGGCCAGACTGGATGAGTCTCCCCGTGAAAGTTCCTGTCCTGTCACTGTCCCAGCTGCACATGGGAGAAGGATGCCTGATGTGGCGGCCTATTCATACCCACATGGTGTTTGCCCTGATCAGCGGTCTTCACCATGGCGCTCTTTGCCTTGTTCAGCGGTGCTTTGCCATGGCTGGCTATGGACTGTTCAGCGGTCTTCACCATGGCGGTCTTGGCCTTGTTCAGCGGTGCTTTGCCATGGCTGGCTATGGACTGTTCAGCGGTGCTTTGCCATGGCTGGCTATGGACTGTTCAGCGGTGCTTTGCCATGGCTGGCTATGGACTGTTCAGCGGTCTTCACCATGGCGGTCTTGCCCTTGTTCAGTATGGACTGTTCAGCGGTCTTCACCATGGCGGACTTGGCCTTGTTCAGCGGTGCTTTGCCATGGCTGACTATGGACTGTTCAGCGGTGCTTTGCCATGGCTGGCTATGGACTGTTCAGCGGTGCTTTGCCATGGCTGGCTATGGACTGTTCAGCGGTCTTCACCATGGCGGTCTTGCCCTTGTTCAGCGGTGCTTTGCCATGGCTGGCTATGGACTGTTCAGCGGTAGCCTGAGATGGCGGTTCAGATACTGACATTGGTGTGTGGCATGACGAACTCCACACTGGACATTAGGGTGTGGCATGACGAACTCCACACTGGACATTGGGGTGTGGCATGACGAACTCCACACTGGACATTGGTGTGTGGCATGACGAACTCCATACTGGACATTGGTGTGTGGCATGACGAACTCCACACTGGACATTGGGGTGTGGCCTGACGAACTCCACACTGGACATTGGTGTGTGGCATGACGAACTCCACACTGGACATTGGTGTGTGGCATGACAAACTCCACACTGGACATTGGGGTGTGGCATGACGAACTCCACACTGGACATTGGGGTGTGGCATAACGTTCCATCATCGCCCAGCGGGACTGTGGGATCCTGGTCCCTCCTGGGCACTGACTCCGGCGGTGGTCTCCTGACCAGTGACGATACTCAGGCCCTCCTGGCCACTGACTCCGGCGGTGGTCTCCTGACCAGTGACGATACTCGGGCCCTCCTGGGCACTGACTCCGGCGGTGGTCTCCTGACCAGTAACGATACTCGGGCCCTCCTGGGCACTGACTCCGGCGGTGGTCTCCTGACCAGTAAAGATACTCGGGCCCTCCTGGGCAATGACTCTGGTGGTGGTCTCCTGACCAGTAACGATACTTGGGCCCTCCTGGGCAATGACTCTGGCGGTGGTCTCTGGACCAGTAACAACGGTGCTGGCGGTTGTGTCTGGACCGCCGGAAATGATGGCGCACTTCTCCGCCGTGACACTCACAACAGGCTGGGCAGACTTCCTCCGAACCTTCCCCACCTTCTTTGGAGTTACAGCTGACTCACCAATCGCCTTCGATCCCATTTCACTTGTTGTCCCACCAGGAGTCTTGACACGGTCCCGTCGTCCACTGTCCAATTTCGGTGCCTTTACAGGGGGTGGGCTGACAGTGCCTTGGCTCCGGGTCCTACTGCCTGCCCTGGTGGACGGTGCACTCCAAAAACCTGGAACATGCACCACTGGTACTGGAGGCTTTTTGGCGCTACGATGGGACTGATGAACTGGAGGGGAGGGGGCAAACAGGTCAATTTGACAGAGGGACAGTTTATGACGGACACTGGGATGGGTAGTTGGAGGGGGTCTGGGAGTGGAGGTAAAGGAGGTGGTTATAGGAGGTGTCACTTTAGGTGTTTTGGGTGCAGGTGCAGGTGCAGGTACTGGAGGCTGTCGTGAGGGGGATGGATGTTGGGTGAGTGATTGCCGGCATTTGTATACTTTGGGAGGGGACATCACAGACACACTGGGAGAGGACACAGGGGACGTGTAAATGGCAGTGGAGGTGGTGAGTGCAGGTGAGCGGCTTGTGGAGCTGGGTGTTCTGGTGTGAGTCCTAGTGCCTGTAGATGTGGTGCATGCAGGTGTGTGTGTAGACGACACTGGGAGGGAGGAGGGAGAAGAGGAGGAGGGGGACACAGTGGAGACAGTGGATGTTGCTGTGTCTGTATGGGTGTGATGCTTGTGTGAGTGCCTGTGGGATGTGTGGTGCCTATGTTTGCTTGAGCTACTTTTGGGTGTTGACTTGTGTGCATGCTGGTCTGTAGGTGTGCTTGGGATGGGATGGGGTACAGGGGATTGGGTCTGGGTGGAGGAAGTTGGAGGGGGAGGCTAGACACAGGGACAATGGCTGCCATCAGTGCTGAGGCCAGAGATTGCAGGGTTCGCTGGAGGACAGCCTGACCAGAATGAATGGCCTCCAGGAATGCATTACCATGTTGCAACTCTTGTTCTACACCCTGGATGGCATTCACAATGGTAGACTGCCCAACAGTGAGTGACCTGAGGAGGTCAATGGCCTCCTCACTGAGGGCAGCAGGGGTGACTGGGGCAGGGCCTGAGGTGCCTGGGACGAAGGTGATGCCCACCCTCCTGGGTGAGCGGGCACGGGACACACGCTGAGGGGCTGCTGGGAGGGCGGTGCTGGTAGGGGAGGTGGCGGCTGTACCTGTAGACGTGGGGCACACAGATGGTGCCGCCACCACAGGGGAGCTCCGATCGGCGGACGAGTCCGTGTCGCTGGTTGGTGATCTGGTGGCCGACGTGAAGCTCCCCTCGCCCTCTGTCCCACTGGTGAATTCAGAGTCTGTGGTGTGGCCCTCCATGTCCATGTGGGATGCAGCTCCCTCTTGCTCCGGTGCCACTGTACCTCCGCCTGTTGATGCTGATGTACAAAAGGACAGGGAGAGCAGGAAAAGGGGGGAGACAGAAGAAAGAGAGTTTTAGTGCATGGCATACCGCTACCGTTGGCAGACAAGACAGACGCAGCAGCCCCATGCATTACGCCGTGCTCCTGACCTCTGCACATGCTATTTCTGGGATATGGCCTACATGGCAATGGTAGTAATCTGCCCACATGGATGGCAAAGGGGCAACTATACATCAACTTCCCTCTGTTTTGAGCTGGGGTAGAGTGCCACATCGCCTACATAATGGAGGGGCCTTGTCTACCTAACTCGCCATGGCCTAGGGACACCCACAACCCACCACCCCCACCCAGACACCTCCACTGCACGCAAAGTCCATATGATGAGGTAGTACTCACCCCCTTGTGTCTGCTGATATCTCCTTAAGCGCCCATCCAACTCCGGGTAGGCCACCGCCAGGATCCGGAACATCAGGGGGGTCATGGTGCGACGGGCACCCCTCCCACATTGGGAGGCCATCCCCAGCTGAGCCTCCGCCGTCTTCTTGCTGCAGTGGCGAATGTCCTCCCATCTCTTACGGCAGTGGGTGCCCCGTCTCTGGTGGGCCCCCAGGGTCCGGAGTTCCTTGGCGATGGCACGCCAAATGTCCCTCTTCTGGTGGGCGCTGACCTACATGACATGCACAAGGAAAGAGGACAGTCATTACCTACTGCACCGTCGTTGTGATTGGCCCCCTCCCAACTCTATCCCTGTGGCCTATTCATCCCATGCATAACTGTTCTATGTACTCTGCCCCCTTCCCTCATCCACCCAGCCCTCTCCACCCAAGCCTAGCCCATACAACGTGCTCCCTGTGTACTAACCTGTTGGTCTGGAGGACCGTAGAGTAGCGTGTACTGGGGAGGACCCCATCCACAAGTTTCTCCAACTCCTGTGCAGTGAAGGCAGGGCCCTTTCCCCGGACGCAGCAGCCATCGTCGCTTCCAGACCGAGGTCACAGCAGCACTAGCAGTGTAGGTCCTCTCCTGTCGAAGGTCAGGTATCTAGTGATTGAAGAGATAGAAAATGGTGGTGACGTCCGCGGCGGTGACGTCCGCGGCGGGCGCCTCATCACCGCCAGCGCACCTGTTCATTGGCTCCTGGGACCCACAGGGTCCAATGTTAACCAATGCAGCATTGCGCCGCGCTCTACGACCGCCTACCGCGACGCTGTCCAACACCAGCGCAGTTACCCCACAATCCCATTGTCCCAGTTTAGAGGTCAGGCAGCCGCCATTTCAGGGGCCCACATGGCTTCAATTACTACTGCGTCACACATACCGAGCCCTACACTCAAAACCTTTCCCGGATGGGTTAATTGTCTGTTGTAGTCTTGTGTGTGACTGTGGGTACATACCTGGAGGAATGCTGACAGTTTCTTTGCTGTTGTCCTTCTTAGGCACCGTCAGTTGGGACATATTGGAAGATGGCAGAATCCGCCGGTGTACCGACTGCTGGTGGACCTGTTGACAATGGAAGAGCGACATGTCATTGTGACCTACCGGTTTGACCGTGCCACAATACAGGATCCAGCTGGAGCCAGACCTGATGTCACCAATCCGCCATCCGACTGGAATCCCCCCTGACGTGCAGGTGCTGTCAGTGCTGCATTTCCTTGCAAGTGGGTCTTTTCAGACAACAGTGACCATTGCATCAGGGATGTCCCAGCCTATGTTTTCCAACGTCTTGTCCAGAGTGTTGTCTGCACTGCTGAAACACGCAAGGAGATACATCATTTTCCCTGAGGTGGAGGATTTGCCTACAGTGAAAGGTGATTTAATGCCCTTGGACATATCCCCAACGTCATAGGTGCCATTGATGGGACCCATGTAGCACTGGTCCCCCCCGCAGGAATGAACAGGTGTACAGGAACAGGAAGAGTTATCATTCCATGAATGTCCAGATGGTCTGTTTGGCAGACCAGTACATCTCGCAGGTAAATGCTATGTTCCCTGGCTCTGTGCATGACGCCTACATCCTGCGGAATAGCAGCATCCCTGATATGATGGGTCAACTCCAGAGGCACCGTGTATGGCTATTTGGGGACTCTGGTTACCCCACCCTGTCATGGCTATTGACCCCAGTGAGGAATCCCATGACCAGGGCAGAGGAACGTTACAATGAGGCCCATGGGCGGACTAGGAGGATGATTGAGCGGACCTTCGGCCTCCTGAAGGCCAGGTTCAGGTGCCTCCATATGACTGGTGGATCCCTATTCTACTCACCGAAGAAGGTGTGCGACTTCATCATCGCCTGCTCCATGCTCCATAACTTGGCATTGCGACGGCAGGTGCCTTTTCTGCAGGAGGATGATCCAGATGACGGTGTTGTTGCAGCGGGGGAGCCTGGGGAGCCTGCGGACAGTGATGAGGAGGAAGCTGATGAAGATGAAAATGTCAACAGGGAGTCAGTCATACAGCAATATTTTCAGTGAAACACAGGTGAGTACATTTTCATGTTTCACCTATTATTAACTTTCACACGTCTACCTCTATCCTGTACCCACATTTCACTCCCTATTTCTTAACTGAGTTGTCCCCTTCCATTTCAGTTTCACTATTGTGGTAACCTACGTGTCAACAGCTTGCACCCTTGAAAGGCTTGTGATGTGTGACATTGGTATGTTGGCCTTCCAATGGGTAACCTTTTTTAACACTGTAATTGACAATACAAAGTTCACAATCATTGACTGACTCCAGTTTTATTAGTGTTTCAAGGGTGTTTATTTAAGTGCATAACAATGAAGGGGGGTTGTGAAATGGGGATGGGTGATGGTGGAGGAATGTCCATGGCAGAGTCCAGTCTATTAGTCTCACAGGTACATTGCACATCTGGCCATTGGAAGTGGAGCTGCGGCAGTTCCGATTTGGACAGGGTAGCAAAGTGGGACAGTGGGAGGACGATCAGGGTGGTCTTATTTCCTGGTGGGGGTCTTGCCATCTTGCTCTGTCCTGTTCCTGGATCTCAGGGCCCGCTTGTGTGGTGGTGTTCCGTCTGCAGGGGATGGGGTGCTGGTGTGTTGGTCCTGTGGCGGTGCCTCCTGTCCACTAGCGCCGGGGGAGGTGGTGGGCATTTCATCGTCATGGCTAGTGTCAGGGGCCCCTTGGAGTGACACGGTGTCCCTCAAGGTCTTTTGAATGTCCGTCAGCACCCCTACAATGGTGCCCAGGGCGGAGCCGATGGTCCTGAGCTCCTCCCTGAACCCCAAATACTGTTCCTCCTGCAGACGCAGGGTCTCCTGCAACTTGGCCAGTACCGTTGCCATCGTCTCCTGGGAGTGGTGGTATGCTCCCATGATGGAGGAGAGGGCCTTGTTGAGAGTAGGTTCCCTTGGCCTGTCCTCCCTCTGTCGCACAGCAGCCCTCCCAGTTCCCCTGTGTTCCTGTGCTTCCGTCCCCTGGACTGTGTGCCCACTACCACTGCCCCCAGGTCCCTGTTGTTGTTGGGGTGGTGGGTTCGCCTGGGTGCCCTGTAGTGGTGGACACACCGCTGATTGACCTGTCCTGGGTAGGGAAGTTTGGGCCCGCTGGGTGGGTGCTGTGCTGGTGTTCCCAGAGGGTGGCAGTTCGGTGTTGGGCTGTGGCTGGGCAAGGGGAACTGACTGTCATGAGGCCCACGATGGTCCGGGCTGGTCATCAAGATCCAGTGGGGCAGAGCTGCTGTTGTAACTGTGGGCCTCTTCTGGGGGTGGAGTGGTGTTGTCTGGACCCTCTGGTGTGGTGACGTTCCTTCGGGTTCCTGCGGGGGTATGAGTACATGATTATTGCATGTGTGTGTTTCATGATGTGCAATGTTTGGGTGTGCGTGTACCCCAGTGCAGGCATTCCTGTGTGGGGGCTTGTGTGGTGATAGTTGGGGAGTGTTGTGGGTCTGTGCAGTGGGCATGCTTTAGTGATGGGTATCCATGCTTAGTTAGGTCATGCAGGTTTTGGGGTTGGGATGGGTGGTTGGTGTCATGGGTAGATAGGTGAGGATTTGGAGTGATAGGGGAGGGTGTGAGGGTGGGGGTGTGTGATAGCATGCAGGTAGGGTGGGGGATATGATAGTTGAAATTTGACTTACCAGTGTCCGTTCCTCCAACGACTCCTGCGAGGCCCTCAGGATGCAAGATGGACAAGACTTGCTCCTCCCATGTTGTTAGTTGTGGGGGAGGAGGTGGGGGTCCGCCGCCAGTCCGCTGTACCGCGATGTGGTGCCTGGAGACTGTGGAACGCACCTTCCCCCGTAGGTCGTTCCACCAATTCCTGATGTCCTCCCTATTTCTTGGGTGCTGTCCCACAGCGTTGACCCTGTCGACTATTCTTTGCCATAGCTCCATCTTCCTGGCTATTGATGTGTGCTGTACCTGTGATCCAAATAGCTGTGGCTCTACCCGGATGATTTCCTCGACCATGACCCTGAGCTCCTCCTCGGAGAAGCGGGGGTGTCTTTGGTGTGCCATGGGGTGGTGTGTGTGATGTGTGGGGTGGTGTATGTGTTGATGAGTGTGGTGAGTGTAGTGGTATGTGGTGTTTTGTGCGTGGGTGTTGTGTGGGTGATGGTGTAGTGTGCCTCTGTGTGATGGGGTTCTCTATTCTGTGCTGTCTCTCTTTGGCCTTCTCTCAGAAATTGTGGTCGTAGGGGTTTGTGGGTGATGTGGGTGTGTGTTTTGTATTGTATTGGGTGTGTGGGAGTGGTGTGTGTATGTGTATCAGGTGTGTGTATTTCGAAATGTCCAATGTGGCGGTGTTTTGGAGATGTGTGTGTATTTTGAGCATGGCGGTGTGTACCGCCAATGGAATACCGCGGTTGAAAGACCGCCGCGTGGATTCGTGGGTCGTAATAGCATGGGCGTGTTTCTGTTGGCATGGAGGTGGAGGATTTGTTTCCGCCAGTTTATCGCTGACCTCTGGTGTGGCGGTGTTGTGTGGGTGTCTGAATTTCGGCGGATTCCGAGATGTGTGTCATAATAGCTGTGGCGGTCTACCGCGGCCGCGACGGTGTATTGGCGGTCTTCTGCACGGCGGTAAGCGCCTTATACCGCCAAGGTCGTAATGACCCCCACAGTCTGTAATACTGACAGGGGCTCAAAATCACACCACATCTGGAATTGTTAGATTGCACCCACAAAATGTTAAAGCATTAAAATCAGTCATGATAGACGTTAAATGTGAGGCCAGAGATGCGGATGTACAGGTGGGCAAACCTGGCATGTTAGAAGGTTTCTCAGGTATGGCAGTCCCTAACACCCTTAGGTTAATGAATGAGCAGGTATACTGCCTAAAATAATTATTTGAGGTGCCCAAGCCAGAGGTATCATTAAAGCCAGCTGTGGTTTCTAATTTTTGAGAAAGGGCTAAAGTAAACTGATTCTGTAACACCTTTAGCTATATCAGTGGATGCTCTTGATCTATTAAAGGATGAACAAAGTGCGGATTGTAATCCAAAAGCCCCCCCCCCCGGTAACAAGAAAAAGAATGAGAGATTTAAGAAGAAAAGGCATTTTATGAAACGAAAGGCAAAAAAACTGAGATTTGATAATGTGTCAGCTGTGGATAATCCCGAGCCGGCTTAGTCATTGTCTCTTCTGGTTGTTCTGGCCAGGATCCACATTGGGTTATCTAGCATTGTTTACAGTCAAAGTCCACCTGCTGAGCCAGAAGAGTATGGGGGTAAGGTTTTGGCTGGCACAGAGATAATCTTAAAGTCCCATCCCAAAAATGGGTCAGTGCTTCATAATGCTTTTCAGTATTCTCCAAAAGCCCAACCATGCGCTTGAGATAATAAGAAATGCCTAGATTCAAGAAATATTGATTATGATGAACTAGAAAATCCTGATGTTGCGTGTAAAGTATGGTTGGAGCATGAGAATTTCAATATGGAGATCCCTCTATCCAAAGGGTCTCTTTAGAGGACGATGGTAACATGGTTTCTCATACATCAGCTGCTCCGCCACAAAGTGCCTCAGCTTGGAAATACACAAGGCCTTCAAGTCTATTAAATCATGCTGTAAATGTCTTTGTCCCACGAGACCAACAACATGCTCCTGGGAATGACCTATGTAATTCAAATAGTGACTATCTGGGCCGCGAACTCAAGACAAACAAGTTGAACTTTGTTATTTTGTTTGACTATGAAATGGATCCTTTCAATAGAAGTTCAATCTTGCATTCTCTATCAGAGATGGAGGCATTGAAATTTGTGAAAAGTACTGATATTGAAAATGTGTTCATAAATTCTCATCTGTGCCCAGCTCAAGAATTACTTTTGGGTCAATGATTATTGTAAATCTAATAATGCAGAACTGTGATTACTTCCTTAAGTGGGGTATTGATGTAATCCCTGTAGTGCCTGGTATAGAATCAGATTTCAATATATCTAATGTGTTCAGTCAGAATAAGAACAGTGAATTGTTGTTGGTGGAGTTTGATGATGCGTACTGCAAGGAAATCCTAAGGATATTATTGTATCAATAGGGTAGGAGGGTAGAGGAAACATTAATCTTGGAGCCTATTGAATTTCATCCTCATTAGAGCAGGTGGATGAGTGATCCAAATGGAACTGAGTGGCGGGAACCGTGAATAACAAACTTCCTAAAATAAAACAGTCTGAGTTGAGAAGGTAGCTCCCTAGGAATAATCATATCATGGAATCTGTCAGGCTTGGGTCATCATGAAGTAAAAATGAATTCTCTAGAGCATCATAATCCAGCGATTGTATGCCCACAGGAAACCTGGCATGCTTTGAGTTCACATAAGAAAATATTTGGTCTTTGCATGTGGGGCACAACCAGTAACCAATGGGCATGGCAGTGGTGGAATTGCAACTTTGTTAAAGAACAGCGTCAATTGGAATTACAAATTATTTATTCATCCTTTAACATTTTGCCTGTGTTTAAAACTCACTGTAAAAAAACGTTTAGGAGGTTCCTCCTTTTTTTCTATTAACTAACATATATATTCCCCCCTGGAAAAATGTATGATCATCTGCTAAATTCAGTCTTTGTTTATCCTTGATATTAGTGTGTTGGAGGATTGCCCTAAGGTAATAATTGTAGGTGACCTAAACGCAAAAGTGTCTATTTTGGCATCCTTGTCCTTTGCAAATCTGGAAAATGCAGATGTTTGGTCTGTCCCTGAGGTAGTGTTTCCCTTTAAGAACAGGACAGGTAGGCAGTGTGTTTTTTACTGCTGGACTCCTTCAGAATCAATGAATTTGTGTTCTTGAATGGGCAGATCTCAATTGATACACCCGCATCATTTATTTTTCATTCCTGTCACAGTCAGTCCTTGATTGATTATATGATTGTCTCCAATCAGATGTATGAGACATACTATAACTTAAATGTGCAGTCGTCTGTTTTGAGTGATCATTGTATCTTTAGCATGAATGTGAAATTAGTGCTCCGGGGCATAGAGCCGTTAAACTGTTTGAAGTGTGACGTAGCGTATAATAAAATGATTGGTTCTACCTTCTGGGCCTCTAGCCGCATAATGGCTCTAGTTTCAAAACATTTGGAGGTCAGTAATTGTACAGTGGAGATAGCATGCTGGGATCCAATAATCCGGTATGAAATGCTTGTGAAATCTTTCCTTAGTTTAGGAAGTAAAGGCAAAAGTCCCATGTTACCTGAAAAGGTTCATCAGCACTTAAATACAGGATATCTGGAAATAAATCAGCTGGTAATGAAACAATTTGTGTTCTTCTCTATCCCCAGACAAGGTGAAATTTATCAACTTAAACGTAGAGAACTAGCCATAGATCGGAGAAGGGAAGTTGATGATAGATGGATTAAACTGATGGAAGCCGCAGGTTCAAACGATCTTAGAAAGTATTGGTGCTTAGTAGAACAGCATTGCGATTCCAGAGTAAATGCACAAGCAGTCCCTATCTCTGAAACTGATTGTACAAAATATATTTCCAATCTTTTTGCCAGAAATCTCAGTGCTAGCGGTCCTTTTGATCTTAGAGTAGATGCAAAATTGTTTGATTTGTATGGGTCCCCCTACATCTCAGGAGATCATGGGTTTCATCAAGGGTGTCAGTGCGTTTGGACAATGGGCCCTGATGAAATCTCAACCTCGATTTTTAACTGGAGGATACACTATGGCAGCTTTTTTGTGCCCATTATTTGAATGCTGCTTTCTTTCAGGAAGCATTCTCCCATCTTTGAACGGTAGCGTTACTAGATGCAGTAGACAAACTATTTGTTAAAAGTTTATTAATCTACGTTTAACAATGGGCAACTGAAAATAACATTATTGACCCAGAACAGACTGGATTAAGGAGGAATTGTGGTACATCATATAATATAGCAGTACAACAGGCAATTATAAAAAAGTACCTCCAGTGATAGGGAATGTCATTGTACACGGCCTTTATTGACTTCTCGATGGCGTTTAATAGAGTCGATAATCAGATGCTGTGGAGAAAACTGTTTTGGCTGGGTATGCCACCACATTTGTTGAGGCTAGTTACAACACTTCCCTCGTTAACCTGGAGCCAAGTACTGATGGGTGGGAATCAGGGATTATCCCAAAGTATTCTGATGCAAAACGGCCTGAAAGAAAGCTGGTATTGTTTCTTTTAAATTATGTATGTTGGAATATATGATTGTATTTTGTACATTTATTATGGTATATTGTATATCTGTGGACCTCTATCTGAGACCCGAATCTTAAAATAAATAATTGAAGTTAAATCGAATTGGAAGAGGTATGAGTTTGACTATATGGAGGCTCACGTATGTTATGCTGTAGCTGGAAACATAGGAAGATGAAGAGGTGCTGGCATCTCTACATCTAGAACGTAATTTGGCAATGTCAATTGGCAATACCTATGGGTGGTTCTAACACATATGAGCTTTGGACTTATATTTATCAGTTTGGCCAAGATGTTTTACTCAGACCCCAATGCTAGAGTACACACAGGGGGATTAGTTCTTGTCTCCTGTGCACTGGAAAGGGGAACACAGCAGGGGTACCTGATGTCACCTCGGTTGGTTGTGCTGGCGATATATCCCCTTGCTTGTAGGTTGCGAGCGGGGGCTTCTTCCATGGGGCATCCTGGTAAGTGGGTGTGACCTATATTATATTGTTGTATGTGCATGACATGTAAGTCTATTTGAGTGAGCTCTGTTCCCAGTTTGCTCGACACATCGAGACAGCTTGCAGGGGTGTCAGGATTACGTACTAATTGTAGTAAGTCCAGCCTGTTTTCTTTGGGGTGATGTAGGCGCACTGGAGAATACCTCTGCAAAATCATGGGACTGGAATGGGAGACAGTTTCTGGTATTTGGGGGTGTGGGTGTCACGTTGCCCACTATCCCAGTATTCGCTTAGTATGGGAATATTAATGGAAGGATTAAGCTGCCTAATGGACTTCTATCTTCGATTTGCCCTTTTCCATTATGGGTCGTATTTCAGTGGAGTAGATGGTGTTTCTGCTTCACTGCCTATATGTGTCGCAAAATACTATGGGCCATATTTATACATTTTTAGCGCCACATTTGCATCATTTGTTTACGCGAAAGCAGTGCAAACTTACAAAATACAATTATATTTTCCAAGTTTGCGCCATTTTTGCATCAAAAAATTATGCAAATGCAAAGCTAAAAAAGTATAAATATGGGCCTATGTGCTCTGATCCAGCGAGCATGTTCCTCCAACTGGATAGCTTGATGTGCTCCTTGGTTTGGGCTGGGAGATATAGTAGTGTGAAGTTAGCTATGTTGAAGCTTCCATGAATGGCGAGAGGTCTGGGACTCCAAGACAGATTATTGTGCTATGCAGCAGTGCAATTGTGACATGCGGTTCAGTAGTTCGATGAAACTTCTAACTGGGAGAAAGCATTCTTCGACGGTTTTTGTGCACAATTCATACTACTTAAGCTATTTATGATGGGATGAGGGTTACAAGGTACTTACCTTGCTTTGTTAGGCACATAGCAGAGTTATGGCACACAGTGGTGATCAAGATATTGAAAAGAAACTCGTTTGAAGGGTTTATCCTCATTTTGGGCCAGATGTACGTAGCTATTTTCATGTAGCTAACGGCCCGATCTGCAGAATCGGGCCATTTGCGACATGAAAATAGCATTTTTGCATGTACCAATGCTATTTTGCGATTCAGTAAACTATTTACTGATTTGCAAAATAGGTTTGTAAGTTGCTATTTAGAAAGGGTGTGCCAAGGGCGTCCTTTCCAAATAGTTAGTCGCAGTGATATGTAAGATTGTTTTGCAACCGTGAATGCAGTCGCAAAACAATCGCACTTAACTTCAAGTTGGTGGCAACCCATTCGCAAACAGAAAGGGGTCCCCAGGGGACCCCTTCCTCTTTGTGAATGGAAGCAAAAATATTTTTTCAGAGCAGGTAGTGGTCCCGCGGACCACTGCTTGTTCTGAAAACTTTTCATTTTTTTGTTTGAAATGCATCCCGTTTTCCTTTAAGGAAAACAGGCTGCGTAAAAAAACTGCTGTATTCAAAAAGCAGTTACAGACATGTTGTTCTGCTGTCCCCAACAGGCCATCATCTCTGTGAGTGCGGCCATTCCCAAAGGGGTCTTAAATTTCGAGCTAACTCATGAATATTGATGAGGTAGGTAATGTGCGACCCCATTGGGAATTGCTAAATGTATCTGAGACACATTTGTACACCACTTTATTTTGGAATCTCTAATGGCGAGTCGCAAAAAGTCGCAATTAGTGACTCGTGAAATAAAATGGTCGTACATCTGGCCCTTTGTCCCTTATTCCTTTTCAGGTCCGTACGTTGCTGGCGGGAGGATGATGTGAAACAACTGAGTTCTGTGTCTCAATAACCGATTCCTTTAATTCATGCAGGCACAGCAACGATTTGGTGTGGGGTCAGGGCAGTTTCTGCAGTTTGCTGAGATAGCCCATACAGTCAAGGGGACTGGTGCATAGAATAAAGGAGGTAAGGCAAGAATATGTACACTTGACCCACCAGGAAGCTAGGGCTCAGTTCTGGGCTACGCAGGGCAGACTCTACAAGGTAGGCAACAAAGCAGAGACAGACACTCCTGGCCTGGCTGGCTAAGAAAGAGGTTGGAAAGGTGGGTACTGGGAGTAAAGTCAGGAAGTGGGGAACTGTGGGAAGGCCCCTAATAAGTTGCACAGGTCTTAGCTGATTACCTGAAGGGATTATACACAGTGCACACCAGGTATGATGTGAGAGAGCTGGGGGATTTCATTGCTGACCTCCCGACCCCACCCCCGCCCGCCTGAGCCTGAATTAGAGAGGTCCACTTGAAGCAGAGATCATGGAGCGGGAGCTGGAGAAGACATATCTCAGCTTCTGTGTGGTAAAACACCTGGCCCTAATGTCTTTCAACCAGAAGTTTTTAAATGTGTAAAGTCCAAGCTGGTGAAGACAATGCTCAAAATGTTTGTCAAGGCAAGGGGTCAGGGGACACTACTGCCAAATTTTAGAGAGGCAATGACTGCCCTAATTCACAAGGAGGGTAAATCAGTGCACAAGTGTGCCTCCTATAGGCCAATATCCCTAAACAATGTTGAGACAAAGGTTTTGGCGAAAATAAAGGTGAACCACTTCACGCAGTGGTGGGCTCCCTGGTCGCCCCTGGCCAGTCTGGGTTCATGCCCTACAGGGCTAAGTGACAGAATCTCACCTGGGCCCATATTTATACTTTTTTAGCGCCGCATTTGCATAATTTTTTGATGCAAAAGGAGCGCAAACTTACAAAATACAATTGTATTTTGTAAGTTTGCGCCGATTTTGCGTCAAAAACGACGCAAATGCGGCGCTAAAAAAGTATAAATGTGGGCCCTGATGTATTGTTTGGCAAACTCTGCTGTTCTTGAGGAAGTGGGGGTCTTTTCTGGACCTCGATGCCAAAAAGGCGTTTGAGTCATTGGAGTGGCCATATATGCTGGCTGTGCTTAATAAAGAGGGGTTTGGTGAGTACTGTCTCATCTGGGGGGGGGGGGCTGTTGTATACAGACCTGGTGACAAGAGTCCAGGTCAATTGGGCACAGGCCAGTAGCTTTAAACTCTCCAGGGACACCACCACTATTGTTTGCAGTGGCCTTGGAGCCACTTGCAGCCAGAATCTGTAGGGGTGCGCAGATTGGAGGGCTATGATGGACACCAGACTGGGAAGATGTCATCTCATTGTACTCAGACACCACCCTTTTATTTTGGCTTACCCATCACACTAAGTGCCAAGAATCCTGCATATTATAGAAACGTTTGGCACATACTTGTGGCTTCAAATTAATTGGCACAAATTTGGGGGGCTCCCCATAGCTGGGGAGGACCCAGACAATACAAGAAACTACCTGTTCTGCTGGGTTACAGAAGGATTTCAATATTTGCGTATTTTTGTGACTCTGGATCATGACTTGTTTCTGGAAAAAAAATATGATGAGAGTCCTCAAAGCTTACCGCTGTGATGTAGAGAGGTGGTGAAAGCTTCCCTTGTCTCTGTTAGGCCAGGCAGCCCTCTACAAAATTATTTGCTTACCAAAATTTGTATATGCGCTACAGAACACCCCCTTCCCGATCTCAGACAGTGGATGGAATAACAAGGGGGTTGCTGTGGGATGGCGGGTTTCCCCGAATCGCATTGACACTGCTGACCAGATGTCAGGCTGAGGGGGATTTTGCTGTACCAAACCTCAGACTCTATTTCTGGGCCACCCAGCTGTTAGTAATAAATAACTGGGCCTTCTCAGCCCAACAGGAGCCGTCTTTATGGGTGGAATGGGTGGCAATGGCCCTGGAGCACTACCTGCCAAGACTGTATGGAGGGAGCGGGTTACCCCCCCTACTTTGCCCTACGAAGAGGGTAGTGACTATGTGTAAGCGGGCTATGTGGAGGCTCAGCTGATAGGGGAGGGTGACGCTAAACACCATCCCTTCTGGACTCAGACCTTTTGAACGGGCTGCGCAAGGTTGAAGGCCATGGGAAGTGGGATCTCCTGGGCATCTCCAAGCTGGGTGATGTCTGGAAAATGGGGCACTACTCTCATTCACTAGCATGCAGAGAGAATATGAGCTCACAGGGAGTCAGGTACTGGGGTACCAGCAAATGAAGTATATCCTGAAGAAGGGCGGGGTCCTACAAGATATCTATCCCCAGTGTTATTCCTTTGTCTGGCATATGTAATGTTCTGTGCTAGAAGCTCAAGGTATAGTGCAGAAAGCATTGGAGAAAGTGGACACCCCTGTACACCTGCCAACTCAAACTGTCTCTATTTGAAAACCATTACCCTTCACTGTTGCTTGTGGTAAATTATAGCCTGTCAATAGCCGTCCCATCAGCTTTTCTCCAAATGATATATGTCGTAGGGTAGTTTTCATAAATTCCCATAGTACGGGCGTCGCCTCCAACGGAGGAATGCAGTATGAGAAGCCCCGAACCCACGGATCAGTGCCCCTGGGGGACAGTTGAGTGCAATGCATCGGTACGCATCAGGAAGCGTACCGACATCCAAACATGAGAAAACAAGGAAGGAGCAGCAAACCCACAATCCGAAGGACCCACTGGCCGAACGGACTGCAGTTGTACATCGGGAGGAACCAGAACTGAATGAGAAGACCACGACGAGAACGCCCTAAGAAACCCAGAAGCCTGCCACGTCCCTGGAGGGATGTGGCTTTTCCGGGTATGCGATCGCTTAGGCAATCAGATATCTCCACTGTTGAGGAGGGCAGGAGGTGGGGGCGGTGTGGAAGACCGCTGGGGACACCTGAAATAAGCACCTAAGTCACCCCAGAGCCCAACTAAGACTAACTTACGGGGATCCAATTATTGCCACAGAGGTGACATTTGGGTGAATGCTGGCTGGCTTTGGAGCCATTTTAAAAAGGGTGTGGACTTATTGTCTTTTCCCTGTGCACCAAGATTCCTCTCACATACACAATTCCCCTCCCCTCTTTTGCATGCATAAATAGACAAGGCTACTTATCTGACCCTGGTCTTTGTTTTTCTTGTCCCCCATGTACCCGGGTGCTGAACCACGCCGCGGGCCTGAGAAGAACCTGGAAAGAGAAAAAGGAGAGAGCCTATAAGAAAAGGGCTAAACAAAGGAAAAACCACAGATGTTGAACTTTATTTTTTTCTGTTTTAATTTTCCTTTTTTTTTTGCACAATCACTCTGTATTAGAAAGACCTGGTTCAAGACATTTCACTCCCATGCTCTGTCGAAAGTCATATAAACTTCCAGGTATTTAAAGCCGTCAGAGGGTAGTATCAGTGACGAGGCCCATTACTGGTCCTCTAGACCCACTCCAATCGGAAACAACACCGACTTGAACATATTAACAAGCAGACTAAAGAGGCCTCCAAAATGCACCGTATCAAGAGGACTGTCACTTCCGACTCTTGGGGGAGGGGGGCTCTGTCACGTAGACATATCAAGAGGTAATCTGCGTAAAGAGGTGCTCTATCTGAGATCTCTATTGTCCACTCAAAGCTCCTCATTAATGCATTTGCACAAAGACACAAAGCAAGGGGTTCTACATTTGTGTATCTTTAAATAGATAATTGCTCAATTTCCATTCCGGTGTTTTACCCCCTCATGCCCCCCCTTGTCCCTGCAGTAGGATTGAGGTTGGGCCAGGGTCTGTCAGTGTTTTTGGTCCCTGCTCAATATATCCATGATGTTCATCAATAATCTTTTATTTGGAAAGAGGTAGTCGATGTTTGCATAAGTCATGTGAGCATGTGAATAGTTTTTCTTTAATGGGTGTCTATATTTTCAACTATCTATGAGGCCAAGATCCTCAAATTTCTCTCTCTTGAAATAGTCAGCATTACCCCGTCTCTGACTGGATTTATTTGTTTTCACCTGGAGGCCCTAGTTGATCTTTTCCCAATTTGAGCCGACCTGTGGCTTTAGGATTTATGTTTTGCAGTGTTGTAGCAAAAGTAATTCCCTAACCAGTATTAAGCTTGAATATTCTGGCAAACGGCTAAGAAAACCCTTCGGGGTTCAACGTAGAAAGAGCCATCTATTTTGAGGTACTTTGAGTAAGCATGAAATGTGGTAAGGAAATCTTTGATTTTAGAATGCCCACCCCATCTGTTTTCTTCCCCCCTTCGGGGGCTATCTACTCAGATAAGAAGATGCATGATTTGAACCTGTTCTGGTTAGCTGGTATCTGTTGTGATCCTTAGATGAAGCTCCCATCTATCTCCCTGTTTGCGCTCCAACAAGACCACATGTCTTTTATATGGATTGTTAGGCCCTCTCACGTTAGATATTGAAACCTTATAAGTAGTCATCTTATTAAACATGAAGATATTACAAATCACATGCAGCTTTTATCTTGCTATAGTCCCCAAATCATCGGCAGGTAGAAAGAGCCAGCTCCAGACTTAAGATGCCACCCTCATCATTACCACGTTCCACGTTCCACTGTTCGCTGCACACTTCACAAAGCCATTTGTCATCTTCTGTTGAGCCCCGCTAGACACTGCAATCCAGGTTTGCCCTCCTATTGCAGAGAATAATGGGAGCTCCGCTCCGTCTTGAAGCTGCTGCGTGTCTTTGTTGTGATTGCTGTGGCCTGTGCCACCCTTCAGTCACTGGCAGCCAAAGTGCAGCTCCTAGTTTATGTATCCACTGTCATCTTAGCTCCGGCGGTAGCAATTCTTCAATTGTTTTTTATTTCATTTTGTCAAAATTATTATTATAACATAAAGTGGGCCTACGTGTGTTTTAGTTCCTCTTTAATCCCCAAGAACCGTTCCTCCGACCCATCCTCATAACTCTAAATCACTTTCCTAACAAACCCAGATCTGAGCCTCTCCCTGCATCCAACTGTCATCAGCAGAAGCTTTTTTCCTTCTCGACTCAGCTTTAATCTAGCTGATGATGTGTACTTATCTCTGTCTAGGAGGCCCAGTGCTCTCAGGCTCTTTGGGCAAATCAGTCCTCAGTTGTCCTTGTTAAGACAGAAAATTACCACACTCAATACTTTGCAAAACACTGGATCTAAATTCAGGTACATAGAAGCCAATTTCTCATTAATCAACAATAAGCACATTTACTGCATTCAAAGATCTGAGATCGACGTTTGGTCCTTGCTCCAGAGTGCCAATATCACTTGTTTGGCAGCTAAAAGTTGGGATATTGTCTTTCGATCTAATGGAATGTAATGGATAGACCTGTTACTCTGGGTGTTCCAGTGGTAAGGTCTCTGGACTTCGCTCCTCTCCCACCCTTTGCGGCCTTTTTCATCCATTGTAGAATGTCTGACAAATAACTACCGAATTTCGGACAACTCCATAGGATGTGTGGAGTTGTGCCAGACTTTCCATACCCACTCCCCAGAGCATCCCCTGATTTAATCTAACCTACCTGGTGAAGGCTAGCAAGTGTGTAATGCCACCTATATAAAATTCAATTGATCTGAATACAGGAAAAGACAGTGCTATAAATGGAGACATGTAGGTAGCTCCATGCATGTCACTTAATCTCCAAGTTATATTGTGGGTATTGTGGGTCTGATGATGGGAGATGCAAAGATTCCATTCTCACTACTCTTTCGGGGTCTATAAAACACCACAACGTATCTGCTTCCCCTAGGTGACCATACAATCAAATATCATAACTGGGATGCTTGATAGTAGTGTAATAGGTGACACACCCCAAGTCTAGCTGCTAAAGATCCTTGAGCGTTGTTCCCAATTTAGTCTTGTATTTCTCTGCCAAATAAAGGTGTTACAAAGAATCTGTAATCTATTAATATTTCTTTGTATTAGGAGTAGCGCTGATAATTTATTCTTACCCTTGCTCTAGGGCTCTAAAAATTAGCTAGAACCCAGGCTTTAAAGTGTGACCCAAAGTCACAGGATTCTAGTGCTTCCTCCATGAAACCCCAGTCAATACAGGCAAATGCTTTTTCATCATCCAACGAGAGTAGGGCCATGCCTATCCCATTTGTCCTGGAAATATCTATAAGATGTAAGATTTTTTTTAATTATTACTAAGAATGTGCCTTTTGATTAATTCAGCCTGATCCGCGTAAACTATTCTCATCCACCCTATTAGCTAAACCTTTTGAAATCATTTTTACATCTATATATTATGGATGGTATTAAGCACCAAATGTGGGGTCTTTACTTGGCTTCTAAATTAACAAAATTGTTGCCTCCTACATCGATAGGGTGAACCTTACAGGTCCACTGAGTCCATTAAAGACCTGTAATATAACTAACCATGGTGTATCTGCAGCTTATTGGCCAGTCATCTACTTGCCTTTGTGGTAGTGCATTCCTAACCTCCTAACGTATAGTTAGCCCTGTTGTTTTCTAGGGCAAGTATCTGCCCTCTCAGTGCTGTCAATTTACATCAAACTGATCAGGGTGGTGCTACCCTCTGTTTATCTTCTGTCTCTTGCGATTCTTGCATTAGTTTGACTATTATGTTTTCCCTCATCGTCTTTAATAAAGAGGTCTCTCCCAGTGGCATTCATAGCATCCGAGACCATATTCTTCCTGACCTCTCCTGTGTTGTCAAGGGAAATGTACTTCTTGATCTGATTTCAAACTGTGTCTGTCATCACTGGCTCTGTAGAAGTGAGTCATTTAGCTTTCATATACCGGCAGTTCTCCTCCCACCTCTCAAGTGGGGCAATCAAAAGTCACAATCACCAGGCCATTGTCAGAAAGTGTCTTTGCGTCTTAGTCCACTGAGTTGAAGGCAAACCTATTAGGCCAGTGCTTCCCAAACGTTTTAGACCCACAACCAAACATTTAGAACAACAAAGTTTTGCTACCCAACTAGTTTTAATGGACATGAGGTGGGTAAAAAAAATTGTTTTTATTAAATACCAGCAATTGTTTGTAAATGTCAAAACATGGACCACACTGTTGTATACTGGACTGCAGCCAAGATATTGATCTGCCTGCAAAAGTGGTAGATTGTGACCTGCACTGGAGTCTGGAACTCTTTTGCGAATGCTGGGCTGGATCAGAAGGTTTCTTAAAATTCTTGAGTCCTAAAACAAAAGTTGAAAAAGGCATAATGGGGCAGGGTAGGGATACCCTGACCCACCTAGGCCTGGTGGTGGGGCCAAAATTGTTATTAATTTTGCCGCAAATTCATGGAGGATCTGCTAATCACTACAACATTGGAAAAAATACACAGGATCCTACGCTATTAATAAAACCCTTGGGGTGGGCCAGCGCCCTGGGGTGCTGCAAAATATACCTTTGGGGAGGAGGGTGCATGGTCCAACTCCCCGAGCCTTGGGGAGGCCCCAGGGACCCCATACCTTGGGGCTAAATGCTTGTCATAAAGGGAGTGTGGAGCATACAACCCCTCTCCCTGAGCCTTAATAGGCCCCCTCACCTTCAAGTTAAGGGAGGCCCTGGGGGTAGGGTCTTTGTGTCCTATTAAGGTCCAGGGAAAGGTCCCCTCCCTTTTTAATTGGAATTTGGCCCTGGAGATGGGTTCTTCTGAGTCTACTAAGGCTTAGGGACGAGAACGGCACCCCCATCCCCTTAAAATATATATATTTTTTACCCCAGATGATGGGATCCTGGGCCATTACTGGCTCAGGGATTGGGTCCCGAAGTGGCTCTGGGAATGAGCCATTGGGTTGGATGTAGGGCCTGGCCATGCGGCCAACCCTCACGCAAACCCCTGTGTTTGGCAGCCTGTGGGGGATTGGGCCCTGGGCCTGGCCACAGGTCAAGATGTTCAACCAACCCTCTGCTGCGCACAGCCGAAGGCCTTTACCATGCACTGCTAAATTACTCCACTTATTACATAGGTCATGGCATTTTCTGTGACATCATTGATAATATCACTGAAACAGTTGCAATAAAGTTATTGAAGAGAAAACTGTGCATGTCGGAGGCACGTTTTATAGTTACCTTAGGGCACGAGTTAGAGTCACTTAAGATAACTATAATTGGTGAATTTCATTTTTTTTTTTAGTTCAAAATGTTAGGTAGTGTTTTGCTTCACTACAGACCAAGAGGAATTACACAAACACTGAAAGGAATGTATGAAATACGAGACTCTGTCTGAGAAGTTCATTTATCAGAGCACTCTGCAAGGTCTGAAGAAGAAGGTTAAAAGTGTACAACCAAAAGTGCATGTTCAAAAATGCTCACAGCAATGCAATCATAATAATCCTGCAAGAACACACGCTAAGGATATTCTACTTCAATCCATAAACAGCAATTATATAGATAACTAAATGTATATATTCATGCACAATGCCAAGCAGAAAATAAAGTTAAAAATGCATCAACATGGGGCAAACTTAAATTCGCTTCAACTCTTTTGCCAGCAACAGGTCGTGAATCCATTCGACCGTGAAGAGAGAAACCTACTCTCCAGAGAAAATAGCAGGCACCAGCCTGCCGGTCCTGCCAGAGTTCAATCAACTTCCCTGTCAATCTGGTTTCAGTCTCTTAGATACCTCAAACAAGCCAGAGAGGAGAATTCTAGAAAACCCCTCCCATCATGTGAATTGTTGTTCAAAATGCTGGCTACATCAGGTCAGTTTCGAAAGAAACACGTTGAGACTGGCCAAGATCCCAAGGCCCTCTCCCAAAACTAAACTGTTCCCTTCCGTACTATAAACATCATCCTAGTACATCGCTATCTATGAGGACACCCCCATATTATGTCCTAGCCCGTGATGAGAAAGAGCATGGTGAGTGAAAACATGAGCAGAAACACATTGCATAACATGCACAGAAAAATACCTGCATGGTGTTTAAAGCTAAGTTATGTGCAAAATGGAGTATTGGACCTGGTGGTCACCGATGTGACAGTGTGCAGCTAGGCTAAGTGCAAGGTGGAGTCAGTGGTCAAGATGGAGCAGTGATTAAATACAGATGTTATTACACATTGTCAGTGTCTATTTTTTTTAAATTATGCTCTCAGTTGCCCACCGAGGCACCTACTGCAACCTAAATCGTTTGGGGCAACAGGGAGACCCAAGGCCTCGTGGCTCCTGCCCACTCCCCAGCCAGCACCCATTGTGGTGCCAATAGGAGCTGGCTGTTTTATTTTGGTCCCTTTTAGGCAGGAGCAAAGTTGTGTTTCCTGCCCAGGAGGATGTGGGCAGGAAATAAAGTTTATATTCCTGCCTGCACTTTTCCGGGCAGGGAACCCAACAGTGTCCCAGGGACACTGCACCAGTCATCAGTCCCCAGGGCTCGTTGCTCAGGGAGGGGGGTTGCGTGCCCCTCCCCAAAATGTAAAACTTAGCCCTAGGGCATGGTGTCCCCAGGACCTCTAAGAAGCTTGGTGGGGAAGGGGGATTGCACACTCCCCTTTCCTAGACAAAATTATTGATGAGATCCCAAGACTTCCAAGAGGCTTGGAAAGTGGGTCCATGCCTACATTCCCTAAAATTAAAATCGGCCCTAGATAATGGGGTCCCCCAGACCTCTAAAAGGCTCCGGAAAGGGGATCGTATGCCCCCTTCCCTATTCAAGATCATTGTTCCCGGGGATGGAGCCCCCGAGCCTCTAAAAGACTCAGGGGGCACATGCCCCCATCCCCAAAATAAATCGTAGCGCCTTCCCTCCAGGTCCTGGCCCACCTGGGGGAGGCTTATTTATCTACAGGATCTGCTGTCTTGTTGAAAAACATTATGTTTTTGGCCAATGGCAGGTCCATCTGTTTACCCTCCACCAGACCTAGGGGGGGGCATAGTATCCCTACTCTGCCCCGCTATATGTTTTTTTTTCTCCTCAGGACACAGGTCTGAGCCCCAGAGTTCTAAAATGGCTACTGCTACATCTTTGTTGATGTGGTGGTAGCCAACCAGATTTTATCTCTAGATCTGTTGGATCCGCGGATCCTCTATGGCCTGATATGTACATACATTTTGAACCTTAATTTCTCTAAAACTACTAAACGTAATACACCAGATCACAAAAAGCACCCTTCCTGGACCAAGATCTAACTTTCTGCCCAATTTGGTGCAATTCCATTCAGTGCTACAGTTAAAATGTCGGAACAAAATTACACCAAAGTTGGTGAAACTTGGATCTTTACCCAGAAAGCGTGAAGTTTGTGATTTGTTGCAATTCTGTTCAGTAGTTTTGTGAAATTAAGGTGCAAACAACAGATATTTGGATTGCTGGGCTGAAATTCAGTAAGCCTTTTGATTGGCTGAGGGGCTCATTTATTATTCACTGCTGTGTTCAGTAGTTTTTGAAAAATCATGGTTAAAGATTTATAGACATTGAGCATGGCCAAGATGGCATCTGCAACAGTGCACTTTAGTGAGCTTTGCTATGGCCTGCCAATAATCCTTATACATCCTCTACATCCAGCTCTGATCGTCCGACCAGGAGTCCCAGCCTGCCACACCTAATATGGGAGACCAGTTTGGGGACCACCCCCCCCCCCCGAAAGAGCGAAGGCTGTAACTGCACAGTCGCTGAGGTGGCCGTGAAACTCATGGCCTCAGCCCTCGGCTACCCCTCGTGACGCAGCGGGGAAGACTGCGGTGGTGGACTGTACGAGTCCATGAGCAGCACTGTGAGCAGGTGACTGCCAACACGGGTGATCCTGTGGCAGAGGCGCTGTGGCCCTGCCAGGTAGACTGCCTGTAGTAGGAGACACCCCAATAGTGGAGGGCTGCCTCGCTGGAGCGGCGAATTCCGGCCTGGAGCCGCGATATGTGGAGATGCTTTGTGACCCAGCACTACACCGCCCTGACTTGGGAGCCAAGATTGTTGCACGATCTGGGGTGCCGTCACGACTCAGACGAGGAAGAAAAAATCACAGAACCGCTCCCCAGGTCTGGAAGGCCTGCAGTTGCTTCGACATAGACCACTAACAACAGAGACGCCGGGGGCCCAGTGCCCATGCCCAATGAATATGCAGAGGTGAGTGGGACCTGAGGTGCTGATCCTAGGGCGCCGTGGGGACATCTGTGAATGAATGGGACTTACAGACACAGAGCTTTACAGGAGACAGAGGCTACGGGAGGATCTAGGTCCATGGTATGCAAGTTAAAGACTGCGCCACTTTGAGTTGACTCCCACCTGCCCTGCATACTTGCAGATACTGAGGAGTGACAATGATGCAGCAGTAGCCCTTGTGCTCTGGAACAGGTGTATGGCTGTCCTACTGGGTTGTCTCTCCTGGGGGATTATTTGTTGTGACTGTGCCTGAACTTGGAGCCCTAATCTTTTAATTGAACGCAGCCCTGATGCCCAGAACCTACTGAAGAATTCTCGGGCCACACAAGTAGTCAACGAGGCCAGGTGCGATTAAGATACTGAAGGATGTGGCGTGGACAGGGCCCCCTGGACGACTGGCTGCCCCGCTTTGATATCTGGGGACCTTAACTCCTCGCCCTCTGACCACCGCAGTGGAGGAGCGGTGTCTCTGAATCACACAAGATTACTGCCCTCACAACTCAGAAGTGTAGGGAGTTGTGCTACTGTATTTCCCCACTGCCCTCACCAGCCACCCCAAATAATGGGGTAAAATAGACCTCAAGGAGGAGTATCCTAGACAAAACTGGACCAATATGCTGCCCATGGAATGCCTGGGAAAGGGAAACCCCCTGTGTAGAGACACTAGTGACCCAGGACGCACCACGTTATCCATCAGGGATGCAAATTCTAGCAACAATAGAAGCATCCAGCACTGCCCTGCAGGGCAAGATTGACGCTGCCTCCCTGGATAATGGCCTGCTGAGGGTAGATCTCCATGAGGTGGCAGAAAGATCTCTGGCCATGGAACAACTTGTAAACTCACTGCAAGATTAAGTGATCTCTCTGAAGACTGCCCTCAACAACTTAAAGGCCAAAACTGCACCCCTGGAACGCAGGGCTAAAGATGTGGAGGGTCGATAGGAGGTACAACCTCCACTTCTTTTGCTTTCCAGAAGATGTTGCGGGTCCCACAACTGAACTCTTTCTCAAAAGTTGGATCAGAGATACATGCCCGACCTCAACAATGTCTCGAGTCTTCATGGTGGAAAGAGCACACTGTGCCCTCAACCCTAAATCACTTGTGAGGGGCCCACCTCATATCCTCATTATGAAAATCCTGAACTATAGAGATTGTGACTCTATACTTCGAACTGTGCGGCAGGCAGGCAATCCCAGGTTCGAAAACCATGTGATCTGGATTTTCCCTGATTATACCTGCCTAGTGCAGCAGTTGCGGACATCCTTCAGAGGTGTGAAACAAAAACAAAGGGCAATGGAGTTCCAGTACATGATGCTCTACCCAGCCAAGCTAAAAGTCCTGCATGCTGACCGAGCACACTTCTTCACTTCACAGGAGGTGGCCTAGGACTGGCTAGAGTTGTGGAGGGATTATGGATCCCTGCGCCCCAGCCATCTGGAAAGAGACCCATAGAGTTATGGACGCCCTGGCCATTGCGTGGGAGGAGGCAGCAGGGTGGCTAGGCCTCCCACTCCTCCCAACGTGTGATGTTCAGATGAGATGATACCCTGGCTTTGCAACACTCTGGGTCAGAACACAGTGGAATCTGAAAATGTGTTATGGATCTCAAGTAACAAAGATCCGACCGAGAGGAGGCAAAAGTGCTGGTAGAGGAGTGTAGTATCCTGTCTGTGTGTTGGTGCCTGTCTCTAAATAAGAATGTTATAAATAGAACTTATATAGAACTTAGAACTCTAAGATAGAAGCTAGGCAAAAGTAGAATGATGCTGGTCAATTGGTATCCTGCAGCTGACATGGATGGGACGTTTCTATTGCACTGAAGTATCTGAATAAACCTGTTTAGTATTAACCTTGGAAGGGCACTTCTTCACATTGGTAATGACCGTGGAAAAGAACCAGCTGTGCCTAGAAGCTCTGTTTACCAAATTAGTGAAGATCTAGAGAGAAAGCTTTCCGCCCATTCATGCGCTTGAAGAAAGGTCTCAATATATACTGAACCTATGTCTACTGGTACAGACATGCAACAGAAATTACGGATGGATTTCACTAGTTGCAGACACCTTGTGAGCAGTAATAGACTTTACAAGGTGCTGTGAGTTTTATTTGTCTACTAGATTATTTACTTTAGGAAGCGGATGTTACCTGCCCTCACGCTTGCCCTTGCACTTGATCTCACTTCCTAGCTTCACCACACAGCACATCCTGGTGCTGCTTCTGAAGCGCCCGTCATCTACCTCGCACCTGATTCTGCTCCCAGGCTCCACCGTTTACTGTGTTTTTCGGTGATATGCACGTCATTGCTGCATGTAATTTTCCCCAGTGATGTGCACACCTTCAACATTTTACTATGTTTCCTGTTTTTTTCAGTGGCATACACATTTCTTTTTTAAATAGAATTTAAGTGTGAATTCCTTATCTCTGTAAATACTTTTGGATTGTCCTGGGTAAGAAGACTACACACCGCAGTACTAATTTTCAGCTTTAATTCTTTCACTCAAACTTCATTTTCCTGCAAATATGCAGACTGTTATATCTCCACCTCTCTTTTTGACAAATCCAGGAGAACCACTCGTTAGGTGGGCTAAAAGGAAAAAAACTTTTTTACATTATGTACGTATATGCGGTGTTTCACTGAGTGCCGATTGGAAGACATCTTTATTTCTTCATTGTTTGGGATCGGAAGGCCAAGAAATCTTTTAACATTTATTAGACCTAAGTAACAGTGAAGCGGATAATTGAATGAATTTGAGGTGTGCCTGGCCAAATTAGATAAAGACTATTAACTGAAACGAGTACTATCTTGGAGCGCTATCACTTAGGTAAATTATGGAAAGGTAACAAGAGTCAGTTGAGTCTTACATTACTGATTTACATAAGTTAGCTGCCACTTGTAAGTTTGAGGGGTTATTAGAAGAATGAATACTTGTTCAAGTCATGTTGGGATGCAATATAGAGAAAATCAAAGATGAGCTTTGGCAAAAAGACAATTCCACGCTAGATGAGATGGCAATGATGGGCAAGCATATTGAACACTCCCTTCCTTGTGTCGAGGTAATGAAAAAAGAGAATGGTGTAGGTGGTTCTGAGACAGTGCAGACTATAGTAGAGACCTCTATTAAACGTTTGGGAAGCTCTTCTGCCAAATCGAGCACTTCTCCATTTGCCGACAACAAGCAAATGGTCAGAAGGAAGTGTTTTTGATGTAGGTAGCAGTGAGCATCTTGCCAGTAACACATCTGTCCTTCTTTGTTTGTCAAGTGTTGCAGGTGTGGGAAAAGTGGAAACTTTGCAAAATGCTGTAAATCATCTACCAAAACCAAACGTGTGAAAGAATTGGGGTTTTATGAAAATAGTGACCATGACTGTGAGTATGATGAGTTACATTGTGGCGGGCTGTACTTCAGATAGACCATCACAGAACCAAAGGTCCTGTTGACAGTGTTAGTCCGTTGTCAGTCTGTTAAGATGCTGTTTGATTCTGGGGCAAAAAATTCACTTATTCCGAAAAAGAATTCTATTTGGAAAAACTTATAGGAAAGGTTAAATTATTAGAGTCTGGCATTAAACCACTTGCCTATGGTGGCCAGCCCACTAAATTGTTAGGATATTTTTGGGGCGATCTGGCATATAAAGGTCGTTTAACTGCAGGTAACATTAATATCTCATGTAAAGGGACAGTATCAACAGCTGGGTACACCAAGATGATCTAGAGATTTTGTTAGATCCAAGTGGTGAATCCAGCATTATTTTGAAAGAAAAGACCAAGAATGAGGAAGTTGAACTTACTTTCACACCTGAGGTGAAGGCTTACATTGTGAGAGGTGGAAGTGAAGTTATGAGTACATGTTTGCGCAGAGAGTTTGACGATGCGTTTACTGACACGTTGCGTTGTCTCACTAACTATGTTCATAAGATCGTGCTCAAAGACAGAGCTGAACCTGTATCCTACAAAGTACGGGGTGTGCGTTTAGCCTAACGTGAAGCCATGCTCTTGAGATTTAACAAGTTGAAAAATTAAGGCATCATTGCTGACACAGAGGCAACTGAGTGGCTTGCGACTGTTGTCCTCGGGCACAAAGCTTCTTTTGAAATAAGGCTGTGCGTGGATCTGAGAGATTTCAGTAAGAGCAACATTGTAGACCGTTATCCACTCCCCAACATTACAGAGATACATACCTTACTTGATAGGACTGTTGTTTTTTCTACCCTAGATCTCAGGGCAGATTCTCATCATATCAAGGTATATGACACTTCTATGAATCTGACCTCTTTTATCACTCCTTTTGGCATATTCAGATTTATGAGGATACTTTTTGGGATGAACTTGAAAGCCTCCATGTTTCAAAGCGATATGAAAGATGTCTTGGGGGGTGTTTCAGGGGTTAAGATTTACAAACACCATGTCCTAGTCTTTGACGCTACCCAGGAGGAACATGATGGCAGGATTAAAAAGGTTTGGGGTAGGCTTAAAGAGCAGGGTCTAAACTTGAGGGAGAATAGGTGTAGGTTCAATCTTTCCAAAGTTGAGTATCTTGGTCACAGACTTACCAAGGATGGTGTTAGACCAAAGATTCAACCTGTGAAGACCATTGAAGAACTTCCCACTCCTAGTCGCAGGGATGGTTTGGTATTAAGTTTTCTTGGTGCACTCAGTGTGATTCAGAGATTTAAGATTTTAAGGACGCATTACGCAATGCTCACCTTTTGCAAATATTTGATAATGGGAGACAATCCATTTTAGTCACAGATGCCAGTGCCAAGGGTTTGGGTGTGGTTTTGAAACAAGGTAAAGGGGGGAGAGGAAGAAACTATAATGTTCTTGTTCAGGGCTTTATTAGGGCCTGGAAACCACTACTCAGTGATTGAGAAGGAAGCTTTTTGCATTTATTGGGGAATCAAGAAACTCAAGAAGTTCTTCTGGGGTGAAACCCTAGTGGTCAGGTGGGTTCATAAACCTTTGAGGGAAGTTTTCTCAAAGAAGGTTTTGGATGCCATTTCTGCTCGCATCTCCAAGTGGGTGATTTTATTATAGAAGTACAACTTCAGAGTCAAGCATATTCCAGGGCCTGAGAATAAGGTTGCTGACTGTTTGTCATGGCTACTTGCTGAACAAATTAAGAGTAAGAATGATTCAACAAAAGATCTGTTCAATTTAGAGGACTTTAGGGTTTGTGAAATCACTGAGGGAGCAGTTTTTGAGGTGTGGAAAACTCATTTAGATGCCATATTACAGAATGTCTTAATACAGATATCTGGTGGGTGGTCCAGTAAGAAAATGTGCGAAGAATTAAAAAATAATGGTATGTGCATGCTGAACTTTCTGTCAAGGTGGCTCGTCTTTGGAGGGGCACGAAGTTGGTACCTTTCTGGTCAAGTCCAGGAGTATATTTATCTCGGTCATCAGGGACATCAAGGAATTTCTAAGACTAAAGAGAGAATCAGATTATACTTCTGGTGGCCAGGCACTGATGTGCAGGTTGAGAGGGCTGTACGGAATTGTATCGACTGGCTTGCTAGTGATAAAGTGTGTAAGACAAGGATTCAACCTATGATTGTGAGGGAAAAACCTGTGAGAGCCTAGCAGGAGGTGTCTTTGGATATACTGGGGCGTGTGACCACAAAGACTGGACAGTTTTATGTCTAGTTTTGATTGACATGTATTCAAGGTGGCCAGAGATTTGTGTCACTCAAAATATAGAAATACGGAAAGTTATTGAATTTCTGGAGAATCTATTTGATAGAGACCGTCTATCTGAATACATCTTGATGGATAACAGTTTAGAGTTGGTTTCTTAAGAAAATGAAGAATTTCTGTCTTTTGTGGTATAAGACATAAAAAAATGTTCTCTCTATCACCCCAAGACTAACAGGGTGGTGGAGAGCTTTAACAGGGTCCTGAAAGAAGCTACACAAATAGCAAAATCTCAAATCAGAGACTGGAGGTCAGAAATTGTTGAAAGAATAAAATTTTATCATTTCACCCCTCCTCCAATCACAAACAAGATGCCTTTTGAACTGTTGAGTGGTCGTAAGCCTATCACAATGATGTTTCCCAGGTGAATGAGCTGCAAGGATCTGTAAGGCAAGTGCTTGGGAAGCGACTTAGGATGCGGAGGTGGAGCAGCGTAAGCTTAGTTTTGACATGAGACATGCTGCCCTGTTGACTAAAGTGGAACAAGGAGATATGGTGAGGTTTCCCCAAAAAGAGAAATCATCTACATTTTCTACTCCATTTGAAGTGGTTAAAGTGTTTCACAATGCTGTCAAATTGAGTGATAATCACATGTGGAACTTGAACAGAGTGGCTGTTGTTCCTAATGACAATAAAAATCGGGGGCGTTAGGGGTGGGAAAAGGGTTCCGGATACTTTGAGGAGAATTTGGCGCATGATGCTACGTCCTAAACATTTGGGAGATTTCATGTAGTAACCTTGTGGGTCCTTACCCTAGGGCCGGTTGAACATATGTGGATGTTCACATAATTTTCAGTTTTTACTTATATTTTTAATTTTGAGAAAATATACAATCAATTTTGTTTATATGCATGTTATATTGTAACTGTACAAGTTTTATGCTTTGCTTTATGATGTTGAGAGGGAGGTGTGTGTTATCCTGTCTGTGTGGTGCAGCCGGTCTCCCTAGATATAAATGTTAGAAATAGAACTTATATAGAAATTGAAACCCTAAGATAGAAGGTAGGCAAAGGTAGAATGATGCTGCCCAGTTGGTGTCCTGCAGCTGACATGGATGGGGCGTTTCTATTGTACTGAAGTATCTGAATAAACCTGTTTCAACATTAACCTTGGAAGTGCATTTCTTCACAAGGAGGTATCTGCCTCTAACTTGGATGACAGCAGGGCCAGCCTTGTGGATGGAATCCCCCCATCTGAGGGGTTCTGAGAATGCTCCCTAAATGACAAAACTTTGGCAAAGAACAACTGGGAAGGTGCAGGCCACACACAACGAGATAGAGCCTATGACTGCAATAATACAAGACCAGATCCGACCACCTCATAAGTTTGTAATGTGCCATCAGGAATAGATGACAGATGGATGCAAGATGTTGGGCGGGCCAACCCCTCCCCCCTTAGAGGTTGCAGATGACTGATTTACGTGGAGAAGCAGTGAGGGTGTGATACTGTCAGAGTTGGTGTGTTTGGCGATGATGTCAAATTGCGCATAGCTGATAGGAGTGAGTGAGGGTGACGTCGGCTGGAGGTGGTGATGGTTGCTGCATGCCTTGATACATACAGCAAGGCCAGCACGTGAGTCTCTCTTAGCATTAGATACTCCAGTGTTGTATGTGTGCAAGTGCATGAGGTACGACTGCTGCACGTGAGAGTTAGTATTTGTTTCTGGAGACTGCTAGGGATACAATTGATTTCCTTTTTTTTTATTAGGGTTTGAAGTTGATTGTTTAATGTTAATTGTGGGGCGGGGAGCTGTAGGAGCCGATAATGATTGGGGATGCGCATGTTGGTTTTTTATGTCTACCCTGGGGGTGGGAAGGTTACATTCATTGCCTCATTTCATATGTGGGAGCAGTGGGTCGCTGAAACTCATAGACGGGGGTACAGAGAAAAGGAGGGAACATGAATTGGGATGGCAACTAATATGGAATCTCTGTGGACTGAACTCTTATGTGAAACGCTACAGGGTACAGACTTACCTCCATAGACATGGAATCCATGTGGCTCTGCTCCAGCAGTCCCATTTGCTGGACAACGAGATACACAAATTACATAAAAAATGGAGAGGCTAAATGTATTCTACCACATATTCCACTTATGCCTGGGGGTTATTGTTTGGGTCGCCCAACAGGTCCCATTCTGGGTTTGGGATTTCAGGCTGACGTGAATGGAAGATACCTAGTCCATGGCCTTCTAGATCAGGTGTATGTATGCCTGCTGAATTTCTATGCCACGAATGTCGATGATGGCGGCTTTTTTCTTGAGCAGACACCCTTCAAGACCACGCACCAAACCACACAACAGACAGACGCCTTCTGTGTGGGAATGGACAGCCTACACTGTATAGAAGTGTGGGGTGAGACCCACCCGAAGTGTGAGAATATACTTGTTTCACCACTGCCTGTGAGACTCATACCCAACTTGACAGATTCCTGGTCTCTGGTGCGATGGTGGTCTGAGACACTAAGAAATGCGCTGTTCTGGGAGGAACTCCACCAGGTGACAGCTGGGTACTTTGACACAAACTGGTGATCCACGGGATACAGGGGGTACTATTAAGGTGGTGACCCACGGAGAGTGCTTCTCCAGAACTGGCAGCGTAAGGTGACGCTTAGAGAAAGAGCTGCTGGAGGTGCAGGGGGTCATGGTGGACCTTCAGTGGCCATGTCCCATGGTACACCGTGAACCCCTGCTGCAGGAGCAACACCATGTTGGTGACATTTGGGATCGAATGGTATGCCTGACCAGACGTGATTACCGGAAGTTACTACACCAGAAGGGGGATACGTTGGGGAGACTTTTGGCATGGCTGCTGCCGCAGGAGTGTCCACCCTCCATTATTCAAATGTTATGTTGTCCCAAAGGATCAAAAGGCACCACTCCGGCAGGCATAAACGCGCAGAACCAATTGGCGAGTTTTTAAGGTGGGGGCCCACACACCTCCCCTGTGGCACTTCAGGACTTCCTGATGGACTTGAAGCTCCCGCACATCACGGAGGTACAGAGCAGGGGTCTTGAGGAGGACCTCTAGTTGGAGGAGATCCGAGAAGCAGTTAGTGCTATGGCACACTGTAGGGCTCCAGACAACTGCCAGTGGAATACTACCAAACCTTTGCAGACCTCTTGCTGCCCCACCTCCTGGGGACCTTTCAAGAATCCAGATGCACAGCGTCCCTGTCGTGGTCCATGCGAACGTCCCAGATTGTCATGCTTCCAATGCCATGCTTGGACCTGGAGGATTCCGGCTTGTACTGACCACTATCCATGCTGGGAGTAGATGCCAAAATACTGGCTAAGGCCCTTGCAATGCATCCGAGATGTGTCGTGAACCATCTTGTTCATGATGACCAATATGGCTTCATGCCAGGTAGAGAAACTCTTATGAATTCTGCGGAGACTCTCCCATATTTTCCACTCGACTATAGATATGGAGGCTAGGGCGGCAGTGGTTGCGCTCAGTATTGAAAAAGCTTTCAAAACCTTTGGGTTGTGCTGAAAAAGATGAGACTGACACTGGTGTTCCTGTTGCGGGTCTGCCTTCTTACACCCAACAGATGGCACATGCCTGCAATGGCATAGTGAAAGTATATCAATAGAAAAGGGCAAGAGACAGGGCTGTCCGCTGCCCCCACTTTTCTTTGCACTGGCTACCCAACCTACACGCCGCTCTCCTGGACACTGCCAACTGGATGACCACTGACCACCTCAAGCTCAACTCAAACAAAATCAAGATCATCATCTTCGGCCCCAACAAAACCACATGGGACGACTCCTGGTGGCCCACTGCCCTAAGCCCCGCACCCAACCCCGCAAACCACGCACGCAACCCCTGTCCCCCCCCCCAGCACCTTGAGACCCTCACGGGTGAGTAGCGCGCTCTACAAATTTTTTGATTGATTGATTGGCTGTGGAGCCTCTTCCGCAGCGACTACCACATGACACGAGCCGAGGGGGTATATTTTTGGGGGGACAGTACTTGTATCATTTCCCTCTGTGCGGATAATGCGTTAATTTATATCAGTCAACCGGAGCACTTGATGCCTGTGTTGTTGGAAATCATCTCTGCTGTAAGAAACTCTCTGGTTTACATGTCAACCACCAGAAGTCGTATTCTTTCCGTTGACAAGCTTAGCGAGAGTGGATGATGTAGTCCTCCATCAGTAGGATGGTCCTGCCCCCCCACTGTCTTTATGTGTTGCAAAATCTCATGTGCCACATTCTGCAAGCCACATTTAACAGGTTGAATAGCCTCCTGATATCTTCGAAATGGCAGGTGGCTGGAGCAGAGTGAAGCTGGAAGTGCTGAAAACTAGACTTAAAACTGGGGGGCCTGGGTATTCCAGACCTACAGATGTACTACTTTGCGGGGATACTGAAATACACTGGACAGAGGGCCAGATGGGAGAAAAAAACCCTCCTGGTAGGGCTTGGAAGGAATGGCGGATCTTCCAAGATACCTGATTAAGGGGAATGGAGCCACAGGCAAAGCCCCATTTATAGTATGCCAGGTTGCTGGAGTATGGGAGTGTGCAGTCACAATAATAATCTGCAGGGCTCCACACGCAAAGCTGCTGCCACTGGAGTGGCTGCCAGACCTTAGACAGATACAAGCAGTGATAGACTTACCCCAATGGTTCACTGAGAGTTGCTGTATGGCTCGAGACCTGTACCTAAATGGGATTATCCTCACAGTTAAAGAAAGCTCTGGAGTGCTATCAGCTACCTCTTGGACAATTCCTGGTGTATGCCAAGATCTCCTGTGTGATCCGGGAGATATGACCACTCTTACCCCCATAGTCGAAGGAATCGTACATGCTGCGGGTTCTGTTGGACCCTGGCACCAGAGGAATGATCTCTTGCATATACCAAGCTCTGAAATTGGATTGCAGAGTGGCATGATAGTAATTCAGGATAGATGGTATGAGGATCTACCACTCCCCCTCACAGACGCTGAGTGGCAATGTGCATTTGCACAGGTTCAAGAAGTGGCGATCAATGCTTGGTTTAAGCTTAGTCAGTTCCACTACCTACATAGTACCTATCTTATCCCCTACAGCTTACAGAAAATTAACGCAACACACTCACCTGGGTGCCCTTGCTGCAGATTTGAACCGCCGTCATTCCTCCACATGACTTGGGACTGCGCAAAGTTATGAAGCTACTAGGTTGAGACACTGAGCGGATTGCGTGAGATCACAGGAGTTCAGATCAAGACCTCAATCAAACACTGCCTGCTGGGTATACTCCCAACACCCAAAAAAGGGACCAAAATGCCCCATAGGTTTGCCCTGCTAAGCCTGATACTTCCTAAATGCTGCTTTGCGATACATTGGACCCAGTACTGTCCTCCCACTCTAGACAAATGGAGATGGGACTTGCATGAATGGGGGATAGCTGAACACAGAAGACTAAAACTGGTCCACACAGACGAGAATGCGGAGTGCGATCTAGAAATATGGAGCGATATGTTAGGTGAGCTAGAGGTGGGGAGCAACAGTCAGCCACACTCGCTAGGTAGTCGCAGGTGACAAATTCGGGAGGGACCTAAGGTGCTGATGAGGAGACCAGCCCAACCCCCTGAGGAGCATGCATATGAACGGTGGGAGTCGCGACTGTGAGATAGGTAACAAGGTTGGGTACATGTGGGGGTGCTGTGGGAGGGGATCCACGTTGGGTCTTTAGCAATTATGCGAGTGACATCAACACCCCACCTCCTACACCCTCTACCCCTGATGCTATATCAACACCCACGAATGGCGCTAACCCCCTGTCACCAGGGGCAGAAGAATGTATAAATGTATGGGGTTGTTTGGCTCCAACTTTCCAAGGGCACATACTGCAGGTATGCAGTTATATTTACTGGCAGATACTCTCTTCCCTGATCCCACACATTCCTCCCCTTCGTACACAAGCCGAAGGTAGATAAACACTCGCTGACCAACCGCTGGCATGTTTATTAATTTTTACTTGTTTACGTAAAGGCTTGACAAGTTCTGATGATTCAAGATAGTAATGTTGATCTTAAGGCTGCTAACATCACATGACCACTCGTGTGCAAGGTTGACATTTCCAAGAATGGCAGAAGCTGTCTAGGCTACCCCATACACTAATGATAATGGATTATTATGATGGACACCTGCTATCACTAAGTGGTTGCCCTGATCTGTAATACTGGGTGCTTTAAATGCTTCCACTATGATTGCCAATTTACACGTGATGTGCTGTAAGATCACTCAATAAAGAAAAGTGAAAAAAATAAATTATCGACATTTGAAGCTGTGGTATCTTTGTGGTACTACAGTGGCGCAGCGAGGTGAAAATACGCAATCAGATTGTCTTGCTGCATCATGTAGGGAAATGATTTGGCCACCATTTTAGGACTCAGGGATTCAATCCTCATGTCCTACAAAAACAAACATAAGTCATAAGTGGGCATAGTAGGGGTATCCTGATCCCCCCCTGGGTGGTCACAAAGGGACACACCTGGGGTTCATTTAAAAATAAACTTGTTTTTTGTTTGCATTGCCATGTTACAGCTTTTGCACTCAGCGCAGCCCCTTGAGGTTCCAATGTGATATTACAGTACTCAGAGCAGATACCAATGCATGCCCACACACACACACCCATGCAAATACCCCCACCAAACAGTCACACATACACTGCTACACACATCTGCATATACGCACATGCAGCCAATGCCCACACACAGACCTAACACATCCTGACACACACAGTGTAGCAAAGTACTCTTTTTGGCATGGTTAGCCCACACTTTTTGCCTGGTATCTGATGTGATTGTGACTGAAAGTGCACGGGGTTTCTGCTGACCCAGTGCCAGATCTCTTTCCCCAATTGGAAAAACCTTTGACACCCTCTGTAAGTCCCGCGTAAATGGTACCCCTGGTACCTAGGGCCTGGGATACTAAAGAGGGCTGCAGCATGAATTGTGCCACCGTAAGGGACCTCTCACCAAGCAGAAGACAGGCTGCCATTGCAGGCTGTGTGTCTTGGTTTAGATAAAAGTGAAACATGAGATGGGACACAGCCTGTGTGCCATGTCCCCTAGCACTGCATTTAATATATATGTCACTCCTCCAGTAGGCCTTACAGCCCTAAGGCAGGGTGCATTATATTACATGTGAGAGCATATCTGCACGAGCAGATATGCCCGTTATGTCTTTGTTGATTCCCAGACATAGTAAGTGACCAGGGAAGCCATTTTAAACACTTGGGCTGGACACTGTTCACTGCGAGCTTCCCAGCTACATGATGGCTTCACTGAAGATAGGGAGTTTGGTATCAAATATCTCATATTTGTGAACCCACACTGATGTCAGTATAGGATTTAACAATACATACACCCAGAGGTCACCTCAGAGGTGTCCCCTGAAAACCTGCTAGCTACTAGTGTGTTAACTGGCTTGTCCTGACCAGCTCAGCCACCTTAGGCATGTTTCTGACTCCCTAAGGTGAGACCCACTGCTCTTGGGGTCCAGGGACAAAATTCTGCACTCGGATGGGGTGGTGACAACTCCCCCAGGCAGGATAGACATTCTAAGGCAGGAGCTTCAAAGGCCTAGCTGCCTTTGTAATGTGACCCAGCTTTTTCCAAATGGCGGAGATGACCAACCCCCCTGTCTTGACCCCACTTTAGGTGGCAAAACAGATGGGAAAATTAGGCAGATTAGGAGGTGTGCCCACTTCATGCCAGTTCCACCCCTAAGGTGGACAAGCTGAAGTGGACACCACTTTTTAAATTCCTCCATCTTGGTTTGGAAAGAATTAGGCCACTAAGGTCAGGATTATGCCAACTTCCCAATGCAAGTGGTCATAGAAAAGGTGTAGTCACCTTAAAGGTGAGCAACCCTTTCCCTGCCTCCTGGCATTCCCTGTAACACCTGTAAATTGAGTATTTAAGTGGTACCCCTGAACCCTATGTAGGAAAGTACCATCTTGCCTGGCATGTTACCCCCATATTTCACTGTATGTATGTTGTTTTAGTCCTTGTGTCACTGGGACCCTGCCAGGCAGGGCCCTAGTGCTCATAGTATGTGCCCTGTATATGTTCCCTGTGTGGTGCCTAACTGTCTCACTGAGGCTCTGCTAACCAGAACCTCAGTGGTTATGCTCTCTCTGCTTTCCACATTTGTCACTAACAGGCTAGTTACTAAATTTACCAATTCACATTGGCATACTGGTAAACCCATATAATTCCCTTGTATATGGTACTGAGGTACCCAGGGTATTGGGGTTCCAGGAGATCCCTATGGGCTGCAGCATTTCTTTTGCCACCCATAGCGAGCTCTTACAATTCTTACACAGGCCTGCCACTGCAGCCTGCTTAAAATAACGTCCAAGTTATTTCACAGCCATTTACCACTGCACATAAGTAACTTATAAGTCAGCAATATGTCTAACCTTCACTTAGTGAAGGTTGGGTGCCAAGTTACTTAGTATGTGGGCACCCTGGCACTAGCCAAGGTGCCCCCACATCGTTCAGGGCAAATTCCCCAGACTTTGTGAGTGCTGGGACACCATTACACGCGTGTACTATACATAGGTCACTACCTATGTATAGCGTCACAATGGTAACTCCGAACATGGCCATGTAACATGTCTAAGATCATGGAATTGTCACCCCAATACCATTCTGGTGTTGGGGGGACAATTCCATGATCCCCCGGGTCTCTAGCACAGAACCCGGGTACTACCAAACTGCCTTTCCGGGGTCTCCACTGCAGCTGTGCTGCTGCCAACCCCTCGGACAGGTTTCTACCCTCCTGGGGTCCAGGCAGCCCTGGCCCAGGAAGGCAGAACAAACGATTTCCTCTGAGAGAGGGTGTTACACCCTCTCCCTTTGGAAATAGGTGTGAAGGGCTGGGGAGGAGTAGCCTCCCCCAGCCTCTGGAAATGCTTTGATGGGCACAGATGGCGCCCATCTCTGCATAAGCTAGTCTACACCTGTTCAGGGATCCCCCAGCCCTGCTCTGGCGCGAAACTGGACAAAGGAAGGCGGAGTGACCACTCCCCTGACCAGTACCTCTCAGTGGAGGTGCCCAGAGCTCCTCCAGTGTGTCCCAGACCTCTGCCATCTTGGAAACAGAGGTGTTGGGGGCACACTGGACTGCTCTGAGTGGCCAGAGCCAGCAGGTGACGTCAGAGGCTCCTTCTGATAGGCTCTCACCTCTCTTGGTAGCCAATCCTCCTTCCTTGGTAGCCAAACCTCCTTTTCTGGCTATTTAGGGTCTCTGCTTTGGGGAATTCTTCAGATAACGAATGCAAGAGCTCACCAGAGTTCCTCTGCATCTCCCTCTTCACCTTCTACCAAGGATCGACCGCTGACTGCTCCAGGACGCCTGCAAAACCGCAACAATGTAGCAAGACGACTACCAGCAACACTGTAGCGCCTAATCCTGCCGGCTTTCTCAACTGTTTCCAGGTGGTGCATGCTCTGGTGGTAGCCTGCCTTCACCCTGCACCAGAAGCTCCGAAGAAATCTCCTGTGGGTCGACGGAATCTTTCCCCTGCTAACGCAGTCACCAAAAGACTGCATCACCAGTCCTCTGGGTCCCCTCTCATCCTGACGCGCGTGGTCCCTGGAACACAGCAACTCTGTCCAAGTGACTCCCACAGTCCAGTGACTCTTCAGTCCAAGTTTGGTGGAGGTAAGTCCTTGCCTCCCCATGCTAGACTGCAAAGCTGTGTACTGCGTGATTTGCAGTTGCTCTTGCTCCTGTGCACTCTTCCACGATTTCCTTCGTGCACAGCCTAGCTTGGGTCCCCAGTACTCCGTCCTGCAGTGCACAACCTTCTGAGTTGTCCTCCAACGTCATGGAACCCCCTTTTGTAACTTCGCGTGGACTCCGGTTCACTCTTCTTCTAAGTGCCTGTTGGGGTACTTCTGCGGGTGCTGCCTGCTTCTGTGAGGGCTCTCTGAGTTGCTGAGTGCCCCTTCTGTCTCCTCCTCCAAAAGGCGACATCCTGGTCCTTCCTGGTCCTCAGCAGCACCCAAAAACCTCTACCGCGACTCTTGGAGCTAGCAATGCTTGTTTGCGGTATTTCTGTGTGGGAACACCTCTGCAAGCTTCATCGCGATGTGGGACATCTGTCTTCCAAAGGAGAAGTTCCTAGTCCTCTTCTTTCTTTCTTGCAGAACTCCAAGCTTCTTCCATCTGGAGGCAGCTTCCTTGCACCTTCATCCGGGGTTTCCTGGGCTCCTGCCCCCCCTGGACACTTTCGCGACTATTGGACTTGGTCCCCTTGCCTTGCAGATCCTCAGGTCCGGAGTGCACTGCTGGTGTTTGTTGTTCTTGCAGAATCCCCCTATCACAACTATTGTGCTCTCTGGGGGTAGTAGGTGCACTTTACTCCTACTTTTCAGGGTCTTGTGGTGGGGCATATTGGACACCCTAACTGTTTTCTTACAGTCCCAGCTACCCCCTACAAGCTCACATAGGTCTGGGGTCTATTTGTGATTCACATCCCACTTTTGGAGTATATGGTTTTTGTTGCCCCTATACCTATGCTTGACTATTGCAACCTATTGTAATTCTAAACTGTTTGCATTACTTTTCTTGCTCTTACCTAATTTTGGTTTGTGTACATATAACTTGTGTATATTACTTACTTTCTTACTGAGGGTACTCACTGAGATACTTTTGGCATATTGTCATAAAAATAAAGTACCTTTATTTTTAGTAACTCTGTGTATTGTGTTTTCTTATGATATTGTGCATATGATATAAGTGGTATAGTAGGAGCTTTGCATGTCTCCTAGTTCAGCCTAAGCTGCTTTGCCATAGCTACCTTCTATCAGCCTAAGCTGCTAGAAACACCTCTTCTCTACTAATAAGGGATAACTGGACCTGGCACAAGATGTAAGAACCTTTGGTACCCACTACAAGTCAGGCCAGCCTCCTACACCCTAGAACTCAGATCCTGACGACCTTAGAAGAAAAGGACGATGAGACGCACCCGCAGAAGAGAAGAAGAAGAAGCAGCTGACCTGATACCAACCCTGCTTGCCTGTCTGCACTCCACAACAGACTCCACACCAGAAGATGCCTCGTCCTGCAGCTGAACCTCCAAAAACCTTGGAGGACTGCCTGCCTTCGAAAAAGACTCAGGTCTCCCATGAGCAGTGGACCTGCTCTCCAACCAACTCCACAAAAAGGACTCTGAAGCCTACAGAGCCGCAAAGACCCAACACCTGAAGGAACCACTGCATGCGCATTCACCAACCCGAGTGGGAGCGGACCTCCAATGCCAGAAAGGTCTCCCAGCTGTCCAGAGCCCGAGTCTATTGAGGTTTCACCTCTCTTGGACTCCCTGAACTCACCTGCAGCTTCTGCATTCAGGCCCCCCTCTTCCACAGCCTCTATGGTGGGAAAAATCCAACACCTAAAGCAACCACTGCACCCGTTGCCACCTGCCCTAGTTGAAGTGGCTCCTGGTGTCAACGATATCCCCAAACTCTCCTAAGCTCTAATCCACTGTGGTTTCACCCCTCCTGGACTCCCTGATGACGCCTGCAGCCTCAGACCACAGGACCCACCAGCCGCGCGTGCTCCAAGACAAGGAAACCCGACGTCAAAGGACAACCCTGCATCCGTCACCCCTGGGCCCTGGTGAAGAGGACCAGAGGTGCACCTACGTTCTGAGCATTCCACGTTTGCAACATACCTGTTGGTCCTCCCCGACTGGCCCCCCCAGCCAGAGCCTGCAGCCTAAATCCACGAAGACCAATCCCCATTGAAATACATTGAGCACCCAACACGTACTGCACCTCTGCACCTGGTCGCCCCAATGCTGCCCAGAGTGACCTGTTGGTGTGGTCCTGACTTCTGCCCAGTACTCACCTTAAGTCTGCAAGATTGGTCCCGTGAGTTTTCATAAAATGCCTGTTTGCTGAATATGTTTTCCTTCCATAGGTAAACATTGAAGAACTCTGAAATTGCATTGTGTCGCTTTTTGAAACTAAAAAGTATTTATGCTTTAAAACTTACTCACTCTATAACAAAGTTCTTGAGTTTAAAGTAGTGTTATTTTTCTAAATTGGTCTCAGATTTATTCATTGAGTGTGTGTCTCATTTATTGCCTCTGTGAATACAACAAATGTTTAGCAGTACCCTCTGATAAGCCTAACTGCACGCCCACAGGACCACAAAATAGAACATTGGTCCTATCTACTTTTGTCTCTGCAAACCAACAGGGGATCCTCTGGACTCTATGAATGGTGTACTTCTTTGTAGGGCACCATATACAGAGGGAGCTTACTGCACATAGGTGTTACAATATTCTCTTAACATTTAAAAACTCTAGAAATTCGCTGCAACAAACAATGGTTAAAGTGACATTTGACCTTTGTTTTTGTTAGGTGAAAATGTCAGTTAAAACCTAATATTTTAAAGTTAAAAAAAACAGTGAAATTCACCAGTTCTAGTAAACTCAAGTAATTATAACTTGTCATGCACTTCTTAGGATCTCACACATCACAACACTCATGACATGTTCTATGACTTTATTGATAACATCACTAATGACATTTGAAATTACATCATTCATGACAACAATATGCCTGACAGGGCCATAAGTGATAGTTACTTTACTGGTGAATTTTATTGTTTTTTCATTTTAAAATCTTGCATTTCAACTGACATTTTCATGTAGGTATAACGTGGGAACACGGCCCAAGGGCATTAAATCGCTTCACATGAGCACCAGATTACATTACAGAAGGTCAGATTAATTTTATTCTAATTTGAGAAGATTGTGATTCGTCCAGAATCAACGGTTGTTAAGCCAACACCGGGAGTTGAACCTGGTTTCCCAAATCGAACGTTAGTAGCTCTGGCTGTCAGGCCACATCCGTCTTTCTACATTTTTTTTAAAACTGAATCTTATTGATATTTGATCAAATAAGCACATTGTGTATGATTTTGAGGTTGCACAATACAAGACATTGTGGGGTACATATATTTAAAGCATCCCACAATATGTTATCCACTTCCCCCATATTTTCTTGCGTGTTTTGGGGCATTCCCGGGCTATATAAATGGCTTATTCCTGCATGGCGTATCAGTCCATTGCCAGGAACCAATGATGGAAGGAAAGCTGGTTTCCAAGATCTGGCAATGCCTCTCTTAGCTTATGCCACCCGATCCCCACCAAGGTCTTGTCCCTAGTTGTGTCACTCATTCTGCCCAGAACTCACAACAGTGTGATCCTAGGGGAACAGCCTCTTTGTCTCTTAATCACTCTAGTAGCTTTGTGAAGATTGTCTGCAAGTAACGGGAAATCTTAGGAAATTCCCACACCAGGTGATAGAAGTGGACTTGTCGTTCCGAGTCAGGTAAACACCCGAGCGCCACCAGCGCACCTGTGTGCCAGAGCCTCACCAATGTTATATAAAGCATATGTAGAAAATTAAGCTGGTTGAGATGGAACCTCGAGGATATGCCTGTACCTGTACTTTAGTTGACATGCTAGCATCTCACTAGTAGAGTAGTCTAAGGGGCTCACCCATTGTTCCCACTGGGATCTTAAGAGATGTGAAGAAGTTGGGGAGTTAATTATGAGGGATTTGTAAATTCGAGAGATCCCCTTTCATTCAATAGGCCTCATAAGGATTTGACATTCCACGTGATATTTGCATGGGAATCTCCATGTAGGTGGAGGGTGTGGGTTAGTTGAAGGTACCTAAAGAATTGAGGCCAATGTAGGCCAAATTCCTCTTGTAGAGCCTGGTTTTGGTGTATTATGCACCCTACCAAATATCTCCAACTGTGGAAATGTCTATTTTGTCCCATCCACCGAACCCAGATTAGGAAGACACATGATTCAACTTTTCAATCTTTTTGTCTTGGGGGGGTTCTTAATCGCAATTATTTTGACCTATCCAGTCATCTTAGCGATGAACGCAAAGTCAGGAGAACTACTCTCATGATTTCAGTACGGGGATGGGGGTTTACGTATAGTATCCCTCTTATCATGTCCATTCACAAGACAGCCATCTCCAACCAGAAGGCTGGATCCATCCAGCTTCTGCTAAGCCAATCATTGACTACCAGCAGGTGGGCTGCCATGTAGTAGAAGCAATTGTCTGCCATACCCAGCCCACCATCCCAGGTGGGCTGGGTGCATTTCCCAACAGTGATGCTGGAGGTGCAGTTCACCCATATACACGTATTTTGGTCAGGAGGTTGTGAAACCAGAGCTGTGGCATGAGCAGGGAGTAGTTTTGCAAGGTGCACAGCAAGCAGGGCAATCAGTTTAAACAGGGCTATGCGTCCCAGAACATTAAGAAGTAATTTTGTCCATCGGATAAGGTCTGTCTTAAGTCGGGACAGTAGGGGGCCTATATTAAGATTCCAGATAAGACTGAGTTCAAGAGCTATGTGCATCCCCAGGTATCAGAGTGAGTCTCCTTAATGTGAATTGTGACATCCATTCTGGGGCTGTATCTTGTCCTTGACCAGGTATGAGTTAGGCCAATTAATTTGTAGTGCTGACAAATTGCTGTATAGCTTGAGTATCTGTACCATATGAGGGATCGTAAGAGAAGTTGGGAGGTTTATAAAAAAACATTGTGTGGTATAACGCAATGTGGTCTTCCGTTGCCAAACCCCAGTCAAAGTCACAGACTTGGGTATCGCATCTAGCCCATGCCACTAGGGGCTCTATAGCCAGTACGAAGAGAAGCAGTGATAGGGAGCATCCCTGGTGGGTGCAGCGGCCAATTGCAAAAGGGGCTAAGAGAGTGCCATTAACTCAGACCTTGGCTCTGGGGTTGGAATACAGCACCTGGGTTAGCTATCTAAACCTAGGTCCCAGGCCCACCTTTGTCATCCCCTCATCCACAAAGAAAGTTGAATGCCCATCTTTTTCAGTTTTTATGTGAAAGTCGTACATACACAAGTAGTATGGTTGTGCACGATAATATTGAGTGAGCGCCTACTCTCCTGAAATGGCTTTGTGATGTAAAGAAACAGCAGCAACAAATACCTGAAGGTGCACCCAAAGTCTTGCTTGGGTGTACTTGTAAAGGTTTGCTTTAAAACTGGACTTAGAGGCATTGTTAAGGCCACTGTAATTACGTGATTCTGCAGCTGCAGCTTTTTCCCCTGCATAATTAAGGATTTGCCACATTTGCCACATAATGCATCATCTGCTGCATAATCTGGAGATTTTAACAAAAAAATGTCTGGCTCAAACTGATCAAAAGTTACTAAAAACATGGCGATATGTGTTCACAAGCATTGGAAGACCATTTGCAAAGGTTAGCTCATCCTCTTTCAGTTGCCTTTACGTATTTCGATATAAAACTGGTACTAATGAGGTGAAATCTTTGCCCAGATAGTGTAATGAATTACGAAATAATGAATACAATGGAAATTGTGCTGCATTATGCCACATAATTTAGTTTTTGTTGGTGCATAATTTAGTCAACCATGCCACAGAATTTGGTGCTCCCATGCCGCATAATTCCAGTGGCCCTGGACATTGTTTGGCACTTTTGCACTGGTGCACAAACAGGGTTAATAATTATACATTTTACTTCCATATAGACCAAGACTTTTCGACCCACCAAAAATTGGCTTGTGACCCATCAGTGAGTCCAGCCCACAGTTTAGGAACTGCTATATTAAGCATTTATCTACCACCAAGTAATCCGTCCTGACATATTTATAATGTGATGTTGAAAAATTGAAGAAGTCTGAGCCGGGGGATGACAATGACACCAGGCCTCCATCAGATCCTTGTTGTGTAGTTGTGGTTCTCATTCTGTGGACACAGTTGGGATTCCCCCTTGCTATGCTGGGATTTATCTCTTTTGGGACACTTGATCTGGATAAGGTCTCCAAAAATTAGCAGTCCAGAAGACAATTATCCACTATCTCCTGCATGGCACATTGCAAGAACGGTTCTTGTCCTTTATTAGTTCCACATACAAAAGCTACTGATAGTGGTTGTGTTTCCTAGAACCCGTTGATCACCACCCATTGCCCTTATCTGTTTTTGTTGTAGTTAGAGCAAGCAAATGGTGGGGGTCTCGCCAGTGCCCCCAAAGCCCCTTCATCATCTTTGAGGCTGAAGGGAAGTATTGTTCTGGGAATAAGTGAAGATCACACCTCTCTGGTCTTTTTGTATGAGATATATCTCTTAGAGGAAGCATATGACTGCTTTTATAGCAAATAACTCCTACAGGATACTCAAGCCCCTGTTACTAGTTGGTAGATAAATTTATCATTTTACCTCACATACCAGAATTATAAATGTTGTGATAAAAATCTCATCCTCTAATAAATTTCTGCAGGTCAAAGTTGCTGAGATATATAACAGAAAACACCCAATAAATGCCAAGCCATGCAGATGTTGGCGCAGTAAGAAACAAAATCCATAGGGAATAAACACGTAACAGGTGCTATTTATCACACATGATAAATAATATACCCCATAGTATTGTTATTTATCAGATGCAATAAATATCACACCTAACACTTGGCCACTCAGACACTTAACAGGGCTATTCATTGGTCTTCCTAAATTTCCAGCTATGACTTTGGCTCTGACCATGTGCTTCCATGATACCTCAGACCATGAGATCACAGTTGGAGGACTGGCCCTACTGTCTGGGTATGTGTCTCCCTCCCCCTCTTTTCCTTCTAATTGCCTAAAACTAGAACAAAAAACTCTGAAAATAAACAACTAAAGTTTGCATGAATGTCAGGTATTTGCTCTGGCAGAATTCCCTGAAATGGATGTATTCTCTCCTCCGTCTCCTCTACCCTATACAAGGCAAAATCTAACAACCAAGACTAAGCAAGTGGGAGCATGTAGCCCTGCTGAGATCGAGCAGATAAAACCTCCGCCTAGTCATCCGTGTATGTGCCAGTCAAGGTGCAATACCATGCTCTATGCCCAAAACATATAAATTTGTATGAGGGATTCTGCAGGTCGATTCAAGGGCTGCCCCTTTCATCCTCCTTATTTCATGTCTTTATCACCACTGACCCTATGAGGATGCTTTAGTACCTCCTTTCTACTTGTTGAGATTCCTGCTGAACTTGGAAAGTTTCCGCTTCGCCACTTGAAGAGACTCTCATGATGAGGCAGTGTGGACTTACCCTGCAACGTGCTCACTATCTTCCTCCAATGCCAGCCGCAGTGTAGTAAGAGTTTTTCAGCAAGGAAAAAGAATGTTGTTTTTCTTCCCATTCGAAAAACAACCTAAAAGTCTGCACATAATGCCCTTGCTCAGTAGGAGAGGTGTTTTGCTTTGGTAGACTCCCCATTGAGAGATCTTGGAATACCTGGATCTGCATCCCATTGTAAAACATCGGGTGCTACTGGCATGCTTATCCATAATCAGCTTTGTGTTACTGAAGAAGTGAACTCTCACTAGAATTTCCTGGGGAGAGTCCATACTTGACGTAATCAGTGCTACTTTGTGTGCTTTTTCAATCCTGATCCAGTCTCCCTGTGTTGTCTCCAGAATACTGTAGAACATTCCAGAGAGGTATTGGCCTATCATCCGACTCAGTTCCTCCTAGTGTAGTGCCCTTGTATGTGAACGTAGTTTCTTCTTGAATGATTTTCTAGACCTTCACATAGGCCTTGTAAAATTATTTGTTGTTCTTTTCACTGGAGCATCCAGGCATTGAGAAATATGCAGTTGTCTAATTGTTCATCCAAGGTCTCCTCCAATGTATTCACTCTGCCATCAAATACGGAGTTTTACTTGCATATTTTTTTCATGTGGTTCTGCAGATCATTTTGTATTCCACTCTACTCAGGAGTGTCATTCACATAGGTCTTTCCTAGGGCAGTCATCTTATTTGCAGTTTGGGTTCATAGTCGCACCCAAGTGGAGCATGTCCTGAATGGTCAAGTCTCTCCTCCCCAGCACCCTAGTCATGGGAGCTGTGTGGACTAAGAAGAAATAAGAGTGTGTTCCTCATAAATACCCAAGAGCTAGGACCACAGTTTTCAGTCATTGGTATGTAACCTGGTGCTTTTCATATGCCCTTGCCTGAAACCAGTTGCCCAAGAGGCATGGTCCCAAGCCCCTAAGGGGAAGCAGTTTCATGTGGCAATCTCATCACCTCACATCACATCCATGAGTGATTTCGATCCAGGAGGGTGTAGCACAAGGGGCAGTTAAAAGCATGTCCTAGGTAGCAGCTCTTTGATCCCCTTCAGTATACCAGGACTGCCTTCGTTTTTACTAAGTAAAGAAGCCCATGGGGTTAAAGTAGTATTTCTTTGTCTGCTACCTCTAAATCTAAATCTAATCTGTCCAACCACCTTCCCTTTCCACTAGAAAACATCCATCATGGCCATGTGGAAGCAATGCACACATTACTTTCAGACATACTGGGTTAGGCAGGTTTAAAGTCTTCTGTCCATTGTCCACAGAATTGGCATTCATAGACATCTCTAGCAACTTGTACAGCCAGCACTGCCCCCTCCACTTGGCAATTGCAGAGATGCTGATCCTAATGCTGTATGATGCCTCTTTCTTCTTTAATTTGTAGTGTGCTGGTTAGTATCGCTTGGAGTGGTTACTATCTTGTTGCTCTCTTGGCATGGGTCTGGATGAGGGAAGTGCCTGGGGAATATACTGCATCTTCGATGAGGTCTCTTAAATTTCCTCAGGGCTTTAATTGCTTTCAGCCCCAGGGATTGCCCACTGCATGATGGACCAGGCTTGCCATTGGGCTGCTAAGCTGCTGCATTGCCCTCAGGATCTCCACACTGCCATCTTGAGACCTCTCTCACCACGCAACCGTATTCTGTGCAGCTGCACAGATTCTTGAGAGCTGGTGGCCTCTTTCAATGCTCTGCCACCTCCAATACTCAGCCTCCATCTTGGGGAGGTGAACTAATCGTTGGATGGTCTGATCTGCTAGACAGTTGTGCGGAAAACTTCAGAGTTAAGCATCCATCATCTTAGCTTGTCCGGCAACACCCTCCTTTGCAGGGGCGTAATGAAGTCCCTGCTTTAGCATCTACAGCAGGGGTGTTTTTTAGGCCTCTTCTCTCTGTAACTCCGAAGGCAAAATCTCATCATTAACTCTGGAATACACTGTCAATAGAAGAGCAAGCAGAAGCAAAGAAAAACGACACTGGGTAAACAGAACAGGGAAAGAAAGAAGAGATATTGAAAGAAAGGGTGAAAAGAAGGATGTATTGATAAATGAGTGGATGAATGAGAATGTGACTCAGTGATTGAAAGGATGAGTGAATAACATGTGGATGGACAGGTGGAAGGATTGCAAAGTAAAGGAATATGTGGCTGAATGATGAGTGAATGGATAGGTGGACAGACAGATAAAAGGACAGCAGCTTAAAGGGGTGGATGGATGAGTGAATAGATAGGTGGATGAACAGGTGAAAGTATGGCAGAGTAAAGGGATGTGAAAAGAAAGGGCTTGTGAAAAGAAAGAGGCCCGACAAGAGAGGGAGAGAGGAGTACCAAACGGAGACACCAGATAACCGGATGAGAGTTCCTGGTTTAAGCCAGGAGGCGTCGTCCCCTCGTGTCGCCACGCTCCCGCAGGAGCATGGCTAACCCAGGTACGTGGGCGCCTGACAGGTCAAGTGGGAGGGTGGAAAACGGGTAGTTGTCAGGAGGTGACACCCGTCTGAGAGACAGGCTTCTCTTCTTATTTGGAAGATAGGAACAAGCCTCGCATACTACATTTTCAAGTAAAAGAAACAAGCATGACAACACAGTGACGGGATAAGGAAAATGGTGATTATCTCCCTCACACTCACCCACTTAAAAATAAGCCTGTGCTTCTTTCCTCTTTTGTCCTAGGGGCGCGACAACCACGGTGGGCCAGTCCATTCTAGACTAGAAGGAGAGGAAGACCGGAGACTACTATTATGAACCAAACCACAGAGGAGCAAAGCATAAGCCTTACGTAAAGAAAATAAAGAGACCCATAAGTAACCAAACAATGCGTAGAGTACTTCATTTATCCGTCTACGTAGCCGTTTGCCTGCCCATATGACACTGTTCTAGCAAGGGTTCGGCTCACTTGCTTTGCTTGTTTGGTGGTATCTATGCTTTAGTCAAAGTGTGGGCAATTTTAAGTTTCTGGCTACTCCTTTACTCCTTTTCGTGTGCTTTAGTACAGTAGGTTTCACGTTTGTATTGTGTGCGCACACCAAATCCATGTACCATCCAAGCGTCAAATCTATTGGCTTTGTCGATGCTTGTTCTTTGTTATCAAATAGTGGAACCATCCTACCTCTCTTCAGCTCAGTCTTCTTGTAGGAGATTGCATGGTGATATGTGAGCAACCTCAAACACACAAAAGGTGATGGGAGGATTGCTTGTAAAAAGTCTAACCACTGTCAATCGCTCGGGGTAACAATACAACCCATAGTTCTTTTGCCCACCATGCTACCTCAGTTTTTGACCCAGCCATATGCAGTTCAGGCTGGACTGTTCCTATGGGAGCTGGGTAAAGTATGATTTGCATATGGCTGGGTCCAAACAGGTGACATAGTGGTCAAAATAATGATGGACTGGAATGCTGCCCAAGTAATTAGAAGTGGCTAAGAATAATTCAATAATTCCATCCATTACTTTTTTCTATACTTCAGTGCAATGCCGTAAATGCATGGGTATGTCCAAACTTGGGTCATGTGGTCACAGTGCCACTAGAACCAAGCTACACCCTATTGACTAGCCCGAATCAGCGAGAAAACAGTCTTAGGTTGCCTGTGTTCCGGTTCAGGGAACACTTGGCCTGGCAGTTCAGACTGGACTGTTCCTATTGTGCGAGGTTCAAGACTTATTTGCCCTTGACTTGTTCCAAACTGAGGTGGCATGGGGTGCAAAATAATGATAGCCTGAAATGCAACCCAGAGTAAGTACCACTGGCTGAGATTAATTCAGGCATTCCATCCATTACTCTTTTGTTCACTTCATTAATATATGAGCACCACACGTCCAAGCCTATTAAGTCCTCTTAGCTTATGGCTCATGGTCCACTCAGTTTGCAGGCATTTTTCATCATATGAAGGTTATTTACCCGCTCCTTTTGTATCTGCGGTTTGGCACAGCCTCCCTAGTTCAATAATAGCTCTGATTAGTGTCTCACATGTAGTGTCATACTTATGTATGCCTACTATCCTCCTGGGGCACAGGTCATCACCCTAGACTTCCCAGCCATCTCTGTCCTGGGCTTTTCTTTCAGTCTGACTTCAGATGTAACCATCTCCTTGCAGTCAGCCTTGAGACCTCAATGCCAGGTGTTTCTTAGCCTTCTTATTTTCCTTTTCTCTTGAGGGTTACAGGTGAGGATTTGCCTAGTGGTGTTTGATGTAGGCTTGCAGATCCGACCTATCCAACCTCAGCATCTTTTCATGATTTTTTCATGAGCAGGGAGTTGGAAGTCTGCTGCCATTGGTCGTTGCTGAAAGTATTTCGCCAGCAGATTTGGAGGACTTTCCTCAGACAGGTGTTGCTGAAGCTCTGGACTTTATTGGTGGTGCTCACTGTTGTCCTCCAAGTTTCTTCTCCATTCAGAAGGACTGATTTTATGTTGGTGTTAAAAAGCCTGATTTTGGTTTGCAGCTTTAGGTCCTTGGAGCTCCAGATCTTCTTCAGCTGAATTAAGGCAGGCCTTGCTTTGCTGGTTCTTGCCTTGACTTCTCTGCCTGTGCCGCTCTGATTGTCTATGATCCTTACCTGGTAAGTGAAGGCCTCAACCTCTTTCAGTGCATCGCCTGCAAGAGTGACTGAGTTGTGTTGACTGTGTTAGCTTTCAGGAGCTTAGGTTTTCCCCTGTAGTTGTTAAGACCAAGTTGTGCTGATGTGGCTGCCTCTCTGTCTGTCTTCTCTTGCATCTGCAGATGGGAGAGTAGGCCTTCTGCAAAATTCAGTTATATATTTGATAACAAGATCCTTCTCAAGCCCAAATTCCATCACTCTATACATAATTCCCAGGCATACCTTTCTTCAAATGTTTCTTTAAAGAAGGGTATCCTCACCTGTACATTCAAATGACTCTTCTGAAGCTTCCTTCCCTTTCCTATCAAAATAGAGATCACATAGCTAGATGGTAATGTAATCTTATGTATATCTCTCACATAGGTCTTCACTGTATTACCATCTATTGTCATGTAGTTGTGTAGCCAATCATACCTATTTTAACAGAAGATTGAAAATGTTGCAGAATATTCTTCCATGCAGCTGTTCAATAGTGTAAACCTGCATTTGTGAGTTAGCCAGAAAAGTGTTTTACCCTTTTGCCAGGTTTATGCACAAAACACTTTTAAACGCTTTTCCTCTGGAAAACAGTCAGTAGGTATCATTTGCAACAGAAGTGATCCAGGCAGTGATGATAAGTGTGCTGGTGGGGCTGCAGGACGTGTTATGAGAATGACAATGTTTAGTACAAGCATATGATGAAAATTCAGATCACACAAAGTTGATATCAGTTTCAGAGGCTGAGAGACATGGGTCAGTTCATTCTATAATGCAAGGTTCTTGAGTCCTAATAACTCCTGATCAAAGGTATTCTTTATACTTTTATTTACCATTTTGACAGATAACATTACAATCATATATACCATTAAAGAGAGTTCTTGTGTAGTAACATCATAATATACGGAGCATAACAGCATAATATATTGTTCCAGTAAAGCACATATAAGCATGATACTCGCTCAATTATAACAGCTCTGATGTCCAGTCTTCTGTCTTCCCACCATGCCTTCAGTTATATCTATAAAACGTAGAACGTTTTAGAAATTAACTTCACAAGTGGCAGCACCCCAGATTCCTTCACATAGTGGGATAGACAGATAGCTGTCAGTCCACACGGCTCATTCAAGCAGTTAGAAATTATCATGTCATGACACAATTATTTGAACAGGCCTACAATATCATCATATGGTAGAGTTGTGTAAGTACGATCTCAAAGGACTCCAAATATTCCTGGGTCTAGACTGGGATGGCATCAGTTCAGAGTGAAGTTCTAGTTGTCATTACAGTAGACCAGATCAGTCAGTAGCAGTTTGAATTCATGAGCTCTTCCCCTTCCCTGTTAGCAGGTCACCTGCCTTTTAGCCAGTAGCTGCACCAAAGCAATGAATTTACTGTGTGGGAGCTCCAAATCTTTTACGCATCCAGAGGGGCCATTTCTGGGGTCTAACAATATTGTGCACTCTGCCATGGCTGTCAGGGCTTAAAAAGTAAAAACAATAAGGTGATGGATGGAATGCTTGCCAATGTACTGTTTTTCATCCACAATGCCACCTCAGTTTGGACCTAGCCAAATGCAAATCATCCCTGAACCTGCTCCTCACGGGAAAAGTCCAGTCCAAACTGCCAGGTCCTCCCTGAACGGGAACACAAGCAACCTAGGACCTGTTTCACCCTAGTTAGGGCTCTTCAGCCAAGTATAGATTGATTCCAGTGACCCAGTAATCCCAGGACCCACATCTGGGCATACCCGGCGCACTTAGGGCATGCAATGCAAAAAAATCAATGTGAGAGATGGGATGCTTTAATTAATCTCAGGCACTGGAAATTGATCTGGGCTGCATACCAATCCACCATTTTTTGCCCAGCATGCCACCTCAGTTTAGACCCAGCCATATGAAAATCAACCTTGACCCTCCTCCTCATGGGAACAGTCCATCCTGAACTTACAGGCGAAGTCCTCTGTGATCTAGAACACAAGCAACCTAGGACAGGTTTCACCCCAGTTAGGGCTGTTCAACCAGGTATAGTATAGTTACAGTGGCACAGAGGTTTTTGCATTTGCTGCCCTAACTGTTCTAGGTATGCCCAGACGTGGGTCCCAAGCTCACTGTGCCACTGTAAACAAGCTATACATGGCCCTCTGGTGTATAGATCCCCCTATGTTGTGAATTCACAGGCAGTTATCTGTGACACTGCTTTTTCAAGGGTAACTGTTAGTAGTGGGTGATGGCTTAGGGGCAGAAGGAAGTAATAAATAAGATTTAATCCCGTTTTCTTTCACTGTCTATCCCATGCTAAGATAGAGCTTGATAGAGCATGTAGTGGTGGCCATATACCGAGTGTGTTGAGGGACCCGCTTGCCGATCAAGGATGTCAGGGGATTAGAGATACCTCATTTCTCTCAATCTGCAAGTTTGGCATATGTGGTAAGGGCCGATAACAATAAATTGCAAAGTGGGTTTGGGCACAGAGGCGGAAAAGCTCCAAATCCAGAGCCTCATTATGTGTCCCAACTTTTCTAGGCTCCTTATCCGCCCAGGCTAATCTAACTAGCTGTGTCTTGAGCATGCCAAAAAAGGAGGAGGGAAGCAACGGGTATGTTCACAAAGTAACAGAGCAGTTATGGAAGTATTACTATTTTCATTAATCCTATAAGGCCAACAAGGGATAACTATAATTGTATTCAGTGTGTTATCTGTTCAGGTATTTTGCCTAATGCTGTGTCATACTTTTCACTCATTAGTATTTTCAAGTTTTAGCTAATCCACATTCCTAGGTATTTCACTGAGTGTGCACACCACTCTAATGGGAACTAAGGTGTAAATGGTACGGTACTGTCAGTCAGTGGGAACATTTGTGACTTAGTCCAATTAATACAGAAGAGTGATCCAAATTTGATGTATTCTCACATGATGCTATTTAAGCATTCGCTTGGTTTCCTGACATGTAGAGTCATGTCATCAGCATACATGGAGATCAGAATATGTCTTCTTGTATAGTGTAGTACATGTTCTGAATATTGCTGCCACAACTATCTAGAGGTTCTAGGCCCAGCGCAAAAAGGATGGGTGACAGGGGACAGCGTGTGATCAAGATGGGATTAGACAGACCGCCATTGTTGCAGACACTAGCTGCCAGTGAAGTATAGAGAGGATGTATCCATTCTGTGAACAGATGTAGTATATCCATAAGTTGCAAGACGGTAAAGAGAACACTCCCATTTCAAGAAGTCTAACACGTTCAATGCATCTAAAACAACAGTAGCTGCATCCAGGCCTGGGTCAAGGTCCTTCATCAGGTTGAAGAGCGTGTGCAAATTTTAAGCTTTTGATCTGCAAGATTGGCGTGGAAACACTAGGTCAGACATAAGGAATATAAGTCAATTGGTGATCAATGTGGCCAGGATTTAACAACACTATTAATCAAGGACAGCAGATGATATGACTAACACTGATATGCCAATTTGCTCTGTTTAAGTAGTGCAATATTCAACCTCTCCTACGTCGATGGAGGATATACTGTGCCCTTGACAAGACAGCTAGAATATAGGGGCAAAAATATCTGCATTGTTCTTTTAAAACTCGGACGAGAACCCATCTTGTCCAGAGTCTTACTAGTAGGAAGCCTTCCTATTACCACTAACATTTTGTCCAATGTGAATGGTTGCTCTAGGATCCAATGATACATATCACTCAGCCATCCCCCAAAAATGTCCAATATTTGTATCAAAGTTGTCATCCCTGTTGTGGAATATAACAAAACAGACCACAGGGAAACCCTTAGACCCAGTTGAAACCTGGGTAATTAGTGATATCTGCAACAATGTCTCAACAGGTATCAGTAAAGCAACAACTTATTACATAATGACTAAGGGGGTCATTCTGACCCCCGGGGGCGGCGGTCGCCGCCCGCGTGGAGGGAGCCGCCATATGGCCGCTCCGCGGTCGAAAGACCGCGGAGGCCATTCTGGCTTTCCCGCTGGGCTGGCGGGCGACTGCCAGAAGGCCGCCCGCCAGCCCAGCGGGAAACCCCTCCCCACGAGGAAGCCGGCTCCGAATGGAGCCGGCGGAGTGGGTATGTGCGACGGGTGCAGTGGCACCCGTCGCGTATTTCAGTGTCTGCATAGCATGGGCACTGCAGGGGCCCCCAGGGGCCCCGCGGCACCCCCTACCGCCATCCTGTTCCTGGCGGGAGACCCGCCAGGAACAGGATGGCGGTAGGGGGTGTCAGAATCCCCATGGCGGCGGAGCGCGCTCCGCCGCCATGGAGGATTCACAAGGGCAGCGGAAAACCGGCGGGAGACCGCCGGTTTTCCGCATCTGACCGCGGCCGAACCGCCGCGGTCAGAATGCCCTGCGGGGCACCGCCGGCCTGTCGGCGGTGCTCCCGCCGACCCTGGCCCCGACGGTCTCTGACCGCCGGGGTCAGAATGACCCCCTAAGTGCCCAAATGGAGAGCATCAAGGAAGTTACTCTGTTTATATAGTCAAATCGGTAAGAAAATTTAGAGAGCAGCATCAACATTTCCCAAAAATAAGTGCAGTGCATAAAGCAAAGTGAACACATAGTGCTCATGTACCAGGGCCTGTGAACGGTGCATGTGAAACACATTAAGACTAAGAAGAAAACAGCACGTAGACAAGAAATTTCTGATTTTAGTACATGAACTAAGTATTGAAAAAGAAGGTTCGTGGAATATCATGTAACAAATCAAAAGGCCCAGTTTTGCTGTATCAGATGGAAATGGCGTTTCAACCTCCATTATATAAGGGTCGTCATCAGGAGAATAATGTGGATAGATAATACAGTGCTGCCAAAGGAAAGAGTTAATCAAGGTTCAAATAGCCAGTCACTCAATTGGGTCCAAACCCAGGTTAGGAGTGTACACAGTTTAGGTGAAAGTTACAATAATTACACAGTGCCAGAGGAAATCAATCACGGGCACCTGGAAAAATAAAACCCATTAGAAGATTTTAAAAACTAGCGTGGGTATCACCACCTGGGCTAAATAACTCAATAATGTTTACCAGGCTTACCGTCAACCAATTTTAACAAAATATTCAGGAACCTGGATAGCCAAAACCACTCAAGACTGTCACCGGGGAGTATGTCATCAATCCCACTATGACAGTATGAATGAATCATAGGCACCTAAAAAACAAATTAACATATCTGTAGAGTATGTGACACGCCACTTAATAATTAACCCAAGAGAGGTTCCAACCTGCTTACCTCCGTCAATGGTGCAGCCGCCTCAATCGGCAACAATTATGAAACTGAGATGCCATGCGGAACGTCAAGAGAAAGGAAACCAACATCCACACCTAAAAAAGTAGACCACATCCGTGCAGATCAACCTACCAGTGCCCCAGGGGAATCCGCCAAGCAATAGTTGGGTAAGGAACACGTGGGCAAGCTGGTAAGAGGTGGGGGAGGAGGAGGAGGAGGAAGAGAGAGAGAGAGAGAGACTCTCTAAGCAGTGGCTCTTTAACCACCCAATCTATTTGCAATGTCGAGGATCGAAAAATGGAAAATCAAGCAAGATAATATATAAGATGTAAATATATAAAATTCAGTATATTCATATGCAAACGGTTACTGTTTACAACACGCATACAGTGGCCAATTACTACATACATTTCATGGTCCCAAATACCAAACTAAAGAGCGATTTTACTTGAAAATGAATCATATTCATGAATTAATATGGCCATAAAATTGAAAAGGGGCACTTGAAATTTAAAATTCATCAAGAAGCTCATGTTAACACTCCAGGCAGAGTGAGAACAAAGTACACGAGGGGGGCCCATGCACAGAGAGAGCAAGGTTCATAAAGTAGCCACATTATTCCATTCATTAAGAGTGTTCAGTCCATTTTTGACCGAATCCCACCAAGTGATCCAACAGCACTCACAATGCTGCAGCAACTGTGCCAAATCGCCCCTGCGCATAGGAAGGACTGGTTTGATCAATCACTTGCCAAATCAAGTCTGTTTCAGCATGGTCCTTTGACAAAAAATGAGAGATCAAAGAAACATTCTCCACCCTGCTTTGAATCCTGCTTTTATGTTGTGTGATTTGGGTCTTGGAATCCACGTGGTTTGTCCTATGTAGAGTAAACCACATGGACAATTAATGACATAGGTGACGTTACTGGTCCGACAATTACTAAATAGTTTCAGAGGATATATCTGTGTACCCACCCTGAATTCCTTGGTGTTCATGGTCTAGGGACAAACAGTGCAGTTCTGACATTTAAAATGGCCAACTGTAGGAGGCTGGCCTGGTTTGTAGTGGGTACCTTTGGTACTTACAACTTATACCAGGTCCAGTTATCCCTTATTAGTGAAATATAGTAGTGTTCTCGCAGCTTAGGCTGATAGAGGTAGCTATAGCAGTGCAGCTTAGGCTGAACTAGGCGACATGCAAAGTTAATGCAATACCACTTATAGTTACACATTACTTATACACTAGGAAAGACAATGCTCAGTGTTGCCAAAAATAAAGGTAGCTTTTTTTGGGTGACACAGTACCAAGAATATCTTAGAGGCAATACTCCTTCTGGAGGTAAGTATTATTCACAATATGTACACTAGACACCAAAATGAGGCAAGTAGTACGGCATAGGACAGTGCAAACAATAGGAAATGAAATAGAATGCAATGAGAGAAAATAGGTCTGGGGCAACACAAACCATATACTAAGAAGGTGGAATGCAAATCACAAATTCCCCCTAGACAAGTGTAGTGTGTGCAGAATCGCTGGGAGAGTAAGAACACAGTAAAAGTAAGTAAATTATCCCACCCCAGAGCCCAGAAAAGCAGGAGTAAAGTACTGCACGTTTCCTTAGGACACACTACACCTCGTGATTGGACTTACTGCAAGAACCAACCAAGTCTGCAAACAACAAACAGTGTATTCCTGGACCTTAAGACCTGTAAAAGAAGGAGACCAAGTCCAGAAGTCGAAAGAAGTTCCTGGAAGGACAGGAGCCCCTGCCAACCCAGAAGAGGGTGCAAAAGAAGAGTCCCCAGTCGGCCGAAGACTGCAGAAATGCACCCTAGGAAGATGCCAGTGGGTTCCTGCATGATGCAAAGGATGTCCCACATTGTGAAGTTGGATGCGTGCAAATTTTAGTGCTGGATTCCTCTAGCAAGCCTTGGTTCTGGCAAAGTCGCATTTTGCATCAACTAGGTGCTATCTGGACCCAGGAGGGACTTGGGGGCCTCAACTCTGTGTGAGGAGGAAAAGGGGGCTCTCAGCACCTCAGAGAGCCCTCAGAGCACCATATATCACCCACAAGTGTCCAGGACACAGGGACAAAGGAGGCGTAAAATGCAGTTGGTGCAGCACTACAACAGAAGGTCCCACGCCACCAGAGATGAAGTCAGCGAGTTGAGCGTCGCAGGATAGAGTGCTGGGGACCGGGTCCAGGCTGAGCATGATGGAATTTTGCAAATAAGGCACAGGGGCCTCAGGAGGTAAAGAAAACACGGGGCACAAGGGGACTGACGTACTGGGAGAAAGCAAGGTCTTACCTCCTCCAAAGTGCGACAGCAGGACCACAGGACAGCCTGTGTCAATGGCGTCCACCCTCTGTGTTCCAAGGAGCATGCTCGTTGCCAGGAAAGAAGTCCAAGTGAACCGGTCGTTGACTTAGAAGGTGCCTGCGTGAGCAGCGGAGTGACTCCGTCACCCCATGGGAGATTTCTTTGGTCCTTCTGGTGCAGGGTGAAGACAGGGAGTCCTCAGAGCGTGCTCACCGTGGAAAGTGTTGCAGTTGCTGGCTGGAGCTGAAGTTGCAGAAGAAAAGTATCCCTTGTGGATACTTTGTTGCTGTTACAGTGGTTCCTGGAGCAGGCTGTGGTTAATCCAAGGTCAGAGGATGAAGTAGTAGTTGTAGAGGGTTCCTGCTGGAAACTTGCAAGTAGAATCTGAAGAGAACCCACAGCAGAGACCCTAAATAGCCCTGAGAGGGGCATTGGCTACCTTATCAGGCAAGCACCTATCAGGAGGGGTCTCTGACGTCACCTGCTGGCACTGGTAACTCAGAGCCCTCCAGAGTGCCCGCACACCTTACAAAACAAGATGGATGAAGTCTGGCACACACTGTAGGAACTCTGGGCACCACCCCTAGGGTGGTGATGAACAGGGGAGTGATCAATCCCCTTTCTTTTGTCAAGTTTCACGCCTGAGCAGGGGACAAGGGGTCCCTGAACCATTGTAGACTGGCTTATGCAAGGAGGGCACCATCTGTGCACTTCAAAGCATTTCTAGATGCTGGGGGAGGCTACCCCTCCCCAGCCTGTAACACCTATTTCCAAAGGGAGAGGGTGTAACACCCTGCTCCCAAAGGAAATGCTTTGTTCTGGCTTCCTGGGACTGAGGTGCTCAGACCCCAGGAGGGTAGAACCCTGTCTGTAAGGTGGCAGCAGCTGTAGCTGCAGTGCAAACCTCAGAGAGTTGGTTTGGCAGCACTGGGGGTCCATGGTGGAGCCCCCAGGATGCATGTAATTGGCTCCCAATTACCAGATTTGGAATGGGGGACAATGCCATGGTCTTAGACACCTTACATGGCCATATTCGGAGTTACCATTTTGAAGCTACATATATGTATTGACTTATATGTAGTGCACGCATGTAATGGCGTCCCCGCACTCACAAAGTCCCGGGAAATGGCCCTGAACTATGTGGGGGCACCTTTGCTAGTGCAAGGGTGCCCTCACACTTAGTAACTTTGCACCTAACCTTCAGCAAGTGAAGGTTAGACATATAGGTGACTTATAAGTTATTTAAGTGTAGTGAAAATGGCTGTGAAATAACGTGTGCGTCATTTCACGCAGGCTGCAGTGGCAGTCCTGTGAACGGGTTTTTCTGAGCTCCTCATGGGTGGCAAAAGAAATGTTGCAGCCCATAAGGATCTCCTGGAACCCGAATGCCCTGGATACCTAGGTACCAAATACTAGGGACTTATGAGGGGTGTCCAGTGTGCCAATTTAAATTGGTAAATGAAGTCACTAGCCTATAGTGACAAATTTAAAAGCAGAGAGAGCATAAGCACTGAGGTTCTGATTAGCAGAGCCTCAGTGACACAGTTAAGCACTATACACCTTAGGCCATATACTATGAGCACTAGGGTCCTGACCAGCAGGATCCCAATGAGACAGGCAAAAACATACTGACTTACAGGAAAAAATGGGGGTAACATGCCAAGGAAGATGGTACTTTCCTACACCAACTATTGGAGGTAAGCCCAAGGACGTGGTAATGGATTGACTGATGTTAGGTACTGGAGTCCAGATCACAGCGTGTACCAGGTGGTTGCCTAGATCGCTGCCTCTCTTGTATGAGAAAAGGGTAGTGTTAGGGAAAAATGGAATAGCTACATAGAATTCCCCAATTCCTCTTAATTATTTTGCTCACCTAATTACTCAAGGGACAAAAAGTAGAAACAAATGGAATGCGGTTATTCGTGGCACATGGCTTAGGTTCAAGCAGAACCTCTCTTGGACAAAACCAAGCACGCTTCAAGGAACGCCTGATAAGGCGATGTGCGTATCCCCTGGCTAGTAATTTCTCTGCTAAAACAGCTGTCTCACTGACATAATCATTACTCTATTTGTGGTTTCTCTGTATGTTAAGCTGTCCCGCAAACCCCTGAGGTGAAGGCTAGAATTCAGCAACAGGGTTTTCCTTTCTGTCGGCTTCCTGAATAAAGTAGTGCTGGTTTTGTTATCAATTGTTCTAAGAGAAAAGTCCAAAAAAGGCCCCCTGTCCTTTTGGGCTTCAAAAGTAAATTTTAGGTGACTTTGCATGGTGTTTAACCAATTAACAAAATAGATCCAAAGTCTCAGTGTCCCAATGCCAATCATGAGGACATCATCTATATAGCATTTCCAAAATGTGACATGGTTGTGAAAGGGATTCATCGGTGAAAGGATCTTAATTTTCTCCAAATTATACATGTACAAGATAGCAAAGTTAGGGGCATAACAAGCCCCTTATGGACACTTCTTTCTTTTGGAGGTAAAAAGTATCCTGAAACAAAATATTGTTGGTGGTAAGTGTGATGTCTAGTAATTCCATCAGACAATCTGTGGGAATCCTAACTGGAAATGGATGGGAATCAGGAGAGGACCAAATCACCTCCAAACCTTCCAACTGAGGGATGTTGATGTATAATGACTCTATGTCAAGACCCATCAGAAGCTCAGGATCTTGATCGAAGGGCATATCCTCAATCTGAGAAATTAAGCCCATATTACCCCTGATATAGATAGAAGTACTAGGAGCAAATTCATTGATGACTGAACCAATATATTTGCCTAATAGTTCCAGGCCAGAACTGTACCCTGAGACAATTGGTCTATCACAGGGGTTGTTCAAATATTTGTGTATTTTAGGAAGTACATAAAGTACAGGAGTACGGGGATGGGCACTATTGAAGAAACCATGGGCCAGATGTAGCTAAAAAGCAATTTGCGACTTGCAAATTGCGAGTCCCTGCGACTCGCAATTTGCAAGTCGCAAATTGCTATGCAGTACGGTGTCTCAGACACCGACTGCAACTCGCAATGGGGTCGCAATGACCCACCTCATGAATATTCATGAGGTGGGTCGCAAATTGCGGCCCCATTGCGAGTATGGGCACTCGCTAACATGGAGGCCTGCTGACATCAGCAGGCCTCCATGTTAGCGACCTGCTTGTCAATAAAGCAGGTTTTTTTTTTTTTTAAGTGTAGCCCGTTTTCCCTAAGGGAAAACGAGCTGCACTACAAAAAAAAACGAAACCTTTAGTTTCGGATTTTTCAGGGCAGGGAGTGGTCCCTTGAACCACTCCCTGCCCTGAAAAAATATTTTTGGGTGCAATCACAAACTGGAAGGGGTCCCATGGGGACCCCTTCCAATTTGCGATTGGGTTACCTGCCACTTGAAGTGGATGGTAACTGTGATGCCATTTGCGACCGCATATGCGGTCGCAAATGGTATTGCATCCCAATGCGACTCACAAATAGGAAGGGAACACCCCTTCCTATTTGCGAGTCTGAAATGCATTTTGCGAGTCGGTAACGACTCGCAAAATGCATTTCTGCATTGGGATTCGCGTTTTGCGACTCGCAAATGGCAAATTGTGCTGTTTGCGAGTCGCAAAACGTTTTGTACATCTGGCCCCATGTTCCTTAATAGAGATGATTCCTAATCCAAATGCACTACCTGTGACTTCCTTAATACATGACTTGATGCCAAAGAGAGGATCTCACGGCAAAGGAGTATAATGCTCTGTATTTGACAACTGTCCTAGAATATCAGTACTGTATCACCATCCATAATAACAATGCTCCACCCTTGTCTGCTGGTTTAATGACTAGATTCCGATTCTTTTTCAATTTTACAAGGACATGTGTCTCTTGCAGGGTCAAGTTGTATGGTATGTACTCAAAGGATTTCTTAATGTCCCAAACCTCCTGAAGGACTAGTCTCTCAAAGGCTAATATTTCGGGTGGTTTTGAAGATGATGGAGGTATAAAGATTGAGGGAGAGTGTAAAGGGGACGTCATACAATCATAATCCTGGAGTTTAGTAGAAAAGAAATACCTCAATGTGATCCACCTAAAAAAATTCAATAAATTCTCATGTAAATTGAAAAAAATAGTCTGGTCATAGGTATAAATGATAATCCCCTACTCAAATAATTTCTTGTGAGGATACAGAATGTACTGAGAGATTAAAAATACTGATAAAATTACTCTGTGTATTTGTCATATTCTGTGAGACTTGAGATGTTATCTCCCCCAAGTGGGTTCCTCCCCAGATTCTAGGTATGTCAGAATCAATCACTGTGGTGGCCCCATCGGTAGAATTTCTACTGAGTCTGACGTTTCCCCAGATAGTCGTAGTTGTAGTTCCTTCACACCCTGCCTCTCCCACAGCCCCTTGCTAAAAAACTGGTGGGTTGTGGTGGTTGGGGTGGCCGGTTGTACTCCAATCTAGAACTAGTTGCCCCACCCGGGTCTGAGTCCTCTGTGGATGTATTAGAGGAATCTGAAAATGTGACTTTTTGTTCTTGAATCTGCTTCATTATAACTTCCAGAGGTGTTATTAAGATTAATCTTGTAAAATGTGTCACTCAGATAGGGGAAAGCTTTTTCTTTGCTGTAATTCTTTATGTCTTTTTTTGGATCTTATTTTTTTTTATTTGTTTAATGGTATTGAATGTGGCTGTGCTGGTATTAATCTTTTCAAACAAATCTTTAGCGTCTGCAATTGTGTCGATCTCAAGAATGAGCTTCTTCAACTCAGCGATTTCTTCTAACTCTTTTCTACTATGCTCCAAAGCGTTTCCAATCCCAGGGACGATGCAATGTCTCGAGCAGGTGGTTGCCAGATGACTGAATCCAGAGCAAAATTTGGAATCCTCGGTGGTGGTGAAATATAAGCCTTCTTAATAGGAGGAGAATACTTTAAGGATCTGGCCTGTAGCCTGATTATGGATGCTGTGTGCATCCTCAATCTCTAATATGTCATTAGCAGCCCATGGCCTTTTGATCATGTGGCAAAGGATCTACCTGGATGCCCCCCCCCAGCCCCATATGCTCTAGTTCGTGCATATTACCCTGGTGTCTGAACTCTATTTCTGCTACATCTGTACATTTTTATATTTTTGTCCCAATGTGAATTTCCCTCCATCCTTTGTAATTGTATGCTCTAAAGTATTAATTTCAGTTACAAATTGGGATAGATGTGATTGCAGTAACTTTAATATTCCATTTTGCTTGGCGATACATCTCTCTCTAATCTCTGCGGTACAGATCTCCCACACTGTACGTGCATGCTCTACAGTACCCAAATTTGTCTTAGCATATTGTAGGATTTCCAACCTAATTTTTTCATAAAAGGGGGAATCCAAAAGAGACTCTGGGTCTAATCTCCACAGGGGTCTCCCGAGATCTCCAAGGAAAGGATCTGAGAACGTGCATGCTAGCTGTGTTACTTCATGTGCCCAATGCAACACGTCACTGGATGCAATCCAAAAGTCGAACCTTGGCCATACACCATGAACAGAAGAGTAAAACCTGCCCTCCCTAGTTGATGGATTTTTGTGCGTCCATATTTCCATGAGAAAATGCCCATCCTTCATGGCCCCCAGGTTCACATCAACTGCATATCTGCCACTTATTGAGCTATGGGACCCATCTAATTGGTCTTGGAATGTGCAATTAAAGTCACTTGACCATATTGACAATTGGGGCTGTGTTGAAAGCACTCTCCCCCATAGGAATTAACAATAGTAAGGCAGGTCGAGCTTAATTTGTCCCATAATATAATACATTGCCCACCTTTGTCGCAAATGGATCGCATTGCTTTAAACAGTGTGCTCTTCTTAACTATGATTGCTACCCCACAGGTATATGAGGAGTAACAGGATGTCACACCAAAGGACTCCGACCTATTAGCCAATGTGAATTCCAATCTCTGATGAAGATGAGTCTCCTGCAGTATAGCCATCTATATGTGTTGTCTGTACAAATAAGTTAATGCTTGCTGGATTTTTCTATGGTTGTTTAGACCCAGCACATTCCACGTCAGCAGATAGTGGCTTTACATCATCTACTCATATGTGACACATCAGTAACTTGATTGTGAATGGTGTGCACCGGTGAAGGCACATCAGATCTATCTCTTTCCTAAAGTGCATACTATCTGTGCCTCTTATAACTGTTAAAATGTCAAAATCCTTCATTGGTTTGGGTTAGACTCAAAATTAATCTCCTTTATCAAATTATTATATTATATTCCTCGAGCTAGTGTTTTTGTTACTGGTTGTTTTTCTCCCTAGTTTGATTTACATAGAGGTACCAAACAAGATTGCCCTCTATCTCCTCTGTTATTTATCTTATGCTTGGAGCCTTTTTGGAATGAATTTATTGCAATGTACTTATATTCGGTTTCAAACATGGTGCTCTAGAAGTTAAACTATCTGCTTATGCAGGTGATATTTTAATATATATGTCCAATTCCCTATCTTCTCTGAATCCTTTTTAAAAGAGATTTCCTTACACTCTAGTTTTTCTGGTTACAAACCTAATTTCAATAAAACTGAGATCTTACTGCTGAACTCTCTGTGTTATCAGTCCATGTTCGCCAACACCAATTTTACATGGTGTCCCTCAAAAAATAAAAAACTAGATATTTGGTTTTCTTCCAATATTTGAGATACATTCTGTCACAATTTCGCTTTGTTAAAATCCAAAGTCCAAATGTTACTGGTGACCTGGTCTCCATCATACTTATTGTGGTGGGGGAGGCTTGACGCTATTAAAATGATGATTGTCCCCCATATTTTGTATACTACTTTCCTGTTACCTTTTAAGGTGCCTAATTACTATTTAGCATAAGTGCACTGTATTTGCACTAAATTTATTTGGAATAATAAATCTCCACATATAGCACTCTGTAAGCTCAAATGCCCAAAACTTGAAGGTGGTGTTTGATTTCCAAATTTTAAGTTATATCACTCCTCTTTTCTAACAAGATAATTTTATGCCTTGACACATAATTACCAAGATCAGCCTATACCAATGTAGATTAATTTTAAAAGCTCTTTAAGGAAAGGTTTCTCTTTTAGAGATAATATTTATATGTCTAATGGTATGTTTATATCTAAAAATCCTATTCTAAAGTATTCTCATTTATTAAATAGATTGTTATTTGACAATTGTACTTTTCAACAGTGCTTTTTGTATGCCTCCATTTGGTGCAATGAGTTTCTAAAGTTACGTAATAGATCTTTCCATTTTAAATACTGGAAAGAAAAAACATAACATGTGTGCACTATATCATTTACCTGACTCTTTCATGGAGGACTATGAATTAATTTCCAGGTCTCTTCAATGTTTTTTCTCCAAGTACCTCAAGAATCCTGAACCATTAATACCAGTACCTGATATGTTTATTGGTAGCATTCCCCATGATACTGTTCCCACAGCTGCACTCATTTTCAAAATCTTATTTTCCCCAAATGTAAACAGAACTAAAAGTGCTTTGGAATTATTATGGTAAGTTGATATGTCTGTTTCCTTCTCGTTCCTATTTTGGGATTGTTGGAAATGACCCTTTTTGCGGGGTTATCCCCAAACCTTTTGCCATCTTCCTCCTATTTATTTCTGATCAGTGTTTGCTGGTTTTAAGACTCTGGGCACTTTACCACTGCTGGCCAGTGGTAAAGTGCAAGCCTCTGTCTAAATTGGATCGGTGATTGGTTTATCCATGATTGGCATATTTGATTAACTGGTAAGTCCCAAGTAAAGTGCACTATTTGTGCCCAGGACCTGTAAATCAAATGCTACTAGTGCGCCTGCAGCACTAATTGTGACACCCACGAGTAGCCTTGTAAACATGTCTCAGACCTGCCACTGCAGTGTCTCTATGTGCAGTTATGAACTGACAGTTTGATCTGGCAAGTGCACCCATTTGTCAGGCCCAAACCTTCCCTTTTACTACATGTACGGCACCCCTAAAGTAGGCCCAAGGCAGCCCCATGAGCAGAGTGCAGTGTATTTAAAAGGTAGGACATGTACTGGTGTGTTTTACATTTCCTGATAGTGAAATACTGCTAAATTCAGTTTTTACTATTGTAAGGCCTATCTCTCCCATAGGGTAACATGGGGATTGCCTTGAAATATCTTTTAAGTGTTGTTTCCCATGGGGAGCAGATAGAGAAATGGACTTTGTGGTCTCTGAACTCACAATTTAAAAATACATATTTTGGTAAAGTTGTTTTTTAGATTGTGAGTTTGAAAATGGCACTTTAAGAAGGTAGGCATTTTCTTGCTTAACCATTTTGTGCTTCTGCCTGGATGCTGAATACATGTCTGGGTCAGGCTGACAGTTGGGATGCTTGTGAATTCACTCCAGACAGTGGCACAAAGAGAGCTAAGGTGTGTCCTGCATATCCTGATGGGTTTCCTGGGCTAGAGTGGGAGGAAGGAGCTGGCACCTGTACATGAAAGGGCTGTGCCTGCCCTCACACAATACAGTCTTCAACTCCCTAGAGTGTGGCTGGGGCAGGTAATGGAAGAGAGACTTGTGCACTACAAAGACTTTCCTTTGAGGTTTGCCTAGTTCAAAGGCAAAAATGAGTATAAGTATTCAACTGCTGATCCCACAATTTTAGAACACTTCTGGATCAAGAGGAACCTCTGTGATGGAGAAGAGCTGAAGAGATGTGAGGATGAGCACTGCCCCTTTGCTGTGAGTGCTTGTCTGGGTTGGCCTGCAGTTGCTGCTTCTGCCTTAGAGAAGATAAAGACTGAACTTTGCTGTATATCCTGCTTGTGATGTTTCTCCAAGGCCTTGGACTGAGCTTGCCTCCTGTTAGGAAGTCTCAGGGACATCAAAGTCTTCACCTACCAGCACCTGGGCTCTTTTGCTGAGTTGCCCTGACTAGCCAAGGGGTGCTACTTCCAGTCTCTGGGCCCCTGGAGGGAGAAGCTGGTAGAACCTAAGTGAAAATCCATGCACAGGAGCTGAGTGGCAGAAAAATCAACACTGCACTCGCACCACGGCTGTAAAATCGATGCAGCGCCCGCCCCTCAGGGGTAAAATCAGTGCAGCATCTGCCTCGCAGCTGCAGAAATCAACACACCGCCAGCACAGTGCAGATTCACTGTTGCCATGCGTCTGGATTTTCCACTAATCGTCCCTGAGTGTCAAATCTTTAACATCACTGCATGGACCCGAGGCTGCTTGTCTGGAAATCGGCACATGTGAGGAAAAAATCGACACACGGCCTCACTTGCGAGTAAAGAAACGATGCATCGCTTTCTTTTCTGACACACCCTCGCCTCTGTGGCTTTATTTTTGATGCATACCAGGTACTTTGTGCTAAAACAATGTGGCCATTGATTCATATGGATTAAGATTCTTTTTACTTTAAAATTTGATATCCCTTTTTGTGTATGTTGGATTTTTGTCGTTTTGGTCCTGTTTGATTTAGATAAATATTGGCTATTTTTCTAACCTGGTGCAGAGTTCTTTTTGGTGTTCTCACTGTGTTACTTTATGTGTTTGTGCAAATACTTTGCACATTGCCTCTGAAATAAGCCTCACTGCTTGTGCCAAGCTACCAAGTGGGTGAGCGGGGGTTATTTTGGGAGTATGACTCCCTTACCCTGCTTGGACAGGGTGTACACTAAATATCAACTAGAGACCCCATTTCTAACAGCAATGAAAAATATAGTTTGAACTATTTACAACTTATATTTTGGCGCTAGACCCGTCTAGCAGCGAAATATTGGAGTTAACGTAATTTTTTGCCTGCAGAAAACTACCTTGCGTAAAAAAATGACTCTAAGACCTTTGCGCCTTATTTATCCTCCATTGCTAAAATCACACACGGGAGGAGGAGGGTCTTAACTAATGGTGCTAAGCATGTTTATTGCCATTATTTAACGCCTGGGTCAGGGCTGGCGTTAGGAGACCTGTGGGCCATTTTCCATGGTCAGAGGCCATTTTAACAGCCCACAGGAGCGCTACCTCGCACCCAGGGACACCCCCACCCACACCTGGAGGACACCTAAGGATGGGGGGGGGGACCCATCCCAGGTAAGTCCAGGTAAGTTTTTTTTTTTTTTTTTTTTTTTTAAAGGTGCTACGGTGTGTCTAATTTGGGCCCCCTATATGGCACTGTGCCCATTGGTCATGCCCAGGGGACATAAGTCCCCTGGGCATGGCCATTGGGTAGGGGGGAATGACTCCTGTCTTTTCTAAGACAGGAGTCATGTCCATGGGGGTTGTGCATCACAAAATGACACTAGTCAGGTTAGCGTAATTTTTCTGACTCTAGCCTGACTAGCGCCCTTCTTTGACGCACAACCTCCTGTTTCCCTTGAGCCTTCCTCACTCGGTTAGCGTAATGTTTTTTACGCTAATTGGGCCTTACCGCCAGCTAGCATCATTCCTTAAATATGACACCCGGCTGGCGTCAAGGAATGGCGCTAGCCTTCGGTAGCTTTTTTGACGCAAACCTGCAGTAACGCAGGTTTGGGTCAAAAAGTATAAATCAGGGCCTGAATCTCTTAGTGTTGATCTTATGCCTCCTAAATCAATACAGTTAGACCTTTTCATTCCACTTGCATTTAAAGTAATACTATCTTCTTGGAAAGTTTTTTCTAAGTTATCTGTGCTCACATGGTGGAACTTTGTATGTGGTGAGCATAGAATACATACTGTTTCTTCTACTCTACATTAAAAGATTAAGGGCTTCATTACCAGTTTGGCAGTCTTCAGACTGCCAAACTCCCGATGGCAGCCGGACTGCCACACTCCTGGCAGTCCGACCGCCAGATTACAAACCTCAGACAGACAGCCAGGAGGAAATCACCACCACTGCTGGGATCGCAGATCCCAACGGGGTGGCGGCAGTCGAAGTCGTGGTCAGCCACAGCAGTGCCCATGAAAGCACTGCTGTGCTTATCACAACTTTACTTTCTGCCAGACTTTCCATGGCAGTTTCACTGATATGGAAAGGCTGGCTGAATGCCAGTGCTTGGGCCACAGGGGGGCCCCTACACTGCCCACGACCATGTTGTATGGGATGTTGGCTTTGAACGTTTGCTGTTTCATAGGTGCAAATTTGCATCCGTGATGGTGAAATCCAGGAAAAAAGATATGGCACTACACACAAAGCGCACGTTACGCTTCTCATGTGTCAGGCACAGTGCAGTGTCTCTCGGAAATTGAGTAAGCGTGCCACGTGCCGGAGCATCCAGAGAGGGACTTGCAGTGATTGACTGTGTGCCCTTTTCTCCAGTAATAAACTGTCAGGAGCCAGAATTCCACACAGTCCCCCAGCCGAACTATGTTGGTAGATTCAAACATGCCCAGTACACGGATATTATTTCTATGGAATCGTGCTTCTAATTCTACGCGTCAAAGACTCACAACACTTGTTTTAGTATGGCATCACTCTTTTTGGTAAGGTTTTCCTCTGTTGTAGAAATCCTCTGTTCAGTTTCGGTAAGCCGCCCATCATGTTTTTCAACTTTTCGTGAAATGGAATCCATCCTAGCATTTAGTGCATTGATCTTGCCGTCAATAGATGTCAGACTTTCCTTCATAGCTTCTAAAAGGGTTTTCATACCTTTATCTTTATAACCTGCCATTTTCGTTCAACCTGGCATATCCATTGGGATTGTGCCAGTTGTGTTCACTCTCCTGCTAGGACCAGAGTCAACAGTTATCTTAGTTTGCTTCCCATCTGGCTTACCAATCCTCTCTATGTGATGCTAACAGCACCTATATATACGTGGGGAAAAAAAACTCTCCTTTGAATTGGGTTGAGGCAAGATGGAAGTTGAATGCCTGGGCAGAGGATCGAAGGACTCTGAGCGATGGGCATGTGATGCTGGTGGTGCAGGGATTTTCAGAGATAAGAGGAGGAATGGTAGGACTCCGTAGGACAGAGGAATTAGAAGGCTTATTTGGTAACAGCATTTGTTGGCTGATTTGGTAACAGCATTTATCTGGAGATTCTTGGATAAATTGTTGTCAAAAACATACCTTTATTTCACACTTTATCCTGAGGGATGAGGGGGAGCTCAATGAGTCAAGTCGGGATGTGGACAGGGGAATTGGATTGACAAAGCGTGTGCAGAATTTCATTTTTCTCCTCTGTTTTTTTGTGCATCCATTGACACACCAGGCATAAGCATTGAGACACATTATGTAGGTTCCTAGAGGTTTTGTGTAGCATAAGATGAAACTTGGTATCAACTGCTTTCTTGCGTAGCCAAGCTGTATCCTTCAGTGGATGTAGGCCGTTTTGAGAGCAAAAGACCTATTTAGCTTGCTTAGATCTTGACATCATGCAGTCTACATACAGAAAACCCAGCTCATTTTCTAATATGCCACCCAAAAAAGGCAAAAGCTTGGGTGACCCATGCTTGGAGGACAGAGTTGCAAGTGCACTTTGTTATCGATTGGATCATAAAAAAGGCCCTGTCTCTGGATGAAGAAAGGAAACACAGAGCAGATGAATATCAGTAGATGGCAGTGGCTGCCATAAAGTTTAATTAATTAAAACAGCTAAAAGCACTAAACAAAGTTATTTGACTGTGCCAGTCTTAGTTCAGCAGGCCTGGTGCATGATGAAACCATTTCCTTTTAAAGCATTAGACTTCATCCAGTTTGTGACAGGGTTAAGGTAAGACCAAGGTTTGGACTAGACAGTTCCCTCCTTAACAGGGTCAATGATTTGAGGATTGTCAGCTTATGACATCAAAGAGAAGCCAAAAGATTAAGGCCCTCATTATGACATTGGCGGTAAGTCCTGCTTACCGCCATGCCAACTGCCGCGAGCATACTGCGGCAGTATACCGCTACCCATATTACGACTCATTCATAGCAATCCGTCACTCTACAGACACAAACACAAGTCCGCCATTCCAAAGGTCAGTGATAAAATGGCGGTAGCAAAACCCACACCTTTATGCCAACAGAACTACGCCCACAACATTATGACCCACGAATCACTGCAGTGGACATTCAACCATGGTAAACCATTGGCAGTACATACCGCCGCGCCCAAAATACACACACACATACAAAACAACACCACATTGGACAATTCAAAATTCACACACACATTACCCACAACCCTTTATGGCTACTAACCATTGCCAACAGAGAGAGAGAGACACACCAAGAGCACCCACAGAACCAGAGCCACAGAACACCATCACCCATACACCATCCACGCACCTCACAGCACACACCCCAACACATCACCCCACACACCCTCACACATACCACTCACACTACTCCCATGGCACCACAAAGACAACCCAGGTTCTCAGAGGAGGAGCTAAGGGTCATGGTAGAGGAAATCATCCGGGTAGAGCCACAGCTATTCGGATCACAGGTGCAGCAGACATCCATTGCAAGGAAGATGGAGCTATGGCGGAGAATCGTGGACAGGGTCAACGCCGTGGGACAGCACCCCAGAAGAAGGGATGACATCAGGAAGAGGTGGAACGACCTACGGGGGAGGTATGTTCCGTGGTTGCAAGACACCAGATAGCTGTACAGAGGACTGGCAGTGGACCCCCACCTCCTCCCCCACAACTAACAACATGGGAGGAGCAAGTCTTGGCAATACTGCATCCTGAGGGCCTGGCAGGGGTAGCAGGAGGAATGGACTCTGGTAAGTCAATTCTCTATTACTATCACCCCCACTACCTGCATGTCATCACATACCCCCACCCTTACCCTCACCCCATCATCCCACCACCTCACATATACCCCACCATCACAACCTACCCATCCCAATACTCAGCACTGCATGCACTGCCAATGCATGGACATCACTCACAGCCCTGCATGGACTAGAGAGAGAGAGTCACCTAGCCCACAAAATAACTACTCACACAAGGCAAAGCTGACAGGGCATTCACAACCATACAGGGCAACACACCCATGCACAAGATGTCACACGCAGAAACAATAACACTGCATTTACATCCCCACAGGTCCCACACACAATGTCACCGGAGAGGAGGTGCCAGCAACAACCCCTCACCCCCCCAGAAGAGGTCCACAGTGATGACAGCAGCTCTGCTCGCCTGGATGACCAACCTGGCCCATCAGGGACCTCCAGACAGTCGGTTACCCAGCCACAGTCCCATACCACCACAGAGCCTCCCCACTCAGTAAACACCACCACAGCACCCACCCAGCGGGCCCATACCTCTGTCCCCAGGACACGTCAGTCAGCAGTATGCCCACCACTACAGGGACCCCAGGACATCCCACAAACACAGGACGATCAGGGACCTGGGGTCAGTGGCAGTGGGCACACGGTTCAGGGGACAGAGACACAGGACAACAGGGAAACTGAGAGGACTGCTGTGCAACAGGAGGAGGACAGGAACAGGGAGACGACTCTCCACGAGGCCCTCTCCAACATCCTGGGAGCATACCACCATTCCCAGGAGACCATGGGCCAGATACTGGACAAGTTGCAGGAGACCCAGCGACTGCAGGAGGGACAGTACCTGGGGATCAGGGAGGAACTGAGGGACATCCACACCACCCTGGTCACCATTGCAGGGGTACTGGCAGACATGGCCAACACCATGAGGGAGGCAGTGGCACACCAACGGTCCCCTGCCACTAGCCACACCGATGAACAGCCCTCCACCTCTGCTAGTGGACAAGAGTTCCCGCCACAGGACCAACAGGCCACCAGCACCCATCCCCCTGCAGAAGGAGAACCACCCTGCAAACAGTCCCTGCAATCCAGGCAGAAGCCAGAGAACATTGCCAAGACCCCGTCAGGAAATAGGACTCTCCTGATAGTCACAGCTGTGTCCCACTCTGTCACCCTGTCCACCTTGAACTGCCATTGCTCCACTACCTTTGATACAAATAGAATGGACCCTATCCTGGACTCTCCTCCACCATCACCCAAGCCCATTGCACATCCCCATTTACTTTTCACAATTAAATAAACACCCTTTGAAAAAATATAAGTATGTAGTATGTCAAATGATTCAAGTATGTATTCCTTTAACAGTCTGTAGACATTGCAATTAGACTGTACAGTAATGTATACATAGGTATGACCTGTATTGTGCTGCAGTCAATACACCAGGAGCCAGAGGAGGATACAGACATCTGTAAATAAACATGTCAAAGGGTACATTAAGTGGCCATAGTAGTGGGAATAGCAGCCTGCCAATGGAAATTTACAACACAAAACTGCAATGGAAGGTGAAGTTACAGTGTCTTACCTGTGTGTCACTGGAAGTACTGTCGAATGATAGATGTTCTTTTGTCCACATCCTCATCCTTAGCCTCCTCTTCGTCATCCTTAGCCTCCTCTTCGTCACTGTCCACACGCTCCACCGCTCCCACACGACCAGCCCCAGGCTCATCCTTCTGCAGAAAAGGCACCTGGCATCTCAAGGCCAGGTTGTGCAACATGCAACATGCCACGATGATCTGGCACACCTTCTTGGGTGAGTAGCACAGGGAACCACCTGTTGGATGGAGGCACCGAAACCTGGCTATCAGGAGGCCAAAGGTTCACTCTATAATTCCTGTTTGCCCATGTGCCTCATTGTAATGTTTCTCTGCCCTTGACCTGGGATTCCTCACTGGGGTCAGTAGGCATGAGAGGCTGGGGTAACCAGAGCCACCTGCAAATACCGAGGGATACCTGTTAGCCAGACACTCACCCTTAGGGCCAACACCACACCCATATACCAACATACACTGGGTGGGGACCATGGGCTCACCTATTAGCCACACCCAGCACATATGGGATGCTGCTATTCCTCAGGATAAAGGCATCATGCACAGAGCCAGGATACTTTGCATTCACATGGGAAATGTACTGGTCCGCCAGGCACACTATCTGAACATTAATCGAGTGAAAGCTGTTTTGATTTCTGAACACCTGTTCATTTCTCCTTAGGGGGGGACAAAGGCAATATGTGTACCATCAATAGCTCCAACAATGTTGGGGATATGTCCCATTGCATAGAAGTCAGCTTTCACTGTGGTCAAATCCTCCACCTGGGGGAATACGGTGTAGCTGCGCATGTGTTTCATCAGGACAGACAACATTCTGGTCAGCACGTTTGAAAAAAATGGCTGTGAGATTCATGCTGCCAAGCCCACTGTCACTTGGAAGGAGCCATTTGCCAAGAAATGGAGCACAGATAGGACTTGCACAAGAGGGGGGGTCCAAGTGGGGTGGCGGATAGCTGAGATCAGGTCTGGCTCCAATTGGGCACACAGCTCTTGGATTGTGGCCCTATCAAGTCTGTAGGTGAGGATAATGTGCCTATCCTCCATTGTTACCAAGTCCACCAGGGGCCTGTACATGGGGGGATGTCTCCATCTCCTAATCATCCTCAGAGGTTGTAATCAAGGGGGCAAAACGATGAGCAACTGGTCAGTTTCTGACATTTCCTCAATATACAATGCATTGCATGTTGTGACAGAAACTGTATATTGATGTTTAATTCCAAAATGTGCTTATGTCTGCTGTGACCCAGTTAGGTGCCACGGCCTGCCCCCACCTTAAATGGCGGACGCCTGTCCTGTGTGGATGGATAGGTGGAAATGAGGTAATGCCACTGATGTTTTGCGCCGCTGCAGGAGGTGGTCGAGTACCGCCGTGCAGCTCCTCATTGGTTATCATTGGTCCCTATGGGTTACAGTAGCCAATGGTGATGTACGCCGGCGGTAACGGTATGCACCGCTGCGGACCTGACCTCCATTTTCTATCTGTTCACTCACTTGCTACCTGACCCTCAACAGGAGAGGATCTACACTGCAAGTGGTGCTTGACCTGTGTCTGGAACCGACCATGGCTCAAGTCACTGGGGAAAGGCCCCCTGCCTTAACTGCAATGGAGTTGGAGAGACTGGTGGATGGGGTCCTACCACAGTACCGAATGCTGTATGGGCCTCCAGACCAACAGGTGAGTACACTGTGAGCACAATGCATGGAGTGCTGTGTGTGAAGGCCTCGTGTAAGGGGGGTAGTTGAAGGGTCCTGGGCAGCGTGCTGCATGTATGGTGGGCAGTGTATGTGCGTAAGGGGATGGGAGGGATTTGGTGGGCCAGGACTGTAACAGGCCGGACGATATGACTGATACCATTTTCTATTTTTATTTTTCTGCAGGTCAGCGCCCATCAGAAAAAGGGTATATGGCGGGCCATCACCAAGGATGTGCGGACCCTGGGGGTCTACGGCAGGCGGAGCACCCACTGTCGGAAATGGTGGGAGGACCTGAGACGCTGGGCAAGGAAGACAGCAGAGGCCCAGTTGGGGATGGCCTCCCAACGAGGAAGGGGTGCACATCGAACCCTGACCCCCCTGATGTTCTGCATACTGGCGGTGGACTATCTGGAGCTGGATGGGTGCTTGAGGCCATCATAGCAGCCACAATGGGGTGAGTACAGTTCCCAATATACTACTTGTGCGTGGAAGGGTGGACTCTAGGTGGGGGATATGCGCCTGTTGGTGCCCCTAGGCCAGGCCGGACATTGCAGGGTAGGTTCCATGTTGGACAGGGGCTGATGCACTCCACCCCAAAGCAAGCTAGTGGGCATCAACTACTGGGCAGGGCTCTGTGGGTCTCAGGTATGCTGCAACTGGTGTTAGGTATTACTGTCCATGGCCTGGTGACTAGCATTGTGACTGGTAGTGCATCGCCTAGTTTGTAAGGCTGTCACCTATGTGTTGTGTACGACAACTGTGGTTTTGTTGCTGGCTTTGAGCAAGTGTATCCTCTGTCTTTCCCCCCCCTTTTTGTTTTGTCACCCTGTCCTTCTGTGCATTAGCATCATCTGGCAGAGGAGCAGAGGCACCGGAGGGCACAGCATCCCATAGGGCCCAGGAGGCCGAATCCACCGACGGTGAGGGCACCAGTGGGATAAAGGGCGAGGAGAGCACCACAGCAGAGACTGGAGGGGACAGTTCTGAGTGATGCCCCCTCCGCTGGAAGCTCCCTGGTGGTGCCGGAAACCTCTGTGGCCACCCCAACTACAGGTACAGATGCCACCCCGTACCAGCACCGTCCTCCCAGCAGCCCCTCAGCATGTTTCCCGTGCCCGCTCACCCAGGAGGGTGGGCATCTCCTTCGCCCCAGGCACCTCTGGCCCTGCCCCAGTTAGCCCTGCTGCCCTGAGTGAGGAGGCTATTGACCTCCTGCGATCCATCTCTGTTGGGCAGTGAACCATAGTGAATGCCATCCAGGGCCTGGCAGGGCATTTGCAGCATACAAATGCATTCCTGGAGGTCATTCACTCTGGTGCGGCGGCCCAACACTGATCATTCCAGGCTCTGGCCTCCTCCCTTATGGCAGCCATTGTCCCTGTCTCTAGCCTCCCCCCTCCAACATCCTCTACCCAGTCCTATTTCCCTGAACCCCAACCTATCCCAAGCACACATTCAGACCAGCATGCACCCAAGACAACACACAGGAGTGGCTTAGGCAAACACAAGCACCACACATCATCCCACAGGCACTCACACAAAAATTATCCAGATGCAGAATACCAACATCCACTGCCTCCACTGTTTCCCCTTCCCCCTCCTCATCCACATCCCTCCCAGTAGCGTCTACACCCGCGTGCACTACATCCGCGTGCACTACATCCGCACCCACTGCCTCCATCACCATCACACCTATCAGTACACGCCCCTCACTGGCAGTCACCACCCCTACATTCATGCACACGTCCCTTGTGTCCTCTCCCACTGTGTCTGTGCCCCCTCCTCCCAAAGTATCCAAACGCAAGCACTCTGACACCCAAGAGCCAGCCACCTCACAACAGCATCCAGCCCGTGCACCTGCACCCACACACAGCAGACAGACACCTCCTACAACCACTCCCTCTTTTTCCACTCCCAAACCTTTACCCTCCTCCTGCCCCAGTGTCCCTATGAAGCTTTTCTTCTCCACCTTGACCTCTTCCCTACCCCTATCCCCCTGTCTTTCACTTCGGGCCAGGGTGGGCAGAACCCAGGCCAGCACCACAGCCACTCAGCCCACGGCCACTGTATTTTCGACAGCTACTGCAGGTGTGAGAGGCTCCAAGCAGACACCCATCAGCACTGGCAGTGTGCCTGCACCAGGTGCCAAGGGGAAGGGCAAGGAGGCACCACCAGCTGCCAAGGGGAAGGGCAAGGAGGCACCACCAGCTGCCAAGGGCTAGGGCAAGGAGGCACCACCAGCTGCCAAGGGCAAAGGCAAAGGGCCTGCCCCTGCAGGCAGGAGGGACAGGAGGCCTGGTGCTGTGACAGGATCAGAGCCCCCACCACCAACCATGGCGCTTCAGCCGTCTGAGGCTGGAGGGAAAGAGCTGGAGCCTCCCACCACCACTGGCAGCACCGCCACCTGCACCGCCACATGCACCGCCACCAGCACCACTGGCAGCAGCAGCAGCCCCAGTGGGCAGCTGTCCAAGGCTGGAGGGGAAGGGCTGGAGCCTCCCCCCACCACTGGCAGCACCAACACCAGTACCAGCACTGCCACTACTGGTGGCGATCGCCGTCGGCGGATGGACTGTAGTCCTGACTCCATGGAGTTTTATGCATCCTGCCCACTGCAAATCTTGTGGATATGACACACAAGTGAGACTGTGACCTTGCACTCCCCAAATGCTGCATCACAGGGCACAAAGCACCCTCCAGAACCAGTGGAAGAAGGCATCCACTCACCCTCTCCTTGCCAGGACGAAGCACACTGGGCACAAGGCCCCCTCCAGAACCAGTGGAAGAAGGCATCCACTCACCGCCTCCTTGCCAGGATGAAGCACACTGGGCACAAGGCCCCCTCCAGAACCAGTGGAAGAAGGTATCCACTCAGCCCCTCCTTGCCAGATGAAGCACACTGGACACAAGGCCCCCTCCAGAACCAGTAGAAGAAGGCATCCACTCACCCCCTCCTTGCCAGGATGAAGCACACTGGGCACAAAGCCCCCTCCAGAAACAGTGGGCAAACCAGCCACTTGAGAGACTGTGACCTTGCACTCCCCAGGACCAAGCAGTGGGCAAATCACCCACTTGAGAGACTGTGGCTTTGCACTCCCCAGGACCAAGCAGTGGGCAAACCACCCACTTGAGAGACTGTGGTTTTGCACTCCCCAGGACCAAGCAGTGGGAAAACTACCCACTTGAGAGACTGTGGCCTTGCACACCCCAGGACCAAGCAGTGGGCAAACCACCCACTTAAGAGGCTGTGGCTTTGCACTCCCCAGGACCAAGCAGTGGGCAAACCACCCACTTGAGAGACTGTGGCCTTGCACTCCCCAGGACATCGCACAGGGCATGTAGCCCCTTCCAGGACCAGTGGTGTTGTACCATCTTCCGGCTGAGGTGCCCTCCCATTCCCCTTCCCCCTGAGGTGCCTGCATATTTTCGACCTGATGCCCCAGCAGTGTTCTCTCTGTGTTGATGCAGGAGTCAAGTGGGTCCTTGGCCTATGTGATATGGCCCTGTGGCAGTGTCCCTACATTTGTACATCTGTAAATACTGTTTTGAATTTTAAGAACGTATTTCTAGTTTTTTATCTTATTACACTCACTTCAATCACTTCCTCTTGTCCTTGCATTATTCCTGAGGTGTACGGGTCGGATGTGTATTGTTGTTGCATCTGTTTGTGTGTATGTTGGAGGGGGTGTTGCATGTTGCATGTGTGTGTCACTCTCTTGTTCCTCCCTTCTCCCCTGTGTCCTAGGCAGCAGTACTCACCGTGGTCGTCGTCGCTGGCGTTGGTATTCCTGGTGTACGAGGAGGTAGACCAGCATGGGGAAGGTCCGCAGTTCAGGCTCTATGGCTTTGTGGTTCTTCCTTGAGTCTCCAGAGGTGAGTCCAGAGGTGAGTCCTTTGCCTTCTGTGTACTGTTTCCGCCGTGCTTTGTTGTCATTGATACCGCCACGAAAAAGGTGGCGGATAGGCCAGTTGTAATACTGTGGGCAGTACATTGTCTTCCGCCTGGCTGTTGGCGGTTACCGCCGCGGTGCTTATTGCTACAGCTGTGGCGGTCGGTATTTTAAAGTGGCTGCCTGTGTTGGCGGTTTCCGCCGTGGTTATAATTCAATTTGTTTTGCCCGAGGCTTGTATTACTGCCGCTTTTTCACCAACTGCCAGGGTCATAATGAAGGCCTAAATGATTTGCTTCAAAATGTAAGGCTTACAGATGAAGCCTGTGATCCTCCACAGGGGACTAAGGGAAACGTTTTTAAAAGAGGAATGAAAAGAAGGAAGGTAGACAGATTTTGACCTATTCAAAAGGATTGAAGAAATCCAAGAAAGAGGTTTGTCCTAGATCCATGTAGACTGTCCTTAATCCGTCGGAGATCATCTGTGGCTGCAAGTAACGCCGACTCTAGCCAGGCAGAATCTTGATTGAGCACAAAAAAGATTATTCTGTTCAATGAATGAGGATATTTGTCTGTTGACATCTTTCTCCAGGACCTCTAAAAGGTAGAAGGGGGTGAAATTAATCTGTAACGTCCTAAAGCCTCTGGTCAGCGGATGGCTTTGTTTTAAGAACTACCAAAGCTTCTTACTATTGCTAGGAGACAAGGCAAAGGAGAAAGGGAAATTCCATGAAGCTATTAGCTTAGGAATGATGGCTTCCAAAGCCATCTATAAACTCTGAATTGGACACAGTCCTGAAGGATAGCTACATTTAGTATCAGAGACTGTGAACAGAGAGAGGCATGAAATAGTTGACTTGGAATGATGTGCCCTAAGGAATGTTTTCATCAGTTTTTTACAAAAATCTATTTGAAATTGATGAACAAATGCCTAGACAACAGGATATGGGTGCAGTAAATTAAAGTAATGTCTTTTCATTTTTAAAAACGTATAGCTTGCTAGTTAATTCGAAGGTTTATATTAGGCTGATCTAGAAAGTTCAAAGTCGTCCCTATAGTCTTCAATAGCTAGGTTATAGTCAGGTTTACATGAAGGACTGTAGTCTACTCTCCATTTGTGTTCCAAGTGTTTGCAGTCTTTGATAGCATATATATTTTTTGTATACTTTTACACTGGTATCTAGATTTAAGAGAAGCAATAGAGTCCAAGGCTGAACGAACCCAAGCCTGATACACTGAAATCCATAACAGTGCTGGACTAGAAGTTTTTTTTTCATTAAGCATTTGTAATAACACAACCATTGTACCCCACCTGTGAGGCCAGCACGTACATCTTGAGTACTGATTAAAGCGCAAGAAGTAACAAATGCATGCATCATCGTACAGTATAGCAATAAAAGGAGTCAGATCTTCACGAAATACAGTACAACGCTCCAATTTTCTGAGACCTCCCGATGAGCACAGTGAGGAATGAGAAAACATACAGCAACAGAAGGCTAAGAGCAGAAAGATTAAGAGAAGGAAGAAGACAGAGAAAGGGTGGGGAATAAAGATAGAAACAAAAGAGGAAGGCACAGAGAAACAATGCAGTCGTCAAGTCACCAGTATAACTGCAGGTCGTGAGGGATAGCATGGAAGGAAAACATAGCAATTTGTATTCTCAATGAGAAGTGCCTAGCTGTTCGATGGTGCCAAATGTCTCTCGGCCTGGATCCCTCAGGCATCAGCTCCCAGTATAACATTAGTTGTTCTTGACAGAACGAAGCATCTCGTAACCACTCATGACAACAGGGAGCACGACTATGCCCCCAGCACATCGCGACCCTGCGCTTAGCCAGCAGCAGCAGCAGTCCCACTAGTCTCCTGTGAGCGGAGGGGATCTCCTCCACTTAACGCAGACGGGCAAGTTTAGGGGTATATAGCAGTTCAAGATCAGCCATCGCCTCAATCATCCGCAGTACCTTTTGTCCAGTACTTGCGCAGAGCAACACAGCTCCACGCGAGATGCAAAATGTCTGCACCAGGGGCCATGCATCTAGCACAACACGCATCATCACGCAGACCCATAATTCGCAAGCTGCAGGTGTATAATACAAACAATGTAGGAACTTAAAATGAATAAGGTGCAGTCTGTAGTTAGGGGACAGCTCCCTCATATGTGCGCAGCATTTTTGTCACATTTCATCAGGAATGGTCTCGCCGATGTCCACCTCCCAGCGCACCTTAGCTTCAATCTCAGTCTCAGGCGTCTCGCTCTGCATACAAGCATAAAACTTGGTAATAAGCCTGCGCGTGGATTGTGTTTGATACATGAGTTCCAGCGCTCGGCACACCAGCGGCATCACAGGGAAACAGGGGAAGTGCACGTGGAGCATCGCGACAATTCTAAGTACACATAGCCGTTGCAGCGCAGTATCTCGGCCATCACTAAGCGATGCCTCCGAGGAAATAAACAGCCCATCAGAAAACCAAGCGCCTAAGGTGGTTAAGCTAGACTCACGAAGAAATTCACGCAGACGGTCATCCCCGACAACTGCGTATCCGCAACATCCAATACCGGCATCCCAGGTGCAAAAGGCTCTCGCACATTGGCACGTCGCAACAGCGCAGTCCAAGCTCTTGCCGTACAAGTCACGGTGTCAACCCCACACAATCTGAGTCTAAATGGGCTCCTGAGCACCCGCGGTAATCAATCAGGCTAAACAGCATCACTTTTAGGTAACACATGTGGCAGGTATTTAGTGGGGTGCAGCCAAAAATGCGCAAAATGAGCCTGCGCACATTCATAATAGAACTCGAAGTCCAGAGCAGCTAAACCTCCCATCTCAAACGGAAGTGTCAGTTTTTCCCACAATATTCTGGGCTGTCCACCAGCCCAAGCCAGTTTTATCAGCGCAGATCTAAGTCTCTGCAGAAAACTCACGGTAAGGTCAAGAGATAGAATGACAAACAGATATAAAAATTTGGGCAGGATAACCATCTTCGCTATCGCAATGCGACCCGTCAGCGAAAGCGGCAGCGAACGCCACATCTCCACCTTGCCCTCCAGCCACGAAATAGCTTTGCCGTAGTTTGCGGACCAAAGCATTGCTGCGTCCCTGCTCAGCCAGACACCTAAATAACGCACCAGGCCATCAGCCCAGCCAATAGGGTATACAGAGGGGAACTGCGCCGTAGCCTCAGAGAGAAGCAGCACCACCGACTTGGACCAGTTTATGATAATCCCGGAAAACCGTCCAAAGCACACTATTTAATCTAGCAGAGAATCGAGGTGACGCTGCGGATCACGGACACATAAAGCGATATCCTCCACATACATGGAAATGAATATTGAACACTGTTGAAACGTCAGTCCTCTATGGTTGTGGTGTTGTCTCAAGCATGCCTCCAGCGGCTCCATCGCTATTGCAAAAAGCAACTGAGAAAGTGGACAGCCCTGATGAGTGCCCCTAGCAATCAAAAAGGGGTCAGAGATAGTCCCATTTACATGCAACGGAGCAGAAGGTCACAAGTACAGCAAGCGGATCAGCTGGATAAACCTGACACTCAGTCCCACTCGAGCCAGCAGAGCAAACATGTACGACCACGTCAGGGAGCCAAAGGCCTTAGTAGCATCTAAAAACACCGCTGCCGTACGGTCATCAGGGTCAATCGTACTACATACCGCAAAGTATGTATGAAGATTGTGTAAGGTAGAGGGGCCCGGCGCGAAGCGGGATTGATCCAGCAGCATCAGCGTCAGAAGCAAAGGCTGCAAACGAGCAGCTATCGTCTTCGCCAGAATTTTATTGTCTATATTGATTAAGGAAAGTAGGCGGTATGAATCACAACTGCTCGGGTCCTTCCTGGGCTTTAAAATAGTCACAATAAGAGCCTCTCGCAGTGAAGCAAGGAGAACCCCGATCTCAAGCGCTTTCACATAAACCTCCAGGAGGTGCGGCACAAGGATATCAGCATATTCCTTATAAAAGGACGGAGTTAGGCCATCTAGCCCAGGTGCCTTGTCGCCCGGCAGATTATGAATAGCCTGGATCACATCGTCCACCAAAAAAGGGGCATCCAGATATGACCGATGAGAATCCTCAAACCACAACAGACTAATATCTGTGAAGTAGTCATTGGCCGCCGCAGAGTCCAACCCAGGAGGTTCTGCATATAAGTCAGCGTAAAAGTCAGTGAAGACGCGCCTGATCTCCTCAGTGCCGGTGTAACACTCACCTCTCAAACCCAACAGCTCTATAGTATAATTACTTGCCCACGGCTTACGGAGCATATTTGCTAGTGTGCGGCCAGCCCTCTCCCCCTCGCCATATCTCCTCGCCATGGATGGCGTGTCTCTCCAGGAAGCAGACCTCACCCAGCCCTACCTCCTCATACCTTGTCATCGTGCTTCGCAGGGCAGCCAAAAGGTCCCCGGACCAGTCCACGGCTAAGCTTTTTTCCATGTCAACAACCTGGGCCTCCAGATCCGACAAATCCGCCAGATCCCGCCTCAACATCTTCAGCACTCCATGCTGCTTAGAGAGGTAGATACCATGAATCACCACCTTGAAAGCCTCCCACAGGGTTCCAGCTGAAGGCACCGACCCCCGATTCGCCACAAAGTAATATACAATAGCGTCACGTATCTCATCCCTAAATACCTGGTCACGAAGTGCACCGTGAGGCAGCCTCCACGTAAAAGCACGTCCGGGACCCTGGGTACAGCTAGCTCCAGCAGGACCGGGGAATGATCCGACAGGGTGCGCGCAATATGCTCAATCGACTGCGTCCAGAGCTCAACATCCCTGGTACCAAGCCATCTAGCAATGCAGGACCAACTACTATGAACATAATTGACACAGGTGCCCTCCCTGGCAGCTCCGTGCTTTGCTCTCCATATACTAGAGCACCCTCAGCCCTCACAAGCGATAGGACCTTGGCAGCCGCTACATGCTGCGGCCGAGCCAGGCTTTTGCGATCTGCCACAGGATCCAATATCACATTGAAGTCCCCCCCCACAGCAAAGGCCCATTACCCAGTGACCCAATCAACCACCACACTTCCCCGAAGAACTCAGGGTCATCAGTATTAGGGCCGTGAATCGATACTAGTCTATAAGGTCTATCCAGCAATGTGCCACATAACAAAACGTAACGGCTATTAGGGTCCGCAATTACCTTCTCTGTGCGCCACAGTAGCCCTTTCCAAAGCAAAATCGTCACCACTCTAGCATATCGCAAATACATTGCAGCATGACACTATCCAATCCAGCCAGCTTTTATCCGGTTTTTGATGGCCTCGACTAGGTGAGTCTCCTGCAGCATGCAAATGTCAATCGCATGGCGCTGCATATAGGCAGACAGCAGGCTCATCTTGCGCCCATCATTCAGTCCGCACACATTCCAAGTAAGGCAGCGCACAGGTGTCATGCCTTTCCTTGCCATGTCAATATCCAATCTGAGCACACATCCACCAATACCATCACAGTTAAGGCTTCAGCAGCATGCATGGAGAGGAGCAGAAAGGGAGGAAGAAGGATAGAGAAAGCGAGCCAGAAGCAGAACATTCCCAACCCCCACCCACACTGACTTCCCAAACGGGTCAGAGCTACAATCCCTCCCATCCCCAAATACACATCACAAAAAATAATAATAAACAACAATATGAAAGGACTCATCCAGTGGGCATGAGCCAAGCCATACGAAACACCATCCCGAGCAGAATGGAGGGGCGAGGGGACTCACAAAACAGGGTGTATAGTAGAGCAGCCAACATGAACAAGTGTAACAATGACAGATTGTCAGCCATAACGACTCAAGCAGTGCCACCGGGGCCCCAAATAGTAGAAGACATTTATTGATTGTCACTTAGGGCATCTCTTTCTCCGCCAGTATCTCTCGGGCTCTCCAACTGTACCTTTTTAGGGACAGGTTTAGCCAATTTCGGATCAGTAAAGAAATGCAGCTTGCCCTCATGCTGCATTCGCAGTTTAGCTGGGTAAATGAGGGAGTACTTAGTTTGGTCTGGCTTAGAGTGTGCTTGACCGTCAAGAAAGCCCTGCGAGTAGCTTGCACCCCAGGAGTATAGTCAGGAAAGATGCTCAATTCAGTGTTATTATATATATCACAAGTCTCCACTCTCTGGCCAGTCGAAGTATAGTGTCCCTATCTCGATAATTCAGCAAGCGTACAATTCCCAGAGTTCTGTGGGCACTCTCCACCACCAGCATCCGGGAGAGCTCACCAGGGAAGAGCTCAGCCAACATGGTTTCAACATAGTACTCCACATGCCCCATATCTGTCGACTCAGGGATACTGAGTATGCAAATGTTATTGTGGCGCGACCGGGCCTCCAAGTCCTCGTTCTTGCTATGGATCACCTCCAGCACACGTTCCATGTGCAGCAATTGTTCTCTGTCTCTGTGGTGACCATCCTCCAAATCTGACATTCGTGCTTCCAGCTGCTCAAAACGGGCATCATGTCCATCCACCCGCTCCTTTATACGATCCATTTGCTCGGTCAGATGGTCAAGCTTAGTGTTGATGCCAGCTAGGCTATGTTTGAGGTCTAAGAACATAGCCTTCACAGAAAAAGCCGAAGACCCCTCCTCAAGCGGCAGATCCTCCACCGGATGGCCAGCCACGCCACCCTTCCTTTTACCCCCTTCAAAAGTGAGCTTAGACTGCTTATGGTTGCCTTCCCCGTCCTTAGCTCGGTCAGCCAAACCAGCGTCCAGCAGAATGTGCCGTACCACACCAGTAGCAGTCACGGGGGGAGAGGCCCACCAAGGATAAGAACACCACGCAGGCACTCACTCCCGCACTTCATTGACATCCCATTTCAGCATGTAGAAGAGGCAGGGCAATAGGCCCCAAGGTCGACTCCACGCCTGGCACCACACGGTCAAAGCAGCTGTATGTGCTGGACTAGAAGGTTGGAGGAGATTCAGAGATGGCCTTGATGGAGGTATAGGGAAAGGTTTTGGACAAATCTATGAAGGGAGATGGCCTGCTATTAGGAGGATAATTAGGTAATAAAGTTGCATAGAGAATTTTTCAAGGTCTTTCGCAATGCTTGGTCCAAGCGACAGTGAGGGGGTAGAGACCAACTGAGAGGCAATGGAGGAGAGAACTGCTAAATGGGTGGGTGCTACAACCAACTGTTTAAAGCAGAACAAGAACAGGGGGTCCTTAGTATTAGTACTGTTGCTTTCATTATCACATCATAGCGTTTACATCACAGCATATCATGTACACACAAGTATATATAAAAATGGTCCTTATTTTGAACAATACATAAGGGTAATGTGTAAAAGCCAAACCAAAAACAAGTGTCTCTTTAAGCTGTTAGAGATGAAACGGTGGAAGGGAGAGAAAAACAGACATTTCCAATCTTAGATGAGGCACTCCCCTCACAGTATGTATGCACATGTTGGGAGAAAATAAGAAGCCCACACAGCAGGAGGTGAGTGAGACGGGAGTAAGAAAGAAAGTGGACTTCAAGGATAATGAGACTGTAGGGTTGGGTTAAAAGGTTCTAATGATCGTTTCAAGCGTGGTGTTCTACACTAAGGGCCTGATTTAAATCTGGGAGGACGGGTTACAAGTTGAGGGATACCTCCTCCGCCCAAATATAAATCCCATGATGGGATTTATATTTCGGCGGAAGGATATCCGTCACCATTGTGACGGACTAATACGTCCTCTCAGATCTAGATCAGGCCCTAAGTGTTCCCATATTTGGTGAAAACACCAGGGTCTTGTCCTGCAGGCTGTAAACGATACGTTTGTGTGATGCCAGTCTAATAAGCTCCAAGATCGACTCATGAAATGTGTGAGTTACACTAGTTTTTGTGTGTATACAAATTATACAAAAAGTATACCGATTTTCGCTACTGAGAGGGATGTCAGCATACACCTCTTCCAGTGCATTGAGGCAGAAGCAACTGTGTCAGTTGCGTCTTGTAAAAAGGACAGTTTAGCCGTGGGCTGAAAAATACAACCTCTGCTGCTCATCATTGTTCACCAAATGTCAGTCCAGTACTGTTTTAAGGTTGAGCACGGCCAAAGAACATGCATTAAACCGCGGCCAGGGGCTTCACATCGCCTGCTCAATTCATTATCAATAATGCAGTAGTTTAAATAAAAACAATAACAATTCTGTGGCACCTTAAAGTATGTGAATTTAAGCTTGGCGCCCCTAAGGGCCCGTCTTGTGTATTAGGAACTAACACCCATTCTATAATCATGTAATCTACATCTGCACTGTTTGCCAGTACAAATGTTAGTCCAGCCCCACACATCTGGAGAAGAGTTTGGGCAAAAGTATGTTGTAAAAAGCTGAGAGTACTTCTCTATCTCTGCCTCATCTTTCAAAATAAAGATAATACAGAGGATTTGAGCAGAACAAATGTCTCTGCCTCTCCTTCCTCTCACACGGTTCATCATTTCCTTATATCTCTATAGGGCTAAGGGCCACATGTACTAATATTAGGCTTTGCAACTCGCAAATTGCGAGTCTTAGCGACTCACAATTTGCGACTCACAAAGCCTGATGTACAACAAAGTCAATGACACTGTTTGTGATTCTCAATGGGGTCGCAAATGACCTACCTCATAAATATTCATGAGGTAGGTCGTAATCTGCGACCCCATTGGGGATGGCTGCCCTCACAGGGATGGTGGCCTGCTAGGGACAGCAGCCCACCATGTATGTGACTGCTTTTAAATAAAGCAGTTTTTTAAAAATGCAGGCCGTTTTCCTTGAAGGAAAATTGGATACATTTCATAAACAAAAATGAAATGTTTTCTTTTCATTTTTTCAGAGCAGGCAGTGATCCGCGGGACCACTGCCTGCTCTGAAAAAAATATTTTCGCTACCATTAACAACGGGGAAGGGGTCCAGTGGGGACCCATACCCATTTGTTAACGGGTTAGTACCAATTTGAAATTGGTGCTAACTGCAATTGTTTTGTGACCGCATTCACGGTCACAAAACAATCATACATCGCACTGCGACTTGCAATTAGGAAGGGAACGTCCCCTCCTAATTGCGACTAGCAAACCTATTTTGTGATTCAGTAAATAAATTACTGAATCGCAAAATAGAGTCTGTAAATACTAAAATGTTATTTTCTTGTGGCAAACAGCCCCCAACAAGGAAAAAGGTATGTGCATCTGGCCCTTAGTCACGGATGTAAATTTACATGTGAGTCAATCTAGACATGTCAATGTATGTAGGAGGCTGGACTGGCTTGTAGTGGGTACCAAGGGGTACTTGCACCTTGCACCAGGCCCAGTTATCCCTTATTAGTGTATAGAGTGTCTAGCAGCTTAGGCTGATAGATAATGGTAGCTTAGCAGAGCAGCTTAGGCTGAACTAGGAGACGTGTGAAGCTACTACAGTACCACAAGTGTCCCTTGCACAATATCATAAGAAAACACAATACACAGTTATACTAAAAATAAAGGTACTTTATTTTTATGACAATATGCCAAAGTATCTTAGAGTGTACCCTCAGTGAGAGGATAGGAAATATACACAAGATATATGTACACAATACCAAAAATATGCAGTATAGTCTTAGAAAACAGTGCAAACAATGTATAGTTACAATAGGATGCAATGGGGACACATAGGGATAGGGGCAACACAAACCATATACTCCAAAAGTGGAATGCGAACCACGAATGGACCCCAAACCTATGTGACCTTGTAGAGGGTCGCTGGGACTATTAGAAAATAGTGAGAGTTAGAAAAATAACCCTCCCCAAGACCCTGAAAAGTGAGTGCAAAGTGCACTAAAGTTCCCCCAAAGACAAAGAAGTCGTGATAGAGGAATAATGCAGGAAAGACACAAACCAACAATGCAACAACGGTGGATTTCCAATCTAGGGTACCTGTGGAACAAGGGGACCAAGTCCAAAAGTCACAAGCAAGTCGGAGATGGGCATATGCCCAGGAAATGCCAGCTGTGGGCGCAAAGAAGCTTCTACTGGACAGAAGAAGCTGAGGTTTCTGCAGGAACGAAAAGGGCTAGAGACTTCTCCTTTGGTGGACGGATCCCTCTCGCCGTGGAGAGTCGTGCAGAAGTGTTTTCCCACCGACAGAATGCCAACAAGCCTTGTTAGCTGCAAATCGTGCAGTTAGCGTTTTTGGACGCTGCTGTGGCCCAGGAGGGACCAGGAGGTCGCAAATTGGACCAGGAGGTAGAGGGGACGTCGAGCACGACAAGGAGCTCTCTCAGCAGCAGGTAGCACCCGGAGAAGTGCCAGAAACAGGCACTACGAGGATGCGTGAAATGGTGCTCACCCGAAGTTACACAAAGGAGTCCCACTTCGCCGGAGACCAACTTAGAAAGTCGTGCAATGCAGGTTAGAGTGCTGTGGACCCAGGCTTGGCTGTGCACAAAGGATTTCCGCCGGAAGTGCACAGGGGCCGGAGTAGCTGCAAAAGTCGCGGTTCCCAGCAATGCAGTCTAGCGAGGTGAGGCAAGGACTTACCTCCACCAAACTTGGACTGAAGAGTCACTGGACTGTGGGAGTCACTTGGACAGAGTTGCTGGATTCGAGGGACCTCGCTCGTCATGCTGAGAGGAGACACAAGGGACCGGTAATGCAGCTTTTTGGTGCCTGCGGTTGCAGGGGGAAGATTCCGTCGACCCACGGGAGATTTCTTCGGAGCTTCTAGTGCAGAGAGGAGGCAGACTACCCCCACAGCATGCACCACCAGGAAAACAGTCGAGAAGGCGGCAGGATCAGCGTTACAGAGTTGCAGTAGTCGTCTTAGCTACTATGTTGCAGTTTTGCAGGCTTCCAGCGCGGTCAGCAGTCGATTCCTTGGCAGAAGGTGAAGAGAGAGATGCAGAGGAACTCTGATGAGCTCTTGCATTCGTTATCTAAAGTTTCCCCAGAGACAGAGACCCTAAATAGCCAGAAAAGAGGGTTTGGCTACCTAGGAGAGAGGATAGGCTAGCAACACCTGAAGGAGCCTATCAGAAGGAGTCTCTGACGTCACCTGGTGGCACTGGCCACTCAGAGCAGCCCAGTGTGCCAGCAGCACCTTTGTTTCCAAGATGGCAGAGGTCTGGAGCACACTGGAGGAGCTCTGGACACCTCCCAGGGGAGGTGCAGGTTAGGGGAGTGGTCACTCCCCTTTCCTTTGTCCAGTTTCGCGCCAGAGCAGGGCTAAGTGGTCCCCTGAACCGGTGTAGACTGGCTTATGCAGAATTGGGCACATCTGTGCCTAATAAAGCATTTCCAGAGGCTGGGGAGGCTACTCCTCCCCTGCCTTCACACCATTTTCCAAAGGGAGAGGGTGTAACACCCTCTCTCAGAGGAAGTCCTTTGTTCTGCCATCCTGGGACAAGCCTGGCTTGACCCCAGGAGGGCAGAAACCTGTCTGAGGGGTTGGCAGCAGCAGCAGCTGCAGTGAAACCCCAGGAAAGGCAGTTTGGCAGTACCAGGGTCTGTGCTACAGACCACTGGGATCATGGGATTGTGCCAACTATGCCAGGATGGCATAGAGGGGGCAATTTCATGGTCATAGACATGTTACATGGCCATATTCGGAGTTACCATTGTGAAGCTACATATAGGTAGTGACCTATATGTAGTGCACGCGTGTAATGGTGTCCCCGCACTCACAAAGTCCGGGGAATTGGCCCTGAACAATGTGGGGGCACCTTGGCTAGTGCCAGGGTGCCATCACACTAAGTAACTTTGCACCTAACCTTTACCAGGTAAAGGTTAGACATATAGGTGACTTATAAGTTACTTAAGTGCAGTGAAAAATGGCTGTGAAATAACGTGGACGTTATTTCACTCAGGCTGCAGTGGCAGGCCTGTGTAAGGATTGTCAGAGCTCCCTATGGGTGGCAAAAGAAATGCTGCAGCCCATAGGGATCTCCTGGAACCCCAATACCCTGGGTACCTCAGTACCATATACTAGGGAATTATAAGGGTGTTCCAGTAAGCCAATGTAAATTGGTAAAATTGGTCACTAGCCTGTTAGTGACAATTTGAAAGAAATGAGAGAGCATAACCACTGAGGTTCTGATTAGCAGAGCCTCAGTGAGACAGTTAGTCACTACACAGGTAACACATTCAGGCACACTTATGAGCACTGGGGCCCTGGAGAACAGGGTCCCAGTGACACATACAACTAAAACAACATATATACAGTGAAAAATGGGGGTAACATGCCAGGCAAGATGGTACTTTCCTACACAACCCCCCCCCCCAAACGAAGGACAATAAGACTAGTCATTCCCTGATGGGTCTTCATTGTCTAAGTGGAAATATCTGGAGAGTCCATCTGCATTGGAGTGGCTACTCCCAGGTCTATGTTCCACTGTATAGTCCATTCCCTGTAGGGATATGGACCACCTCAACAATTTAGGATTTTCACCTTTCATTTGTTTTAGCCAAAGTAGAGGTTTGTGGTCTGTTTGAACAATGAAGTGAGTGCCAAACAGGTATGGCCTCAACTTCTTCAGTGCCCAGACCACAGCAAAGGCCTCCCTCTCAATGGCAGACCAACGCTTTTCTCTAGGGGTCAACCTCCTACTAATAAAAGCAACAGGTTGATCCTGGCCCTCAGAATTAAGTTGTGATAGGACTGCCCCTACTCCTAATTCAGATGCATCAGATTGGACATAGAATTTTTTAGAGTAACAAGGGCTTTTCAGGACAGGTGCAGAGCACATGGCCTGCTTCAGCTCCTCAAAAGCTTTCTGACAGTTTGCTGTTCATAATACCTTTTTAGGCATCTTCTTGGATGTGAGGTCATTAAGAGGGGCCGCCATGGAGCCATAGTTCTTAATGAACCTCCTGTAATACCCAGTGAGGCCTAGGAAGGCTCTCACCTGGGTCTGTGTAGTAGGGGGAACCCAATCAATAATTGTTTGGATTTTCCCCTGTAGTGGTGCAATCTGTTCCCCACCAACAAGGTGTCCCAGATAAACCACCTTACCCTGCCCTATCTGGCATTTTGAAGCCTTGATAGTGAGGCCTGCCTTTTGCAGGGCCTCCAAAACTTTCCATAGGTGGACCAGGTGGAGCTAAAGACAGCTATATCGTCCAAATATGCTGCACTGAAAGCTTCCAGCCCTTGCAGGACTGTGTTCACCAACCTCTGAAAAGTGGCAGGTGCATTTTTCAATCCAAAAGGCATTACAGTGAACTGGTAATGTCCTCCAATGGTTGAAAATGCAGTTTTAGGTTTAGCATCTTCTGACAATTTGATCTGCCAATACCCTGCAGTCAAGTCAAAAGTGCTTAGATACTTGGCAGATGCCAGTGTATCTATGAGCTCATCTGCCCTGGGTATAGGGTGAACATCAGTTTTGGTTACCAAGTTGAGACCTCTATAGTCTACACAAAACCGCATTTCCTTCTTTCCATCTTTGGAATGGGGTTTTGGTACAAGTACCACAGGAGAAGCCCATGGACTTTCAGAGTGCTCAACCACTCCTAGTTCTAACATTTTCTGGACCTCTTGTTTTATGCAGTCCCTGACATGGTCAGGCTGCCTATAGATCTTACTTTTGACAGGCAAGCTGTCTCCAGTATCTATAGTGTGCTCACACCAAGAAGTGGTACCTGGCACAGTAGAGAAGAGTTCAGAGAATTGATCTAGGAGATTTATGCAATGGTCTTTCTGCTCAGCAGTAAGACAATCAGCCAAAACTACACCTTCCACTAGAGCATCTTGTTCTGTGGAAGAGAAGAGATCAGGTAGAGGATCACTGTCTTCTTCCTGTCCCTCATCAGTTGCCATGAGCAGGGTGAGATCAGCCCTGTCATAGTAGGGTTTCAAGCGGTTGACATGGAGCACCCTAAGGGGACTCCTGGCAGTGCCTAAGTCAACCAAGTAGGTGACTTCACCCTTTTTCTCAACAAATGTGTGGGGTCCACTCCATTTATCTTGGAGTGCTCTTGGGGCCACAGGCTCCAAGACCCACACTTTCTGCCCTGGTTGGTACTGAACCAAAACAGCCTTCTGATCATGCCATTGCTTCTGGAGCTCTTGGCTGGCCTGAAGGTTTTTACTGGCCTTTTTCATATACTCAGCCATCCTTGATCTGAGGCCAAGTACATAGTCCACAATATCTTGTTTTGGAGCTTTTAAAGGTTGTTCCCAACCCTCCTTGACAAGTGTGAGTGGACCCCTAACAGGGTGTCCAAAAAGAAGTTCAAAGGGGCTGAAGCCCACTCCTTTCTGGGGTACCTCCCTGTAGGCAAAAAGGAGGCATGGTAACAGGATATCCCATCTCCTGCGGAGTTTTTCAGGGAGACCCATAATCATGCCTTTGAGAGTTTTGTTAAATCTCTCCACCAGTCCATTTGTTTGTGGATGATAGGGTGTAGTGAACTTATAAGTCACACCACACTCCTTCCACATGGCCTTTAAGTATGCAGACATGAAATTGCTTCCCCTGTCTGATACTACTTCCTTTGGGAAGCCCACCCTGGAAAATATTCCCAGGAGGGCCTTTTCCACTGCAGGAGCTGTAGTGGTCCTTAAAGGAATTGCTTCAGGGTATCTTGTGGCATGGTCCACTACCACCAAGATAAACCTATTGCCTGAAGCAGTAGGAGGGTCAAGGGGGCCAACTATGTCAACCCCTACCCTTTCAAAGGGAACCCCAACCACAGGCAGTGGAATAAGGGGTGCCTTTGGTTTGCCACCTGTCTTGCCACTGGCTTGACAGGTTTCACAGGACTTACAAAACTCTTTTGTGTCCTCAGACATCCTAGGCCAATGAAACAGGGGAACAAGCCTGTCCCAAGTTTTCATTTGACCCAGATGTCCAGCTAGGGGAATGTCGTGGGCAAGAGTTAGGAGGAACTTTCTGTACTCCTGAGGAATCACTAATCTCCTGGCAGCTCCAGGTTTAGGATCCCTTGCCTCAGCGTACAAGAGGTTGTCCTCCCAGTAAACTCTGTGAGAGTCACTGACATCCCCATTAGCCTGTTTGACAGCTTGCTGTCTTAGACCCTCTAATGTGGGACAGGTTTGCTGTGCCACACTCAGCTCCTCCCTGGCAGGCCCCCCTTCACCCAAAAGCTCAGCAGTGTCTGCTTCCAGCTCCTCTGGTGTAGGTTCTGCACAGGGAGGGAATTCTTCTTCCTCAGAAGTTGAATCCACTGTAGAGGGAGGGATAGTAGGAAGTGGTTTGCTTCTACTAGCCCTAGCTTTAGGGAGCACTTGGTCCATTGTTCCAGGATCCAAGCTTCCCTGTCCTTTTTGCTTTTTGGCCTGAGCCCTGGTTAAAGCAAAAATATGCCCTGGGATGCCCAGCATTGCTGCATGGGCCTCCAACTCCACATCTGACCAAGCTGATGTCTCCAAATCATTTCCTAGTAGACAGTCTACAGGTAAATCTTGGACCAGTAACCCCCCCCCAGTTGAGATTTACAACAGCCATGGGGTAGCTAAGTGTGTTGTTGTGAGCATCGGTTACTTGGTACTGGTGACCAAGTAGGTGTTGTTCAGGGTGGACCAGTTTCTCTATGACCATAGTCACACTGGCACCAGTGTCCCTGTAGGCCTGAACCTCAACACCATTTATTAGGGGTAGCTGCTTGTACTTATCCATATTAAGGGGACAAGCAACTAAGGTGGCTAAATCAATAGCCCCCTCAGAGACTAACACAGCCTCTGTGGTCTCCCTAACAAGACCAACCCGAACTAAGTTACCAATAGTGAGCCCAGCTACTCCCTTGGATTGGCTATTAGTAGGTTTGCTCCAACCACCACTGCTATTAGTAGGGACACTAGGGGTAGCAGTAGGGGTTGTAGTGGTAGGAGGCTTGGTGCTTTTCTTTGGACAACTGGGATCTGTTGTCCAATGGCCTTTTACTTTACATAAATAGCACCATGGTTTCTTTTCTTTGTTTTGATTAAAAGAGGATTTGGGCCCACCACCCCCACCAGAGTGTTTTTGTGGGCCTGATGAAGACTCATTTTTAGATTTGTCCCCACCCTTGTCAGAAGACTTACCATCCTTCTTTTTGTTGCCATCTTTGTCACCCCCTGTATGAACTTTTCTGTTCACCCTTGTTCTGACCCATTTGTCTGCCTTCTTTCCCAATTCTTGGGGAGAGGTCAGATCAGAGTCCACCAAGTACTGGTGCAACAAATCAGACACACAATTATTAAGAATATGCTCTCTCAGGATCAAGTTATACAGGCTGTCATAATCAGTAACTTTACTGCCATGTAACCACCCCTCCAAGGCCTTCACTGAATGGTCAATGAAATCAACCCAGTCTTGTGAAGACTCCTTTTTGGTCTCTCTGAACTTTATCCTGTATTGTTCAGTGGTTAAGCCATAACCATCCAGGAGTGCGTTCTTAAGTACTGTAAAATTATTGGCATCACTTTCTTTCACAGTAAGGAGCCTATCCCTACCTTTTACACTAAATGATAGCCATAGGATAGCAGCCCACTGCCTTTGAGGGACATCCTGTACAACACAGGCCCTCTCAAGTGCAGCAAACCACTTGTTAATGTCATCCCCCTCCTTATAAGGGGGAACTATCTTGTGCAGATTCCTGGAATCATGCTCTTTTGCAGGATGACTATGGGGAATACTGCTGCTGCCACCATGGGTTTCTAAACCCAACTTCTGTCTTTCCTTCTCTAGTTCTAAAGACTGTCTATCCAAATCCAGCTGTTGCTTTTTAAGCTTCAGTCTGGTTTGTTCCACCCTCAACCTATTGAGTTCCCTTTCTAACAATCTGTCATCAGGGTTGGTGCGAGGGACATTTCTAGATACAGAGGTATGATGGGAATGAACAGAAGGAGACCTGTCCCTTACAGAGGCCACCCTAACAGCTTGGCTGACAGTGTAATTTGAGAGCACATCATCTGGATGATGTGACTCCACCTCAGTACCAACTATGCTAGACTGTCTAGTAATGGGCAGGCTAAGAAGTTTCTTTCCTGAATCTTTTCCTGGGGGAGTCCCTGGATCAGATTGGGAACCATTAGCTACTTTTTCAACAGATGTGGCCCCTTTGGCCTTATCTTGTTCTCTAAGCATGTTAAGTAACAATTCCAAGGGAGGATTCTTCCCTACACTCAAACCTCTCTCTATGCAGAGACTCCTTGCTCCTTTCCAGCTAAGGTGATCATATGCAAGTTTGGACAGATCAACATTTTGCCCTGTGCCAGACATTTTTAGAGAGAGTTAAAGTGATAGAAAAAGAGAAAAAGGTTTTCAGAACTTTTTAGAAAGACAGAAAAAACTTTAAACTTTTAAGAACTTTTTGAAAGTTTAGAAGTACTTTTTAGCACTTTAGAAAAGAGTGAAAAGAGGAAATGCAAAACTTTTTAGCTATGTGTACACACACTGAACTTGTTTTGTATATTTTTCTCTTATGAAAAGTACAATGACAAGAGTGGTAAGTAGTCTCAAAGCACCTATCCCACCGCTGCACAACCAATGTAGGAGGCTGGACTGGCTTGTAGTGGGTACCAAGGGGTACTTGCACCTTGCACCAGGCCCAGTTATCCCTTACTAGTGTATAGGGTGTCTAGCAGCTTAGGCTGATAGATAATGGTAGCTTAGCAGAGCAGCTTAGGCTGAACTAGGAGACGTGTGAAGCTACTACAGTACCACAAGTGTCACTTGCACAATATCATAAGAAAACACAATACACAGTTATACTAAAAATAAAGGTACTTTATTTTTATGACAATATGCCAAAGTATCTTAGAGTGTACCCTCAGTGAGAGGATAGGAAATATACACAAGATATATGTACACAATACCAAAAATATGCAGTATAGTCTTAGAAAACAGTGCAAACAATGTATAGTTACAATAGGATGCAATGGTGACACATAGGGGTAGGGGCAACACAAACCATATACTCCAAAAGTGGAATGCGAACCACAAATGGACCCCAAACCTATGTGACCTTGTAGAGGGTCGCTGGGACTATTAGAAAATAGTGAGAGTTAGAAAAATAACCCTCCCCAAGACCCTGAAAAGTGAGTGCAAAGTGCACTAAAGTTCCCCCAAAGACAAAGAAGTCGTGATAGAGTAATAATGCAGGAAAGACACAAACCAACAATGCAACAATGGTGGATTTCCAATCTAGGGTACCTGTGGAACAAAGGGACCAAGTCCAAAAGTCACAAGAAAGTCGGAGATGGGCATATGCCCAGGAAATGCCAGCTGTGGGTGCAAAGAAGCTTCTACTGGACAGAAGAAGCTGAGGTTTCTGCAGGAACAAAAAGGGCTAGAGACTTCCCCTTTGGTGGATGGATCCCTCTCACCGTGGAGAGTCGTGCAAAAGTTTTTTCCCGCCAAAAGAACGCCAACAAGCCTTGCTAGCTGCAAATGGTGCGGTTAGCGTTTTTGGACGCTGCTGTGGCCCAGGAAGTACCAGGAGGTCGCAAATTGGACCAGGAGGTAGAGGGGACGTCGAGCAAGACAAGGAGCCCTCTCAGCAGCAGGTAGCACCCGGAGAAGTGCCAGAAACAGGCACTACGAGGATGCGTGAAATGGTGCTCACCCGAAGTTACACAAAGGAGTCCCACTTCGGCGGAGACCAACTTAGAAAGTCGTGCAATGCAGGTTAGAGTGCCGTGGACCCAGGCTTGGCTGTGCACAAAGGATTTCTGCCGGAAGTGTACAGGGGCCGGAGTAGCTTCAAAAGTCGCGGTTCCCAGCAATGCAGTCTAGCGAGATGAGGCAAGGACTTACCTCCACCAAACTTGGACTGAAGAGTCACTGGACTGTGGGAGTCACTTGGACAGAGTTGCTGGATTCGAGGGACCTCGCTCATCGTGCTGAGAGGAGACCCAAGGGACCGGTAATGCAGCTTTTTGGTGCCTGCGGTTGCAGGGGGAAGATTCCGTCGACCCACGGGAGATTTCTTCGGAGCTTCTAGTGCAGAGAGGAGGCAGACTACCCCCACAGCATGCACCACCAGGAAAACAGTCGAGAAGGCGGCAGGATCAGCGTTACAGAGTTGCAGTAGTCGTCTTAGCTACTATGTTGCAGTTTTGCAGGCTTCCAGCGCGGTCAGCAGTCGATTCCTTGGCAGAAGGTGAAGAGAGAGATGCAGAGGAACTCTGATGAGCTCTTGCACTAGTTATCTAAAGTTTCCCCAGAGACAGAGACCCTAAATAGCCAGAAAAGAGGGTTTGGCTACCTAGGAGAGAGGATAGGCTAGCAACACCTGAAGGAGCCTATCAGAAGGAGTCTCTGACGTCACCTGGTGGCACTGGCCACTCAGAGCAGTCCAGTGTGCCAGCAGTACCTCTGTTTCCAAGATGGCAGAGGTCTGGAGCACACTGGAGGAGCTCTGGACACCTCCCAGGGGAGGTGCAGGGGAGTGGTCACTCCCCTTTCCTTTGTCCAGTTTCGCGCCAGAGCAGGGCTAAGGGGTCCCCTGAACCGGTGTAGACTGGCTTATGCAGAATTGGGCACATCTGTGCCCAAGAAAGCATTTCCAGAGGCTGGGGGAGGCTACTCCTCCCCTGCCTTCACACCATTTTCCAAAGGGAGAGGGTGTAACACCCTCTCTCAGAGGAAGTCCTTTGTTCTGCCATCCTGGGACAAGCCTGGCTTGACCCCAGGAGGGCAGAAACCTGTCTGAGGGGTTGGCAGCAGCAGCAGCTGCAGTGAAACCCCAGGAAAGGCAGTTTGGCAGTACCAGGGTCTGTGCTACAGACCACTGGGATCATGGGATTGTGCCAACTATGCCAGGATGGCATAGAGGGGGCAATTTCATGATCATAGACATGTTACATGGCCATATTCGGAGTTACCATTGTGAAGCTACATATAGGTAGTGACCTATATGTAGTGCACGTGTGTAATGGTGTCCCCGCACTCACAAAGTCCGGGGAATTGGCCCTGAACAATGTGGGGGCACCTTGGCTAGTGCCAGGGTGCCCTCACACTAAGTAACTTTCCACCTAACCTTTACCAGGTAAAGGTTAGACATATAGGTGACTTATAAGTTACTTAAGTGCAGTGAAAAATGGCTGTGAAATAACGTGGACGTTATTTCACTCAGGCTGCAGTGGCAGGCCTGTGTAAGGATTATCAGAGCTCCATATGGGTGGCAAAAGAAATGCTGCAGCCCATAGGGATCTCCTGGAACCCCAATACCCTGGGTACCTCAGTACCATATACTAGGGAATTATAAGGGTGTTCCAGTAAGCCAATGTAAATTGGTAAAATTGGTCACTAGCCTGTTAGTGACAATTTGAAAGAAATGAGAGAGCATAACCACTGAGGTTCTGATTAGCAGAGCCTCAGTGAGACAGTTAGTCACTACACAGGTAACACATTCAGGCGCACTTATGAGCACTGGGGCCCTGGAGAACAGGGTCCCAGTGACACATACAACTAAAACAACATATATACAGTGAAAAATGGGGGTAACATGCCAGGCAAGATGGTACTTTCCTACAATGTACTCACACTTCGTAGTGAATATCTTACTTTTGGATATTCACTATATACAAGTGTAAATGTGTTACGATGTGTAAACTTAGGGTCAGATGTATCAAAGTGTTTTGCAATCGCCCAAAAAACTGCATTTTGGTATGTAACAAATCGAATTTGCGTTACCGAATCGCAAATTTGATTTGCGACTACATACTGATTCAGTATTAGGAAAGCGCGTGGCAAGTGCGACCCTTCCTAATACCAAATCGCAGAGTTATGCATGATTGTTTTCAATCAATCAATCAATCACTGCATTTGTAAAGTGCGCTACATACCCGCGAGGGTCTCAAGGCACTGGACCCAAGGTTTTGTGACCGTGAATGCGGTTGCAAAACAATCGCAGTTACCACCAATTTCAAATAGGTGGTAACCCACTGGCAAAGGGGATGGGGTCCCGAAGGGATCCCTTCTCCTTTGTGCATGCAAAAGCATGGCAACTGCATACTCTTAAAAAATGAAAAGAAAACTTTTTATCTGGACTGCATTAAAAAAAAAAAAGATTGCTTTATTGAAAAACAATCACAGACATGGTGGTCTGCTCAGCCCAGCAGGTCACCATCTCTATGATTGTAGCCATTCGCAATGGCTCACAAATTGTGACCTACCTCCTGAATATTAATGAGCGGTCCATTTGCGAGCCCTTGCGGATCGCAGTATGAAACTCCTGGAGTTTCATACATTCCAATAGCGATTACTTAATTGCGATACGCAAAAAATCACAATTAGGTAATCGTGATACACCTGGCCCTTAGTCTCTACTCCCTGAATTCAGTGGGCAGAGGGTTGCCTAGTTCTTGACTGTATAATTACTTCTAGTTACTTTTTTTTACACATAGGTGGAGATCTCCACTGTCCCGTGCCGAAATCTCTGCATAATACAATTTATGGAAAGTGTACAACGATTATTAAACTAAAAAAATAGTAAATATTTTTATGTTACATATTAATGTAAATTCTCTTGATGTTAGGTGGTATAATGTTGATAGATTTTAGGATGTATAACAGACATATTAGCCATGAAACTTTATCTCCTTTTACTATAAATATGACCTAGGAACATGACTTATCTCAACAGTATATGCCTAGCATCATAAATGTAACCCCCTATGAGCCTGGGGGTCTTTGCTGTTTCACTCCAGTAACAGCCATCTCCTTGGCTCTCCCTCAAGAGACTAAGGGGCTTATTACAAGTTTGGTGGTCCGAAAACCGCAGTGTTGCCGGTGGAAGTCCCACCACCAACAGGCTGGTGGAGCAGACCGCCATATTATGAGTTTGGATGTGGAGGCAATAGAAGACCACCAGCGGTCTGCTGCCACCACCAGGCAGCACAGACTGCTGTGGTCTGTCTGAGCCACAAACAGACCGGCGGAGACCGTGTTTCTGCCTGACCTATTAGGAGGTTGTACACTGCCAATGTGACCCCGGCGGTCCAACCACCACTTAGCGGGAGGTGGAAACAAACAGCATAAATGGAGATACTCACCTGCAGACAGCCATACACGTCCAGAGCTCCCATGGAGCCATTCCTCAAAGCTTCTGCATGCAGAAAGGCAACGGATTCTACGCTGACGTAAACAACACCAACCGTAAGTACACAAATACCTGTAACATAAACCCTTTAAAAACAGCATGCTGCGTGGGCAAACACATCATGGGGGGGCAACGAGCAGCAGCTACATCTATCATGCTAGACATACACACTCACATAATGTAACAAGGACACCCACACATTCACAACACACACTCTTCAGCCAGCACACACACACACACTGCACGGCAATACTACACATATACACATGGCTACACAGGACAGACTCAGGGACACTGAAGGCCACACAACATACACACACATAGCAACCACAACACAACTACTGCACACATACAAATACATTCCACAAACTCACACCCAAAACTGGCCAGTGACTGGCCACACATAAAACACACATATACATCCATCTGCCATGGAACACACAGCACCACCATCAAACCAACCATGCAATTGACACACACATCACATACACACATAGTACAATGGAAGCACAATGCCATGCACAGTAAACACAGAGAAACATAGACAATTGTCACAAAGCACACCACCACAACAATACTTGCACAGCTGCGATGGGAGCAGCAGGACCATACATGGAAGCAGGACGCACTGGGACACATATCATGTTGAACAAGGCCCCACAAAACATGTGCACAGGAAGTGCTCACAATTGTTTCCCAGGAAAAAGCAATACCAACATCAATTGTCATGCGCAGTCACACAATGGGTGAAGGGCAAGGCAACAAAGCACACACAATTCACACTCCTTGTAACAGCCCATCAGGGGGGGGGACCTAAATAGACACATGCACACACAAATGCAATTCAAACTACCATAATTCAACACACTTTATGTCTGCACTGACAAAATACAGTCATACACACCACATGTAGACAGTAACCATACCAGGGGGACAAGTCATACACCATACATGCCACATCACACTTCACAAAAAGAAGCACATATCACTACAAGCACAACACAATGCCATTACACCAATATTTCAGCTACATACACATACCCATTGCACAACAGACCTGCACACAAACACACAGACTGCCAAAAATATACAACATGGAGCAGCAAGCAGCAAAAACATGCACAACTACAGGCACAGAACCAATGTAAGCCTAGAACAACAAAAACCTAGGGAAGGAAATGCAGGATAATGGTGTAACCAAAACACCAACAACTGGTTGGCTAAATTAATACTTAAGAGCAGTCAATGAGTTCTTGTCCAAGACCACAGGCCATTCCAAAGACTGTAGCCCAAAAGGCACAAGATTGGGCCCCAACTCAACTCCTGACTGCCACCTAACCTCCATTGGTAGGGGCATCAATGGGACAGGCAGGACATCAGGGATTATCGGGAGGGGGATTTGGGTTTGGGGTCGGGAGGGGTGTGTTTGGGGTTTGGCTTGGAAGAGGGGGAAACCTTCTGAGGAGGGGTAGGCTTCTTCTTGGTGGGGGCATGGGTGCTTGCAGTGAGGGCAAGGGAGGCCATGAAGGTGGAAGGGATGGCCTTTGAGAGGGTAATTGTCCTTTTGGGGGTGTCACGGGGTGGGAAGAACATGAGTAAGGTCAAGCTCACAAAGGAAAAGTTTTTTAGACATATGGGGATGGTCATCAGATGGGGTTGGGATTTGAAGGTTAAGGGAGTGGTTGTCTGATGTGTAGAAGCTGATGTCTTAGGTGCATGTTTGTGGGAGGTGTGCTTGTGTGTGGTGAGTGTCTGTTGGGTGGATGAGTGAGGGCGTTTATGGGTCTTGGGCTGAGGGACGGTGGAGGTGCTGGTGGTTGCCATGGTGGGTGTCTCTTTGGGTGGTGACTGCAGGTTTGGTGGATGTGCTGCATGTAGGTGTGTCTGCGGGTGTGGTGACTGGGGTGGATGTCTGAGGGTCTGCAGTGGTGGTGTCTGCAGGTAGGATGGGTGTGGTGGCTGTATCTGTGACTGTTGATGTGGTGTCTGTAGGTGTGCCAGATGTTGTGTGTGTGATGCTGGGGGTGGGGGGGGGGTGTTAGGACAAGTTGTGACTGTTGCTATGTCTGCAGGTGGATGTTGTTTATGTGCATGCCGGTGTTGTGCCTTGTGGTGCCTGCAGCAAAGGGGACGCCCACCTTCTTGGGTAAGCAGGCACGGCCAACTGGGTGAGGAGCGACAGTGGGGCAGTGATAGAACAGGGGGTTGGTGGACAAAGATGGAACTGGGGTGGTCCACTAGGGATTGGCCACTGGAGGAAGTATCCGATGATGTTGATGAATGTTTGGTCTCCCCTGTGGCACTCCCCTCACGCACCGGGCCACTGGGTCCCTCTGTGTCGGTGGTGTCATGACTGGAGGACCCATGGCCAGATGTTTCCCCAATTGGTGCAGCCCCATCTCCTTCCCCTTCCTGTTCTGATGTTGCCAAAAGAGAGTGAAGTGGGGTCATCATATGTACATGATAACACATTAATCACAACTCTGAGAGGCAAAACATAAAATTAGGTCAAGTGGCCCCCCACATGAATTAACCAGCAAAGTGGCACCATCATGTGCTAATACAAAACCATCTATGGCACTTCGAATCGCAAAAGTAATGCATGAGAAAATCGTGGTCACAGATTACTCCAATAGCTGGGAAGAAGTCTAGCTACCACACTAACCATACCACAACAATTGGTAACCATTGTAAGGTACCCTACCAATTACACAGACACAGTCCTATGCACACATCTACCTTGCACTTATATAATGTAGCAACAAAAACAGATGTTACTAGGGAAAGGCAGGCAACACTGGTACCTACATATTCTTCCTTCATTTGGTGAAATAGGAACATGCATGTCACTATGGACACATTCCAACAATGTACAGTCCTACAAGTGACACCTACCCAAAATGAGTCCAGGAAGTAGCAGCAAGACTACTCTGACGTGCCTCACATGTGGTGTTACAAGGTTCAACAATGAAGTCTGGTTCTAAACATCATGGAGAGATGTCTCCAGAATACACACAAGATTGGTCCTGTAAGGCCCAGGATAGCCTCCACCACTGGCTCACATCGATTTCCATGTTTACTTCTGAGTGTGTTTGTAGTAGACGACTGTACTGTGCAGGAAGGACGGACACAGACCTTGCAACTTCTAACTGAAGGACACCAAATTGAGAAGCTACATCACTAACCAAATATCACACATAGCAAGTATGGTATCTGTCGATGGAAGAATCCCTGAGCCCAAACACATGTGATGCACAAATGATCATGAAGTGGATCCACACCCTGAACCTACCTGTCATGTCCATTATGGCTATTGACATTACACATGACTAATGAAATACCATGAGGCATGAATATATCTGTCTGACAATATTATGATGGTGACACAGTCCTGTATTCGGCATCACAGTAAATGGACAACCATTGCAGATGTACCTTTATGACAACAGGACCCCATGGACATATGTGTTAGAGATTCCAGACATCATCCCATCTGCATGGCTAGCACATGCCAACATCTAATGCATAGTTACGTATCCTAGTGGGAATGGAGCACATGCAGACACATAGGCAAATGCAATGTTGGCTACACTGATGGCACATAACCCATGACAATGCACATTCTCCACTTACCAATGTAAAGTAGTATGTTACAGCTGCCAAGATTTTGCCATGGAAGTCATGTCACATGTATGATGGACACGCATGCATCACAGACTGCTGTGAGGCACCAGCATCCAACTTACAATGGAGAAAACTTGCCCATGGGTTGCAGATGTCAGCCTACACATATCCCCTGACATATCGCAGTAGACAGTGAGCCACACCCTACCTACCTCTGGACTGTGACTTTGGGAGGAGTGAACTGTTGGTGGAAACTAACACCCACCAGAGTAGGTAAAGCAGAACATTTGTACACTAGACACAGTCATATGTGCTCACTCCTGTGCAATTGGACTGAGGGTTCCCAACAGTTAAGTCATAGGTGCCAGCTGTAAAAGGATGAGCACACCAGTTGGAAACGTATGGCCCGCCTTCACCTATTTGAGCCCAAAAGATCTGTGACACATGACACATCCCACATTGTCTGGAGGAGCAGTCTTTCCCTCACTCAATCACCTCGGGTCAGGCATGAATTTGCCTTGTACTCACCCCCTTCTGGCTGCTATACTGCCCTCAAACGCCCATCCAACTAAAGTTTGGCCACCACCAAAATGCGGCCATTAGGGGGTCATGCTCTGAAGGTCACCTCATCCTTGTTGGGAGGACAGCTCCAGCTGGGCCTCTTCGGTCTTCCGGGCCCAGCGTCTCGGGCCCTCCCACCTCTTTGGACAGTGGGTGCTCTGCCCTTTCTTCTGATGGGCGTTGACTTGCATGGATGCAAATGAGAAGACAACATATTATTTCCACAAGTCCCATACAAAAGGCCTGAGTCACATACATGTCAGTGCACCAAGCTATAAACATCCTGTCCTGACCATCCTGCCCACCTGTGGCACATAGGAGTCATTGGACACAGGGACATTACTACAAGCACTCCCCAATAGGGTACCCTACATCCCCCCAGCTCAGGCCCTGTGACTTTTGTGGGACATGAGCTAGCCACATGACATTGAAAAGGAACACAACGGAACACATCACGCAAACTGGCAAGTGACATTTACACCACCCAGCAGAGAACGTACACAAGCATCCACTACCTATGAATGTCAGCTGCTGCATACAGTTCCTACAGGCCACAGCCAACTTAAAGACTGACCCATAGCGCTTGGACCACAAGGAAGGGAGTGACATTTAGAGCACACAAAGAGTCAAGCCTGTCCATCAATCAATCAATCAAAAAATGTGTATAGCGCGCTACTCACCCGGAGGGTCTCAAGGCGCTGGGGGTGAGGGGGGGCCGCTACTTCTCAAACAGCCAGGTCTTGAGTTGCTTCCTGAAGGAGAGGTGGTCGTGGGTCAGACGGAGGTGGATGGGGAGGGAGTTCCAAGTCTTGGCTGCCAGGTAGGAGAAGGATCTTCCTCCCATGGTGGCTTTTCTAATGCGTGGCACGGCGGCGAGGGCGTGGCTGGTCGATCGTAGCTGGCGGGTGGGAGTGTAGAAGGTCAGGCGGTTGTTGAGGTACCTGGGGCCCAGGTCGTGGAGGGCCTTGTGTGCGTGGGTGAGGAGGCGGAACGTGATTCTCTTGCTGACGGGGAGCCAGTGCAAGTCTCTCAGGTGTCCGGAGATGTGGCTGTGTCGGGGGATGTCAAGGATGAGGCGTGCGGAGGCGTTCTAGATGCGTTGGAGTCTTTTCTGTAGTTTGACCGTGGTTCCGGTGTAGAGGGTGTTACCGTAGTCCAGTCGGCTGGTGACGAGTGCCTGGGTGACCGTCTTCCTGGTTTCGGTGGGGATCCATTGGAAGATCTTTCGGAGCATGCGTAAGATGTTGAAGCATGATGAAGAGACGGCGTTGACTTGTCTGGTCATCGAGAGGGAGGAGTCCAGGATGAAGCCCAGGTTGCGTGCGTGGTCCGTTGGTTTGGGTGCGCTGCCCAGGGCAGGGGGCCACCAGGAGTCGTCCCAGGCAGAGGGTGATGATCCAAGGATGAGGACTTCCGTCTTGTCTGAGTTTAGTTTCAGGCGGCTGTTCATCATCCACTCGGCTACGTCTTTCATCCCTTCGTGCAGGTTGGTTCTGGCGGTGGCTGGGTCGTTGGTGAGGGAGAGGATCAGCTGGGTGTCGTCGGCGTAGGAGATGATGTTGAGGTTGTGATGGCGTGCGATGGCTGCGAGGGGGCTCATGTAGACGTTGAAGAGGGTGGGGCTGAGTGAGGATCCTTGTGGTACGCCGCAGATGACTTCGGTGGCCTCGGATCTGAACGGGGGGAGGCGAACTCTCTGGGTTCTTCCGGTGAGGAACGAGATGATCCACTCTAGAGCCTTCTCTTGAATTCCGATGTTGCTGAGGCGCTGCACTAGGGTGCGGTGGCAGACCGTGTCGAACGCTGCGGAGAGGTCCAGGAGGATGAGGGCCGCTGTTTCCCCATTGTCGAGCAGGGCTCGGATGTCGTCAGTGGCTGCGATGAGGGCGGTCTCGGTGCTGTGGTTGGCTCGGAAGCCGGACTGTGAGTGGTCGAGGGATCCATTAGTCTCGAGGAAGGCGGCCAGCTGTCTGTTGACGGTCTTCTCGATGACTTTGGCAGGAAACGGGAGGAGCGAGATGGGGCGGTAGTTCTTGAGGTCGGTGGGGTCTGCTGATGGTTTCTTCAGGAGGGCGCTGAGTTCGGCATGCTTCCAGCTCTCCGGGTAGGTGGCGGTGTTGAAGGAGCAATTGATGATGTCCTGGAGATGGGGTGCGATGACGGAGTCGGCCTTGTTGAAGACGTGGTGGGGGCATGGGTCGGTTGGTGATCCGGAATGGATAGTGTTCATCGTATGGATGGTGTCTTCGGTGCTGACCGGGGTCCAGGCGCGGAGGGTGGTGTTGGGGGGCGTCTGTTTGGTGGTTGGGTGCGTGGTCTGTGCGCCGAAGCTGTTGTGTATGTCGGCGATCTTGCGGTGAAAGAACGAGGCGAGTGAGTCGCAGAGGTCTTGTGAGGGGGTGATGTCGTTGTTTCCGGCGCTGGGGTTGGAGAGCTCTTTGACGATGCTGAAGAGTTCCTTGCTGTTGTGTGCGTTGTTGTCTAGTCGTTCTTTGAATGCTGTCTTCTTGGTGGTGTGGATCAGCTGGTGGTGTTTACGGGACGTGTACTTGAGGGCGGTCATGTTGTCTGTAGTCGGGTTTTTTCGCCAGGCTCTCTCGAGGGTGCGGCAGTTCTTCTTGGAGTTCTTGAGGTCGTTGTTGAACCAGGAGGCTTTCTTGCTGTTGGGCCTGATGGGATGGGTTTTCAGAGGTGCGAGGTTGTCAGCGCAGTTGGTGATCCACTGTGTAAGGTTGTTGGCTGGTTGGTTGGGGTCCGCTGAGCTGGCGGGAGGGTTCTGGCTCAGTGATGTGGAGAGCTGGTCGGTGGTGATCTTGTTCCAGCTCCTGCGGGGAGCCTGTTGTGGGTGGTGGTGAGTCGTGGTTTTTCTGAAGCTGAAGTGGACGCAGCTGTGGTCTGTCCAGTGGAGTCCGGTGGAGTGGCTGAAGGAGATGTACTTGCTGGAGGAGAAGACTGGGTCAAGCGTGTGTCCGGCGTAGTGGGTGGGGGTGTTCACCAGTTGCTTGAGTCCGAGGTTGGCGAGGTTGTCCAGCAGGGTGGTGGTGTTGTTGTCGTTGTTGTTCTCCAGGTGGAAGTTGAGGTCCCCTAGGAGGATGTAGTCGGCGGAGGAGAGGGCGTGAGGGCTGATGAAGTCTGCGATGTCTTCGCTGAATTGTGTGAGGGGTCCTGGGGGTCTATAGATGAGGGTGCCTCTGAGTGTGGTCTTGGGGTCGGTGTGAATCTGGAAGTGGAGATGTTCGGCAGCTGTGAGGGTGTCGTCGGAGTTGGTTGTGATGCGGATGGTGTTCTTGTGGACAATGGCGATGCCTCCTCCTGTCTGGTTGATGCGGTCCCTCCGGGTGATCTTGTATCCGTCCGGGATGGCGATGGCGATGTCGGGCGCTGAGGAGGCGTTCATCCAGGTTTCTGTGAGGAAGGCGACGTCTGGAGATGTGGTGTCGAGCAGGTTCCAGAGTTCCACGGCGTGTCTGTGGATGGAGCGGGTGTTAAGCAGGATGCACTTCAGGTGGTTGCTGTTGGTGCTTGGTTTGGCGGGCGCAGTGCGGGTCTGGATGCAGGAGAACTTGCAGGATTGGCAGGTGAAGGGTCCGTGGGTGCGTCTTGGGGCGGCACGGCAGCACCCGGGGATCCGGCCGGTGTTGAGTGCGATGAGGGTGGCGGCTTCGTAGGTCCGGCGTGTAGGCTCGCAGTGGTGGGGGCCAGGGGGTCTGGCGCCGGGCGCGGTCCAGGCGCGGACGGGCGCAGACGGGCTTGCCTTTGGCGCGCCCGCTGCGCGGCCTCCATATGAGGGGAAGAGGGAGGGAGGAGCAGCTGGGAGGTGGGAGCGGGGCGGCCAATGGGGAGCACGGGGGCGGAGCTACCGGAGTGTAGCGGCGGGAAACGAACGGGCGGCGATGGGGTGACGCGACGAGGCTGGAAGAGAGAAGAACACGGTGAGGGCAAACAAGGTAAAAACAATACAATACAGTGGAACAATACCAGGGGCACAGGCACTCGGGGTACAGAAGAAAGAGCGGACACAGGCACTCGGGCACAACGAAGAGGGCGCTGGCGCTAGGTCACTGGAGGCGGGAAAAGGCAGTCAGGGCACAGGAGCACAAGGCACAGGATCGAGAGCGGTCAAGCTGGAGGCTGTGAGGCGGTGAGGGGAGCGACCTGCCTGAGAACCAGGTTCAGAGGTCGCTCTGTGTGGACATGTGCAGATAACAATGCAGACACCTGCTACTTCAGGGTGTGGGGTGCTGTGTGTCACATCAAAATTACAATACACACTTCCACATATGTGTGTACACAAAACTCATAGCACTGTAGGAGAAACATGTCCATGTATTGTAGATGTCCCGCCTCATAGCCAAACCACAGATTCCAATATCATGACACATCCGTTAACAACACACGGTTTGCAGTTCTCAATGTCCAAAATGCAAGGAGCATACACAGGACACATCAGAGCTGGATGAAACAGACAACAGAGCTGTGGGATCAAGGGACCTGTCAAGGATATGTGACACACATTGTCAGAGTTGATATGAGGACCTATGTTACTGATCAACACCATGCCCACAATGCAATTTCCATAGTAATCAGTGGACATAGGCTCAAGAAGCTGCATATTGGCTTTGAGGTACTACTTGATAGCATCACATGGTGTCCAGGGATACAGGGTGTGGGCACGGTGTCTCACTTGCAGGACAAAAGGGAATCTATATCAGGCCAGATTTCAAGTATTGCAGTGAGCAACAATTGACAATGCCTGTTCTCTGCAGGATGAGCAGACAAACCTACACAATAGACTATGTCCAACAAATCACATGCATTCCAGTAGATTATGTACCTCACAGCCACTTCCCAATGGTTGTCTATGTACAGAGCTGGGGGGCATAGTGAGTCATTACAAGGCTTCAGAGCAACAGACTGACAAGGCTAGATGTGGCCAGAGATCAATGTGCAAACACAGTAAGGCTTCAAATAGCGAGCAATTGACCAATACAACATGCATCAACCTCTCCTGCTGTCATGCAACCACACATGACCACACATTTTCTACATTGCCTGGCTAAATTTCCCTCTGTATAGCTGTCATGACACCTCACCTAGCCATGTGCATCAAACGCAAGTTGGGTCAGGGAACACTCATTGCACACTCACCACATTTCCTCAGGACTCCAAACCTGTCACTTGACATAGTTACATGCCCATTGACTCTAGCATTGATGCACACTTACAGCACCTACTGGGCATTGATGACACAATCTGACAAACTGGGCCTAAGCCTAACCTAACTAAACCTAAGGTAAGTAGTGGTACTGAGAAAAGTGAGCACATGGTGCACTTACCTGCTCCTCTGGTGTTTTGGGGTGTATGAGTTCCATGCCCAGGCTGTCTTAACAGTGGGAGGGCAGGTATCTGAGCTACACAATAGACCTGTTTGCCCTAGCATGTTGGCCCAATGATCTCATGAGTATGATGATGTGTCATTGTCACGTCATCCTGTGCAAAGCATTTCCTCTACTTTCACACTGTGTAGACATAAATCTTGTATGACCTCTATGTGTCGTAGTTGGACTCTTACTCTAGGCAAGACTGCTGGTTTAGGGATGACAGCACTTTTGTTTGTAGGCAACTAAGCCCATCCTACAAGTCGCAACTGATGGCCCAACCCTCCCAGCTCACAAGGAGTACCTCACCAAACACCCAAAGAGTAAAAGGTGATTTCTGGTAGCCTTTAAGCATGGACTCAAGAGTGCGACATCTCAGGGGAGTCGTGGTTAAACAGAGATTACCCTTTTCTCACATAAGCAACAAGTCTTATTCACACACAGGCAATGAAGGGGATGCAGTAATGTTTTCAATAGGTTTTATTAAGAAGACTGCAATCTACTGTGAAATGCATGAGCTGCAGTGATTAGGATAATGATCAATGCAGAATTTTAAAAACGAGAGTCGTGAATGTAAAGACCCCCACCATCTTGCAATACACATGAAATGTAAAATAGGCCCTAATTACTTACCATCAATAACTTAATTTCTAACCTAAAGAGAGCTAGGTGTGTTAAACCTAATCTGCCAGTACCATGTCCATGAGAAGAGCCCCCAACCCTCGTTAACTTGGAATGAGGTCTCTAGATCAGACTCCGTGGTGACGCGAAGGCTGAGTCTGCATCAAGGCGATGTGTAGCATAGATAGCGTTGATGGCATCTGGTAAGAATCCCCTTGATAACCTTGTCTGTGTGAGATGTATTTATGAAGATCTTGTAGGACCCCTGACGCAGGTGTATTCCCAAACAATAAATTAGAAGGCATGCTTGGGGAAGCAATTATATAAACAGTTCCCTCCAAAAGTACATTATGGCCCTCATTATGACTTCGGCAGTCTACAACGTAGACCGCCGACTTCCCTCCAGCCACAAGACTGCCAGTGATGGCGGTCATCAGACTCCCATATTATGACTTCTGATGGCTCTCTGCCATAAATTGGGCAGAGAGCCGCCAGCAGCCATACTGGCAGTTGGCGGTGCAGTGGAGGTTGCTCCGCTGGCACTGCCACGTCAACACAACACTGCCACGCCTATTACGACTTAGTGGCGGTGTTGTGTTGGCGGGGCGCTGGCGGTGGAGCAAGCACTATGGACCCCATTCCCTCCTGGACGACCACCGCGACCACCAGGTAAGGTGATCAACCAACAGGGGAGGAGAAGGGAAGGGGGGTGTTGAGTGTTGTGTGCGTGAATGGGGTGGTGTGTTTGTGTAAATGGAGGGGGGTGTCGTGTGTGGTTGTGTGCGTGTGTATGCAAGTGTATGTGTGGAGGTATGAATGCGTGTATTCGGGGGTTTGGGGGTGCTGTGGCCGTAGGTATGTATGTGTGATGTGTACCTGCATCTATGTACGGGGCTGGGGGGGTTTGGAATTAGGATGGGGAGGAGGGGGGTCAGAATGTGGAAGGGATGAGGGGGTGCCACTGCTTGGGGATGTGGGGGGCTTCTGATGGGGCAGGGGTGGGAGGGGGTCCAACATGGAGGGGAGAGTGGGGAGGCCTGCAGTATCGTTACTGCCAAGGGATTCCGTGGCGGGGCTGCTGCCACGGAATCGCTGGCAGTAAGGATGCTCAAAATACTGCTGGCAGTGTTAGGAGGACCGCCAGGTCGAAGATGGTCAACCTTCAGCCAGGCGGTCCTACCCCACTGGCAATATAGGTTGTGAACTGGCTGCAATACAGCCAGTTCACTTCCATTGTCATAATTTGGCGGTCCTGCACCGCCACACTGTCAGCGGTCAGGCTGCCACCGCCGGCGTGGTGGAGAAGGACCGCCAGGGTCATAATGACCCTCTATGTTCCTGTCACACATAAGTGGGAAAGGAACATGATGTGAATACCTACATATATCAGTTGTCTTTGACGCTGATAGTGACTCCTTCACAGAGTGGCACTGATACAGTGAAATTAAAAAATCTTCCTAACTATAAACATAGCAGCCATCTTGGTAGAAATAATTTAATAAATGCGCTAAAACAGAGCAGGCTAAGTAGGTTAAAAGTCACTTGTGATGGGGGCACAGGTCTGACAGCCAGAAGGCTACGCAAACTCCTGATTCCCAATAAAACTAAATAGGATCCACAACACCCTCCCCTTGTCGGAACAAGTATGACGCCACAGTGATGATGCTGACAAGGTATGTGAGCCCAAGCTAAAATGCTCTGAAATAAAAACAAACTAAAATATTATTAAAATACTATTGAAATAGCTAAAACATTCAAAGAGACAAAATGTCGACCATGACAAGCACAGCAGGCCAAAGCTAATTTGGTCAAAAGGGAAATTTTTGGCATGACTTTGAAACTTTAGAATATAGCCAGTGGTCAAATCTATTTCGCTATAGTTGTGCTTTTGAAGAATGTCTCCAAAGTCATAGAACAGAACAGTATCTGGGAATAAATCCACATCATCAGATGTCAGATCGAAGACAGGATTGGCAGATGGGTCTACAGAGCAAAAGTGCGCAACAGCTTCAAGCGAAGGATCACCCACGAAGGCAGTACCATCCAAAGTACGTGAAAGAGCCTGATAGTTGACTAGGGGTGGTTCATAGGTGGTCTTGCGAATCAGCCTCAGTCTCATGGGGCACGACTGTAAATGAACCCTCGTCGGGAACGCTAGCAGTTCTCGGTCCACAGGAGGCACCGGCGGAACAGCAAGGCACACTGAAGATAGACACTCAAAGAGGCACCAGGTGCAATGGAAGACAGGTTGCACGCACTATAGGATTGGTCGGAACGACAATGACCAATCATGCTCCAAGTCCTCCAGCAACAGAGCACCAAAGAACTGTACCATGCGATCACGCCACAACTGGGCTGATGGTAGTAGCTCCATCACTCTGTTTAGCTGAGAAGGCACAACCACTGCGTATCAGGAACAGCAGCAGCAGTATCCCACCAATCAATGCCAAAGTCACAGGGAAGCCGCCAAACACACTTGAAAGGGGTGAATGGATGGCTGAAGGAATGACTCCGAAGACAGTCTGGAAGATGGACACGAATCCAAACCCGATAGCCTTAAAGAAGTGCACAATCTCCATAGTGCTTGGAGTATTGAATATTCTCGATACCAGCTCTCCAAAGTGCTTGGGGAAGTTGGTATTTAATAGGGATTGTATCTCAGCTGATGATCTTGCTATCTGGAGAGCATACGTCTCTCTAGCCCATATCAACGCAACTTGTTTCTGAAACAGTAGTGCCTTTAGTCTGCTCAGCTTGTCATAATTTATATTGGTAATATCAATGTGAGGCCACATTTCTGCTACTCTTACCTCTTGTGTGGGGGGAATAAAACATTTCCGCAACAAGTTACAATCTTAGAGACTGAAATCGTGTAGGCAATTCCTGGTCTCATACTGCAACACCTCTGTTTGTTCAGGACCACATAAGTTCCATTTGAAAGTTTATGAAATGCTGGACGAATCAAAGAGACTGGAGTACCCTTCAGAAACCAGGCCAAGTTTGTGACCCCCACATTATAAAGGCCATGAATGGACACTTGTTTGGAAATCATTGAATGACTTAACAGTAGTCTCACATTCGCTTCTGCTGAGAAAGACTTCTGTTTCACTGTTCAAGTATTTATATTCAAAGAGCAACTCCCACTCTTCTTTATATAACCATCACCCAGTCACTCGTATCTGCCCATGGCAAGATGTTTCAAGCATTTTGAAAAAAGAAAGGTAGAAATTGGCAGATTTATAATGCCATGTATGAACCATACTGTTGATGGACTTTTGGAAACCGTGAAAGGCAGCTTTTCTAATATTTCTGTATGAAGGATGGTGAAACTCGCTTCCCTTTTAGCCATGGTCTGTTGTTCCCTGGACAAATTAAAAGCTGCAAACAGGTCACTACTGTTAATGTATTTCCATGGAATGCAGCCATTCTTCAGAATCTGCAGTGTCCAACCTAACTGCATGACGGAACACAGTTGACTTTGTCCAGGGTGTAAAAGGGACATATTATTCCTAATTGTGTCAATCGCAGATAACACTATGACCCTGTCGGTCGGTGTTAAAGCGGCAGTAAAACCGCCAACAGGCCGCCGGTAAAAAAAATGGAATCACGACCGTGGCGGAAACCGCCAACATAGACAGCCACTTTAACACTCCGACCGCCACAGTGTTACAAACAAACACCACGGCGGTAACCGCCAACAGACAGGCGGAAGACAAGGTTCCGCCCTCTGTATTACAACAATCCAATCTGCCACCTTTTCTGGGGCGGTTTCACTGCGAACAAAAACACGGCAGAAACAGGACTTGGAAGGGAAAGCTCTCACCTCTACACACCCCACGTGGAACCAGAACGGCATGGAGCCCGAGCTCCAGATACTCCCAGCCTTTGTCTTACTGCTCCTCTACCAGGAACATCAAAGACGGCGGCGAAGACCACGGTGAGTACTGCACCTATGACACAGGGGAGGGGGGAAGGAAGAAAGAGTAACACACACATGCAACACTCCCACCCCCACCCACTACAACACATACACAAGTACATGTTGATACATTACATTTACAACCCCCAACCCTCCCTGGAAGAATGCAAGGACAAAAGGAAATGAGTTGAACTTTGTAATCTATTAAAATACAGTAATCAAAAATATATATACACACTATAAACAAATATATACACCAAGAATACAAGTGCAAGGTATTCCACCATTAAAGTCCGTGGACCACCGGGCCCAAAATGCATGGGCAAGGCCCACACTCAACACCCGATCAAAACGGAGAGAACACTGCTGAGGCATCAGATAGAAATACAACACGCACCTCAGGGGGAAGGGAAGAGGGGGCACCTCAGCCAGATGAGAGCACGACGCCAGATCCACAAGGGGGCTCCATGCCCACTGCTGTATCCTGGGGAGTGCAAAGCCACAGTCTCTCCAGTGGGTGGTTTGCCCACTGCTGAATCCTGGGGAGTGCAAAGCCACAGTCTCAAGTCTCTCCAGTGGGTGGTTTGCCTACTGCTGTATCCTGGGGAGTGCAAAGCCACAGTCTCTCAAGTGGATAACAGTCTCCACTGGTTCTGGAGGGGGCTTTGTGCCCAGAGAGCTTCATCCTGCCAAGGACTGAGGTAGTGGATGCCTTTCTCCACTGGTTCTGGAGGGGGCTTTGTGCCCAGAGTGCTTCATCCTGCCAAGCATTGAGGTAATGGATGCCTTTCTCCACTGGTTCTGGAGGGGGCTTGGTGCCCAGAGTGCTTCATCCTGCTCATGGCGGCCTCAGTAGCATCGGAGCTTTTGGTGCTCATTGGCCTGCGGAGCTGGTGGCGGCGGTGTCCTGTTCAGCGGTGCTGGTGGCGGCGGTGTCCTTGGCAGCGGTGCTTGTGGCGGCGGTGTCCTTGGCAGGGGTGCTGGTGGCGGTGGTGTCCTGTTGAGCAGTGCTGGTGGTGGTCTTGTCTGCCGTGCAGGTTTTCGGTGACTTGCCTGTTTTTCTGTGCCCCTTCCCCACCTTGGATGGTGGCGCAGCTGTCTTACCACTCCCAACTGTACTCCTGGGAGAGGCTTTGGTGATAGATGTTTTGCCTCTCTCCCGCCAGGCAGTGGCCAACTTTTTGTGCTTTTGAGGTGGGGGACTGTCCGTGGTCTGGCTCCTTGGCACACTGGCTGCCCTGCTGCTTGGCGCACTCCAGAAGCCGGTTACTACTGGCACCACTGTTCCCGCAGATGTTGTGGCTGAGGTGCTGGGTTGGGACCTGGAAAGGCGGGCCCTAGGGGACTGAAAGGGTGGGGGAGGTGAGGGGAAGAGGTCAAGGTTGGACCGGAAAAGTTTTTGGGACACACTGGGACGGGTAGATGGAGGGGGTTTGGGAGTGGAGGAAGATGTAGTGGTTGTAGGAGGTGTACGTTTGCTGACTTTGGGTGAAGGTGCATGGGCTGGAGGCTGTCGTGAGGTGGATGGCTGTTGAGTGGGTGTGTGGCTGCGTTTGTGTACCTTGGGAGGTGGGCTCACAGACACACTGGGAGAGGACACAGGGGATGAGTGAATGGTAGTGGGGGTGGTGAGTGCAAGTGAGCGGGTGTGGTGGTGGGTGTGCTGTTGATGGAGGTAGTGTCTGAAGATGTAGTGCATGCAGGTGTGAGTGGAGACGAGACTGGGAGGGAGGAGGGAGACGAGGAGGAGGGGGACACAGTGGAGGAAGTGGATGTTGGTATGTGTGCATGTGTATGATGCTTGTGTGAGTGCCTGTGGGATGTATGGTGCTTATGTTTGCCTGAGCTTCCCTTGTGTGTTGAGTTGTGTGCATGCTGGTCTGATGGTGTGCTTGGGATAGGCTGAGGAACAGGTGTTTGGGTCTGGGTGGAGGAAGTTGGAGGGGGGAGGCTGGACACAGGGACAATGGCTGCCATCAGTGCTGAGGCCAGAGTCTGAAAAGCTCGCTGTTGGGCTGCCTGACCAGAATGAATGCCCTCCAGGTATGCATTCGTCCGTTGCAACTGCCCCTCTACACCCTGGATGGCATTATAAATGGTAGACTGCCCATCAGTGAGGGACCTGAGGAGGTCAATGGCCTCCTCTCTGAGGGCAGCAGGGCTGAGAGGGGCAGGGGATGAGGTGCCTGGGGTGAAGGAGATGCCCACCCTCCTGGGTGAGCAGGCACGGCACACACTAAGGGGCTGCTGGGAGGGCGGTGCTGGTAGGGGGGTGGCGGCTGTACCTGTCTATGTGGGGGGCACAGAGGGGCCCACCACCGCAAGGGACCTCCCATCAGAGGAGGAGTCCGTGTCGCTGGTTTCAGCTCCTGTCCCCGCCGTGGAGCTCCCCTCGCTCTCCGTCCCACTGGTGGCTTCTTACTCCGTAGTCTCGCCCTCCAGGGCCATGTGGGATGCAGCTCCCTCCTGCTCCGGTGCCACTGGTCCTCCGCCTGATGATGCTAATGCACACAAGAACAGGGAGGGCAGACCAAAGGGGGGGGAGACAGAAGAAAGACATGTTGAGTGCATGCAATACCTCTACCTTTGGCGGACACTACAGACACAGAAGCCCCCTGCACTACGCCGTGCACTTGGAGTTCCCCATTCAATCCCAGGGAAATGGGGTAGAAGGCCTATGCCCGATTGCTGCACACATGGAAGTCACAGGAGCCTGACTAGGTGTAGTTGGCTCTGAACACCTGTGGGGTGGGGTGCCACATGGCCTGCCTTACGAAGGGACCTTGCCTACAAAACTCGCCCTGGCCCAGGGGTACCCACAGCCCACCTCCCCCACCCAGACACCTCCAATGCGCGCTGAATCAGATGAATGTGACTGTACTCACCCCCCTGTGGCTGCTGTGATGCCCTCAAGCGCCCATCCAACTCCTGATACGCCACCGCCAAGATCCGGAACATCAGGGGGGTCATGGTGCGACGGGCACCCCTCCAACGTTGGGAGGCCATCCCCATCTGGGCCTCCGCCGTCTTCTTGCTCCAGCGGCGAATGTCCTCCCAGAGTCCGGACTACCTTGGCAATGGCATGCCAAATATCCTTCTTCTGGAGGGCGCTGACCTACACGAATAGTACAGGGGAAAAGGAGAAGAAATAACCATCCGCACCGTCAAAGTCATTGGCCCGCATCCCTACCCTTGCCATGACGCACATGCACTCACCGTCGTTTCATGCACGCCTCCTTCTCCCCCCCACCTATCTTTCATCCACACCACTCCACACAGGCATTGCCCATTCGGCATGCTCACAGTGTACTTACCTGTTTGTCTGGAGGACCGTAGAGTAGCGTGTACTGGGGGAGGACCCCATCCACTAGTTTCCCCAACTCCTCCGTGCTGAAGGCAGGGGCCCTTTACCCAGACACATGAGCCATTGTCTCTTCCAGACTGAGGTCACAGCAGCACTTGCAGTGTAGGTCCTCTCCTGTCGAAAATCAGGTATCAAGTGAGTAAACAGACAGAAAATGGCGGTGACGTCCGCGGCGGTGTGTACCGTCACCGCTGGCGTACATCGTCATTGGACCCTGGGACCCACAGGGTCCAATGTTAACCAATGCAGGATTGCGCAGTGGTCTTCGACCGCCTACCGCGACGGTGTACAACGCCAGCGCAGTTACCTCATATCCCCTTGTCCCACCTTACAGGTCAGGCAGCCGCCATTTCAGGGGGCCACATGGCATTAATTTTGACTGTGTCACGCATATCTAGGCCTTGCATAAACACTAATACAGGCATATATCGATTTAAAAAAATTATGGAATAAAGTTGTGTTTACGTACCTCAGTGTTGGTTGACTCTCTGCTCGCTGTTCTCCTCCATAGAGCAGGTCCGCTGGGGCAGGTGAGGAGATGGCGGCATCCTCCAGTGTACAGACCGCTGGTGGACCTGTCGACAATGGAGGAGCGACATGTAATTGTCACATACACACTTGATCGTACCACAATCCTGGAACTGTGTGCCCAGTTGGAGCCAGACCTGATGTCAGCTATCCGCCATCCCACAGGAATCCCCCCTCTAGTGCAGGTCCTGTCAGTACTCCATTTCCTGGCAAGTGGGTCTTTTCAAACAACAGTGGCCATTGCATCAGGGATGTCCCAGCCTATGCTCTCCAACGTGTTGTCCAGAGTGTTGTCTGCCCTGCTGAAACACATGCGCAGCTACATCATGTTCCCTCAGGTGGAGGATTTGCCTACAGTGAAAGGTGACTTCTTATGCCCTGGGACATATCCGCAACATCATAGGTGCCATTGATGGGACACATGTGGCCTTGGGCCCTCCCCGCAGGAGTGAACAGGTGTACAGAAACCGGTAGAGTTACCATTCGATGAAACTGCAAATGGTGTGTTTGGCTGACCAGTACATCTCCCATGTGAATGCCAAGTTTCCTGGCTCAGTGCATGACGCTTACATTTTGAGGAATAGCAGCATCCCTTATGTGATGGGGCAACTCCAGAGGCACCTTGTGTGGCTATTAGGTGAGGACATGGACCCAATACAGTGTGACTAGGTGTCTGGGTCTGGGGATGTCCCTAAGAGTTAGTGTGTGTCTAACAGTTGTCCCTCAACATTTGCAGGTGACTCTGGTTACCTCAACCTGTCATGGCTACTGACCCCTGTGAGAAATCCCAGGACAAGGGCAGAGGAATGCTACAATGAGGCACATGGGTGAACTAGGAGGATTATAGAAAGGACCTTCAGCCTCCTGAAGGCCAGGTTCAGGTGCCTCCATATGACAGGTGGTTCCCTATTCTACTCACCAAAGAAGGTGTGCCAGATCATCGTGGCCTGCTGTATGCTTCACAACTTGGCTTTGCGACGACAGGTGCCTTTTCTGCAGGAGGATGGTCCAGAAGGAGGTGTTGTGGCAGCTGTGGAGCCTGTGGACAGTGAAGACGAGGAAGCAGAAGAAGAGGACATAGACAACAGGAACACGGTGATTCATCAATACTTCCAGTGAGACACAGGTAAGAAGACAACACTGCCTGCTACATCTGATATAATTCTTCTACCTCTCATCTGTCTGTCACTTTCACCCAGTGTATAGACCCTGATTTGTCACTTTCCCTTTCAATTTCACAGATGTGTGTCCCACTGTGTGACATCTGCTTTGTTTCCGCATGGACTAGAGCTGTGTGACATAGGTATGTTGACAATACATTGGATATAGCATTTTTCCACAGTTATTGCAAATGCACATTTTCGAAAGCACAGACTGACTCCAGATTGTTAGGTGATTTAAGGGTGTTTATTTAAGTGCAAAACAGTGGAGGGTGTTGTAAATTGGTCAGGGGTGATGGTGGAGGAATGTCCATGGCAGAGTCCAGTCTATTAGTCTCACAGGTGCATTGTCCAAAGTGGCATAGGAAGTGGAGCTAGGGCAGTTTAAGGATGGACAGGGTGACAAAGTGGGACAGAAGGATGACATTCAGGGTGGTCTAATTTCTTGGCGGGGTCTTGGCATTGTTCTCCATCTGCAGGGGGTGGGGTGCTGGTGTTGTGGTCCTGTGGCGGTGCCTCCTGTCCACTAGCGCCGGAGGAGGTGGTGGGCAGTTCATCGTCCAGGCTAGTGTCAGGGGCCCCTTGTTGTGCCACAGTGTCCCTCCTGGTGTTGACGAGTTCCTTCAGCACCCATACAATGGTGCCCAGGGTGGTATTGATGAATTTGAGTTCCTCCCTGAACCCCAAAAACTGTTCCTCCTGCAGCCGCTGGGTCTCCTGAAACTTGGCCAGTACCGTTGCCACGTCTCCTGGGAATGGTGGTATGCTCCCATGATGTTGGAGAGGGCCTCGTGTAGAGTGGGTTCCCTGGGCCTGTACTCCCCCTGTCGCACAGCAGCACTCCCAGTTCCCCTGTGTTCCTGGGCCTCTGTCCCCTGAACCTGGTGCCCACTACCACTGCCCCCAGGTCCCTGGTATTGTTGGGGTGGTGGGTTAGCCTGGGTTCCCTGTAGTGGTGGACACACTGCTGCTTGACGAGTCCTGGGGACAGAGGTATGGGTCCGCTGGGTAGGTGCTGTGCTGGTGTTTCCAGAGGGGGGAAGCTCTGTAGTGGCCTGTGACTGTGTGAGGGGAACCGACCGTCCCGAGGTCCCAGATGGGCCGGGCTGGTCATCTAGATCCAGTTGGACAGAGCTGCTGTCATCACTGTGGGACTCTTCTGTGGGTGGAGTGGACATGTCTGGACCCTCCTGTCTGGTGACGTTGGGTAGGGGTCCTGCAGGGGTGTAAAGGCATGATTATTGCATCTGTATGTGCCGTGGTGTGCAATGGGTGGGTGACCCTGTACCCCAGTGCTTGCATTCCTGTGTGGGACCTTCAGTGATAATGGTTTAGGGGTGTGTGGGGGTATGTGCAGTGGCCATGCATTGGTGATGGGTGTCCATGCTTTGGTGTTGCATGCAGGGCTTGGGTTTGGGATGTGTGGTTTGTGATAGTGGGACGTGTGAGGAGTTTGAGTGATGGGGGTGAGGGCAAAGGTGGGGGTATGTGATAGCATGCAGGTAGGGTGGGGGATGAAGTAGTTAATATTTGACTTACCAGAGTCCATTCCTCCAGCTACTCCTGTGAGGCCCTCAGGATGCAGTATAGCCAAGACCTGCTCCTCCCATGTTGTTAGTTCTGGGGGAGGAGGTGGGGGTACGCCTCCAGTCCTCTGAACTACAATCTGCTGTCTAGAGACCACGGAACGCACCTTCCCCCGTAGGTCGTTCCACCTCTTTCTGATATCATTCTTAGTTCTTGGGTGCTGTCCCACAGCGTTGACCCTGTCCACGATTCTATGCCATAGCTCCATCTTCCTAGCTATGGTGGTGTGCTGCACCTGTGATCCGAATAGCTGTGGCTCTACCCGGATGATTTCCTCCACCATGACCCTGAGCTCCTCCTCAGAAAACCTGGGGTGTCTTTGCGGTGCCATGGGGTGGTGTGGGTGATGTGTGGGGTGGTGTGTTTTGATGTGTGGGGTGATATTTAGGGGTGTGTTGTGTGAGGTGCGTGGATGTTGTGTGAGTGATGGTGTTGAGTGCCTGTGGATGCTAGTGTTGTTTCTGGTGGTGTCTCTCTCTGGCCTTCAGTCGCAATTGTGGTCGTAGGGGTTTGTGGGTGATGTGGGTGTGTGTTTTATATTGTATTGAGTGTGTGGGAGTGGTGTGTGTATGTGTATCAGGTGTGTGTATTTCGATTTGTCCAATGTGGATGTATTTTGTAAGAGTGTGTGTATTTTGAGCGCGGCGGTGTGTACCGCCAATGGAATACCGTGGTTTAAAGACCGCAGCGTGGATTCATGGGTCGTGATAGTGTGGGCGTATTCCTGTTGGCGTGACGGTGGAGGTTTTGTTATCGCCAGTTTATCACTGACCTTTGGTGTGGCGGACTTGTATGGGTGTCTAAATTTTGGCAGATTCCGAGCTGTGGGTCATAATAGCTGTGGCGGAATTCCGCGGCTGCGGCGGTGTGTTGGTGGTCTTCTGCACGGCGGTAAGTCGCTTTTACCGCCAATGTTGTAATGACCCCCTATATTATTAAGAGAGTATATTCTGTTGGACAGAGTATTCATGACATTATCGACAACAGCTAAAGCCTTTTCCAAATTTTCCTTAACTATCAGTCTTAAACATGCAGCTGCTTACATTTGAGAAAACTTTCAGATCTCATTATATACAGCATACAGGAATCTCTTAGAACGGGGCTTTCTGGGACCTAGCAAGAAATCTTGAAAGTCTATGTCTTCAGATAGCGAATTAAGATGTTCTTTAACTTCTGCTAAGGTATTAGTTTGTAACCATTGTTGACAGTTCACCCACACTGTATATGGTAACTATACACAAATGTTGACATGAGACAAAGCGAGGGTCCAGCTGGCTAATCTTAAAACTCCCTGAGGAATTAACAAAATGCGCCTGACAACCATTTGTGTCTACTGGCCACAAAAACCACCCGCTGGGACTGGAAAGTGAAGAATTGGAGGTACCAGCCTGAACCTTTGCATCTAATTCTTCCTCAGTAACTTTTAGGAAGGACTGCCAAATGGTGAATTTTGCTGGTGTTGGGATACTGGGTGTAGGAGGCCGGCCTGGTTTGTAGTGTGTACCTAAGGTACTTACACCTTTTACCAGGTCCAGTTATCCCTTATTAGTGAAGTGGAGTCAGTGTCTAGAAGCCAGACTCTCTAGGGGTAGTGTGGATGAGCAGCCACGGCTTAACTAGGAGACATGCAAAGCTTGTGCAATACCATTGTAGTCACACAATACTCACACACATGAAAGAAAATACTCAGTGTTACAAAAATAAAGGTACTTTATGTGACACAAATGCCAAAAATACCTTAGAGATTATACTCCCTTAGGAGGTAAGTAACACACACAGTATATACACTAGAATTCAGTTAAAACAGTTAGAAAACAGTGCACATAGTGAAAATCACAATAGTTAGAAATTAACCTGGGGGAACACAAACCATATACTAAAATAGTGGAACCCGAAAGTCGGTTTCCCACCTGAGCAAGTGTAGTGTGTAGAGGGGCGCTGGGACTGTAAGAAACCACCAAAGGTAAGTAATAGAACCAACCCCAGAGCCCACGAAAGCAGTAGTAAATCACAATAACTTTGCTAGAACACACAAGAACATGTGATAGAGGATTTTGCAAGAACCAGAAGAGACTGCAAGACACCAACAATGGATTCCTGGATCTGAAGACCTGTGGAAGAATGGGACCAAGTCCAAGAAGCACTGAAGAGTCCAAGGAGAACAGGAGCCCCTGCTAACCTGGATGAAGGTGCAAAAGAAGAACTATCGGTAAAGAAGAAGAGACAGTACTGCACCCAAGAAGACAGATGTGGGTTCCTGGTTGGTGCAGATAATGTCCCATGCCGGGTGGGTGATTGTAGTCTGGTTTGCGTCGCTGGATTCTGCCAACAAGCCTTGGCACACGCAAACCTTGCGGTTAGTGGAAAATGGCACTGTGAGGGACCAGTTGGCCTCTACCCAGGACGGTGAGACAGAAGGGGCTCTCAGCAACTCAGAGAGCCCTCAGAAGACCAGGCGGCGTGCACAGGAGTCCCACAGCATGGGGACAAAGAAGGTGCAAAAGGAGGCCCATGCAGCACTACACAAAGGGATCCCACGCCGCCGGAGAATGATGCAGGAGGCTGTGCTTCACAAGAAGGAGTGCTGGGGGCCGGAGCTGCAAGGTGCACAAAGAACTTCATGGAAGGATGCCAACAAGCTTTAGCAACTGCAAACATGTGGTGCACTGGGATACTGTCTTGCATGGGGAGGCAAGCTCTTACCTCCACCAAAGTGGGACAGCTGGACTTCAGGACTGTCGGGACCACTTCAGTCTACCACCTGTGTTGCTGGATCCACGCACTTCTTCAGGAGAGGAGACCCAAACCACTGATCATCACTGCAGAGAGGTGCCTGCTGAAGCAGGGAAGTGACTCCTTTACTTCAAGGGAGATTCCTTCGTTCTTCTGGTGCAGACTGAAGAAAAGCAGACATTGGAGGATGCACGACCTGGAAAAAGTTGCAGTTGCTGGTAGAAGGAGCTGCAAAAGTCGTGTTTGCTTCTTTGTTGCAGTTTGTAGAGTTCTTGGAGGGTCTGCCTCTGGAACTGCGTTGAAGGGCACAGATGGTTCCCTTCTTGCATAAGGCAGTCTACACCAGTTCAGGGAACCCCAGTCCCTGCTCTGGCGCGAAACTGGACAATGGAAAGGGGATTGACCACTCCCCTGTCCATCACCACCCCAAGGGCGGGTGCCCAGAGCTCCTCCAGTGTGTCCCACTCCTCAGCCATCTTGAATCCAGAGGTGTGAGGCCTCTGAGTGGCCAGTGCCAGCAGGTGACATCAGAGACCCCCTCCTGATAGGTGCTTACCTGACTTGGTGGCCAAATCTCCTCTGAAGGCTATTTAGGGTCTCTCCTGAGGGCTTTTCCTCAGATATCGATGTGCAAGAATTCACCAGAGTTCCTCTGCATCTCCCTCTTTGACTTCTGCCAAGGATCGACCGCTGACTGCTCCAGGACGCCTGCAAAACTGCAAGAAAGTAGCAAGAAGACTACCAGTGATATTGTAGCGCCTAATCCTGGCGGCTATCTCAACTGTTACCTGGTGGTGCATGCTCTGGGGGCTGTCTGCCTTCACCCTGCACTGGAAGCCAAGAAGAAATCTCCAGTGGGTTGACGGAGTCCTCCCCCTGCTAACGCAGGCACCAAACTTCAGCTTCATGGGTCCTCTGGATCCCTTCTCATCGTGACGAGCGTGGTTCCTGGAACACAGGTGGTGGATCCCAGTAATCCTAACAGTCCAGTGGTCCATCTGTCCAAATTTGGCAGAGGTAAGTCCTTGCCTCCCCACACCAGACAGTAATCCTGTGTGCTGCGTGAACTGCAGCTGCTAGGGCTTCTGTGCACTTTTGCAAGGAATCCATTGTGCACAGCACAGTCCAGGTCCCCAGCACTCCGTCCTGCATTGCTCAACTCGCTGAGTTGACCACCATCTTCGCGGGACCCTCCTTTGTAGTGTTGAGATGACTGCTGTGCTCAGTTTTCTTGAACCCATGTTCAAGTACTTCTGCAGGTGTCGCCTTCTTGTGCATGGGCTCTCTGTGTTACTGAGGGCCCCCTCTGTCTCCTCTTCCAAGTGGCGACATCCTGGTCCTTCCTGGGCCCAGGCAGCACCTTTTTTCTTCAACCGCGACCCTTGCAGCTAGCAAGGCTTGTTTGCAGTCTTTCTCCAAAGAGGCAACTCTGCATCTGCCAGCATTCCGTGGGACATCTTCTGTGCAAAGGAGAAGTTCCTGGCACCTTCCGTTCTTGCAGAATCTTCAGCTTCTTCCACCCGGAGGCAGCCATTTTGCACTTTCATCCGGGGTTTGGTGGGCTCCTGCCCCCCCTGGACACATTTGTGACTCTTGGACTTGGTCCCCTTCCTTTACAGGTCCTCAGGTCCAGGAATCCGTCTTCAGTGCTTTGCAGTCAGTTGTGGTCTTTGCAGAATCTCCTATCACGACTTTAGGGTGTTTCTCGGTAAGTATGGTCACTTTACTCCTACTTTTCAGGGTCTTGGGTTGGGATAGCATGGACACCCTTACTGCTTTCTGACACTCCCAGCGACCCTCTACACACTACACTAGGCCAGGGGTCCCTAAGTGGTTCGCATTCCACTTTCTTAGTATATGGTTTGTGTAGCTGTAGGAAAGTACCATCTTGCCTGGCATGTTACCCCCATATTTCACTGTATATATGTTGTTTTAGTCTATGTGTCACTGGGATCCTGCCAGGCAGGGCCCCAATGCTCATAAGTATGTGCCCTGTATGTGTTCCCTGTGTGATGCCTAACTGTCTCCCTGAGGCTCTGCTAACCAGAACCTCAGTGGTTATGCTCTCTCTGCTCTCACAACTTGTCACTAACAGGCTAGTGACTAAATTTACCAATTCACATTGGCATACTGGTACACCCATATAATTCCCTAGTATATGGTACTGAGGTACCCAGGGTATTGGGGTTCCAGGGGATCCCTATGGGCTGCAGCATTTCTTTTGCCACCCATAGGGAGCTCTGACAATTCTTACACAGGCCTGCAACTGCAGCCTGCGTGAAATAACGTCCACGTTATTTCACAGCCATTTACCACTTCACTTAAGTAACTTATAAGTCACCTATATGTCTAACCTTCACCTGGTGAAGGTTGGGTGCAAAGTTACTTAGTGTGTGGGCACCCTGGCACTAGCCAAGGTGCCCCCACATCGTTCAGGGCAAATTCCCCGGACTTTGTGAGTGCGGGGACACCATTACATGCGTGCACTATACATAGGTCACTACCTATGTGTATAGCGTCACAATGGTAACTCCGAACATGGCCATGTAACATGTCTAAGATCATGGAATAGTCACCCCATTCCCATTCTGGCTTCGGGGAGACAATTCCATGATCCCCTGGTTCTCTAGCACAGAACCCGGGTACTGCCAAACTGCCTTTCCGGGGTCTCCACTGCAGCTGCTGCCAACCCCTCAGACAGGTTCCTGCCCTCCTGGGGACAAGGCAGCCCTGGCCCAGGAAGGCAGAACAAAGGACTTCCTCTGAGAGAGGGTGTAACACCCTCTCCCTTTGGAAATAGGTGTGAAGGCTGGGGAGGAGTAGCCTCCCCAGCCTCTGGAAGTGCTTTGATGGGCACAAATGGTGCCCATCTCTGCATAAGCCAGTCTACACCAGTTCAGGGATCCCCAGCCCTGCTCTGGGGCGAAACTGGACAAAGGAAAGGGGAGTGGACCACTCCCCTGACCTGCACCTCCCAGGGTAGGTGCCCAGAGCTCCTCCAGTGTGTCCCAGACCTCTGCCATCTTGGATTTAGAGGTGCTGGGGGCACACTGGACTGCTCTGAGTGGCCAGTGCCAGCAGGTGGCGTCAGAGACTCCTTCTGATAGGCTCTTACCTGTCTTGGTAGCCAATCCTCCTTTGTTGGTAGCCAAACCTCCTTTTCTGGCTATTTAGGGTCTCTGCTTTGGGGAATTCTTCAGATAACGAATGCAAGAGCTCACCAGAGTTCCTCTGCATCTCTCTCTTCACCTTCTTCTCAGGACGCCTGCAAAACCACAAAAAAGTACCAAGACGACTACTAGCAACCTTGTATGGCCTCATCCTTCTGGCTTTCTCGGCTGTTTCCAGGTGGTGCATGCTCTGGGGGTAGCCTGCCTCCTCCCTGCACCAGGAGCTCTGAAGAAATCTCCTGTGGGTTGACGGAATCTTCCCCCTGCTAACGCAGGCACCAAAAGACTGCATCACTGGTCCTCTGGGTCCCCTCTCGGCCCAACGAGCGTGGTCCCTGGAACTCAGCAACTCTCTCCAAGTTACTCCCACAGTCCAGTGACTCTTCAGTCCAAGTTTGGTGGAGGTAAGTCCTTGCCTCTCCACGCTAGACTGCTTTGCTGGGTACCGAGTGATTTGCAGCTGCTCCGGCTCCTGTGCACTCTTCCAGGATTTCCTTCGTGCACAGCCAAGCCTGGGTCCCCGACACTCTATCCTGCAGTGCACAACCTTCTGAGTTGTCCTCCGGCGTCGTGGGACTCCCTTTTGTGACTTCGCATGGACTCCGGTTCACTTTACTTCCAAGTGCCTGTTCAGGTACTTCTGCAGGTGCTGCCTGCTTCTGTGAGGGCTCCCTGAGTTGCTGGGCGCCCTCTCTGTCTCCTCCTCCAAGTGGCGACATCCTGGTCCTTCCTGGGCCACCGCAGCACCCAGAAACCTCTACCACGACCCTTGCAGCTAGCAAGGCTTGTTTGCACTATTTCTGTGTGGGAACACCTCTGCAGGCTTCTTCACGACGTGGGACATCTGTCTTCCAAAGAAGAAGTCCCTAGCTCTCTTCTTTGTTGCAGAACTCCAAGCTTCTTCCATCCAGTGGCAGCTTCCTTGCACCCTCAGCTGGCATTTCCTGGGCTCCTGCCCACTCTCGACACTGTCGCGACTATTGGACTTGGTCCCATTGTCTTACAGGTACTCAGGTCCAGAAATCCACTGTTGTTGCATTGTTGGTGTTTGTTCTTCCTGCAGAATCCCCCTATCACGACTTCTGTGCACTCTGGGGGTAGTAGGCGCACTTTATACCTACCTTTCAGGGTCTTGGGGTGGGCTTTTTTTCCAGCCCTCACTGTTTTCTTACAGTCCCAGCGACCCTCTACAAGCTCACATAGGTTTGGGGTCCATTCATGGTTCGCATTCCACTTTTGGAGTATATGGTTTGTGTTGCCACTATACCTATGTGCTCCTATTGCAATCTACTGTAATTCTACACTGTTTGCATTACTTTTCTTGCTATTACTTACCTAAGTTTGGTTTGTGTACATATATCTTGTGTATATATCTTATCCTCATACTGAGGGTACTAACTGAGATACGTTTGGCATATTGTCATAAAAATAAAGTACCTTTATTTTTAGTACTTCTGTGTATTGTGTTTTCTTATGATATTGTGCATATGACACCAGTGGTATAGTAGGAGCTTTGCATGTCTCGTAGTTCAGCCTAAGCTGCTTTGCCATAGCTACCTTCTATCAGCCTAAGCTGCTAGAAACACCTCTTCTACACTAATAAGGGATAACTGGACCTGGCACAAGGTGTAAGTACCTCTGGTACCCACTACAAGCCAGACCAGCCTCCTACAGTTGCCCTTAGGCCTATTGCATCCTATTGTATTCTCCAGTGTTTGCACTACTTTTCTAACTGTTTACTTACCTGATTTTGGTTTGTGTGTATATTTTGTGTATTTTACTTACCTCCTAAGGGAGTATATCCTCTGAGATATTTTTGCCACATGGTCACTAAAATAAAGTACCTTTATTTTTAGTAACTCTGAGTATTGTGATTCTCATGATATAGTGCTATATGATATAAGTGGTATAGTAGGAGCTTTACATGTCTCCTAGTTCAGCCTAAGGTGCCCTGCTATAGCTACCTCTATCAGCATAAGCTGCTAGAACACTACTAATCTACTAATAAGGGATAACTGGACCTGGCACATGGTGTAAGTACCATCAGGTACCCACTATAAGCCAGGCCAGCCTCCTACAACTATGTCGTCAGTTTGCGTTAGTTTGAATAGAAGAGAGCCACATCTTGGACAGTTGTTGTCAGTGAAGTGGTTACAGGAATCAGCAGAAGCTCATTTTCCGCCCTCCCCATGCTCGAGGAGGCATTCGCAGCATCGTTGTACATGCTGGTGTAGTCAGAAGAGTTGTTGTTTCTTCTTTGAAGAGGTATGTCCTGTTGGGTAGTGAGAGGGGACTGGGAACTACCCAAGGGACCTCTGGGTCTACTGTGCAGGATCGGCCACATGGCATAGTTTGACGTTGTTGGTGGAGACAAATACTTTTTGCTTTAGAGCCTGGCAGTAGTGGTAAAATGATTGTTCTGGTGCTTTCTATTCCCAGGACTGGAACTGGTGCTCTGTAGGATGGGACAAATTCCTGCTTCACAGCAATCTTCTCATGAACCAGATCCCCAACTTTGAGAATCCAGTCTGTAGACGTTGTTGGCAAATCCCTTATACCTAAGGTGACAGAACTGGCAGATGAATTATCTGTAGGAAGCTGGCCTGGTGTGTGTTGGGTACCTAAGGTACTTACACCTTACATCGAGTACAGGTATCCCCTATTTGTGTAGTGTAGGCAGTGTCTAGAAGCCAGATTCCCTAGCGATAGCTGTGGATGAGCAGCCAAGGCTTATCTAAGAGACATGCAAAGCTCTTGCAGTACCACTGTAGTCACACAACACTTACACACATGAAAGAATACACTCAGTGTTACAAAAATAAAGGTAATTAATTATGGTAACACAGCACCAAAATTACTATAGTGTCTATGTCCCCTTAGGAGGTAAGTAATGCACAAGTTATATACACTAGTTGTCAGAAATAGGCATAAGAATAGTTAGAAAATAGTGCTAATAGTGTAAAACACAATGGAGAATAGTAGACCCAGGGGGACCACAAACCATATACTAAAACAATGAAATGCAAGAGTGTCACCCCCACTCAGGTAAGTGGAGTGTGTAGAGGGGCACTGGGGGTCCCAGGGAAGCACAAAGATAAGTACCACAACACTCCCCAGAAACCAGGAAAGCAGAAGTAAATTACTAGAATTTTCCCAGAACCCCCACTTAGAAGAAAATAAGAGAATAGAAAAACCTAGAGATGACTGCAAGAAACTAACAGTAGATTCCTGAAAAGGAAGACCTGTGAAAAGGGGGGACCAAGTCCAGAAGACACAGCAGAGTCCAGTGGGGGCAGAAGCCCCTTCCCACCAAGCTGAGGATAGCAGGAGTTGGTCGACGGTGAGGAAGAAGAGCCAGCATTGCAGTACTGGAGTCGAGTTCCTGGAGGAAGCATGTGATGTCCCACGCCGGAAGGAAGATTGCAGTCGGGTGTGCGTATCCGGATTCCACCAACAAGCCTTGGGATAGGCACACCTCGTGGTTGGCAGAAAGTGGTGCTGCCGGGGACAAGCAAGACCCAGGAGGACTCAACCCAGGAGGGGGAGTCAGAGGAAGCCCTCAGCATTGCACAGAGCCCACAGAAGCACAGGTAGGATGCACATGAGTCCCACAGGATGGGGACACAGAAGGTGCAAATGGAGCCCATACAGCACTACAAAACGAAGTCCCATGCCGCAGGAGAGTCACTCAGGTAACTGTGCATCACAGGAAGGTGTGCTGCGGGCTGGAGCTACACGAAGACTGTAGCTCCCACAGGGGGAAGATATAATGTTGCCTTCTTTCTCTGATCTTGTCCTAGAAACAGTAAAAGAAGCCTACACTGTCAACTGGGCTTTAGCGCAGGCACCAGCGCTATACTGGAATCATGAAGGCTGGGATAGGGATTCTCCTTCCTGTGTAATACCAATTAGGTCTACACCCTGGCATCAGCCCCAATATCCTGTTAAACATGAAGCTAAAGCTCCGGTGAGGGAAATCCTCACTCAGCTTGAGTACCTCGGTGTAATTGAGCCATGTGTCTCTGCAATTGATAACCCGATATTCTCTGCTGCAAAACCATACCATTCATATAGAATAGTCTTAGATTACAGACATTTAAACAGTCGTACACGCACATATGCAATACAAAACTCACACAGCACAGCACAGCACTGATTAACAACATAGTGTGTAAAAAATACAAAACTACCTTGGATATCTCCAACGGTTTCTTCTGCCAAAACATAGCATGTGAAAGTTGGGAACTGAGTGCATTCTCATTCGGCTCACAAAAACGCTTCTGTTGTTTGCCTAGGGTTGTTCTCAGCCTGTGTAGCATCAATATTGCATGATATTGATCCCAAGGCGTCCTATGTGGATGACATCTATCTTACAGATGACGATCTCAACATTCATCTTGCCAAGGTTGATCGGATCGTTGTAGGATTCGCAGCCCTTGGTTACAAATTCAATTTTAGAAAAACTAAAATAGCCTTTCTCAGTGTATTATTCCTGGGATACAAGTTTTCAAATGAGGGCAAGAGCCTGGCCCCACACTTTTTAGAAAAATGTGCTCAACTAAAAAATACTATTAAGGAACTGCAATCTTTACTTGGTTCTTTAACTTTGTCAGAACTTACATTCCTGATTATGCACAACGCATCAAGCCACTCTGTGACTTAATACACCCAGATTTCTCTAGTAGACACTGGACAGTTGAATACACGTGCATCCTTAGAGGATTGAAACGAGACATGCTAGAAACAAAACACTTACATACCTGTGACAACAAAACAAATGTGATCCTCAGAATAATTGCTAGTGCCATTGGGTTCACATATGTAACCTTTAATGAAAGCGACACTGTGCCCATAGCTTATAAATCACATTTATATTCTAATTCAGAACAATGCTTTGCACCCACAGAAAACATTGTAACTGAAGTACAGATGGCTGTCATTAAGGAGAGGCCACCTGCCCAGGGGAAACCTATTATTGTCTATACCTCGGTGCCAGCTTTAGAGGCTATCACCAAAGAAAGCGTTCCTAACGCTAAAGCATTACATCCATGCTGGACTCAGTGGACAACCTACCTGGCTGCCACCGATGTTGATTTCATCTTTCACCCCAAACTTCAAACACAAGAATTTCTCCAATACGAACAGGAGTAGACCGCAGCTCTTGACAACTTGCCACTTGACAGATACCACACTGTCATTTATACTGATGGTTCAGTACAACCAGCTGTAGGTAAAAACATCAGTACTCAGGCGCTTGTGCAGCCGCGAGAGGAGTGATGAAAGTTGGTGTATTCCACCCTCGCAATACCTACACACGGACCCTGGGGGACTGTACAGCTAGCCCTTTTCTTAGCGCTAGAACATACAGATCCAGGACACTTCACATTTATTGTCTGTAATTCATACTGTTGTGCACAGTCCTATGATCATTATCTCAATCATTGGTGACTGAACGGGTTCAAAGACTCCAAAGGGAACATCATAAAACACAGAACACTGTGGAGGAGGGTGGCCGATCTTAAGGATAAGCTACCAGATGCTCATGTAGTCCATATATTGGCCACCAATGTGTAGGTGTACATGTTATTGGCAATACTTTGGCTGATGAAGCGGCCACATCAGCAGTAGCTACGGCTTCTGTTGCTGCAGTGACTCGTTCTCAGATGAGACTAGCTAATGAAATACTGGCTGCTGTGAAAACTTTGGCTGAAGGAAAGCCTCTCCCAAAAGCATACCCTACAAAATATTCATACCATATCAGTGCACAGAATGTTGCCTATGCAACAATTCCTTGGTTTGGAGATCAAGTGATCCCCAACCAACACCAGAGATTAGATCTCATCAAAGCAGCGCATGAGGGTGTTGTGTCCGCTCATGTTGGAGTCGTGGCTACAATAACACTCTTACAGAAACGCTTCTGGTGGCCGGGTCTATACCAACAGACCAAGCAATATGTTCTTTGCAGTGACATTTGCCTGCAGAGAAAGGTTTCAAACATCAAACGCCCTCTGCAGACTTCCCTCTTGGTGTCCAACAGGCCACTACAATGTGCGTGCCTGGACCAATGTTGTCCTTTACAACCTGATGGTGCATACAAATACATCTAAGTGGCTGTAGATTCTTGTTCTAGATTCCTGTGGGTATGGCCTTAGTGTTCGGCTGACCCTCGAACTGTTATAAAGGACTTGCTGATCTTTATCAGTACATATGCAGTTGCAGCATTCTATTCAGACCAGGGCCCTGCTTTTACCTTTAAGGCATTCAGGGACACCATGAGGATGATGGGAGTTGAACTCTATTACTCCTTAATCTACCAGTCCGAGGGTAAATCGGTTGTGGAGAGGAGGAATCAAGATCAAGAGCAGTCCTTAACAGCTAGAATATTAGGTTCAGGCTGCAGTTGGCTTCATCACCTATATGGGGTCCAGAGAGCACTGAATAATCTGCAAGACGGTCCTTGGGAGGATGCACTCCTTGTGAGGTCCTCTTTGGGAAACCTATGTATGTCCCAGATCTAGATTGCCCTGGTATGATGGCAGCAGATATACCTTTTGACATAAATGAACATTTCACTGTCTTACAGGAGCTTCATCAATTTTGTGATGATAATGTAGGAAAGTACCCTCTTTCTTGGCATGGTTACCCCCTTTTTCTGCCTGATGTCAGTGTGTCTGACTGTGTTGAATGGGATTCTGCTAACCAGGACCCCAGTGATTATGCTATCTCTCCCAAAATTCTGTATTTCATCCCACAATTGGCATACTGGTGCCCCCATGGAAGCCCCTAGCATATGGTACCTAGGTACTCGGGGCTCTGGGGTTCCAGGGTATCCCTACAAACTTCAGCAGTTATTCTGCCACCCATAGGGAGCACATGCAAAGGGTTCCGCAGGCCTGCCATTGCAGTCTGCGTTAACCGGGTACCTGTACCCGTTTTCACTATAGGTCACTGCACCAGGTCACTATCAGTCACCCCTATGGTAGGCCCTCGCAGCCCAGAGGGCAGGGTGCATGTACCTGTGTGTGAGGGCACCCCTGCACTAGCAGAGGTACCCTCGCAAACTCCAGACCCATTTTCCTGGAATTTGTGAGTACGGGACACCATTTTACGCAGACATAGGTCACTAATTATGTCCACCTACATAATGGTAACTCCGAACCTAGGCATCTTTGGTATCAAACATGTTGGAATCATACCCCAATGCTTTTGCAAGTATCGGTTGCATGATTCCATGTACTCTGGGGGCTCCTTAGAGGACCCCCAGCATTGCTCCTGCAGCCTTCTGATGTTTTCCAGGCAGCCCCATATGTGGCCACCTCAAAGACTAGGTTATGCCCTCCTGTTGCTTGAGCAGTTCAAGCCCAGGAAGGGAGAACAAAGGATTTCCTTCGGGAGAGGGGTGCTACACCCTCTCCCTTTGGAAATAGGTGTTACATGGCTTGGGGGGATAGCCTCCCCAAGTCACTGGTATGCTTTGAAGGGCACATTTGGTGCCTTCCAAGCACAAACCAGTCTACACCAGTTCTGGGACCTCCAGTCCCTGCTCTGGCACGAAAATGGACAATGGCAAGGGAAGTGACCAATCCCCTGTCCATCACCAACCTAAGGGGGTGCCCAGAGCTCCACCAGAGGGTCCCTGAGTTTTGCCATTTTGATTCCAAGATTGGAAGAGAACTCTAGAATTATCTGAGTGGCCAGGTCAGGCAGGTGACGTCAGAGCCCCCTCCTGATGGGTGGTCACCCAGGTAGGTGACCAATCCCACTTTCAGGGCCATTTAGGGTCTCCTTTTTGGGTGGTTCCTCCGATTTGGCATGCAAGATTCCAGCAGGATTCATCTGCATCCCCACATTGTTTCGATGGCTTCTTCCAGCTTCTGCAATATTTTTCTGGTCGTGCATCCTCTGAGGACAGCCTATCTTCAGTCTGCATAGGAAAGAAGAAGGAATCTCCCTTGTAGTGAAGGAGCCACTCCCCTCATCATTAGGCACCAATAGCAATGACGATTGGCTGCGTGGATCCCCTCTCCTGCTGAGCTACGTGGATCCTGCAACACGGGTGGTAGTCAGAAGTGGTCCAGATGGTCCAACTTGGGTGGAGGTAAGCCCTTGCTTTCCCACGCAGGACAGTACCCCTGTGCACCACGTCTTTTGCAACTGCCAAAGCTTGCTGGCACTTCTTCCAAGGGGTCAACACACTAAAGTCGTGATAAAGGATTTTGCAAGAACCACAACAGACTGCAAAGCACTGAAGACGGATTCCTGGACCTGAAGACCTGCAAAGGAAGGGGACTAAGTCCAAGAGTCGCTAAAGTTTCCGGGGTGGGGGCACTAAACCCCAGATGAAGGTGCAAAATGGCTGCCTCAGGTTGGAATAAGCTGCAGGTTTTGCAGCAACGAAAGGAGGTAAGAAGTTTTTCTTCATGCAGAAGATGTCCCACGGCGTGCTGGAGGACACAGAGTTGCTTCCTTGGCAAAATACCGCAAACAAGCCTTGCTACCTGAAGAGTCGCAGTTGGAGAAAAAGGGTGCTGCCGGGCCCAGGAAGGACCAGGATGTCGCCACTTGAGAGAAGACACAGAGGGGGCCCTCAGCAATGCAGAGTGCCCTTGGATAGGAAGGAAGCACCCACAGAAGTCCTTGAACCCGGGATCAAGAAGACTGAACACAGCGGTCATCTCAACACTTCAAAGAGAGGTCCCACGACACTGGAGATCAACTCAGGGAGCTGAGCATCGCAGGTCAGAGTGCTGGGGACCTAGGCTCAGCTGTGCATGCAGAATGTCTTGGAAATGTGCACAGAAGCCCTTGTAGCTGCAGATCACACGGTGCACAGGATTACTGTCTGGGGAGGGGAGGCAAGGACTTACCTCCTCCAGATTTGGACAGTTGGACCACTGGACAGTCTGGGTCACTTGGTTCTAACACCTGTGTTCCAGGGGCCACGCTCATCAGGATGAGAGGGGACCCAGAGTACCGGTGAAGCTGAAATTTGGTGCCTGCTGGAGCTGGAGCAAGATTCCGTTGACCCACGGGAGATTTCTTTGTGGCTTCCAGTGCAGGGTGAAGGCAGACAGCCCCCAGAGCATGCGCCACCAGGAAACAGTCAAGAAAGTCGGCAGGATTAGGGGCTACAATGTCGCTGGTAGTCTTCTGGTAACTTTGTTGCAGTTTTGCAGGCATCCTGGAGCAGTCAGCGGTTGATCCTTGGCAGAAGTCAAAGAGAGAAGTGCAGAGGAACCCTGATGAATTCTTGCAAGTCATAATCTGAGGAAAAGCCCACTGGAGAGACCCTAAAGAGCCCTCAGAGGAGGATTGGCCACGTAGTCAGGTGTGCACCTATCAGGAGGGGTCTCTGACGTCACCTACTGGCACTGGCCACTCAGAGGCCTCCAGAGTGCCCCCACACCTCTGGAAACAAGATGGCAGAGGTCTGAGACACACTGGAGGAGCTCTGGGCACCACCCCTGGGGTGATAATGGACAGGGAAGTGGTCACTCCCCTTTCCTTTGTCCAGTTTCACGCTGGAGCAGGGACTGGGGGTTTCCTAAACCGGTGTAGACTGGCTTCTGCAAGGAGGACACCATCTGTGCCCTTCAAAGCATTTCCAGAGGCTAGGAGAGAGCTACCCCTCCCCAGCCTTTAACACCTATTTCCAAATAGAGAGGGTGTAACACCCTGCTCTCATAGGAAATGCTTTGTTCTGCCTTCCTGGGACTGGGCTGCCCAGACCCCAGGACGGCAGAACCCTGTCTGTGGGGTGGCAGCAGCTGAAGCTGCAGAGAAAACCCCAGAGAGCTGGTTTGGCAGTACTGGCATTCCATAGTGGAGCTCCCAGGATGCATGGAATTGGCTCCCCAATACCATATTTGGAATGGGGGACAATTCCATGATCTTAGACATTTTACATGGCCAAATTCAGGGTTACCATTGTGAAGCTACATATAGGTATTGACCTATATGTAATGCACCCGTGTAATGGTGTCCCCGCACTCACAAGGTCCGGGGAAATGGCCCTGAACTATGTGGGGGCACCTTTGCTAGTGCAAGGGTGCCCTTACACTTAGTAACTTTGCACTTAACCTTCAGCAAGTGAAGCTTAGACATATAGGTGACTTATAAGTTACTTAAGTGCAGTGAAAATGGCTGTGAAATAACGTGTGCGTTATTTCACTCAGGCTGAAATGGCAGTCCTGTGTAAAGGTTTGTCTGAGCTCCCTATGGGTGGCAAAAGAAATGCTGCAGCCCATATGGATTTCCTGGAACCCCAATACCCTGGGCACCTAGGTACCATATACTAGGGAATTATAAGGGTGTTCCAGAATGCCAATTGAAATTGGTAAATGTAGTCACTAGCCTATAGTGACAAATTTAAAGGCAGAGAGAGCATGAGCATGGAGGTTCTGATTAGCAGAGCCTCAGTGACACAGTTAGGCACTCCACAGGCAGACACATTTAACCCCGAAACCGGTCCCAGGATGCTTGTTTCCAGTTCAGGGAAGACCTGGCCTAGCAGTTCGGGCTGGACTGTTCCCATGGGGAACAGGGTCAAGACTGATTTGCATATGGCTGGGTCCAAACTGGAATGGCATGGGCAGCAAAAAAACGATGGATTTAGGCCCAGATCACTGTACTGGGGGTGAATGTTTGACAATGTTCAGCATTCCGTCCATCACTTGTTGTTTTTGCTTTGTCTCCCTAAGTGGGAAGGGTATGCCCAGACGTGGGTCCCGTGCTTCCCATGCCACTGGATTCAAGCTAGCCTGGCTGATGAGGGGTGAAACCCCGAAACTGGTCCCAGGATGCTTGTTTCCAGTTCAGGGAGACCTGGCCTAGCAGTTCGGGCTGGACTGTTCCCATGGGGAACAGGGTCAAGACTGATTTGCATATGGCTGGGTCCAAACTGGAATGGCATGGGCAGCAAAAAAACGATGGATTTAGGCCCAGATCACTGTACTGGGGGTGAATGTTTGACAATGTTCAGCATTCCGTCCATCACTTGTTGTTTTTGCTTTGTCGCCCTAAGTGGGAAGGGTATGCCCAGACGTGGGTCCCGTGCTTCCCATGCCACTGGATTCAAGCTAGCCTGGCTGATGAGGGGTGAAACCCCGAAACCGGTCCCAGGATGCTTGTTTCCAGTTCAGGGAAGACCTGGCCTAGCAGTTCGGGCTGGACTGTTCCCATGGGGAACAGGGTCAAGACTGATTTGCATATGGCTGGGTCCAAACTGGAATGGCATGGGCAGCAAAAAAACGATGGATTTAGGCCCAGATCACTGTACTGGGGCTGAATGTTTGACAATGTTCAGCATTCCATCCATCACTTGTTGTTTTTACAGGGTCAAGACTGATTTGCATATGGCTGGGTCCAAGCATTGTCAGCACTCCGTCCATCATCCTTTTGTGTTACTAATGTTGCCCTAAGTGGGAAGGGTATGCCCAGACGTGGGTCCCTTGCTCACTGTGCCACTGGAATCAAGCTAGCCTGGCTGAAGAAGGGTGATACCCTGAAACCGGTCCCAGGATGCTTGTTTCCGGTCCAGGGAGGACCTGGCCTGGCATTTCGGGCTGGACTGTTCCCATGAGGAACAGGGTCAAGACTGATTTGCATATGGCTGGGTCCGAACTGGGGTGTCATGGTGAGCAAAAGAACGATGGATTAAACCCAGATCTGTGACTGGGGGTGAGTGTTTGCATTGTCAGCACTCCGTCCATCATCCTTTTGTGTTACTAATGTTGCCCTAAGTGGGAAGGGTATGCCCAGACGTGGGTCCCTTGCTCACTGTGCCACTGGAATCAAGCTAGCCTGGCTGAAGAAGGGTGATACCCTGAAACCGGTCCCAGGATGCTTGTTTCCGGTCCAGGGAGGACCTGGCCTGGCAGTTCGGGCTGGACTGTTCCCATGAGGAACAGGGTCAAGACTGATTTGCATATGGCTGGGTCCGAACTGGGGTGGCATGGTGAGCAAAAGAACGATGGATTAAACCCAGATCTGTGACTGGGGGTGAGTGTTTGCATTGTCAGCACTCCGTCCATCATCCTTTTGTGTTACTAATGTTGCCCTAAGTGGGAAGGGTATGCCCAGACGTGGGTCCCTTGCTCACTGTACCACTGGAATCAAGCTAGCCTGGCTGAAGAAGGGTGATACCCTGAAACCGGTCCCAGGATGCTTGTTTCCGGTCCAGGGAGGACCTGGCCTGGCAGTTCGGGCTGGACTGTTCCCATGAGGAACAGGGTCAAGACTGATTTGCATATGGCTGGGTCTGAACTGGGGTGGCATGATGAGCAAAAGAACGATGGATTAAACCCAGATCTGTAACTGGGGGTGAGTGTTTGCATTGTCAGCACTCCGTCCATCATCCTTTTGTGTTACTAATGTTGCCCTAAGTGGGAAGGGTATGCTCAGACGTGGGTCCCTTGCTCACTGTGCCACTGGAATCAAGCTAGCCTGGCTGAAGAAGGGTGATACCCTGAAACCGGTCCCAGGATGCTTGTTTCCGGTCCAGGGAGGACCTGGCCTGGCAGTTCGGGCTGGACTGTTCCCATGAGGAACAGGGTCAAGACTGATTTGCATATGGCTGGGTCCGAACTGGGGTGGCATGGTGAGCAGAAGAACGATGGATTAAAACCAGATCTGTGACTGGGGGTGAGTGTTTGCATTGTCAGCACTCCGTCCATCATCCTTTTGTGTTACTAACATTTAGGCCACAAACTATGAGCACTAGGGTCCTGGCTAGCAGGATCCCAGTGAGACAGGCAAAAACATACTGACATACATCTAAAATTGGGGACAACATGCCAAGAAAGATGGTACCTTCCTACACAGTCAGAGCAACATCCTGACTACGTGAAACAGAAGAAAGGCTCACAGAGGTCTTCGGACAAGAAAGAAGACAAGTCCCCACAACAAAAGCCACAGTTGAAAAAGAAAAATGTGACAGCACTTTCATTTAAAAATGCCAGCAAACTTGAGACCATTGCTGAATGACAAGACGTGGGCAGTGGCCCTACTGGACAGCGTGTCAGAAGTCATGATATGTCGCCAGAGTCTGAAAGACCATCTGGATGTGCCCAGCGACTTTGTTACAGTGGCGACTGCGACAGGCGCTTTCTTCCACACTACAGGGTTTATGATTTAAATATCCAAATTGAGGGAGACATAGAGCACACTATTAGTGAAATATTCTGGGATGAACTTAGTTGTGATATCCTATTGGCCGAAAGACATTGGCGTCCTGAACACACCCAAGTATTGTCTTTCTTATGATATAATACCTATATGAAATAAGTGGTATTGCATGAGCTTTGCATGTCTCCTAGTTCAGCCTTGACTGCTCTGCTATAGCTACCTCTGTCAGCCTAAGCTGCTAGAACACTACTACACTCTACTAATAAGGGATAACTGGACCTGGCATAAGGTGTAAGTAACATTGGTACCCACTACAGCCAGGCCAGCCTCCTACAGACTGGCCCACTCTCTCGCTACGTCTATCTGGTGCATCCTCAAAGGATTGAGAGGGATGTGAACCAGTGTATCTGCCAGGAGCTTTTATATTTTCTTTATTTCTGAGATTATGGCCCTCATTACAACCCTGGCGGTAAATGCCTTTTACCGCCGTGCAGAGGACCACCAACATACCGCTGCGCCCACGGTATTCCGCTACAGCTATTATGACCCACAACTCGGAATCCGCCATAATACAGACACCCACACAAGCCCGCCACACCAAAGGTCAGTGCTAAACTGGCGATAACAAAACCGACACCGTCACGCCAACAGGAATATGCCCACACTATCACGACCTACGAATCCACACAGCGGTCTTTCAACCGGGGTATTCCATTAGCGGTACACACTGCACGCTCAAAATACATACACAGAAATAAACACACATCTATCACAAAACAATCTGGAGTCAGTATTTGCTTTCACAAACATGTAAATGCAATAACTATGGAATATAGCAATGTCAATTTAATTGTTCACATACCGATGTAACACAGCTGTAGGGCTGGAGGAAATATAGCAGAGGGCACAAAGTGGGACCCACATCTGTGAAATGGAAAGGCAAAGTGACATGTCAGGGTCCATACACTGAGTGAAAATGACAAACTTATGCTAGCTCCAACAATAGTATGAGATGTGGGAGGCAGTGACATCTTCTTACCTGTGTCTCACTGGAAGTATTGCATGATTATGTTGTTTCTGTTGTTGATATCCTCTTCTTCTGCCTCCTCTTCTTCACTGTCCACAGGCTCCACAGCTGCCACAAGACCACCAGCTGGACCATCCTCCTGCAGAAAAGGCACCTGCCGTCGCAAAGCCAGGTTGTGAAGCATACAGCAGGCCATGATGATCTGGCACACCTTCTTTGGTGAGTAGTAGAGAGAACCACTTGTCATATGGAGGCACCGTAACCTGGCCTTCAGGAGGCCAAAGGTGCGTTCAATCACTCTCCTAGTTCGCCCATGTGCCTCATTGTAGCGTTCCTCTGCCCTTGTCCTGGGATTTCTCACTGGGGTCAGTAGCCTTGACAGGTTGGGGTAACCAGAGTCACCTGCAAATGTCGAGGGACAACTGTTAGACACACACTAACCCTTAGGGACAACCCCATACCCAGACAACTATTCACACTGTATAGAGTCCTTGTCCTCACCTATTAGCCACACACGGTGCCTCTGGAGTTGCCCCCATCACATAAGGGATGCTGCTATTCCTCAGAATGTAAGCATCATGCACTGAGCCAGGAAACTTGGCATTCACATGGGAGATATACTGGTAGGCCAAACACACCATATGCACATTCATTGAATGGTAGCTCTTCCGGTTTCTGTACACCTGTTCAATCCTGCTTAGGGTACCAAGGCCACGTGTACCATCAATGGCACCAATGATGTTGGGGATTTGTCCCAGGACATAGAAGTCACCTTTCACTGTGGGCAAATCCTCCACCTGAGGGAACACGATGTAGCTGCGCATGTGTTTCAGCAGGGCAGACAACTCTCTGGACAACATGTTAGAAAACATTGGCTGGGACATCCCTGATGCAATGGCCATTGTTGTTTGAAAGGAACCACTTGCCAGGAAATGGAGTACATACAGAACCTGCACTAGACGGGGGATTCCTGTGGGATGGCGGATAGCTGACATCAGGTCTGGCTCCAACTGGGAACACAGTTCATGGATTGTTGCACGATCAAGTCTGTAGGTGGCTATTATGTGTCTCTCTTCCATTGTCAACAGGTCCACCAGCGGTCTGTAAACCGGAGGATGCCACCATCTCATCACCTGCCCCAGCAGACGTGCCCTATGGACGAGAACAGCGAGCAGAGAGTCAGCCAACACTGAGGTATGACAACATGTCATTTGCACACATTTATTAATCCGCAATGTACCTGTTACTGTGTGTATTCAAGGCCTACATTGGTGTGATGCAGTTAATATTAATGCCATGTGGTCCCCTGAAATGGCGGCTGCCTGACCTGTAAGGTGGGACAAGGGGATATGAGGTAACTGCGCTGGCGTGGTACACTGTCGCGGTAGGCGGTCGAAGACCGCGGCGCAATCCAGCATTGGTTAACATTGGACCCTATGGGTCCGAGGAGCCAATGACGATGTACGCCGGCGGTGACGGTATGCACTGCCACGGACTTGACCGCCATTTTCTGTCTGTTCCCTCACTTGATACCTGACCTTCAACAGGAGAGGACCTACACTGCAAGTGCTGCTGTGACCTCAGTCTGGAAGCGACGATGGCTCATGTGTCTGGGGAAATGGCCCCTGCCTTCACTTCGGAGGACTTGGAGAAACTAGTGGATGGGGTCCTCCCCCAGTACACACAACTGTACGGTCCTCCAGAAAAACAGGTGAGTACACTGGGAGGATGCTGCATGGGCAATGCCTGTTTTGAGTGGTGTGGATGGAAGATACATGGGAGGGGGGGGCTGAGGCCTGCATGTGCGGACGGTGAGTGTATGTGCGTCAGGGCAAGGGTGGGAACTGGGGGCAATAAGTATGATGGTCTGGACGGGTAAAGATTTTCCTTTTCCCCTGTACTATTCCTCTAGGTCAGCGCCCACCAGAAGAAGGCTTTTTTGGCGTGCCATCGCCAAGGATGTCCGGACCCGGGGGTCCACCACAGACGGAGCACCCACTGCTGTAAAAGATGGGAGGACCTTCACCGCTGGAGCAAGAAGATGGCGGACGCCCAGCTGGGGATTGCCTCCCAACATGGGAGGGGTGCCCATCGAACCATGACCCCCCTAATGTTCCGGATCCTGGCAGTGGCGTATCCGGAGTTGGATGGGCGCTAGAGGGCATCACAGTAGCCACAAGGGGGTGAGTACACTATCATTCAGCTGACTCTGCGTGCATGACGAGGTGTCTGGGTGGGGGAGGTGGGCAGTGGGTTCCCCTAGGCGAGGGCGATCTTAGTAGGCAAGGTCCCTTGTGAGGCAGGCTTAGTGGCACCCCAGCCCCACTAGTGGTTAGTGCCATCTACACCTAGACAGGCTCCTGTGACTTCCATGTGTGCAGCAATCGGGCTTAGGCCTTGTACCCCATGAGCATGTGATTAATCTAGGAACTATAAGTGCATGGCGTAGTGCAGAGGGCTGCTGTGTCTGTAGTGTCCACCAACTGTAGTGGTGTTGCATGCACTGAACATGTCTTTCTTCTGTCTCCCCCCCCCCCCTTTTTGTGGATCAGGTGGAGGAGCATTGGCACCGGAGCTGCATCCCACTTGGCCCTGGAGGGCGAAACAACGGAGTCTGAAGCCACTAGTGATACATAGGCCGAGGGGAGCTCCTCAACAGGTACAGCCGCCACCCCCCTACCAGCACCGCCCTCCCAGCAGCCCCTCAGCGTGTGTCCTGTGCCCGCTCACCCAGGAGGGTAGGTATCTCCTTCGCCCCATGCACCTCAGGCCCTGCCCCAGTCAGTCCTGCTGCCCTCAGTGAGGAGGCTATTGACCTCCTGAGATCCCTCACTGTTCAGCAGTCTACCATTCTGAATGCCATCCAGCGTGTTGAGAGGCATTTGCAACAAACAAATGCATACCTGGAGGGCATTCATTCTGGCCAGGCAGCCCAACAGAGAGCATTTCAGGCTCTGGCCTCAGCACTGATGGCAGCCATTGTCCCTGTCTCCAGCCTCCCCCTCCAACTTACTCCACCCAGACCCAATCCCTTGTACCTCAGCCTATCCCAAGCACACCATCAGACCAGCATGCACACACATCAACACACAAGAGTGGCTCAGGCAAACATAAGCACCACACATCCCACAGGCACTCACACAAGCATTCTACCCATGCACACATACCATCATCCACTGCCTCTACTGTGTCCCCCTCCACCACGTCTCCCTCCTCCCTCCCAGTCTCGTCTCCACTCACACCTGCATGTACTACATCCTCAGCCACTACCTCCATCACCAGCACGCCCATCACTACACACCGCTCACGTGCAATCACCCCCCCACTACCATTCACACATCTCCTGTGTCCTCTCCCAGTGTGTCTGTGAGCCCTCCTCCCAAAGTACACAAACGCAGGCACACACCCACCCAACAGCCATCCACCTCACAACAGCCTCCAGCCCATGCACCTTCACCCAAAGTCAGCAAACGTACACCTCCTACAACTACTACCTCTTCCTCCACTGCCAAACGCCCTCCATCTTCCCGTCCCTGTGTGTCTAAAAAACTTTTCCTGGCTAATATTGACCTCTTCCCTACATCCCCCCCGTCCTTCTCCTAGGGCCAGGCTTTCCAGGTCCCAGCCCAGCACCTCAGCCACCACATCCCTAGGCACAGTGGTGACAGCAACTGCGAGGTCATGGAGTGCGCCAACCATCAGGGCTGCCAGTGTGCCACGGAGCGAGGGCAAGGAGATTCCGCCACCTGCCAAGGTGAAAAAGGTGCCCACATCCCAGATGGAGAAGCCGAACACACCTGCCACCAAGGGGTCAGGGAAAACGAAAGGGGATAGTGGCAAGACATCTGCCCCACCATCAAATGTGGGGAAGGGCCAAAAACTGAAGGGCAGGTCAGCAGAGGGCATGGTGGCACCGACTGAGGGACCAGTGTCACACCTTCTGTCCACGTCGATGCCAACCTATACGATGGAGAACACCGCCACCTGCACCGCCACAGACCCCGCAGCCAGCACCATCGCCACAGACCCCGCAGCCAGCACCGCCGCCACAGACCCTGCCGCCAGCACCACCACGACTGACACTGCTGTAAGCACTGTGCGACTGACACCCTCCGCAAGCACCGCCCCGACTGACACCGCCACAAGCCCTGCCAGCGGCCCTGCAATATCCTCAGCCAGTGGCACCACCGCAGGCATGGCTACCATCCCCAGTGGTCAGTCGTCCGAGGCTGGTGGTGAGTTCCAGGACCCTGGGCAGCTTCCATGAAGCATCACTGTCATCACAGTTGTCACCTGCAAATGGAATGCGAAGCCGCAGCAGTGTGGGGTATGTGTAGGAGGCTGGACTGGCTTGTAGTGAGTACCAAGGGGTACTTGCACCTTGCACCAGGCCCAGTTATCCCTTATTAGTGTATAGGGTGTCTAGCAGCATAGGCTGATAGATAATGGTAGCTTAGCAGAGCAGCTTAGGCTGAACTAGGAGACGAGTGAAGCTCCTACAGTACCACAAGTGTCACTTGCACAATATCATAAGAAAACACAATACACAGTTATACTAAAAATAAAGGTACTTTATTTTTATGACAATATGCCAAAGTATCTCAGAGTGTGCCCTCAGTGAGAGGATAGGAAATATACACAAGATATATGTACACAATACTAAAAATATGCAGTATAGTCTTAGAAAACAGTGCAAACAATGTATAGTTACAACAGGATGCAATGGGGACACATAGGGATAGGGGCAACACAAACCATATACTCCAAAAGTGGAATGCGAACCACGAATGGACCCCAAACCTATGTGACCTTGTAGAGGGTCGCTGGGACTATTAGAAAATAGTGAGGGTTAGAAAAATAGCCCACCCCAAGACCCTGAAAAGTGAGTGCAAAGTGCACTAAAGTTCCCCAAAGGACATAGAAGTCGTGATAGGGGAATTCTGCAGGAAAGACACAAACCAGCAATGCAACAACAATGGATTTCCAGTCGAGGGTACCTGTGGAACAAGGGGACCAAGTCCAAAAGTCACAAGCAAGTCGGAGATGGGCAGATGCCCAGGAAATGCCAGCTGTGGGTGCAAAGAAGCTTCTACTGGACAGGAGAAGCTTAGGTTTCTGCAGGAACGACAAGGGCTAGAGACTTCCCCTTTGGAGGACGGATCTCTCACGCCGTGGAGAGTCGTGCAGAAGTGTTTTCCCGCCGAAAGACCACCAACAAGCCTTGCTAACTGCAAATGGTGCAGTAAGCGTTTTTGGATGCTGCTGTGGCCCAGGAGGGACCAGGATGTCGCAAATTGCGTCAGGAGACAGAGGGGACGTCGAGCAAGACAAGGAGCCCTCTCAGCAGCAGGTAGCATCCAGAGAAGTGCCAGAAACAGGCCCTACAATGATGTGTGAAACGGTGCTCACCCGAAGTTACACAAAGGAGTCCCACGTCGCCGGAGACCAACTTAGAAAGTCATGCAATGCAGGTTAGAGTGCCATGGACCCAGGCTTGGCTGTGCACAAAGGATTTCCGCCGGAAGTGCACAGAGGCCGGAGTAGCTGCAAAAGTCACGGTTCCAAGCAATGCAGTCTGGCGTGGGGAGGCAAGGACTTACCTCCACCAAACTTGGACTGAAGAGTCACTGGACTGTGGGAGTCACTTGGACAGAGTTGCTGGATTCGAGGGACCTCGCTCGTCGTGCTGAGAGGAGACCCAAGGGACCGGTAATGCAGCTTTTTGGTGCCTGCGGTTGCAGGGGGAAGATTCCGTCGACCCACAGGAGATTTCTTCGGAGCTTCTAGTGCAGAGAGGAGGCAGACTACCCCCACAGCATGCACCACCAGGAAAACAGTCGAGAAGGCGGCAGGATCAGCGTTACAGAGTTGCAGTAGTCGTCTTTGCTACTATGTTGCAGTTTTGCAGGCTTCCAGCGCGGTCAGCAGTCGATTCCTTGGCAGAAGGTGAAGAGAGAGATGCAGAGGAACTCTGATGAGCTCTTGCATTCGTTATCTAAAGTTTCCCCAGAGACAGAGACCCTAAATAGCCAGAAAAGAGGGTTTGGCTACCTAGGAGAGAGGATAGGCTAGCAACACCTGAAGGAGCCTATCAGAAGGAGTCTCTGACGTCACCTGGTGGCACTGGCCACTCAGAGCAGTCCAGTGTGCCAGCAGCACCTCTGTTTCCAAGATGGCAGAGGTCTGGAGCACACTGGAGGAGCTCTGGACACCTCCCAGGGGAGGTGCAGGTCAGGGGAGTGGTCACTCCCCTTTCCTTTGTCCAGTTTCGCGCCAGAGCAGGGCTAAGGGGTCCCTGAACCGGTGTAGACTGGCTTATGCAGAAATGGGCACCAAATGTGCCCATGAAAGCATTTCCAGAGGCTGGGGGAGGCTATTCCTCCCCTGCCTTCACACCATTTTCCAAAGGGAGAGGGTGTAACACCCTCTCTCAGAGGAAGTCCTTTGTTCTGCCATCCTGGGACAAGCCTGGCTTGACCCCAGGAGGGCAGAAACCTGTCTGAGGGGTTGGCAGCAGCAGCAGCTGCAGTCAAACCCCAGGAAAAGCAGTTTGGCAGTACCAGGGTCTGTGCTACAGACCACTGGGATCATGGGATTGTGCCAACTATGCCAGGATGGCATAGAGGGGGCAATTCCATGATCATAGACATGTTACATGGCCATATTCGGAGTTACCATTGTGAAGCTACATATAGGTAGTGACCTATATGTAGTGCACGCGTGTAATGGTGTCCCCGCACTCACAAAGTCCGGGGAATTTGCCCTGAACAATGTGGGGGCACCTTGGCTAGTGCCAGGGTGCCCTCACACTAAGTAACTTTGCACCTAACCTTTACCAGGTAAAGGTTAGACATATAGGTGACTTATAAGTTACTTAAGTGCAGTGTAAAATGGCTGTGAAATAACGTGGACGTTATTTCACTCAGGCTGCAGTGGCAGGCCTGTGTAAGAATTGTCAGAGCTCCCTATGGGTGGCAAAAGAAATGCTGCAGCCCATAGGGATCTGATGGAACCCCAATACCCTGGGTACCTCAGTACCATATACTAGGGAATTATAAGGGTGTTCCAGTAAGCCAATGTAAATTGGTAAAATTGGTCACTAGCCTGTTAGTGACAATTTGAAAGAAATGAGAGAGCAAAACCACTGAGGTTCTGATTAGCAGAGCCTCAGTGAGACAGTTAGGTGGTCATTCTGACCTCGGCGGTAAAAGGCGCCTACCGCCGGTCAGAAATCCTCCATAATCCCGCTGCGGTCGCGGAAACCCGCCACGGTCATTCTGACCCGCAGAAGGCAAACCTCCGAAAATCCGACCGCCACAACAGACCGCCAGACCAGCGGTCGGCGGAAAGGTGGAGGTGACCAAACCTCCACCGCCACGCCAACAGAAATACGCCCATGCCATTACGACCCACGAATCCACGCGGCGGTCATTCAAACGCGGTATTCCATTGGCGGGACACACCGGCGCGGTCAGAATACACACAAACGAACAAAACTCAGCCACATTGGACGATTTGAATCCCACACACCTGATACACATACACACACCACTCCCACACACACAATACAATATAAAACACACACCCACATCACCCACAAACCCCTACGCTTAAAAATTCGTAAAGAAGACAAGAGCGAGACACCAGCATCCAAAACATAACAGCCACAGCCACTCAACACCATCACCCACACACTATCCACACACAAAACAACACACACCACCACACTCAACTCACTTAAATACACATACTCCACCCCACACATCATACACACCACCCCATGGCACCCCAAAGACAACCCCGCTTCACAGACGAAGAACTCAGGGTCATGGTGGAGGAAATCGTTCGGGTAGAGCCCCAGCTGTTCGGCACACAGATACAATACACCAGTATTGCCCGGAGGACGGAGCTATGGCAGAGGATTGTCGACAGGGTGACGCAGTGGGACAGCACCCCAGAAATCGGGAAGACATCAGGAAGCGATGGAACGACCTACGGGGGAAGGTGCGTTCCATGGTATCCAGGCACAACATCGCCGTGCAGAAGACTGGCGGAGGACCCCCACCTCAACCCCCACAATTCACATCATGGGAGGAGGAAGTCTTGAACATCCTGCATCCTGACGGCCTCGCAGGAGTCGGCGGAGGAATGGATACTGGTAAGTTGAAGCTTCACTACTGCTTCCCCCCCACCTGCATGCCAAATCAGACCCCAACCCTCACCCCCATCCTCGAACCCCACCCTCACCCCCACCCCCATCCTCACCCCCACCCTCACCCCCACCACCATCCTCACCCCCACCACCATCCTCACCCCCACCACCATCCTCACCCCCACCCCCAGCACACCTATTCCCCGCCAATGTCTCACCATCACAACCCACACATCCCAAAACCTAGGCCTGCATGCGTCCACTAAGCATGGACACCCATCACCAAAGCATGCCCAATGCATATACACATCCCCCCCACAAGCCACCCTCACCAAAGCCCCCACACACGAATGCCAGCACTTGGGGACACGAGAACCCACAGATACACCCATATGCCACACATTGAAACTATAACCATACCTCTATACCCCTGCAGGACCCGACCGTCAACACACCGCGGCGGAGGGGCCAGAATTATCCACACCCCCCACCCAAGAGGCCGTCAGCGATGACAGCAGCTCTGTCGATCTGGACACCGATGACCAGCCCGGACCATCGGGGATCTCTGGGCAGTCGGTTCCCCTCACACAGGCACAGGCCACTACAGACCCTAACCCCTCTGGGAACACCAGCACAGCTCCCACCCAGCGGGCCCATGCCTCTGTCTCCAGGGCGCGTCAATCTGCGGTGTGTCTACCACTACAGGGCACCCAGGATAACCCACCACCCCAACAACAACAGGGACCTGGGGGCAGTGGTAGTGGGCACACCGGCCAGGGGGCAGAGGCCCAGGGAAACAGGGCAACTCGGCGGGCAGCTGTGCGACAGGGGGGGGAGGAGAGGCCCAGGGAACCCACTCTCCACGAGGTCCTCACCACCATCATGGGAGCATACAACCGCTCCCAGGAGACGATGGCGACGGTACTGGCCCGGTTCCAGGAGATCCAGGTGCTGCAGGAGGAACACTATCGGGGGTACAGGGAGGACATCAGAGCCATCAACACCACCCTGGTTACCATGGTAGGGCTGCTGCAGGACCTCGTAAACAGCAGGGCGGACACTGAACAACACCCAAGGGCCCCTGCCACTAGCCTGGAGCAAGAACAGCCATCCACCTCCGCCGGCGCTAGTGGACAGGAGGCCCCCGCACAGCAGCAGCCCACCAGACCCCCACCTCCTGCAGGAGAAGAACCACCCCGCAAGAGGGCCCTGAGATCTCGCAAGAAGACAGAGTAGGATGTCAAGACCCCCGCCAGCAAAGGATACCACCTGATGTCATCCCACTGTCCCACATTGTCACCCTGTCCATCCTTGAACTGCCCATGCTCCATCTCTCCACAGGCCTCTGGACAATGCACCTGTGTGACTGTTACTCTGGACTCTGCCATGGACATTCCTTCACCATAGCCCCCACCCACTTGAAACCACCCATCCCATTTTGAGCACTTCAATAAACACCTATTTTGCACAAAAATATCAGGAGTCTGGCTGTGATTTCAATAGATTGTAATTGACATGACAGTGCAAATATGTCCTTGTACATGGTGAAGTCAACAAACAGCTGCCACAAAGCTGTAGTCCATGGGGAAACGAAGCACAGGACTCGTAGTGGGGACCCCAGATCTGAAATAGGGAGGGAAAAGCCAAAACTCAGTCATCATACACTGGGGCAAATAGACAGGCAGCAGAGATGCTGCAGAGTAGTTAACATTTACTAAATTATCTTTGAAATGTTACCTGTGTCCTATTGGAAGTACTGTTCAATGATTCTGTCCCTGTTGTCTGTTTCAGCCCCGTCGTCTTCCTCCTCGTCACTCTCCTCAGGTTCCACCGCTGCCACAACACCACCGTCTCGACCATCCTCCTGCAGGAAAGGCACCTGGCGGCGCAAAGCCAGGTTGTGAAGCATGCAGCAGGCCACGATGATGTGACACACCTTCTTAGGTGAGTACATTAGGGATCCACCGGTCATATGCAGGCACCTAAACCTGGCCTTTAGGAGGCCAAAGGTGCGTTCGATCACCCTCCTAGTACGCCCATGGGCCTCATTGTACCGTTCCTCTGCCCTGGTCCGGGGATTCCTTACTGGGGTCAGTAGCCACGACAGGTTGGGGTACCCAGAGTCCCCCACTAGCCATACACGGTGTCTCTGTAGCTGTTCCATCACGTAAGGGATGCTGCTATTCCTGAGGATGTAGGCGTCATGCACTGACCCTGGGAATTTGGCATTTACATGCGAGATGTACTGGCCAGCCAAACACACCACCTGGATGTTCATTGAATGGTAATTTTTTCTGTTCCTGTACACCTGCTCCCTGTCTCTTGGGGGAACCAAAGCCACATGGGTCCCATCAATGGCACCAATTACGTTGGGAATATGTCCAAGGGCGTAGAAATCACCCTTCACTGTAGCCAATTCGCCCACCTCAGGGAAAATGATGTAGTTCCTCACGGATTTCATCAGGGCAGACAACACTCTGGATAACACCTTCGAAAACATGGGCTGAGACATCCCGGAAGCAATTCCCACGGTTGTCTGAAATGACCCACTTGCCAAGAAATGTAGTACTGACATGACCTGCACCAGAGGGGGAATCCCTGTGGGTTGGCGGATGGGGGACATCAGGTCGGGCTCCAGCTGGGCACACAGTTCATGGATAGTGGCACGGTTAAGACGGTAGGTCAGGATAATGTGGCGTTCTTCCATTGTCGACAGGTCCACCAGCGGTCGGTACACGGGAGGATTCATCCGTCTCCTCGCCCAACCCAGCGGACGGTGCCTAGGAAGGACAACATGGAGCACACAGTCAAGCAACCCACAGGTACGTACTCACAGCTAGCACAGTATACGATTCTCTATGCAGTGAATGGCGTGTCTGAGTGGCTATGCAAGGCCTAGGCCTGTGTGACGCAGTTGAAATTGAGCCATGTGGGCCCTGGAAATGGCGGCTGCCTGACCTGTGAAGTGTGACAATGGGATGTGAGGTCAATGCGCTGGCGTGGCACACCGCGGCGGGCGGCGGGCGAAGACCGCGGCGCGAAGCCGCATTGGTTAACATTGAAGCCTATGGGTTTCAGGAGCCAATGGCGAAGGGCGCCGGCGGTGGCGGGACGCACCGCCGCGGTACGCACCGCCGCGGACGTGACCGCCATTTTCTATCTACTTATCCACTTGCGACTTGAACTTTCACAGGAGAGGACCTATACTGCAAGTGTTGCTGTGACCTCGGTCTGGAAGGGACAATGGCTGCTGCGACTGGGGAAAGGGCCCCTGCCTTCACTGGAGAGGAGTTGGAGAAACTTGTGGATGGGGTCCTCCCCCAGTATGCGCTACTCTACGGTCCTCCAGACCAACAAGTGAGTTTAATTCAATATGGATTTGGGGCCACTGGCTGGCTTGGGGGCCTGGCGGGGATGGGGGGCATGTTGGGGCTGGCGGGGGACATGGCGGGGGGCCTGGTGGGGATGGGGGGCATGTTGGGCATGGCGGGGGGCCTGGCGGGGATGGGGGGCATGTTGGGGCTGGCGGGGGGCCTGGCGGGGATGGGGGGCATGTTGGGCATGGCGGGGGGCCTGGCGGGGGGCCTGGCGGCGATGGGGGGCATGTTGGGCATGGCGGGGGGCCTGGCGGGGATGGGGGGCATGTTGGGCATGGCGGGGGGCCTGGCGGGGGGCCTGGCGGGGATGGGGGGCATGTTGGGCATGGCGGGGGGCCTGGCGGGGATGGGGGGCATGTTGGGGCTGGCGGGGGGCCTGGCGGGGATGGGGGGCATGTTGGGCATGGCGGGGGGCCTGGCGGGGATGGGGGGCATGTTGGGCATGGCGGGGGCCTGGCGGGGGGCCTGGCGGGGATGGGGGGCATGTTGGGCATGGCGGGGGGCCTGGCGGGGATGGGGGGCATGTTGGGCATGGCGGGGGGCCTGGCGGGGATGGGGGGCATGTTGGGCATGGCGGGGGGCCTGGCGGGGATGGGGGGCATGTTGGGCATGGCGGGGGGCCTGGCGGGGATGGGGGGCATGTTGGGCATGGCGGGGGGCCTGGCGGGGGGCCTGGCGGGGATGGGGGGCATGTTGGGCATGGCGGGGGCCTGGCGGGGGGCCTGGCGGGGATGGGGGGCATGTTGGGCATGGCGGGGGGCCTGGCGGGGATGGGGGGCATGTTGGGCATGGCGGGGGGCCTGGCGGGGATGGGGGGCATGTTGGGGCTGGCGGGGGGCCTGGCGGGGATGGGGGGCATGTTGGGCATGGCGGGGGGCCTGGCGGGGGGCCTGGCGGGGATGGGGGGCATGTTGGGCATGGCGGGGGCCTGGCGGGGGGCCTGGCGGGGATGGGGGGCATGTTGGGCATGGCGGGGGGCCTGGCGGGGATGGGGGGCATGTTGGGCATGGCGGGGGGCCTGGCGGGGATGGGGGGCATGTTGGGCATGGCGGGGATGGGGGGCATGTTGGGCATGGCGGGGGGCCTGGCGGGGATGGGGGGCATGTTGGGCATGGCGGGGGGCCTGGCGGGGGGCCTGGCGGGGATGGGGGGCATGTTGGGCATGGCGGGGGCCTGGCGGGGGGCCTGGCGGGGATGGGGGGCATGTTGGGCATGGCGGGGGGCCTGGCGGGGATGGGGGGCATGTTGGGCATGGCGGGGGGCCTGGCGGGGATGGGGGGCGTTGGGCCACTGGAAAGGAAAATGCTGAGAAACTTGAACGTGGTATTTCTCCCTCCCTGTACGTGTCACATAGGTCCGCGCCCATGAGAAGATCGGGATTTGGCGTGCCATCGCCAAGGAAGTCCGGGCCCTGGGGGTCCACCATCGACGGGGCACCCACTGCTGCAAGAGGTGGGAGGACATCCGCCGTGGGACCAAGAAGACCGCCGAGTCTCTGCTGGGGATGGCCTCCCAACGTAGGCGGGGTGCCTGCCGTCAACTGAGCCCCCTGATGTTCCGGATCCTGGCGGTGGCCTACCCTGAATTGGATGGGCGCGTGAGGGCAGCACAGCAGACACAAGGGGGTGAGTACAAGCATTATCTACTCTGTTGTCGCGCAGTGGAGGTGTCTGGGTGGGGGAGGAGGGCTGGGGGTCCCCCTAGGCCAGGGCGAAATCTGTAGGCTGGGCACCCCCGTAAGCCCCTGTGTCCCCAGCCACCACCCTCAGTAGTTTGTCAGTACAGCCATCCTTGGGCCGTGTCATCCATGGGTGTAGTTGTCAACTCTAGGCGTGTAGGCCATGTTCCACGGAATGCGTAGCGTACCCCAAGTGCGCAACTTAGTGCAGGGGGCATCTGTGTCTGTCATGTCCGCTAACTGTACCGGAAATCCATGTACTCAATATCCCTTTATTTCTCTCTCCCCCCCCCTTTTTGTTTGTCTTTCTGTGCTTGTGTGCATCAGCGTCATCAGGCGGAGGAGAAGTGGCATCGGGGCAGGAGGGAGCTGCATCTCACATGGCCCAGGAGGGCCATGCCACAGAGTCAGACTGGACCAGTGAGACGGAGGGTGAGGGGAGCTCCACGACGGGGACGACTGGAGCCTGCAGCGACACGGACACGTCCTCGGAAGGGGGCTCCCTTGCGGGGGTGGCACCATCCGTGCCCCCCGCCATTACAGGTACAGCCGCCACCCAGCGCACCATCTCCGCCCTCCCAGCAGCCCCTCCGCGTTCGCCCCGTGCCCGCTCTGCCAGGAAGCCGGGCATCTCCTTCGCCCCAGGCACCTCAGGCCCTGCCCCTGTTACCCCCGCTGCCCTCAGTGAGGAGGTCATTGACCTCCTCCGAACGCTCATTGTTGGGCAGACTACCCTTTTGAATGCCATCCAGGGGGTGGAGAGGGAGGTTCATCGCAGCAATGCGTACCTGGAGGGCATTCATTCGGGTCAGGCTGCCCATCAGCGATCGTTCCAGGCTCTGGCCTCAGCACTGACGGCAGCCATTGTCCCTGTCTCCTGCCTGCCTCTACTAACTCCCTCCTCCCAGTCTCCTGTTCCTCTGCCTGTCCCACCCACACCATCAGACCAGCCTGCACACACCTCAACACCCAAGAGAAGCTCATCCAAACATAAGCACCACAGATCACGCAGACATTCACACACGCAACATTCCGATGCAGACATGCCAACAGTCACTACCACCTCTGTGACCCCCACCTCCTCGTCTCCCTCCTCCCTCCCTGTGACGTCTACACTCACACCTCCATTCACCTCACCATCAGCCAGTGTTTCCATCACCAGCACACCCTCCACTCCAGTCCGCACACGTGCAGTCACCACCCCCACTGCCATTTACACGTCCCCTGTGTCCTCTCCCACTGTGTCTGTCACCCCCTCTTCCACACCACACAAACGCAGCCACCCACCCACCCAACAGCCATCCACCTCACGACAGCCTATCCCTCCTGCACCTGCACCCAAAGACAGCAAACGTGACTCACCTACAACCACATCCTCTCCCTCCACTCCCATTCCCACTGTACCTACCACTCTCCATTGTCCCAAGAAGCTCTTCCTCGCCACTACTAACTTCTTTCCTGACCCTGAGCCCCCCCCTCCTTCTCGTCGGGGTAAGAAGAGCACCTCAGCCACCACCAGCCCTGCAGCCCCCTTGACAAAGGTGCAGGGGTATTGGAGCCCGCCAGCCCGCATGTCTGGATCTTCGCCCAGCAGCAAGGGGACAGCCAGCCCACCCCCTGGGAAGAGGAGCAGAAGGCGGAAGGGGCGCCGCAGGAGCCCGCCTTCTACATCCCCCCCGGACACCACCCAGAGACAGTCACCAGCCACAGCTCCAAAGGGAGGAAAGGGACACAGGCCGACGACTAAGGAGGGCAAGGGCAGCAAGTTGGAGAGGTCAGGCAGCAGGCCTGCTGCCCAGGAGGAGCCCACAACCCCCATAGCCGCTGCCCCGGGAGGAACCGGCACAGCTGCCCCGGGAGAGCCCACCACCCCCATAGCCGCTGCCCAGGGAGGACCCAGCCCAGCTGGCCAGGAGGGCCCCACCACCCACAGCCCAGGTGGGCAGTGAAGGAGCACCATCCCCGCTGCCCAGGAGGGCACCACCAGGCAATTAGCAGTTGGCCATAGACAGTCCGCCGTCTCAAGAACCGCTGAACTGGGCCTTTCAAGGCAAGGACCGCTGAACTGGGCCCCGCCGTCTCAAGAACCGCTGAACTGGGCCCTTCAAGGCAAGGACCGCTGAACTGGGCCCCGCCGTCTCAAGAACCGCTGAACTGGGCCCCGCCGTCTCAAGAACCGCTGAACTGGGCCCTTCAAGGCAAGGAGCGCTGAACTGGGCCCCGCCGTCTCAAGAACCGCTGAACTGGGCCCTTCAAGGCAAGAAGCGCTGAACTGGGCCCCGCCGTCTCAAAAACCGCTGAACTGGGCCCTTCAAGGCAAGAAGCGCTGAACTGGGCCCTTCAAGGCAAGGACCGCTGAACTGGGCCCCGCCGTCTCAAGAACCGCTGAACTGGGCCCCGCCGTCTCAAGAACCGCTGAACTGGGCCCTTCAAGGCAAGAACCGCTGAACTGGGCCCCGCCGTCTCAAGAACCGCTGAACTGGGCCCGCCGTCTCAAGAACCGCTGAACTGGGCCCCGCCGTCTCAAGAACCGCTGAACTGGGCCCTTCAAGGCAAGAAGCGCTGAACTGGGCCCCGCCGTCTCAAGAACCGCTGAACTGGGCCCCGCCGTCTCAAGAACCGCTGAACTGGGCCCTTCAAGGCAAGAACCGCTGAACTGGGCCCCGCCGTCTCAAGAACCGCTGAACTGGGCCCCGCCGTCTCAAGAACCGCTGAACTGGGCCCTTCAAGGCAAGAAGCGCTGAACTGGGCCCCGCCGTCTCAAGAACCGCTGAACTGGGCCCCGCCGTCTCAAGAACCGCTGAACTGGGCCCCGCCGTCTCAAGAACCGCTGAACTGGGCCCCGCCGTCTCAAGAACCGCTGAACTGGGCCCTTCAAGGCAAGAAGCGCTGAACTGGGCCCCGCCGTCTCAAGAACCGCTGAACTGGGCCCTTCAAGGCAAGAAGCGCTGAACTGGGCCCCGCCGTCTCAAGAACCGCTGAACTGGGCCCTTCAAGGCAAGAACCGCTGAACTGGGCCCCGCCGTCTCAAGAAGCGCTGAACTGGGCCCCGCCGTCTCCAGAACCGCTGAACTGGGCCCTTCAAGGCAAGAACCGCTGGACCTTTGGCAGACGTGGCAGGGCAGGATCTATCTCGGCCAGGGCTGCAGGATGTCCTCTGGCCAACTTGCCTCCTCCAGTGGCAGTGGGGTCTGTTATGGACTGTATGGACTGTGGCTTTGCTCTCCCCAGGATGGCCCAGTGGGCAGGCCACCCACTGTATGGACTGTATGGACTGTGGCTTTGCTCTCCCCAGGATGGCCCAGTGGGCAGGCCACCCACTGTATGGACTGTATGGACTGTGGCTTTGCTCTCCCCAGGATGGCCCAGTGGGCAGGCCACCCACTGTATGGACTGTGGCTTTGCTCTCCCCAGGATGGCCCAGTGGTCATGGAGTCCCCTCGTGGATCTGGCGTCGTGTACTCAAGTGGCTGAGGTGCCCCCCCTTCCCTTCCCCCTGAGGTGCCTGTCCTATTTTCTTTCTGATGCCCCTGCAGTGTTCTCTCCGTGGAGTTCTTGTCGTGGGACTGGGCCTTGCCCCTTTGCACAGGACCCCTGTGATCCACGGACAGTGGTTGGACTACATTTAGTAGCTGTATATATTTTGTACATAGTTTATTTATTTATTGGGATTAATGGTGTCCATATTTCAATATATCTGCCCGTTTATGATCTCTTCTTTTGGTCTTTGCATTATTTCGGAGGGGGGTGGTTTGTGGGTTGTGACAGTGATCTGTGGGAATGCATTGATGTGTGTGTTGTAGTGGGTGTGGGTGGGTGGGTGTGTGCCGGTAATCTTTTCCCTCCCCTGTGTCGTAGGTGCCGTACTCACCGATGTCTTCCGCGCCGCCGGGCGTGCTCCTGGTATATGAGGAGGAATAGGAGTGCGGGGATGACCTGCAACTCTGGCTCCATACTGCCGGAATCTCGCGTGGAGTGCGTAGAGGTGAGCGTTTTCCCGTTCGTAGTCTGTTTCCGCCGTGTTCTTATCGGCGGTGCTCCCGCCCCGGAAAAGGTGGCAGATTGGTGGGTTGTAATAGGGTGGGCGGTACTTTGTCTGCCGCCGGGCTGTTGGCGGGAACCGCCGCGCTGTTTGTTTGTACCGCTGTGGCGGTCGGAGTGTTAAGTTGGCGGGCTGTGTTGGCGGTTCCCGCCAGGGTCAGAATTGCATATTTTAGACCGCCGGCCTGTTGGCGGCTTGGCCGCCGCTTTATCACCGACCGCCAGGGTCAGAATGAGGGCCTTAGTCACTACACAGGTAACACATTCAGGCACACTTATGAGCACTGGGGCCCTGGATACCAGGGTCCCAGTGACACATACAACTAAAACAACATATATACAGTGAAAAATGGGGGTAACATGCCAGGCAAGATGGTACTTTCCTACAGTATGTCGCTGCCTCCATGGCGTATCATGCTACCTGTACCTCGGCAATTCCGTGGCACATACACCCAGGTGAGGGAATTGTACCGGCCGCACTGCACATGGAGCACTCTGGGCACCAAGCCCCCTCCAGAACCTGTGCAGAAAGGCATCCACGACCTCAGTCTTTGGCAGGATGCAGCTCTCTGGGCACAAAGCCCCCTCCAGAACCTGTGGAGAAAGGCATCCACTACCCCAGTCCTTGGCAGGATGAAGCACTCAGGGCACAAATCCCCCTCCAGAACCAGTGGAGAAAGGCATCCACTACCTCAGTCCTTGGCAGGATGAAGCACTCTGGGCACAAAGCACCCTCCAGAACCAGTGGAGAAAGGCATCCACTACCTCAGTCCTTGGCAGGATGAAGCACTCTGGGCACAAAGCCCCCTCCGGAACCAGTGGAGAAAGGCATCCACTACCTCAGACCTTGGCAGGATGAAGCACTCTGGGCACAAAGCCCCCTCCAGAACCAGTGGAGACTGTTATCCACTTGAGAGACTGTGGCTTTGCACTCCGCAGGATAAAGCAGTGGGCAAACCACCCACTGGAGAGACTTGAGAGACTGTGGCTTTGCACTCCCCAGGATAAAGCACTGGGCAAACCACCCACTGTAAAGACTTGAGAGACTGTAGCTTTGCATTCCCCCGGATAATGCAGTGGACAAACCACCCACTGTAAAGACTTGAGAGACTGTGGCTTTGCACTCCCCAGGATAATGCAGTGGGCAAACCACCCACTGGAGAGACTTGAGAGACTGTGGCTTTGCACTCCCCAGGATAATGCAGTGGGCAAACCACCCACTGAAAAGACTTGAGGGACTGTGGCTTTGCACTCCCCAGGATAAAGCAGTGGGCAAACCACCCACTGTAAAGACTTGAGAGACTGTGGCTTTGCACTACCCAAGATAATGCAGTGGGCAAACCACCCACCGGAGAGACTTGAGAGACTGTGGCTTTGCAGTCCCCAGGATAATTCAGTGGGCAAACCACCCACTGTAAAGACTTGAGAGACTGTGGCTTTGCACTCCCCAGGATAATGCAGTGGGCAAACCACCCACTGTAAAGACTTGAGAGACTGTGTCTCTGCACTCCCTAGGATAATGCAGTGGGCAACCCACCCACTGTAAAGACTTGAGAGACTGTGGCTTTGCACTCCCCAGGATACTGCAGTGGGCAAACCACCCACTGAAAAGACTTGAGGGCCTGTGGCTCTGCACTCTCCAGGATAAAGCAATGGGCATGGAGCCCCCTCGTGGAGCAGTGGCGTTGTGTGTTCATCAGGCTGAGGTGCCCCCCTTCCCCTGAGGTGCCTGTATATTTTCTATGTGATGCCCCTCCAGTGTTCTCTCCGTTTGTAGTCAGGTATCATGTGTGGGCCTCGCCCATGCATTTTGGGCCCAGTGGTCCACAGGCAATGATTGGTGCACTATCTGGACTTGTGTAGTTCGTATACATATTTGTATATACTGGATTTTGACTTTTGACTAATGGATTTTTATTGATTACAATCGTTACAATCATTTCCTTTTGTCCCTGCGTTCTTCCAGGGGATGTGGGGGGGTGTATATGTAATGTTGCAGCATGTATTTTTGTGTATGGTGTTGTGGGTGAGGGCGTGGATGTTGCGTGTTGCGTGTGTGTGTCACTCTCTTTTCCCTCCCCCCGTGTTGTAGGTGCAGTACTCACCGTGGTCGTCGCCGCAGTCGTTGGAGCTCCTGATAGAGGAGCAGGAAGACCATTGCCGGCAGGATCTGTAATTCGGGCTCCATGGCGCCCATGTTCCTTGTGGGGTGTGGAGAGGTGAGTGTTTTCCCTTCTGTGTACTGTTTCCACCGTGTTTTTATTCACGTTGGTTCCGCCCCGGAAAAGGTGGCGGATAGCCGTGTTGTGATAGGGTGGGCGGTACATTGTCTTCCGTCTGTCTGTTGGTGGTGTCTGCCGCGCTGTTTGTTTGTACCGCCGTGGTGGTCGGAGTGTTAAAGTGGGTGTATATGTTGGTGGTTTCCGCCACGGTCGGAATCCCATTTTGTTTTCCGGAGGCATTACCGCCGCTTTAACACCGACCGCCAGGGTTGTAATGAGGGCCTATATCTCCTTTCGGAGTGCTCCAGGTGTGGAGAGTCTGCGCCCTGACTTCGTCTGTCTTTATTTTATTTTTGTTCATCCCAGCTTCTTTTAGAATCCTCCTGTGCTTGTTTGGTACCTTCCTTAGGGGTGGTACTCTGTATTTCAGGGTTTTTTGGCTTGGTTCCCAAACTATTTCGTCCTATACTAGTAAAGGTATTGGAAATAATTTTCCTTATTTGTTTCTCCTGTTTCAAATGTGGAATCTCTCAGAGCTGCTGGCGTATGGCCAACGTTACTGAAGGAGGCTGGCCTGGTTTGTTGTGGGTACTTTGGGTACTTACACCTTATGCCAGGTCCAGTGTCCCTTATTAGTGAAATGTAGTAGTGTTCTAGCAGCTTAGGCTGATAGAGGTAGCTATAGCAGAGCAGCTTAGGCTGAACTAGGACACATGCAAAGCTCATGCAATACCACTTATAGTTACACAGTACTTATACACAAGTACAGACAATACTCAGTGTTACCAAAAATAAAGGTAGTTTATTTGGGCTACATAGTACCAAAAATATTTTAGGGGCAATACTGGTTCTGGAGGTGAGTATTATAGACAATACATACACTAGACACCAAAAAAAGGTAAGTAATTAGACATAGGATAGTGCAAACAATCGGAAATGCTATAGAATGCAATGGGAGAAAACAGGTCTCGGGGCAACACAAACCATATACTAAGAAAGTGGAATGCAAATCACAAATTCCCCCCAGGCAAGTGTAGTGTGTGCAGAATCACTGGGAGAGTAAGAATACAGTAAAGGTAAGAAAATTACCCCACCCCAGAGTCCAGAAAAGCAGGAGTAAAGTACTGCAGATTTCCTTAGGACACACTACAAGTCGTGATTAGAGTTATTGCAAGAACCAAACAAGTCTGCAAACAGCAACTGGTGGATTCCTGGACCTGAAGACCTGCAAAGGAAGGAGACCAAGTCCATAAGTCGAAAGAAGTTCCAGGAAGGACAGGAGCCCCTGCCAACCCAGAAGAGGATGCAAAAGAAAAGTCCCCGGTTGGACGAAGACTGCAGAAATGCACCCTATGAAGACGTCAGTGAGTTCCTGCATGATGCACTGGATGTCCCACGGAGAGAAGTTGGATGTAGGTGAGTTTTGCACTGGATTCCTCAAACAAGCCTTGGTTCCGGCAAAGTTGCATTTGTGGCAAGTAGGCGTTATCTGGACCCAGGAGGGACCTGGGGGACTCAACTCTGTATGAGGAGGAAGAGGGGCTCTCATCACTCCAGAGAGCCTTCAGAGCACTGGTAGCACCCACAGGAGTCCCAGGACATGGGGACAAAGGAGGTGCAAAATGTGGTTGGTGCAGCACTACAAAGGAAGGTCTCACACCACCAGAGAACAACTCAGCGAGTTGTGCTTCATAGGATAGAGTGCTGGGGACCTGGGCCAGGCTCTGCATGAAGGAATTTTGCAAATAGTTCACAGAGGCCTCAGGAGGTGAAGAAGATGCAGTGCACAGGGGTACTGTAGTTTTCGGGGAAGTCATGGTCTTACCTCCTCCAAATTGGGACAGCAGGACCACAGGACAGTCTGTGTCGATGGGGTCTACGTTGTGTGTTCCAAGGACCACGCTTGTCGCCAGGAGAGAAGTTGAAGAGAACCGGTCGTCGACTTAGAAGGAGCCTGCTTCGGGAGGGGAGTGACTCCGTCAGCCCACGGAGATTTCTTCGGTCCTTCTGGTGCAGGGTGAAGACAGAGAGTCCTCAGAGCATGCACAGCATGGAAACTGTTGCAGTTGCTGGCTAGAGCTGAAGTTGCAGGGGAAAAGTATCCCTTCTGGATACTTTGTTGCTGTACAGCGGTTCCTGGAGCAGGCTGTGGTTGATCCGAGGTCAGAGGATGAAGTAGTAGTTGCAGAGGATTCCTGCTGGAAACTTGGAAGTAGAATCTGAAGAGAACCCACAAGAGAGACCCTAATTAGCCCTGAGAGGGGGATTGGCTACCTTATCAGTTATGAACTATCAGGAAGGGTCTCTGATGTCACCTGCTGGCACTCGCCACTCAGAGTTCTCCAAAGTGTCCCCACACCTTACAAAGCAAGATGGCTGAAGTCTGGGACACACTGGAGGAGCTCTGGGCACCAACCCCTTTCCTTTGTCCAGTTTCACGCCAGGGAAGGGACAAAGGGTCACTGAACAAGTGTAGACTGGCTTATGCAAGGAGTGCACCATCTGTGCCCTTCAAAGCATTTCCAGAGGCTCTGGGAGGCTACCCCTCCCCAGCCTGTAACACCTATTCCCAAAGGGAGAGGGTGTAACACCCTGCTCCTGAAGGAAATGCTTTGTTCTGCCTTCCTGGGACTGAGCTGCTCAGACCCCAGGAGGGCAGAACCCTGTCTGAGAGGTGGCAGCAGCTGTAGCTGCATTGCAAGCCTCAAGAGCTGGTTTGGCAGTACTGGGGGTCCATGGTGGAGCCCCCAGGATGCATGGAATTGGCTCCCTAATACCAGATTTGGAATGGGAGACAATTCCATGATCTTAGACACCTCACATGACCATATTCTGAGTTACCATTGTGAAGCTGCATATAGGTATTGATCTATTTGTAGTGCACACGTGTAATGGCGTCCCCCCACTCACAAAGTTCTGGGAATTGGCCCTGAACTATGTGGGGCCACCTTTGCTAGTGCAAGGGTGCCCTCACACTTAGAAACCTTGCACCTAGCCTTCATTAAATGAAGGTTAGACATATAGGTGACTTATAAGTCACTTAAGTGCAGTGAAAATGACTGTGAAATAATGTGTGCACTATTTCACGCAGGCTGCAGTGGCAGTCCTGTGAAAGGGTTTGTCTGAGCTCCTTATGGGTGGCAAAAGAAATGCTGCAGCCCATAAGGATCTCCTGGAACCCCAATGCCCTGGGTATCTGGGTAGCATATGCTAGGGACTTATAAGGGGGGGTCCAGTGTGCCAATTGAAATTGGTAAATTAAGTCACTAGCCTATAGTGATGAATTTAAAAGCAGAGAGAGCATAAGCACTGAGGTTCTGATTAGCAGAGCTTTAGTGGCACAGTTAAGCTCTACACAGACACACACATTAGGCCATAAAGTATGAGCACTGGGGTCCTGACCAGCAGGATCCCAGTGAAACAGGCAAAAACATACTGACATACAGTCAAAAATGAAGGTAACATGCCAAGACAGTTGGTACTTTCCTACACAACCCCCCCCCCCCACAAACAAGGTACAATAAGGCTAACCTTGCCCAGATGAGTCTTCATTGTCTAAGTGGAAATATCTGGAGAGTCCATCTGCATTGGAGTGGGTACTCCCAGGTCTATGTTCCACTGTAAAGTTCATACCCTGTAGGGAAATGGACCACCTCAACAATTTAGGGTTTTCACCTTTCATTTGTTTAAGCCATAATAGAGGTTCGTGGTCTGTTTGAACAATGAAGTGAGTCCCAAACAAGTAGGGTCTCAGCTTCTTTAAGGCCCAGACCACAGCAGAGACCTCCCTCTATGGCAGACTAACGCTTTTCTCTAGGGGTCAACCTCCTGCTGATAAAAGCAACAGGTTGATTCTGGCCCTCTGAGTTAAGTTGTGATAGTACAGCTGCTACCCCTAATTCAGAAGCATCTGTTTGGAAAATGATTTTTTTGGAGTTGTTTGGGCTCTTCAAGAGAGGTGCAGAACTTTCTGACAGCTGGCTGTCCACAATACCTTTTTAGGCATCTTCTTACTGGTGAGGTCATTAAGAAGGGCAACAATGGAGCCATAGTTCTTAATGAACCTCCTGTAAAACCCAGTGAGGCCTAAGAAGGCTCTGACCTGGGTCTGTGTAGTAGGGGGGAGCCCAGTCCATAACGGTCTGAATCTTCCCCTGTAGTGATTCAATCTGTTCTCCACCTACCAGGTGGCCCAGATAAACCACTTTCCCCTGCACTATCTGGCACTTTGAAGCCTTGATAGTCAGGCCTACCTTTTGCAGGGCCTCCAAAACCTTCCAGAGGTGGACCAGGTGGTTATCCCAGGTGGAGCTAAATACAGCAATATCATCTAAGTGTGCTGCACTGAAAGCTTCCAACCGCTGGAGGACTATATTCACTAGCCTCTGAAAAGTGGCAGGTGCATTTTTCATACCAAAGGGCATAACAGTGAATAATGTCCCCCTGTTGTTGAAAATGCAGTTTTTGGTTTAGCATCCTCTGCCAATTTGATCTGCCAATACCCTGCAGTCAAGTCAAAGGTGCTTAGATACTTGGCAGATGTCAGTGTATCTATTAGCTCATCTGCCCTGGGCATCAGTTTTGGTTACAATATTAAGACCCCTATTGTCCACACAAAACCGCATTTCTCTCTTTCCATCTTTGCTATGTGGTTTGGGGACACGCACCACCGGGCTGGCCCAGGGGCTATCAGGAGCCTCAATAACTCCTAGATCTAACATTTTCTGAACCTCTGTTTTAATGCGATATCTGACATAGTCAGATTGCCTGTAAATTTTACTTTTGACAGGTAAACTATCTCCAGTGTCCAGTGTCAATTGTATGTTCACACCAAGCAGTTGTACCAGGTGTGAGTGAGAAGAGTTCAGAAAACTGTCCTAGGAGATTCAGCAGTCTGCAAGAACCACTCCTTTCACTAGACCATCAGCTTCAGTGTTGGAGAAGAGAGCAAGGAGAGGGTCACTCTCTTCCTCCTGCCCCTCATCTGTGGCCATTAGCATGGTTAAGTCAGCCATGTCATAGTAAGGTTTCAGGCGATTGACATGAAGCACCCTAAGGGGGCTTCTGGCAGTGCCCAGGGCCACCAGATAGGTGACCTCACCTTTCTTTTCCACAATGAGATGGGGTCCACTCCATTTGTCCTAGAGTGTCCTTGGTGCCACAAACTCCAATACCCACACCTTCTGTCCTGGGTGGTACTCTGTCAGGACAGCCTTCTGGGCATGCCATTGCTTTTGGAACTCTTAGATATTCTGAAAGTTTTTACTGGCCTTATTCATGTACTCAGCCATTCTAGAGCTTAGGCCAAGCCCATAGTCCACAATCTCTTACTTTGGAGGTTTTAAAGGTTGTTCCCAACCCTCCTTAACAATAGCAAGGGGACCCCTAATAGGGTGACCAAATAGGAGTTCAAAGGGGCTGTAGCCCACTCCTTTTTGGGGTACCTCCCTGTAGGCGAAAAGGAGGCATGGCAAGAGGATATCCTATCCCCTTCTGAGTTTTTTAGAGAGTCCCATGATCATGCCTTTGAGAGTTTTATTAAACCTCACAACCAATCCATTAGTTTGTGGATGATAAGGGGTGGTAAACTTGTAGGTAACACCACACTCCTTCCACATTGCTTTGAGGTATGCAGACATGAAGTTACTACCTCTGTCTGATACCACTTCCTCAGGGAAACCCATCCTGGAAAAGATTCCTAGGAGGGCCTTTGCCACTGCAGGTGCTGTAGTGGTCCTTAAGGGGATAGCTTGGTCCACTATCATGGGAATGTCATGAGCAAGAGTTAGGAGGAATTCCCTGTACTGAAGGGGGATGACCAGTCTCCTTGTGGCACCAGGTTTCAGGTCCCTTGTTTCAGTATGCAGGAGATTATTCTCCCAGTTAACTCTGTGATTGTCATTGACATCATCATTCCACTGTTTGACAGCTTGTTGTCTGAGACCCTCCAGTGTGGGACCGGTTTGCTGTGCCACACTCAGCTCTTCCCTAGCTGGCCCCCCTGCACCCAAACGCTCAGCTGTATCAGCTTTCAGCTCCTCTGGTGGAGGTTCTGCACAGGGAGAGAATTCCTCTTCCTCAAAAGGGGAATCATCTGTTTAGGGAGGGAGTGGACAAGAGTTTTTGGGAGCACTTGGTTCATTGTTCAAGGATCCAAGTTTCCCTGTTCCCCTCTTTGCTTCTTGGCCTGAGCCTTGGTAAGATCAAAGATATGCCCAGGAATTCCAACTCTACTTCAGCCCAAGCTGAAGTCTCCAAATCATTGCCTAGCAGACATTCTACAGTTAAATCTTTCTTTGGACCAGTAACCCCCTCAGTTGAGATTCACAACAGCCATGGAGTGGCTAACAGTGTTGCTATGGATGCCTGTCACTTGTGCTGATGACCAGGTAGGTGCTGCTCAGGGGCAACCAGTTTTTCCATCACCCTTGTGACACTGGCACCTGCGTCCCTGAGGGCCTCAACCTCAATACCATTAATCAGGTGTAGCTGCATGTACTTATCCATATTAAGCGGACAAGCAACTAAAGTGGCGAGGTCAATGCTACCATCAGAGACTAAAACAGCCTCAGTGATCTCCTTAACTAGACCAACCCCAACTGCATTACCAATGGTGAGCCCAGCTACACCCTTTGATTGACTATTAGTAGTGCTCTTTCCACCACCGATGCTATTATTAGGGGCACTAGTGGTTGCAATAGGGGTTGAGGTGTTGGGAGGTTTAGTGTTTCTTTTTGGACAATGAGGAGCAGTTGCCCAATGACCTTTGGCTTTACACCCTTGTCATGTGACTTACCACTGTTCTTCTTGCTGTCCAAGTCACCCCCTGTATGAACATTTCTGTTCACCCTTTTTCTGACCAATTTGTCTGCCTTCTTTCCCAATTCTTAGGGAGAGGTCAAATCTGATCCCACAAGATACTGATGCAACAAGTCAGAATCACAATTATTCATTATATGCTCTCTCAGAATTAAGTTACACAGGCTTTCATAGCCAGTCACCTTACTGCCATTTAACCAACCTTCTAGGGCCTTCACTTAACAGTCTACAAAGTCTGTCCAATCCTGTGGTGACTCCTTTCTGGTCTCTCTGAACCTTATCCTGTATTGCTAGGTGGTAAGCCCAAACCATCTAAGAGTGTACTTTTAAAGATTTGGTCATTATCTGCATCATCCACTCTAACAATCAGGAATCTGTTTCTCCCCTTGCCAGAGAAGGATAGCCAAAGGATAGCAGCCCACTCAACATGAGGGACCCTCTGAACTTTACAGGCCCACTCAAGTGCAGCAAACCACTTGTATATGTCATCTCTATCCTTGTAAGGAGGGAGAACTTTATGCAGATTGCTAGAGTCAAATGAGGATTACCTAACATTTGAATTTCTGAAACTGCTGCTGCCACCATGGGGAACTAACCCCAAACCCTGCCAATCTTTTTCCACGGCCAGGGATTCCCTATCTAAAGCCAACTGTTGCTGCAATAGCCTCAGTCTGGCCTTCTCTAACCTCAGCTTTCTGAGTTCCCTATCTAGGGACTGATCCTCAGGGTTAGATGTGTGGGATACCTCTGAAACAGAGGTAACATGGGAACCTGCAGAGGCTGATCTATCCCTAACTGGAGCCACCCTAGTTACCTGGCCTCTAGGTGTGAAGGGAGCCCTACTAGTGTGTGAATCCTTCCCACTCCCAGTTGTACTAAGGAGTCTGTTAACAGATAGATCAATGGAATGGAAGGATCCCTCCCCAGGATTGTCAGTTTGCTCCTCTGAGCCTTCCTGGTTGGAATCATCCTCAACTCCCCCCTCTGTCTGATCTGGACCAATGCTGAGTCGCTGGTCATCTTAGAGGGGAAGATTTAAGAGGAGTTCTTCATTGGGGTTCTTCCCAATCCCTAAATTTCTTTCAATACAGAGACCCCTCAAACTTTTAAAGTTAAGATTCTCATATGTTGTTTTCACAACTCTAGGGGTAGCTTCTACAGAAGACATATTGAAAGAGAAAAAGTTTAGGAAAGTGAGTAAAAAGTTAGTAGAATAACAGAGCTAACTTTTTAGAGAAAAGAAGAAAACTTTTCAGAACATTGTAAACACTTTTGCAAAGTTAAAATAACTTTTTAGAAGGTTAGAAAAGTACTTCTAGGTATATACTATGTATGCTGTAGGTATTGGAGCAAGCTTTTCTTGTCAAAAGCACTAGTAACAAAAGTGGTAAAGCAATTGCAAGTACTTATCCCACCGCTGCACCACCAATGTAGGAGGCTGGCCTGGTTTGTAGTGGGTACTTTGGGTACTTAGACCTGGTGTTAGGTCTTATTAGTGATATAGGTCTTCTAGCAGCTTAGGCTGATAGAGGTAGCTATAGCAGAGCAGCCTAGGCTGAACTAGGAGACATGCAAAGCTCATGCAATACCACTTATAGTTACACAGTACTTATACACATGTAAAGATAATATTTAGGCCCTCATTATGACATTGATGATAAGTCCTGGTTAACGCCATGCCGACTGCCACCAACATACCGCCGACGTGGCGGTTTACCGCTACACATATTATGACCCACACATAGCAATCTGTCACTCTTCAGCCACACACACAAGTCCACTAGCCCAAAGGTCAGTGATAAACTGGCAGTAGCAAACCCCACACCGTTATGCCAACAGAACTACGCCCACAGCATTATGAACCACAAATCACTGCGGCAGACATTCAACCATGGTAAACCATTGGTGGTACATACTGCTGCGCTCCAAATACACACACACTAACAAGACAACGCTACATTGGACAATTCAAACTACACACACCTGACACACATACACACACTACACCCACAACACCATAAAACACACACTACCCACAATCCTTTATGACTCAAATAAATTGACAACAGAGAGAGACAGAGAGAGACACCAAGAGCACCCACAGAACCAGAGCCACTGAACACAATCACCCATACACCATCCACACACCTTATAGCACACACTCCAACACATCACCCCATACACCCTCACACACACCACACACACTACGCCCATGGCACCACAAAGACAACCCACGTTCTCATAGGAGGAGCAGAGGGTCACGGTGGAAGAAATCATCCGGGGAGAGCCACAGCTATTCGGATCACAGGTGCAGCAGACATCCATTTCTAGGAAGATGGAGCTATGGTGGAGAATCATGGACAGGGTCAACGCTGTGGGACAGCACCCAAGAACAAGGGATGACATCAGGAAGAGGTGGAATGAGCTATGGGGGAAGGTGTGCTCTGTGGTTGCAAGACACCAGATAGCTGTACAGAGGACTGACAGTGGACCCCCACCTCCTCCCCCACAACTAGCAACATGGGAGGAGCTAGTCTTGGCAATACTGCATCCTGAGGGCCTGGCAGGAGTATCAGGAGGACTGGACTCTGGTAAGTCAATTCTCTCTTACTGTCACCCCCCCACCTGCATGCCATCACATACCCCTACCCTCACCCCCATCACCCCACCACCTGACATACACCCCACCAGCATGCAACACCAATGCATGGACATCGCCCACAGCCCTGCATGGACACCCATCACTAAAGCTTGCACATTAGAGAGAATCACCTAGCCCACAAAATCACTACTCACATAAGGCAAAGCTGACAGGTCAATCACATCCATACAGGGCAACACACCCATGCACAAGATGTCAAACGCAGAAACAATAATACTGCATTTACATCCCCACAGGTCCCCCACACAACGTCACTGGAGAGGAGGTGCCAGCTACATCCAGTCCCCCCACAGAAGAGGCCTACAGTGATGACAGCAGCTCTGGACGCCTGGATCTGGATGACCAACCTGGCCCATCAGGGATTTCCAGACAGGTGGTTACCCAGGCACAGTCCCATACTACCACAGAGCTCCCCCCCTCAGGAAACACCACCACAGTACCCACCCAGTGGGCCCATACCTCTGTCCCCAGGACACATCAATCAGCAGTGTGTGCACCACTATGAGGACCCCATACAACCCCACAAACACAGGACTATCAGGGACCTGGGTGCAGTGGACACAAGGTTCAGGGGACAGAGGCATAGGACAACAGGGAAGTTGGGAAGATTACTGTGCGACAGGGGGCACTCACCAACATCCTGGGAGCATACCACCATTCCCAGGAGACGATGGGCCAGATACTGGACAAGTTGCAGGAGACCCAGCGGCTGCAGGAGGGACAGTACCTGGGGATCAGGGAGGACCTGAAGGACATCCACACCACCTTGGTCACCGTTGCAGGGGTGCTGGCAGACATGGTCAACACCATGAAGGAGGCAGTGGCACACCACCGGGCCCCTGATACTAGCCACACCAATGAACAGCCTCAACCTCCCTGCCACTAGTGGACATGAGGCCCCGCCACAGAAACAACAGGCCACCAACATTCCTCCCCCTGCAGAAGGAGAATAACCCTGCAAATGGTCCCTGCGATCCAGGCAGAAGCCCGAGAACATTGACAAGACCCCAACCAGGAAATAAGACTCTCCTGATTGTCACCCTTGTGTCCCACACAGCCACCCTGTCCACCTTGAACTGCCATTGCTCCACTTCCCATCCCCCCTTGGACAATGCACCTGTGGTACCAATAGACTGGACCCTATCCTGGACTTTCCTCTACCATCAACCCAGCCCATTCCACTACCTCCTCTACTTCTAAAAATACAAGTATGGAGTCTGTCAAATGACTGAACAAAGTGTTCGTTTAACAAGCTTTAAACACTGCATTACAACTGTACAGGAATAAATACATAGGGAATGACCTGTAGTAGGCTGCAGTCTACAAACCAAGTGCCAGAGTGGGGCACAGATATCTGAAAATAGAGATGCCAAAGGGTATAGTAAGTGGCAATAGAATTGGGAGACTTTGCCTGCCATGTACAATGTCAAATACAAAGCTGTCAATGCAAAGTAAAGTTGCAGTGCCTTACCTGTGTGTCACGGAAGTACTGTCGTATAATAGCTGTTTTGTTGTCCTCATCCTCTCCCTCCTCATCTTCACTGTCCACAAGGTCCACTACTGCCACATGCCCATCCCCAGCCTCATCCTCCTGCAGAAAAGGCACCTGGTGTCTCAAAGCAAGGTTATGCAACATGCAGCATGCCACGATGATCTGGCACACCTTCTTGGGTGAGTAGTACAGGGATCCACCTGTTAGATTGAGGCAACGAAACCTGGCCTTCAGGAGGCCGAATGTCCTCTCTATTATTCTTCTTGTTCGCCCATGTACCTCATTGTAACGTTCCTCTGCCCTTGTCCTGGGATTCCTCACAGGGGTCAGCAGCCATGAGAGGTTGGGGTAACCAGAGTCACCTGCAAATATCGAGGGATACCTGTTAGCCAAACACTAACCCTTATGGCCAACACCATAACCATACACCAACATATACTGTGTGGGAACCATAGGCTCACCTATTAGCCACACCCGGTGCCTCTGGAGTTGAGCCAACACATATGGGATGCTGCTATTCCTCAGGATATAGGCATCATGCACAGACCCAGGATACTTTGCATTAACATGGGAGATGTACTGGTCCGCCAGGCACACTATCTGCACATTCATCGAGTGAAAGCTCTTTCGATTTCTGAACACCTGTTCATTTATCTGGGGAGGGCAGGGAGCAAATGCAATATGTGTACCATCAATAGCCCCAATAATGTTGGCAATATGTCCCATTGCATAGAAGTCAGCTTTCACTGTGGCCAAATCCTCCACCTGGGGGAAAACAATGTAGCTGCGCATGTGTTAAATCAGGGCAGACAACACCGTGGTCAGCACTATTGAGAACTTTGGCTGAGACATTCCTGCTGCCAAGCCCAGTGTCACTTGGAAGGAGCCACTTGCCAAGAAATTGAGCACTGATAGGACTTACACCAGAGAGGGGATCCCAGTGGGGTAATGGATAGCAGATATCAGGTCAGGCTCCAATTGGGCACCCAGCTTTGTGATTGTGGCCCTGTCCAGTCTATAGGTGAGGATAATGTGCCTGTCCTCCATTGTTGCCAAGTTCATCAGGGGTCTTACATGGGGGATGTCTCCATCTCCTATTCATCCGCAGCAGTTGTAATCTAGGGGGAAAACGGTGAGCAGCTGATCAGTATTCCACATTTCCAAACACTACACTACATTGCATGTTGTGACTGTAACAGTATGTCGTTGGATAGGCCCAAATGGTGCCTATGTGTACTGTGACGCAGTTAGGTGCCATGGCCTGCCCTCCCCCCCTTCACCCCCCCTCCCCACTGATGTGGCGTCCGCCTGTCCTGTGTGGATGGACATGTGGAAATGAGGTAATGCCGCTGACGTTGTTCGCCGTTGTGGGAGGCAGTCGAGTACCACCGTGCAACTCCTCATTGGTTGTCATTGGGCCCTATGGGTTACAGTGGCCAAGGGTGATGTACGCCGGCGGTGAAGGTACTCACTGCCGTGGACGTGAAAGCCATTTTCTATCTGTTCACTCACTTGCTACTCGACCTTCAACAGGAGAGGACCTACACTGCAAGTGCTGCTGTGACCTGTGTCTGGAACCGACCATGGCTCGTGTCACTGGGGTAATGGCCCCTGCCTTCACCACTGTGGAGTTGGAGAGACTGGTGGATGGGGTCCTACTCCAGAACCGAATGCTGTATGGGCCTCCAGACCAACAGGTGAGTACACTGTGAGCACGATGCATGGGACATGAATGCATGGAGTGCTGTGTGTGAGGGCCACATGTAGGGGGATAGTGGAAGGGTTCTGGGCAGCGTGATGCATGTATGGTGGGCAATGTCTGTGCGTAAGGGAATGTGAGGGCTATTTTGGGCCATGAGTGTAACAGGCTGGACGGTATGACTGATAACTTTTTCTATGTTTGTTTTTCTGCAGGTCAGCGCCCATCAGAAAAAGGGTAGATGGTGTGCCATCGCCAAGGACTTGCGGACCACGGAGGGTCTACAGCAGGCGGAGCACCCACTGTCGCAAGTGGTGGGAGGACCTGAGACGCTGGGCAAGAAAGATGGCGGAGGCCCAGCTGGGGATGGCCTCCCAACGAGGAAGGGGTGCCCATCAAACCCTGACCCTCCTGATGGCCTGCATACTGGCGGTGGCCTCTCTGGAGCTAGATGAGCGCGAGAGGGCATCACAACAGCCACAAGGGGGTGAGTACAGTTTCCCAATATACTACTTGCGCATGGTAGGGTGGTCACCGGGTGGGGTATGTGGGCCTGTGGGTGCCCCTAGGCCAGGCCGGACATTGCATGGTAGGTCCCATGTTGGACAGGGTTCTGATGTAAAATACCTCCAGCCAAGCTAGAAGGCATCCACTATTGGGCAGGGGTCTGTGGGTCTCAGGTATGCTGCTATTGGTGTTAGGTATTCCTGTCCATAGGCTGGTGACTAGCATTGTGACTGTTAGTGCATAGGGCTGTTCCCTGTGTATGTGCATGTGTGTGTGTGTGTTGTGTATGCCAACTGTGGTGTTGTTGCTGCCATTGACCAAGTGTATCCTTTGTCTCTCCCCCCCTTTTTGTTTTGCCACCCTGTCCTTATGTGCATTAGCATCATCTGGCGGAGGAGCAGAGGCACCGGCGACGGAGGGAGCTGCATCCCATAGGGCCCATGAGGCTGAATCCACCCACAGTGAGGGCACCAGTGGGATGGAGGGCAAGGGGAGCACCACATCAGAGGCAGGTAGGGACAGTTCGGACAGTGATATCTCCTCTATGGAAGCTCCCTGGTGGTGGTGGACACCTCCGTGCCCATCCGAACTACAGGTACAGCCTCCACGCCCGTACCAGCACCGCCCTCCCAGTAGTCCCTCAGTGAGTTTCCCGTGCCCGCTCACCCAGGAGGGTGGGCATCTCCTTTGCCCCAGGCACCTCAGGCCCTGCCCCAGTTAGCCCTGCTGGCCTGAGTGAGGAGGCTATTGACCTCCTGTAATCCATCTCTGTTGGGAAGTCATCTATTGTGAGTGCCATCCAGGGTCTGGCAGGCCATTTGCAACAAACAAATGCATTCCTGGACGGCATTCACTCTGGCATAGTGGCCCAACAGAGATCAATCCAGGCTCTGGCCTCCTCCCTGATGGCAGCCATTGTCCCTGTCTCTAGCCTCCCCCCTCCAACTTCCTCTACCCAGTCCCATTCCCCTCACCCCCAATCTATCCCAAGTACACATTCAGACCAGCATGCACCCAAGACAACACACAGGAGTGGCTCAGGCAAACACATGCACCACACATCATCACACAGGCACTGACACAAACACCATACAGATGCAGACATAACAACATATAGTGCCTCCACTGTGCCCCCCTCCTCCTCATCCTCCACCACCCTCCCAGTAGTGTCTCCACTCACACCTGCATGCACTACATCCTCATCCACTATCCCATCACCATCACGCCTATCACTACACACCCCTCACTGGCAGTCACCACCCCCACATCCATGCACACATCCGCTGTGGCTTCAACCACTGTGTTTGTGCCCCCTCCTCCCAAAGTACACAAACACAAGCACTCAGACACCCAACAGCCATCCACCTCACAGCAGCATCCAGCCCATGCACCTGCACCCAAACACAACAGTCAGACACCTCCTACACTCCCAAACCTTCCACCCTCCTCCCGCCCCAGCTTTTAATCTCCGCCTTTGACCTCTTCCCTACCCATCCCCCCATCCTTCACGTCGGGCCAGAGAGGTCAGAACCCAGACGAGCACCTCAACCACCCAGTCCACGGCCACAGTAGTGTCTGCAGCTACTGCAGGTGGGAGAGGCTCCAGGGAACCAGCCATAAGCACTGACAGTGTGCCTGCACCAGCTGCCAAAGGGAAGGGGAAGGAGGCACCACCAGCTGCCAAGGTGAACGGCAAGGAGGCACCACCAGCTGCCAAGGGGAATGGCAAGGAGGCACCACCAGCTGCCAAGAGGAAGGGCAAGGAGGCATCACCAGCTGGCAAGGGGAAGGGCAAGGAGGCACCACCAGCTGCGAAAGGGAAGGGCAAGGGGCCTGCACCTGCAGGCAGGAAGGACAAGAGGCCTGGTGCTGGGACTGATTCTGAGCCCCCACCACCAACCATGGCAGTTCACCTGTCCAAAGCTGCAGGGGGAGGGCCGGAGCCTCCCCCCACCACTGGCATCCCCAACACTAGCACCGCCACTGCCACTACTGAGCAGCCATCACCGCCGACGGACAGTGTGTAGTCCTGCCTCCATGGGCTGTAGTGCGTCCTTGATCCTGCAAATCCTGTAGGTGTGACACCCAGGTGAGAGACTGTGACCTTGCACTCTCCAAGAGCTGCATCACAGGGCACAAGGCCACCCCCAGAACAAGTGGTAGAAGCCATCCACTCACCGCATCCGTGCCAGGTTTAAGCACACTGGGCACAAGGCCCCCTCCAGAACCAGTGGAAGAAGCCATCCACTCACTGCATCCTTGCCAAGATGAGGCACATTGGGCACAAGGCCCCCTCCAAAACCAGTGGAACAAGCCATCTACTCACCGCATCATTGCCAGGATGAAGCACCCTGGGCACAAGGCCCCCTCCAGAACCAGTGGAAGAAGCCATCCGCTCACCCCCTCCTTGCCAGGATGAAGCACACTGGGCACAAGACCCCTCCAGAACCAGTGGAAGAAGCCATCCACTCACCGCATCCTTGCCAGGATGAAGCACACTTGGCACAAGGCCCCCTCGAGAACCAGTGGAAGAAGTCATCCACTCACCGCATCCTTGCCTGGATGAAGGACACTGGGCACAAGGACTCCTCCAGAACCAGTGGGCAAACCACCCACTTGAGAGACTGTGGCTTTGCACTCCCCAGGACCAAGCTGTGGGCAAACCACCCACTTGAGAGACTGTGGCTTTGCACTCCCCAGGACCAAGCAGTGGGCAAACCACCCACTTGAGAGACTGAGCTTTGCACTCCACAGGACCAAGCAGTGGGCAAACCACCCACCTGAGAGACTGTGGCCTTGCACTCCCAGGACATCGAACATGGCATGTTGCCTCCTCCAGGACCAGTGGTGTTGTACCATCTTCTGGCTGAGGTCCCCCCTGTTCCCCGTCCCCCTGAGGTACCTGTGTATTTTCAACCTGATGACCCTGCAGTGTTCTCTCTGTGTTCTTCCAGGAGTCAAGTGGGGCCTTGGCCTATGTGTAGGGGCCCTGTGGCCCACGGACATTGAGGACTGGGCAGTGTCCCTCCATTTGTATATATGTATACACTGTTTAGATTTTGAAGCACAAATTTCTACTATTTTATCTTATTACACTCACTTTAATCTATTCCTTTTGTCCTTTCATTATTCCTGAGAGGTACGGGGTAGATATGTGATGTTATTACATCTGTTTGTGTGTATGGTGTTGGGGGTGTTGCGTGTGTGTCACTCTCTTTTTCCTCCCCCCTCCCTTTTGTGCTAGGCGCCAGTACTCACTGTGGTTGTCTTCGCTGGCAATGCTGTTCGTAATGCATGGAGAGGTATACCATCATGGGGAAAATGTGCAACTCGGGCTCCATAGTCTCGTGGTTGTTCCCTGAGTCTCAGAGGTGAGTCGTTTGCCTTCTGTGTACTTGTTCCACCGTGCTTTTTATGTTGTTATTTCACAGCCATTTTACACTGCACCTAAGTAACTTATAAATCACCTATATGTCTAACCCTTACTTAGTGGAGGTTAGGTGCAAAGTTACTAAGTGGGAGAGCACCCTGGCACTAGCCAAGGTGCCCCCACATTGTTCAGGGCAATTTCCCCGTACTTTGTGAGTGTGAGTAGACACCATTACACGTGTGAACTACATATAGGTCAATACCTATGTGTAGCTTCACAATGGTAACTCCGAACATGGCCATGTAACATGTCTAATATCATGGAGTTGTCCCCCCAGCCAAATCTGGTATTGGGGTGCCAATCCCATGCATCCCCGGGGCTCCAGCATGGACCCCGGGGACTGCCAAACTACCTCTCTGGGGTTTTCTCTGCAGCTACCGCTGCTGCCAACCCTCAGACAGGTTTCTGCCCCCCTGGGGCCTGTGCACCCTGGTCCCAGGAAGGCAGAATAAAGGATTTCCTCTGAAAAAGGGTGTTACACCCTCTCCCTTTGGAAATAGGTGTTAAGGGCCTGAGAGGAGTAGCCTCTCCTGGACTTGGGAAATGCTTCCTCCTTGTATAAACCAGTCTACACCAGTTCAGAGATCCCCCAGCCCCTCCTCTGGCACGAAACTGGACAAAGGAAAGAGGAGTGACCACTCCCCTGTCCATCACCACCCCAGGGGTGGTGCCCAGAGCTCCTCCAGTGTGTCCCAGACCTCTGCCATCTTAAATGCAGAGGTGTGAGGGCACAATGGAGACCTCTGAGTGGCCAGTGCCAGCAGGTGATGTCAGAGATCCCTCCTGATAGGCTCTTACCTGGTTAGGTAGCCAATCCTCCTCTGAGGGCTATTTAGGGTCTCTCCTGTGGGTTCCTCTTAAGATAACGAATGCAAGAGCTCACCAGAGCTACTCTGCACTTCTCTCTTCAGCTTCTGCCAAGGATCAACCGCTGACTACTCCAGGTCGCCTGCAAAACCGCAACAAAGTAGCAAGAAGACTACCAGCAACATTGTAGCGCCTAATCCTGCCGGCTTTCTTGACTGTTTCCTGGTGTTGCATGCTCTGAGGGCTGTCTGCCTTCACCCTGCACTGGAAGCCAAGAGGAAATCTCCCATGGGTCGATGGAATCTTCCCCCCTGCTAACGCAGGCACCAAACATCTGCATCACCTGTCCTCTGGGTCTCCTCATCTTGATGAGCGTTGTTCCTGGAACACAGGAGCTGGATTCAAGTAACCCCGACAGTCCAGTGGTCCTTCTGTCCAAATTTGGTGGAGGTAAGTCCTTGCCTCCCCACGCCAGACAGTAATCCTGTGTACTGCGTGATCTGTAGCTGCTAGGGCTTCTGTACACTTTTGCAAGACTTCCCCTGTGCACAGCACAGCCCAGGTCTCCAGCACTCCGTCCTGCATTGCCCAACTCGCTGAGTTGACCTCTGGCTTCGTGGGATCCTCTTTTGTTGTGTTGAGACGACTGTCGTGCTCAGATTTCTTGAATGCCTGTTCAAGTGCTTCTGCGGGTGCTGCCTGCTTCTGTGTGGGCTCTCTCCTTTGCTGAGCGCCCCTCTGTCTCCTCCTCCAAGGGGCGACCTCCTGGTCCTTCCTGGGCCCTGGCAGCACCCATAATCTCCAACCGCGACTCTTGCAGCTAGCAAGGCTTGTTTGCAGTCTTTCTGCGTGGAAACATCTCTGCATTCTCCAACATGCTGTGTGACATCTTCTGACCAAAGGAGAAGTTCCTGGCACCTTCCGTTGTTGCAGAATCTTCGGCCTCTTCCACCCGGAGGCAGCCCTTTGGCACCTTCATCTAGGGTTTAGTGGGTTCCTGCCCCCCCCCGGACATTTGCGTGACTCTTGGACTTGGTCCCCTTCCTTTCCAGATCCTCAGGTCCAGGAATCCGTCTTCAGTGCTTTGCAGTCAGTTGTTGTCTTTACAGAATCCCCTATCTCGACTTTACTATCTTTCTGGGGTAGTAGGGTGACTTTACTACTACTTTTCAGGGTCTTGGGGTTGGGTATCTTGGACACCCTTAGTGTTTTCCTACACTCCCAGCGACCCTCTACACACTACACTAGGCGTGGGGTCCATTTGTTGTTCGCATTCCACTTTTGGAGTATATGGTTTGTGCTGCCCCTAAGCCTATTGCATCCTATTGTGTTCTATAGTGTTTGCACTATTTTTCTAACTGTTTACTTACCTGAGTTTGGTTTGTGTGTATATTTTGTGCATATTACTTACCTCCTAAGGGAGTATATCCTCTGAGATACTTTTGGCATATTGTCACTAAAAGTACCTTTATTTTTAGTAACTCTGAGATTGTGTTTTCTTGTGATATAGTGCTATATGATTTATGTGGTATAGTAGAAGCTTTGCATGTCTCCTAGTTCAACCTAAGCTGCTCTGCTATAGCTACCTCTATCAGCCTAAGTTGCTAGACCACTACTAATCTACTAATAAGGGATAACTGGACCTGGCACAAGGTGTAAGTACCATCAGGTACCCACTATAAGCCAGGCCAGCCTCCCACATTGGTGGTGCAGCAGTGGGATAAGTACTTGTAACTGGTTTACCACTTTGTCATTTGTGCTTTTCATACGAAAAACATATACCAAATACTTCAGAATATACACAGTAACCTAAAAAGTTTAAATTTCCTTCTCTAAAACTTTCTAAAAGGTTTCTGAAAACTTTCTAAAGTTTTCAAAAATTTGAAAAAGGTTTTTCTCTGTTCTTAAAAAAAAGTTCCAAATACTTTTTTCTCTCTCTGTCCTAAACCTTTTCTATCATGTCTGCAGTAGAGCTTACTCTCACAGTTGTCCAGGCAACATATGGGAATCTTAAACCTCAAAAGATTGAGGGGTCTCTGCATTGAAAGAGGTTTAGCAATTGGTAAGAATCCTACAAAAGATCTTCCCCTTAGCCTTCTCCTAGAAAGTGACCAGAACCAGTCTGGCCCATCCCAAGATTCCAGAAACCTGCATAAGATAGTCCCCTCTTACAAGGAGGGGGGTGACATTAACAAGTGGTTTGCTGCACTTGAGAGGGCCTGTATGGTGCAGTTGGTCCCTCAAAGGCAGTGGGCTGCTATTTTGTGGCTATCTTTCACTGGTAAGGGTAGGGATAGGCTCCTTATTGTCAGAGAAAGTGATGCTAACAATTACAGAGTTTTGAAGGATGCACTCTGGGATGGATTTGGCTTAACCACTGAATAATACAGGATTAAGTTCAGAGACACCAGAAAATAGTCCTCTCAAGACTGGATAGACTTTGTAGACTCTTCAGTGAAGGCTTTACATGGCAGTAAGGTGACTGACTATGAAAGCCTGTATAATCTAATCCTGAAAGAGCATATTTTGAACAATTGTGTGTCTGATTTGTTACAGCAGTACTTGGTAGACTCAGATCTGACCTCTCCCCAAGAACTGGGAAAGATTGCAGACAAATGGGTCAGAACAAGAGTGAACCGAAAAGTTCATACAGCGGGTGACAAGGATGGTGAGAAGAAGGATGGTAAGTCTTCTGGCAAGGGTGGGGATAAAGATAAAAAACATTCTGAGTCTTCATCGGGCACACAAAAATCCTCTGGGGGTGGTGGGTCCAAATCCTCTTCTCACAATCAGAAAAAAGCCACGGTGTTAATTATGTAAAGTAAAAGGCCATTGCGCAAGTGATGCCACTTGTCCAAATAAAACCACCAAGGCTCCCACTACCACAACCCCAACTGCAACCTCCAGTGCCCCTGGTAATAGCAGTGGTGGTGGGAAGTCTTCTACAAATAGCCAATCCAAGGGTGTAGCTGGGCTCACTATTGGCAGTATAGTTGGGGTTGGTCTTGTTAGGGAGACCACAGAGGCTGTGTTAGTCTCTGATTGTGGCATTGACTTTGCCACCTTGGTTGCTTGTCCCGTCCCCTTAATATGGGTAAGTACAAGCAACTACCCCTAATTAATGGTGTTGAGGTTGAGGCCTACGGGGACACAGGAGCCAGTGTAACTATGGTTATAGAGAAACTGGTTCACCCAGATCAACACCTACTTAGTGAGCAGTACCAAGTGACTGATACTCACAATAACACATTTAGCCACCCCATGGCTGTTGTGAATCTCAACTGGGGGGGGGGTTACTGGTCCAAAGAAAGTTGTGGTAGCCACTGAATTACCTGTAGGTTGCTTACTAGGCAATGATTTGGAGACATCAGCTTGGGCTGAAGTGGAGTTGGAGGCTCGTGCAGCAATGCTGGGCATTCCTGGGCATATTTTTGCTTTGACAAGGGCTCAGGCCAAAAAGCAAAAAGGACAAGGAAATTCGGATCCTGGAACAATGGACCAAGTGCTCCCAAAAGCTAGGGGTAGAGCTGAGTGTGGTACAGCAGACTTGTCCCACACTAGAGGGTTTGAGACAGCAAGCTGTCAAACAGAAGAGTGGGGATGTCAGTGATAGCCATAAGGTGTATTGGGAAGGCACCGTCTTGTATACTGAGTCAAGGGACCCTAAACCTGGAGCTCCCAGGAGATTGGTCATTCCCTTGCAATACAGAGAGTTTCTTCTTACCTTGGCACATGACATTCCCTTGGCTGGGCATTTGGGCCAAAGTAAAACTTGGGACAGGCTTGTTCCCCTGTTTCACTGGCCTCATATGTCAGAGGACACTAAAGAGTTTTGTCGCTCTTGTGTGACCTGCCAAGCCAGTGGCAAGACTGGTCGCACTCCAAAGCCCCCCTTAATTCCACTTCCTGTGTTGGGGTGCCCTTTGAAAGGGTAGGGGTTGACATAGTTGGCCCCATTGACCCTCCAACAGCTTCAGGCAATAGGTTCATCCTTGTAGTAGTGGACCATGCCACTAGGTACCCTGAAGCCATCCCCTTAAGGACCACTACAGCTCCTGCAGTGGCAAAGGCCCTCCTGGGAATCTTTCCAGAGTGGGCTTCCCTAAGGAAGTGGTGTCAGACAGAGGCAGTAACTTCATGTCTGCATACCTCAAAGCAATGTGGAAGGAGTGTGGTGTAACTTACAAGTTTACTACTCCTTATCATCCACAAACAAATGGTCTGGTTGAGAGGTTTAATACAACTCTCAAAGGTATGATAATGGGACTCCCTGAAAAACTGAGAAGGAAATGGGATGTCCTGTTACCTTGCTTCCTTTTTGCTTACAGGGAGGTACCCCAAAAAGGAGTGGGGTTTAGCTCCTTTGAACTCTTCTTTGGGCATCCTGTGAGAGGTCCCTTTGCTCTTGTTAAGGAGGGTTGGGAACAACCGTGAAAAGCTCCTAAACAGGACATTGTGGATTATGTACTTGGCCTAAGATCACGAATGGCTGAGTACATGAAAAAGGCCAGTGAAAACCTTCAGGCCAGCCAAGAGCTGCAAAAGCAATGGCATGACCAAAAGGCTGTCCTGACTCAGTACCACCCAGGACAGAAGGTGTGGGTATTGGAGCCTGCTGCCCCAAGAGAACTCCAGGACAAATGGAGTGGACCCCATCTCATTGTTGAGAAAAAGGGTGAGGTTACCTACTTCGTAGACCTTGGCAGTGCTAGGAGTCCCCTTAGGGTGCTCCATGTCAGCCGCCTGAAACCCTACTATGACAGGGCTGATCTCACCCTGCTCATGGCAACTGATGAGGGTCAGGAAGAAGAGAGTGACCCTCTTCCTGATCTCTTCTCCACCACTGAAGCTGATGGCTTAGTGGAGGGAGTAGTACTGGCAGATTCTTACTGCTGAGGAGAAAGATAACTGTGTAAATCTTTTAAGTCAGTTTTCTGAACTCTTCTCACTGATACCAGGTGCCACTACTTGGTGTGAGCATACAATCAACACTGGAGACAGTTTACCTGTCAAGAGTAAGATTTATAGGCAGCCTGACCATGTCAGGGACTGCATTAAACAAGAGGTTCAGAAAATGTTAGACTTAGGAGTGATTGAGTCTTCAGAAAGCACATGGGCTAGCCCAGTGGTGCTTGTCCCTAAACCTCACAGTAAGGATGGTAAAAGAGAGATGAGGTTTTGTGTTGACTATAGAGGGCTCAACCAAGTAACAAAGACAGATGCTCACCCTGTACCCAGGGCAGATGAGCTGATTGATACACTGGCTTCTGCCAAGTATCTGAGCACTTTTGACTTAACTGCAGGGTACTTCACTAAGTGAGGGTTAGACATATATGTGACTTATAAGTTACTTAAGTGCAGTGTAAAATGGCTGTGAAATAACATGGCAGTCCTGTGTAAGAATTGTCTGAGCTCCCTATGGGTGGCAAAAGAAATGCTGCAGCCCATAGGGATCTCCTGGAACCGTAATACCCTGGGTACCTAGGCACCATATACTAGGGAATTATAAGGGTGTTCCAGTGTGCTAATCAGTATTGGTAAAATTTGTCACAAGCCTGCAGTGACAATTTTAAAAGCAGAGAGAGCATAAACACTGAGGTTCTGGTTAGCAGAGCCTCAGTGATACAGTACCACACAGGGAACACATATAGGCCGCAAACTTATGAGCACTGGGGTCCTGGCTAGCAGGATCCCAGTGACACATATCAAACATACTGACAACATAGGGTCTTCACTATGAGCACTGGGCCCTGGCTAGCAGGACCCCAGTGAGACAGTAAAAACACCCTGACATATACTCACAAACAGGCCAAAAGTGGGGGTAACAAGGCGAGAAAGAGGCTACCTTCCTACAATACCAGGTACCACTACTTGGTGTGAGCATACAATCAATACTGGAGCAGTTTACCTGTCAAAAGTAAGATTTATAGACAGCCTGACCATGTCAGGGACTGCATAAAACAAGAGGTTCAGAAAATGTTACACTTGGGAGTGATTGAGCCTTCAGAAAGCCCATGGGCTAGCCCAGTGGTGCTGGTTCCAAAACCTCACAGTAAGGATGGAAAAAGAGAGATGAGGTTTTTTTGTTGACTATAGAGGGCTCAGCCAAGTAACCAAGACAGATGCTCACCCTATACCCAGGGCAGATGAGCTCATAGATACACTGGCTTCTGCCAAGTTTCTAAGCACTTTTGATTTAACTGCAGGGTACTGGCAGATTAAATTATCAGAAGATGCTAAACCCAAGACTGCATTTTCAACCATTAGAGGGGACTATCAATTCACTGTGATGCCCTTTGGTCTGAAGAATGCAACTGCCACTTTTCAAAAGTTGGCGAACACAGTCCTGCAAGGGTTGGAAGCTTTTAGTGCAGCATATCTGGATGATATAGCTGTCTTTAGCTCCACCTGGGATCATCACCTGGTCCACCTGTGTAAAGTTTTGGAGGCCCTGCAAAACGCACGCCTCACTATCAAGGCCTCAAAGTGCCAGATAGGGCAGGGGAAAGTGGTTTATCTGGGCCACCTGGTAGGTGGGGAACAGATTGCACCACTGCAGGGGAAGATCCAGGCCATTAAAGAATGGGCTCTCCCTACAACTCAAACCCAGGTGTGAGCCTTTTTAGGCCTCACAGGGTACTATAGGAAGTTCATCAGGAATTATGACTCTATAGCAGCTCCTCTTAATGATCTCACTAGTAAGAAGATGCCTAAAAAGGTATTGTGGACAGCTAGCTGTCAAAAAGCTTTTGATGAGGTCAAACAGGCCATGTGCTCTGCACCTGTCCTAAAAGCCCTTGCTATTCCAAAAAGTTCATAGTCCAGTCTGATGCTTCTGAATTAGGGGTGGGGGCAGTGCTATCACAGCTTAATACTGAGGGCCAGGATCCACCTGTTGCTTTTATCAGCAGGAGGTTGACCCCTAGAGAAAAGTGTTGGTCTGCCATAGAGAGGGAGGAATTTGCTGTGGTCTGGCACTGAAAAGGTTGAGACCATACCTGTTTGGTACTCACTTTATTGTTCAGACAGACCACAAACCTCTACTTTGGCTAAAACAAATGAAAGGTGAAAACCCTAAATTGTTGAAGTGGTCCATCTCCCTATAGGGAATGGACTATACAGTGGAACATAGACCTGGGAGTACCCACTCCAAATCAGATGGACTCTCCAGATATTTCCACTTAGACAATGAAGATTCATCTGGGCAAGGTTAGCCTTATTGTCCCTCGTTTGGGTGTGTGTGTGTAGGAAAGTACCATCTTGCTTGGCATGTTACCCCCCATTTTTACTTGTGTGTATGTTTGTTTTTGCCTGTGTCACTGGGATCCTGCTAGCCAGGACGCCAGTGCTCATAACTTGTGCCCTGTATGTGTTCCCTGCGTGGTGCCTAACTGTATCACTGAGACTCTGCTAACCAGAACATCAGTGTTTATGCACTCTCTGCTTTTAAAATTGTCACTGCAGGCTAGTGACTATTTTCACAAATTCTGATTGGCACACTGTGTAAGGAAATGACTCCTTGGCATGGTTACCCCCTAACATTTTGCCTTTGCTGATGCTAAGTTTTGATTTGAAAGTGTGCTGGGACCCTGCTAAGCAGGCCCCAGCACCAGTGTTCTTTTCCCTAAACTGTACCTTTGTCTCCACAATTGGTACAACCCTGGCACTCAGGTAAGTCCTTTGTAACTGGTACCCCTGGTACCAAGGGTTCTGATGCCAGGGAAGGTCTCTAAGGGCTGCAGCATGTCTTATGCCACCCTAGGGACCCCTCACTCAGCACATGCACACTGCCTCACAGCTTGTGTGTGCTGGTGGGGAGAAAATGACTAAGTCGACATGGCACTCCCCTCAGAGTGCCATGCCACCCTAACACTGCCTGTGGCATAGGTAAGTCACCCCTCTAGTAGGCCTTACAGCCCTAAGGCAGGGTGCACTATACCACAGGTAAAGGCATAGGTGCATGAACTCTATGCCCCTACAATGTCTAAGCAATACCTTAGACATTGTAAGTGCAGGGTAGCCATAAGAGTATATGGTCTGGGAGTTTGTCAAACACGAACTCCACAGTTCCATAATGGCTACACTGAAAACTGGGTTGTTTGGTATCAAACTTCTCAGCACAATAAATGCACACTAATGCCAGTGTGTAATTTATTGTAACATACACCCAGAGGGTATCTGAGAGATGCCCCCTGAATACCAACCCGACTTCTAGTGTAGGCTGACCAGTTTCTGCCAGCCTGCCACACACAAGACATGTTGCTGGCCACATGGGGAGAGTGCCTTTGTCACTCTGTGGCCAGGAGCAAAGCCTGTACTGGGTGGGACTGCTTCTCACATCCCCCTGCAGGAACTGCAACATCTGGCGGTGAGCCTCAAAGTCTCACCCCTTTTGTTACAGCGCCGCAGGGACAACTGCTTTGGCCCCAGCCCTACCGGCCTGTCTCCAACTTCGAAAACATGCAACCAGCGATGCATCCGACAGGGGCCAGCGCCCTATGAAGCCTCAGAGGACTGCCCTGGACTAAAGGACCAAGAAATTCCTGTGAACAGCGGCCCTGTTCAAACCCAGCTACTTCTTTGCAACAAAGAAGCAACTTCCAAAGACTGCACATCTTCCACCGGAAGCGTGAGACTTCTCACTCTGCACCCGACGCCCCCAGCTCGAGATTCAGAGAATCTACACCTCAGGGAGGACTCCACGGCAACTGCGAGCCCGTGAGTAACCAGAGATGACCCTCCTGAGCCCCCACAGCGACGCCTGAAGAGAGAATCCAGAGGCTCCCCCTGACCGCGACTGCCTGTAACAAGGGACCTGACGCCTGGAACTAACACTGCACCCGCAGCCCCCAGGACCTGAAGGAACCGAACCTCAGTGCAGGAGTGACCCCCAGGTGACCCTCTGCCTTGCCCAGGTGGTGGCTGTCCCGAGAAGCCCCCTCTGTGCCTGCCTGCACAGCTAGAGTGACCCCTGAGTCTCTCCATTGTTTCCTATCTGAAACCCGACGCCTGCTTTGCACACTGCACCCGGCCGCCCCTGTGCCGCTGAGGGTGTGTTTTGTGTGCCTACTTGTGTCCCCCCCAGTGCTCTACAAAACCCCCCTGGTCTGCCTCCCGAGGACGCAGGTCCTTACCTGCTGGCAGACTGGAACCGGAGCACCCCTGTTCTCCATAGGCGCCTATGTGTTTTGGGCACCTCTTTGACCTCTGCACCTGACAGGCCCTGAGCTGCTGGTGTGGTAACTTTGGGGTTGCCTTGAACCCCCAACAGTGGGCTGCCTATGCCCCAGAACTGAGACTTGTAAGTGCTTTACTTACCTCCTAATCTAGCCTTTACTTACCTCCCCCAGGAACTGTTGATTTTTGCCCTGTGTCCACTTTGAAAATAGCTTATTGCCATTTTTCCAAAGACTGTATATGATATTGCTTTTATTCAACGTTCCCAAAGTACCTAAGTGAAGTACCTTGCATTTAAAGTGTTTAATGTAAATCTTGAACCTGTGGTTCTTAAAATAAACTATGAAAAGATATTTTTCAATATAAAAATCTATTGGCCGGGAGTAAGTCTTTGATTGTGTGTTCCTCATTTGTTGCCTGTGTGTGTACAACAAATGCTTAACACTACCCTCTGTTAAGCCTACTGCACACTACCACAAATAGAGCATTAGAATTATCTAATTTTGCCACTATCTTACCTCTAAGGGAAACTCTTGGACTCTGTGCACACTACTTCTTTCTTATTTTGAAATAGTACATACAGAGCCAACTTCCTACACACTGGAACACCCTTATAATTCCCTAGTATATGGTACCTAGGTACCCAGGGTATTGGGGTTCCAGGAGATCCCTATGGGCTGCAGCATTTCTTTTGCCACCCATAGGGAGCTCAGACAATTCTTACACAGGACTGCCACTACAGCCTGAGTGAAATAACGTCCATGTTGTTTCACAGCCATTTTACACTGCACTTAAGTAACTTATAAGTCACCTATCTGTCTAACCCTCACTTAGTGGAGGTTAGGTGCAAGTTACTAAGTGTGAGAGCACCCTGGCACTAGCCAGGGTGCCCCCACATTGTTCAGGGCAATTTCCCTGGACTTTGTGAGTGCAGGGACACGCGTGAACTACATATAGGTCAATACCTATGTGTAGCTTCACAATGGTAACTCCGAACATGGCCATGTAACATGTCTAAGATCATGGAGTTGTCCCCCCAAGCCAAATCTGGTATTGGGGTGCCAATCCCATGTATCCCCGGGGCTCCAGCATGGACCCCGGGTACTGCCAAACCAGCTCTCTGGGGTTTTCTCTGCAGCTACCGCTGCTGCCAACCCTCAGACAGGTTTCTGCCCCCCTGGGGCCTGGACAGCCCAGTCCCAGGAAGGCAGAACAAAGGATTTCCTCTGAGAAATGGTGTTACACCCTCTCTCTTTGGAAACAGGTGTTAAGGACCTGAGAGGAGTAGCCTCTCCTGGCCTCTGGAAATGCTTTGAGGGGCACAGATGGTGCCCTCCTTGCATAAACCAGTCTACACTGGTTCGGGGATCCCCCAGCCCCTGCTCTGGCACGAAACTGGACAAAGGAAAGGGGAGTGACCACTTCCCTGTCCATCACCACCCCAGGGGTGGTGCCCAGAGCTCCTCCAGTGTGTCCCAGACCTCTGCCATCTTGAATGCAGAGGTGTGAGGGCACAATGGAGACCTCTGAGTGGCCAGTGCCAGCAGGTGACGTCAGAGACCCCTCCTGATAGGCTCTTACCTGGTTGGGTAGCCAATCCTCCTATTGGCTATTTAGGGTCTCTCCTGTGGGTTCCTCCTCAGATAACGAATGCAAGAGCTCACCAGAGTTCCTCTGCACTTCTCTCTTTGACTTCTGCCAAGGATCGACCTCTGACTGCTCCAGGACGCCTGCAAAACCGCAACAAAGTAGCAAGAAGACTACCAGCAACATTGTAGCGCCTAATCCTGCTGGCGTTCTTGACTGTATCCTGGTGGTACATGCTCTGAGGGCTGTCTGCCTTCGCCCTGCACTGAAAGCCAAGAAGAAATCTTCCCCCTGCCAACTCAGGCACCAAACTTCTGGCTCACCGGTCATCTGGGTCCCCTCTCATCTTGACGAGCGTGGTCCCTGGAACACAGGAGCTAGATCCAAGTGACCCCGACAGTCCAGTGGTCCTTCTGTCCAAATTTGGTGGAGGTAAGTCCTTGCCTTCCCACGCCAGACAGTAATCCTGTGTACTGAGTGATCTGCAGGTGCTAGGGCTTCTGTGCACTTTTGCAAGACTTCCTTCGTGCACAGCACAGCCCAGGTCCCCAGCACTCCGTCCTGCATTGCCCAAATTGCTGAGTTGACCTCCGGCTTCTTGGGACCCTCTTTTGTTGTATTGAGATGACCGCCATGCTCTGATTTCTTGAACACCTGTTCAAGGGCTTCTGTGGGTGCTGCCTGCTTCTGCATGGGCTCTTTCTGTTGCTGAGCACCCCTTCTGTCTTCTCCTTCAAGGGGCGACCTCCAGGTCCTTCCTGGGCCCTGGCAGCACCCATAATCTTTAACCATGACTCTTGCAGCTAGCAAGGCTTGTTTGCGGTCTTTCTGTGTAGAACCAACTCTGCATCCTCCAGCACGCTGTGGGACATCTTCTGAGCAAAGGAGAAGTTTCTGGCATCTTCCGTTATTGCAGAATCTTTGGCTTCTTCCACCCAGAGGCAGCCCTTTTGCACCTTCATCTAGGGTTTAGTGGCCTCCTGCCCCCCCTGGACACTTGCATGACTCTTGGGATTGGTCCCCTTCCTTTACAGGTCCTCAGGTCCAGGAATCCATCTTCAGTGCTTTGCAGTCAGTTGTTGTCTTTGCAGAATCCCCTATCTCGACTTTACTGTCTTTCTGGGGAAGTAGGGTAATTTTACTCCTACTTTTCAGGGTCTTGGGGTGAGGTATCTTGGACACCCTTAGTGTTTTCTTACACTCCCAGCGACCCTCTATACACTACACTAGGCCTGGGGTCCATTCGTGGTTTGCATTCCACTTTTGGAGTATATTGTTTGTGTAGCCCTTAGCCCTAGTGTCTCCTATTGCATTCTATTGTGTTCTACAGTGGTTGCACTACTTTTCTAAGTGTTTTACTTACCTGATTTTGGTGTGTGTGTATATTTTGTGTATTTTACTTACCTCCTAAGGGAGTATATTCTTTGAGATACTTTTGGCATATTGTCACTAAAATAAAGTACCTTTATTTTTAGCAACTCTGAGTATTGTGTTTCTTATGATATAGTGCTATATGATATAAGTGGTATAGTAGGAGCTTTGCATGTCTCCTAGTTCAGCCTAAGCTGCTCTGCTATAGCTACCTCTATCAGCCTAAGCTGCTAGAACACTACTAATCCACTAATAAGAGATAACTGGACCTGACACAAGGTGTAAGTACCATCAGATACCTACTATAAGCCAGGCCAGCCTCCTAAAATGTCTGTAAATGAACCCTCATCAGGAATACTAGCAGTTCTCGGTCCACAGGGGGCACCGGCCGAACAGCAAGGCACACTGAAGGTAGACACTCAAAGAGGCACCAGGTGCAATGGAAGACAGGTTGCATGCACCATAGGATCAGTCGGAACGACAATGACCAAGTATGCTCCAAGTCCTCCGGCAACAGATCTCATCAATCAGTACTTCACCTGAGTGTGAGTGTGTGTTATTGTGATTTCTACGACTGCATGGGGTACTGTATGGGTCAGTATTTTGGAGAAGGGTATCTCTGTCACCATGAGACAGAGCATCTGAAGCTATGCATCACACAGCCAAAGTTTTCTGGCTACATCAGACTTGAAGATGTGACTCTCTTGAGAATCTCCTTTGTTTGGGGCAGTCACACTGCATTGTCAGGGAAACTACAGTATCTTGGGAAGAGTTTACTGTCTCATGTTTGTCGTTACCAGCCTAATGTCCTTGTTTATCACTTTTTACTTGCAGGTCTCTTCACCATACCATCCTTTTTGGGCATTTCAGAGTAGTGTCATTGGCAGGTCGCTGTTGCTGGTCTGACATATGAAGTGGAAATGGATTGATCCAGACACTGTTGGGTTTATGAGTCCCATGCTCAGGCTGCCTGGATAGTGGGAGGGCAGATATCTGAGCTACACAATAGACCTGTTTGCCCTAGTATGTTGGTCTAATGGTCTCATGTGCATGATGATGTGTCATTGTCACATGTGATCCTGTGCAAAGCATTTGCTCTACCTTCACATTGTATTGACAGGGATCCTGTATGGCCTCTAAGCAGCTGTCAGTGCGTTACCCCATTGCAGGCCACAATGCCTATGCCAAAACACTGACATAGGTGTGTAACATGCCAACAGATGGCTGGCCATTGTAAGAGGATGGACCTTTGAGTATGAAATGTCGTACTGTCCTCTGTCTGTGTCATAGGGTATGTCAGGTTGGATAGAAATGGTTTTGGTATGTGATAGGGCTCAAGCTGGTGACACAACCCATCCATCTATTAGCCTATTTTACTGGACAGGGTCTGACATAGCCCTTTCTTCTGCGACCAGGGGGACAGTACTTGAGACATCTAGCCAGAAGCAACAATATTTTGTCATCCTTGGCTATGACAGTAGGACCTTTTGTCAGCCAGTGTGCTGTACAGTGTAAATAAATTGTTTTGTGTGAGTGTCACTTGTGTCATTGTGTTGGTAGTGATCCTCCGCATGACACTGCCTGTAACATATCCCCCCTTACATTAACATCTTATGAGTACCTCATTTGCATGACATTAATTTCACAGTGAACATCTCTCAATGATCAAAAATGACTTCTATACATTGACTGTTCATTTGTTGTGTTTATTTTCATGTGCAGGACATATGGTGAAAATTAGTAAAAGAAATGTCAAACAATGAAGGGATCAGTCATGGTGGATGTAATCATTAGAGTAGCCGCCACAACATTTGAAGTCCAAAGTCCTACTATCATGGAAAATGGAAAGTGGTTGAAGAACAATCAACAGAGTGAATATGTGGCACACAAAGGGGTTCCATCTGTAAGAGCTAACTTTCTGGCAGCAGGTGTGGTTTTCCCATCTGCACCTCCTGGATGTTTGGGTGGACATTCCCACTCGCGGGGAGTTCCTCAGCTACAGAGGCAGGGGTGTCTGAGGCAGGTCCTCCCCCTGGCAGGGCCTCCCTTCCACTGACTCCCACAGATGTAGAAGGAGCTGATGTTAGTTGGCCAATGGCAGGTGTCTGGTGTTGTTGACGATCCATGCTCAGGGTGCTGTTGATGTCTCTCAGCACCCCTATTAGGATGGCCTTGTGGGCATTGAGTGCCTCCCACTGTTGCATAATTTCATGGTGGTTGTCCTGCTGCAGTTTCTGGATCTCCCGGAGTCTGGTAACTACTTAGCCCATCACGCCTTGGGATTGTTGGTAAGCTCCCAAAACTTGGGTGATGGTGTCCTTTGCAGAACTAGCCCCAGCAGGTTCCTGCCGCTGGCCCATAGCATCCCTCCCACGCATCCTACCCCCACGTGCCCACTCCCTTGACACAGCTTGCCACCTTCCACTAATTCCAGATCCTTTATTGTCAGGGGTATCTTGTTGTGACTCCAGTACCTGGACTGGTGGGCAAGAGATGGTTGTAACTGTCCTCGGGACACAGGTTTGGGTGCGACTGGTTGCCTGCGACGTTGATACAACAGTGCTGGGAGGAGTGGAAGTGGGCAGGGTGAGGCTGACAGTTGTCACCTAACCAGGTTCCCCAGATTAGCCAGAGCCTAAACCTCCACACGTCCAGGGCTACTATCCTCATTGAGGGCTTCATCCAGGGAGGGAGTGGCAGTCTCTGTAGTAATCTCAGTGGTCACAGTGTCAGGTAGACCTGTTGAAGTGAGAAACAGAATGTTACAGGTTGTATTGTGACATGTAGCTCCAAGAGTTTACAGTGACATTTGTTTAGGGCCATGTACACTTTGGCTTAGCAGTTTTCCCTTATGTGACAGGCACACCTGCTATCAACAGTTTAGAGCTGACATTTGGTGAACAGACCATTTCCATTTAAAGCCAACTTGCTAAAGGATGTCTGTGTATCTTGGCACTTGGAGGTCTGTCCATAGACTCATATCTTTCTAGCAGTGCAGTCAAAACAGTGGCTGGGCATGATGTGGCTTAGGACATCTTAAGACCTAGTTGACAGTTATGCAGGCAGACCAGTAACCTTGTTGTTGTATCTGTTAGTTGTTATCATGTGGCAAGTGCACTGTGGATATGCGTTCTGCCACAGGCATTTAGATGACGCATCTTGTGACCTTTGATTTGTATTTCATAGTGTTGTTGCTGAGTAGAGTGTGAGTCCCAGTGCCCGTTGGCTTCAGCATTCCTGTCATTGTCTGTCCTATACCCACACACTATGCAGTTGAGATCCCCTCAGGGGAGTACAGTTCAATAGCTGAGTAGTGGGAGAAGGGTCATAGAAGCAGAGGGCAGTGTTGTTGCTGAGTGGAGTGTGAGTCCTAGTGCCTGTTGGCCTTAGTATTCCTGTCATTGCCTATCCTAACGACACACTATACAGATGGGACCCTCTCCGGTGAGTACTGTTCACAAGTGAGTTGCACAACAAGGTGATTTTGGGTGTGGTACACTGTTGTGGTTTTTGTAAAGGTTGAATAATGCCTACTGGGAGTTGTAGTGTTGTCAATCCATGTACTACACACATAATTCACAGATGTTGTGCCCCCAGGTGAATCTCAACTGGGGTGGCATGGTGAGCAAAATAATTGATGGATTAAACCCAGATCTGTGACTGAGGGGAACTGTTTGATTGGTTCCACATTCCATCCATCATTTGTGTGTTTTTTTCCCTAGGTGAATCTACATCACATGTGAGATACCAGACATGGGTATTTGGACAGTAGGACACGGGGTAGTGAGTGGAGTGACAGTCACAGTGGCAAAATGTGTTCAGTAAGCATGCATGCCAATACATTTTAGTGCCATTTGTATTGTTGTGACTTACCCAACTTGACTCCCCCGGGTGTTCCTGTCAAGCCCTAAGGAAACAGGATGGCAAAGACCTTTTCCTGCCATGATGTGAGCTGTAGGGGAGGAGTAGGGGACCACCATCAGTCTTCTGGGCATGCAGCTGGTGCCTGGATGACATGGAACGTACCTTACCCCTGAGGTCGTTCCACCTCTTCCTGATGGTGTCCCTTGTGCATGGGTAGGTGCTTACAGAATTCACTCTGTCGACTATTCTTTGCCACATTTCCATTTTCCTCACAATTGTAGTCTGTTGCTCTTGGGCTCCAAATAAATGCGGCTTTACTCTAATGATTTCATCCACCATGACTCTTAACTCTTTATCTGTGAAATGGGGATGTTTCTGTGGTGACATGATGGCGGGAAACAAGGGACAATATTAGTAAAGAAATTATGGTGCGGTGCAATGAGGACGTGACGGGGAGCACAATTGGTGTAGGGGTGCTATTATGTGTGGTGGGGGTGTTGTGAGAGTGTGGATTGTATACCCAGTAAAAGATGGAGGGGTGCCTATTATAAGGTTCTGTATTTTAAAATGGTGCTCTGTCTTGTGTGTGGGTCGTTGTAGATGCAAAGGATTGTGTTGTGTGAAGGGGTGTGTTTTATAGTGTAATTTGTAGGTGTGTTGAGTATGTGAAAGTGTGTCAGTTGTGTGGTTTTCAAAGCTCACCAACGTGGTTTTGTGTATTACTGAGGGGACTGCCGTGGAAGATCGCCATGACATAACCGCCATGCCGGTTTTCGACTTGTAATAGGTTCACTGGTAGGTTGACTGGCTTGCGGTTCCGGTTATCAGACCGCACATTTGCTGCACTCCTGAGTCCAGGTGGTGTTGGGTTTTTGGCTGTCTTTTGAAAGTCCTGGCTGTGTGACTCGTAATACAGTGGTCTGTGAGACCGCCATCATGGCGGTCTTTTGGCAGTCGCGACCATGCGATTAGGAGGTCTGACCACCAGACTCATAATGAGGCCCTAACATAGGTTCCCAGCCCTCACCTGGTGTCCCACACTCTGTTACCATCCAAGGCTTAGGCTTGTCCCCTGCATTTTGGCAGGGGTCGTCTACAGAGTAATCAGAGGACAATAGTCGATAATGATCTAGACACTTCGCTCATAAACACTGTGTACAATTATGCATGAGTTGAATGCATTCAAAGTTGGATGTTGATCACTAGAACTTAACAGCAGATGGTGAGGACATAGGTAAATGCACATTAACAACATTACAACTGTATTTATTAGTCCAGTAGTAGCAGCGGGGAGGTGAGAGAGACGAAGGGGGGTGGGGTGAAAATAAAAAATAAAATAAAATAAATTTACCTTTACGATGTTGCCGTCTACTGCCGCCTCGCTCGTCGCTCTCTTCCCTCGATGTGGTGTCCCAGCCTTTACTGGGACAACAGCACAGGCTCCCAAGCAATCCTGATGCTGCTTTCATGTTAAAGCTAGCATGAAAGCAGAGCCAGGATTGGACTGAGCGCTTTGTGTGCCGCTCAGACACAACCTTGGGGCCTGTGCCTGAGACGGCCAGACCAAACACACATGCATACTCAGGTGCAGTCTCTCCTTCTCCCCCTCCCCACACCCTACTCCCGCGGTCCAACCCCGTCCCTCCCTTCAGATGCTGCTGCCTGAGCCAGTAGCAGAAAAATAAAACAATAGATAACTATCATTTTTTTTCTGCTGCTGGCTCAGCCAGGAGTGGCGAAGCTCCTTCGCCATTGCGAAGGAGCTGCCCATTTCCTGTAGGGATAAATGCACTGGACACTTTATAATGGGCATGGATGATGTCATGCCATACCGAAAATTGAAACAATATATAGGCTCATATACAGATATTTCCCTCTTTAACGTCCTGGTCCTTTCAGAGAAGTACAATACCATTAGCACCTTATCCTTGTAATATACATTTTTTGCATTTATTCTTGCTCAGTTTGCACTTCAGAAATCTCTTTTTAGTGAGTTAACCTCATTAGAGTAGCACAGTTGCATCAGTACTTTATCGTTGTAGCATTTTTTAGATGAACTATTGCAGTTTGCACTTCAGCACTTTACTTCTGTCCCAAGAGGTTTTTTGCTACTGCATAAACACCTTACTTGGTAAATGGTGTATATGGGCTATCTGTTTCAGTGTTTGTACCATCGCCTTTGTTATTGCCCAAATTGTACTTTTCTACTACGAAAGCACCAGCACTAAGGGCCAGATGTAGGAAGCCGTTTGCAATGCACATTCACAATTTGCGAGTCGGTACGGACTCGCAAATTGTGAATGCAATTCGCAAATAGGAAGGGGTGTTCCCTTCCTTTTTGCGACTCGCATTGCAATGCAGAATTGCAGTTCCCACCAGTGTAACAATGATGGTAACTCATTAGCAAAAGGATAGGGGTCCCCATGGGACCCCTTCCCCTTTGTGAATGTTGCCAAAAAGGTTTTTTCAGAGCAGGCAGTGGTCCAATGGACCACTGCCTACACTGAAAAAACGAAACCTTTAAGGAAAACGGGCTTCAAAATAAATAAAAAAAACTGCTTTATTGAAAAAGCAGTCACAGACATGGAGGTCTGCTGACTTCAGCAGGCCACCATCCCTGTGAGTGCAGGGACTCGCTATGGGCTCGCAAAATGCGACCCACCTCATTAATATTTATGAGGTGTTTCTTTGCGACCCCATAGCGAGTCGCAAACGGTGTCTGAGACACCGTTCTGCATCAGGATTTGCGATTCTGACCTTGCTACATCTGGCCCTTAATCCTTGCGATATTGTAGACAGTGCGTTTAGCAGCCCAAGGTCTTATATCGGGTCTAAGGGATGTCTGGGGTAAGCAGAAGGACAGGCACCTCATCATTTGAAAAATAACTCTTCGGATGGGGACTCCATAGATCTATAAAAAAAATGATTGTGTTTAGCTGTATTTTATGTAATTGTTAAAACTACACATATCGGGCAATTCCCTATGTGCTATAAACATAGGCACAAAAATGCTGGTACATTTAAATAATAACTTGAACAGGCAATCTTTGGCCATACATATATGGCATTCAAAATGTGTACATGAAGCGAGGCTAAAACTGAATATGACATAGAGGGATTTATAGAGTGTTATCGTCATGAGACACCCAATGTGCAAGATTAGAAGGGATATCAGTGCAACATGCATAGTAAGAGTGGCAAGAGCATATAACAAGATACACTTAATTGTAGAATGGTTTAACCACATAGGGAATGGGATACCCTCAGGCTGTTAGAGATATTAGACAATTTGTAGTTATTGATAATTGTTCTACATTACGATGACATCGGTGTGGATTACCGAGGTACTTCACCTTATGATCAATTCTATATAAATTATATTTACCTCCATGTGATATGCTCTAATATATGTTCTGTTGGGAATCAGAGTGTATGATAACCACAAGGAAGCATGATGACTGTGTAACATAATGCATGCATGACCTTGTATACAATGATTTTGGTACTTTATTAACACCTCCTTAAAATGCTATGCAGTTGCATATAATAAGCTCCAATATTGTTCTGACGAGCATTAAAAATTTATTTTTATTTAAATATTGAATTAAATAGACAATATATTTTTAAAAATCCTATCTAAAGTATATATATATATATATTTAAAGTTAATAAACTTTATGCATTAAACTATTCAAATTAATTTAATTATTGTTTAATTATTATTAAGTTGCATTTAGTTTTACATTGAAAAGATTATTAAAATATTTTAAAATACCATATTTATTTTCATTTATATTTAATTTTGTTACATTAAATGTGTGTGTATATATATATATTCAGAAAAAATGGTGCATTTAAATCTCACACCAAGGGCTGCACATCATCCAATACCCGCTGGTAAAATACTCAAAAAACCACTTTTATCAATAATTTCATCGGCTGCTATTTGTTGAAAAAAGATTAGAATGCAGGTAAATCAAACCAGCAAAAGTTGGTACAGAAAGCACAAAACGAAAATCAATGATGTGCCCACCATTCAAAAAACACACACACTGTCCCAACCAACTGTCTACGCGTTTCGGCCGAAGCCTTCAACAGGACATTTATATATATATATAGTTTGTTTAAAAAAGTCTATTTTTTTACATATTATTTTCTATACAATTCTATTTGAAGTCCCAACCGCCATTAGTTTCTATGAGAGGATGTTGGAGTACAAGTGGTTGGTCATGTGTGGTCCTGGACCTTATTCCAGGTCTGTGCTGGAGTACATTTACGATGTTCTGTGTCGTTTTTGGCTGTAATAACTTTAGAAGTGCACACTGAGAACAGAAATGGATGTACTCTTTTGTGGGTGGGTGCACGTCCCTTCTGTAAACCCCTCCCTAAGCTTCACTTAACCCCTCCTTATTCTGACCTAAATCCCTCCAATATAGTAGTGTGTTCCCCATTTTCCAGCCACTGCCCTGTCCCTTTCACATTGACTACTTAAACTTAGGTGTACTTGTGCGGGGCCTCAGACTGAGATCTCTGCACAGAAAAGAAAGGAGAATAAGAGAGGCGGGGGCTTTTGCACCTAGGTTTGTGAATAGCATGTTGTAATTCATGAGTGGTAGCACTGTACTAATAATAACCATACTACAAAATGCAGTTTGGGACTAGGCCATCTTGTGCACACGTTCAAAGCCTTTTCTAAGATCTTAGAAGGCGTTGCTGACTTGAGTACAACACTCTTCAATGTGTGAAACTGGAGAATCATCTCAAAGCTTAACAGTTTCTTTATGATTTGTGAGTTTTATTTTACTGCTTTACTAGTGAATTTCTCTTAACGGTTCACATATCAGCTTCAGATCTTGAACGCATTGATTTAGGTCTAGAGTCCTGCTTAGGCTTTGCTCCTTTAGGAATTCTGTTAGGAACTTTTGCTGAGGAGGGCTTGCTGGTGATTAGTCATGCTGAGCACTGCCATTTGGTAGATGGGGTGAAGGGGACTGCGATTTCAGTTGTTAAGGGTGAGAAAGATCCTTTAAGTGAGGCCAGCCTTTTTTCTATTTCCCTGATCACTCTTAATATGACTGTGGATGATCTAGGGTCAGAAAGCTCAAGGATGTTTGTGGCTCTGTTGTGGTACTCTATGCTGGAGACTACCCTGCTGTGAAAAGCTTGACTCTGCACACATGTTGCATATGGAGGGCCAGCCTGGGAGTACAGGTGAAAGAAAAACCTCCCCAAACTGACTCTGAAAGGGAAGACATAGACTACACATTCTGTATCAGCTTTGGGTTCATAAAGGTGAGAGCCACTGATTAACTTGTTCCCCAAGGAAGGAAGTGTTTCACAAAGCTGTAGAGAACTGCTGTGCAACCCGAGCTGATGTCTGCCTGACAGCCAGTATCTCACAGGTGAGGAGACATCACCTGGAGTCTGGCCTTGCTGAAAGAAGATGAATCTCTGGCCTGAAGTGCCCCTGTGAGCCCTGAGGTATGTGGACGCCAGACTCTCCTTGAGGGCGATTCCCAGAAGAATTGCATGCAATGTGCTGCCAACCAGAAGCTCATGTCGAGGAGGCGTTTGCTGCCGTCATGAATTGTGTTGAGATGAAGTGTATGACCGTCAAGACGTTGTGTGCACAGTGCCACTGCCTTTTCAGCCCTGTGCTATCTTAACTTACGCTACTGACCAGAACTCACCAGGTACCTAAAAGAGGATCCTTTGCACTCCCCAGCTCACACCTGCTGACATTCTGCAGTGGTACTCCCTCAACCATGGATCAAGCCTCCAGCTGGCGCATCTCTTCTAGATGCAGGAGCAAAACAGGCACATGGTGCAGTCCAACCGTACATGCACCAGACCTAAACTGTGAGGCCTGAACTTGGTGCGACTGTAAATCTGAGATTTGTCAGAGGCACCAAATACTGAGACTGAATTTCAAGGCAATCTGCACTAAGCCTTGAGATTTGCCTGAGATGCACATAACACTGGTGTGGGGAGGCCTAGTTATATGCATCATAAAGAAGGAATACTCAGGAGAGAGGGTCCCCTACGGGATGCAGTAGCTTTAGCGCGCAGTCAAGAAATGTGCCTGTTTTTGACTACTGTAAAGTATTACCTTTTAAGTGTGCATACCAAATTACTTTTCTTTTATCAAAGTAGAGCATTGGGTTAGACATTCAATTATTTAGCTCCTGGGTGACTGCTGAGTGTTGAGCTCATGTAGCCCCACACTACCTCCCTGAGAAGTCTGTGACTGCTTACTATCACTGCCACTGAGAGTCAAGTGCTGAAGGTGTTATACTTGACCAAGTTTACCGAGCCATAGTAGACTGGGCCTTGGGACATCAGAGGCAAATTACTCCAGCCCCCACAGCTGAGGCCCAGTAGACCATGCTTGCCCTATTGTACCCCAAACAGGGTCTGACAGTAGGCGAGGGTGACTGAGAGGTGAGGCTGCCTGAGGAGGCTTTAGTATAAAGAGGGAGAGAAAGTATGTGGGAGAAGACTGGATAAGAGTGGTGTTTTACTGAAAGGAAAGTGTAAGTCAGCAAATGTTTAAGGGAAGAAATTGACATTAAAATGTATGTGGAAAATGTTTTGAGAGGAAAAACAGTAAAAGAATAACACATGCAGGGTTGAGCTAGAGGAAACGGGGACGGAGAGGGAGTGAGAAACGAGGGTGTCAGGGGAGGAAGAAAGATGAGAGTAAAGTTGTGCAGAGAAGAGGGTAAGTGTTATTGTGGGCTGAATTTACCTGGGTGTCCAAGGACTCTGATCATCATTTCTGAATTCTCTGCTGGTACAGCACCCTAAATATAAGAAAATAGGGAAATACGAAAGAAGACAGACAAAAAAAGAGGACAGCAGGGGATGCGCAACATGAAGGGAGAGTGCAGCACACTGACGCATGCATGCTATTTTAAAATACAGGTCAGCCGCCTCACGGGTAGAGAGAACCCTAAAGACACCGCAAGAGAGGAAGCAGCTGAGGAGAATGACCTGGAAAGAATGTGGAGTGACAGAAGACTGAGGTCAGAACATCAGGGAGGAAGCAGCGAAGCCAAATCAGAAGCCCCATCACAGTGCTCAAATAGTGCTATAGGGATTTACTTCTCCTCAATACGAACCTGTCTGCTGGTCTCAGGAGAGGTTGTAGCTTGCCAAGTAGGTAACTATGTGGTGACATCAGACACCCCCCAAAATTCACCCTGAGCCCCTCAAATTCCTAGCTCCCTGACGCACCTAATGGACACTGGGCATCTGGGAGGAGGGAGAGAGGCTGGGCAAAGCCTGGGGAAGGAACCGATAGTGAGAAAGTCAGGACTTACTTAATTTTTGTGTGTTTTTTCCGCCTGCATTCTTCACCACTTAAGTCTGAAAAATAGAGGCCTAATATAAAGCTCCCAATACAGAGGGAACATATTTTTGTTTCTTTCATTACTTAATTAGCTCATAGGCCAGTAAGTCTCACTGAAATCTGTGTTGTTCTTGAAGTATGAAGAAGTGCAGATGGGCAGCAGCACCTGTGGAAACCACTGAGCCACTGGCTCGTTCTGCACCAGGGCCTAGGGAGGGACAGGTGCCCTTGGAGGCCTGTCCGCAACAGGGGCCGCCTGAGAACATGAGACCGCCCTCCCGCTCCACCTGCGGCGATGGTCGGGGCCCACATTTTCCCTGTTGGGCAGTGTACTACCCAGAGGGGGGCATCGAATCCGTTGACAAGGCGGGACTGTGGCAAGAGATTCACAATTTGAGCAGATGGCTTATGCATCACAGCAGTTCCGCCTTGGGCCTGCCACTGCTGCCATCCGCATCTGCTTCCTGGGCCACTGGCAGGCTGATGCCACACCGGAGGGCTTCCCTGCACACCCTAATAATTCCAAGTTGGTGAAGGGGGCCCGGCAGGAAGTGCCGTTTCCCTTGATCAGCGATCAGAAGGGATGGGCTGCAGAAGTAGTCTAGAGCCCTAATCGACACAGTCCTGTGTACCTTGCTATTTTGCTGTATGACAGTCAGGCTCTGCTCCAGACCGTCCCTCTGACTTGCATATGTAGCCCAGCTGCCTGGTAACAGATGCAAGCAGACTGCCTCCTGACAGAGACTAGAAAACAGGACCCCCTACGGAACTGGATAACCTACAACCAGGAACAGCTTTGTGCACCACAAGACTCTGTCCCAATTGACCGCCACAATGCGGAAGAGTGATACCAGATAGGGAAAGTTATCCTTCAATGCGAAGAAAATACCTCGTCACACAGAATCCATGCCTGATGGAGATCAGGACTCCATGCCAGACCAAGCAAGTGTGAGCAAGTCCACCGCTGCCCTGCTCTTGGATCTCGAAGCTAGCCTACAATCAGTCAATGCCAAGATTGACACAGGATTGACCTGTCTAATGGAATGGATGGATCGGCACTCAGTCAGAATTGACTGGTCAGAGAGGAGAATCTCGGATCTAGAGGACAACCTCACCGAAACTAAGAATAAATTGGCGTCTTGAGCAATGGACCCTAGCAGTGGTGACCAAAAACAAGTACTTAGAGGCAAGATTACGACAAAATAATGTTGTGATTGCGTGCATAGCAGAATCCACAAATACCGGCAGGAAAGCCACATTTGTTGAACCCTTATGGTCCACCTGTTTGGTCGAGACAGCTTATCCACCATGTCCTTGTTGAAGTGGCACACAGACCTCTATGCCCTAGACCTCCACAGGTGGCCCCTCCGAGACCCATAAGTCCTGAATCCTGAATCTTCGAGACTGGGACACCATCCTACAGATGGCAAGAGAACAGGGTCCATGGCAATACCAAGGATCAGCGATCTCCATTTTCCCCGATTTCATGATGGTGGTATAGGAAGCGCACCAAAAATGTGTGGAGGTCAAACACATGCTGCACAAGTGCAATGTGAAATATGCCATGTTAAACTCTGTTCGACCGTGGATTAACCTGGAGGGGAACGTCCATTTCTTCACTTCCGTGGAGGAGGAAATTTGCTCAGACCTAATTGAAACTCTCTGCGATCAGCTTTCTATCTCCAATCTGACATACTGGGTCACTTTAGAATGATGGAGAGTATTTTAACGGAGCTGGGTTAACTTGAATGCCACCTCCTGAAACTCCTACCACTCCTGGACTCTACACATTTGTGGAATATGAGGAGGTGAGCTTGACCTAACACAATTCCTGCCACATGGCCTTGGTGGGCGAAAGTCCTGCATTGATACCAGTTGGGACTTTATGGACAGCTATGCATAATGCTGGTAACCTTTATTCATCGAATGTGTGTTGGTGGGGGCTGTCATGCCCCATGGTGCACATCACTTGATTGGTTTAGTTGGGTCTTTTTTTGGATAGCTTTCAAACAAGGCCTTTTTGAGCATCAACATAGTTTATTTTTTGGGGAATATCAGCATTGCTGATGGGTTGGGGTGTCAGTGTAGGTAAATAAGTGGTTGCATTTTTGTGAGATTTTTGTATTTCATGTCATCCAATTGCATATTATAGTGCCCAGACCTAAATTCTATGACTATACCATACCACACAACCATTACCTATTGCAATGACGCCACCTAGAAAAAACATCACACTAATATCCTGTAATATTCGTGGCCTTAACGACTATCACAAAGTGTGAGGAGTATTTGCGTACATGGACAGACACACCATAGGTATTGCGTTTATACAGGAAATGCACCTACCCCAAAGACATACATAAGACTTCGCACAGAAATTGGGCCCCACAGTTTCTTCTCCTTGTATAGCACATTATCACAAGGGGTCTGTATCCTACTGCACTCACAAGTCGATTTCAACTTCATCACCAACAAATGGACACAGACGCATGATTTGTGATACTAATAGGCTTCCTTGAAAAAGTAAAATTGACCCTGGTAAATGTATACGCATCAACTCCCCCCATGTCTTTTTAGATATTCGTACCATGATGTGGGGAGAGGATTTTAACCTAGTGCTATACCCAGAAATCAACTGCAAGGGTACATGACACTTGCTTCGTATAAACTCAGTACGTGTATTAAAGGGTGCCATTGATCTTTTTGAGCTTCGAAATCTGTTGCTGCAAGAATATCCCTCCACTAAAGAGTTCATGCACTACTCCTCACCACATAATTCCTCCCCTAGATTAGATTATAAGATGTCAACAACAGATTTGGGAGTCTGGGTCAGGGTCATTATCCACCTACTCGGCACCCTCTAATACTACTCCCCAGACAAACTACAGCTGTTGTTTCTGGGCTCCCAATGACATAGACAATGTTGGCGCTTCCCTACAGACTCCCTTCCAGACTAATGCCCTCATTATGAGATTGGCTGGTTCCGGCAAAGACCAACGTGCAGAATACCGCCACCATACCATCAGTACTGGCGGTACAGTGACTGCCGTATTACAAGTCACAAAGTGAAAACCGGCCAAATACAGCCACAAATCCAACACTGCCAGGTCGACCGATGGTGCAAGAATGACTGTCCGACCACCAGCTCCACCACGCCGGAACCCTTCTGTCCACCCAATTATGTGTCAGTTCTCTGCCCAGCGGTCCATGCATGGCAGAACACCATTGGCGGGGCGCACCGCTGTGGTTAAAAAAGGAACCGCCAATAGTAGGCAACACCAGATTGGACATTTACAATACCCCACACCTTACACACATACACAAATCACACACACCTATTCATGGCACTATGAAGCACCCCCACACACACCCACAATCCCTTGTGATTTCAATGAACACCACCATACTCCACAGGCATCCTTAAACTGAACACTCAGCACACATCACACAACTGCACGTATTGCACTAGGCACAAATCACACTTACATACCAACACCACAACCCACCTGCACCCACATCCAAACACCCCCACCCCACTAAACACCCCACACTGCACCCTACACGCACTACACCCCCCCCCCACCCACCATGGCAAGTCAAAAGCACCCACATTTGACTGACAATGAGTGAGGGTCATGGTAAATGAAATCCACAGGGTAGAGCCACACCTGTTCGAAGCCCAGGTTCAGCAAACATCGTTGGCCAGGAAAACAGAGTTATGGCAGAGGATCGTTGACAGGGTCAACTCAGTGGGCACACATCCACGCATGAGGGAGGACATCAGGAAGAGGTGGAATGACCTACTGGAGATGGTGCATTCCGTGGCATCCAGGCACCAGATCGCCCTGAACAAGACTGGCGGTGGTCCCCCACCTCCCCCCTTGAGCTTACATCCTGACATGAGAAGGTCTTGGTCATCATGCATCCAGAGGGACTGACTGGAATCATTGGAGGACTCGACTCTGGTAAGTCAACAACACCACCTATGCACCAACCACTCCTGCCCAGCATGCGTCCCTATCACCCATTACTCCCCAATCCACCCCATCCCACACTTCTGCACCCCCCAAGCACCCCACTCCTCTCCACTGTATGCCACACCACCCCTCTGCCACCATCCCCACACAGTCACCCCCAAATGCACAGATACCAAGCACAATGCCAAACACCACAACTCCCACAATGCATCACTCCCTACACATCAGAGTATCACAGTCCCACCGCACAGTGGAACACCTGCACAGTAAACCACACCAAATGCCACATCAACTGGTTGTCTCGACTGCGTCCCAACACATAGCAATGACAGCAATGCTATCCATTATCCTCAACCCTCAATGACACATGGAAACAATGGCACAATCAGCATCCCCTAAACAATCTCTGGAGTACCGCAGTTGACATTGCCATCACTGGGAAGCAAGTCAGGCTACACCATGCATCGCACCATGTGGCCAACAAGTACATCTCCAAAATGGAACTCTCTGCCTTTTCCCTCCAGAGGTCCCGCTGCCACTGCCAACCCCCAGCGGTGCCAGGGTCAGAAATCCCTCCCCAGGATGAAGGCCCCAGTGGATGTCTGTACAGTGATGACTTGCCTGGCCCATCTGTGATAACTGGACAGTCCACACCCAGCAGCCCACCCTGGACACATTGGACTCCCCCTCCCATGTGGCAACTACACCGCAGCCTGCCCCTCACCCCCAAAACATTGCCCCAGGTACAGGTCAATCAGAAGTGTGCCCCACAGTACAGGGGCTAGAGTCAAGGGCACAGACCCAAGACAGTGAAGGTCCTGCTGCTACTGGGCGTGGGCATACTGTGCCAGGGGTGCAGGCACAGGGGGTCAGGGGCAGTGGGAGGGGACCTGTGGTACAAGGGACTGGGCAGCCACAACAACTGACTGCCCAGACGGCCCTCTCCCAAGTCCTGGGTGCATACAACTAAACCCAGGACACAATGGGCCAGATCCTCACGACCGTGCAGGATAACCAGAGGCTGCAGGAGGAATACCACCAGGAGGCCATGCAGCAATGGCAGACCTTCAACGTCACCTTGACCTCCATTGCAGGGATGCTGAAGGAACTTACCAGCATCCTACGTGACTCCTCCACCCACCAGCAGACCCCTTCTACTGGTCACATCCCATCTGAGCCAGTGGAACTGAGTCCCTGCCAGAGGCCCCGAAGACCACGAGCACCCCTCCCGTTGTAGCTGAGGGACCCCCATGCAAGCAAGGACGTCCAAGCAGACATCTTTCAGGAACTGATGCCAAGACCAGCACTCCCGCCAGGAAGTGACCCTCTCCTGAACATTCTCCCCTGTGTGCCACTGAGACACCCCTGTTGACTGTCCACTGTCATCTCTCCGTTCTCCCATGGTCCCTAAACTGGACCTGGACTTCCCACAGCTGGCCCAGCTACCCTGATGATTTCACCCACCATGACCCCACTCATCACCACTTGCACGTGTCAGACACAAATAAACACATCTGAGCACAGGTACTGTCTTTGTGTTTAGTTGTAAGAAGTAAAATGTTCTGTGGCATCACATGTTTAACTGTCAACCCATTGTTTGTGAGAGTGACAGAAGATGAAGCCATGTGCAGCAAGGATGATAGTGGTGCAGGCAGAGGCTAAAGACATGGCTTATGGGAGGGAACAACTGATGCAGGAACCAGAGTGCACCACACAAATGCTCTGCAAGTAGAACAAGACAGTGACAACAATCACTGTGGGTGTCAAATATGCCCACCAACACACATGCAATACAACTACAAAGTCCCTAGAGTGAGATGACAAGTGTCAGCCATACCATGTGCTCATGTCAGACGCGCATGGCCAAGACAACCAACCCCAATGGTCCTACCATCACAGCAGCCACAGCAAAACTTAAGGCATGTTCCACAGCCTCCAAATGTGGACTCTTAGGATAGGTAGGAATACTGTTGACACCACAATGTTCAGCACACATATTGCAGTTGTCATGGCAGTACAGGGAACAATGGAAATGCGCAAACATGTCACAAGAGAAGCAACACAGCAGCAGGGTGAGTAGTACACTGAAATGTGCACAGTAACTACTCCAGTGATGGGCAAATGTGACCCCCCAAACCCACCCAGAAGCCTGAGCTTCACCCAATACCACCAGTGTTAACAGACACCAGGAAGATCTATGACACAAGGCAGCCAGGAGTACAGGTCACATACCATCAGTGCTTAATATGTAAATAAAGAGGTGCCGGTGCTCAAAGCCCTTCTCTTAAACACGAGGCTGCTGTAATTAAATCTGCCAACACTGAATACTGAGGCAGCGTAATCCTGAAGCCATCTCGGGCCTCTTCAATCCATTTACGGCCACCCCTGCAGCTCATCCAGCAACTTTCTACTTTCTCCCTTTATGACGCTTTTCAGTTTTTCCTTCTTCCGTCTTACCCATATGTATCTTTTGCTCGCAGCAAATGCTTGAGGCATAAGAATAGCCCCGGGCCTCACAAATAAGTGCCGGTGCTCAGCACCGGAAACAACAAGCACAAATTAAGCACTGCATACCATACATCTGACACATACCTGTAGCTCAGTGGAAGTAGTGTTGTATCAAATCTGCTCTGGAGTCAGCTGCACCCTCATCATCTTCCTCCTCATCACTCCCTATGTCCCCTTCATCAACCACTGGTCCTGCTGCCACCTCCTCTGCATCTAGCAATGGTATGTGACATCTCAGGGCCAGATAGTGTAGCATACAGCAGGCAATAATGATCTGGCACACTTTCAGTGTTTTGTAGAGTAGAGTACCTCCGGAGATATGTAGACACTGGAATTGCAGATGCAGCAGACCAAAGTGTTCCTAGAAGGCATTCACGGTTCCCTGACTGGCCTGCAGAGATCGTTTCAGGCTCTGACCTCCCCATTGATGGCAGCCAGTGTCCCTTCTTTGTCCATCCCTCCTCCAGCTACCTGTTCCCAATCAAACATCCCTCTCCCCTTACCCATCCAAGATACATATTCTGACCCACATGCATTCACATCAACAGACAGGGTACGCAAGAACAAACATAAGCACCACAAACGCCACCACCGCCATGTACACACACAACATTCAGATGCAAACATGACAACATCCACTCCCTACACCGACTCCCCAACCACCTCCCCCTCACAGGCACTACACCACTCACACCTGCAGTAAACCACCTTATCAGTTCCAGATCCTGCCACAACTGTCCTCACTACCAACATCACCACAATAACAGCCTCGCATACATGCACCCCATACACCACATGCGTGCTCAGTACAACTGTCAACAACCCTATATACAGCATATTCTCCCTACCTGCAGACACCACCACAACATTCACTCACACATCCCCCCTGCCTTCTCCTTGCATCTCCTACCCCTTCCACTACATTTAAACACCCACAGTCACCCACCCAACAGTCACACAGCACACACATGGAATCCATGCACATACCTACACCCATATCACCTCCACATACACACCTCTCAACTACTCCCTCTACCTCCACTCCCATACCTTTCTGCTATGACTGTTCCCGTGCCCCCAAGAAATTATTCCTGTGAGAATGTTCCCTCTTCCTCACCGGTGACCTAGTCCCTGCCCCCCCTAAGGGCCCTGTTACCCTCCCTACACCTCTGCCTTCCACCTCCCAGTCCTCCCCTGGTAGGAGCCATGCCCCTCCCCCACCTAAGACATCCACCCCCACCAAATCCACACTCACCCCTCCCAAACCCAGGTGCACTCCCCAAAAATCAAAGTCTAAGGTCACACAAACCCCTCCCTCCAAGACCAAATGTAAGGACCCCCTCCTCCACCCCCGATCCCTGAGGTGCCTTCATGCCCCATAGATGCCCCTGTCCAGTGGAGGCCAGCAGTTTGAAGTCAGGAGACAAGTTGGGGCCTCATTCTGTACCCTGTGTTTTTGGGACACAATGGATGATTTTGGACTGGCCTTTGAGCCTCATTGTACATAGCTGATATGTGCTTTAAGTTATTTATTATATCTGCACCACTCCACCATTGGTGTCGATGGAGACAATCTTGTCCTGGCTTTCCTTACACATCTTTGTGTTGTAGATATGCGATTTAGCGTGTGTGTATGTGTGTGTGTGTGTTGGTACGGGTGGTTGTTTGCTTGTGTGTGTGGGCGTGGCATGCCGTGCCATGTGTGTGTGTGTATGAATGTCGTTCCTTCCAGTGTGTGCTAGGCGGGTGTACTTACGGTTGGTGTCTTCGTCGCCGGTCCTGGAGGTCAACGGCCAGCAGGAGAATTGGGAAGACTTGCAATTTGTGTGCCATGGCGCCTGCAGACGTGCCTGTGTTCCTGAAAGTAAGTGTTCCCTTTTCTGTGCTTTATTTCTGCCAGGGTTCTCCGGAAATCCTGACGGTGTGCAGCCTCGTAATAGGGTCATGGGAAACAGCCTCACTGCCGGCCTGGATACACGTACTGCTGCCCACGGCAGTCCGTCCGCAGTGACAGTTTGGGCGGTGACTTGGCTGTGTTCTTTTGGTTCCATCCCCGTGCTCATGATATGGCAGTCCGCCGGCGATGGGACCGCCACCTCCACCTGTCCACGGACCACCAGACTCGTAATGAGGGTCCAAGTCATTCCTGAAGAACTGTTCATGGCCATAGCAGACTATTTCCGGGTAAAAAAGGGCACATGCAGAAAAATTCAATTTTGTGGGAGGCCTTAAAGTCCTATAACAGATGGGTGACAATAGGAAATCAGGGAGAGATTATTTGTGATCTACTGCGACAGCTCACACGGTTGGAACAGAAGCTTAGGGAACTTGAAAACTGTGTATATCCCATTCAACATCAACAGACACTAAAACAGCAGCACTATCTACCTCAGGAATTTAGAGACCTAGCAGACAGGGAGGTACACTATTTGGGCAAGAATGCTCTAGCCCAACAGTATGGCAAGAGGGAAAGACAGGGTAAGACTCTTTCCTGGCACCAACGTTGCTATTGGCGACAGGGTAACATACATGTAATTACATCACAGACCAGCCTTCTTTACTCAATAAAAAAAAAACTGGCTGAGGTTGAGACCTATTACACGCTCTTATATGAGACACGAGTTATGGGACCTTCTGATTCTATCGCTGCCTACATAGATGAAGTTGTCTTGGTTTGGCTAGACGGCAGCCACCAACAGTTTCTAAGCCATCTCATTTCAGTAGAAGACATAGTGGTGACCACTGATGCCTTGGTAGGGGCAAAGAACAGGGTTCAGATGGCCTGATTAGCGATTTTTTACAAAGCATATAAACACACCCTGGCTCTATAGCTCCTGGAGGTGCTCACTAATGGAGTGCTCCCTCCAACCCTACATTAGGTAGTGACCTCGGTGCTCCCCAAGCCTAGGAGAGATTCCACTCAATGTGCCTTTTACATGCCATCATCCCTACTCAAGGGTGATAATAAAATCCTTGCCAAGGTGATCATGAACATGCTGTCCCTGTTACTCAAAAAGATAGTCTCCCTAGTGCAGACTGGCTTTGAACCCCACAGGTCCACTTCGATCAACCACTGTACGGTGTTCTCCATCCTACATTAACTAAAACCAGAACTCAAGGCAACAGTTGTATTATTAAGGCTTTTGATTCCCTGAAGTGACCTTTTCTCATGGAAACGCTCAGACATTATACATTTCTGAAGGGATTCCTAGCACTTATACAACTGCTCTGCACCCAACCCACCGCTAGAGTAACAGTGAATGGTCTAATAGCTGAGCCATTTCAGATTAATAGGGGTATCAGAGAGGGATGCCCCCTATTTCCCCTACTCTTCATCCTAGCCATGGACCCCCTAGCCTGACATCTCCCAAAGCGACAACTACATATGGGGCTTTTTTTTTGTACCAGCAAAACACTTTAATCAAGTACACAAATTATATTTTGATCACTGTGAAACATCCAGGAAACAACGTATCCCAACTAAGCAGAGAAATCCTCAAATTTGGTAGGCACTCAGGCATCACATCAACTGGGATAACACAGACATATTCCGACTCACCAATAGCCCAAAGCTTTGTCCCTTAGAGTAACTGGTTCGGTGGGTCGCGGACTTGGTTGAATACTTAGGCATTGCTATACACAGAGACATGGAGTCCATTATCCGTTTAAACTATGGTCCAGCAATTGACACACTACAGTGCCAAATAGACTCCTGGGTTAGACTTCTAACATCTATGGACAGGTTGAGTGGGATTGCTAAAAATAGTAGTATTGTCATCCTTGCGTCTGGGATTTCACTAGTTTCATATGTAGACAATACTCAATTCATTTTTTCTATTAGTCATGAGCAGGATGCTCAATCTGCATCCCTGGGTTCATGTATCACAGCAGTGGTAAACTGGATGAACCTCTCAGCCTTAAAACTCAATGGAGAGAAAACAGAAGTTCTGATTCTGAGTAACTTTTCTTCTAATTTTCTAAATCTGGGATGGCCTAGTGTTTTGGGCACACAGCCTTCCCCTAAGCCAGCTCTAAAAAGTCTGGGTGTGTGGTTGGATAACGATTTGACCCTGGATACCCAAGCAATAAAGCTTGCCGCTACCTGCTATGGATTGCTAAGAGCTCTCAGGAAAGCCCTCCACCTCCTTCATCAAAACGACAAGTGGTTCAGGCACTTATCCTTTCACGGCTGGACTGTTGAAATATACTGTATCTCGGAGCCCCTAAATCAACAATTAACAACCTACAAGTGGTGCTGTACACTGCTGCCCGTCTTCTATGTAACATTCCTAGACATCAGTCTGCCCGGCAAGCTCTATAAGTGCTTCACCGGCTACCGGTAGATAAAAGGATCACATTTAAATCTCTCTGCATTGCACGCAGGTCACTTGCCCGGACGGGACCCAAGATTTGGTATTCATGGATTACTCCCTATAACCCCGCAAGGCGTCTGGGTTCCTCTAATGCCCATTTAGTAAGGGTTCCTGTTGTTCACAGAACTAGAATAGGTGGCTATCCCTTTCAGTACAATGTTTCCAAGCTTTGGAATTCTATGCCTACTCCTTTGCAAGTATCTGAATCGTAAATGTAATTCCGTAATCAGCTCAAGACTTGGCGATTTGCCCAATTCTTCTGACTTCCTTGCTACGGATGGGTGTTTTTTTGTTTTGCCACTTTTTTGTCTAATGTGCAGTATACTATAGCGCTGGGATGCCTCAGGGTAGCTATATGCTTTATAAGTGCTGAATACTAATACTAATATTACCAGTGACTGACAAAACTTTGCATTAGGGAGGACCCAGGGTTGGAGGATCACGATGGTGGTGAACCAAGGATTCACTAGGCATTAGCATTGGGGTACTATGAGCTACGTCAATGAAGGGAATAGAATTAACTAACCCCACGTTTGTCCCTCGATATAGTCAATACATATATGATGCTGTATTAGCAACGAACATTGCTTCTAAACCTTTGGATCACTTGAAAATGCCTATGGTAATGTACTTGTACAGTGAATGTTTGACCTAAAATGATCAATAATAATAATATATAGTTAGGACTGCGGTTCCATTGGAAAAGCATTTTTCATTTTCTTCTTACTTCCTGGAAAGCTTTGGGGTTATCCAAAAAGCACGGGCAGAGAAAGTAGGGGGGACCCCAAAACACATTTTCTCCCTGCAATTTTCTACAGGAAAATTAAACAGTGATACCGCAAAAAAGGCTTTATGGAATTACATCAAATTTGCCAGAAAGTAAGATCTTGGTCCAGAAAGTTTGCTTTTTTGGTGTAAGTCCCATCAGTAGTTTTTGAGAAATTAAAGTTCAACCTTTGTGTTAATTTCATGCCATGGAGGGTCTGGGGAGCCGACAGATATTAAGATAAAATCTGATTGGCTGCCACCACATCAACAAAAGATGTGTCAGCACTCATATTAGGTCTCGGGACTCTGTACCCGGCCCTCAAAAACTATTAAAAAAATACCTACTGGTGGGCAGGGTAGGGATACCCAGATTCCCCCCCCCCCAGGAGAGAGGGACTCCCCAGGGCAAAAAACTATTTTTGTTAAGAGGATTGAGGTTCTGTAGAGAAAAATGCAGTCTTCCGGCATTTTGCTATATAAGACTCCTGGAGTGAGCAAGGGCCCGTGGGGGGTGGCCTCAACCTTGTTTATTGGGGGGGTACCCCATTCCCTGGGCGGATATGTTAATTGATGGGGAAGTGATGTGTGGTTCCCCCTCCCTGAGCCTTTAAAAGGCTCTGGGGACCCATCCTCCAGGCCCAATAATATGTTCATTAATGGGGAGTGTGATTGTGATCCCTCCCTGAGATGTTACATGGCCTCGGTAATCCCATCCTCTATGGCCAAAGCAACTTAAGTTGCTGTGGGTTCCCAGGCCACTCACAGCAAACACAGGCCCTGGGGCCATGGGGAGCCTCAGGGTTTTTATGGCCCCTGCCGGCTTCCCTGCCTGTACTGTTCGCAATCTGACAGGAGCAGGTTGTAACCCCTAATTATAAATATGATCCTGCATTAATAATCTGATCAGCCTGAGTGGATGGTGTCCCTGGGTCCATTAACTGGGCCGGGAAGGTAGCCGCATGCCCACCTCCTTAAAAAATAAATATCGGCCCTGTTGGGCAGGGTCCTCGGGGCCTTCAGAAAGGGTGAGGATGATATGCTTTATCACCAAATTAAAAAAAGGTGAATGTGAAATGAGCGGAGGAGCCGTTCATCTTACATTCACTACTCTAGCTGGGGAATACCCCATAATGCCCCGCAAGGGCTTTTTTGTAATATTTTTTTGATGCTGATGATTCCTCTAGAAGGGTCAGGGGCACTAGCAAGCTTTATTTTAAAACATTGTGTGAGGCTGCAGGGAGTTTAGCAGCCCTCCCAGCAACATTTGAAAAAACACAGTAAGTCTCCTGAGTCATTAAATCCATGACCCTAGGAGAGCTTACCATATGCTTTTTAAAGCATTCCAAATTGGACCTGTATGCTCTTTAACTGGACTGCAGAGACCAATTTGTGGTTGGGTCTATGTTTATATTTTGTGGCTTAAAGAAATGTTAAAAAAGACTCAGACATGTTGATATTTACTTAAAAAGGCGCTATTCAAAACATTGTATTACTGTTACTTTTATTAAACATTGCAATGCATGAATTTATAAAATATATATTTGATTATGGGTATTGGTGACATCTTGACAAAGACAGTAGGTCTGCTTTACATATGTTTATGAGATGACCCTTTGGTAAAGCTAATAGGCCTACTTTTTATATTTTGGTGTTCAGGCCCTTTGATGAAGTCAATACAACTGCCTTTTTTTAAATGAAATCCATTAGATTGTTACATCACAATGCCTGATTTAGATCTTGGCAGAGGGGAATACTCTTTCACAAACATGACGGACATCCCGTCTGATGTTTTATGATCCCATTATATCCTATGGAGATCGTAATATGGCTGACATTTGTGATGTAGTATTCCATCCACTGAAATCTAAATCAGGCCCATAGTCAGCTGTGTACGTTTGCGAGGGAGGGTGGGCGGTTGTACAGATGTGCCCCAACCCCATTTAGGAATAGGGTGACTGCGGGGGTTATGCCACACCATGCATGACTATGGACATCTTACTTTACATTAAAAAAAATAGAAATTCACAGAAGGGTTAAAGTCACGTTATACCTAGGAATTGTAAAACTATTTTACTTTATATTTAAAAAAACATTTGAAATCAATCAATCAATCAAAAAATTTATTAAGCGCACTACTCACCCTTTAGGGTCTCAAGGTGCTGTTTGGGGGGGGAGGGATGCTGATTACTGCTCAAAAAGTCATGTCTTGAGGTGCTTTCTGAAGGTTAGGAGGTCCTTGCGTAGGTTGGTGGGGAGGGAGTTCCAGGTCTTGGAGGCGAGGTGGGAGAAGGATCTTCTGCCGGAGGTGGTGCGTTGGATGCAGGGGATTATAGCGAGGGCGAGGTCCGCGGAGCGGAGAGGTCGAGTAGGTGCGTAGAAGTTTACTCGTTCGTTGAGGTAGGCTGGTCCAGTGTTGTGGAGGGATTTGTGATCGTGGATAAGGACTTTGAAGATGATCTTTTTGCTGATGGGCAGCCAGTGAAGGGATCTGAGGTGAGTGGAGATGTGGTTGTGGCGAGGGGAGGTTGAGGATGAGACGTGCGGCTGCGTTCTGGATTTGCTGTTTTTTTTGCAGAAGTTTGGCTGTGGTACCAGCGTAGAGGGCGTTGCTGTAGTCCAGTCTGCTGCTGATGAGTGCATGGGTGACTGTTTTTCTGGTTTCTAAGGGAATCCATTTGAAGGTCTTCCGTAGCATGCGAAGGGTGTTGAAACAGGAGGACAAGATGCTGTTGATTTGCTGGGCAATGGTGAGGGATGAGTCTAAGATGATGCTGCGGTTGCATGTGTGGGTGGAGGGTGTTGGGGAAGGTCCTAGGGCGGTGGGCCACCAGGAGTCGTCCCATACTGTCTTGTTGGGGCCAAAGATGATGATTTCTGTTTTGTTGGAGTTAAGTTTGAGGTGGCTCGGTGTCATCCATTTGGCGATGTTGAGGAGTCCGGCGTGGAGGTTTTTCTTGGCGGTGGAAGGTTTCCTGGTGAGGGAAACGATGAGCTGGGTGTCGTCAGCATACGAGATGATGGTGATTCTGTGGGGAGGGAGGATGTTGGCGAGCGGGGCCTTTGTATATGTTGAAGAGGGTAGGGCTGAGGGAGGATCCTTGGAGGACCCCGAAGATGATCTTGGTTGCTGGGGACTGGAAGGGAGGGAGGCGTACTCTTTGGGTTCGTTCAGCGAGGAAGGAGGTGAGCCCGTCTAGGGCCAAGTGTCAGATTCCTGCATCAAAAAGACGTGTGCAGAGAATTTGGTGGCATAGCGCGTCGAAAGCTGCGGAGAGGTCCAGTAGGATGAGGGCGACGGTCTCGCCCTTGTCCACTCTGGTTCTGAGGTCGTCTGTGCAGGCGATGAGGGCGGTCTCAGTGCCGTGGTTCTTGCTGAATCCAGACTGGGAGGGGTCGAGTGCGTTGTTTTCCACTAGGAAGTGAGACAGTTGGGCGTTCACAATCTTCTCAGCGACCTTGGTGGGGAAGGGGAGAAGAGAGATGGGGCAGTAGTTTGTGAGGTCTTCCGGGTCTGCTTTGGTTTTTTTGAGGAGCGCGTTCATTCCGACGTGCTTCCAGGTGTCTGGGAAGGTTGCGGCGTCAAAGGAGCTGTTGGGGAGCCTGAGTGGATGGAATTCATGTTTTTTTCAGTTTCTTCGTCGTTGGTAGGGATCCAGGTATGTAGTTGGTTAGTGTGGGGGATCGTTGTGCTGTTGGTCATGTCGGTGGTGTCGGTGGTAGTGGCGGTGGCGGTGGGTGTGGATTCTGTGAAACTGTTGTGTATGTCTAAGATTTTGAGGTGAAAGTAGTTGGAGAGGGACTTGCAAAGGTTTTGGGTGTGAGGGGGGGTCAATGGTGCTGGATTTGGGTTTGGTGAGCTCTTTGACAACGGTAAAGAGTTCCTTGTTGTTGTGTGAGTTATTATCTATGCATTCTTTGTAGAATGACCGTTTGGTGGTCCGGATGAGTTGGTGGTGTTTGCATAAGGGTGTTTTGAGTGCAGAGAAATTGCTCATTGAGGGCTCTTGACCCCATGCTTTCTCAATTTTGCGGCATTCATGTTTGGAGGCTTGGAGTTCTGTGGTGAACCAGGGGGCAGTCTTGAAGGTGCAGGTGTTGTTGTTGCTTTTCAGTGGGACGAGGGAGTCTGCGCAAGTTGTTAACCATTGTGTGAGGTTGTGGGCTTCAGTGTTGGGGTCGCTGGTGAGGGGCGTTGGAGCTTGTGTGAGTTTGGCGTCCAACTGTAATGTGGGGACCTTGTCCCACATTCGGTGGTGGGTGGGGGGTTTTATGAAGGAGAAGTGGACGCAGTGGTGGTCAGTCCAGTGCAGTTCGGTGGTGTGGGTAAAGGTGACATGGTTGCTGGAGGTGAAAATTGCATCAAGCGTGTGTCCTGCTGAGTGAGTGAGTGGGTGAGGTGACCAGTTGCTTGAGTCCTAAGTTCATGAGGTTGTCTAGCAGGGTTGTGGAGTTGCGGTCGTGGGTGCTTTCCAGGTGAAAGTTGAGGTCAGCAAGGAGTATATAATCCGTGGAGGTGAGGGCGTGGGAGCTGATGGTTTCAGTGATGGTGCTGCAGAAAGGGGGGAAGAGTCCTAGTGGTCTGTAAATTAGTGTTTCTCTGAGGGTGGTGTTGGTGTTTATGTGGATTAAGAAGTGTAGGTGTTCTGCGCTGTCTAGGGTGTCGTGAGTGTTGGTGGAGATTTTGATGTTGTTTTTGTGTATGATGGCAATGCCTCCTCCTGGCTTGTTTATGTGGTCTCTACAGGAGAATTTTTAGCCTTCTGGGATAGCTATGGCTATGTCGAGTTCTGATGAGGAGGTTATCCATGTTTCCATGAAGAAGGCTATGTCAGGGGAGTGTGTTGTGATCAGGTCCCAGAGCTCGATGGCGTGCTTGTGGACGGAGCAGGTGTTTAGGAGTATGCAGTTAAGGTGGTTGTGGGGGTTGTTGTTGTTGTGGTGCGTATTGGTGTTGTTGTGGTGCGTGTTGGTGCTGTTGGTGTTTGTGTGAGTGCAGGAAAAATGGCATGAGTGGCATGTGAAAGGTCCATGTGTGTGCTTGGGGTTGGTCTGTTGCGCAGGCGGGGTGATGGCCAGGGTTGAGGGAATGGAGTTCTGTGGAGGAGTAGTGCTGCTTAGGGGGGACGGAGAGGCGTGGACCAGGGGGATGGGCACTGGGCGCGGACCAGGCACGGACGGGCGCAGACGGGCTTGCCTTCAGAGCGCCTCCGGCACGCCAGCAGCACAGCCGCGCATCGGCTGCCATTAAGAAGGGGAGGTGGGAGGGAGGAGCAGCTGGGAGGGGGTGGCCAATGGGGGTGGGAGGGGGCAGGGCCACAGGAGAAGCAGCGGCTGGGACGGGGAAAACGGCAAGAGCCAGAATGGGAAATGGGCAGCAAACACAGTGGTAAAAACGAAGTGGGGCAGAAAAAGGGCACAAATACAGTTGAAAACAAAGCAGAGAACGAAATTCGAAATGTAAAAAACGAAATACAATACAAGTGAAGAGCTCCTAGATACTCCTACCATTAGGCACCAGGGAAGAGGCGCAGGCGGGAGCCTGCAGGTGGTGGAGGGCCTCGGACTTCCTACGGCAGCAATGGCAGCAAGAATGGGGTCCGGGACACGAGGGCACAATGGGGGGTCTGCTCGGCGTGAAGAGTCATGCCTGGCCTTAAATTCACTGAAAAGCCAAAGGGATGTTATAGTTACGCAAAAATCTCAGTTAAAACATAGTCTATTAAACTAACAAATCCACTGAAATTTACCAGTCATAGTTATCTCAAGTAAGTATAACTTGTGCAATAAAGTAAGTATAAATCACATACTCGCCATGCACTGCTGATTCCCTCACATATTATGTCACTCATGGCATGTTCTATGACATCTGAAACATCACTGATGACAACACTGTGCATGGTGGGGATGCGAGCTATAGTTGCTTTAAGGCACAAGTTAAAGCTGCCCAAACATTTGTACAACCAAGTGAAATGTCTAGCAACAGAAAAATAACACCACCATACTCCACAGGCATCCTTAAACTGCACACTCAGCACACATCACACAACTGCACGTATTGCACTAGGCACACATCACACTTACACACCAACACCACAACCCACCTGCACCCACATCCAAACACCCCCACCCCACCAACCACCTCACACTGCACCCTACATGCACTACACCCCCCCACCCACCATGGCAAGTCAAAAGCACCCACATTTGACTGACAATGAGTGAGGGTCATGGTAGATGAAATCCACAGGGTAGAGCCACACCTCTTCGGAGCCCAGGTTCAGCAAACATCGTTGGCCAGGAAAACAGAGTTATGGCAGAGGATCGTTGACAGGGTCAACTCAGTGGGCACACATCCACGCATGAGGGAGGACATCAGGAAGAGGTGGAATGACCGACTGGAGATGGTGCATTCTGTGGCGTCCAGGCACCAGATCGCCCTGAACAAGACTGGCGGTGGTCCCCCACCTCCTCCCCTTGAGCTAACATCCTGTGATGAAAAGGTCTTGGTCATCATGCATCCAGAGGGACTGACTGGAATCATTAGAGGACTCGACTCTGGTAAGTCAAGAACACCACCTAGGCACCAACCACTCCTGCCCAGCATGCGTCCCTATCACCCATTACTCCCCAATCCATCCCATCCCACCCTTCTGCACCCCCCCAAGCACCCCACTCCTCTCCCCTGCATGCCACACCACCCCTCTGCCACCATCCCCACACAGTCACCCCCAAATGTACGGATACCAAGCACAATGCCAAACACCACAACTCCCACAACGCATCACTCCCTACACATCAGAGTATCACAGTCCCACCTCACAGTGGAACACCTGCATGGTAAACCACACCAAATGCCACATCAACTGGTTGCCTCAACTGCGTCCCAACACATGGCAATGACAGCAATGCCATCCATTATCCTCAACCCTCAATGGCACATGGAAACAATGGCACAATCAGCATCCCCTAAACAATCTCTGCAGTACAGCAGCTGATATTGCCATCACTGGGAAGCAAGTCAGGCTACACCATGCATCGCACCATGTGGCAACAAGTACATCTCCAAAATGGAACTCTCTCTCTTTTCCCTCATGAGGTCCCGCTGCCACTGCCAACCCCCACCGGATGCCAGGGTCAGACTTCCCTCCCCAGGATGAAGGCCCCAGTGGATGTCTGTACAGTGATGACTTGCCTAGCCCATCTGTGATAACTGGACAGTCCACACCCAGCAGCCCCACCCTGGACACATCGGACTTCCCCTCCCATGTGGCAACTACACCGCAGCCTGCCCCTCACCCTCAAAACATTGCCCCAGGTACAGGTCAATCAGAAGTGGGCCCACAGTACAGGGGCTAGAGTCAAGGGCACAGACCCAAGACAATGGAGGTCCTGCTGCTACTGGGAATGGGCATACTGTGCCAGGGGCACAGGCACAGGGGATCATGGGCAGTGGGAGGGGACCTGTGGTACAACGGACTGGGCAGCCACAACAACCGACTGCCCAGGCGGCCCTCTGCCAAATCCTCACGACCGTGCAGGATAACCAGAGGCTGCAGGAGGAATACCACCAGGAGGCCTTGCAGCAATGGCAGACCCTCAACTTCACCTTGACCTCCATTGCAGGGGTGCTGAAGGAACTTACCAGCATCCTACGTGACTCCTCCACCCACCAGCAGACCCCTTCTACTGGTCACATCCCAACTGAGCCAGTGGAACTGAGGCCCTGCCAGAGGACCCGAAGACCACGAGCACCCCTCCTTTTGTAGCTGAGGGACCCCCATGCAAGCGAGGACTTCCAAGCAGACATCCTTCAGGAACTGATGCCAAGACCAACACTCCCGCCAGGAAGTGACCCTCTGCTGAACATTCTCCCCTGTGTGCCAGTGATGCACCCTGTTGACTGTCCACTGTCATCGCTTCGTTCTCCCATGGCCCCTAAACTGGACCTGGACTTCCCACAGCTGGCCCAGCTACCCTGATGATTTCACCCACCATGACCCCACTCATCACCCCTTGCACGTGTCATACACAAATAAACACATCTGAGCACAGTTACTGTCTTTGTGTGTAATTATAAGAAGCACCATTTACTCTGGCATCACATGTTTAACTGTATGTATGTATGTATGTATTAAGTATTTATAAAGCGCGTTCCGGCCCAAGGGCATCGAAGCGCTAACTGGGTGAGGCGGGGTGACTAACAAAAGACTCCCAAGCTTATTGAGGAAACAGCCAAGTCTTGACCAATTTCCTAAATTTTAGATAGTTGTGTTCTTGCCGTATGTTCAAAGGTAGGGAGTTCCAAATTTTTGTCGCGCATTGGTAAATGCTCTGTCTCCCCACTTTACTTTCTTTGTGCGGGATATTTGAATTTGATGGGCAAAGGCCGAGCGCAGTAGTCGCTTCGGCCTGTGCCATTGCAGCTTTGTGGTTAGAGCCATAGGCCCGAACCCGTGGACAGCCTTATGAGTGATGCAGAGAGCCTTAAAAGAGATCCGCTGGATTACCGGAAGCCAGTGTAAATCTTTGAGGCACTTCTTAACAGAGGCCCCGCGAGGCAAATTTAATAGTAGCCTAGCAGCAGTATTCTGCATCAACTGCATTTTGTGCAAGGATTCTTTGTCCAGATTAAGTAAAAGCGCATTTCCATAGTCCAATCTGGAAATGACTAAAGCCAAAATGACAGTAGTTCTACAGGTTTGAGGAATAAAAGGAAATATTTTTTTTAATTTCTTCATAGTCCATAAACAGATCTTGATTGTCAGATTAACTTGAGGTTAGTTTAAATGACAATTGCTCATCAAATACTATTCCTAAATTCCTTGAGGTAGACCGTGGAACAGGAAGCGTCCCACATTCTTCAGGCCACCAGCTAGAAGACCAATGTATCCTTCCAATACCAAAACACAAAATCTCAGTTTTTTCACAGTTGAGTTTCAACCAGTTGGTCTTCATCCAGTGATTCACTGCTGTCATGCAGGCGTTGAAGCGGCAAGCCACTTCTTCAAGATCTTTATCAATAGGAATGATAATTTGAGTGTCGTCTGCATATAAAGTAGGAATAAAGCCAAAAGAGCGGACCAGATCTGCCAGCGGAGCTACATACACGTTAAATAGTGTCGGGCTTAATGAAGAGCCCTGCGGAACCCCACACGGCAAGAGATAGGCAGGGGATCTAAAGTCACCACTGCTAACTGTGGCCCACCTATCAGATAGAAAATAAACTGTCAACCCATTGTCCTACAAAAGTTTGTGAGAGTGACAGAAGAGGAAGCAAAGTTCAGCAAGGATGATAGTGGAGCAGGAAGAGGCTAAAGACATGGCTTATGGGAGGCAACAACTGATGCAGGAACAAGAGTGCACCACACAAATGCTCTGCAAGTAGAACAAGACAGGGACAACAATCACTGTGGGTGTCAAATATGCCCACCCAACACACAACCAATACAACTACAAAGTCCCTAGGATGAGATGGCAAGTGTCAGCCATAACCATGTGCCTGTGTCAGACGCACATGGCCAAGACAACCAACCCCAATGGTCCTACCATCACAGAAGCCACAGCAAAACTTAAGGCATGTTCCACAGCCTCCCAATATGGACTCTTAGGATAGGTAGGAATACTGTTGACACCACAATGTTCAGCCCACATATTGCAGTTGTCATGGCAGTACAGGGAACAATGGAAACGTGCAAACATGTCACAAGAGAAGCAACACAACAGCAGGGTGAGTAGTACACTGAAATGTGCACAGTAACTACTCCAGTGATGGGCAAATGTGACCCCCCAAACCCACCCAGAAGCCTGTGCTGCACCCAATACCACCAGTGTTAACAGACACCAGGAAGATATATGCCACAAGGCAGCCAGGAGTACAGGTCACATACCATACATCTGACACATACCTGTAGCTCCGTGGAAGTATTGTTGTATCAAATCTGCTCTGGAGTCAGCTGCATCCTCATCATCTTCCTCCTCATCACTCCCTATGTCCCCTTCATCAACCACTGGTCCTGCTGCCACCTCCTCTGCATCTAGCAATGGGATGTGACATCTCAGGGCCAGATTGTGTAGCATGCAGCAGGCAATAATGATCTGGCACACTTTCAGTGTTTTGTAGAGTAGGGCACCTCCGGAGATATGTAGACACTGGAATCTGGCCTTCAGTAGCCCAAAAGTTCTCTCAATCACACGCTTTGTCCTACCATGGGCCACATTGAAATGGTTTTCAGCATCTGTAGTCAGATGTCTCACAGGTGTCAGTAGCCAGGGAAGGTTGGGAAAGCCAGAGTCACCTGTATGCACAGAGGTAGGATCCAGGTCAAGACCGGGAGGGAGATAGTGCAGGATGTGAAGAGAGCTGAGTGTACAGGGGCACACATATGAATGGATACATACCGATAAACCAGGACCCTGACCCTGATCCAATGGCCCTTTTATGGCAGTGGCCTACCCTGAGGTGGATGGGTGCTTGACGGCAGCACAACAGCCACAAGGGGGTAAGCACACATTCTCACCTTGTTACTGTGTTGCTTAGTTGGGTTTGGGTTGAGTACTGGTGGGTAGCTGTAGTGTAGGTAGTAGGATGATGCCTGTCCACTATGGGTATCTGCCACCATGGCAGGATTGTTATCACAGAGGTGCACCCATGTCATGCAGAGAGTAATTTATTAGGGCAATTACTTCTAATGTGTAATTTGTGTGGTCACCCTCAACCTAATTTGGGAGCCCTGGTCCTGCCAATGTCGTTAGTACACCTGAGGTGTCAGGGCATTGTCATCTATATTTGCCTACCACCGTGCATGAGGAGATTAGTGAGACCTCAATCTGCTGCCATGTACTGTATGTGGAGTGAGGCAGAGTGGGCCAAGATGTCACTGTGCTAATTGTCCATGGCTTAGAAGGCATGCTACTTACCCATGCAGGATTCAGTTTATTTAGGAGTACAGGAACTTTTTTCCTAAACAGCCATGTGTAGTTGCCAAGTGCTGTGCAAGAGTTACTAGTATGACTCACCTCAAGTACATGAGTGCAATTGTACCACCATCAGCATTTCACATCAGCATAGCTGTAGTTTCCCTCATGTTGTCCCACTGTTGTAGCATGTATAGGTGAGGGCATGGCATGCCATGGCATGGCAGCAGATGATGATGTTGTTACTCTTGTGCTGGCATTGACCCATTAAAGCTTGTCTCTCTCTCTCCCTCCCTTCCTCTCCTTCTCTGTTTTTGTATGCATCAGCATCATCTGGCAAAGGAGAAGGGGCACTGGCGAGTGGAGTAGCTATAGCACACGGGACCCAGGAGGCTGATTTCAGCGGAGCTGAGGGGACAAGTGGGATATAAGGTGAGGGGAGTGCCACGGGGGAGACAGGATCGACAACACCATCCTCAGATTCCTCCTACGATGTCGGCTCCCTGATGGTGGCGGACCCATCTGGGGCCACCCCAGCAACATCCTTTTCCACCACCTCCCTTTTCAGCACAGTCCTTTCTGCAGCTTCCCACCCAGTTGCCCGTTCCTGCTAACCCAGGAGGGTGGTCATCTCCTTCGCCGCAGGCACCTCTGCCCCTGCCCCAGTCAGCCCTGCTGCCCTCAGTGAGGAGGCTATTGACCTCCTGAGATTCATCTCTGTTGGACAGTCAACCATCCTGATTGCCATCCAGGGACTGGAATTTCAGATGCAGCAGACCAATGTGTTCCTAGAAGGCATTCAAGGTTCCCTGACTGGCCTGCAGAGATCGATTCAGGCTCTGGCTTCTCCATTGATGGCAGCCAGTGTCCCTTCTTTGTCCATCCCCCCTCCAGCTACCTGTTCCCAATCCAACATCCCTCTCCCCTGAACCATCCAAGACACATATTCTGACCCACATGCATTCACATCAACAGACAGGGTACGCAAGGACAAACATAAGCACCACAAACGCCACCACTGCCATGCACACACACAACATTCAGATACAAAGATGACAACATCCAGTCCCTACACCGACTCCCCCACCACCTCCCCCCTCACAGGCACTACACCACTCACACCTGCAGTCACCACCTTATCAGTCCCAGATCCTGTCACAAGTGCCCTTACTACCAACATCACCACAATATCAGACTTGCATACATGCACCCCATACACCACATGCACGCTCAGTACAACTGTCAACAACCCCACATACAGCATATTCTCCCTACCTGTAGACACCGCCACAACATTCACTCACACATCCCCCCTGCCATCTCCATGCATCTCCTCCCCGCTTCCACTACATTTAAACGCCCACAGTCACCCACCCAACAGTCACACAGCACACACATGGAATCCATGCACGTACCTACACCCACATTACCTCCACATACACACCTGTCAACCACACCCTCTACCTCTACTCCCATACCTTTCTGCCATGACTGTTCCTGTGCCCCCAAGAAATGATTCCTGCGAGAATGATCCCTGTTCCCCACCAGTGACCTAGTCCCTGCCCCCCTAAGTGTCCTGTTACCCTCCCTACACCCCTGCCTTCCACCTCCCAGTCCTCCCCTGGTGGGAGCCATGCCCCTCCCCCACGTAAGACATCCACCCCACCAAATCCACACTCACCCCTCCCAAACCCAGACACATTCCCCAAAAATCAAAGTCTAAGGTCACACAAACCCCTCCCTCCAAGACCAAATGTAAGGACCCCCTCCTCCGCCCCGATCCCTGAGGTGCGTTCATGCCCCATTGATGCCCCTGCCCAGTGGAGGCCAGCATTTTGAAGTCAGGAGACAAGTTGGGGCCTGTAGGAGGCTGGCCTGGCTTGTAGTGGGTACCAAGGGGCCCTTACACTCTGTACCAGGTCCAGTTATCCCTTATTAGTGTAGAAGAGGTGTTTCTAGCAGCTTAGGCTGATAGAAGGTAGCTATAGTAGAGCAGCTTAGGCTGAACTAGGAGACATGCAAAGCTCCTACTATACCACTGGTGTCATATGCACAATATCATAAGAAAACACAATACACAGATATACTAAAAATAAAGGTAATTTATTTTTATGACAATATGCCAAAAGTATCTCAGTAAGTACCCTCAGTATGAGGATGCCAAATATACACAAGATATATGTACACAATACCAAAAACATGCAGCAATAGCCAAAGGAAGTAATGCAAGCAATGTAAAGTTACAGTAGATTGCAATAGGAGCACATAGGTATAGGGGCAACACAAACCATATACTCCAAAAGTGTAATGCGAACCACGAATGGACCCCAAACCTATGTGAGCCTGTAGAGGGTCGCTGGGACTGTAAGAAAACAGTTAGGGTTAGAAAAATAGCCCACTCCAAGACCCTGAAAGGTAGGTGTAAAGTGCACCTATATTCCCCAGAGAGCACAGAAGTCGTGATAGGGCAATTCTGTAAGGAAGACTGTTGGACTTTTGGCCATACGCATGGTCATCCCTAGTCTTTTTGCCTCCTTCCTTCTGGTTTTTCTGACCTCTCGCTGTTGGCTCTAGGACTCTGAGCACTTTATCACTGCTGACCAGTGCTAAAGTGCAGGTGCTCTCCCATCTAAAGTTGGTATGATTGGCTTGTACCTAATTGGCATATTTAATTTACCTATAAGTCCCTTGTACAGTGGTATCTCTATACCCAGGGCCTGTAAATTAAATACTACTAGTGGGCCTGCAGCGCTGCTTGCGCCACCCACTGAAGTAGACTTTCAAACCTGTCTCAGGCCTGCTAGCGCAGGGCCTGTGTGCGCAGTTTTCTGCCACAGGGACCTGGCATCTAAATTTACTTGCCAGGCCCAGAACTCCCCTTTTACTACATGTAAGTCACCCCTAAAGTACGCCCTAGCTAGCCCTATGGGCAGGGTGCCATGTATGTAGAAAGGCAGGACATGTGCCATATTGCATGGCCTGTCCTGGTAGTGACAAACAGCCTAACTTGGTGTCTCACTGCTGTGAGTGCTGCCTTCTCATAGGATTGCATTAGAAATGCCCTGCCTTATGTGTAAGGGGTATTGTCTGATTTATGAGGGGTAGCGTAGGCGTGTTTGGTATGGTTGTGATGGTGATAATAAATACTGCTTACTGGTGTGGGTGTATTTTTTATTACTATCACAGAAATGCCACTTCTAGAAAGTGCGCATTTATCTGTGCTTATGATTCTGGTGTTTTGCAGCTTGACTCCAATCCACGTCTGGGCAGAGTGACAGTTGGGGCTTTGTGCATACTTTTCAGACAGCCTGTACACAGGGAGGGTGGAGGTGTCACCGAGGTGCATCTGCATACTGAATAGTCTTCCTGGGCTGAGAGAAGGGAGAGGCGGGGCACACCTGCATTTGTAAAGACTGTGCCCTGGCCTCACACAATAGGGTCGTTAACCCCCCACTGATGTTTGGAGCCTGTGCTGAAAGGAGAGAGGGGGCACTCCCAGAACCAGTTGTAACTGGCTGGAACCTCTTCTCCCTACCATTGTAAAACACTGTAAGAACTGACTATAAGTACAGGGGAATTTTCCCCACAATTTGAACATTCTTGGAACTTGAAACTGGACACAGAACGCTGATGAATGGACTCACCAGGAAACCGCCATGGACTGCTGCTGCTGTGCTGACCTGTGACCTGCATGGTCACTAGGAGGAACTGCCACCATCTGCACCCCTTGTGCTGGTCTGTAGCTGGGCCACCAGCCCTGTGCTCCTTCTTGTTTAGTTGTTCCCAGGGGCAGGGTGCTGTGGCCCCTGACCCCTGCAACGCTCTTTTAAACCTTGGCGCAGAGTGCTTTACCCAGGAACCAGGCATCTCTTCAATTGCTGGGCTGTTGATGTGCCATAGCGCTTTGAAAGCGCTTTTCTTTTTCTAAAGGAAATCACCGCTGCAGCCCGGGCTTTTAATTGTGCCCTTGCGCTTCCTGGAGCGCGTTTTTACTAAAGGAGATCACCGCCGCAACCCGGGCTCATAAATGTGCCCTCGCGCTCTCCACGGCGCCTTTTCCTTGCTGGAATCACCGCCGCAGCCCGGGCAGAGCATTTGCATTCAAGCGCGAGGTTCGCGCTGCCTCTAGTGCCCCCGGGGCACTGCCAGAAGCCAAGGAAGGAGCTAACACGCTCCTATCGTGCTCCCGGGGGACGCACGCTTTTCAGAGCGCCCCCGGGGCACCAGCAGGCCCCACCTGGGGCCGCAACGTCATCTGGACGGAGAGGGAGAGGAGGACGCCTCTCCCTCTCGTGCAGGAGCCCCGGAGGACTCTCCTGCTATTCCGGGCCGTGCGGCAGCCTCACCGGAGGCTCGCCCTGGCCCCCAGCTCTCTTGTTGGCCCCCTCGCGGGCCAGGAGTCTTTTATCTAGGGGTCTCCCAGTGGCAGGGCCACGGAGGTCCCGGGAGACCCCAGGAGTTAGCGGGTCCCCGGAGGGGCCTGCGTTTCACCTAGGAGGGGGTGCGAGGCACCCCCCTCTAAAGGTTTCCCAGGCCTGGGCCCCCCTCGAGAGGGCCGGTGGAGGCCTAGGGGGGCCCCCAGTGTTCACGGTCCCTAGAAGGGCTCATTTTTTACATAGAGGAGGTGCGTGCTGCCCTCCCCTGTCCCCAGGAGATCAGGGAGGCCCCCGTTTAGCGCAGAAGAGCGCCGGGGGCCCCATTATTCGTTTTAGGCACTGGGAGTGCCTCTTCGTCAAGTCAGGTACCTGTAAAAGGGCCAATATACCCATAATGGAAGTTCTTGCTACAGACTTTATTAATTATGATGTATTGCCTACCTGTATTTTGATGCTTTTTCATATGTGTGCACATGTTCCTTTTATGGGCATGACTTGCTAATATGTTTGCTTAACTTGCCATAGATTTTCTAATGTTCCTACTATGGGCGTTGTATGATATTCTTGTGACAAGTGTGCTAATGTGATAACGTGTTTCCTGACTACTGCTTATGTTGCAGAATATTGAGTAACCTGTGTGTTATGTGTGACTACTGCTAGTTTGCAGAGTAACTAATGTGTAACGTTCTGACAACTGCTAAGGTAGCAGGATAGTACTGTTATGTGATGTTGGTCTAATAATTACGTTGTGTACAATACAGTATATTTTCATATAATCTGGTGTTGTGTTTCCTTTGTGGTGGGGATATTGCGTCACATGTATGTGTGTGTTGTGCAAACGCTTTACGCATTGCCTCCGGGTTAAGCCTGACTGCTCGTGCCAAGCTACCAAGGGGGTGAGCAGGGGTTATCTTGGACGTGTAACTCCCTTGCCCTGACTAGAGTGGGTAAGTTCTGCCTGGCTGAGGTTGCATACCCTAGCCAACCAGAAACCCCATTTCTAACATTGGAAGCAGCGACGGGATAGGACTTGCGCTTGCACAATACCATTGTGACTCATTATTTCACTACAAGGATTGCGTTTAGACCATCACATGTTTGGCTTCTCTTAACTTTCTCTCTTGGGTCATTTTTTCTGTTTTCAGTTCTCACGCTTGGGTATTGTGGTTGTCACAGTTGAGTTATTTGTACCTTTTCAAGATGGGGCTTACCTTTGATTTAGAGGACCTGCCGTTTTACACGCAGGGGGAATTAGAGGGGTTCTGTAGAGAGAGAGGGCTGCCTGTAGAAGGGGACCTCAGGAGATCTCTGAATTTCTTTGAAAGGTTTGTGACATTTACCCAGGGAGGGAGTGTGCTTAGGGGGGACCCAGAGGATCCTGAGTGTAGCGTGGGTTTCCAATGGGAGGGCTCCCAGACCTCATCCCTAGAGAGTGGTAGAGAGACTGATCAGGAGGTTGAGAATGACCGGTTGGGGACGCCAGTTGACAGGGAAGGCCCCAGTGATAGGGAGTCCCTTGCTGGGTCCAGTGTAAGAAGCAGGGATACCTCTCATCCCTTGACGCCTGATGAGCTAAGAGATAGGCGGGAAGAGAGGGACCTGAAGTTGCAGTTAGCGCGCCTAGCTGTTGAGGAGAGAAGGGCTGAGGTAGAGAAGGCCTTAGTACAGGAGAGAATGGCAGAGGCAGAGAGGGCCTTTGCCAGAGAAAGACTCGCTCTAGAGCGCAGTCTGAAGGTTCTGGACTCACCAGCGTTGCAGGTGGAGTCCAATGGGGGCAGCAATGTACAGTGCTGTAGCAAAGAGGTTCCTCACATACCCATAGATCTGGTACCTAGGTTCCAAGAGGGGGGTGACATACGTCAGTGGTTAAAGGAATATGAGAAGGCTCTGGTAGAGCGCAGGATCCCTGAGAAGGATTGGGGAACTGGCCTAGGGAGTTTTATTCCTGAGGAGGGGAGGGATGCCCTACTGACTCTAGAAGAGAGTGACAGGGAGGGGTACTCCGCTGTGAAGAACGCACTGATTGTGAAGTATGGTTTTTCCCCTGAGGAATACAGAAAAAGGTTTAGGGGTGGTAAGAAACTGTCCCACCAGTCTTGGGAGGAGTTTGTGGAGGATTGCTGCATTGCACTAGATGGATAGGTGAAGGGTAGCACAGTAAACAATTTTGAAGGGCTGTTTAATCTGATTCTCAGAGAGCACCTGTTTCGTTGTTGTTTTTCAGAGTTACGCCAACACTTGTCAGTGTGTGAGCTCTCTGACCCCAGGGAGCTCGCAAAGGAGGCAGACTTCTGGTTGTGTACCAGAGGGTCTGGTGTGGCATTAGGGGGTGTTCCTAATGAGAATGGTCTAGGTGTTTCCCAACAAGGTGTTGTGGGAAAGGAATGGAGTGTCCCAGGTAGGTCCCAGTGGACTGGGATGGGTGAGGGACCCCATATCCCGTCTCTGAGGAGAGGGAATGGGGCTGGGCTGAGGCCCAAGGTGCCCAAGATACCGCCCCAGGCCCCTGAAGGTTCCATGAGTGAACGCCAGGAGGTGAGCCTAACCTGTGCCGTAGGGCCAGCTGTTCAGAAGGATCCCATTTTGTCATTAGGACTTAGGCGGGTGGCTGGTGATAGCGTTCCGCCGGTCCTGGTGTCTGGTAGTCTCGCTCTACAGCGGAGGAGGCGGAAATCCAGGCATAGCGTTGAGAGGGGGCTGCGGGCCCCAGTGGAGAACCTGGAGGGTCAGGGGTCAGCTCTGAGAGCAGAGCCCCCCAGGAATGACCTTGGTGAGACCATTTCTGGGCTGGGGGGAATTCAAGCTCTGTCCGATGGGCAGAGGTCAGGAGACCTGCGCCAGCCAGACTCTTGTGTGGCCCTTGGGGAAAGTGTTTCCCTGGTGGGGGGTAGGTGTGCACCCCAGGAAGTCCTGGTGCGCCAGGCAAGGATTCAACCGCAGGGTGGTGACTCTGGGTTGGATGATCAGGTCCAGGGGGTAAACTCCGACCTGATGGGGAGTACGTGTGCTCCCAAGGAAGTCCTGGTGCGCCAGGCAGTGGTTCAACCGCAGGGTAGTGACTCTGGGTTGGATTGCCAGATTCAGGGGGTAAGCTCTGATCTGGTAGGGGGTAGGTGTGCTCCCAAGGAAGTCCTGGTTTGCTGGGCAATGGTCCAGTCTAAGGGTGTCATCCCTGGACTAGATAGACAGGTTCAGGGGGTAAACTCTGATCTGGTTGGGGGGGCGGTTAGTGTGCTCACCCCCGTGTGAAACTTCTGGTGGCTTCTCCCGAGGTGGGGAGACGCAGGACTCTGGAAGTGGGGTTCAGGGAGGGGGAAGCCCACCCCGGACCCCGGTGCAACCCAAGGGTGTCGTCCCTAGTTTGGGTGGTCAGTCGCCAGGTAGTGATCCTGGGCTGGCGAGAAAGTTGTGCAGGGCTGCTGTACCCAGCACCCTGGCAAGTGTGGATTCTGGTGATACCCCTCCTAGGAGAGGAGGGCGGGATCCTAGAAGGAGGGGTAGAGTGAGGAGAGCCTCGCCTCAAGCTCTGTAGAACCTATGGGTGCGGACCCTAGGTTGGTGGATCAGTGGCAGGGTAGAGCCCCTGAACTGATCAGAAATGGAGTGGAGACAGGTTGCTTTGCACCTGGGGCTACCGCCCCCCACTCATTATGGTTTCAGAGACCAGAGGCTCCTAGATGGCCTGGGGCCTGTTTCTGGCCATTGGCAGCTAGAGAATCCCCGTGGGTTGGTCTAGGCTGCCTGGGACGCATTGACAGAGAGAGCCCAGTGGAGTCAGGAAGGCGTAGAACTGGAACATGCCCCTGCTGTTGTGGGCCTGGGTCCTTGTTCTATCGCCCCAATCAGGAAAGTACATCAAGGTATTGATTGTTCTCCCCTGGATTTTGGCTGGTAGGGGGTTGTGTTGGACTTTTGGCCATACGCATGGTCATCCCTAGTCTTTTTGCCTCCTTCCTCCTGGTTTTTCTGACCTCTTGCTGTTGGCTCTAGGACTCTGAGCACTTTATCACTGCTGACCAGTGCTAAAGTGCAGGTGCTCTCCCATCTAAAGTTGGTATGATTGGCTTGTACCTAATTGGCATATTTAATTTACCTATAAGTCCCTTGTACAGTGGTATCTCTATACCCAGGGCCTGTAAATTAAATACTACTAGTGGGCCTGCAGCGCTGCTTGCGCCACCCACTGAAGTAGACTTTCAAACCTGTCTCAGGCCTGCTAGCGCAGGGCCTGTGTGTGCAGTTTTCTGCCACAGGGACCTGGCATCTAAATTTACTTGCCAGGCCCAGAACTCCCCTTTTACTACATGTAAGTCACCCCTAAAGTACGCCCTAGCTAGCCCTATGGGCAGGGTGCCATGTATGTAGAAAGGCAGCACATGTGCCATATTGCATGGCCTGTCCTGGTAGTGACAAACAGCCTAACTTGGTGTCTCACTGCTGTGAGTGCTGCCTTCTCATAGGATTGCATTAGAAATGCCCTGCCTTATGTGTAAGGGGTATTGTCTGATTTATGAGGGGTAGCGTAGGCGTGTTTGGTATGGTTGTGATGGTGATAATAAATACTGCTTACTGGTGTGGGTGTATTTTTTATTACTATCACAGAAATGCCACTTCTAGAAAGTGCGCATTTATCTGTGCTTATGATTCTGGTGTTTTGCAGCTTGACTCCAATCCACGTCTGGGCAGAGTGACAGTTGGGGCTTTGTGCATACTTTTCAGACAGCCTGTACACAGGGAGGGTGGAGGTGTCACCGAGGTGCATCTGCATACTGAATAGTCTTCCTGGGCTGAGAGAAGGGAGAGGCGGGGCACACCTGCATTTGTAAAGACTGTGCCCTGGCCTCACACAATAGGGTCGTTAACCCCCCCACTGATGTTTGGAGCCTGTGCTGAAAGGAGAGAGGGGGCACTCCCAGAACCAGTTGTAACTGGCTGGAACCTCCTCTCCCTACCATTGTAAAACACTGTAAGAACTGACTATAAGTACAGGGGAATTTTCCCCACAATTTGAACATTCTTGGAACTTGAAACTGGACACAGAACGCTGATGAATGGACTCACCAGGAAACCGCCATGGACTGCTGCTGCTGTGCTGACCTGTGACCTGCATGGTCACTAGGAGGAACTGCCACCATCTGCACTCCTTGTGCTGGTCTGTAGCTGGGCCACCAGCCCTGTGCTCCTTCTTGTTTAGTTGTTCCCAGGGGCAGGGTGCTGTGGCCCCTGACCCCTGCAACGCTCTTTTAAACCTTGGCGCAGAGTGCTTTACCCAGGAACCAGGCATCTCTTCAATTGCTGGGCTGTTGATGTGCCATAGCGCTTTGAAAGCGCTTTTCTTTTTCTAAAGGAAATCACCGCTGCAGCCCGGGCTTTTAATTGTGCCCTTGCGCTTCCTGGAGCGCGTTTCTACTAAAGGAGATCACCGCCGCAACCCGGGCTCATAAATGTGCCCTCGCGCTCTCCACAGCGCCTTTTCCTTGCTGGAATCACCGCCGCAGCCCGGGCAGAGCATTTGCATTCAAGCGCGAGGTTCGCGCTGCCTCTAGTGCCCCCGGGGTACTGCCAGAAGCCAAGGAAGGAGCTAACACGCTCCTATCGTGCTCCCGGGGGACGCGCGCTTTTCAGAGCGCCCCCGGGGCACCAGCAGGCCCCACCTGGGGCCGCAACGTCATCTGGACGGAGAGGGAGAGGAGGACGCCTCTCCCTCTCGTGCAGGAGTCCCGGAGGACTCTCCTGCTATTCCGGGCCGGGCGGCAGCCTCACCGGAGGCTCGCCCTGGCCCCCAGCTCTCTTGTTGGCCCCCTCGCGGGCCAGGAGTCTTTTATCTAGGGGTCTCCCAGTGGCAGGGCCACGGAGGTCCCGGGAGACCCCAGGAGTTTGCGGGTCCCCGGAGGGGCCCACGTTTCACCTAGAAGGGGGTGCGAGGCGCCCCCCTCCCCCTCTAAAGGTTTCCCAGGCCTGGGCCCCCCTCGAGAGGGCCGGTGGAGGCCTAGGGTGGCCCCCAGTGTTCACGGTCCCTAGAAGGGCTCATTTTTTACATAGAGGAGGTGCGTGCCGCCCTCCCCTGTCCCCAGGAGATCAGGTAGGCCCCCGTTTAGCGCAGAAGAGCGCCGGGGGCCCCATTATTCGTTTTAGGCACTGGGAGTGCCTCTTCGTCAAGTCAGGTACCTGTAAAAGGGCCAATATACCCATAATGGAAGTTCTTGCTACAGACTTTATTAATTATGATGTATTGCCTACCTGTATTTTGATGCTTTTACATATGTGTGCACATGTTCCTTTTATGGGCATGACTTGCTAATATGTTTGCTTAACTTGCCATAGATTTTCTAATGTTCCTACTATGGGCGTTGTATGATATTCTTGTGACAAGTGTGCTAATGTGATAACGTGTTTCCTGACTACTGCTTATGTTGCAGAATATTGAGTAACCTGTGTGTTATGTGTGACTACTGCTAGTTTGCAGAGTAACTAATGTGTAACGTTCTGACAACTGCTAAGGTAGCAGGATAGTACTGTTATGTGATGTTGGTCTAATAATTACGTTGTGTACAATACAGTATATTTTCATATAATCTGGTGTTGTGTTTCCTTTGTGGTGGGGATATTGCGTCACATGTATGTGTGTGTTGTGCAAACGCTTTACGCATTGCCTCCGGGTTAAGCCTGACTGCTCGTGCCAAGCTACCAAGGGGGTGAGCAGGGGTTATCTTGGACGTGTAACTCCCTTGCCCTGACTAGAGTGGGTAAGTTCTGCCTGGCTGAGGTGCATACCCTAGCCAACCAGAAACCCCATTTCTAACAAAGACCAACACCAGCAATGCAACCAAAGTGGATTTCCGGACGAGAGTACCTGTGGAACAAGGGGACCAAGTCCAAGAGTCGCGACAAAGTCGAGATTGGGCGGATGCCCAGGAAATGCCAGCTGAGGGTGCAACAAAGCTGCCACCGGATGGTAGAAGCTGTGGATTCTGCTGGAACGAAGAGGACTAGGAACTTCTCCTTTGGAGGATGGATGTCCCACATCGGGAAGAAGCTTGCGGAGGTGTTCCTACGCAGAAAGACCGCAAACAAGCCTTGCTAGCTGCAAGGGTCACGGTTAGGGTTTTTGGATGCTACTGTGGCCCAGGAGGGACCAGGATGTCGTCACTTGGATGAGGAGACAGAGGGGACACCCAGCAAGTCAGGGAGCCCTCACAGAAGCAGGCAGCACCCGCAGAAGTACCGGAACAGGCACTTGGAAGAGGAGTGAACCAGAGCTCACCGAAGACACAAAAGGGAGTCCCACGACGCCGGAGGACAACTCAGAAGGTTGTGCACTGCAGGTTAGAGTGTCAGGGACCCAGGCTTGGCTGTGCACGAAGGAAATCCTGGAAGAGTACACAGGAGCCGGAGCAGCTGCAAATCATGCAGTACCCAGCAATGAAGTCTAGCGTGGGGAGGCAAGGACTTACCTCCACCAAACTTGGACTGAAGAGTCACTGGACTGTGGGAGTCAATTGGACAGAGTTGCTGAGTTCCAGGGACCACACTCGTTGTGCTGAGAGGGGACCCAGAGGACCGGTGATGCAGTCTTTTGTTGCCTGCGGTTGCAGGGGGAAGATTCCGTCGTAACACTGGAGATTTCTTCAGAGCTCCTGGTGCAAGAAGGAGGCAGGCTACCCCCAGAGCATGCACCACCAGGAAACAGGCGAGAAAGCAGCAGGATCAGCGATACAAGGTTGCAGTAGTCGTCTGTGCTACTTTGTTGCGGTTTTGCAGGCGTCCCGAGCAGTCAGCGGTCGATCCTTTGGCAGAAGGTGAAGAGAGAGATGGAGAGGAACTCTGATGAGCTCTTTCATTCGTTATCTAAAGAATTCCCCAAAGCAGGGACCATAAATAGACAGAAAAGGAGGTTTGGCTACCTAGGAAGGAGGATAGGCTAGCAACACATGTAAGAGCCTATCAGAAGGAGTCTCTGATGTCACCTGCTGGCACTGGCTACTCAGAGCAGTCCAGTGTGCCAGCAGCACCTCTGTTTCCAAGATGGCAGAGGTCTGGAGCACACTGGAGGAGCTCTGGGCACCTCCCCTGGGAGGTGCAGGTCAGGGGAGTGGTCACTCCCCTTTCCTTTGTCCAGTTTCGCGCCAGAGCAGGGCTGGGGGATCCCTGAACCGGTGTAGACTGGCTTATGCAGAGATGGCCACCATCTGTGCCCATCAAAGCATTTCCAGAGGCTGGGGGGAGGCTACTCCTCTCCAGCCCTGACACCTTTTTCCAAAGGGAGAGGGTGTAACACCCTCTCTCTGAGGAAGTCCTTTGTTCTGCCTTCCTGGGCCAAGCCTGGCTGGACCCCAGGAGGGCAGAAACCTGTCTGAGGGGTTGGCAGCAGCAGCAGCTGCAGTGAAACGCCGGGAAAGGTAGTAGTTTGGCAGTACCCGGGTCTGTGCTAAAGACTCGGGGGATCATGGAATTGTCTCTCCAATGCCAGAATGGCATTGGGATGACAATTCCATGATCTTGGACATGTTACATGGCCATGTTCGGAGTTACCATTGTGACGCTATACATAGGTAGTGACCTATGTATAGTGCACGTGTGTAATGGTGTCCCCGCACTCACAAAGTCCGGGGAATTTGCCCTGAACAATGTGGGGGCACCTTGGCTAGTGCCAGGGTGCCCACACACTAAGTAACTTAGCACCCAACCTTTACCAGGTAAAGGTTAGACATATAGGTGACTTATAAGTTACTTAAGTGCAGTGTAAAATGGCTGTGAAATAACGTGGACGTTATTTCACTCAGGCTGCAGTGGCAGGCCTGTGTAAGAATTGTCAGAGCTCCCTATGGGTGGCAAAAGAAATGCTGCAGCCCATAGGGATCTCCTGGAACCCCAATACCCTGGGTACCTTAGTACCATATACTAGGGAATTATAAGGGTGTTCCAGTATGCCAATGTGAATTGGTGAAATTGGTCACTAGCCTGTTAGTGACAATTTGGAAAGCAGAGAGAGCATAACCATTGAGGTTCTGGTTAGCAGAGCCTCAGTAAGACAGTTAGTCATCACACAGGGAACACATACAGGGCACACTTATGAGCACTGGGGCCCTGGCTGGCAGGGTCCCAGTGACACATACACTAAAACAACATACATACAGTGAAATATGGGGGTAACATGCCAGGCAAGATGGTACTTTCCAACACAAAAACAAAGGACAATAAGACTAGCCATGACCTGATGAGTCTTCATTGTCTAAGTGGAAATATCTGGAGAGTCCATCTGCATTGGAGTGGGTACTCCCAGGTCTATGTTCCACTGTATAGTCCATTCCCTGTAGAGATATGGACCACCTTAACAATTTAGGATTTTCACCTTTCATTTGTTTTAGCCAAAGTAGAGGTTTGTGGTCTGTCTGAACAATGAAGTGAGTGCCAAACAGGTATGGCCTCAACTTCTTCAGTGCCCAGACCACAGCAAAGGCCTCCCTCTCTATGACAGACCAATGCTTTTCTCTAGGGGTCAACCTCCTGCTGATAAAAGCAACAGGTTGATCCTGGCCCTCAGAATTGAGTTGTGATAAGTCTGCCCCTACCCCTAATTCAGATGCATCAGTTTGAACAATGAATTTCTTGGAGTAACATGGGCTTTTTAGGACAGGTGCAGTGCACATGGCCTGTTTCAGCTCCTCAAAAGCTTTCTGACAGCTAGCTGTCCACAATACCTTTTTAGGCATTTTCTTAGATGTGAGGTCATTAAGAGGGGCTGCAATGGAGCCATAGTTCTTGGTGAACCTCCTGTAATACCCAGTGAGGCCTAAGAAGGCTCTCACCTGGGTCTGAGTTGTAGGGGGAACCCAATCCATGATAGTTTGGATTTTTCCCTGAAGTGGTGCAATCTGTTCTCCACCTACAAGGTGTCCCAGATAAACCACTTTCTCCTGCCCTATCTGCCACTTTGAAGCCTTGATAGTGAGGCCTGCCTTTTGCAGGGCCTCCAAAACTTTCCACAGGTGGACCAGGTGATTATCCCAGGTGGAGCTAAAGACAGCTATATCGTCCAGATATGCTGCACTAAAAGCCTTCAACCCCTGCAGGACTGTATTCACCAACCTCTGAAAAGTGGCAGGTGCATTTTTTAAACCAAAGGGCATTACTGTGAATTGGTAGTGCCCTCCAATAGTTGAAAATGCAGTTTTTGCTTTAGCATCCTCTGATAACTTGATCTGCCAACACCCTGCAGTCAAGTCAAAGGTGCTTAGATACTTGGCAGATGCCAGTGTATCTATTAGCTCATCTGCCCTGGGTATAGGGTGAGTATCAGTTTTAGTTACCTGGTTGAGACCTCTGTAATCTACACAAAACCTCATTTCCCTTTTTCCATCTTTGGAATGAGGCTTTGGTACAAGCACCACAGGAGAGGCCCATGGGCTTTCAGAATGTTCAACAACTCCCAGTTCAAGCATTTTCTGAACCTCTTGTTTTATGCAGTCTCTGACATGGTCAGGCTGCCTATGGATCTTACTTTTGACAGGCATGCTGTCTCCAGTATCTATAGTGTGCTCACACCAAGAAGTGGTGCCTGGCACAGTTGAAAAGAGTTCAGAAAACTGACCCAGGAGATTTATGCAGTTGTCTTTCTGCTCAGCAGTAAGACAGTTTGCCAAAACTACACCTTCCACTAGAGCATCTTGTTCTGTGGAAGAGAAGAGATCAGGGAGAGGGTCACTCTCTTCTTCCTGTCCTTCATCTGTTGCCATGAGCAGGGTGAGATCAGCCCTGTCATAGTAGGGTTTTAGGCGATTGACATGGAGCACCCTAAGTAGAATCCTGGCAGTGTCCAAGTCAACCAAGTAGGTGACTTCTCCCTTCTTTTCAACAATGATGTGGGGTCCACTCCATTTGTCTTGGAGTGTTCTTGGGGCCACAGGCTCCAAGACCCACACCTTCTGTCCTGGTTGGTACTGAATCAGAACAGCCTTCTGGTCATGCCATTGCTTTTGGAGCTCTTGGCTGGTCTGAAGGTTTTTACTGGCCTTTTTCATATACTCAGCCATTCTGGATCTTAGGCCGAGTACATAGTCCACTATGTCTTGCTTAGGAGCTTTTAAAGGTTGTTCCCAACCCTCCTTTACAAGTGTTAGAGGACCTCTTACAGGGTGTCCAAATAGGAGTTCAAAGGGGCTGAAGCCCACTCCTTTTTGGGGTACCTCCCTGTAAGCAAAAAGGAGGCAAGGTAACAGGACATTCCATCTCCTCCTGAGTTTTTCAGGGAGTCCCATTATCATTCCTTTGAGAGTTTTATTAAACCTCTCAACCAGTCCATTTGTTTGTGGATGATAAGGTGTGGTGAATTTGTATGTTACACCACATTCCTTCCACATGGCCTTCAAGTATGCAGACATAAAGTTGCTACCCCTGTCTGATACCACCTCTTTTGGGAAGCCCACTCTGGAAAAGATTCCCAGGAGGGCTTTTGCCACTGCAGGAGCTGTAGTGGTCCTTAGAGGAATTGCTTCAGGATATCTTGTAGCATGGTCCACTACCACCAAGATAAACCTATTGCCTGAAGCCGTAGGAGGGTCAGGGGGGGCAACTATGTCAACCCCTACCCTTTCAAAGGGAGCCCCAACCACAGGCAGTGGAATAAGGGGAGCCTTTGGTGTGCCACCAGTCTTGCCACTGGCTTGGCAGGTCACACAGGACTTACAAAAGTCTTTTGTGTCCTCTGACATCCTAGGCCAATGAACCAGGGGGACAAGCCTTTCCCATGTTTTAATGTGACCCAAATGTCCAGCCAAGGGAATGTAGTGGGCTAGAGTTAGGAGGAACTCTCTGTATTGCAGGGGAATGACCAATCTCCTGGTTGCTCCAGGTTTTGGGTCCCTTGCCTCTGTATACAAGAGGTTTTCCTCCCAGTAAACTCTATGTGAGTCACTGACATCCCCATTTTGCTGTTTGACAGCTTCCTGTCTTAGACCCTCTAATGTGGGACAGGTTTGCTGTGCCACACTCAGCTCCTCCCTGGCAGCCCCCACTCCACCCAAATGCTCAGCAGTGTCTGCTTCCAGCTCCTCTGGTGAAGGTTCTGCACAGGGGGGAAATTCTTCTTCCTCAGAAGTTGAATCATCTGTAGAGGGAGGAATAGTGGGTAGGGATTTACCCTTACTAACCCTAGCTTTAGGGAGCACTTGGTCCATTGTTCCAGGATCCAAGTCACCCTGTCCTTTTTGCTTTTTGGCCTGAGCCCTGGTTAAAGCAAAAAAATATGCCCAGGAATGCCCAGCATTGCTGCATGAGTCTCCAACTCCACTTCTGCGCTGCCCAAGCTGATGTCTCTAAATCATTCCCTAGTAGACAGTCTACAGGTAAATCTGAGGCAAACATAACTTTCTTTGGACCGGTAACCCCCCCCCCCCCCAGTTGAGATTCACAACAGCCATGGGGTGGCTAAGAGTGTTGTTATGAGCGTCTGTCACTTGGTACTGATAACCAAGTAGGTGTTGTTCAGGGTGTACCAGTTTCTCTATTACCATGGTAACACTGGCACCTGTGTCCCTGTAGGCCTGAACCTCAACACCATTTATTAGGGGAAGTTGCTCGTATTTATCCATATTAAGGGGACAAGCAACCAAGGTGGCCAAATCAATGGCACCTTCAGAGACTAACACAGCCTCTGTGGTCTCCCTAACAAGACCAACCCCAACTAAATTACCAAAAGTGAGCCCAGCTACTCCCTTGGATTGGCTATTAGTACGTTTGCTCCCACTACCACTGCTATTACTAGGGGCGCTAGGTGTAGCAGTAGGGGTTGTGGTAGTGGGAGGCTTGGTGCTTTTCTTTGAACAACTGGCATCAGTTGTTGTGAGAAGGTAGCCTCTTTCTAGCCTTGTTACCCCCACTTTTGGCCTGTTTGTGAGTGTATGTCAGGGTGTTTGTCACTGTTTTCACTGTCTCACTGGGATCCTGCTAGCCAGGGCCCAGTGCACATAGTGAAAACCCTATGTTTTCAGTATGTTTGTTATGTGTCACTGGGACCCTGCTAGTCAGGACCCCAGTGCTCATAAGGTTGTGGCCTATATGTGTGTGTTCCCTGTGTAGTGCCTAACTGTCTCACTGAGGCTCTGCTAACCAGAACCTCAGTGGTTATGCTCTCTCATTTCTTTAAAATTGTCACTAACAGGCTAGTGACCATTTTTACCAATTTACATTGGCTTACTGGAACACCCTTATAATTCCCTAGTATATGGTACTGAGGTACCCAGGGTATTGGGGTTCCAGGAGATCCCTATGGGCTGCAGCATTTCTTTTGCCACCCATAGGGAGCTCTGACAATTCTTACACAGGCCTGCCACTGCAGCCTGAGTGAAATAACGTCCACGTTATTTCACAGCCATTTTACACTGCACTTAAGTAACTTATAAGTCACCTATATGTCTAACCTTTACCTGGTAAAGGTTAGGTGCAAAGTTACTTAGTGTGTGGGCACCCTGGCACTAGCCAAGGTGCCCCCACCTGGTTCAGAGCCAATTCCCTGAACTTTGTGAGTGCGGGGACACCATTACACGCGTGCACTACATATAGGTCACTACCTATATGTAGCTTCACAATGGTAACTCCGAATATGGCCATGTAACATGTCTATGATCATGGAATTGCCCCCTCTATGCCATCCTGGCATAGTTGGCACAATCCCATGATCCCAGTGGTCTGTAGCACAGACCCTGGTACTGCCAAACTGCCCTTCCTGGGGTTTCACTGCAGCTGCTGCTTCTGCCAACCCCTCAGACAGGCATCTGCCCTCCTGGGGTCCAGCCAGGCCTGGCCCAGGATGGCAGAACAAAGAACTTCCTCTGAGAGAGGGTGTGACACCCTCTCCCTTTGGAAAATGGTGTGAAGGCAGGGGAGGAGTAGCCTCCCCCAGCCTCTGGAAATGCTTTGTTGGGCACAGAGGTGCCCAATTCTGCATAAGCCAGTCTACACCGGTTCAGGGACCCCTTAGCCCCTGCTCTGGCGCGAAACTGGACAAAGGAAAGGGGAGTGACCACTCCCCTGACCTGCACCTCCCCTGGGAGGTGTCCAGAGCTCCTCCAGTGTGCTCCAGACCTCTGCCATCTTGGAAACAGAGGTGCTGCTGGCACACTGGACTGCTCTGAGTGGCCAGTGCCACCAGGTGACGTCAGAGACTCCTGCTGATAGGCTCCTTCAGGTGTTAGTAGCCTTTCCTCTCTCCTAGGTAGCCAAACCCTCTTTTCTGGCTATTTAGGGTCTCTGTCTCTGGGGAAACTTTAGATAACGAATGCATGAGCTCAGCCGAGTTCCTCTGCATCTCCCTCTTCACCTTCTGATAAGGAATCGACCGCTGACCGCGCTGGAAGCCTGCAAACCTGCAACATAGTAGCAAAGACGACTACTGCAACTCTGTAACGCTGATCCTGCCGCCTTCTCGACTGTTTTCCTGCTTGTGCATGCTGTGGGGGTAGTCTGCCTCCTCTCTGCACCAGAAGCTCCGAAGAAATCTCCCGTGGGTCGACGGAATCTTCCCCCTGCAACCGCAGGCACCAAAAAGCTGCATTACCGGTCCCTTGGGTCTCCTCTCAGCACGACGAGCGAGGTCCCTCGAATCCAGCGATGCTGTCCAAGTGACCCCCACAGTCCAGTGACTCTACAGCCCAAGTTTGGTGGAGGTAAGTCCTTGCCTCACCTCGCTGGGCTGCATTGCTGGGAACCGCGACTTTGCAGCTACTCCGGCCCCTGTGCACTTCCGGCGGAAATCCTTTGTGCACAGCCAAGCCTGGGTCCACGGCACTCTAACCTGCATTGCACGACTTTCTAAGTTGGTCTCCGGCGACGTGGGACTCCTTTGTGCAACTTCGGCGAGCACCATTTCACGCATCCTCGTAGTGCCTGTTTCTGGCACTTCTCCGGGTGCAACCTGCTTCATTGAGGGCTCTTTGTCTTGCTCGACGTCCCCTCTCTCTTCAGGTCCAATTTGCGACCTCCTGGTCCCTCCTGGGCCCCAGCAGCGTCCAAAAACGCCAAACGCACGATTTGCGTGTAGCAAGGCTTGTTGGCGTCCTTCCGGCGGCAAAACACTTCTGCACGACTCTCCAAGGCGAGAGGGATCCGTCCACCAAAGGGGAAGTCTCTAGCCCTTTTCGTTCCTGCAGAAACCTCAGCTTCTTCTGTCCAGTCGAAGCTTCTTTGCACCCGCAGCTGGCATTTCCTGGGCATCTGCCCATCTCCGACTTGCTTGTGACTTTTGGACTTGGTCCCCTTGTTCCACAGGTACCCTAGATTGGAAATCCACAGTTGTTGCATTGCTGGTTTGTGTCTTTCCTGCATTATTCCTCTAACACGACTCTTTTGTCCTTAGGGGAACTTTAGTGCACTTTGCACTCACTTTTCAGGGTCTTGGGGAGGGTTATTTTGCTAACTCTCACTATTTTCTAATAGTCCCAGCGACCCTCTACAAGGTCACATAGGTTTGGGGTCCATTCGTGGTTCGCATTCCACTTCTGGAGTATATGGTTTGTGTTGCCCCTATCCCTATGTTTCCCCATTGCATCCTATTGTAACTATACATTGTTTGCACTGTTTTCTAAGACTATACTGCATATTTTTGCTATTGTGTATATATATCTTGTGTATATTTCCTATCCTCTCACTGAGGGTACACTCTAAGATACTTTGGCATATTGTCATAAAAATAAAGTACCTTTATTTTTAGTATAACTGTGTATTGTGTTTTCTTATGATATTGTGCATATGACACTAAGTGGTACTGTAGTAGCTTCACACGTCTCCTAGTTCAGCCTAAGCTGCTCTGCTAAGCTACCATTATCTATCAGCCTAAGCTGCTAGACACCCTATACACTAATAAGGGATAACTGGGCCTGGTGCAAGGTGCAAGTACCCCTTGGTACTCACTACAAGCCAGTCCAGCCTCCTACATTGGTTGTGCAGTGGTGGGATAAGTGCTTGAGACTACTTACCACTCTTGTCATTGTACTTTTCATAAGAGAAAAATATACAAAACAAGGTCAGTGTATATACACATAGCCAAAACGTTTTGCATTTCCTCTTTTCACTCTTTTCTAAGTGCTGAAAAGTACTTCTAAACTTTCAAAAAGTTCTTAAAAGTTTAAAAAGTTTTTTCTGTCTTTCCAAAAAGTTCTGAAAACTTTTTTTTTCTTTTTCTTTCACTTTAACTCTCTCTAAAAAATGTCTGGCACAGGCAAAAATGTTGAACTGTCCAAACTTGCATATGATCACCTTAGCTGGAAAGGAGCAAGGAGTCTCTGCATAGAGAGAGGTTTGAGTGTAGGGAAGAATCCTTCCTTAGAACTGTTAATTAATATGCTTAGAGTACAGGATAAGGCCATGAGTGCCAAATCTGGTGAAAAAGTAGCTAATGGTTCTCAATCTGATCCCAGGGACTCCCCCAGGAAAAGGTTCAGGAAAGAAACTTCTCAGCCTGCCCATTACTAGACAGTTTAGCATAGTTGGTACAGAGGTTGAATCACACCATACTGATGGTGTGCTCTCACATTATACTGGTAGCCAAGCTGTTAGGGTGCCCTCTGTAAGGGACAGGTCTCCTTCTGTTCATTCCCATCATACCTCTGTATCTAGAAATGTCCCTCCCACCCACCCTGATGACAGATTGTTAGAAAGGGAGCTCAATAGATTGAGAGTGGAACAAACCAGACTGAAGCTCAAGAAGCAACAGCTGGATTTGGATAGACAGTCTTTAGAATTAGAGAAGGAAAGACAGAAGTTGGGTTTAGATACCCATGGTGGCAGCAGCAGTATTCCGCATAGTCATCCTGCAAAAGAGCATGATTCCAGGAATCTGCACAAGATAGTTCCCCCTTATAAGGAGGGGGATGACATTAACAAGTGGTTTGCTGCACTTGAGAGGGCCTGTGCTGTACAGGATGTCCCTCAAAAGCAGTGGGCTGCTATCCTATGGCTATCATTTAGTGGAAAAGGTAGGGATAGGCTCCTTACTGTGAAAGAAAATGATGCCAATAACTTTACAGTTCTTAAGAATGCCCTCCTGGATGGTTATGGCTTAACCACTGAACAGTACAGGATAAAGTTCAGAGAGACCAAAAAGGAGTCTTCACAAGACTGGGTTGATTTCATTGACCATTCAGTGAAGGCCTTGGAGGGGTGGTTACATGGCAGTAAAGTTACTGATTATGAAAGCCTGTATAACACAATACTGAGAGAGCATATACTTAATAATTGTGTGTCTGATTTGTTGCACCAGTACCTGGTAGACTCTGATCTGACCTCTCCCCAAGAATTGGGAAAGAAGGCAGACAAATGGGTCAGAACAAGGGTGAACAGAAAAGTTCATACAGGGGGTGACAAAGATGGCAATAAGAAGAAAGATGGTGAAAAATCTCAAGATAAGCATGGGGATAAGGGTAAAACCAAAGATCCCACTTCAAATCTTAAACACTCTTCAGAGGGTGGGGATAAAACTAATTCTTCCTCTTCTTCCCAACCTGCACACATTAAAAAGCCTTGGTGCTTTGTGTGTAAAAATAGAGGCCATAGGCCAGGGGATAAGTCCTGTCCAGGTAAGCCCCCTGAGCCTACCACCACTAATACATCAAGCTCTAGTGCCCCTAGCAGTAGTGGTACTAGTGGTGGGACTGCTGGCAACAGTCAAGCAAAGGGTGTAGTTGGGTTCACTTATGGGTCCATAGTGGAAACTGATGTAATCAGTCCCAAGACAGTTTCTGTCACACCTAGTGGCATTGGCCTTGCCACACTGGCTGCTTGTCCCCTTACAATGGATAAGTACAGGCAGACAGTTTCAATAAATGGTGTTGAGGCCTTGGCCTACAGGGACACAGGTGCCAGTTTCACTTTGGTGACTGAAAACCTAGTGCACCCTGATCAACACATCATTGGACAACAGTATAAGATTATTGATGTCCATAACTCCACTAAGTTTCTTCCCTTAGCTATAATTCAGTTTAGTTGGGGTGGAGTTACTGGCCCTAAGCAGGTGGTGGTATCACCTAGCTTACCTGTAGACTGTCTCTTAGGTAATGACCTAGAGGCCTCAGGTTGGGCTGATGTAGAGTTTTATGCCCATGCAGCCATGCTGGGCATCCCTGAGGAATTGCTCCCTCTCATTTCAAGTGAAATGAAAAAGCAAAGGAGAGAAGGCCTGAAAACTCAGGATCCCTCTCCATCAACAGGTAAAAAGGGTATCACAGTATCCCCTAACCACCCTACCATTCAGGATACTATTCCTGTGGTGGGAGAAACCTCTCCTGGGGTGGCACCTGTTCCAAGGGAATCATCAGCTGGCAAAGCTGGACTTCCTGAGGTGGAAGTACCTCTCTGTGGGATAACTAACATTAGTGAAAAAAACAGCACCATTTTAGTTAACATGGAGCATCCCTCCAACCCTCCCAGAGAAACTTTAGTGCAGAAACCCTGCACTACCTCACAACACTTAGGACAACATCCCTGCCCTAGTGTGGAGCTCATAGGTCAGCATCCCTGCCCTGCTCCAACTCAAGAGAAACAGCATCCCTGTTCTCTCTTCCAGCCAGATGGACAAAGTTTTTGCCCAGCTATGGCTTTTCTGAGACAGCATCCCTGTCTGGCATTTCCATCACTACAAATAGGTTCAGTGGACAATTCCCACTGCTCTAAACTAAAACTTACTGATAGAAACTCTGAAAATACATCTTCACATTGTTGCTTAGCTAAAAAACTTCAAACAGGGTGGTTTACATCCCCACAGGGAAGTAACCATATAGTGGATGATAAAGGGAGTAACCAGTCTATTGCAGAGCTACTCTCTACTTATCACCACTTGGACAATAAAGTCTCAACTGGCCAAGGTTAGCCTTATTGTCCTTCGTTTGGGGGGGGGTTGTGTGAGAAAGTAGCCTCTTTCTAGCCTTGTTACCCCCACTTTTGGCCTGTTTGTGAGTGTATGTCAGGGTGTTTGTCACTGTTTTCACTGTCTCACTGGGATCCTGCTAGCCAGGGCCCAGTGCACATAGTGAAAACCCTATGTTTTCAGTATGTTTGTTATGTGTCACTGGGACCCTGCTAGTCAGTACCCCAGTGCTCATAAGGTTGTGGCCTATATGTGTGTGTTCCCTGTGTAGTGCCTAACTGTCTCACTGAGGCTCTGCTAACCAGAACCTCAGTGGTTATGCTCTCTCATTTCTTTAAAATTGTCACTAACAGGCTAGTGACCATTTTTACCAATTTACATTGGCTTACTGGAACACCCTTATAATTCCCTAGTATATGGTACTGAGGTACCCAGGGTATTGGGGTTCCAGGAGATCCCTATGGGCTGCAGCATTTCTTTTGCCACCCATAGGGAGCTCTGACAATTCTTACACAGGCCTGCCACTGCAGCCTGAGTGAAATAACGTCCACGTTATTTCACAGCCATTTTACACTGCACTTAAGTAACTTATAAGTCACCTATATGTCTAACCTTTACCTGGTAAAGGTTAGGTGCAAAGTTACTTAGTGTGTGGGCACCTTGGCACTAGCCAAGGTGCCCCCACCTGGTTCAGAGCCAATTCCCTGAACTTTGTGAGTGCGGGGACACCATTACACGCGTGCACTACATATAGGTCACTACCTATATGTAGCTTCACAATGGTAACTCCGAATATGGCCATGTACCATGTCTATGATCATGGAATTGCCCCCTCTATGCCATCCTGGCATAGTTGGCACAATCCCATGATCCCAGTGGTCTGTAGCACAGACCCTGGTACTGCCAAACTGCCCTTCCTGGGGTTTCACTGCAGCTGCTGCTGCTGCCAACCCCTCAGACAGGCATCTGCCCTCCTGGGGTCCAGCCAGGCCTGGCCCAGGATGGCAGAACAAAGAACTTCCTCTGAGAGAGGGTGTGACACCCTCTCCCTTTGGAAAATGGTGTGAAGGCAGGGGAGGAGTAGCGCTGATCCTGCCGCCTTCTCGACTGTTTTCCTGCTTGTGCATGCTGTGGGGGTAGTCTGCCTCCTCTCTGCACCAGAAGCTCCGAAGAAATCTCCCGTGGGTCGACGGAATCTTCCCCCTGCAACCGCAGGCACCAAAAAGCTGCATTACCTGTCCCTTGGGTCTCCTCTCAGCACGACGAGCGAGGTCCCTCGAATCCAGCGACGCTGTCCAAGTGACCCCCACAGTCCAGTGACTCTTAAGCCCAAGTTTGGTGGAGGTAAGTCCTTGCCTCACCTCGCTGGGCTGCATTGCTGGGAACCGCGACTTTGCAGCTACTCCGGCCCCTGTGCACTTCCGGCGGAAATCCTTTGTGCACAGCCAAGCCTGGGTCCACGGCACTCTAACCTGCATTGCACGACTTTCTAAGTTGGTCTCCGGCGACGTGGGACTCCTTTGTGCAACTTCGGCGAGCACCGTTTCACGCATCCTCGTAGTGCCTGTTTCTGGCACTTCTCCGGGTGCAACCTGCTTCAGTGAGGGCTCTTTGTCTTGCTCGACATCCCCTCTCTCTTCAGATTCAATTTGCGACCTCCTGGTCCCTCCTGGGCACCAGCAGCGTCCAAAAACGCCAAACGCACGATTTGCGTGTAGCAAGGCTTGTTGGCGTCCTTCCGGCGGGAAAACACTTCTGCACGACTCTCCAAGGCAAGAGGGATCCGTTCACCAAAGGGGAAGTCTCTAGCCCTTTTCGTTCCTGCAGAAACCTCAGCTTCTTCTGTCCAGTCGAAGCTTCTTTGCACCCGCAGCTGGCATTTCCTGGGCATCTGCCCATCTCCGACTTGCTTGTGACTTTTGGACTTGGTCCCCTTGTTCCACAGGTACCCTAGATTGGAAATCCACAGTTGTTGCATTGCTGGTTTGTGTCTTTCCTGCATTATTCCTCTAACACGACTCTGTTGTCCTTAGGGGAACTTTAGTGCACTTTGCACTCACTTTTCAGGGTCTTGGGGAGGGTTATTTTCCTAACTCTCACTATTTTCTAATAGTCCCAGCGACCCTCTACAAGGTCACATAGGTTTGGGGTCCATTCGTGGTTCGCATTCCACTTCTGGAGTATATGGTTTGTGTTGCCCCTATCCCTATGTTTCCCCATTGCATCCTATTGTAACTATACATTGTTTGCACTGTTTTCTAAGACTATACTGCATATTTTTGCTATTGTGTATATATATCTTGTGTATATTTCCTATCCTCTCACTGAGGGTACACTCTAAGATACTTTGGCATATTGTCATAAAAATAAAGTACCTTTATTTTTAGTATAACTGTGTATTGTGTTTTCTTATGATATTGTGCATATGACACTAAGTGGTACTGTAGTAGCTTCACACGTCTCCTAGTTCAGCCTAAGCTGCTCTGCTAAGCTACCATTATCTATCAGCCTAAGCTACTAGACACCCTATACACTAATAAGGGATAACTGGGCCTGGTGCAAGGTGCAAGTACCCCTTGGTACTCACTACAAGCCAGTCCAGCCTCCTACAGTTGTCCAATGGCCTTTTACTTTACGTAAATAGCACCATGGTTTCTTTACTTGATTAGAAGAGGATTTGGACCCACCACCCCCCAACAGAGTGTTTTTGTGGGCCTGATGAAGACTCATTTTTAGATTTGTCCCCACCCTTGTCTGAAGACTTACCATCATTCTTCTTGCCATCCTTGTCACCCCCTGTATTAACTTTTCTGTTCACTCTTGTTCTGACCCATTTGACTGCCTTCTTTCCCAATTCTTGGGGAGAGGTCAGATCTGAGTCCACTAGATATTGGTGTAACAAATCAGACACATAGGTATTCAGAATATGCACTCTCAGGATCACATTATACAGGCTTTTATAGTCAGAAACTTTACTGCCATGTAACCACCCCTCCAAGGCCTTCACTGAATAGTCAACAAAGTCTACCCAGTCTTGTCTGGTTTCTCTGAACGTAATCCCGTATTGTTCAGTGGTTAAGCCAAATCCATCCAAGAGTGCATTCTCCAAAACTGTAAAATTATTGGCATCACTTTCCTTCACAGTAAGGAGCCTATCCCTACCCTTTCCACTAAAAGATAGTCATAGGATAGCACCCACTACCTTTGAGGGACCCCCTGTACAACACAGGCCCTCTCAAGTGCAAACCACTTGTTAATGTCATCCCCCTCCTTGTAAGGGGGAACTATCTTATGCAGATTCCTAGAATCATGCTCTTTCACAGGATTACTATCTAATACTGCTGCTGCCACCATGGGGTCCTAACCCCAACCTCTGTCTTTCTTTTTCTAAGTCTAAAGATTCCCTGTCTAGAGCCAGCTGATGCTGTTTAAGCTTCAGCCTGGACTCTTCCACTCTCAATCTACTGAGCTCCCTTTCTAACAATCTGTCATCAGGGTGGGTGGGTTGGGCATGCTTTGACACAGAAGAATGATGTGAATGAACAGAGGGAGACCTGTCCCTAACAGTTGGCACCCTAACAACCTGGCCTGCAGGAATAACATCCCTACTGTGATGTGAGCTCACATTAGTACCAGCTATGCTAGGTGGTCTGCTAAGGGGCAGGTTGGAAAGATCAACATCTAACACTCTTACTGGGGGTGCCCCTGAGTCAGAGTGTGAACCATCTCCTAACTTCTCAATGGATGTGCTAGCTAAGGCCTTATCATTCTCAATAAGCATGTTAGATAACAATTCTCTATAGGGATTCTTTCCCACCCCTAAACCTCTATCAATGCAGAGACTCCTTAAACCCTTCCAGTTAAGGTGGTCATAAGCTGAGCTGACCAAGTCAAGAGAAGTTCCTATATCAGACATGATAGAAAAAGGTTTAGGGACAGATAAAAGAAAGAAAAAGTTTCAGGACTTTTTAAGGAAACAGAAAAAAAACTTTTTCAACTTTTTAGAAACTTTTGAAAGTTTAAGAGTAATTTTCAGCACTTAGCAGACAGTGCAAGAGAAGAAAAGCAAAACTTTTTGGTTAGGTGTACATACAGTGAACTTGTTTTGTATATTATTCTCTTATGAAAAGTACACAATGACAAAGTGGTAAGTAGTTGCAAGTACTTATCCCACTGCTGCACAACCAATGTAGGAGGCTGGCCTGGCTTGTAGTGGGTATCAAGGGGTACTTACACTCTGTACCAGGTCCAGTTATCCCCTATTAGTGTAGAAGAGGTGTTTCTAGCAGCTTAGGCTGATAGAAGGTAGCTATAGCAGAGCAGCTTAGGCTGAACTAGGAGACATGCAAAGCTCCTACTATACCACTGGTGTCATATGCACAATATCATAAGAAAACACAATACACAGATATACTAAAAATAAAGGTACTTTATTTTTATGACAATATGCCAAAAGTATCTCAGTGAGTACCCTCAGTATGAGGATGCCAAATATACATAAGATACACAATACCAAAAATTTGCAGTAATAGCAAAAGGAAGTAATGTAAGCAATGTAAAGTTACAGTAGATTGCAATAGGAGCACATAGGTATAGGGGCAACACAAACCATATACTCGAAAAGTGGAATGCGAACCACGAATGGGCCCCAAACCTATGTGAGCTTGTAGAGGGTCGCTGGGACTGTAAGAAAACAGTGAGGGTTAGAAAAATAGCCCACCCCAAGACCCTGAAAAGTAGGTGTAAAGTGCACCTATATTCCCCAGAGAGCACAGAAGTCGTGATAGGGGAATTCTGCAAGGAAGACCAACACCAGCATTGCAACCAAAGTGGATTTCTGGACGAGAGTACCTGTGGAACAAGGGGACCAAGTCCAAGAGTCGCGACAATGTTGAGAGTGGACAGATGCCCAGGAAATGCCAGCTGAGGGTGCAAAGAAGCTGCCACCGGATGGTAGAAGCTGTGGATTCTGCAAGAACGAAGAGGACTAGGAACTTCCCCTTTGGAGGTTGGATGTCCCACGTCGTGAAGAAGCTTGCAGAGGTGTTCCCACGCAGAAAGACCGCAAGCAAGCCTTGCTAGCTGCAAGGGTCGCGGTTAAGGTTTTTGGATGCTGCTGTGGCCCAGGAGGGACCAGGATGTCGCCACTTGGATGAGGAGACAGAGGGGGCACCCAGCAAGTCAGGGAGCCCTCACAGAAGCAGTCAGCACCTACAGAAGTACCGGAACAGGCACTTGGAAGAGGAGTGAACCGGACCTCACCCGAAGACACAAAAGGGAGTCCCACGATGCCGGAGGACAACTCAGAAGGTTGTGCACTGCAGGTTAGAGTGTTGGGGACCCAGGCTTGGCTGTGCATGAAGGAAATCCTGGAAGAGTGCAGAGGAGCCGGAGCAGCTGCAAATCACGCGGTACCCAGCAATGCAGTCTAGCGTGGGGAGGCAAGGACTTACCTCCACCAAACTTGGACTGAAGAGTCACTGGACTGTGGGAGTCACTTGGACAGAGTTGCTGAGTTCCAGGGACCATGCTTGTCGTGCTGAGAGGGGACCCAGAGGACCGGTGATGCAGTCTTTTGTTGCCTGCGGTTGCAGGGGGAAGATTTCGTCGTCCCACTGGAGATTTCTTCAGAGCTCCTGGTGCAAGAAGGAGGCAGGCTACCCCCAGAGCATGCACCACCAGGAAACAGGCGAGAAAGCGGCAGGATCAGCGATACAAGGTTGCAGTAGTCGTCTTTGCTACTTTGTTGCGGTTTTGCAGGCGTCCTGAGCAGTCAGCGGTCGATCCTTTGGCAGAAGGTGAAGAGAGAGATGCAGAGGAACTCTAATGAGCTCTTGCATTCGTTATCTAAAGAATTCCCCAAAGCAGAGACCCTAAATAGCCAGAAAAGGAGGTTTGGCTACCTAGGAAGGAGGATAGGCTAGCAACACAGGTAAGAGCCTATCAGAAGGAGTCTCTGACGTCACCTGCTGGCACTGGCCACTCAGAGCAGTCCAGTGTGCCAGCAGCACCTCTGTTTCCAAGATGGCAGGGGTCTGGAGCACACTGGAGGAGCTCTGGGCACCTCCCCTGGGAGGTGCAGGTCAGGGGAGTGGTCACCCCCCTTTCCTTTGTCCAGTTTCACGCCAGAGCAGGGCTGGGGGATCCCTGAACCGGTGTAGACTGGCTTATGCAGAGATGGGCACCATCTGTGCCCATCAAAGCATTTCCAGAGGCTGGGGGAGGCTACTCCTCCCCAGCCCTGACAACTTTTTCCAAAGGGAGAGGGTGTAACACCCTATCTCTGAGGAAGTCCTTTGTTCTGCCTTCCTGGGCCAAGCCTGGCTGGACCCCCTGGAGGGCAGAAACCTGTCTGAGGGGTTGGCAGCAGCAGCAGCTGCAGTGAAACCCCGGGAAAGGTAGTTTGGCAGTACCCGGGTCTGTGCTAGAGACTTGGGGGATCATGGAATTGTCTCCCCAATGCCAGAATGGCATTGGGGTGACAATTCCATGATCTTAGACATGTTACATGGCCATGTTTGGAGTTACCATTGTGACGCTATACATAGGTAGTGACCTATGTATAGTGCACATGTGTAATGGTGTCCCCGCAATCACAAAGTCCGGGGAATTTGCCCTGAACGATGTGGGGGCACCTTGGCTAGTGCCATGGTGCCCACACACTAAGTAACTTAGCACCCAACCTTTACCAGGTAAAGGTTAGACATATAGGTGACTTATAAGTTACATAAGTGCAGTGGTAAATTGCTGTGAAATAACGTGGACGTTATTTCACTCAGGCTGCAGTGGCAGGCCTGTGTAAGAATTGTCAGAGCTCCCTATGGGTGGCTAAAGAAATGCTGCACCCCATAGGGATCTCCTGGAACCCCAATACCCTGGGTACCTTAGTACCATATACTAGGGAATTATAAGGGTGTTCCAGTATGCCAATGTGAATTGGTGAAATTGGTCACTAGCCTGTTAGTGACAATTTGGAAAGCAGAGAGAGCATAACCACTGAGGTTCTGGTTAGCAGAGCCTCAGTGAGACAGTTAGTCATCACACAGGGAACACATACAGGGCACACTTATGAGCACTGGGGCCCTGGCTGGCAGGGTCCCAGCGCCAGATACACAAAAACAACATATATACAGTGAAATATGGGGGTAACATGCCAGGCAAGATGGTACTTTCCTACAGGGCCTCATTCTGTACCCTGTGTTTTTGGGGCACAATGGAGGATTTTGGACTGGCGTTTGGGCCTCATTGTACATAGCTGATATGTGCTTTAAGTTATTTATTATATCTGCACCACTCCACCATTGGTGTCGATGGAGACAATCTTGTCCTGGCCTTCCTTACACATCTATTTGTTGTAGATATGTATTTTGGCGTGTGTGTATGTGTGTGTGTGTGTGTTGATACGGGTGTTTTTTGCTTGTGTGTGTGGGCGTGGCATGCTGTGCCATGTGTGTGTGTCTATGAATGTCGTTCCTTCCAGTGTGTGCTAGGTGGGTGTACTTACGGTTGGTGTCTTCGTCGCCGGTCCTGGAGTTCAATGGCCAGCAGGAGCAATGGGAAGACTTGCAATTTGTGTGCCATGTCGCCTGCAGACGTGCCTGTGTTCCTGAAAGTGAGTGTTCCCTTTTCTGTGCTTTATTTCCGCCAGGGTTCTCTGGAAATCCTGATGGTGTGCAGCCTCGTAATAGGGTCATGGGAAACAGCCTCACTGCCGGCCTGGATACGCCTACTGCTGCCCGCGGCAGTCTGTCCGCAGTGACAGTTTGGGCAGTGACTTGGCTGTGTTCTGTTGGTTCCATCCCCGTGCTCATGATATGGTGGCCCGCTGGCGGTGGGACTGGCACCTCCACCGTGGCGGTCCACGGACCACCAGACGCGTAATGAGGACCCAAGTCATTCCCGAAGAACTGCTCATGGCCATAGCAGACTATTTCCGGATAAAAAAGGGCACATGCAGAAAAATGCAATGTTGTGGGAGGCCTTAAAGTCCTATAACAGAAGGGTGACAATAGCAAATCAGGAAGAGATTATTTGTGATCTACGGCGACAGCTTACACGGTTGGAACAGAAGCGTAGGGAACTTGAAAACTGTGTATATCCCATTCAACATCAACAGACACTAAAACAGCAGCACCAGCTACCTCAGGAATTTAGAGACCTAGCAGACAGGGAGGTACACTATTTGGGCAAGAATGCTCTAGCCCAAAAGTAGGCCAAGAGGGAAAGACAGGGTAAGACTCTTTCCTGGCACCAACGTTGCTATTGGCGACAGGGTAACATACATGTAATTACATCAGAGACGAGCCTTCTTTACTCGATAACAAAAACATACTGGCTGAGGTTGAGTCTTATTACACGCTCTTATATGAGACACGAGTTTTGGGACGTACTGATTCCATCCCTGCCTACATAGATGAAGTTGTCTTGGTTTGGCTAGACAGCAGCTACCAACAGTTTCTAAGCCATCTGATTTCAGTGGAAGACATAGTGGTGACCACTGATGCCTTGGTAGGGGCAAAGAACAGGGTTCAGATGGCCTGATTATCGATTTTTACAAAGCATATAAACACACCCTGGCTTTATAGCTCCTGGAGGCATACGCTGAGGTGCTCACTAATGGAATGCTCCCTCCAACCCTACATGAGGTAGTGACCTCGGTGCTCCCCAAGCCTATGAGAGACTCCACTCAATGTGCCTTTTACACGCCATTATCCCTACTCAAGTGTGATAATAAAATCCTTGCCAAGGTGATCATGAACATGCTGTCCCTGTTACTTGAAAAGATAGTCTCCCTAGGGCAGACTGGCTTTGAACCCCACAGGTCCACTTCGATCAACCATCCTACATTAACTAAAACCAGAACTGAAGGCAAAAGTTGTATTATTAGATGCCGAAAAGGCTTTTGATTCCCTGAAGTGGCCTTTTCTCATGGAAACGCTCAGACGTTATAGATTTCCGAAGGGATTCCTAGCACTTATACAACTGCTCTGCACCCCGCCCACCACTAGAGTAACAGTGAATAGTCTAATAGCTGAGCCATTTCAGATTAATAGGGGTATCAGAGAGGGATGCCCCCTATTTCCCCTACTCTTCATCCTAGCCATGGACCCCCTAGCCTGGCATCTCCCAAAGTGACAACTACATATGAGGCTTTCTTTTTGTACCAGCAAAATACTTTAATCGATGTACACAAATTATATTTTGATCGCTGTGAAATATCCAGGAAACAATGTATCCCGACTAAGCAGGGAAATCCTCAAATTTGGAAGGCACTCAGGCATCACATCAATTGGGATAAAACAGACATATTCCGACTCACCAATAGCCCGAAGCTTTGTCCCTTAGAGTAACTGGTTCGGTGGGTCGCGGACTTGGTTGAATACTTAGGCATTGCAATACACAGAGACATGCAGTCCATTATCTGTTTAAACTATGGTCCAGCAATTGACACACTACAGTGCCAAATAGACTCCTGGGTTAGACTTCCAACATCTATGGACAGGTTGAGTGGGATTGCTAAAAATAGTAGTATTGCTGTCCTTCCATTTGAGATTTCACTAGTAGACAACACTCAATTCATTTTTTATTTTAGTCATGAGCAGGATGCTCAATCTGCATCCCTGGGTTCATGTATCACAGCAGTGGTAAACTGGATGAACCTCTCAGCCTTAAAACTCAATGGAGAGAAAACAGAAGTTCTGATTCTGAGTAACTCTTCTCCTAATTTGCTAAATCTGGGATGGCCTAGTGTTTTGGGCACGCAGCCTTCCCCTAAGCCAGCTGTAAAAAGTATTGGTGTGTGGTTGGATAAAGATTTGACCCTGGATACCCAAGCAATAAAGCTTGCTGCTACCTGCTATGGATTGCTAAGAGCTCTCAGGAAAGTCCTCCACCTCCTTTATCAAAACGACGAGTGGTTCAGGCACTTATCCTTTCACGGCTGGACTGTGGAAATGTACTGTATCTCTGAGCCCCCAAATCAACAATTAACAACCTACAAGTGATGCCATACACTGCCGCCCATCTTCTATGTAACGTTCTGTAACAGTGGGCCAGGTGATAATAAGGACTCTAAGACTCGAGTGAGTGAAAATGGTAATTTATTTATACTTTGTTATAGTCTCGGATATTGTCGACAGTGTAAGTGTTGTGTCTTTTGTCCCATAAAGTGTCTCTCCTTTCTTTTCTTCCCAGCTTCCCTCTTGACCGGCGAAGATATCCTGTCACACTCCCAGACGCACCGGAAAAGGAACGAGATGGAAGGTAATTCAGGGTTACGTAGTTAAACAGGTCATAACAGGGTTAGACAAGAGGAGAGAGAGAGAGAGAGACCCCGGGTGTGGGTGTGTAGTAAGGTAAGAGAAAGGGTGCATACAATCACCTCTTTGTGCCTCGCCGTGAAGAATTTTTTTTATTTAAGGGCTCTTTAGGGTGGTTTCACAAAGACCAGTAAAGCTGTTTTTAAAATCCTTTTCTTTGTCTCTTCCCGTCACTTCCCTGCTCCTTCCCAACCGCTCCCTTCTCCTCCCTGCTCCGTACTGTCCCTACCCTCTCCCCTCCTGCCATAGTTCTCCCGTCTTATTCTAATGTTGTCCTTTAAAAAGGACCGTACCTTGGTCAGACTCGCCCCTCCTGGGACGTGGCGGTCTCCGAGCGTGTCTCCGGTCCTTTCCTTTGTTTCTGGATTGGCTGCTTCTTTGGGAACCCCGAAGTTCCCGGTTCTTCGGTCGTCTTCCAGTCCGCCACTCTCTGCACCTCCCGGCTCCTCCGCGTCCTTCTGCTCGGCCCCCTCGTCTAGTCCGTCCTCTCCTTTTGTGTCACCGTGAACCCGGACATCCGGGTTCACGGGGAAGGTTGCGGCCTCGTCATTGTCAGGGCAACGTGGCACGCCGTCTTCGTCATCCTGGACGCCTCCTGAACAGCGCCAATCGGAAGCGTCTTGAGCCGGGTTGAATGACAACCGGCTACATACCCCATCCCAAGATCGGGACTGATACAGTACTGCAGGATCCGGAAACCGAGATAGAAAGTCGGCAGGGCCTTGTTGAGTACCCGAAATATGTCGGATCTGAAAGGAAAAGGGCTGAAGTTCTATAAACCAGCGAAGTACTCGGAGTTGGAGTCCTTATGAGAAGCTAACCAAGTTAAGGGAGCATAGCCCGTAAATAGTACAAAAGGGCGGCCCAGTAAATAATATTTCAGGTTATCCACCGCCCACTTAATAGCTAAGCATTCCCGTTCAATAATGGGATAATTACTTTCCCTGGGTAGCAACTTTCTACTAATATAAACAATAGGGTGGTCTTGTCCCTCCTCGCCTGGTTGAGTGAGTACAGCCCCTAACCCTACATCGGAAGCATCTGTGTATAGATGGAAAGTTTTGGAAAAGTCAGGACACTGCAAGACTGGTTCAGTAGTGGGGCAATTCTTCAATTGGTGAAAACTGGATAACTGTGTATCTGATAAGGGTGGTAGTTTCGACGGGTAATGTTTCTTGAGGAGGTCAGTGAGGGGGCGGCTACAGTTGAATATTGAGGGATAAAACGACGATAATACCCCATTAGTCCCAAAAAGAAGCGAAGCCCTTTCTTGGTAGTGGGTATGGGAACCTGTAGGATGGCCTCTATTTTACTTTTTTGTGGACGTAGCTGACCTTCCCCTATGAAGTAGCCTAAGTATGCAATGTAATCGTTCCCCAGATTGCAATTCTTCGGATTGGCCGTGAGGCCAGCCTGATGCAAGGTGTGGAAGATGTCATGAAGGTGTTTTAGATGGTCTTCCCATGTATTGCTGAATATTACATTATCGTCTAAATATGCGGAGGCGAAGGATTGGAATGGTTTTAACAGGTGGTCCATTAATCGTTGGAACGTGGCCGGGGCCCCGTGTAGACCAAAAGGGAGAACTGTAAAGTGGTAGAGTCCTAACTGGGTGGAAAACGCAGTTTTTTCTTTATCCTATGGTGCGAGGGGGATTTGCCAATATCCCTTTGTTAGGTCTAGGGTTGACATATAACGGGCTTTCCCCAACTTCTCTAGTAAATCGTCAACTCGGGGTATGGGATAGGTGTCAAATAGGGATATTTCATTCAGTCGGCGGAAGTCAATACAAAAACGTATGGAGCCGTCAGGTTTTGGCACTATGACTACTGGGGAGCACCCCGGGCTTGTTGAAGGCTCTATAACGTTTAGTTTTAACATCTTTTGTACTTCTTCTTCAATGAGGTGTTTACGGGCCTCTGGAATACGGTAGGGTCGTAATCTTATTGTCTTTCCCTCAGGGGTTCTTATGTGATGCTGGCATTAACTTGGTTCTTCCTGGATTTCCTGAGAAGAACTGTTGATGAGTTTTTAATACACCCACAAGCTGGGTTTTCTGACCCTCTGTAAGATCGATATTGATATGGGGGGTTTCCACTATCTCTTCCAGGTTTGTAGGATACAATTCTATTCCTAGGGGTTTTTCAGGGGTTACTAAAAACCCAGTAGCTGACTCTGTTGGGGTCTCATTAGGTTCTTCCCATTTTTTTAATAAGTTGATGTGATATATCTGTGTTCTTTTGGGGTGTCGGGACAGTTCGATCAGGTAAGTGACTGGGGATATGGGTTTTAAGATGGTGTACGGGCCCTGCCATCTGGCTAAGAGTTTGTTATCGGAGCAGGGTCTTAATATTAGGACTCTATCGTTCGGTTGAAAAGAGCAGGTTCTCGTTCCTTGATCATAATATCTCTTTTGATTGATTTGGGGTTTCTCTAAGTGTTTACGGACATCTTCCCACACGGAGTGTAGGTGAGTCTTCAATTTGTGCATATAGTCTAACAGGGTCTTTCTTCCCCGCCCTCTTCTTCCCACAGTTCTGCTGCCATGTCTAATAGACTGCGGGGTTGTCTCCCGAAGACCAGTTCAAAGAGGCTATGTCCGGTGGAAGCCTGCTCGTGGGTCCTTATGGCATATAGGACTAGAGGGAGTTTCTGGTCCCAATCCCTTCCGGATTCAGAGACCGTTTTCCGGAGTAGTGTCTTCATAGTAGGGTTGTAGCGTTCGACTAGGCCATCCGTTTGGGGATGATAAACCAAGGTTTTTAATTGCTTGATCCCAAGGATCTTACAGATATTATTCATTAGTGAGGACATAAAGGGCGTTCCTTGGTCAGTCAGGATTTCCTGAGGAAATCCAACTCTAGAAAAGAAAGTGATCATCGCTTGGGCCACTGTTTTAGTGGTCATGCTAGAGAGGGGAATGGCTTCGGGATACCTCGTAGCATAATCAATTAGGACTAATATATATGTGTATCCCTTTGTGGAGTGTAATAGGGGACCTACCAGATCCATACCGATCTGGGAGAAGGGAATATCAATGATAGGAAGGGGTTGAAGTGGCGCTTTCCTGTGGGGTCCTGGATCTATCAGTTGACACCGAGGGCACTGCACACAGTATTGTCTGAGTTGGGCATGGACCCCAGGCCAATAAAATCTTCGTAGTAGGTATTCCTCGGTCTTTTCCCTACCATAGTGTCCCCCACCTGGTTGGTTGTGTGCCAAAAAAAGGACCTGTATGCGATATGGTTCTGGTACTACTAGTTGTCTTTTCTCAATGTTGTTAGATTTTACGACCCTATATAGGAGATTATTTTGGATAAGAAAGTAAGGACCCACCTCATTCAGTCCACCTGGACTCGGATTTAGCGGTCCTCCAAGCATGACATAGTGTCGGGTCTTCTCGTTGACTGGCTCGAAATGATGGTGAATGGACGGTGGTATTGGCCACCACTTTCTCTACGACCTTTCCTTGTCCAGTGGCCAGATATTTTTGCTTTGCCTGTCTCTTTTCTCATCTAGTCAATCTGATGCGACATGGGTTATTTTCGATATGGCTATCATGAAAGGGTGCTTCTGTCCACCAGTCGGCGGACAGGGTTCGAGACTTAACCCTGTCTAAAAGCTCAGGGAACCGTATATAGTCCGTTCTCAGAATACACTCTTCCACTAATCGGTCCATGACCCCAAACGGTAAGAGGTCCTGATTCTCTTCACATTCTACGTGTACGAGTGCCAAAGGGTAGTTGTTTTTGTCCCTGTGGATACAACAGATGGATACCCATTGTTTGGTGTTTTGATCTCAGGAATGTATTATATCTGCTCACACCACCGATTGACTGCACCCCGAATCTATGAGGGCTAGGAGTATCCTTCCATTTATTTTAATTGTTTGTTTGTACTTGGGATTACCCCTACCGGTACACAAGACCCTCCCTCTGGTGACCCCGATTTCCATGGGTTCCGCTCTTTCTCCCTTTCTCGGGACACTCTGGCTATGTGGCCCCAATCCCCACAGCTATAACATTGTGGTTGCTGCATAGGAGGGTTTTCTCTGCTGCGGGAAGGCCCTGTCTCTTCTGGGAATTTTCGGGGAAAGGTCTTGAAGGGTATATTAGTCGGCTTGGCTGCTGTCTTAGGGCTGGGGTTCTTCAAGTCGACCGACCTATGGTAGGCACAAGCTAAGTCCACAGCCATATCTGTGTTCACATTTGGGTGCTGTCTTATCCAACTCCGGGTGGATGAGGGAAGAGATTCCAGTTATTGTTCTAATATTACCGCCTTTATGGTATCCTCCCTCTCAGTTCCTAGAGGTCCTAACCATTTCAACCCGAGGTCTTTGACTTTAAAATAAAAGGTCCGGGGGTCCTCGGTCTGTCCCCACTTGATCTTCCGAAATCTCAGTCGGTAATATTCGGAGTCATGGCCTACACGCTCTAATATACTTCGTTTAATCTCTTTGTAGGGAGTGGTACCACCCAGGTTGGCGGCTTGGTATGCCGTTTGCAGGATACCGGTTAAAAGCGGTGCAATGTACTGTCCCCAACGCTCTTCTGGCCATTGGGCAGAGGAGGCCACCCATTCAAAGTTAGTTAGGAACGCGTCCGGATACTCACCGTCTTGGAATTTCTGGAGCACAGAGCTAGGTACATTGGGGTGCACATTAATAGCGACAATGGTATCCGTCAGCTTTTGGAGAGCCTTCTCGTGCACTAATTGGTTATTGGCCATGATGGTGGCTTGGCTCTTTAGTGCACTCTGTAAGGCTTCCCGGTCTTCCTTCGCCTCTCTTTGGTGTGCCTCCCATACTAGCTGAAGGTGCCTTTGTCCTTCAGCTAGTTGCTGAATCATGTTCTCCAGTTTGGGTTTCTCCCCTATGCTTTCCAGTTCCGTGTTTCCTTTTATCACCTTTTCAAAATCCCACTTCTGACACCATTGTAACAGTGGGCCAGGTGATAATAAGGACTCTAAGACTCGAGTGAGTGAAAATGGTAATTTATTTATACTTTGTTATAGTCTCGGATATTGTCGACAGTGTAAGTGTTGTGTCTTTTGTCCCATAAAGTGTCTCTCCTTTCTTTTCTTCCCAACTTCCCTCTTGACCGGCGAAGATGTCCTGTCACACTCCCAGACGCACCGGAAAAGGAACGAGATGGAAGGTAAGTCAGGGTTACATAGTTAAACAGGTTGTAACAGGGTTAGACAAGAGGAGAGAGAGAGAGAGAGAGAGAGAGACCCCGGGTGTGGGTGTGTAGTAAGGTAAGAGAAAGGGTGCATACAATCACCTCTTTTTGCCTCGCCGTGAAGAAAAATTTAAATTTAAGGGCTCTTTAGGGTGGTTTCACAAAGACCAGTAAAGCTGTTTTTAAAATCCCTTTCTTTGTCTCTTCCCGTCACTTCCCTGCTCCTTCCCAACCGCTCCCCTCTCCTCCCTGCTCTGTACTGTCCCTACCCTCTCCCCTACTGCCGTAGTTCTCCCGTCTTATTCTAATGTTGTCCTTTAAAAAGGACCGTACCTTGCGCAGCCACGCCCCTCCTGGGACGTGGCGGTCTCCGAGCGTGTCTCCGGTCCTTTCCTTTGTTTCTGGATCGGCTGCTTCTTCGGGAACCCCAGAGTTCCCGGTTCTTCGGTCGTCTTCCAGTCCGCCACTCTCTGCACCTCCCTCCTGGGACGTGGTGGTCTCCGAGCGTGTCTCCGGTCCTTTCCTTTGTTTCTGGATCGGCTGCTTCTTCGGGAACCCCGGAGTTCCCGGTTCTTCAGTCGTCTTCTGGTCCGCCACTCTCTGCACCTCCAGGCTCCTCCGCATCCTTCTGCTCGGCCCCCTCGTCTAGTCCGTCCTCTCCTTTTGTGTCGGTGTGAACCCGGACATCCGGGTTCACTGGGAAGGTTGCGGCCTCGTCGTTGTCAGGGCAACGGGGCACGCCGTCTTCGTCATCCTGGACTCCTCCTGAACAGCGCCAATCGGAAGCGTCTTGAGCCGGATTGAATGACAACCGGCTACACGTTCCTAGACATCAGTCTGCCCGGCAAGCTCAATAAGTGCTTCACTGGCTACCAGTAGATAAAAGGATCAAATTTAAATCTCTCTGCATTGCACGCAGGTCACTTGCCCGGACAGGACCCAAGATTGGGGATTCATGGATTACTCCCTATAGCCCCGCAAGGCGTCTGGGTTCCACTAATACCCAGTTAGTAAGGGTTCCTGTTGTTCACAGATCTAGAACAGGTGGCTATTCCTTTCAGTACAATGTTTCCAAGCTCTGGAATTCTATGCCTAGTCCTTTGCGAGTATTTGAATCATAAATGTCATTCCGTAATCAGATCAAGACTTGGCTATTTGCTCAATCCTTCTGACTTCCTTGCTAAGGATGGGTGGTTTTTTGTTTTGCCACTTTCTTGTCTAATGTGCGGTACACTATAGCGCTGGGATGCCTCAGGGTAGCTATGCACTTTATAAGTGCCTAATACTAATTTTACCAGTGACTGTCAAAACTTTGCATTAGGGAGGACCCAGGGTTGGAGGATCACGATGGTGGCGAACCAGGGATTCACTAGGCATTAGCATTGGGGTGCTATGAGCTACGTCAATGAAGGGAATAGAATTAACTAACCCCTCGATATAGTCAATAAATATATTATGCTGTAATAGCAACGAACATTCCTTGTAAACCTTTGAATAACTTGAAAATGCCTATGGTAATGTACTTGTACAGTGTATGTTTGACCTAAAATGATCAATAATAATATATAGTTAGGACCACGGTTCCATTGGAAAAGCATTTTTTATTTGCATATAACTTCCTGGAAAGCTTTGGGGTTATCCAAAAAGCACGGGCAGAGAAAGAAGGGGGGGCCCCAAAACACATTTTCCCACTGCAATTTTCTATAGGAAAATTAAACAGTGATACCGCAAAAAAGGCTTTACAGAATTACATCAAATTTGCCAGAAAGTAAGATCTTGGTCCAGAAAGTTTGCCTTTTTGGTATAAGTCCCTTCAGTAGTTTTTGAGAAATTAAGGTTCAAACTTTGTGTTAATTTCATGCCATGGAGGGTCTGGGGAGCCGGCAGATATTAAGATAAGTTCTGATTGGCTGCCACCACATCAACAAAAGATGTGTCAACACTCATATTAGGTCTCGGGACTCTGTACCCGGCCCTGAAAAACTATAAAAAAAATACCTACTGTTGGGCAGGGTAGGGATACCCAGCCCCCCCTCCCCCTCACCCCCCAGGAGAGAGGGACTCCCCAGGGCCAAAAACCTATTTTTGTTAAGAGGATTGAGGTTTGTAGAGAAAAATGCAAGCTTCTGGCCTTTTAATATATAAGACTCCTGGAGTGGGCCAGGGCCCGTGGGGGGTGGCCTCAACCTTGTTTATTAGGGGGACCCCATTCCCTGGGTGGATATGTTAATTGATGGGGAAGTGATGTGTGGCCCCCTCCCTGAGCCTTTAAAAGGCTCTGGAGACCCATCCTCCAGGCCTAATAATATGTTCATTAATGGTGAGTTTGATTGTGATCCCTCCCCGAGATGTTACATGGCCTCGGGAATCCCATCCTCTATGGCCAAAGCAACTTGAGTTGCTGTGGGTTCCCAGGCCACTCACAGCAAACACAGGCCCTGGGGCCATGGGGAGCCTCAAGGTTTTTATGGCGCCTGCCGGCTTCCCTGCCTGTACTCTTTGCAATGTGACGGGAGCAGGCTGTAACCCCTAATTATAAATATGATCCTGCATTAAGAATCTGATCGGCCCGAGTGGATGGTGTCCCTGGGGCCATTAAATGGGCCGGGAAGGTGGCCGCATGCCCACCTCCTCAAAAAATAGGATCAGCCCCGTTGGGCAGGGTCCTAGGGGCCCTCAGAAAGCTTGAGGATGGCATGCTTCATCACCAAATAAAAAAAAGGTGAATGTGAAATGAGCGGAGGAGCCGTTCATTTTACATTCACTAATCTAGCTGGGGAATATATGTTTATGAGATGACCCTTTGGTAAAGCTAATAGGCCCACTTTTTATATTTTGGTGTTCAGGCCCTTTGACAAAGTCAATACAACTGCCTTTTTTTAAATGAAACCCATTAGATTGTTACATCACATTGCCTGATTTAGATCTTGGCAGAGGGAAATACTCTTTCACAAACATGACAGATATCCCGTCTGACGTTTATTATCCCATTACATCCTATGGAGATCGTAATATGGCAGACGTTTGTGATGTAGTATTCCATCCACCGAAATCTAAATCAGCTCCATAGTCAGCTGTGTACGTTTGCGGGGGAGGGTGGGCGTTTGTACAGATGTGCCCCAACCACATGTAGGAATAGGGTGACTGGGGGGGTTATGCCACACCATGCATGACTATGGACATCTTACTTTACATTAAAAAAAACGTAGAAATTCACAGAAGGGTTAAAGTCACGTTATACCTAGGAATTGTAATACTATTTTACTTTATATTTAAAAAAACCATTTGAAATCAATCAATCAATCAATCAAAAAATTTATTAAGCACACTACTCACCCGTTAGGGTCTCAAGGCGCTGTGTGGGGGGGGAAGGGATGCCGATTACTACTCAAAAAGTCATGTCTTGAGGTGCTTTCTGAAGGTTAGGAGGTCCTGGGTCTTGCGTAGGTTGGTGGGGAGGGAGTTCCAGGTCTTGGAGGCGAGGTGGGAGAAGGATCTGCCGCCAGAGGTGGTGCGTTGGATGCAGGGGATCTTAGCGAGGGCGAGGTCCGTGGAGCGGAGAGGTCGAATAGGTGCGTGGAAGTTTACTTGTTCATTGAGGTAAGCTGGTCCAGTGTTGTGGAGAGATTTGTGAGCATGGATAAGGACTTTGAAGATGATCCTTTTGCTGATGGGCAGCAAGTGAAGGGATCTGAGGTGAATGGAGATGTGCTCTTGGCGGAAGAGGTTGAGGATGAGATGTGTGGCTGCGTTCTGCATTCACTGGAGTTTTTGCAGAAGTTTGGCTGTGGTACTGGCGTAGAGGGCGTTGCCGTAGTCCAGTCTGCAGCTGATGAGTGCATGGGTGACTGTTTTTCTGGTTTCTAAGGGAATCCACTTGAAGGTCTTCCATAGTATGCGAAGGGTGTTGAAACAGGAGGGCGAGATGCTGTTGATTTGCTGGGCCATGGGGAGAGATGAGTCTAAGATGATGCCGCGGTTGCGTGTGTGGGTCGAGGGAGTTGGGGGAGGTCCTAGGGCGGTGGGCCACCAGGATTCGTCCCATACTGTCTTGTTGGGGCCAAAGATGATGATTTCTGTTTTGTTGGAGTTGAGTTTGAGGTGGCTTGGTGTCATCCATTTGGCAATGTCGAGGAGTCCGGCGTGGAGGTTTGTCTTGGCGGTGGAAGGGTTCCTGGTGAGGGAGATGATGAGCTGGGTGTCGTCAGCGTACTAGATCATGGTGATTTCGTGGGACTGAGGATGTTGGCGAGCGGGCCATGTATATGTTGAAGAGGGTAGGATCCCCGCAGATGATCTTGGTTGCTGGGGACTGGAAGGGAGGGAGGCGCACTCTTTGGTTTTTTTTGGCGAGGAAGGAGGTGAGCCAGTCTAGGGCCGTGTGTTGGATTCCTGCATCAAAAAGGCGTACGTGGAGGATTTGGTAGCATAGTGTCGAAAGCTGCAGAGAGGTCAAGTAGGATGCGGGCGACGGTCTCGCCCTTGTCCACTCTGGTTCTCTGTGCAGGCGATGAGGGTGGTCTCAGTGCTGTGGTTCTTGCGGAATCCAGACTGGGAGGCATGGAGTGCGTTGTTTTCCTCTAGGAAGTGAGACAGTTGGGCATTCACAATCTTCTCAGCGACCTTGGCGGGGAAGGGGAGAAGAGAGATGGGGTGGTAGTTTGTGAGGTCTTCCTGGTCTGCTTTGGGTTTTACGAGGAGTGCATTGACTTCGGCGTGCTTCCAGGTGTCTGGATTGGTTGTGGCGTCAAAGGAGCTGTTGATAACGCGGAGCTGGGGGGCGATGATATGGCTGGCCTTGTTGAATATGTGGTGGGGGCAGGGGTCTGTGGGGGAGCCTGAGTGGATGGAATTCATAGTTTTTTCGGTTTCTTCGTCGTTGGTAGGCGTCCAGGTGTGTAGTTAGTTGGTGTGGAGGGCGTTGTGCTGTTGGTGATGTCGGTGGTGTCGGTGGTGGTGGCAGTGGGTGTGGATGCTGTGAAACTGTTGTGTATGTCTAAGATTTTGAGGTGAAAGTAGTTGGAGAGGGAGTTGCAAAGGTTTTGGGTGTGAGGGGGGTCAATGGTGCTGGATTTGGGTTTGGTGAGCTCTTTGACGATGGTAAAGAGTTCCTTGCTGTTGCGTGAGTTATTATTTATGCGTTCTTTGTAGAATGACCGTTTGGTGGTCCGGATGGGTTGGTGGTGTTTGCGTATGGATGTTTTGAGTGCAGAGAAATTGCTCACTGAGGGCTCTTGGCGCCTGGCCTTCTCAATTTTGCAGCATTCATGTTTGGAGGCTTGGAGTTCTGTGGTGAACCAGGGGGCAGTCTTGATGGTGCGGGTGTTGTTGTTGCTTTTCAGTGGGACAAGGGAGTCTGCACAAGTTGTTAACCATTGTGTGAGGTTGTGGGCTTCAGTGTTGGGGTCGTTGGTGATGGGCGGTGGAGCTTGTGTGAGTTTGGCGTTCAGCTGTTCTGTGGGGACCTTGTGAGGGGGGCTGGGTCCTGGTGGTCTGTAAATGAGGGTTCCTCTAAGGGTGGTGTTGGCGTTTATGTGGATTAAGAAGTTTGGCTGTCTAGGGTGTCGTGGGTGTTGGTGGAGATTTTGATGTTGTTTTTGTGTATGATGGCGATGCCTCCTCGTGGCTTGTTTATGCGGTCTCTGCGGGAGATTTTGTAACCTTCTGGGATGGCTATGGCTATGTCGGGTTCTGATGAGGAGTTCATCCATGTTTCCGTGAAGAAGGCTATGTTAGGGGAGTGTGTTGTGATCAGGTCTCAGAGCTCGATGGCGTGCTTGTGGACGGAGCAGGTGTTTAGGAGTATGCAGTTAAGGTGGTTGCGGGGGTTGTTGTTGTGGTGCGTGCTGGTGTTGTTGTGGTACGTGTTGGTGTTGCGGTGCATGTTGTGGTGCGTGTTAGTGTTGTTGTGGTGCGTGTTGGTGCTGTTGGTGTTTGTGTGAGTGCAGGAAAAATGGCATGAGTGGCATGTGAAAGGTCCATGTGTGTGCTTGGGGTTGGCCTGTGCGCAGGCGGGGTGCTGGCCAGGGTTGATGACATGGAGTTCTGTAGAGGAGTAGTGCTTCTTAGGGGGGTCGGAGAGGCGTGGACCAGGGGGACGGGCGCTGGGTGCAGTCCGGGTGCGGATGGGCTTGCCTCCGGCGCGCCTCCGGCATGCCAGCAGTGCAGCCGCACGGCAGCTGCCATTAAGAAGGGGAGGTGGGAGGGCGGAGCAGCTGGGAGGCGGGAGGGGTGGCCAATGGGGATGCGAGGGGGGCGGGGCCGCAGGGGACACAGCAGCAGGGATGGGGAAACGGCAAGAGCCGGAATGGGAAATGGCCAGCAAACACAGCGGTAAAAATTAAGCAGGGCAGAAAATGGGCACAAAGCAGAGAACGAAATTCGAAATGTAAAAAACAAAATACAATACAAGTGAAGAGCACGCTAGATACTCCTACCATTAGGCACCGGGGAAGAGGCGCAGGCAGGAGCCTGCCGGTGGTGGAGGGCCTCGGATTTCCTACGGCAGCAAGAGCGGGGTCAGGGACATGAGGGCAGAATGGGGGGTCTGCTCGGCGTGAAGAGTCATGCCTGGCCTTAAATTCACTGAAAAGCCAAAGGAATGTTATAGTTACGCGAAAATCTCAGTTAAAATATAGTCTAATAAACTAACAAATCCACTGAAATTTAGCAGTCATAGTTATCTCAAGTAACGATAACTTGTGCAATAAAGTAAGTATAAATCACGTACACGCCATGCACTGCTGATTACCTCACATATGTCACTCATGGCATGTTCTATGACATCTGAAACAACATCACTGATGACAACACTGTGCATGGTGGGGGTGCGAGTTATAGTTGCTTTAGGGCACAAGTTAACGTTGCCCAAACATTTGTACAACCAAGTAAAATGTCTAGCAACAGAAAAATAAGAATATGAATTATAGTGCTAAAATCTGTACAAAAGCAACTAAAATAACCCTTCTGTGTTAAGTGTGATTCCATGTCACAAATAGCCAAATTTCACAATTGTCCTGCTGTTGGACACATTTTCAAAACATAATGTATAATGGCCCATTTAACAATGTGTGCAGGGGTGGGGAGAAAATAGAAGTTCAATGTGTACTAGAAAAAGATTCAATGCTAATGGATGTCAGAATGTTGCATCATGCGCTGAAGTTGAAAAGTTGGAAGTTTGTTTTAGCTGTTGAACAAAATTCTCATTGATTTTCTACTGGATCACAGGTTCAAAATAACTATTATCTCTTGTAAGAGTGATGAAGGTATCTGGAAAAATAAGCATTTGTTGCCACCAGATGTCACACTGTGGCTTTCAAGGGTAGCACATTTGACCTTTTAAGTTATTTTTATGCCAATATTGCTTTTAAGGATTGTTCCATTAAAGGGAAAGTTTATGTAACCAAGAAAGTGTCAAATGTCTTGGGGTAATGGCACCAGGCTGATTTTAAGATGGTCGTAAGTCATGGTACTTTTTTCTTACCATCATTGGTCGATGAAGACTTAGTTAACTTCTGGCATAACAATTTCAAGGAAGAGTTCAGTGATCGTCTGAGAGTCAAGCAAAATCACAAACACATTATAAAGGTAAAAAGGGTTTAGATTCCAGTCAAGCAGATGTTGCATAATGTTCCTCTGAATGTGCATGATTATCTTGAGAAACACATTCAGTCAATGTTAGCTGATTGTGTCATCGAACCTTTTGGCTGCTCCATTAGTACTGGCATGTAAGAAAAGAAGCAAACTTTGTGTCACTGTTGATGTCAGAGAAATGAATAAGGCTCTGTGGCTAACTCTTTTCCTCTTCCTAGAACAGAAGACCTTTCAGCTTAGGTCGATCCATCTGAATGGAATATGAAGTTGGACTTAAGATCTGTATGTCACCAAATCTCATTACATCCTGATACCAGATATTACACAACATTTGTTATGCCGCAATTTTATGATTTACCTTTTGGGTTTGTGTCTGAAGCCTCTGTCTTTTAGAGGGTTATTTCAAACATTTTATGAGGAATTTATAATGTAGTTGTATTCTAGGACGATTTTCAGATTTATGAAGAAGTCTGACTGAGCATGATAGGACATTGGAGTGGGTATTGAAGTTGCTGCAGAAACATGGTGTGGCTTTTTGCAGTAAAAATGTGTTTTTAGAACTTCTAAGATTTAATTTTTGGGACCTATATTAACTTACAAAGGTAATGTTCAAAGCGTCTGCTCTATCAGCATTCTCTGAAGACAATATCTCTCATAACTGTGGATGTCAGTGCTTAAAGACTTGGTGCAGTTCCTACACAATTTGACAACGAAAAATGTCAACTGACTTTGTCTCCTGCATGATATGACCAGGAGAACCCAGATATTCTGTCATTGAAAAGGAAATGCCGGCATGTTTATGGAAAAAGTGTGCCTGTATATCCGGGGACGACCATTTGTTATGAAATCTGTCCAGAGATATATTTTATCAATTTGTTCAATTAAAACAATGAGTGAGAGACTAGCTAGAATGGCCACAAAACTCTTGGAGTATAACTTCAGGATAGAATATGTCCACGTTACACGAAATGGGCCGGCTGACTGTTTGTCCCACCTTCCCATTGAGTGTGTTTTGGACAATGATGCTGTCAGTGCTGAAGAGTGCATGATTGCCAATTGGGAGGTTGACATATTTATATACGAAAGTGTGGAACGTTATAAGAGAGGGATGCACCAGGATGAAGTTATTCATAGGTGTGCTTGATCTTCTGAAGAACTTTTGCCCAATTTAGAGAAGCCTTGATTGCCAAGGGCTGATGAACTATCTGAGACTGATGGGTTGTTGTGCTGCTGTGACAAATTGATTCCTCCTGACAAGTTAAGGTATAAAATATTAGAACCTACCTACAGTTTCCACTGTACACTAGAAAACAAAAGAGTGAGAGAAGAGTAATGGTGGCCTAGTATGAATGGATCCAGAAGTACAGAAATTAATAAGGGAGTGTGCATTTTGCAGATTGACAGGCATTTAAAAAAGTATTTACATCCAGAAAATCCAATCGCTGCACCTGAGAGGGTTAGGCAAGTGAGCGAGTGCAAAGTGCTCATTGTGTTTGGTCAAGATGTTTGTGATGCTATAAGATGCTTATTGTGGGCCTACCGCACAACTCCTCACATTGCTACTGGGAGGTCTCCTTTGAAATGTATCAGAAGAAGGAGAACTTGTTCTGAATTCCAGCCTAAATGGATCAAGAACGTATGTCCAAAGGATAGTGTACCCCTCTTTGACAAATGGGATGCTTGTAAAATAATCTTTGACACATGCCTAACTAAACATTATGGCCCTCATTACAACCCTGGCAGTCGGTGATAAAGGCGGTAATACCGCCAACAGGCCGGTGGTAAATAAATGGAATGATGACCATGGCAGAAACCGCCAACACAGACAGCCACTTTAACACTCCAATCGCCATGGCGGTAGCAACAAACACCGCAGCGGTAACTGGCAACAGACAGGTGGAAGACAATGTACCACCCACAGTATTACAACAGGCCTATCTGCCAGCTTTTCCAGGGTGGTGCCAATACCATCAAAAGCACGGCAGAAACAGTACACTGAAGCAAAACGGCTCACCTCTCAACACTCAAGGAAGAACCACGACGCCATGGAGCCTGAGCTGCACATTTTTCCAATGCTGGTGTACCTCCTTATACACCAGGAAAACAAATGCCGGCGAAGACGACCACGGTGAGTACTGCACCTAGCACACAAGGGAGGGGGAGAGGAAAAAGAGAGTGACACACACACGCAACACCCCCATCCCCACCCTCACCCCAACACCATACACACAAACAGATGCAACAACATTACATATACACCCCGTACCCCTCAGGAATAACGCAAGGACAAAAGTAATTGAGTAAATTCAGTGTAATAGTGCAATTTTAGATAAATACATACTTAAATCAATGAACAGTATGTACAATATATACAAAAGGAGGGACAACGCCCACTCCAAAATGTCCGTGGCCAATGGGGACACAACACATAGGCCAAGGCCACACTTGACTCCTGCCTCAATACGGAGAGAACACTGCAGGGGCATCAGGTTGCAAAAACACAGGCACCTCAGGGGGACGGTGAATGGGGGGGGCACCTCAGCCGGAAGATGGTACAACGCCACTGGCCTGGAGGGGCTCCATGCCCACTGCTTGGTCCTGGGGAGTGCAAAGCCACAGTCTCTCAAGTGGGTGGTTTGCCCACTGCTTGGTCCTGGGGAGTGCAAAGCCACAGGCCCTCATTACAACCCTGGCAGTAAATGCCACCTACCGCTGTGCTGAAGGCCGCCAACATACGTGGGCACGTCGGAAATCCGCTACAGGTATTACGACCCACATCTCGGAATCCGCCACAATACAGACACCCATACAAGTCTGCCACACCAAAGATCAGTGATAAACTGGCGATACCAAAACCCACACCGTCACGCCAACAGGAATACGCCCACAGTATCATGACCCATGAATCAACGGGCGGTCTTTCAACTGCGGTAATCCATTGGCGTACACATAGCCACGCAAAAAATACACACACACTTACAAGACACAACCACATTGGAAAATTCAAAATACACACCTGATACACATACACCACACCCACACACTCACACCACTATAAAACACACACCCACATTACCCACAACCCCTTACAACTATTTTTTTTGAAGACACAGAGAGAGAGAATAGCAAACACAACACCAGCATCCACAGGCACACAACACCATCACTCATACAACATCCATGCACCTCAAACAACACACACTAACACAACACATCACACAGCACAACAAACATCACCCCCCACATTACCCACACCACATCATGGCTCCTCAAAAACACCCCAGGTTTTCTAAGGAGGAGCTCAGGGTCATGGTGGAGGAAATCATCCAGGTAGAGCCACAGCTATTTGGATCACAGGTGCTGCACACCTCCATTGCTAGGAAGATGGAGCTATGGCGGAGAATTGTCGACAGGGTCAACGCAGTGGGACAGCATCCAAGAACACAGGATGACATCAGGAAGAGGTGGCACGACCTATGGGGGAAGGTGCGTTCCGTGGTATCCAGACACCAGATAGCCGTACAGAGGACTGGCGGTGGACCCCCACCTCCTCCCCCACAACTAAAAACATGGGAGGAGCAAGTCTTGGCAATACTGCATCCTGAGGGCCTCGCAGGAGTAGCAGGAGGACTGGACTCTGGTAAGTTAAATCTTTACTACTATATCCCCCCACCCCACCTGCATGCCATCACATACCCCCACCCTCACCCCATCACTCCAACACCTCACATATGCCCCACCATCACAACCCACCCATCCCAACCCCAAGCCCTGCATGCAACACCCCTTCATAGACACCCATCACCAAAGCATGTCCAGTACACATACTCACCCAGGCCCAAAATCACTAATCACACAAGGGCCAACACAATAATTCAAGCACAGGAGCAGAGGGTAACTCACCCATTACACAAGATGGCACACACAGATACAATAACTATGCATTTACACCCCAACAGGACCCATACCCAACATCACCGGGCAGGAGGTGCCAGACATATCCAGTCCCCCCACAGAAGAGACCCACAGTGATGACAGCAGCTCTGCACGCCTGGATCAAGATGACCAGCCCGGCCCGTCAGGGACCTCTGGACAGTTGGTTCCCCTGCCACTGTCACAAACCACCACAGACCCTCCCCCCTCAGGAAACACCAGCACAGCACCCACTCAGAGGGCCCATCCCACTGTCCCCAGGACACGTCAGTCAGCAGTGTGTCCACCACTACAGGGAACCCAGGCAAAACCAGGGACCTGGGGTCAGTGGCAGTGGGCACACGGTTCAGGGGACAAAGGCACAGGATAACAGGGAAACTGGGAGGACTGCTGTGCGACAGGGGGAGGACAGGCCCAGGGAACCCACTCTCAATGAGGCAGTCTCCAACATTCTGGGCGCATACCATCATTCCCAGGAGACCATGGGCACGGTACTGGCCAAGTTTCAGGAGACCCAGCGGATGCAGGAGGAGCACTACCTGGGGATCAGGGAGGACTTGAAGTCCATCAACACAACCCTGGTCACCATTGCAGGGGTGCTGGCAGACCTGGCCAACACCATGAGGGACACAGTGGCACACAAATGGGCCCCTGACACTAGCCTGGACGATGAAGAGCCCTCCACCTTTGCCAGCGCTAGTGGACAGGAGCTGCCGTCACAGGAACAACAGGCCACCAGCACTCCACCCCCTGCAGAAGGAGAACCACCCCGCAAACGGTCCCTGAGATCCAGTAACAAGACAGAGAACATTGCCAAGACCACCGCCAGGAAAAAACACTCTACTGATTGTCACCTTTTTGTCCCACTTTGTCACCCTGACAACTTTGAACTGCCATTACTCCACTTCCAATGCCCCCTTGGACAATGCACCTTTGAGACCAATAGACTGGACTCTACCATGGACATTCCTCCACCATCACCCCAGCCCATTGCACAGCCCTCTCCACTTAGTTGCACAGAAATAAACACCCTTGAATCACAAATGAATCTGGAGTCAGTCGATACTTTCACAAATGTGTCATTGCAACCGCTCAGAATTATAGCAATGTCAATGTTTATGTTCACATACCAATGTTAGACATTTGTTGGGCAGCAGTACACACAGCAGAAGGCAGAAAGTGGGACCCAGATCTGTGAAATGGAAAGCCAAAGTGACATGTCAGGGTCCATACACAGAGGTAAAAAGGCAGATCTATGCTATGTCCTACAGTAGTATGATGTGAGAGAAGCAGTGCCATCCTCTTACCTGTGTCTCACTGGAAGTATTGCATGATGATGTTGTTTCGGTTGTCTATATCTTCTTCTTCTGCCTCCTCTTCTTCACTGTCCACAGGCTCCACAGCTGCCACAAGACCATCCTCAGGGCCATCCTCCTGCAGAAAAAGGCACCTGGCGTCGCAAAGCCAGGTTGTGCAACATACAGCATGCCACGATGATCTGGCACACCTTCTTCAGTGAGGAGTATAGGGCGCCACCTGTCAGATGGAGGCACCGGAATCTGGCCTTCAGGAGGCCAATGATGCGTTCTATTATCCTCCTAGTTCACCCATGTGCCTCATTGTAGCGTTCCTCTGCCCTTGTCCTGCGATTCCTCACTGGGGTTAGTAGCCATGACAGGTTGGGGTAACCAGAGTCACCTGCAAATATCGAGGGACAACTGTTAGACATCCTGCAACCCTTGGGGACTCTCCCATACCCAGACACCTATGTCAACTGTGTTGGGACCTTGGGCTCACCTATTAGCCACACACAGTGCCTCTGGAGTTGGCCCATCACATAAGGGATGCTGCTATTCCTAAAAATAAAAGCGTCCTGCACTGAGCCAGGATACTTGTCATTCACATGGGAGATGTACTGGTCTGCCAAACACACCATCTGCACATTCATAGAATGGTAGCTTTTGCGGTTTCTGTACACCTGTTCATTCCTGCGGGGGACAAATGGCACCAATTATGTTGGGGATATGTCCCAGGGCATAGAAGTCACCTTTTGCTGTGGGCAAATCCTCCACCTGAGGGAAAACTATGTAGCTACGCATGTGTTTCAGCAGGGCAGACAATACTCTGGACAACACGTTAGAGAACATTGGCTGTGACATCCCTGATACCATGGCCACTATTGTTTGAAAGGACCCACTGGCCAGGAAATGGAGCACTGACAGGACCTGCACTACAGGGGGTATTCCTCTGGGATGGTGGATAGCTGGCATCAGGTCTGGCTCCAACTGGGCACATAGTTCATGGATTGTGACACAATCAAGTCTGTAGGTGATAATGATGTGTCTGTCTTCCATTGTCAACAGGTCCACCAGGGGTCTGTATACTGGAGGATAATGCCATCTCCTCACCTGCCCCAGCGGACGTGCCCTATGGAGGAGAAGGGTGAGCAGAGGGTCATGCACCACATAGGTCTCACAAGGCTGTTTAGAACAATTGTGATGTAATAGGTGTGTGGCGCTGTCTGGCCGTATTCCTGGCCAACAGTGCTGTGACGCAGTTAGTTGCCCTGCCATGTGCCCCCCTGAAATGGCAGCTACCTGACCTGTAAGGAGGGACAAGGGGAAATTAAGTAACTGTGCTGGGGTTGTGCAGCGTCGTGGTAGGCGGTCGAAGACCGCGGCATAATTCAGCATTGGTTATCATTGGGCTCTATGGGTTCCAGGAGCCAATGACGATGTACGCCAGCCGTGACGGTACGCACCGCCGCGGATGTGACCGCCATTTTCTATCTGTTCACTCACTTGATACCTGACCTTCAACAGGAGAGGACCTACACTGCATGTGCTGCTGTGACCTGAGTCTGGAAGCGACAATGGCTACGGTGTCTGGGGAAAGGGCCCCTGCCTTCACTGTAGAGGAGTTGGAGAAACTGGTGGATGGGGTCCTCCCCCTGTACACGCTACTCTATGGTCCTCCACACAAACAGGTGAGTACACTGTGAGCATGATGCATGGCACATGAATGTATGGAGTGTCGTGGATGGAAGAGACGGGGTCAGAGGTCAGCATGTGAGGATGGTGAGTGTATGTTTTTCTGGGCCAGGGTGGGAGGTTTGTGGCCAATGAGTAAGAAGAACCAGACAGGGGAGTAACATCCATTCTTACTTCACTATTCCTCTAGGTCAGCGCCCACCAGAAGAAGGGTATTTAGCGTGCCATCGCCAAAGAAGTGCAGACCCTGGGGGTCTACCATAGACGGAGCACCCACTGCTGCAAAAGATGGGAGGATCTGCGCCGCTGGAGCAAGAAGACAGCGGAGACCCAGCTGGGGATGGCCTCCCAACGTGGAAGGGGTGCCCGTCGCACCATGACCCCCCTGATGTACCGGATCCTGGCGGTGGCATATCTTGAATTGGATGGGCGCTTGAGGGCATCACAGCAGCCACATGGGGGTGAGTACAGTCTCATTCAGCTGACTCTGCGCGCTGTATGAGGTTTCTGGGTGGGGGAAGTGAGCTGTGGGTACCCCTAAGCCAGGGCAGACACGCCAAGGTAGATCCATTGTTTTGCAGGCTCAGTGCCAATCCAACCCCAAAAGTGGTAGTGGCCCTCTACACCTAGTCAGGCTCCGGTGGGTTTCAGGTGTGCATCAAATGGGTCTAGGCCGGGTCACCCATGGGCATATGCTTTTCCCGTGAACTGTTAGTGCATGGGCTAGTACATAGGGCTGCTCCCTGTGTGTTGTGTCCGCCAACGGTAGTGGTGTTGCAGGCATTGACCATGTGTCTCTTTTGTCTTCCCCCCCCCTTTATGTTTTGTCACCCTGTCCTTGTGTGCATTAGCATCATCTAGCGGAGGAGCATTGGCACCGGAGCAGGATGGAGCTGCAACCCATATGGCCCTGGAGGGTGACTTAATGGAGTCTGAAGGTACCAGTGGGACGGAGGGTGAGGGGAGCTCCACGACAGGGACAGGAGGAGACACCAGCGACAGCGACTCCTCCTCTGATGGGAGCTCCCTTGCGGTGGTGGGCACCTCTGTGCCCACCTCATCAACAGGTACAGCGGCCACCCCCCTACCAGCACCGCCCTCTCAGCAGCCCCTCAGCGTGTTTCCCATGCCCGCTCACCCAGGAGGGTGGCCATCTCCTTCGCCCCAGGCACCTCAGGCCCTGCCCCAGTCAGTCCTGCTGCCCTCAGTGAGGAGGCTATTGACCTCCTGAGATCCCTCACTGTTGGGTAATCAACTATTTTGAATGCCATCCAGGGTGTTGAGAAGCATTTGCAACAAACAAATGCATACCTGAAGGGCATTCATTCTGGCGTAGCAGCCCAACAGAGAGCATTTCAGGCTCTGGCCTCAGCATTGATGGCAGCCATTGTCTCTGTGCCCAGCCTCCCCCCTCCAACTTCCACTACGCAGACCCAATCCCCTGTGCCTCAGCCTATCCCAAGCACACCATCAGACCAGCATGCACACTCATCAACACACAAGAGTGGACATGGCAAACATAAGCACCACACATCCCACAGGCACTCACACAAGCACCATCCCCATGCAGACACAGTAACATCCACTGCCTCCACTGTGTCCCCCTCCTCCACATCCTCCTCCTCCCTCCCAGTCTCGTCTCCACTCACACCTGCATGCACTACATCCTCAGCCACTACCTCCATCACCAGCACGCCCATCACCACACACCGCTCACGTGCAATCACCACCCCCACTACCATTCACACATCCCCTGTGTCCTCTCCCAGTGTGTCTGTGAGCCCTCCTCCCAAACTACACAAACGCAGGAACACACCCAGTCAACAGCCATCCACCTCACAACAGCCTCCAGCCCATGCACCTTCACCCAAACTCAGCAGACGTACACCTCCTGCAACCACTACCTCTTCCTCCACTCCCAAACCCCCTCCATCTTCCCGTCCCAGTGAGTCTAAAAAACATTTCTTGGCTAACATTGACCTCTTCCCTACACCTCCCCCCGTCCATCCCCTAGGGCCAGGATGTCCAGATCCCAGCCCAGCACCTCAGCCACCACATCCTCCAGCACAGTGGTCCCTGCAAGTACGGGAACATTGAAGGCGGCACCCATCAGGGCTGCCAGTGTGCCACCTATCAAGACCAAGGATCAGCCCATTCCGCCACTTGCCAAGGTGAAGAAGGTGCCCACATGCTGTAGGGAAAAGCCGCATCAACCACCCCGCAAGGCCTCCTCCAAGCCAAAAGGGGACAGTGCCAAGGTCCCAGCAGCCACTTCCAAGGTGGGGAAGGGACACAAGGCTAAGGGGAAGTCAGCACAGGGCACGGAGCCTCCGGCTGAGGGACTGGTGTCACCCCCTCTGGCAAACAGCCTCCTGCCAAGGAGGGGGTGAGTGGATGCCTTCTTCCACTGGCTCTGAATGGGGCTTTGTGCCCAGTGTGCTTCATCCTGGATGGTGCAAGGTCACAGTCTCTCAACTGGGTGTCACACTGACAGGTGTTGCAGGGGCCAGGATGCACTGCAGCCCATGTTGTCACGACTACACACTGCTCGCCGGCGGTGACGACTGCTCAGTGGATGGCAGTTGCGCTACAGGTGGTGGTGCTGTCAGTGGTGGTGGAAGGCTCCAGCCCTTCCCCTGCAGCCTCGGACGGCTGCCCACTGGGGCTGCTGCGCTGGCAGTGGTGCTGCTGGCGGTGCAGGTGGCGGTGCTGGCGGCGGGGCAGTGCAGTCAGTGGTGGTGGGAGGCTCCAGCCCTTCCCCTGCAGCCTTCAACAGCTGCCCACTGGGGCTGCTGCTGCTGGCAGTGGTGCTGCTGGCAGTGCAGGTGGCAGTGCTGGCTGCGGTGCAGGTGGTGGTGCTATCAGTGGTGGGGGGAGGCTTCAGCCCTTCCCCTACAGCCTCAGACGGCTGCCCACTGGGGCTTCTGCTGCTGGCAGTGGTGCTGCTGACGGTGCAGGTGGGTGCTGGTGGCGGGCAGGTGGCGGTGGTGCCCGCGGTGCAGTTAGCGGTGCTGTCAGTGGTGGGGGAGGCACCAGCCCTTCCCCTGCAGCCTCGGATGACTGCAGTGCCATGGCTGGTGTTGTGTGCCCCTTCCTTGCTTCTGCCAGCTGGTTTTCCTTTCCTGCCCTTGCTGGCTGGTGGTGCCTCCTTCCCCTTGCTGGCTTGTGTCCCCTTCTTGCCCTTGCTAGGAGGCGGCCCCTTCTTGGCCTTGGCAGTTGGTGCTGGCACACTGGCTGTGCTGACGGGTGCCACCTTCGAGCCTCTCACACCTGCAGTAGCTGCAGAAACCACAGTGGCCGTGGACTTAGTGGCTGAGGTGCTGGGCTGGGTTCTGGCCACCCTGGCCTGAAGTGAAGGACGGGGGGGAGGAGTAGGGAATAGGTCGATGTTGGTGAGGAAAAGCTTCTGAGGGACACTGGGGCGGGAAGAGGGTGAAGGTTTGGGAGTGGAGGACGAGGGAGTGGTTGTAGGAGGTGTCTGCTGTGTTTGGGTACAGATGCATGGGCTGGATGCTGTCGTGAGGTGGATGGCTGTTGGGTGTCTGAGTGCTTGCGTTTGTGTACTTTGGGAGGAGGGGTCACAGACACAGTGGGAGAGGACACAGGGGACGTGTGCATGGATGTAGGGGTGGTGACTGCCAGTGAGGGGCGTGTAGTGATTGACATGCTGGTGATGGAGGTAGTGGATGAGGATATAGTTCATGCAGGTGTGAGTGGAGATGCTACTGGGAGGGAGATGGAGGAGGAGGAGGAGGAGGAGGAGGAGGGGGGACACAGTGGAGGCAGTGGATGTTGGTGTGTCTGCATTTGGATGGTGCTTGTGGGAGTGCCTGTGGGATGAGGTGTGGTGCTTGTGTTTGGCTGAGCTACTTCTGTGTGTTGATTTGGGTGAATACAGGTCTGAAGGTGTGCTTGGAATAGGCTGGGGTTGGGATTGGAACTGGCTAGAGGAAGTTGGAGGGGGGAGGCTGGAGACCGGGACAATGGCTGCCATCAGTGAGTTGGCCAGAGCCTGGAATGCTCTCTAGTGGGCCGCCACGCCAGAGTGAATGGCCTACAGGTATGCATTTGTTTGTTGCAAAAGCCCTGCTAGATCCTGGATGGCATTCAGTATGGTTGACTGCCCAACAGAGAGGGATCTCAGGAGGTCAATAGCCTCCTCACTAAGGGCAGCAGGGCTAACTGGGGCAGGGCCTGAGGTGCCTGGGGCGAAGGAGATACCCACCTTCCTGGGTGTGCGGGCACGGGAAACACTCTGAGGGGCTGCTGGGAGGGCGGTGCTGGTACGGGGGCGGCAGCTGTACCTGTAGTTGGGGTGGGCACAGAGGTGTCCGCCACCGCCACGGAGCTTCCATCGGAGGAGGAATCGCTGTCGGTACTGTCCCCTCCTGTCTCCGTCATGGTGCTACCCTTACCCTCTGTCCCACTGGTGCCCTCGCTGTAGGTGGATTCGGCCTCCAGGCCCATGTGGGATGCAGCTCCCTCCGTTGCCGGTGCCTTTGCTCCTCCGCCAGATGATGCTGATGCACACAAGGACAGGGTGACAAAACAAAAAGGGGGGGAAGAGACAGAGGATACACTTGGTCAATGCCAGCAACAACACTCCCGTTGGCGTATACAATTCACAGGGAACAGCCCTATGCAGTAGGCCATTCACTACCAGTTACAATGCTAGTCACCAGGACATGGGGTACAATGCCTAATGCCATTAGCTGCACACCTAAAACCCACAGTACCCTGTCCAATAGTAGATGCCCACTAACATAATTGGGGTTGGAGTGCATCTGAGCTTGCCCATCATGGAACCTACCCTGCCATGCACGCCTTGGCCTATGGGCACCCACAGCCTCATTCCCTACCCAGGTAACACCTTAACACGTGCAAACTTATGATTCTGAATCTGTACTCACCCCCTCGTGGCTACTGTGATGCCTTCAAGTGCCCATCCAGCTCTGGGTAGGCCACCGCCAGGATGCAGAACATCAGGGGGGTCAGGGTACGACGGGCACCCCTTCTTCGTTGGGAGGCCAGCCCCAGCTGGGCCTCCGCCGTCTTTCTTGCCCAGCGGCGCAGGTCTTCCCACCGTTTGCGGCAGTGGGTGCCCTGCCTGTGAAAGATCCCCAAGATCCGCACCTCTTTGGCGATGGCACACCAAATACCCTTTTTCTGATGGGCACTGACCTGCAGAAAAAATACAGCAGAAAAGGTATTAGTCATACCGTCCGGACTGTTATACTCATGGCTCACCATATCCCTCCCATCCCCTTACGCACATACATTGACCACCATACATGCAGCACTCTGCCAAGGACCCCTCAGCGCCCCCCCACACGAGGCTTACACACACAGCACTCCATACATTCATGCCCCATCCATCATGCTCACAGTGTACTCACCTGTTGGTCTGGGGGACTATAAAGTAAAGGGTACTGGGGTAGGACCCCATCCACCAGTTTCTCCAACTCCTCCGAAGTGAAGGCAGGGCCCTTTCCCCAGACACTCGAGCCATTGTTGATTCCAGACACAGGTCACAGCAGCACTTGCAGTGTAGGTCCTCTCCTGTTGAAGGTCAGGTAGCAAGTGAGTGAACAGATAGAAAATGGCGGTCACGTCCGCGGCGGTGCGTACCGTCACCGCCGGCGTACCTCGCCATTGGCTTCTGGAACCCATAGGTCCCAATGATAACCAATGCAGTGTTGCACGGTGGTCATCGACCGCCGACCGCAACAGCGCAGAGTGCCAGCGGAACTACCTCATTTCCACTTGTCCCTCCTCACAGGTCAGGCAACCTCCTTTTCAGGAGAGCACAGGCCATGGCACCTAACTGGGTCACAGCAGACACACGCACACCAACTGACTATCAAGTTCGCATACTGTTTCTGTGAAACAAAAATTGCATATTAATCTGAGTATATGTTTGAATATGACCTTCTGCACACCGTTATTTCACCCTAGAGTTCAACCACTGAGGATGATTAGGAGATGGAGACATATGCCGTGTACAGACCCCTGGTGGACCTGGCGACAATGGAGGACAGGCACATTATCCTAACTTACAGACTTGATAGGGCCACAATCCAAGAGCTGTGTGCCCAATTGGAGCCAGACTGGATTTCAGCTATCCGCCACCCACAGTTATCCCCCCTCTACTACAGGTCCTGTCAGTGCTCCATTTCTTGGCAAGTGGTTCCTTCCGAGCAACAGTGGCCATGGCATCAGGGATGTCACAGCCTATTTTCTCAAACGTGCTGACCAGAGTGTTGTCTGTCCTGATGAAACACATGCGCAGCTACATCGTTTTCCCCAGGTGAAGGATTTTGCCACAGTGAAGGCTGACTTCTATGCAATGGTGCATATCCCCAACATCATTGGTGCCATTGATGGTACACATATTGTATTTGTCCCGTCCCCCCGGAGAAATGAACAGGTGTTCAGAAATCGAAAGAGCTTTCACTCTCTGAATGTGCAGATGGTGTGTTTGGCGGACCAGTACATCTCCCATGTCAATGCAAAGTATCCTGGCTCTTTGCATGATGCCTTTATCTTAAGGAATAGCAGCATCCCATATGTGATGTCTCAACTCCAGTGGCACCGGGTGTGGCTAATAGGTGAGCCCATGGTCCCCACCCAGTTGATGTAGGCATATGGGTGTGGTGTTGGCTCTAAGGGTGAGTGTGTGACTAGCAGGTATCCCTCGATATTTACAGGTGACTCTGGTTACCCCAACCTCTCATGGCTACTGACCCCAGTGAGGAATGCCAGGACAGGGGCAGAGGAACGTTACAATGAGGCACATGGGCGAACAAGGAGGATCATCGAGCACACCTTTGGCCTCCTGAAGGCCAGATTCCGGTGCCTCCATCTGACAGGTGGATCCCTGTACTACTCACCCAAGAAGGTGTGCCAGGTCATCGTTGCATGTTGCACAACCCAGCCTTGAGACGCCAGGTGCGTTTTCTGCAGGAGGATGAGCCTGGGGATGGTTGTGTGGCAGCGGTGGAGCCTGTGGACAGTGATGAAGAGGAGGCAGAGGAAGAGGATGTGGACAACTGAACTACAATAATTCAACAGTACCTCCAGTGACACACATGTAAGACACTGTAACCTCACCTTCCATTGCAGTTTTGTGTTGGATATTGAACATGGCAGCCTGATTTCCCTATTTCTATGGTCACTTACTGTACTCTTTGGCATCTCTATTTTCAGATATCTGTGCTCCACTCTGGCTCCTGGTGTGTTTACAGCTGCCCACTACAGGTCATACCTATGTAAATATAACAGTACATTTGAATTGCAGTGTTTACAGCTTGGTAAATTAATATATTTTCAATCAGTTGACAGACTCCACACTTGTATTAGTTCCAAGGGTGTTTATTTCTGTGATACTATGTGTAGGGGGTATTGCAATGGGCTGGGTTGATTGTGGAGAAATGTCCAGGATAGAGTCCAGTCTATTGGTATCACAGATGCATTGTCCAAGGGGGCATTAGAAGTGGAGCAATGTCATTTAAAGGTGGACAGGGTGACAGAGTGGGACACAAGGGTGACTATCAGGGGAGTCCTATTCCCTGGCGGGGGTCTTGGCAATGTTCTCTGGCTTCTGCCTGGATCCCAGGGACCTTTTGCGTAGTGGTTCTCCTTCTGCAGGGGTTGGGGTGCTGGTGGCCTGTTGTTCCTGTGGCGGGGCCTCCTGTCCACTAGCGTCGGCAGAGGTAGAGGGCTGTTCTTCGGTGTGGCTAGTGTCAGGGGCCTGTTGGTGGGCCACTGCCTCCCTCATGGCGTTGGCCATGTCTGTCAGCACCCCTGCGTTGGTGACCAGGGTGGTGTGGATGTCCCTCAGGTCCTCCCTGATTCCCAGGTACTATCCCTCCTGCAGCCGCTGGGTATCCTGCAGCTTGGCCAGTATCTGGCCCATGGTCTCCTGGGAATGGTAGTATGCTCCCAGGATGTTGGTGAGTGCCTCATGGAGAGTCGGTTCCCTGGGCCTATCTTCCTCCTGTCGCACAGCAGGCCTCCCAGATTCCCTGTTGTCCTCTGCCTCTGTCCCCTGAACCGTGTGCCCACTGACCCTAGGTGCCTGATCATCCTGTGTTTGTGGGGTGCCTGGGGTCCCTGTAGTGGTGGACACACTGCTGATTGACATGTCCTGTGGACAGATGGATGGGCCCGCTGGGTGGGTACTGTGGTGGTGTTTCCTGATGGAGGAGGCTCTGTGGTGGTTTGGGAATGTGGCTGGGTCACCGACTGTCCAGAGGTCCCAGATGGGCCAGGTTGGTCATCCTGATCCAGGCGTGCAGAGCTGCTGTCATCACTGTGGGCATCTTCTGGGAAGGACTGGATATTGCTGGCACCTTCTCTCCGGTAACTTTGTGTGGAGATGTAAATGCAGTGTTATTGTTTCTGCATGTGACATCATGTGCATGGGTATGTTTCCCCTCTATGGTTGTTATTAGCAAGGCAGCTTTGGCTTGTGTGAGTTGTGATTTGGTTGGCTGAGTGTCACTAGTGTGTATACTGTGATGATGGGTGCCCATGCAGGCCTGTGATGGGGGTCCATGCATTGGTGTTGCATGCAGGGCTTGGTATTGGGATGGGTGGGACGGGTGGGTTGTGATGGTGGGGTATATGTGAGGTGGTGGAGTGATGGGGTGAGGGTAGGGGTAGGAATTTGTGATGGCATGCAGGTAGGGGGGGTGATAGTAATAGAGATTTGACTTACCAGAGTCCAGTCCTCCTGCTACTCCTACCAGGTGCTCAGGATGCATGATCGCCAAGACTTGCTCCTCCCATGTTGTTAGTTGTGGGGGAGGAGGTGGGGGTCCACCACCAGTCCTCTGTACAGCTATCTGGTGTCATGCACCCACTGAACGCACCTTCCCCCGTAGATCATTCCACATCTTCCTGATGTCATCCCTGGTTCTTGGGTGCTGTCCCACAGCATTGACCCTGTCCACGACTTTCCGCCATAGCTCCATCTTCCTAGTAATGGATGTCTTCTGCACCTGTGATCTGAATAGCTGTGGCTCTACCCGGATGATTTCCTCCACCATGACCCTTAGCTCCTCCTCAGAGAATCTAGGGTGTTGTTGTGGTGCCATGGGTGTAGTGTGTGTGGTGTGTGTGAGGGTGTGTGGGGAGATGTGTTGGGGTGTGTGCTGTGAGGTGTGTGGATGGTATATGGGTGATGGTATTCTGTGGCTCTGGTCCTGTGGGCGCTCTTGTTATCTCTCTCTCTGTTGTAGTTTTTTTGTAGTCATAAAGGGTTGTGAGTAGTATGTGTGTGTGTTTTATAGTGGTGTGGGTGTGGTGTGTGTATGTGTGTCAGGTGTGTGTAGTTTGAATTGTACAATGTGGTGTAGTTTTGTTAGTGTGTGTGTATTTTGAGCCCGGCGGTCTGTACCGCCAATGGTTTACCACGTTGAATGACCGTCGCGGTGATTCGTGGGTCATGATGCTGTGGGCGTATTTCTGTTGGCGTAACTGTGTGGGTTTTGGTACCACCAGTTTATCACTGATCTTTGGGCTGGCGGACTTGTGTGTGTGTGTCTATATAGTGGCTGATTTCTATGTGTGGGTCATAATACCTGTATCGGTATACCGTCGCTGTATGTTGGCAGCAGTCAGCATGGCGGTAAGCTGCACTTACCACCAATGTCATAATGAGGGCCTATATGTTGAGAATGGATAAGTAGGCTGATTGCAGTCTGTAGGTGGGAGATCAGGTCAGAATCAAGGAACCCATAATTTAAAGAAAAGAATTGTCTGTCAAAATGTTGTTATCCCATACTAATTCTGGAGATAAGGAGCAATGCTGATAAGTACAAGGAGGTCAAAGGGTGCATATTGGGAGATTGGCTAATGCCAAACCTGAGAACACAGCTGCAAACAAATCTGATCATCGTTGCAAGTTTCAAGATTCTATTGATAGCCATATTAACCAGCTTCCCAGTCTTTTGGATTGTAGCAAAGTTGTGCAACATTCTGGTTCAAGGTTTGACCCTAAGCAATCCCTTCATTGCAATGATACTCTTTCACACACACGACTCAGAGCGCAGCCGGTCTCCTGACCCACCATCACGCTCAACAGTGACCCTCTCCCTGCTCTGGAAGCAGCCGGCAGCCCCACATCTCAGCACCGAGAAGCCAAAGCCTCCACTGGAAAAATGGCATAGATTGCAGGAGAATGCCATGAATGCCGTGAGCGCTGTGAGTGCTGTGAGACGCTGCGTAGGACCCGGAAATCATCCGCTCACCGATGATGAAAAAGCTGCGAGCTGCCTGCGTATGCCACGCACACAGACGTGGACGTGGGAAGCTCTCTGAGTCCCCCCCCAGGCTGAAAGGAGGTGCGGCTGTCTCGTGCACATTTTAAGGACGCTTCAAGTCCGCTTTTCCAGCAAGGCCTAGGGCACAGAGTATAGGGCCTAGCATTTTTTGGGCTGAGATGGAGGCACGGGCCCGTGCTGTTCTGTGCCAGGAAAGCAATGGTCTCCTCTGCGCACCACGTGCTACGTGGGAGTTGGCCGGTGATCGCAGCCACGATCCTCCATGATCCCTGTAAGAAAGTCACCAGCCTCGAAACCCAGGTGAGGAGTCAGTGGGGGCCTGTAGAGTCAGGGGAGTCTTGGAGTCTTTGTGCCATGGTGGAGTTTTGGTAGTGAGTAGCTGCAGTATCTTCTTTAAGTGGCATGTTAAAGAAGTGGAGTAAAGGGCAAAAGAGTGACCTGGTGTTTGGAGTGGTGATTAGTGACTGCAAGAGAAGCCGCGTCCTGGAAGCTGAGGTCTAAAAACCAAGAAGCCCTAAAACAGTAGCGTTGTGGTCTAATAATTGCGAAGCCTCGTAGAAGCCAGTGCCTGAGCGGGGGCCAGAGACTTGTAGTTTCAGCAGGCCGGTAAGGGGATAAGACAGGCACCAGGAGTCTTTTCCATCAGACCGGGCAAGTTGGTGGAGGTGGTGCTGAAGGGGAGCTCTCTTGCCCTTGTTACCAGAGCAGCAAGGTGTTCACGTTCACGTTATTTCCTTTGTGCCCTTAAGAGGGAGTAAATTTAACGATGACCATGAAGAAGCTACGCTCAGATCGTTTGCTCCTAGGAAGATCATGTCTGAAACCTAAATCCAACCCTCTACGGAACAAGGCAAATCCTGCAGTCCTGCTAAAGGGTCAGACGCAGAAGCAATTATTTACCTTCTGGGGAAAAGAGAAAATCTCATCACAGGAAACAAATGGAATAGCTCCCTCCAATATAATGTCTGACTTTGAGCCACCCAAGAGGGAGCCCCCAAGGGAGTTTTCATTGGAATTACTTCAGGCGGAGGAAAGCCAGCAAAGAGGAGTCATGGTTTTGGAACAGGGTCACTCAGTGCTCCCGCAGAGATTGAAGAAATTGTCCGGCATGCGCAGCTTTCTCTGAGTCTCTCCGGGCCACAGCTCTGTTCCTTCCCTCTCTCCACACCCGGCTGGTCAGTCAACTCAGTCTTGTTAGCTGGCATGGCTCTAAAAAGCCCCCAGGAAAGTGGTGCCATTTTATCAACAGTGTGTGCAGCCACTGGGCCTCAAGATTTTACGCTGCCAGATCAGGATTTAGATCTATACCAGAACCGTGGTTTCCAGGCGAACGATCTTTCTCCTCCTCCTGAGGATTCTAAATAAGTGTATACCACTGTCCACTGGCTTGCAGTTTTTTAATGGTACCTCTTCTCTACATGACTCGTTATACCCCCACTCCCATCTATAAGCAACGCCTGCTCTAGAAGTAAGTGGTATCCAGCCCATTCAACCCCCTGAATCTGAGGCTAGGCTCTCAGCCTCACTGTTTAGCCTAGAAAACCTTCTTGTATCAATATTAAAGCTCCTGAAGAAATTCGTAGGGGGCTCTGATTACATTCTTGATTCTGTAACAGCAATCTTATTGGAATTGACTAAAGACAAAAAGGGGGGCTTGATTTTAGATACTCTTCGGAACAGTGCTGCCCCCTCGCAGTTATTTAAGGAACAGAGGTCTTCTAGTGTGACCCCTAGGGAGCCCTCGAGAGTGCGTCTGAGTGAGGATGTGAGCACGCAAGCTGATAAACCTCAATGCAATGGCCCCAGCAAGGCAAAAACACTGCTGGATAGCCCTGTAGATTTCATTCGATTTATCTTTGATACTCCAATGTCAAAGCGCAAGCAATTAGTAAAGCTTAATCAGCCTACGTCCAAGGTATTCTCAATATTCGGAAAAAAATTCAACCAAATTAGTGATTCCAAGGAATCTCCTTCCACATTATCTATGGGAGATGGAGTTAAGAAGGGAGATAATGTTAAAGGCGGGAAAAGAACCAAAAGATCAAGAAAACTAAATAGACGGATTACCAAGGAAGGTAGAAGGAAAGCTTTCTTTCCTGAGGTGCCAATTTCTCCTCAAATACAAAGTCCTCTTATTTGCTCCCACCGCCAAGGTCTAGAGTATCTAGCAAGGATTCTGGAAGGGAGCATAGAATTAACTTCTTAACAGCTCCTACGTTGAATCCAATAGCTGTGCCTTTCTTGCCTCCTAGGCCGGTAGAAGACCCCAATGACATCAATGTCTCTGCAGCAAGGGAAGGAGCTCCTTTATTAGATCACAATGCAGATACTCATATTGTTGATTTGCTATCTATTTTTGATGCAGACTTAATCTTAAACAGATCCACTCTCCTAAGATGCTTCTCAGATTCCAGCTCACTGAAACATATTTCAAGCCAAGACATATATTTAGTTTCCCTATTGCAGACTAGCACAGGATTTAAGGCAAGGATCACCTTTTGCTCTATGTGCTCAGCAAGCCTTGTCCTTTCACATGCAGATTTCTTGCAGTGTTGTGGGATTGATGTTATCCCATGTTTGTCTTACTCTGTTTCCCATCGGGATAAGGTAGTGAATCAGGTCCTTAATAGCCCCTTATCTCCTGAGCATTATAAATGTATCGATCATACAGTGCTTTGATCTAGAATAGATCTACAGGCTCTTAAAGTTTCCCTAATTGGGAACGATATGCAGGTGCTATTGTGAGAATTACGATCTGCACCCAAACAATTAGCCACTAATGCAGAGGATGACGGGGGTTGGCTCCCGGGTGCCCTTTCTCAAGAGCGGGGGCCCAAGCTCCCGTCTCAATCCTCCTTCTGACAAAGGTTTAAAAATTATCTCCTGGAATGCAGCAGAGGTAAAATTCAGTAGGGAAAAATGATCCTACCTTAGCTTGTTAAAACCAGATCTAATTTGCCTTCAGGAAACTTGGCCAGAGAAGGACCTACTTTGGGATGATTATAATGTAATTAATTGTAAGGCCCTGTCATCTTGAAGGGGGCATGCTAAAGGAGGGGTAGCCTGCCTATTGTCCAATACATTTAAGTGGGATTATACCTGTTATAAAGACCCTAGTAATTTCTTTATGGTATTAACCATTCAACTGCATAATTCTGTGCGAGACTCCACACCATTGTTATTAATCAATGTTTATGTTCCTCCTGAGGCAGCCTATGATTTTTTGTTACAGAGGGTTTTTGCCTATCTTGAGGATGCTTTAGACAGGGAGTCTCCCCCATTTATAGCACTAGTGGGAGAGTTAAATTGCAAAATTTCCAACTGTGCCCTATGCCAAATGCGCGAAGTTGAGAGAGAATCAGCGCTTCGAATTCCAGCTTGCCTTTCCCCCCTTGAATAAAAACCAACAAAAGAGGGAAACTTTTCCTTAGCCTTCTTGACTGTATTATTGTAAATGGCAGGCCTCCCTCTGATTCCCCAGCTTCTTTTACACATATACACCGGGGGGGGAGGGACAATTTGGGATTATTTGCTGTTTGGTTATTCATCCTACTATCTATTGGAAGATCTTAGGATAATAAACACCTCCTATAGCGACCATAATTTGCTCTATATTACATTAGAAATAAACATTCCATCTATAGAGTATGGAAGTTTGGTGGGCTATCTCAGAGATCACAGAGTTTTGATATACAGACACGGGGGACACAGTGGAAATTCAAAAGGGTAGCAGGCGTATCAGTGATGCGATGTTATTATCTGTGGTTGCTGACCTGATTAGTTGGAATGGGGCAGAACTGCAAACTTTTTCCAAATTTATGAAGCAGCTGTTAGTAAATACCTCTTCTAGAAAGTTAAAAACCACCCAGAAATTGATCCCCCGCTCTCCACTTGATATAAATAGAGAAATAAATAACTTGGTTAAATCCCAGTATTTAGCGTATTCTGGGGAAAGAAAAGCCAGCGTCATCCTGTTAAAAAGAAGAAGGAGGCACTTTAAGGCCCGCCTCGAAAATGAATCTGGGGACAGGCCCTGGATTCATCTCCAGGAAGCAGCAACTAAGGGTCAGGTAAGGTGCTTTTGGGCATTGGTGGGTGAAGGCTGCGGGTCTTGTGTTCGCCCATCACCTGTTGCTATCACTGAAACCCGCTGGTCCGAATTCATCACCTTCCTGTATGCCTCAAATTGGGTCAAACCGTTTCGGACCCCAGATTGTAAGAGGACGCACTCTCTTATTCCTCCCTCAATAAAAGAGATAGATTTTGCTATTCGTTCTATGCGTTCCTCTGCCGCTATGGAACCTGATGAACTTCCCATCTTGGTGATAAAACTAGACAGCAGCTCTTGGAGCAAGGTCTTATGTGTGGTCTTCAGAAGATATTTTCTTTCCAGTAGTATACTTCCCTCTTGGGTTGGTAGCATCATTGTGCCCTTATTTAAAAAGGGCAACCAAAATTTTCCTGCGAACTACTGGCAGATTGCCCTTTTGGATGCAGTGAGTAAAATTTTCTCCAAATGTCTGCTTTCCAGACTCACATTCTGGGCAGAGGAGAATAACATCATCCCCCTGGAACAATCTGGATTTAGGTGCAAACATAGTACCTTGATAACATTGTCGTGTTACAAGTTATCTCAGAAAAATATGTACTGAGAGGCGGGGTGGTATATGCAGCCTTCATTGATTTTTCCACGGCCTTAAAGTGGACAGAGATCTATTATGGGCAAAGTTGGGCAGTATAGAGATGCCTCTACCCCTCCTAGAGCTAGTAATAGCTCTACATTCCATTACCTGGTGTAGAATCCTTCTACTGGGTGATAAAGGGTTATCCCATAAGATACCAACTTCGAATGTGCCAAAGCAAGGCTGCCTATTGGCGCCCTTGCTTTTTTCCCTATACATCTCAGACCTCCTCCCTGTCTTAGGGTAAGAGATTTCCTCTGCAATTAGGTGGGTACCCAATATGTTGCCTGTTATATGCTGATGACAACATAATTTTTGATCTAACTCCTAAAGGTCTTCAGAATCGTCTTCAGCTTTTGTCAAAATGCTCAGAATCTCACTTCTTAAAGGTCAACGTCTCAAAAAGTAAGGTTCTCTGTTTTCTGTGGAAGAAAAAGATGCCTTTTCCCGATTTCCATTGGGAAAGCAAAAACTAGAAATAGTGAAAACATATCCCTTTTTAGGGAAAATAGTCAGCAGGAATCTTAGTGACATTGCCCACATTGCCTGCAATAAATCGAAGGCTGATTGTTAGGCAAGAGGCCTAGGGGCCCTATATACAGCTACAGGGAGAAGGCATTTTTCATACCTCTTATCAGTATACCGAGCCAAAATTCCTGCATTCCTCTTGTATGGTGTGTAATATATTGATATTTTTAAATGGGGGTTCCTGAATCAGTCAGAAGGAAAAGTCCTTAGAAAACTCATGTCTGTTAATACGGCTGTTACAGTGGCGGCCTTAAGGCTAGATATGGGACTTCGAAGTGCGTATGTCAAAGGATTAGCAGGGGTTATTTGTGTGGTTGCTTCACTAATAAGGAGTGAGGAAAATACTGTAAGATCTGTATTAAAGAAAGAACTCTTCTCAGAAAAGAGTCAGGGCAAATACTCCTTTTGTAAGAATCTTTTGTATGCTCTTGGAAGGTTGGAGCTGGACCAAAGTTTGGTATTGGAACTATCCCCATTGCATTTCAAAGTTAATCTGAAGCAGGCAACGTCTTGATCCTGAGAGCTGCCAAAAAAAAAGTTATTAAAATTTAGCAAACACTTTAGTAATAACTAAAACACAACCTTATATTACATGGAATATTCCACATAGAGTTAGGCATTTTTGGTTGCTACTTCGCCAGGGCTTGCTCTCTTTGAATACCTTATTGGCGAAATGGCACGGTACAGCTAAAGAGTGTAATTTCTGCTTACCTGAATTTCAAGACCTACTCCACATATTATTTGTCTGCCCATCCCTTGCTTCATTCCGGCGCAAATGGCTAAAACCAATTTGTCTTCAGCTGTCTTTGTTGTCTGTGTCTGAGTTCCTCTGAGCCTTGTATGAACCACCTAACTAATTTATTTTTTTTTAGAATATTTTACTTTTTCAAATGTTTTTTATATTCATTCTAATTGTATATGTTGTAATCAAGTTAATTGATTTACAAGGAAATAGACAGTTGATGTTATATGAGACAAAATAATTAGGTGGTTCCAGTGTAATAATACACCCTACTATACCCGGGTCCCATAGAGGATGGGGCAATAGTACTTATTACACGCCAACATGAGGGGTTCTTTGGTGAAGTCGAACAAGGCAATTAACTGACTAATGTCTTAATTAGATTGTAACTACATGATTTACATGAGGCTTAGGAAGTCAAGTACTTCAGTAAGAAGCATTTTAGGAACAATTGGGCTCGGCCTACGATTATCCCATTTCATGCACATGTTTATATTTGCAGTATTTTGGGTAGATTGGCACTGTTTTAGTCCATTGGTATTTGTATTTAGTGTAAATAGTGTATTCCACCGCTTTATTTATACTAGTATTTTATTTATATCCTGGCACTTGGCCCTTTTAGGTTAAATATGGTTGGTAACGAGCTTAACCCCTACTGTGCCCTGGACGAGGTGATCTCGTCCAGTGCACCGGTTCCCGGGTGCCTTGGACGAGATCACCTCGTCCTGCTCCCGGGAACTGGGGGGAGCGCTAGCGCTCCCCCCCTGTGCTCCCCACCCACCCCCCCAAGGCAGGAATGGAAGGGGAAGCCCTTCCACCCCTGACCCCCCTACCCCCCCCTGTGACGTCAGCGCGCGAGCACGCGCTGATTTGTCAAAGGGCCTCCTCCCATCCAGTCGCGATCGAAAGAAAAATGCTTTGCATTTCTCTTTCGATCCCGTGGGGGAGGCTGAGAGAGGCTTCAAAGGGAAGGAAAGTTATTTCCTTCCCTTTGAAGTCTCTCTCTGCGTTTCAAAAGCCGGATTGCAAAGCAATCCGGCTTTTGAAACGCCCACTAGACACCAGGGATTTTATTTTTGTGTGAAACTGGCATGAGGGGAGCGACCCCTTGGGCAAGGGTCGCTCCCAATGGGGGGCATTTTTTTGGAAGGCCTGGGGCAGATCGGCCTTTTATTAGGCCGATCTTCCCCGGGGGGGGGGGGCAGAAACCTCTAGGCACCAGGGATCTTTTTTTTTTTTTTTTTGGAGGTGGGGAGCGACCCCTTAGGCAAGGTTCGCTCCGCCAAGGGGGCAAATTATATTTAGGCCATTTCTGCCCCCCTTGGGGGCAGATTGGCCTATTTTTATGAGGCAGAGGGAGAGGGCAGAAACCACTAGGACCGGGGATTTTTTTTTTTGCGCCAATGTCACGCAGGGGGAGTGACCCCGTAGGCAAGGGTCGCTCCCGGTGGAGGGGTAATTGGGGGGGTAGCAAATTTATTTTAGGCCGTTTCTGCCCCCCTGGGGGCAGATCGGCCTATTATTACGCCGATATGCCCCTGGGGGGGGGCAGAAACCCCTAGGCGCCAGGGCAAAAAAAAGAAATTGTGGTTTTTTTTTTTGTTTGTTTGTTTGTTTAGAGATGGGGAGCGACCCATTAGGCAAGGGTCGCTCCCCTGTGGGGCAAATTGTATTTCGACCATTTCTGCCCCCCTTGGGGACAGAAACCACTAGGCACTGGGGATTTGTTTTTTGGCGCCAATGTCACGCAGGGGGAGCGACCCCGTTGGCAAGGGACGCTCCACAGGGGGGGGTTGGGGAGGCAAATTTATTTTAGGACATTTCTGCCCCCCAGGGGGGCAGATCGGCCTATTGTTATTAGGCCGATCTGCCCACAGGGGGGGCAGAAACCTCTAGGCGCCAGGGCAAATGTTATTTTTGTGTTTGTTTTTTTTTTTTAGAGATGGGGAGCAACCCATTAGGCAAGGGTCGCTCCTCTGGGGGGCAAATTGTATTTAGACCATTCCTGCCCCCCTTGGGGGCAGATTGGCCGGTTTTCGGTCAATCTGCCCCCAAGGGGGCAGAAACCACTAGGCACCTCAGATTTTGTTTTGCGCCAATGTCACGCAGGGGGAGCGACCCCGTAGGCAAGGGTCGCTCCCGGGAGGGTTTGGGGGTGGGGGGGCAAATTTATTTTAGCCCATTTCTGCCCCCCCTGGGGCCGGCTGAGCTAGAGGCCAAAATCCACAGGTAGGCCCTTTGCAAAAAACACCTCTGTTTTCTGTGACAAAATGTGATGTGTCCACGTTGTGATTTGGGCCATTTCCTTTTGTGGGCGCTAGGCCTACCCACACAAGAGAGGTACCATTTTTATCGGGAGACTTGGGGGAACGCTGGGTGGAAGGAAATTTGTGGCTCCTCTCAGATTCCTGAACTTTCTGTCACCGAAATGAGAGGAAAAAGTGTTTTTTGGCCACATTTTGATGTTTGCAAAGGATTCTGGGTAACAGAACCTGGCCAGAGCCCCACAAGTCACCCCATTTTGGATTCCCCTAGGTCTCTAGTTTTAAAAAATGCTCTAGTTTGCTAGGTTTCCCCAGGTGCCGGCTGAGCTAGGGCCAAAATCCACAGGTAGGCACTGTTTTCTATGAAAAAATGTGATGTGTCCACGTTGTGTTTTGGACCATTTCCTTTTGTGGGCGCTAGGCCTACCCACACAAGTGAGGTACCATTTTTATCGGGAGACTTGGGGGAACGCTGGGTGGAAGGAAATTTGTGGCTCCTCTCAAATTCCAGAACTTTCTGTCACCAAAATGTGAGGAAAACGTGTTTTTAGCCAAATTCTGAGGTTTGCAAAGGATTCTGGGTAATTGAACCTGGTCAGAGCCCCACAAGTCACCCCATCTTGGATTCCCCTAGGTCTCTAGTTTTAAAAAATGCACAGGTTTGGTAGGTTTCCCTAGGTGCCGGCTGAGCTAGAGGCCAAAATCTACAGGTAGGCACTTTGCAAAAAACACCTCTGTTTTCTTTCAAAAAATGTGATGTGTCCACGTTGTGCTTTGGGGCATTTCCTGTCACAGGCGCTAGGCCTACCCACACAAGTTAGATATCATTTTTATCGGGAGACTTGGGGGAACGCTGGGTGGAAGGAAATTTGTGGCTCCTCTCAGATTCCAGAACTTTCTGTCACCGAAATGTGAGGAAAACGTGTTTTTTTAGCCAAATTTTGAGGTTTGCAAAGGATTCTGGGTAACAGAACCTGGTCAGAGCCCCACCACAAGTCACCCCATCTTGGATTCCCCTAGGTCTCTAGTTTGCAAAAATGCACGGGTTTGGTAGGTTTCCCTAGGTACCGGCTGAGCTAGAGGCCAAAATCTACAGGTAGGCACTTTGTAAAAAACACCTCTGTTTTCTGTCAAAAATTGTGATGTGTCCACGTTGTGTTTTGGGGCATTTCCTGTCGCGGGCGCTAGGCCTACCCACACAAGTGAGGTATTGTTTTTATCGGGAGACTTGGGAGAACGCTGGGTGGAAGGAAATTTGTGGCTCCTCTCAGATTCCAGAACTGTCAGCGAAATGTGAGGAAAATGTGTTTTTTTAAGCCAAATTTTAAGGTTTGCAAAGGATTCTGGGTAACAGAACCTGGTCAGAGCCCCACAAGTCATCCCATCCTGGATTCCCCTAGGTCTCTAGTTTACAAAAATGCACAGGTTTGGTAGGTTTCCCTAGGTGCCGGCTGAGCTAGAGGTCAAAATCTGCAGGTATGCACTTTGCAAAAAACACCTCTGTTTTCTTTAAAAAAATGTGATGTGTCCACGTTGTGTTTTGGGGCATTTCCTGTCGCGGGTGCTAGGCCTACCCACACAAGTGAGGTATCATTTTTATCGGGAGACTTGGGGCAACTTAGAATAGCAAAACAAGTGTTATTTCCCCTTGTCTTTCCCTATATTTTTTCCTTCCAAATATAAGAGAGTGTGTAAAAAAGACATCTTTTTGAGAAATGCCCTGTCATTCACATGCTAGTATGGTCACCCCAAGATTCAGCGATGTGCAAATAACCACTGCTCCTCAACACCTTATGTTGTGCCCATTTTGGAAATACAAAGGTTTTCTTGATAGCTATTTTTCACTCTTTATATTTCAGCAAATGAATTGCTGTATACCCAGTATAGAATGAACACGCACTGCACGTGCAGCTCATTTATGGGCTCTGGGTACCTACGGTTCTTGATGAACCTACAAGCCCTATATATCCCCGCAACCAGAAGAGTCCAGCAGACGTAACGGCATATTGCTTTTGAAAAGCTGACATTGCAGGAAAAAGTTACAGAGTAAAACGTAGAGGAAAAAAGTGCTGTTTTTTTTCACCTCAATTTCAATATTTTTCTGTTTCAGTTGTTATTTTCTGTAGGAAACCCTTGTAGGATCTACACAAATGACCCCTTGCTGAATTCAGAATTGTGTCTACTTTTCAGAAATGTTTAGGTTTCTGGGATCCTGCATTGGTTTCACGCCCATTTCTGTCACTAACTGGAAGGAGGCTGAAAGCACAAAAAATCGTAAAAATGGGGTATGTCCCAGTAAAATGCCAAATTTATGTTGAAAAATTGGGTTTTCTGATTCAAGTCTTCCTGTTCCTAAAAGCTAGGAAGCTGGTGATTTTATCTCCGCAAACTCTTTGTTGATGCCATTTTCAGGGAAAAAACCACAAGGCTTCTTCTGCAGACACTTTTTCCATTTTATTTTTTAAAAACAACATTTTCACTGTATTTTGGCTAATTTCTTGGCCTCCTACAGGGGAACCCACAAAGTCTGGGTACCTCTAGAATCCCTAGGATGTTGGGAAAAAAAGGACGCAAATTTGGCTTGGCTAGCTTATGTGCACAAAAAGTTCTGAAGGCCTAAGCGATTACTGCCCCAAATAGCCAAAAAAAGACCTGGCACAGGAGGGGGAAAAGGCCTGGCAGCGAAGGGGTTAAATAGACTAATATTTTTGTACTTAATGATATTTTAATTGCACTGATGCGAGCATTTGCACTACATTATCTTTTATACTTTTATAAGAGTAAAGTAGTGAATAACTGTAAGCTTGGAAAAGTAATGTTAAGCACTTTTATAGAACTTTCTACTGTATAAATTTTAAATGTATCCAACTAGATTGTAGGTGCAAAGAGTGGTTGAGACAAAACTGTACTGTGGTTATGTTTACTTTTATGTCAATCAATTTTCAAAACATAAGTAGATAAAATTGAATTGAAATTGAATTAATTGCAATGATAAGAAAGTGTTCTCGCAAACTGTATGATTAAAGTCTTATGTACACACATTTCTTGAGCATTTTAGTTGTGTTTATATAATATATATATGTAACACATGATGTTGTTCAGCAGTGTATCTCAGTCTCTGTCTATGTACTGTGGTTTTAAGATCTATGTCCACTATAATTTATCTCAAAAGTTAGTTCTCAAATGTGAGGTTTCAATTTGTTTTGTTCTATTTTAGTTTTTTTTATTGTTATTGTAAACTTGTGTAAAGGGGGAGATGTTTTGACTGGTAGGTTCTGTGGGATTTACTTCTCGTGGAATCATCCCATATTAGCTGGGGAATGTAATGAAATCAGTTATGGAGTGTTGACACTTGAGTGTGGGAAAGAGATGTAAAGGACATTATGAAGCTTTAATACTGCCATACTTCTAATAAAGGATTTCTTCCACTAAAGACATGTCCACAGGTGACCCCCTCATTCCATGTCCGGGTCAGTTGCCTTCTGTCCCCCTCATTCCACAACAACAGAGGAACCAGACAGGGCTGCCCTTTATCCCCATCCTCTTCTCCATCTCTATGGAGCAAGTGGTGCACAGCCTTAGACAAGATAGTCCTGCCTGGGGGTGACCGCTAAATGGAGAGACGCATGCCATGTCCCTACATGTGGATGACATTTTAACCTACATATGGGACACAGTGCTTGACTCTACCCCACTGCAGGCTGATTTCCAAGATTTCAAAGCAGCGGCTGGACTTCAGGTTAACTGGGAAGAGTCATACATTTTTCCATTCCGCAAAGAGACCATGCCCCACCCCATTGCCATAGGTCCTGCCCCCTATGACCTGGCAGGCCACAGCCCTGCGCTACTTGGGGCTTTGGTTATACCACTCCCAAGATGACCTGTTTGAGGGCAACCTTAAAAAAAAAATACACTTCCTTAAGATCTCAGGGACATTTTTGGCAAAAACTCATCCTGACCCTCAAAGGATGAATCCCGTTGTCTAAAATGATTATCTTTCCCTAGCTGCTTTATTTCTTTGACTATCTGCCTATATTCCCACCAAAGCTCTTCTTCCGCACCCTTGATAAGCTGCTAGGCAACTTATATTGGAACAAAGGCAGACACCTGGTAGCTCTTCACAAACTACAACTACCAGTAACTCAAGAGGGTCTGAGCGTCCCTTCTCTCGAATCATATTACCTAGTGGCCCAACTTCAATGGGTAGCCCACTGGCTGGCAGAACAGAACATTTTTAAGACCTCCACCTATACTGGCCCACTTCCTACATACATATACTTTGACATCTCCTCCAACCCACCATAAAACTACACTGCACCTGGTCACTCTTAGGCTGGATAGCCCGAAGGTGTCTCATCAGAACCTTTCACCTGATTAGAGGGATGAAATCTTACGCCCCCAACATCCCACTGCCAGGCCTCCCCAGCGCAACAGGCCCAATCTCATTAGACCAACTGACGGAATGGCAAGTGCATGGGATTGAAACAGTGGGGAATCTTTTTCGTGACAGCCAGCTCCAGACAATTTGTTATGGATCCTATTTAGTTTTATGGGAATCAGGAGTTTGCTTAGCTTTCTGGCTTGCAGGCCTTTGCCCCCGTCACCTAGGGACTTTTAACCTACTTACACTGCTCTGTTTTAGCGCATTTATTTAATTATTTCTTCAAAGATGGCTGCTATTTTTATAGTTAGGAAGATGTTTTGAGTTCATGCTGTTAGTGCAACTCTGTGAAGGCGTCACTATCAGCGTCAAAGACAAATGATACACGTATGTATTCACACCATGTCCCTTTTTCACTTACGTGTGACAGAAACACAATATACTCTTGGGGGGAATTATTTATGTAATTGCCGCCCTAAATACGTCTCATGCAGACAAGGTTGGCAGAGGGATTCCTACCAGATGCCATCAACGCTATCTAATGCTACATGTTGCCTTTATGCAGACCCAGCGTTCGTGTCCCCATGGAGTCTGATCTGGAGACCTCATTCCAAGGTAACGAGGGTTAGGAGGCGTTTCTCATGGATATGGTACTGGCAGATTAGGCTTATCACACCTAGCTCTCTTTAGCTTACAAATTAGGTTCTCCATGCTAGGGTTTTAGAGATATTTTACATCTCATGTTTATTGCAAGATGGTGGGAGCCATTGTATTCACGACTCACATCTTTACAATTCTGCTTCTTGCATTGTTCATTATTCAAATCATTGCAGCTCATCTATTTTCCAGTAGATTGCAGTCTTGTTAATAAAAACTATTGAAAATTTTACTACATCTTCTTCATTGCCTGTGTGTGACTGAGACTTACTGCTCATGTGAGGAAAGGGTAATCTCCGTTTAACCACGAGTCCCCCGAGATGTCGCAATCTTGAGTTCATGTGTAAAGGCTGCCATAAATCACCTTTTACTGTTTTGGTGTTTGGTGAGGTACTGCTTGTGAGCTGGGAGAGTTGCAACTTGTTGTAGGATTGGCCTAGTCGCCTACAAACAACAGTGCTGTCAACCCTAAACCAGCAGTCTTGCCTACAGCAAGAACCCAACTACAACATGGCGCCACCAACAATGATGTTTAGCATTAATTTACGGAGTCCCTGAGTATCTGTGTCTCACACACAACAGGTACCCTAAGTACCATTATACAGAGACCTCCGTGGTCTTTTGGATAATCCTCCTCAGCTGAAAAGGGAGCACCTAACTAGGCTGTAGGTTGTTCAAACTTTTAAAAGGACTTTCTCGAAATTTGGTGTTCCATCCCTGTACCCATTTCATAATATGGCTAATGCCATAAACATTTCCGAGAATGTCAGACATGCATTAACACTACAACTATTAGCGCATGGCTTAACATATGAGGGCAGGGATGTCACAATCATTGTAGAAGCTCATGAAGCTTACCAAACAGAAACATTCTATTCCAGGGTCATCGTTCCTGTGAAAGACTACAACATACACATTCCACACATACAGAGTTGCAAACGTACCACAGCGGTAACAAAGATACCAGAGTCTTGAAATACCGATTACTTGTCAAGAATATCAGAACTGGTTTAATGGTTTCCTACTACATGTAATACAACCAGTGAGATTAGGTCCCTTAATGAATGACGGACCAATGTGGCCAATGTTTGCCACATATGCATCACACTTCGGTGTACAAAACCTGCAGACAGCTGATCTGCGCAATCTTTACAATGAGCTGGTAACTTTATACAGATGACTTGTTCAGTTCATAATGCGAACTTTGTACACAACACCAGCGCATACAGCACCACCAGCACCCACTGCATACCAATTGGGCATTACTGGGATTAACCCACAAACATTACATTCTATCATGGCAAAGGTGTCCATGGAACGAGAGGAAATCCCATTCTGGATAGCCCGGAAAACTAATTAGCTGGAAGCTGTGTTTCCCCATACGGGACCAGAGGAGAAACATGGAATTCTCACATTGGTGCTTGCCATTCGGAATGGTTCCCACAGTGGACGACCACACCAAATGAGGTACACTCCTCACTGCAATATATACTACCACACATGGTACCCTGACACTTGCGAATTTACCGAAAGTGTTAAAACAAATTCCGAACGAACATGGGGCTGCACCAGCCCTAGACTTGGGGATATAATTGATGCATAACTTTGACGCAATCTCCTAATATTAAAGGGGAAGTGGTAGCATTGGCTATACGCCAGTGACTCCGGGAGATTTCACACAAGGAAGTGGCAGCACTTTCAACTAAAAATGCCAGCAAACTTGAGATGATTGCTGAAGAACAAGACTTGGGCAGTGACACGGCTGGACAGCGCAGCAGAAGTCAGAATATGTCACCAGAGTCTGAAAGATCATCTAGATGCGACAGCAACTAGCGACTATATTGCAGTCGAGACTGCAGACGGGCGAGTTCTCCCACCGACAGGGTTTGTGATTTAAATATAAAAGTTGAGGGAGAAACAGAGCGCACCATTAATGTAATATTCTGGGATGAACTTAGTTGTGATTTCCTATTGGCTGAAAGGGACTGGCCTCCTGAACACATCCGTAAGCTCCCACATGGGGAAGATGTCATTTTGCCTTCTTTCTCTGATCTTGTTCCAGAGGCGGTAAGACAAGCCTACGCTGTCAACTGGGCTTTAGCACAGGCACCTGCGCTATACCGCAATCATGTAGGTTGGGATAAGGATTCTCCTTACCATGTAATATCTATTAGGTCTACACCCCAGCCTCAGCCCAAATATCCTGTTAAACACGAAGCTGAAGCTCTGGTGATGGAGACCCTCACTCAGCTTGAGTACCAGGGCGTGATGGAGTCCTGTGTCTCTACAATGAATAACCCATTATTCCCTGTTGCAAAACCCGACCATTCATATACAATAGTCTTAGATTGCAGACACTTAAACAGTCACATTCGGACCTATGCAATACAAAATTCACACAGCACCACACTAATTAACTACATAGTGCGTAAAAAATAAAAAACAACCTTGGATATCTCCAATGTTTTTTTCTGGCAAAATGTAGCACATGAAAGTCGGGACCTGAGTGCATTCTCATTCGGCTCACAAAAATGCTTCTGTTGTTTTGCACCAAAGCTAAAAGAACAGCCCAGAGCTGTTCTCAGCCTGTGTAACATCAATAATGCATGATATTGACCCCAAGGCGCTGCCATGTGGATGACAGTTATCTCACAGATGACTACCTCAACTTTCATCTACACACTCATGATAACAAAACAAATTTGGTCATCAGAATAATTGTTGGTGCCATCGGGTTCACTTATGTCACCTTTAATGAAGTCGACACGGTGCCCATAGCATATGTCTTATCCAGGTGGCCGGTTGACACCTGTTCGGTATAAGTCAATAAGGACGCTCAATGAAGAACCACATGCCAATTATGAATACAATTTAGCTTTACTATAATTTCAGGTAAATGCAGGCATTTAGCACATTAGCAATAGTGGAATAAGAATAGCAATGAAAAGCATCTATTCATATATATGTACACTACAGATAGTATCTATGTATATGAATGAGCAAAGAGTTCATTGACAGAGTAAGAATAGCAAATAAAAAAAAAGCATCATATATATGTATATATATATATATATATATAAGTACACTACAAAGAGCATCTATGTATACATCTGAGTAAAGAGTTCATTGACAGATATAAACTTGGAATAACTGTATACCAACATGTGATACACTACGATGTTCAGGGAGCAGAATATTAACGAGTTGAATATTTCAGATAAGCTTTGATTTACTGCACACTAAAATGCATATTTCAATTACTGTGGCAGACTCACACTACGATGTTCAGTAAGGCAGGAAAAAACTATAAACGAGCTGAATTTCTCAGATTATAAACACAGTGCAAGTATAATAATCAATCATAATAATAGAGCAGAGAAACAAAAAGCCTTTCATCCCTGGGTGGAACTTAACTTAGCCCACGAATGCTGGGAAGCCCTCTACCGCCCGCTTGGACCTCTCTCCCCCTCGAGCGTCACGGTCTTGGAACAGCAAAACAGGGAGGCAGCTCTGGGTCTGAAGATGACAGTTTCATAACTCCATCTGCGAGCTTCAAAATTCCCTCACCCACCTTTCAGTGTTTAAATAACCTGAAGCTTGGATTCTACCCCCTTCCAGTATTTTCTAGCTATGTTATCAGTATATGTCTCTTGGCTGCCTTGCTATTCCCTGGCCATTGTTTTCATTCCATCTTTTACTGTGGTCTCGTTCTCAAGGTTGAGACTGACTCTCCTTTACAGCCTGTTTCTCACACATGCGGCTGCGAATAAGTTTATCTACGGAATGTCAAAAGAAAACAAGCTTGAAAGCGAACATCGTGAATTTCTTCCACGTTGTTCTGGCTTCGGCAGGCATCACGCTCATCTACACTGTTCAAGCTAATTAACCCTTCGCGTTACAATGTCTTCCGCACCTTTCCCTACACTGATCACTCCACCCCTTAGATGAGCGCGATGCTTGCGAAACCAGAAGTTTTTTTTGTAACACTTTGCTAGCTAGATTGCTACGAATACTTGTTAGCATTATTCTAAGCGCCTGCATTTTAGTATAAAGCTGGTTTGTACGTACATATAGTCTACATAGTATAATCATTAGCGTGACACAGACAATCAATAACCAGATTAGCGGATGTAACACTATATTTAGCGTTTTCGTAGCTCCTGGTGCCCAACCTAAGAAGATGTCATACCAATGGTGCTCAGTTTCTTGCTGGATGCGTGTAGCAGTGTGCATAAGCTGGGCGTCTGTGGTCATCTGTATGGCTGCATCCTTGGTATATTTAGCTGCCATGCCGAATTTAGCAAATGTGATTTGTGCGTAGCGACTGATTGCCTCTAATCTAGGTAGCTTCACAACAAGCGGGATGTTCCATCCTAACTGTGCTTGCATTTGCGTCTCTAATGTGGTTGTGGTGAACTTAGTCGGTTGGTATAGGATGTGAGTACTTATGTCAATAATGCTGGTAATATTGCACATACACATTACCTGCTCTCCGGTGGTTTGTACAAATCCGTTAATAAGTAAGGGGTGATTAGTAATGTAACATATACTCTCTGTTCCTATCTGATATAAGTCTGTGCCATTGATAGGATAAGGTAACCATTCACATTCTCCTGGCATTGGGTGAAGGCCTGGGTCTAGCGCCCGTCCAGTGTGGATACATACCCACCCCTTAGACCAATCTGCACATCTAGTGGGATCTATGGTGTGATTTGTTTGATCAATCCATTTTTTGTCAGTGTGAGGTATCCACCATTCTTCACCTATTACTACAGGGAGCAATATAAAGGGGCACCATATTTCAGGAGGAAGATTACTTCTAGCTATATCAAAATGAGCATAACACATCTCTCCCTCACAATGGAATTGAATAGGCTTTACCCATATTTCCTCAGGCAAATGCAATTGTTGTCTCCAATATTCACCTTGAAGCTGTCCCCATTCCGCTTTGAAGTCTACATACTGTTGATTAACAATACTTTGCCGTAGTATGCACTGAATTCCTTTGGACATTGTTTGGGTGCTTTGAAAGCTTTTTCCAAATTTTTCATAAGTGAAATTATGCCATTGCCAATCACGATACAACCCACGCAGAACCTTCCCTTCTTCGTGTGAGTGTGTGGGCCCCCATTGTGAAATTACTTTTATGGCCTCCCCTGTATTACATCTTGTTGAGGATAGCTTATTCCTGATGGCTTCAATATCAAAAGCGTTCATGGCCCCTACCCCAATTCCGGTGGCCCCGGCTATCATGGATCCTAGATCTCTTCTGATGCGTAACTTTTGCAAGGGCCATAAATGTAGTGTCCATGGTGTGCATAATGGATCGTACTTAGAAACATTCCCCTTGGCAATAGTTATCTGTAACACAATATGGTTAATTATGCTTGCATGTAAAGCTTGCTTACACCCTATTCTATATCGAACTATGGAAACGTTGCCTAAATTGCTGACCTTGCGTCTTTCGGCTACATAAAACATAAAGGCAGGCGGTTTGGAGTATCGAACTCCTGTAGTTCTATTAGACATTGTAACAACCACCATATGTCCTGGTAAAATATCTTATTTGTTTAAACAATCATAAGATCTACACGGATATGTCTGTAATGGTGTAAAAGGTACAATGGTATCACAATATTTACTTATCATGTTTAGCGTGTAATTCAAAGCCTGTACCGTTGCGGGCATTCCCTGCAACTCGTTCAGTCCGTTGGCATGTCGGATTTGCTGTCCAGTTACCTTCCAGGTTACAGCTTTGGCAGCCATCCATTTGCCTCCAGGTACCTTCACGTTGCAGAGTGAAACATTTCCCTGGTCATCAGTTACCTTAGCGGCTTGAGGTGCACAAGTGACATGAAGGTCCGTGATGACATTCTCTGCCACATTTGGTCGGACTAATATACTTTTTCTGGTTATAATCATGAACGCAAACAGGAACCACGTCATCGATGCAGATGTCATCATTTACGACCGTGGGGTAAGTCTCACTGCAGGTACAAATACAGGTACATTAGAATTCTTTAAAAGTACAACATACGTACTCCCCACCCCTTGACTCAATATCTCTCCTGCCTCTGGCTTTTTCCCTGGATGATGCACCCATACTTTCCTGTGCTTCCAAATCCTCCTTCACCTCTCTGAGTGTTATCAGGGGGCAGATCTTTCTTCAATGTGGGGGGTATACGCTTGTTCACAAATCAATTGGGCAAGTCTGTCATGTGCTTGATACGATACAGTAGCATCTCCTTGGTTCAATAATACTACTTTAACCTCTCCTCTCAAATCTGGGTCTATGACTCCCCCTAGCACCGACACTCCCTTGGTGGCTAGGCTGGATCGAGGGGCAATTCTACCATATGTTCCGGATGGTACTCTCACTCCTACTCCTAGGGGAATACTCTTCACCTGTCCTACGGGTATTTCTCCATCCTCTGGAGCAAACAGGTCCAGTCCCATACTGCCAGAAATAGCCTGTAAAGGTAATCGAGCTCGAGGGTCTGTTTTCCAGACAATCATTGTGTGGGTGATTTCTTTATCATGCCCTGTCATCCGAATGAAAGGAGTCTGCTGCCCAACTGGTCTATTGTTCAATTCAAACAAGTCTTTGTCTAAATTACTACTCCATCCTTTTAGAGTCTGATGTGCTGATAACTTTCTTAGCTGTTCTTTCAACAATCTGTTATATCTCTTAATTATGCCTGCAGCTTGTGGATAATAACTAAGGTGTAAAATCCACAGAATTCCCTGTTCCTGCGCCCAATCCTGCACTGTTTTCCCTGAAAAGTGTGTGCCCCTATCTGTTTGGATTTCATCAGGTACTCCATAATGTTTTATCAGGTAGATTAGCCCTCGCAAGTGGACTTTTGGTCTGCAGACTTACAGGGCATACCCAACATAAGGCCAGAGTAGGTGTCCACCATGGTCAATACGTAGCTTTTTCCTCCTTCCTTTGGTAGCGGCCCGATATAGTCCAATTGCCACACTGTAGCGGCTGCGGTTCCTCTTCTGATATGACCGCTAGGCTTCTTTTGCAGGGGCATTTGTTTTATCTGGTTGCATGTGGAGCACTCTTTTACTGCTTGTTGGACCTGTTCTTTAGTGACTGGAATCTGTTGTTGCTGTGCCCATATATAAGTGCCATTCTCTCCTAGATGTCCCGATGTTGCATGAGCCCAGTTTGCTAGAGCAGCTTCAGCCTCCTCTTGATGATTACTGTTCGTGTTTTGGCCATCTGATTTGCGGTGTTGTTGAATAGAGATGCAAGAGAGGTGTCTGATGGGCAATAGGCGTCCACATGTCCCACATAGATTTGACATTTGTGCCCTTTCTCCCACATCTCTTCCCATAGCTGCTCGCCTCCCCAAATGGGGGTGCCTTTGATTTTCCATCCATCCTTGCGCCAAGTCGGGGCCCAGCTTACTAGTCCTTGGTAGGTGGCCCAGCTGTCAGTGTACACAAACATTTTCTTTCCGATGGGGGCCTGTTCGATCAGTGCTGCTACCCCCTGCAGTTCTGCAAGGTGACTTGATCCATTATTTCCTCCTCGCAGCAACAGCGTTTCTGTAGCAGGCTGGAATGCGACTGATTGCCATTGTCTCTTTCCTTGATGGTACCGGGCGGTACCATCTGTGAACCATGCATTTTGCTGTTCTTCTTCTGTGAGCTGTTCAAAAGGTGGGGCTGTTTTAAATGGTGAGGACTCCATCTCAGATGGCTCTGGTGAGGGGACCATTGCTTGTAAGTCCACTGCCCCCAGCATATCTTCTTGTAACTTCAACACTCATGCTGGCCCCGGTTTTGCCCTCTGCTGCAGATACCATTTCCACTTTATGATGGTAGACTCCTGCGCCCTGCCTACTTTAGTGCCAACCCCTCCTTCTCTTATCCAGCCTAGTAAGGGAACCCGTGTTCTTAGGGTAACCGGCCGGTCACCAGTTATGCGCTCTGTTTTTACTAAAGCCCAATATGCTCCTGCTAGTTCTTTTTCTAACGGGGTGTAATTGCTCATGGAGGGAGTTAATCTCTTTGACCAAAATCCCTGTGGCACTCTCTTTTTTCCTTGCCTCTGCCATAAACTCCACATCACTACATCATCCTGTACTATCATTTCCAGCTCAAATGGGTCTCCTTCTGTGATGGGACCTAACGCAAAATAGTTCTGTAATGCATCTTTTGCTCCCTCAAAGCCCTCTTGCTGTTCAGGTCCCCATTGGAAAGGGTGCTTTTTTCGTGTAACTTGATATAGTGGTCTCAATATTAATCCTAAGTGAGGGATATGTTGTCTCCAGAATCCCATCAAACCAATAAATCGTTGTGCTTCTGCCTTAGTTGAAGGAGTCTTTAGCTGCTCTACCGAATCAATCACCTTCTGTGGTATTCTTTTTACTGGTCCTGACCAAATAGCGCCCAGGAATTTCACCTCTTGTGCCGGGCCTTGGACCTTTTTTGGGTTAATAGCCCATCCCCTCTGCTGTAAGTATTCAATTAATCTTTCCAGCGTGTCTGTGACTTGCCCTTTAGTGTCCCCAGTGATCATGATGTCATCAATGTAATGTGCAAGTCGGGTGTCTCCAGCTGAGAAATTGGCTAATTCTCTGCCTATTAGCCCATGACACAATGTGGGACTATGCACGAACCCCTGGGGCAACTTCCTGAATGTGAATTGTCTGTCCTGCCAGCTTATTGCAAAGTGGTCTTGATTGGCCTCATCGATATCAATTGAAAAGAAGGCGTTTGCTAGATCAATCACGGCATGCCATTCCCCCACATCTTTACTCAACTGTTCCACCAGTGTGATGATGTCTGGGACGGTGGCTGCCAAAGGTGGAGCCACTTTATTCAGTTGTAGATAGTCGACAGTCATTCGATATGTATCATCTGGTTTCTTCACAGGCCATATAGGAGAGTTAAATGGGCTCACAGCCTGCCTTAACACACCTGCATCTAGCAACCCCTGTAAGGTTTCTGAAATCTCTTTATGACCTCCGGGTATGCGATACTGTTTAATGCACACCGGCTCCTTTGGAGGAGACACATGTAATGGACTCCACTTTGCATGCCCAACCAGAACTGTCCTAGATTTCTTTATGTGTACGCTCCTCACACCAAAAGTAAATGTTCCCCATTGCGTATCAATAGTTTTGCCTAGTAACAAATCCATGCCAATAATGTATTCTGGTACTTCAGCTATTAAAACTTCTGCCGTGAACGGGGGTCCTTTACCGATTGACAATTTAAGCTTAACAGGTTTGGCCTCTGTCTCTGCACCCCCGTAACCATTAATGATCACACCCTTCCCTGGCAGCCTCTTAGGGTTTCCATTTTTTAAAGTTACCTCCGCACATGTGTCGAGCAGTGCCATAACATGTTGTGTTCCTTTGTGCCAATAAACGATGAGAGGTACATATGGCCGCCTGTCCCTGGGGCTTACCTCTTGCACTGCTCTGACCCCCGGGGTTTGGCCTGACCTTCATAATAAGGGGTCTGGGACTTCCCAGCCATCGCTGGACAAGTCAGGATATAGAGTTGAGACAGGCACCTTCCTATTTTTCCCTGATTCTGTTTTTTCCTTCTCAGACTCTTCCATGGGTGGTGCTGAGGGCTGTTTCTCATCAACTGCCTCTTTCTCTTTCTGTCTACGCTGCAATGCTTTCCATTTATTAAGCAGATAAGGGGTAGGCTTTCCATCTATCTCCTCTTTCTTCACCCCAGCATTCAACAAATCTATCCACATTTGTCGTCTGGTCACTTTTATTGTAGATTCTCTTCCCTTATACTTACTGTCCTGCCCCACAGCCCTTGCTGATTTTTGTCTATCAAGCCCTTCTAATTGTGCCATTAATAATACCACATCCCCCACTGGTCTTCCCTGAGCGGGTCCTAGAAGGGCTAACAAGGCACCTTTCATATGCGGAGGGGCATTTCTGATTAACCGTGCCCTGATCCCTGCTGTCACGGGTTCAACATCAGGTCCTAAAAATTGTTGGGAGTATACTGCGTTCTGCATCCCCATTTCTCGCAGTTGTTCATTTGCCTCTGAAATCGTATGCGAAGGACCCCAACTCTCCTCCACATCTATAGCAGTCGGGTACAATTGATTCACTCCTTCCATCAACCAACCCATTAGAGAGAAAGCTTGTTGCCCCTGTGCACCTCATAACCGTTGCCCTAACATAGCGTGTGTAGTTACTGATCCCATTTTCAAAAGTTCAGTTGGTGATAAATATGTACCGTCTGCTCCAGTGTCCCACAATCTCACCAACCATTTAAACAAGGGCTCTGTAGGCATCTGCCTAAACATACAAGTTATTTCTAACAATTCACTCTGTGTATAATCTCTTACCAAACGTGAATTCTGTATTTGCCCACCATTCACCCCCTTTGATTTATTCTGCATGAGTGGGCGAACCTCCATTACACTTCCCCTTTCACTTTCAATTTCACCTGCACGTCCTTCTCAACTTTCAGCTCCACCTAGTTCTGCTACACGTACTTCCACCTCATCCTCCCAATTCCAGTCATCATCATTATCTGAAACTGTTCCATCCCAAGTATAAGGATCCCAGTTTTCTTTGCATACCAATGCCCCCACTTGCACAGCTGAGGTTATTTTAGGCTTCTGCCTACTCTTCTGTTTTGCTACTCGAACTGCTAATGCGGTGCACCTTGCCTGCATTTGATCACCCCTATTCACTGCACTTTCTATAGTTTCTTTCATAAGTAACTGCCTTTCCTGCAGGGCTGCAACCTCATCCCGCAGTTTTCTTATTTCTGCATCTTGTGTTAATGTTTTCCTGTATACCGTACGGAGAGCAGACAGGAAAAGCCATCCCACTTGCTGTGCTGCTATCAGCTCCAGATTTGCCCCTTTTAGCTTCACACTCTCAACCGCATCTTCCACTAAAAGGGGAGTCACTTTCTCATCTAATGTCTCCCATAACACTGGCGCTGCCCATCGGTTCAGGAGCCCTGCCACACCAGAGAACGGGTCAGTTGCTAACCACCCGGGAATGGATCTGGCTTCTGCCCCATGCTGCCTTCCGCTCTCTGCCTCACTTTTCTTACGTCCCCAAAGAGGCATTATTGACTTATACCCCACTTCTGGTACCAAATGTCTTATCCAGGTGGCTGGTTGACACCTGTTCGGTATAAGTCAATAAGGACGCTCAATGAAGGACCACACGCCAATTATGAATACAATTTAGCTTTACTATAATTTCAGGTAAATGCAGGCATTTAGCACATTAACAATAGTGGAATAAGAATAGCAATGAAAGGTATCTATTCATTCATATATATGTACACTACAGATAGTATCTATGTATACGAATGAGCAAAGAGTTCATTGACAGAGTAAGAATAGCAAATAAAAAAAAAGCATCTATATATATATGTATATATATATATAAGTACACTACAAAGAGCATCTATGTATACATCTGAGTAAAGAGTTCATTGACAGATATAAACTTGGAATAACTGTATACCAACTTGTGATACACTACGATGTTCAGGGAGCAGAATATTAACAAGTTGAATACTTCAGATAAGCTTTGATTTACTGCACCCTAAAATGCATATTTCAATTACTGTGGCAGACTCACACTACGATGTTCAGTAAGGCAGGAAAAAACTATAAATGAGCTGAATTTCTCAGATTATAAACACAGTGCAGGTATAATAATCAATCATAATAATAGAGCAGAGAAACAAAAAGCCTTTCATCCCTGGGTGGAACTTAACTTAGCCCACGAATGCTGGGAAGCCCTCTACCGCCCGCTTGGACCTCTCTCCCCCTCGAGCGTCACGGTCTTGGAACAGCAAAACAGGGAGGCAGCTCTGGGTCTGAAGATGACAGTTTCATAACTCCATCTGCGAGCTTCAAAATTCCCTCACCCACCTTTCAGTTTTTAAATAACCTGAAGCTTGGATTCTACCCCCTTCCAGTATTTTCTAGCTATGTTATCAGTATATGTCTCTTGGCTGCCTTGCCTTGCCATTGTTTTCATTCCATCTTTTACTGTGGTCTCGTTCTCAAGGTTGAGACTGACTCTCCTTTACAGCCTGTTTCTCACACATGCAGCTGCAAATAAGTTTATGTACGGAATGTCGAAAGAAAACAAGCTTGAAAGCGAACATCGTGAATTTCTTCCACGTTGTTCTGGCTTCGGCAGGCTTCACGCTCATCTACACTGATCAAGCTAATTAACCCTTCGCGTTACAATGTCTTCTGCACCTTTCCCTACACTGATCAGCATATAAATCTCATTTATACTCCAATGCAGAACAACACTTTGCACCCTCAAAAAATAATTTTAACTGCAGTACAGATGGCTGTCATGAAGGAGAGAACACTTGCCCAGAGGAAATGCATTATTGTTGTTACTCCGGTGCCGCCCTTAGAGGAAGCTAGCGTTCCTAATGCTAAAGCATTACATCCACATTGGATTCAATGGGCAACCTCCCTGACTGCCACAGATGTTGATTATATCTTCGATCCAAAACTTCAAACACAAGAATCCCTATTTTAAACTCAGGAGCATGATGGAAAGCACATGCTAATTCTATAGCTGTGTTTGTATCGACATTTGGATGTTGTTTGATCCAATTACGTGTTTGTGGGGGTAGGGCATCTAAATATTGTTCCAATAAGATGATCCCTATGACTTCTTCTCTGTCCATCCCTATTGGGCTCAGCCATTTCAAACCCAAATTTTGTATTCTATAATAGAGAGCTCAGGGATTTTCCATTGGAATCCACTTGGTCTTCCTAAACTTAACGCAGTAGTATTCTGTATCAAACCCTACTCGCTCCAGAATAGCTTTCTATCTCTAGGTATGGGGTTGTCCCTCCGGAATTTACAGCCTGGTAGGCAGCCTGTAATGTTCCGGTCAACAAGAGGGCTATATATTGACCCCATCTATCCTGAGGCCAATTGGCTGCTGCTGCCACCCTTTCAACGGGGGTAAAAAAGGCGTCAGGGTCTTCGCCTTATTGAAATCTTTGCAGTACAGAACTGGGGATGTTGGGATCTACTCAACTGGAAGCAATGGTGTCTGTTAACTTCTGCAGTGATGTTTCATGTACCAATTAGTTATTGGCTATTATGGTGGCTTGGCTCTTGAAGGCATTCTGAAGATTCTCACAGTCATTCTGGGCTTCTCGTTGTTGCTTTTCCCAAACCATCTGAAGGTGTTGCTGTCCCTCAGCGAGTTGCTGTATCATGTCTTCTAGAGAGGGTTTTCCTTCCATCTTCTTGGATAGTAGGAAAGACTTATCCAGAAATCCCAATTCTGACACCAAATTGTTGTGGGTCTCGCTGTGTGCTGGCGAAAAGAACAGTTCCGACAGCGGTTTATAGTAAAGGATAAGTATTTGGGGTTTTTATTTAAATTATTCTTCTCACATATATTTACTTATGCCTTAATTCACATTTTAGTTGTTCTCTTTTTCTTCCTTTTGTTTAGTTCTCTTCATGCTTGAAGGTTATTGTTTCATAGCTCCTTTCTCTTTTCTTCTTCTTAGGTCTTCTTCAGTGTCTCATTTTAGCAGTTTCCCATCACCAGGTGAATTCACAGAAAAAAACGGAAAACAGATGAATATAAGATAAGTGCATGGTTGTGGGTTTTTCTCTGATTTTCTGTTTGTTTCTCTATTAAAAAAAGGGGGGAAGAAAAGAACATAAAGGAAAGAAAGAAGAAGGGAAAAAAGGGAAAAGAAAAGAAGGTGTACTAGCAAAATAAATAAATTAGCAGAACCCAATAGACAACCATCTCCTCCTGAATTGATGTAGAATTATGCTCTCAGATTGTGGTTCTATCACAATATACTTTTCCTGACGTGCGCTAAACGAGTGTAAGTGACAGAGAAAAATATATATCCATGCACCACTGAATATCCAGCGTTTTTCAAATGTAGCTCCCTAACATAAATAAACCCTCAGTTCTCCTCCCTCTCTCCTCCTCCCTCCTCTCCTCTCCCGTCCCACCTTAATAAATAATGGGCAGGATTTGGAATACAGGCATGTACCTGCATAGGCCACGTCCCTCCTGGAACATGGTGGGTGGTTTAGTTTTCTCTCCCTGGGCTCTTCTCTTTCATTGCAAGGGTTGTGTTCCTTTCGCTTCTGTCTTCAAACCCCTCCCCTTCTGCTATGTTTTCCCACTCAACCGTCCCTTCTCTTGAGCTTTCTTCCTCGTCTCCTTGCTGTCTGTTTTTCTCTCACGTCGCTCTCTCTGTCTCCTTACCGTTCTCCTTTCTTTCTTCTGCGCGCCCTCCTGCGTCTCTTTTGACCCCTTCGAAAGGCGTCACTTGTGAACCGTCTACTTCCGGGTTCACACGTGCGTTTTCCTGTGTCTCTCTCTTGAAGGTGCCCCCGGGGTACTAGGTTGTCTGCCCTGTTCCCATGGTAACGTCTGATTGACAAACAACCCTGTTGCAATCCAATAAAGCATGATGATAAAGCACCCGTGTGGGAAATCCTCACACAACTAGAGTACCATGGTGTAATCGAACCCTGTGTCTCACCAATGAACAATCCTTAATTCCCAGTAGCTAAACCGGACCATTCGTACAGAATAGTCTTAGACTACAGACACTTAAACAGTCATACATGCACATATGCTATACAAAACTCTCATAGCACAGCACTCATGAACAACATAGTGCGCAAAAAATATAAAACAACACTGGACATCTCCAATGGTTTCTTCTGCCAAAATTTAGCACCTGAGAGTAGAGACCTAACAAGTTTCAGCGCACTAGGCTCTTAGAAAACAATTCTGTCGTTTACCACAAGGCTAGAACAGACCAGGACTGTTCGCAGCTTGTGTGACTTCAATATTGCACAACATTGACCCTGAAGCATTGTCCTATGCAGATGATATCTATCTTATGGATGATGAACTACTGTAACATCTAAGACGGGTATCCCGCTTTGTTGTAGGATTTGCCGAATTTGGCTATAAATTAAACTTAAAAAAAACAAAAATAGCCTTCTTTAGCATCTTGTTTCTGGGATACGAATTATCAAGTGAAGGAAAGAGCCTAGCGCCACAATTCTTAGAAGAATGTGCACAGTTACAACTCCAAATACCATTAAAAAACTCCAATCCCTATTGGGTTTCCTAAATTTTGGCAGACCTTACATTCTAGATTATGCATCACGCATAAAACCCTTATATTACTTAATACGTCCTGAATTTTCCAGTAAATTCTGGATAGTGGAACACACCCGCATTTGCAGAGCTTTGCAAACAGACATGCTTGCAGGACAACACCTACACACAAGAGACAATAAAAACATCTGGTCATCAGAGTAATTGCTGGTGCCATTGGTTTCACCTATGTGACATTTAATGAAGGTGAGAACGCCTACAAATCACATTTGAATTCAGCAGCAGAACAACGCTTTGCTCCCACTGAGAAAATTCGAACTGCTGTTCAGATGGCTGTCATTAAAGAAAGACCACTGGCCCAGGGGAAACGCATTATTGCCATATCTCCAATTCCACCCCTCAAGGCTGTTCCAAACACTTAAACATTACATCCACATTGGATCCAATGGGCAACGTCTCTGACAGCCACTGATGTTGTCTATATTTTTTAACCAAAGTTACAAACACAAGAATTTTTGCAATATGAAATAGAATTCCCAGTTCCAGGTAACACATTGCCTATTGATCAATATCAAAGAGTCATGTACACCGATGGCTCAGCACAACCTGCTATAGGCACAAAACACCAATACTCTGCTGCTTGCACAGTCGTGAGCAGCTACATGGAAGGTAGCAAATTCTATCCACAATATACCTTTATGCAGACCCTAGGGGATTGCACAGCACAACTAGCAGAGCTGAAGGCTCTTGTGATGGCACTGGAACATACGAATCCTGACCAGGTAACGCTGATTGTCTGTGATTTGTACTATTGTGTCCAGTCTTTCGATGAATATCTGCATTACTGGTGCCAGAATGGGTTCAGAGATTCTAAAGGTAACACCATCAAACACAAACTACTGTGGGGGAAAGTAGCGTATCTAAAGGAAACGCAACCAAATGTCCATGTTGTACATACATTTAGACACCAGCGCATTGGAATACACGTTGCTAGAAATACATTGACTGATGAAGCAGCCAAATCAGCAGTAGCTCCGGCTTCTGTTGCTGCAGTAACTCGTTCTAGAACAAAACCGGACAATGACATATGGGCTGCCGTGAAACCCACTGATGAAGGCATGCCTTCACCAAAAGCATTCCCTGCTAAATATTCCTACTGGATGGGAGGCTTCCTAGACGCAGAAGTAAAAGTACCATGCTTGGGAGTTTGAGTAATTCCCAATAAAGACCTAAGACCAGAGTAGATTAAAGCAGCGCATGAGGGGGTTGCCTCTGCCCATGCTGGTGTTAATATCATTATTGCAGGCTCATTATTGGTGGCCAGGTCTATACAAACAGTATAACAGTATAAAGCAATATGTCCTTTGTTGTGATATCTGCCAACAAATTAAGGGGTCCACAGTCAATTGCCCACCGCAGACACCCCCATAATTTACAACAAACCATTACAATGTGTGTACTTGGACCATTGCGGTCCCCTAACACTGGACAGTGCATACAAATACATCTTAGTCGCTGTTGACCCCTGCTCCAGATTTCTATGGGTGTGGCCACCCCGCTCGGCTGACACTTGGACTGTTGCAAGTCTTTATCGGCATATATGCAGTTGCGACTTTCCACTCGGACCAGGGCCCTGCTTTCACCTCAAGGGCATTCAGGGACGCCATAGCTTCATTAGGGGTCCAACTCCATTACTCCATTTCATCCCAAGGGAAATAGTGTCATGGAGTGACGAAACAGAGATTTAAAGTAATCCTTAACAGCCAGACTATTAGGTATGGGTTGTGGTTGGCTTAATTACCTGTATGGAGTCCAGAAAGCACTTAACAATATGCCTAGAAGGTCCCTGGGGGGTCATACTTCAAACGAGTGCCTGTTCGGAACTCAAATGTATGTTCCAGATCTTGATGTTCCTTGCATGGAGGAGGCAGAAACACCTTCTGACAAAAATGAACATGTCACTGTCTTGCAGGAATTACAACAGTTCTGAGACGACAATGCTTCTGCCAGCGCTGCCTCCGTAGGAACTAAGGATGTACCTATAACACCTACCGGCTGGATTCCAAAGGTTGGAGATCTAGTACAAGAAAAAGTTGCTGTGAAAAAGGAGTTAGGTCCTTCCTATCTAGCACCAGTCCTGGGAATACACGGTACCAGAACTGTCATTCTACCACCGCTGCCTGGTTCTAAAGAAAACCACTTTGTCTCCATCGACAATGTCAAGTTACACCATGTGGTCGATCCTGCACAGCAGACCAAGATGAACAACCAGTAGTTTCCAAATCCCTCTCACTACGTGTCATTATGTCCCTCTACAAGTTTTGAGTAGCAACACTCACACCTCTCCGAGCTTCGGGAGGATGGAAAATGATCTTCCTTTAGTTCCACTAACATCGATTACAACAAGCAGCACGGAAATTGCTGGTCGATTTGACTCAACTTTTACACAGACGGATGGCATCATTTATTATGAACCACCACAGGAGACCCCCTACCAGTTCTCCTCCTTCAAATACAGCTCTTGTTTTTGCACAAACTGCTTCTGGATACTTTTCCGACATCAATGACACCTTTTCGGACTCATCTGCCTCTCCTTAATATGAACTGCCAAAAACACGTAAGCTGATAAATTGGCTTAAAACAAAGTACTTCATTTTTCCATTGAACTATCTGTGGCTTTCCTTGACTGTATTAGCTTTCCTCCTTTGGATTGACTTTGTTATTATTTTCTTTCTATTAATACATGGTCACTACCTTCCTGAACGACCACAGTTGAACTGATGGATGAGGTCCTAAAACCCCATTTTATTTCTCACAAGGTCCGCAGAGACTTGTCTTTTGTGAACATTTCTGCTATACCAATTCCTTATGGGATTGTTTGGGATAAAGTCACATTTGATATACGGCCCGACGGAGGACATTCAAACACCATATGTGTTTAAACTCTCTATGAACGATGTAATAATACCCAGAGTTGTTTCTGATGACTGGGATGTAAAAACAGTTAATTTTATGATGACTGAATTGCAGTACTTTACTATATTTGAAAGTGAGGATGCTTATCATTCCAAAGAAAAGGATGGTGACACGTTCTGCTATAATTATTATGGACACCATTTTATTCACAGAGCAAGTACCCCAAAGACTCTTTTTAATTATACACAATGGGAACATTGTCCAACTCCTCCACAAGGAAGCTCTAAAACATATTCTGAAATATTTGCATATTTTTCTGGGCACAATGTTAATGCTGAGTCATATTATTTTAAATTGTCATTAATGTAAAATGTATTCATATTATTATTGACAGATACAAAGTTCATTTATTCAGATTCTTTTGTTTCCGAGTTAGCTATAGAAGGCTATGAATATTGATTGAAGTTGATTGACTTAAAAAGTGTGTGGGGAACACAAAATTGGCAAAGAAGGAGAAAGGAAGCTTTATTTAGAGCATGCCTGATACCTGTTCATATGATATTTTTTTTATTAAACTGTACAACAGACAAGGTGTTTAGGCTTAGAAAAAATTGGGAATTGAATGCGCCCTGTATCCCTGCCCTTGCAAAATTTTACAAATGGCAAAGATATATCAAGGCAACTGAAGATCAGCTCGATGAATGGGTCCAAAATGGCACATTTAATGCTTCACTTTCACGTCCTGGTGGGTGGGTATTGTGCCCAATAGATACCAATGGGTGTCATAAACGTTTTATAAACTCCACAGTGGGTTTTAGAACAAAAAGGCCTGACCCTCGCTATGTGTCATCTGAACATGGGTGTATAGTAACAACATACAGTGTAGGGAAACTATGCCAGCAGTGGTTGAAGAGTTCCTCACTAGATGCTGTTAGAGAACACCTCAGCCTCCTGTCTAATAATACTGACTTACAGGACTTCCTGTTAGGCCCCAGAAAACAACGCAGAAAGCACTTCTTATATGCAGTCTATAATGAAATATGGAAGCTTTCCCAGTAAGATGTCGCTGCCCGGTTAAGGCAAATGGACCAGGAAAACTTACAGAAGGCATTAGCTGTTGTAGATAATGGGATTAAATACCCTGTTGGACCGGATGTACACTTTAACATTGTTTCTTCTGCAATAGACATAATACAAAGCAACATGTCCTCTTCACACCATGGACAGAGTCAACTAAGGTCCATTTTGCTATTAGGTTGGACACTACAAACACTAAGGGCAGGTCGAATTCCCTGGCAACCCGTTAGTGCAAAGGATATATTTTCCACATTTAGGTTAGCGCCACAACAGCAACTAATGGCTAGAAAAGAAGCGATTTATGTCATGTTAAATATTCAGAAATTAGGGAAGTTGTCTTTTACTGTGGCTGAGATACCATCTGCTGAGTGGTTAATACACAGGGTCATTAATCTGCCTATTTTTAACACTTCAATTCACGTCCTGATTAAAACACATTCCTGTGGGCAGATTTGAAAAGCTAGGAGATAGTTTCATCCATGAGGTGTGGGAGCTACCCTTCTTGCACAAATGTCTCAATGGCATGAAAGAGGTCTTTCTTAGCAGTAGCGAGTACGAGACTTCTGTCAGCCATTCAATGGTTTGTAAACAGCTGTCCTTGCACAGAGCGTGCAACGTTTCGGCATCGAACTTGGCTTGTTATCTGAAGGTAGTCCCAGTCCCCTTGATTAGACCTGTGTTCCAGGTGCTCTGGAATGGCAGCTATGTCCTCCTCAATAGTGAGAGTTGTTGTGGGATGCAAGCCGGAATAGTTTAGATCGTTTCGGTCTCCAAAATCTTTACATGCTGCAGGAATGTACTTTTTTCTCCTACACGACAGAGGGAAGTACCTGTGATTTGGTCCAATATCGCTACTTCAAATGTGATTTTGACAAGTTGAGCAGACTCAAGGCTTTATTGTTTCAAAAGCATGCGGCACTCACATCTGCACGTGAGAACCCATGTTTCAGTGCCTCTGGTGCACTTTTGAATATGCACTGAAGATTTGTCTTTCTATGCAGCGCTTGCTCTCATTGGATGCTGATCTATTGATGTTTTCGTTGAGGGCTCATTACCATACATGCGCGTTGAGGGTGTGTATGCTTCGGGAAGCTGTTTGTGAGTTGCCCTATGTGGATCATGCAGCTCTCAACTCATTGTTGGGCACACCACACAATGCTGCTGCCTCGGCTGGAGCTCAGGCTTTGGGACACAAATGTTCTTTGGTTTTCCTTTGCAATTAACTTTTCTATTCTACCACCTGCTGAAGTGAAGGATTTCCAGTCTACAATTATCTCAGATTCAATTGGCAACTTTGGAAATGACTCTGACTTTTGAAATTCGGCCCTTTTGGCACCACAATTAACATTTTAAATTGTTCTTTCATTAAATGCTCAAATATCCTTTGACTTGTCATTATTGACATTATTGACATTCCCATATATATATATATATATATATATATATATATGCCTTAGGATACAGATACATTTTAGTAGCTTTTACATATATAATTAGGATTTTAACCACCTTTGAACCGGCAAGGGGAGGGTGTTGTGTAGCCATTTTCGCTATAGTTTTACACGCGTTATTTTAGCAAACTAGGCCTGCCGTTGTGCACTATAACCTAGATATGTTTTTATTCTAGCTTTGTTATATTATTTTAATAACAGCCACATTTGCAGTCTTGTTTTATTTTCTCTATCTAGTTGCTCTTCGCCTAGGTCAGCACTGCGTTCTTAAATAAAGAAATTTCTTTCACTCTGTGCTTTCTCAGGGCTGCAGTGAGATAGGTTGCCGGCAAAAGTGGTACGCTTTGTCTCCAATATCCACAGAAACATACACACTCTTAAGTGGGGATCTCTTCCTGGAACATCAGCTGCTTTATTATAAAAATACAACTTTGACCCATGTACGTTAGAGGGAGATTCCAGCCAGATGACCACAACTGTATGCTGATTGCTGAGTGCTTCGCTGCCGCTGCTTGTGTAGACTACAGGCATCTTGTATGGTATGAGGGATGATGTCTTCCCAGGGGGAACCCAAAGAGCAGAACTAGAGCTTAACATGCTGTGCTCTAACATTGCCTAGGTAGGAACCATCTTTACAAACCCTAGTGACAATATGGTAGCGTTAGTCTTGTCACTTTTGTAATCCTGTTGTGCTTCATCGTTCTAATTATTGCAATAAGTGCTTCATTATCTAAGATGCAGTTGCTTCAATAAAACCTTATTGAACTATACCCTGCCTCTGATTGTCCTTGCATATGTGAGACTAATGTAACTGAGAGAAATGGAAGAGATCTGAGTGACCACAATTCCCCTGAGGAGTCATTTATGCCATGCGCCTGGTTGCCCAAATCATCCCTGCTCTTGGGTGGAGATGAGGCACTGCTAGTTAGCCGGAACAAACCCAGATTAAGTTGACCAGTGTCACCTGGCGCAGGTTCAGCCTTAGTCCCCCGCAGCCCAGGTGATTCTGCCACCCAAATCCAGTAGTTTCATTAGGATAATGAGAACCTATGCGACAGGAGATCGAATGATCCCCAACCAAGACCAGAGATTAGATCTCATCAAAGCAGCCAATGAGGGTGTCGTATTTGCTCATGCTGATGATGCAGTCACAATAACACTCTTGCAGAAATGTTTCTGGTGGCTGGAAATATACAAACAGACCAAGCAATATGTCCTTTGCTGTGACATTTGTCAGAAGATTAAGGGCTCAAACATCAAACACCCTCCGCAGACATCCCTCTTAGTGTCCAACAGGCAGGTACAATGTGTGTACCTTGACTATTGTGGTCCCTTACATCCTAAAGGTGCATACAAATATATCTTTGTCACTGTAGATTCTTGTTCTAGATTTCTGTGGGTGTGGCTACAGTGGTCGGCTGACGCTTGAACTGTTATAAAAGACTTGCTGATCTTTATTGGTACATATGTGGTTGCAGCATTCCATTCGGACCAGGGTCCTCCCTTTGCCTCTAAGGGATTCAGGGACCCATGAGGATGATGGGTGTTGAACTCCATTACTCCTCACCCTACTATCCTGATGGTAAATCATTCTTGGAGAGGTGGAATCAAGATCTAAAGCAGTCCTTAATAGCTAGAGTGTTAGGTTCAGGTCGCAATTGGCTTCCTCACCTATGCGGGTCCAGGGAGCACTGAATATTCTGCCAAGACGGTCCTTGGGAGGACGCACTCCTTACGAGGTCCTCTTTGGGATACCTATGTTTGTCCCAGATCTCTAAGGGCCAGGTTTGGTGGCAGTAGATACACATTTTGACATAATGGAACGTCTCACTGTCTTATAGGAGCTTCAGCAATTTCATGATGATAATTCATCTGCCAGTGCTGCCACCTTAGGAATAAGGGATTTGCCAACAACTTCTACAGGCTGGATTCCTAAAGTCGGGGATCTGGTTTGTGAGAAGATTGCTGTGAAGAAGGAATTCAGCCCATCCTACAGAGCACCGGTCCCAGTCCTGGAATACAAGGCAACAGAACTGTCAACTTACCACCGCTGCCAGGTTCTAAAGCAAACAGATTTGTCTCCATCGGCAACATCAAACTACACCAAGTAGATGATCCTGATCCTGCACAGTAAATCCAGAGGTCCCTTGGGTAGTTTCTGGTCCCCTCTCACCACCCAGCTGCAATGGGATTATGCCCTTCCCCCGGGCAATTTCCTATGTACTGGCACCTCCTGGTCTCCACTCACGCACTATGGGGACCCCTTACAGAGGAACCGCCCCAGAACTAGTTCGTACACACCTTATTCTTAATGGTCCAGGGACGCCACCTAATGACATGGCTTTACAAAGCCATTCAAACACATGCAGACACCCCCCTGCATCAACCCCAACAGAGTTGGGAAGACGACATTGGTAGAGCACTTCACAACTTGGAATGGGCCAGAGCTTTAGAGTCCCTCATGATAATATTCAGAAATGCAACTTTAAAAAGGATTCAGTATAATGTATTGCATTGAGCTTACCTGACCCACACCAACTTAAACAAACTATTCCCAACAGCACATTTACCCTGCCCTCGCTGCTCTCACACCACAGCAGATCTCGAGCACATGTTCTGGTTGTGCCCAGAGCTCCAGCTCTGTAAGGACAAAATATATACCTCCCTAGCCAAAATATTGGCAGCTACAGCAAGTGGGTGCCTTTGCCTGCAGAAAACATCATAAAGTACGGGCCTGCTTCGCCAATCTGGCACTCCTACTGGCCAAGGGTATTCTAGCAATATATTGGAAGGCTCCGCACCCTTCCACATTGACTCAATGGCACGCTGTGCTCTCCTGCTGGGGGAGGTGGAAAGTTCAGCATTACACTGAGAAGAAACTAGCCGTACGCGGTGGCGCCCTATAGTAGCAACATGGGATACCATGCTCCTACAATTTATAGAGCTAATAACTGAGAACTCCCCTCACAGCTCCCCTCCCCGCTAACTCAGTGATGCCTCTGATCCTGGAGCAAATGCCCTCCAAGCCTCTCTCCCACCTCAAACCAAGGAACCCCCCCACATTGCTGAGATAGCCCTTGCACCCCGTTTACCGTCCACTCTGGGGATCGCCCAGTGCTCCACTCAATGAGACACAGATACATTGCCCATCCTCAGTTCCTCATTCATACCCCCCATACTCCCAGTTTAGTAACCCCACCCTCACTTGGCCTCTTTTTAACCTCGAGAGACACAGACATCATTACCATCTACATTGGCAGCAGAAGATAGTGCATGCTAGATTGCTACACATTGAAACCACTATAATCTTCTACATTGACGTTGACTCTTATGTCTCTTGTAATGCTTATTATCTCTCTAATGTTCACAGAGGTGCAGTGGTTGTATAATGAAAAACGTAATAAAAATATTTGGAGAAAAAAATACGTCTACAGGCTGTTACCTTTGACTACAATGGTGCCTTCACCACCCCAATTTAACAAACCTCCTCCTTTCCTGTCAGCCTGAAGCAATTCAAACTCAACATTAACTTCAGCAGTTTTTCAGCCTGGCAAGTGCCATGCATCAAGGGTTAACATAACGAATTTTAAACATTTATGTTCATTACCACAACCACCCCATATTGTAATGAAATTAAACTGAAGTGCACCTCCAGTGCAACTCCAGTGCCAGAATTGCTGTCCAGGCAGTGACACACAGGAGTTCTGGCTGGATTACTGGTGATTTCATCATTATTGCACTATTCCCCTCACTGCAATACCGTTTCTAGGGGCAAGCCTGAGAGTTAATGTGCTAGTGCATGCGTCTCACTTGTGAGACTCTGTTGTGTACAGTAAAGGGCTTGGAGCCTGCCTGTCGCTTATCATTTGTTGGCTTGCATGGCAGTCTTCTTTAAAACCTTGTAATTCATCACTGGAGGCCAATCAGCATTGCCATTCCTCTGTGTGGTGCACAGACCAAACACTGATTGGTTCAACTTTATCAGTGCCTGTCCGCTGCTCCCGGTGTGATTTAGGTACTATTTTGCTCTTTTTTTAACTTCCAGTGCCCTGCAAACAGAAAACTTTGGGCTGGCAAAATCGTGCCCAGCAGGACAAACAAAATTGCGAAGTTTTATTTTTTTATAGCTAACTTTCTTTTATTTTGCCAAATTTTGCCAAGTCATCTTTTTTCTCACCTTGTACTCGTGTTTTGTTTTGCTCAAGGGCGCTGTTCTCAAGAGATGACAATTATCTTGTCCTAAATATTGCAAAGTGACATTGTTTCTTTATTTTATGTAATTTCTGAAATTAAGTTTAAACACATAATTGTGCAGTACAACCCAATCCACCCCGTCTAATCCGCCTTACTACAATCCACCCCAATCCACCCCACCTCACCCCACACCATTCCACCCCAATCCGAACTCCTCACTCCACTCCAACCCACCCCACTCCGATCCTCCCAACCTACCCCAATCTAATCTGCCCCACTCCAATCCAAAACAATCCAGTCCACCCCACACTAATCCAATCCACCCGGCATCAATCCAATCCAACTCAATCCAATCTACACCACTCCAATCCAATACACCGCACCAATCCAATGCACCTCAATGCAATCCACAACAATCTGCCCCACTGAGTCCAAAACAATCTGCCCCACTTCAGTCTAAAACAGTCTGCCCCACTCCAATGTGCCCTACTCCAATCCAAAACAATATGCCCTACTTTAATCCAAAACAATATGCTCTACACCCACCTACCCCAATCGAATCTGCCTCCTCCAATCCAAAACAATACAGTCCACCCCACACAAATCCAATCCACCCCACACCAATCCAATCCAATCTACCCCACTCCATTCCAATAAACCACACCAATCCAATGCACCTCAATGCAATCCAAAACAATCTGCCCCACTCAGTCCAAAACAATCTGCCCACTTCAATCCTAAACAATCTGCCCCACTCCAATCTGCCCTACTCCAATCTAAAACAATATGCCCCACTTTCATCCAAAACAATCTGCCCCACTCCACTCCGCCACACTCCAATCTGCCCCACTCCCATCCAAAACAATCTGCCCACTCCAGTCTACCCTACTCCAGTCCAAACAGTCTACCCCACTCCAGTCCGCCCCACTCCATTCCGCCCCACTCCAATCCAAAACAATCTCTCCCACACTAATCCGTCCCACTCCAGTCTGCCCCACTCAAATCCATAAAAATATACCCCACTCCAATCAAATTCACCTCATCCCAATACAATCCACCCCACTCAATCCCAATTCACCCCCTACAATCCACCCCGCTTCCATCCAGTTAACCCCACACCACCCCCAATCCACCCCACTCCAATGCAATCCATCCTGCTCCAATCCACCCTAATACAATCTGCCCCACTCCAATCCAAAGCAATCTGACCCACTCCAGTCTTCCCCACTCTAATCCAAAACAATCTGTGTTATTCCAATCCACCCCACTCTAATTTGCCCCACTCTAATCCAAAACAGTCTGCCCAACTCCAATCCAAAACAATCTGTCCCAGTCCAATCTGCCCCACTTTAATCCAAAACAACTTTCTCCACTCCAGTCCATTTCAATCTGCCCACTCCAGTCTGCCCCACTCAAATGTGCCCCACTTTAATCCAAAACAATCCGCACCACTCCAACCTACCCTTCTCCACCCTGCCACACTCCAATCCCAAACAACCCACTCCAATCCAAAACCCCATTGCAATTCGCCCCACTCAATCCAATGCACCTCACCCCAATCCAATTCACTCACTCCATCCTAATTCACCCCATTCCAATCCTCAACAATCCACCCCACGACACCCGATTTCACTCCACTCTATGACACTGTCTGCTACTGAACCACTGAACTCTACTCCCATCTACTCAACTCTACAACACTCTACTCTCCCTACTCCACTCTACAACACTCCAATAAATCCTCTCTATGACACTCTACTCCCCTACTCCACTCTGACACTCCATGGCACTAACTTTTAGCCATGCTGAACAGCAGCCACACTGGTGTACAACATGGCAAAATACATTGCCAAAGCCTATACCTCTTGTATAGGTGAGACCAATTGGTTTTGCCAATGCTTCTCTGTAAAGCATCCTCTTCCCAGGTCTCCTTTGTAAGCTAAATAGAAAAGGTTGCAGATGTTGCACAAAATTTTGTTTTTTAGCTTATGTAGTTTCAGGAGGATGCAATGCACCAACGTTTTTAATAATCCTTTTAAAGCTTTAATATCTGCAGGTGGGTTTTAAGAGCTGCGCCATTTACAGTTGGCTAAAATGAGGCCTTAGTTAATTTTCAAAGTCAGTGCTATTCAGAAGGCCCCTTTAAATGGTATTACTGCATGTGATACACCATATGTGCATTATTGTTGCAAAGGGGCTTTAAATAACGATTAAAAAAGAGTGAGCCTGCGCTGCAGCTGTCACTTGAATGGTATTTGCAGATATTCATGGTGAGTGGGTTGGGTCGGTTAATTCTGTATAATGTTTTAATTTTACCTTTAGGGTGGATAGTCAGTGAGGCAGAAGGTTAATTCTCAAGTTTGAACAAGCATTCACAAACATCCGCAGGGCATTAATTAATTGAAGTTTGTCACTGACCTACTCTAGTATTCCAGGAAGGCGTATTGCACCTGTCTCTGATCCTGTAGCTTGGTTCGCTCAATCTAGATTATTTACATGTGCCTAGTAAACAAAAACAGCCTTTAGAAAAGGAGCTATGTTCCAGGTAAGGAAAGTGAAAGACTGTTGGCTGCTGAAGAGTGAATCTCACCACAAAGACCCCGCACAAGAAAATTCTGAATTTAAAACCACAGCGTATGAGGCAGTCCAAAGCATTACAATGGTGATTACAGTAGGAAGAAATCAAATGTTTTACAAGCTATAAACAGTCTTTCTGAACTGCAGTACCTGTGGGAAAAACATGGTTGATCCTTTTTGATTTGGCTCTAGGTATCTATTCTCCAAACTCCAAACTGGGAACTAGTTACTTAATTTTTAGTGCATGTGAGACGTCTTCCTGTTTGTAAGGAAGTTGATCTAGGTGTTGTTTGTACAATTTAATTTAAATACAAATTCACTGAATACCACTTCTGAGAAGCCATTTCAGATAAACTATTTAATAGGAATTTTGAAAATTAGTAGCTATTACTCTCTTTTTTTCCCTTCAATCTCCTGTCACTCTCTGACTACCTTTTAGGTCAAGCCTAGACAGTGCTTACGCTTCTGCTCAGTGACCTATTGTATATACTTTGTGGGCTTTAAGTCCGCCATTGCTTTTTATTCATCTATGTCAGTGTGCTTTAAACATCTTTGCTTGCTGATGAGCAATCCTTCTACTTTGTCCCTCTTTTTTTTCTTTTGTTTCCTTTCATGGAGCACCGGCCAAGTACTGTATCCTTATGTTTGCTTGTATATCTCTTCATTTGGGGGGTATTTGTTTCTTCCTTTCCTGCTGGTATTACACCTGTGGGTGCGTGTTCAGTTTCAGCGCCTGTATTTTATTACATCTCAAATCTCCCTGTGTCGTCCCCCCAAAACCACCACCCGCCTGTTGCTGCTTGCCACACCATACTCCTCCTCCCAACTTCAGCGCCCATATTTTATTGCATCATAAATCCCCTGTGCCATCCCCCCAATACCACCTTCTGCCTTTCACTGCTTGGCACACCAAACCCCTCCATCCCAAACTTGCTTTAACCATTTTCATAGTGCTACATAACTGCAATTACAATTTCAAGTACATAGTAGGCACTTGTGTTTCCTAGCTCTGATGGCCCTGTAAATCTATTTTTTAATCCTCGTTATTATTCTACAGCCTTCAGCTGCACTGATAAAGAGCGGCAAGGAAACAGTATCTTTAGTGCTTTGGACCACCAAGCACTATCCATCATGCACACAATAGGCAGGATTACAAATTCTAGCTACATTTTGTTTTTGCAGTGTAGATGAATAGCGGAAGGGAAACAGTATTTCTAGTGCTATGGACCAACAAGCACCATCCATCATGTACACAATAGGCAGGATTACGACATCTAGCTACATTTGTTTTAGTCTGAAGCCATCCCATTAGGTATGTAATAAGCCCTTCATGTTTTGCTTGGCACCGCCATAGTCTGCGCATGGCTACTCAGAACTACACTCACTCCAGTGTGTGGTGCATCCACACATGAAGCTTCAGGAGGTCTGTTAAAAGGTAGTCTCTTGTTACTTTCACTGCTTTTTAAAAAAACACATGATTGACACTATGCCACCAGGCTGCAACCACTGATATGTACCAACAGATATGCAGGATACTACCCACAGACAACTATTGGTGTTGAAGGCCTTGAGCAATGGCAGCATCTCTCTTGCAGAACAATAAGGTCAGACCAATTGAAACTGACACACTTGGCATGCATAAATGCAATATGTAAATAACACACACTGATTTATTGCACTTGTATAAAAGGTAGGGCCACGGGGTTCACATCTACAGTGCACATTGGGTACTATTTAACACAGAAAGCAGAGACTCATTAAGTATTCCACCAGGGCCACCGAGAGTGCAGAGCCACCATAAGGGCTGTCCAGGTCCTGAAGTGACTCCATGTATTAAGTCTCTAGTGTGTCCTTGTCACTGGTTTGTCGTATTACTGGACCTGACTTCAGAAACTTGGGGATCAGCTACCTGTCGGTCTGTCTTTTAGGAAATGAGAAATTGTGAAGTGCCGTAATTGTAACTGTAATTTGTTTGTAGAGCGCACAGCTACCCAAATATGGTTTCCCGGCACTCTTTGTACCACTCCCTTTATAGTGTATGTTGGTTAAGGGTTAGGGTGGTGTTACGTCATTTTTGCCTTCCAAGTTCCATGTATCTATTGGAAATTTTTCAATTAGACCATTGAGTCCCTGAACCTGAATTTTGTGACGACGTCCAATTTGGTTTTCGCCCACTTCAGTAAAGCACTGAGCCAGCACCCCATGTCGGGTGCCGCTCAGGCCTTCCATGACATTGACATCTCTCTTTTAAAGAGTATAAGGGCTATATCTATGACTCTACACAGATATTTGTCCCCTTAGATTTAGGCCTGAGACCTAGCAGCCATGATTCAGGTGTAGGTTGTACAATCTTCTCAACTAGATCCGAAATGATCTCTGCTACCTCCTCCCATGCACAATGGATCACTGGACAGTCCCTCACCAGGTGATAAAATCTTGCATCTGTGTATATTTGCATCTGGGGCAGTCTGCCGATGCCCTGGGGACCTTGCACCTAATACGTTTCTGTGGTAATTAGGCCTGGTGCTGGTAGTTAAATTGGGTATATGAAACCTAGGGTTCAGAAAAATTGTTGTTGTCGAGCATATAAACACTTGCAAGAGGCCTGCCTAGCTACACCCCAGCCACAATGTCGGCAATACCTCCAGTAGAACCATTTGTGGTAGAAGGTGCTCCATCCACACAAGCGCCAAAGTGGAAAGAGTGGGTAGAAAGAGTGTTACTATTCTTTGAGGCCACTAAGGTAGCAAATGACCAGAAACGTGCCATGCTCATTCACATAGGAGGAAAGGACATATATAAGATATTAAAGAACCTAGTGGAAGATGCGCCAAAGACACATGCAACACTAATAGCGGCACTCAACCGTCACTTCGAACCCATGGTCAATACCGATTATGAGAGGTTTATATTCAGACAAGCGAGGCAACAGGTGTAGGAGTCCCTAGATGCTTTTCACCTAAGGCTAAGAGAACTGACGAGTACCTGCAGATTCAATGATGAGACCGAAGATGTCAGAGGACAACTAATACAAGGGTGTGCATCCCTCAAACTCAGGGAACGCATCCTGGAGGAATCCGGAAAATCGTTACCGGACATTCTACAATTGGGCCGCACGAAGGAGCTGTCGAGAGCCAGGGCTTCACACATGGAGGCAGCCCTACAGCGTCTTATCAAGGAAGAGGTAACCAATGTAGTAATGGCACCCACGAATAGACCAAAGAAAAAGGTAAACAAGGCACGCACCAGACAGTGTGGATATTGTGGTGGAGTGCCACATAAAGCATCTCAGTGTCCGGCAAGAGGAAAAATATGCTCGAGTTGCGGAAAGATGAATCATTTCGCAAAGGTCTGCAGGTCCAAGAACACTCAAGGTGCGTCTGTCAATGTTGCACTCGAAGACGCCCCTCCAGACTAATCGGAGCGGGGGAGTGATATGGATGATGATGAAGCGGTTATCCATGTCGTCCACTCCTTGTTTGCTGTCAAACCTACCAGCCATCGTCCTGCACAACTTCCAAAATGCCAGATCGTGTTGGGCCAGCATGAAATGATCGCTGTGGTGGACACAGGAGCATCCATAAATTTACTGGCAGCAGAAGAATACTCCAGAATGTTGCCGACTCCAGTCCTGACTAAAGCAAATGTCAAGGTATACGCATATGGGCAAAGTACCCCTTTGACTTTGAGAGGCATGTTCCAGACCATCATCACCCATGGATCGCAATCCACTTCCGCAAAGGTCTATGTGACGGAGCGAGGAACTGGTATGCTGTTAGGCTGTAAGGCTGCCGAGAAATTAGAAATTGTGACGTTTGCACTCAGCATTCACCAAGAATCCGTGTCTCAACTAGTATCCTGATATGAAGGAGTGTTCAATGGCATTGGATGTCTCCGAGGCCGAGAGATCAAGCTCCACATTGATCACACAGTACAACCGGTAGCCCTCCGACATTGGCGGGTGGCGTTCCACCTTCGACCCCAAGTGGAGAAAGAGCTGGAGAAGTTGGAGAAAGCAGGTATCATTGAGAAGGTATCTGGACCCACCCTGTGGGTCTCTTCCATTGTGGTGGCTAGAAAACCCAAGCAGCCCGGTTAGGTGCGAATCTGTGTGGACATGTGTCTCCCCAATGCTGCCATCAAGAGAGAAAGACACCTGACTCCTACGATCAATGATATATTGGGAGAGCTCAGTGATTCTAGGTGGTTCTCAAAATTAGATCTCTGATCTGGATACCACCAGCTGGTATTAGCCAAGGAATCCCGATATATCACAACTTTCTCTACACATGTGGGACTCAGGAGATATAAACGGTTGAGCTTTGGGGTGTCCAGCGCTGCAGAAGTGTTCCAAAATGTTATCCAGGAGCTACTGGTGGGATTGCCTGGGACCATCTATGTCAGTGACGACATTCTTGTCCATGCGCCAACTGTTGCGGAACACCACTCCCGGCTACAGAGGGTTTTGCAACGCATTCAGGATTCTGGACTCACTCTGCACCGCCAAAAGTGTGATTTTCTCAAAGACAAAATACAATTTTTTGGCTACACGTTTTCGGCGAGTGGGGTAGCCCCTGACCCTGCGAAGGTCAATGACATTAAGAAGGCGCCCCCCCTCCTACCACCATCACTGAAGTTCGCAGTTTTTTAGGGATGGTAAATTACTGTGGCCGATTCATTAAGGATTTGTCTAACTTAACACAGCCTCTAGGAAATCTCACAAAAACGTCTGAGCCGTGGAGGTGGGGATCCCCTGAGCAAACGGCTTTTGACAATATCAAAGACGCCTTGTCCAGTGAAACCGTGTTGAGATATTTTGATCCAAGAAAAAGTACCAAGATTGCTGTTGACGCCAGGCCAAAAGGTTTGGGTGCTGTTTTGTTGCAAGAACAAGGAGAAGGAATGTGGTCTCCTGTTGCGTACGCCAGCCGGTCACTCACTGAGACGGAACAACGTTATTCGTAGATAGAAAAAGAAGCGATCGCTGTACACTGGGGCTGTAAGCATTTTCATATATATGTATATGGCCGTCCGTTTATAGTGACCACCGACCATAAGCCGTTGCTTCCTCTGTTCAATGGAACTGCTTCCAAGCCACCGCCGAGAATTGAGAAGTGGATGCTACAACTGCAGGACTATCGGTGCCAGCTAGAGTGTCGCCCGGGGTCTGAAAATCCCACTGACTATTTGTCGAGGCATCCCAGAGCTGCTTCTGCTGTTGAGGTTGAAGAGGCGCAAGAGACGGAGGAGTATGTCAGATATGTCACAGATCGGTCTTGGCCCATGCCTATGACTATGGATGAAATTGTGCAAGAGACCAAGACGGATGAGTGTTTACAGAAAGTTCTCGTGGCAGTGCAGAATAATCAGTGGCACAGTATCAAAGGACAGCTGCCTTTGTTGAACAAGGAATCTCAACGCATCATCGGGAGTCTGTATAATGTCAAAGATGAAATCACCTCTGACTCTCAAGGGTGCCTGTTGAGGGGAAGTCGTTTGGTCATTCCCTCCTCCCTCACCAACAAGGCTGTTGAGTTGGCCCACAATGGTCACCAAGGGATGGTTAAAACAAAAAGCCGCCTCAGGTCAAAAGTGTGGTTTCCCCTTATGGACGAAAAAGTGGAGAGCTTGGTAAAGTCTTGCCGTTGGTGTCAGGCTACTGGTGAATCGAATAGGCCGGTTCCCATTGAAACAGAACCTTTCCCAACAGGTCCCTGGGTATCCGCGAGTTTGGATTTTGGCAGTTTGCCCGATGGACGCCACACTATGGTCCTCATTGATGATTTCTCGAAATATCCCGAAGTAGAAATTATTCCTGCCCTCACGGCTGAGGTGGTTATTTCGAGGCTCGAAAAGGCCATGGCTACCCATGGTCTCATAACTGAAATAAAGACAGACAATGGGCCACCTTTCCAAAGCAAAGAACTGGCTGAGTATCTGAAAGTTGCAGGCACCCGTCATCGCCGGATTACCCTGCGTTGGCCTCAAGCGAACGGTGAGGTAGAGCGGTTCATGCGGACTTTGAATAAGGTAATCAGGATTGCGGTAGCAGGGGGTCAAGCAGTTGAATATGCAATCTTTTCGTTTCTGCATAATTATAAACAAACGCTCCATTCCACCACAAGCCGACCGCCAAGTCATGTAGCATTTGGGAGGGCATCGGTTGATGCTATTCCTCATCATTCTTCCTGGATCCCTCCTGCTATGGCTCTCGATTTGGTTCAGGAGAAAAGGCGGGTGTCGAATCAACGGGCCAGCCGTGCTGGTCGGGCGACTGAGTCTGATATCCAAGTGGGCGATCACGTACTGCTCAAACAGACCCTGCCTGGTAGCAAGTTTCATACGCCTTTCAGTTCGGTCCCGTGGACAGTTGTTCAAAGGAATGGCTCTGCTGCTGTTGCTCAGCGTGGTAGTGATACGGTCACACACAATGTGTCGTTGTTTAAGATGTTCCACAGTTCTGGAGGTCGTCGAGATGATGGATTTGGTGACACTGATGATGGTGGTCCTGAGTTTTTGGGGACTGAAATCGAAGGTTTGACGGATGATTCAGAGGTTCGGGATGTTGGTACTCCTGCTCCTGTTCCGATGGATCAATTGACTGGTGGACTGGCCCCCGAAGTGGTGTCCCAGCGTTCCGGATCTGCTAGATATGGTTTGCGGAGTAATCCCTGTCCCTCCGTCCGCCTTCGTGATCATTTGTGTGACTGATAGTCAAATGTATTGTGTGAGGTTTTATATTTTTGTGTTTTTTGGAGGAATGTAGTGTCGCTGGTCAATGAGGTAATTGACCAGTCGACACTGTGCCATGGAAGGGGGGTGTTGAATGTTGTGTAATTAGTGTAGTGAAATCCCTGGATGTTCCCGAGGGGTTTCACCTCTAGTTTCATGCGTTCTTGGTTTGCTCCGCGGCCTCGGCCCGGAGCTATATAACAAAGAGAGGCGTGGTCGGGTTGGGGAGACCTCCCCTGAACGAGTCCGAGACCCGTGCTGCCGGGCGCTCTCGATTACGAGGCCCTACACGACCACGCCGACATCCGTTCAGCAAACACGGTGTTGTGTGTGTTTACTTTGTAGTGCGTCGAAAGCAGTGGTAATTGTTGTAGCCCTTATTAGGGCTACAACAGTACATAGTGTTGTAAAGGGCGTGGCTTCAGGGGGTATGTTTGGGGTGCTACACCCCCTTAATAAATGTATTTTGTGATAAATAGTTGGGTGCAGGTGCTCTCAATCGGGCAAGGTGAAGTGTCTGATTTCATGAGGAATTTTTACCCACACAGACAAAAACGCGAATACACACTCTCCCTTGCTCTATTTGGAAAGACTTCAAAAATATGGTTTTTTTCACAACAATGTGCTTTCTCTCACTTAGTACCCCTAACAATCCGCATTCCTTTCCCTTTCCGCTGCCCATAAGCCACATGTCTAGGAACATGTCTAATAACTTCATTACTTTGTTGGCTCTCTTCCTTTTGTCACTGAGAACTGACCAGGAAAACATCCTGCATTACTTTTTTTCACTTTCTCTTGTAATATTGCAGCACGATTCCATTGCAGCAGAAGCCGCTGAATGGCTACTTGCATTGTAATAAAGCTTTTGTTCTATCCTTCCGAATAGTGTGTTGGCATTTCTATTTTTTACGCAATGGACCTATAAATTAGTACTTTTCAAGTACACGTCTCACTTCGGGCTTGTATCAGATTTGATATGGGGAGGTCAGAAAACGGATAGCACTGAAATGCGTAGCTTGGTTAGTAAGATTGGAGGAAGGGATGGGCGAGCTTCAGATTTCCCAACAATCACGCTGGCACATAATGTTAAAATACATTGGATAATATGACAAGTTGCTTTATAACTATTTGGATATCTGAAAATATGATTTTCCTTGTGCAGTCTGAAAAAGTGAGTTTTGAGGACAGACTTTGCCAGAACTGCCCATTTCTGTGCGCTTTATTGAGATTGGTGCACATGATTCATTTCTGAACTCTTCGGAATTATTAAGTACTCACAAACAATGAAAATTAAACTATATTTTACAATGAATAATTGACTAGCTTATGTGGGTATAAGTAAGAAGCCTTTGCAAGGCTACCCACATAAAAAAAAGAAAACAAAATACTGGAAAGATCTCCCTCTCTAGTTGCCCCTACAAAGGTTCCTGCCATAAGGCATGAAGTTGATGTGACTGGACATCCCCAAACAAGCACTTACAAATGCAATAATTTTGACCTTGACAGGCCCTCTATTCAGAGCTCAGGTATCAACAAAGACAACTGAGCATCCACTTGCACCAAGCACAGCAAAGGTTCCAAAGCCAGAGCAAATATCAGAGGAGAGAGTGGCCACCCCTGCCTCGTCCCCCGTCCCAGGGTGAATCTCGTGAGAGACAGCCATTAACCTGTACCTTAGCCAGTGGCTTCATATCGAGGAGTCGTATCCAAGATAGAAACTCGTGACCAAACACCATCTTCAGCAAAACAGTGAAGAAGTGCTGTTTGTGGGGAATCGAAGGCCTTCTCAGCATCCAAGGATATCAAGAGTGCAGGCTTTCCCAGGGCCTGCCATCTAGCCAGGCATTCGAAGAGACACCATAGATTGTGTCGCGTTGAACTCATAGGCAAGAATCCTTGTTGGTCTGGTCCAATAAGTTAATTGATCACCTGCGATTAGCCAGTATGTTGGCCAGAATTTTCACCTCGCTTTTCAGGAGTATTACTGGCCCGTAAGAGGCACACCGGGCTGGGGATTTGCCTTCTTTATGGACAAGCACTATACTTACCAGTCTAAGATCGTAGTGTAAGCATCCCCTTCTCTTGGCTTCGTACAACATTTTGCTGCACTGGCCACCCACCAAGCTCCCCGTGCATTTGTAGGATTCCAGGATAAAGCCATTCAGCAGAGGCTTCTTTCCCCTCCTACATTGGTGTGTTGCCTCAGTAATCTCTTCGACCCTGGTTTCTTCCTCAAGTTCCCTCCTGTCGCAGTTGAATGTTGCGATAGGCAGGTCCCGGACAAAGGGTCTGATTTAGAACTCAGTGGATGGATTATTCCGTCACAACAGTGACAGATATCTTGTCTGCCGAAATCCAAACCTCATAGTTCATAATGGGAATTAGATTTAGTTGGTCGGGATATACGTCACTATTGTGGTGGAGCAACCCCTCCACTGAGTTCTAAATCAGGCCCAAAGTCTTTGAGACCCAGGTCATTCCCTCCCCAGCTTCAGGGCTATATAATTTCCCCAAGTGCATGGCAAAAGTCTCTGCAATATCCTCCTTGGTCTATGCCACAGCCGCTCCCTCCCCCACAATCTGTCTTATCCAGCATTTCCCTTCCTCCTGCCCCACCAATCGTGCTTATGTTGTTTGGCCCTAGGAAGATCCCTCGCCTCCTCCTCCACTAGGCTTCTGTATTCATCCCTACTGAGGGATATGCAATGTAACAGCTGTAGTTGCGGCCTTTGAGTACACTTCCTCAATTTCCACTAGCTTACTCTCCAGCTCCTCTATCTTTCTTAACTTTTCTTTCTTTTTCACTGCTCTGTGGAATATCAGGTTTCCCCTAATTACTGTTCTGCAGGCTTCCCAGACAATACATCGGAGGCCACCGAGCCAGAGTTCTCCTCAAAGTATTGTTCTTTGGCCAGCATTAGTTTTGTAGACCAGTCTTGCAACTCAAGGGTCTAGCCTCCATTGCACTCCCCCCCTTAGAGTACCTGCACCCCAGGTGGGTCGAGATTGGTGAATGGTCTGATATTATTCCAGGCAGGTATCTAGTGTTCCAGTACCAACCTCCTTGTGCCCGGGGGACCAATATGTAATTCAGTCTAACATGGATCTCCTTGCATAGGAATACTGATGCTTTCCTGGGTCGAAGTCCATCCATGTGTTGAAGTCATTGGCATGAATCCTTGTTGGTCTGGTCCAATAACTTTATTGCTCACCTGCAGGACGCAATAAGCCAGTATGTTGGCCAGAATTTTCATCTTGCTAATAGTAGTATTACTGGCCAGTAAGAGGCACACTGTGCTGGGGGTTTGCCCTCTTTATGGATAAGCACTATAGTTACCAGTCTAAAGTCGTTGGGTAGGCATCCCCTTCTCTTGGGCTTCGTACAACATATTGCGGTGCTGGCCACCCACCAATCACCCTGTGCATTTGTAGAATTCCAGGGGAAAGCCATTCAGCAGAGGCGTGTTTCCCCTCTTAAGTTGGTGTATTGCCTCAGTAATCTCTACGACCTTGGTTTCTTCCTCAAGTTCCCTCCTGTCGCAGTTGAATGTTGGGATAGGCAGGTCCCGGACTAAGGGCCTGATTTAGAACTCAGCGGATGGGTTACTCTGTCACAACGGTGACAGCAACTGCACCAGCACTGAGGCCATCTGGTTCACCACCAACATTCAGGCCTCCAACTAGGAGTGCCGAAAAATAGAGAAGAAGTGGCACCACGAACAAACAGAGAGCAACCACACCACCCTCAAGACAGCCATTCGCAAGCACCACCAGCTAATCCGGACCACGAAGAGATCCTTCTACAAGGATTGCATCGACAACAACGCGCGCGACAGCAAAGAATTCTTCAACATCGTCAAGGAACTAGCCCACCCCAGGTACTGCTCCATCGACCCCCCCTCCCTCGCAAGACCTCTGCGACTCCCTCTCCACCTTTTTCCACCGCAAGATTACGGGCATCCACGACAGCGCCAACACCTCGCCCCCCTACCGACCACCATGGCCACCACAAACCCCAACGCACCCGGCGACACCAACCTCTTGCTCTCCTGGACCCACATTAACAATGAGGACACCATCAAAACCATGAGCACCATCCATTCCGGATCACCCTCCAACCCCTGCCCCACCACGTCTTCAACAAAGCAAGTCTCATCATCGCCCCACAGCTCCGTATAATCGTCAACAGTTCCTTCAAGACTGCCACCTTCCCGGAGATTTGGAAGCACGCCGAAGTCAACACCCTGTTAAAGAAACCCAAAGCGGACCCCCAAGATCTCAAGAACTACCGGCCCATCTCCCTCCTCCCCTTTCCAGCGAAGGTCATCGAGAAGGTCGTCAACGGCCAACTGACCGCTTCCTGGAAGACAACAATACTCTGGACACCTCTCAATCCGGATTCCGTAGAAACCACAGCACCAAGACCGCCCTCAGCGCCGCAAGCGATGACATCAGGACCATTCTCGACAAAAGCGAAACTGCAGCACTCATCCTCCTAGACCTCTCGGCTACCTTCTACACCGTTTGTCACCACACCCTCCGCACACGCCTCCACGATGCAGGGATCCACCACAAAGCCCTGGACTGGATCACATCCTTCCTCTCCGGCAGAACCCAGAGAGTCCGCCTCCCTCCCTTCCTTTCTGAAGCCACCAAGACCATCTGCAGCGTTCCCCAAGGATCCTCACTCAGCCAAACCTTTTTTAACATATACATTGCACCGCTCGCCAACATAGTCCGATCCCACAACCTCAACATGATCTGCTACGCCGATGACACCCAGCTGATACTCTCACTCACCAAGAAGCCCGCCACTGCCAAAACCAACCTCCACGACGGAATAGAGGCCATTGCCAACTGGATGGAGAGGAGCCGACTAAAGCGAAGCGAAGCGAAGGTCTGGTGTGAAGAAAACAGCTTGGTCCATCTTGTGGAAAAACACAGCGTGGAAAAACACAGCTCATCTGCAATGTCTCAACTGCAATGTCTAACCCCACGTTAAAGCCAATTGGCAGCTAACCTAAATATCAAATGTAATGTCTAATGTCATGTCAAAGCCAATAGGCAGCTAAACTGAATACAGAATGTAATGTCTACTGTGAACATTGAGCAACTAATATGCACAATGGTGAAACACAAAGTCATTGGTCAAACACAATTAATAGCATCACACATGGACATCCATCCACTCTCCTAATAGTGCTGTGCAGAAGTCCTCCATGTCTGCCCCTGTCTGAAGTATTGTGAGCGGGAGGGATTTTTTAATTAGAATCCTGACTCCCCATGAGCCAGACATAAACACTGAATGGATTAGGACTGTGTATCTGCCCCTTCCCATTAAGGTGCAATATTTTCCCACTGAATGAATCTCCTGTAGCAGGAATATGTCAGGATCGTGTTGGTTGAAGAACCTGGACACCACCCTGCCTTTACTTGATCTCCAGCCCTTTCACGTTCCAGGAGAGGACTGCAAGCTCTTGTCGAGGCCTTTTAAGATATGTACCCGTGTCTATCCCTCTGGTCCCTGTGAGTACCTGCTCTGTGTGCTAGTCTGTCATCCGTGCAAAGTGTCTGTTGTAGTGTCTGAACTCCCCACCTCAACTCTCCCCACCCCACTCCCCAGGCTGTGAGAATAAAACGACTCATAGAAAATGTTCCCTCTAATTGTTTAAAGTGTGCAACAACAGAATTGTTGCCTGCACATCTTTCTAGCTCATGTGCACAGCAGAAAGATGAGATGTGAAACTAGGAAAATCGACTAGCTACCACTTAAAGCTTGATAACAAGCATTGGAAATATCACTAGGTTTGGCTTACACATCAAAGTGCCTCCTCACTTATTTATGGGTTTAGGCACAGAATAAGTCATCATAGAAGCATTCTGTTACTCAGCTTTGTACTTATGCATCTATTCATCACTGAGTCGCTCTTACATTCAAAACATAAAAGAATAGAAATCGGAAAAAAACAAGCAGTCACCTTAAAATGGCCAGCATGTGCTTGCAATAACAAAATTAAGCAAAGCAGCAGGTGGCTGTCTTATAATGGCACTGTACACAATGTTTAGTTGTTTTATAGCTGCATCTGACTGTCACATTTAGAACCAACATGTTGGCCATGTTGAATGGTAAAAACAATCAAATGGTAAGGACAATATTGTTGCATGGTGGTCAGGTGGCTTAGATGCAGTGGCTGTGCCTGTTGCGATACGCTGCAGATGGAATGAGTGGCAAGCAAGCAGGCAGTTAGGCATGTCTTGGAGGTGTAGCAGACTTTAATAATGAAAAGAAAAAGAAAAAAAGGAAATTAATGAAATGGGACCTGTAACTAGAACATGGAAAACTAAAGGACTGGCACTCATTTTCATGTGGCTGTGCACATGTGGTCAGACAAAACACTCACAGGGCAAGAGAGTCAATGACTGAAGTGACATATATACCACTGGTAGATATATATGTATATAATAGTGATGTATATGATTTTGTTATAAGATCCTGACTGACAACTAAGCCTGTCAGACCTTCTGAAGACATTCCAGAAAGAATTATCACAGTGCAAATCGTGTACCCATAAAGTTTTTCTAAGGGGTAATAACCACAAAAGGTCTTGCCTAAAACGCGCCTGTGAGATTTCATGTAACAAAGCAGTCTGCAGGCTCTAACAGGATGCAATAACAATCCACCTTTTAACGTCCTATTGACTTTAACAGATGTGCTCCACAATAAATAAATCAGGTATACTGCCTATGTCAGAACTTTTCATAAGAGATAGATCAGACCTATGGCATATGAAATAGCTTTTCCCAATAAACCAATCAGGTCTATAGAGAACCTGTGTGTATGAAGTTAAAAAAATATAAATGTGATTAAAAATATCTGATGATTCTCTCACAGCTGTCAAATTAATTAAAAACCAGAAAGATTACTGCAAAGGATTCTGGTACTTGGAGTTTTTCTAAGCATTTGCAGATTGTTAGCACGACCACTGCAATTATGTGATTTTGCGGTTGCAACATTTTCTGCATATTTATGGATTTTCTGCATTTGCCACATAACCCATCATCTGCTTTATTATCTGCAGATTGAAAAAAAAGGATTATGTTTCTAGCTCAAACTGATAATAAGTTACTAAAAATGCAGCAATGCATGTTGTCACACAGCAAAAGGCTCTTTGCAAAGGTTGACTGGTCCCCTTTCTGTTGCTTGTTGCTGTATTTGGGTGTTGAGCTGGCACTAATGAGGCTTCCCGTTTGTCCAGACAGTGTTAACTTGTGCAGAAATGCCAAAATAAGGAAGCAATAATATCACAAAATGTGACACATGTGCTGCATAATTTGTCTCTTACTGATGCATATTTTAGTCAAGTCTAACACATAATTTGCTGCTCCCCTGTCACATAATTGGTGGAGTCTTTTGGCGTACAGATTGTATCCAATGCAGATGATACGCAGCGTCTTCTTACTCTGGACAGGAATATCACTAATGGTCTAATCAGTTTTAAGTTATGTTTGACAGTTGTTTTCCAGTGGACGCGACTCAGTAATCTTCGGTGGAATACCAATAAAATGGAGATTTTCCTATTTGGCTCACCTCATCTATCGTGGGATGGTAAATTCTGGCCCAGTCATGTCCCAGTCCCTCCTGCCCTGGCCTCCACAATGCACAATCTGGGGGTGGAATTTGATTATCTTGCTGGTTTTCACCCCCAGGTGGCAGACATGATGGGCTCATGCTTCAAACTTTTAAAATAAATAAGGAAATATTTGTGCCTACTGTAGGAGGCTGGCCTGGCTTATAGTGGATATCTTGTGGTACTTACACCCTTTGCCAGGTCCAGTTATCCCTTATTAGTACAAAAGAGGTGTTTCTAGCAGCTTAGGCTGATAGAAGGTAGCTATGGCAAAGCAGTTTAGGCTGAACTAGGAGACATGCAAAGCTCCTACTATACCACTTATATCATATAGCACAATATCATAAGAAAACACAATACAGAGTTACTAAAAATAAAGGTAATTTATTTTTTATGACAATATGCCAAAAGTATCTCAGTGAGTACCCTCAGTTAGAAGGTAAGTAATATACACAAGTCATATGTACACAAACCCAAAACAGTTAAGTAATAGTAAGAAAAGTAATGCAAACAGTGTAGGATTACAATAGGATGCAATAGGTGAACATAGGTCTAGGGGCAACACAAACCATATACTCCAAAAGTGGAATGCGAATCACGAATGGACCGCAGACCTATGGGACCTCGTAGAGGGTCGCTGGGGCTGTAAGAAATCAGTCAGGGTGTCCAAGAAACCCCACCCCAAGACCCTGAAAAGTAGGAGTAAAGTACCCCGACTACCCCAATAGGACACAATAGTTGTGATAGGGGGATTCTACAAGAACCACAAACACCAGCAAAGCACTGATGACGGATTCCTGGACCTGAGGACCTGCAAGGCAAGGGGACCAAGTCCAAGAGTCGCGATAGTGTCCAGGGGGGGCCGGAGCCCAGGAAAACCCGGATGAAGGTGCAAGAAGGCTGCCTCCAGATGGAAGAAGCTGAGGGGTCTACAACAACGAAGAGAGCTAGGAACTTCTCCTTTGGATGGAAAATGTCCCACAGTGTGCTGGAGGTTGCAGAAGTGTTTTGATGCAGAAATACTGCAAACAAACCTTGCTAGCTGCAAGGGTTGTGGTAGAGGTTTTTGGGTGCTGCTGGGGACCAGGAAGGACCAGGATGTCGCCCCTTGGAGGAGGAGACAGAGGAGGCACTCAGCAACTCAGAGAGCCCCCACAGAAGCAGGCAGCCCCCGCAGAAGTACCGGAGCAGGCACTTAGAAGATTTGTGAACCGGAGCTGGTGCAGAGTCACAAAGGAGAGTCCCATGACGTCGGAGTCCAACTCAGAGGGTTGAGCACTGCAGGACAGAGTGCTGGGGACCCAGGCTAGGCTGTGCACAAAGGAATCCTTGGAGAAGTGCACAGAAGCCGAAGCAGCTGCAAATCACGCAGTACACAGGTTTGCAGTCTAGCGTGGAGAGGCAAGGACTTACCTCCACCAAACTTGGGCTGAAGGATCACTGGACTGTGGGAGTCTCTTGGATATAGCTCCTGTGTTCCAGGGACCACGCTCGTCGAGATGAGAGGGGACCCAGAGCACTGGTGATGCAGAAGTTTGGTGCCTGCGTTAGCAGGGGGAAGACCCCGTCAACCCACAGGAGATTTCTTCAGGATTTCCAGTGCAGGGTGAAGGCAGACAGCCCTCAGAGCATGCACCACCAGGAAGCAGTTGAGAAAGCCGGCAGGATTAGGCGCTACAATGTTGCTGGTAGTCGTCTTGCTACTTTGTTGCGGTTTTGCAGGCGTCCTGGAGCAGTCAGCGGTCGATCCTTGGCAGATGTCGAAGAGGGAAGTGCAGAGGAACTCTGTTGAGCTCTTGCATTCGTTATCTGAAGAATACCCCAGAGGAGAGACCTAAATAGCCAGAAAAAGTGGTTTGGCTATCAAGAAAGGAGGATTGGCTACCAAGAAGGGTAAAAGCCTATCAGAGGGGGTCTCTGACGTCGCCTGCTGGCACTGGCCACTCAGTGCAGTCCAGTGTGCCCCCAACACCTCTGAATCCAAGATGGCAGAGGTCTGGGACACACTAGAGGAGCTCTGGGCACCTCCCCTGGGAGATACTGGTCAAGGGAGTGGTCACTCCCCTTTCCTTTGTCCAGTTTTGCGCCAGAGCAGGGCTGGGGGATCCCTGAACCGGTGTAGACTGCCTTATGCAGAGATGGGCACCATCTGTGCCCATCAAAGCATTTCCAGAGGCTGGGGGAGGCTACTCCTCCCCAGCCCTTCACACCTATTTCCAAAGGGAGAGGGTGTAACACCCTCTCTTAGAGGAAATCCTTTGTTCTGCCTTCCTGGGCCGGGGCTGCCCAGATCCCAGGAGGGAAGAATCCTGTCTGAGGGGTTGGCAGCAGCAGCAGCTGCAGTGGAAACCCCGGAAAGGCAGTTTGGCAGTACCCGGGTTCTGTGCTAGAGACCCGGGGGATCATGGAATTGTCCCCCCAATACCAGAATGGTATTGGGGTGACAATTCCATGATCTTAGACATGTTACATGGCCATGTTCGGAGTTACCATTGTGACGCTATACATAGGTAGTGACCTATGTATAATGCACGCGTGTAATGGTGTCCCCGCACTCACAAAGTCTGGGGAAATTGCCCTGAACGATGTGGGGGCACCTTGGCTAGTGCCAGGGTGCCCACACACTAAGTAACTTACCACCCAACCTTCACCAAGTGAGGGTTATACATATGGGTGACTTATAAGTTACTTATGTGGGCTGAAAAATGGCTGTGGGCGTTATTTCACTCAGGCTGCAGTGGCAGGCCTGTGTAAGAATTGCCTGAGCTCCCTATGGGTGGCAAAAGAAATGTTGCAGCCCATAGGGATCTCCTGGAACCCCAATACCCTGGGTACCTAAGTACCATATACAAGGGAATTATATGGGTGTACCAGTGTGCCAATGAGAATTGGTAAATTTAGTCACTAGCCTGCAGTGACAAATTTAGAAAGCAGAGAGAGCATAAACACTGAGGTTCTGGTTAGCAGAGCATCAGTGATACAGTTAGGCACCACACAGGGAACACATACAGGGCACATACTATGAGCACTGGGGTCCTGCCTAGCAGGATCCCAGTGACACAAGGGCTAAAACAGATATACATTCAGTGAAAATGGGGGTAACATGCCAGGCAAGATGGTACTTTCCTACACCTACTGCCATTTGAGACTCAGAAATTAGTCCTTCAAGCTCTCATTACCTCTCGGCTAGATTATGCCAATGCTCTTTACTGGGGCCTTTCGGCTTACCAGCTGGAGAGACTTCATTTGGTTCAGAATGCCAGTGCTCAGCTTCTACTGAAGTTCCCCAAAGGGGCTTATATACATCATCGTTTTAAGGAGCTGCACTGGTTACCGATTAAGGAGAAGATGCAGTTTAAAAGTCTTCTTCTGGCCCATAGAGTGGACTATCAATCTGGCCTGGTGTATCTTACCAGCAGGCTGACCCCATACCATCCGACGATAACTCTTTGTTCCTCTGATGCCCTTTTAACTGTGATGCCTCAAATTTAAAAGGAAAGGATGGGGAGGTACTTCCTTCTCATATCTCACTGCCACCGCTTGGAATGCCCTCCCTTTACACATATGAGCTATGAAAGATTAACTCTGTTTTAAGTGAAATTTGACAACTTGGCTATTTCTCTCGCCATATGAGTAGGTGTCTTTGGTTATGATACTTCATTTAATCTGCATAGCGCTCGGACAGTGAGTAGCCGCGCACTTTATAACATTTTTTATTCTTAACAGCAGTACAACGAAATAAGAATGTGGTACTCCTCTCTGGAATATATCCATTACTTTGGATGGAACACCCTGTGGACAGAATTACCTAAGTAGTAGGACTGTGAAGATTAATTTTACTGATTATTTTTGAAACTATGGAAATCTGCAACAGTGAAAGTCAGAGGAGTTTTGAATCACACTTTAATTTATGAGCTATGTTAGACCTGGCAACTTTTTGGCGTGTCTCCCCTGTCTTTTTGCCTTCTGATCTCCTGTTTTTATTGTATACTTGTTCTGCTTTCCTACTTAACTCCTATAGGAGCTTACAGAACCGCTCTGGAATGCACTTCTGAGTTCAAAGAAGACATTTATTGTTATTAATTCTCCCCCACCCACAGGTTCCTGAGAGACGAAATTAGTAGATTTCAAGCACACGTTTAAAAGTAGTCGCAGCAATGAAAGCAAAATATATCACAGTACTTCTCAGTTGCAACGTACACAGCAAATATATATAACATAACTGCAAAGCAAAGCATAAAAGTCAAATTCATCACCGTATGGGCAAGGCGGTAGGGCCTAACTCAGCTTCATCTTTCTGGGGTCTGCAAGTTGATGACTTCGGTCAACTGCGAGAAAGAGATTCTCTACCTAAACGGGATACTGGCAACTGACGTCTAGCTCCAGCCTGAAGTCAAGCAGATTCAAATCTTACTCACTGTAGCCCAGAGTCATCCTTAAAAGCAAACTCAGTGTGAGATCTGAACAACCTTGGAGAGTGGCCAGTTCTCCTGAGCCATTCCGCTCTCAGACTGGATTGCGAGGTAAACACAAAATCTACGTGCTCTTATCAGCTAAGGTCTGGTGTGAAGAAAACGGCTTGGTCCATCTTGTGGAAAAACACAGCTTGGAAAAACACAGACATCTGTAATGTCTCAACTGCAATGTCTAACCCTACGTTAAAGCCAATAGGCAGCTAACCTAAATATCAAATGTAGGGCCAGATGTAGCAACTTGGCAATTTGCGACTTGCAAATTGCGAGTCCCTGCGACTCGCAATTTGCAAGTCGCAAATTGCTATGCAGTACGGTGTCTCAGACACCGACTGCGACTCGCAATGGGGTCGCAATGACCCACCTCATCAATATTCATGAGGTGGGTCGCAAATTGCGGCCCCATTGCGAGTATAGGCACTCGCTAACATGGAGGCCTGCTGACGTCAGCAGACCTCCATGTTCGTGACTGCTTTTTAAATAAAGCAGTTTTTTTTTTTTTAAGTGTAGCCCGTTTTCCTTAAAGGAAAACGAGCTGCACTGAAAAAAAAAAACGAAACCTTTAGTTTCGGTATTTTTTCAGGGCAGGGAGTGGTCCCTTGGACCACTCCCTGCCCTGAAAAAATATTTTTGGGTCCATTCACAAAGTGGAAGGTGTCCCATGGGGACCCCTTCCAATTTGCGAGTGGGTTACCATCCACTTGAAGTGGATGGTAACTGCGACTCCATTTGCGACCGCGTACGCGGTCGCAAATGGAATTGCATTCCACTGCGATTCGCAAATAGGAAGGGAACACCCCTTCCTATTTGCGAGTCGGAAATGCATTTTGCGAGTCGGAGCCGACTCGCAAAATGCATTTCTGCATTCCGGTGAGGCTTTTGCGACTCGCAAACGGCGTTTTTGGCCGTTTGCGAGTTGCAAAACCCTTGCTACATCTGGCCCCTAATGTCTAATGTCATGTCAAAGCCAATAGGCAGCTAATCTAAATATCAAATGTAATGTCTAATGTCATGTCAAAGCCAATAGGCAGCTAACCTAAATATCAAATGTAATGTCTAATATCATGTCAAAGCCAATAGGCAGCTAAACTGAATACAGAATGTAATGTCTAATGCCATGTCAAAGCCAATAGGCAGCTAAACTGAATACAGAATGTAATGGCTAACTCCATGTTAAAGCCAATAGGCAGCTAAACTGAACAAAACATATAATGTGCTACTGGTGAACATTGAGCAATTAATATGCACAGTGGTGAAACACAAAGTCATTGGTCAAACACAATTAAAAGCATCACATTCCACCCTATGACCAATTAATTTTTGTTTCACATACCTCTTATTTCAAACAAAAAAAAAAAAAACATCAACACAAAAAAAACATTATCAGCAAATCAGATTTGAATGATCAAAGCAATCACTGTAAAGCAAAGGAAGTGGATTAACATATTGATCTCATAACCTTTCACATCAGATACATCTACACAGAAAAGACCAAAACTCATAGTGTCTCTAAAACAGCAATTTGATGTAGCATGAGTTCTACTCATGTAAAGGTGCACGGTCCACCTGAAAGGTTTGCTGGAAGGTAAGTAAAAGTCAGAGTTCCACACGAAAGAACACAGACAGTTAACTGTTAAGGTTGCTTAGTTCCAGTGGAAGAATGTAATCAAACAAGTTGAACTTGAACTGAAGGCGCCATTTGCGCAAAATGGATCCATGGTGCTTGTTCTTTACTCAATCAGGTTCAAGTTGGGGGTTCGGTCCCTTCCCGGACCCCACACGCACACACCCAAAGGGAGACCACACAGCACACTCATGGTCAGTGTCGAAACGTGGTAGGATCTGCAAAAGAAAAAAGTATGACTTTTCTTGCAAATTACATTTGTCATCTGAAATGTGCCCTTCCTTTTCCTTTCCCTGTTCTATAATCAGCAGGACGTTTTTGGGGCCCTTTGTTATGATTTCTGCAGGTTCTGGAGAGTCACTTGGGGCTTCAACCCACACCTCAGCACTGAGGTTTTTATTTGCTGCACCACAGCTTCCCTTTCTTTTCCACTGTCAGCAGGGCTGGGGCAGACTCATTCTTTACCAAACCCCCATTCACTGCACTTTTGACAAGCTGGGCCATTCTGTCTCCAATTTGTATGAATGAATCAGATTATTTTCTAGTTATCAGCATAATTTTAATTTCTCCTTGGTAATCAGCAGCAATCATTCCCCCTAAAACCTGATCAATTTGCCATATCTGTCCTGGTAACTTTCCTCTCCCCAACTGCTTTGTGACTGTTTGTGGGACAGATTGCTCTTGTGTGTGCTGCACAGTTTTTATCAAATCTAGGGGAATGTGCATCTCTCTCATCTCTGCCCACCTGTAAGTGGCTTTTTCTCCCAGCTGTCCACATTTCTGGTGCACCCACTTAGCCATCCCCACTAAGTCAGAATTCTGGGTGGACACGTCAGACTCTGAATTTTTCTCTTTAACATCTGCAAGGGAATTGAACCAGTTATGTACAAGCCGTGTGGAAAACCAAACGGCTAAACCATTGGCAGTGAACCAAGAATCAGTGTAAAAATGACACATCTCAAGCAGCTCTTGCTTTAAAGTCTGACACACATTGTACAACGCTGTTCCTTCTCCTGTGCTAGAAAACAGCCCTTCAGTCAATGAATCATTAGTCAAACAAACATGCTTTTTATCCTCAAGGGACACAAATTCAAATGGTGCACTCAATTTCACTGGTGACTCTTTTACCTGTGGTACTCCCTGCACCCTCTCCGCATCCTGAAAAGGGGCTTGTGGCACCTGTTCATGTAGGGCTGCAGTGACTCGAGCCCTGTCTTTCAGGGGCACTCTTTTCTTCCCCTGTTCCTGATTTACATGTAAATCAGTGTTTCCCTCTTGCACTGCGCAGAAACCTAAAGTCTGAATTATTTCATTTGCCAAATCACAAGCGCGCAGCTGCTTATATTTTTTCCTAGTGACTTTATACCAAAGTGTTAAGATTTCACTCAGATGAGGGCTATACTGTTTCCAAAAATCAAACAAGCTAATGAAACTTGGTGTCTCTTGCTTAGTGCAAACAGTAAGAAACTCTAAAATCTTTTGTTTTACTTGTGCCAGTAACTGCACGTTTTGCGACGGTACCTCGTAAATCACATTCTGAGCTCTTTTCTCCGTGTTATCCGTTAAGGAATGCACTTCAACTGCCAAAAAGCCTGGCTCACACGGAGGCTCAGACTGGCTCACAGCTGTCTTAACCCCCTCATTACTGGAATGAGAAAAGCCAGACTCTTCTAAAACAGCAGTTTTATAGCTTTCAGCATTATCTTGCATTAATGTGTTCTGGCTAATTTGCTCACGTACATTCTTATTTTCATGTTCTAACTGCCTACATCTCTCCTGCATTTTTCTGTAAGCAGATAAAAGTATCCAAACCCTTCTGTCCAGAACAAAAGGAACATCATTGCTTTCAAAAGGCACATTTTCTAAATATGCTTTATCACAGCAAGAAAACATGTTTCTCACAGCACCATCAGGCAGTTTAACTTCACATGCATTTTCAAACATGGTCTGCCGTGCTTCTGTAATTCTCTAAACAACAAAAAACAATTACACTTTTAAATTGTGCACTAAGAAATCTATAATTTGACTCTCAAAACTGACGACTAAGCCATAATGTTCTGCTTTCCTACTTAACTCCTATAGGAGCTTACAGAACTGCTCTGGAATGCACTTCTGAGTTCAAAGAAGACATTTATTGTTATTAATTCTCCCCACCCACAAGTTCCTGAGAGACGAAATTAGTAGATTTCAAGCACACATTTAAAAGTAGTCTCAGCAATGAAAGCAAAATATATCACAGTACTTCTCAGTTGCAATGTGCACAGCAAATATATATAACATAACTGCAAAGCAAAGCATAAAAGTCAAATTCATCACCGTATGGGCAAGGTGGTAGGGCCTAACTCAGCTTCATCTTTCTGGGGTCTGCAAGTTGATGACTCCGGTCAACTGCGAGAAAGAGATTCTCTACCCAAACGGGAGACTGGCAACTGACGTCTAGCTCCAGCCTGAAGTCCAGCAGATTCGAATCTAACTCACTGTAGCCCAGAGTCATCCTTAAAAGCAAACTCAGTGTGAGATCTGAACAACCTTGGAGAGTGGCCAGTTCTCCTGAGCCATTCCGCTCTCAGACTGGATTGCGAGGTAAACACAAAATCTACGTGCTCTTATCAGCTAAGGTCTGGTGTGAAGAAAACAGCTTGGTCCATCTTGTGGAAAAACACAGACATCTGTAATGTCTCAACTGCAATGTCTAACCCCACGTTAAAGCCAATAGGCAGCTAACCTAAATATCAAATGTAATGTCTAATGTCATGTCAAAGCCAATAGGCAGCTAACCTAAATATCAAATGTAATGTCTAATGTCATGTCAAAGCCAATAGGCAGCTAACCTAAATATCAAATGTAATGTCTAATATCATGTCAAAGCCAATAGGCAGCTAAACTGTATACAGAATGTAATGTCTAATGCCATGTCAAAGCCAGTAGGCAGCTAAACTGAATACAGAATGTAATGGCTAACTCCATGTTAAAGCCAATAGGCAGCTAAACTGAACAAAACATATAGGGGGTCATTTTGAAGACCGCCGAGGGACCGCCGTGCGGAAGATCGCCATTGGTGGCGGTTTGCCGCTCTGGCTTATTATGACCGTTGGCAGCTTTCTGTCCTTTTATGGACGGAGAGCCGCCAACAGCCATACTGGCGGGAGGCGGGGAAGTGGAGGTTGCTCCACCTCCACCGCCACGCCAACAGAACACCGCCCAGCGAATCACATCCTGTGATTCGCCGTGGCGGTGTTCTGTTGGTGGTGTGGTGTCGGCGGAGCTGCCCCCATGGCTCCTATCCCCTCCCGGAGGATCGTCGGACCAGGTAAGTCGATCGTCCGTGAGGGGAGGGGGGTGGGGGGGTGTTGTGTGTTGTGTGGGTGCATGGGGGTGTGCGTGTGTGTATGTAGAGGGGGTGTGTGAGTGCGTGTATGCCTGCAGGGGTGTTGTGTGTATGGGAATGAGTGCGTGTATGTCTGTGGGTATGTCTGTATGGATGTGTGCGTGTATGTTTGAATGTGGGTGTGCGTGTATGACTGTGTGTGTGGATGTAGGCATGTATGTCGCCGTGTGTGCGAGTAAGTATGTAGGTGGTGCCTGCGTGCGTGTCGTGTGGGTATGGGTGAAGTGATGTTGGGGTCAGGGTGGGGAGGGGGGCCCTGCCACCTTTGGGGGGTGGCAGGGGTGGTGGGGGGGTAGGGGAGGGATTCGGGGTGGGGGTGGATGGAGACCCCTATCAGTGCCAGGGAAGGAATTCCCTGGCACTGATAGTGCTTACAGCCATGGATTTCATGGCAGTTCAAACTGCTGGAAATCCACAGCGGTAAGCCGGGTCCAAATACCGCCGCCGGTATAGTGACGGCCGCCGGGCTGGAGACCCAGGTCTCCAGCCCGGCGGTCATCTCCGCCCTGGCGGCCGGAACGGAGAACCGGCGGATGACCATGGCGGTAACCGCCATTGTCATAATTCCACAGAGTAAGACCGCCAGCCTGTTGGCGGTCTTACCGCCGGTTCTCCGCCTTCAGCCAGGGTTGTTATGACCCTATAATGTGCTACTGGTGAACATTGAGCAACTAATATGCACAGCGGTGAAACACAAAGTCATTGGTCAAACACAATTAATAGCATCACAATACTGGACTCTGTTTGCGCTGGTTTATTGTTTCTGCGCACTTTACCACTGCTCCCTATATAAATGATATTGGTGATTGGTGTATCCATGATTGGCATATTTGATTTACTGGTAAGCCCCTAGTCAAGTGCACCAGAGGTGCCCAGGGCTGGTAAATTAAATACTACTAGTGGGCCTGTAGCACTGCTAGTGCCACGCACATAAGTAGTACTGTAAACATGTCTCAGACCTGCCATTGCAGTGACTGTTTGTGCAGTCTTGCACTACCACTTCGTCCTGGCAAGTGTACCCACTTGCCAGGCCCAAACCTTCCCTTTCACTACATGTAAGGCACTAGTACGGTAGGCCCTAGGTAGCCCCGTGGGCAGGGTGCAGGGTATTTAGAAGGTAGGACATGTACTGGTGTGTTTTACATGTCCTAACAGTAAAATACTGCCAAATTTGGTTTTCAAGGCCTATGTCTTTCATAGGTTAACATGGGGGCTGCCTTTAAATACTTCTTCCCTTTGAGAGTAGATAGAGATATGGAGTTTGGGGTGTTTAAACTTACAATTTAAAAATGCATCTTTAAGTAAAGTTGGTTTTTAGATTGTTATTTTGAAAATGCCACTTTTAGAAAGTAGGCAGTTTATTGCTTTAACCATTCTGTGACTCTGCCTGTTTGTGGATTCCCTGTCTTGGTCAATTTGACAGTTGGGCTGTTTGTATCTCTCCTCTAGACAGTGAACAAAGTGAGCTGGGGTGTAGCCTGCTTAGCATGTTGAGACATCTGAGCTAGAGTGGAGGGAGGAGTTGTCACTTACACCTGAAAGGACTGTGCCTGCCCTCACACAATGCAGTCTTCAACCCCCTCCTGTGTGTCTAGGGCCTGGTCTGGGCAAGGCAGGATCTTGTCTACAGCAGAGACTTTCCTTTGAAGTTGGGCAACTTCAAAGGCAGAAAGGGCTATAAGTAGTGGACCCAAAACCCCAGACTTTGAGAATTTTTCTGGGTCAAGAGGAACCTCTGCCAAGGAGAAGAGCTGAAGAGCTGGAGGAGGAGTACTGCCCCTTTGCCTGTGGCTGTGCTTTGCTGTGTTGGCCTGCAGTTGCTGCTTCTGCCTTAAAAGAGGTAAAAAGGTGAACTTTGTTGTGTATCCTGCTTGAGAGAGTTCCCCAAGGGCTTGGAGTACAGCTTGCCTCCTGTTGGAAGTCTCAGGGATATCAAAGACTTCATTTCATCTGTCTACAGCACTTGGAATTGTGTGTTTTGTGCTGTTGAAGAAGAAAAACCACTGTAACGCTGCAGACGCCGCATGGAGCCGTACTGCCCCACTTTACACCAAAACCCTGGTCTCATTAACACCGACATCTGACGCCACCACCGAACCGTTGCTTGACCTGTGGTCCCCGCACTCTGGCATCGCCTTGCTCACACCACAGCCTGGGCATCCCGACCCCGCCACTTCTGCTTACACCGGCGCCGCTGCCTGCAACGTGGGTTGTGGACACTGCTCGTGAGGTACACAAAGCACCGTCCCGCACCGCAGCCCCGTTCCACTGACATCAGCCCCATTGACTCTAGTGTCGTCACTAGGTGTTCCTGTCTACACCGCGACTCGTGGATGCTGCACGGAGCCCATCCTGCACCGAACCGCCAGCTTGGGCCTACTGACGACAGCACTTTAGCAACGATGACGCTGCTGCTTGCACGTGACCTGGTGACACAGCATGTCGCACTGCCCCACTTCACACCACAGCCCTGGTCTCACCGACGCTGCTGGACGCCATCACTGAACCGCTGCCTGCTGCACTGTGACCTGTGGGCACCGCACGTCGCATCATCCCACTTTGCACTGCAGCCCCGACACCATCCACGCCAGCGCTCCTGACTTCATCAGCCTGGAGTTTGCAGCATGTGTGACTTCAAGGGCCCAAGGACCCCAGCTCCGACATCCGGACCGACACCGCAATGCCAGCACGCCGCTCTCCGGACCTCAGCGCAAAGATCATGACACCCTGCATTTCCAAATACCCCGCTGCCGACCGTGACAGTTGGATTTGTTTTTCACAACACCGTGAAAGCCCCAGACGAAGTTATTGACTTTAAGAAACTGTCTTTTTTAAGAAATTCTTGCAAAATGTGTATCTTATTTATTGTATGTTGGTTTTTATCGTATTTGGTCTTGTTTTATATAGATAAATATTGGCAAATTTTCTAAAATTGGTGTGGTGTCCTTTTGTAGTGTTTTCACAGTATTACTGTGTGTTATGTGCAAATGCTTTACACATTGCTTCTGAGATAAGCCTAACTGCTTGTACCATATCTCCTTTCTCCTGATTAGAGTGAAGGTTCCTACTTGGAAAGGGTACAAACTAACTGCAAGCTGGAGACCCCATTTCTAACATTGGTTTTCAGCGGTGAGGATAGGAGTTGCATTTGCACTTAACCCACAGTGATTGGTGTACACTACTACTATATCGCAGACCACTACGTGCCACATACAGATTTTTGTTTTTGATTTTTTCTCTTTGACCAATTTTGATCTCAAGTTCAAGTCAAACTTCCAACAACATCATGTCTTAGTCAAGAGCATCACCAGTTGCATCCCAGAATTTGGTTTTTTGAGGAGGATCGGTTGGAAACCTACACCATGAAGGAACTGAAGGCAGTTTGCAAAAACCTCAAAGTCCAGGTTAGAGGCCTCACCAAGAAGGAGGAGCTACAAAAGGCACTGAGGGCCTGGGTAGCAGCCAGAGCTGCCGGTGGGCACTCTGAGAATCCAACTGGGGAGTCAGTGGAGCCAAATCCTAGTAAAGATATGCTGAAGGAGCATGACCTGCTAGGATGGGAGGCACCCCTAGGGTCAGGGAGCAGTGGTGGCTCTAAGGGCCTGACTCCAGAGGAGCTGGAGGACAGGAGAGAAGGTAGGAGGCACCAGATTGAGTTAGAGAGGTTAAAAATGGAGGAGAAGAAAATACTCTTGGATCATGAGCTTAGAGTAAAGGAGCTGGATCAGAGGAGTCGATCCAGCAATGATGGTGGCAGCAATACCTCAGTGCAATCAGATAGAATAGTACACATTCCCTAGAATGTAGGGAGAGAGTAGAAGAAGGGAGATGATATCCAGAGGTGGCTTCAGGGATATGAGGCATCTATCCACATGAATGGGTTCCCTGAGAAGAATTGGGGAGCAGGATTGTGGAACCACTTCACAGAGGAGGGGAGGGACACTTTGCTAGCATTGGGTAAGGGGTACAACCTCACCTCTGCTGACATGAAGGATGCCCTTCTCACCAGGTATGGTCTCCCTCCTGACAAGTACAGGGATCAGTTTAGAGGGAGTAAGAAAACTGAGTCTCAGACCTGGTTAGAATGTGTAGATTTGTTTTGTGGAGCACTGGGTGGTTGAGTGAAGGGCAGTAATGTTAACTCTTTTTAAGGGTTGTACAACTTGACTGCATGGGAGCACTTGTCTGGTCTGTGTTTTGCAGAGCTGCGTCAGCACTTGACTGATAGTAAGCTGACTGACTCTAGGAAGCTTGCTATGGAGGTGGACCAGTGTGTGAGTACCAGGGTCCACAAGAAGGTTTATGCAGACTTTGCCAAAGGTGGGCAGAGTTCCCAGCAGCAGAGGGGAGGTGATAAGGGTAAACAAAAGGAGTTCTCCAAAGGGCCCTAATCTAGTAAACCGGGTAATAATTCCCACCACCCAGGAGGAAAGCCTGCAGAGGCGGGACCCCATAAATGCCTTGCTTGTGACCAGGTAGGTCACATGAAGGGGGATCCCAAATGTCCCAAGTGGACAAAGCAACTCTTCGGTGGGCAGACCAAGGGGTGGCTAGTGTAGCGCTTGAGGAGGAGTTGGTCCAAGGTGAGTGTGGGGAACCAACCAAGAAGGTCCAGAGAAACCTAATGCCTGATAACACTAAGAAATACAGGCAGTGGGTGACCATCAATGGGTAGAGTCTCTCAGAGATACTGCAGCCAGTGTGACCATGGTCCGGAGTCACCTGGTGCTTTAAGAGCAGTTAGTCCCTGATGTATTTTACCACCTCAGAGCGCCAGTGTAGGGTGAAACAGGTTCCCTTTGAGCAGGGGGGGGTCTCAGGCTCCTTAAGGGTAGCTGTGAGTCCCACCATGCCTGTTGACTGCATGCTGGGCAATGGCCTAGAGACTCCCACCTGGAAGTAGGTGGAGTTCAGGTCACACTTGGGGATTTTGGGGTTGCATGTGTGGGTGTGTATGACCCCTCGGTCCATTGCAACCAATGAGCGGGATCAGGCAGACCTGGAGCCTGAAGCAGTGGCCCAGGTGACTGCCAAGAGAAAGGGTAAAGGGTGCGGGAAACCCACCCCGGACATTCCCACGGTCTGGGACGAGAATGACCTTGAGGGGACGCTCCAGCACCTACAGGGGAACAAGTGGCTGAACTGGAAGACCTACCTGAGCTGACCTATTGGCAGCAAGAAGGGGATCCCACCAGAGAGAAGGTCTGCGCCGAGCAGAATGTGTGCCCTACTCTTGTAAGTCTTAGGGAGCAGGCTGAGGACCAGGCAGCTGACGCTGAGCCCAATGATCACCTCATCTACTGGGAGAATGGTCTCCTGTATAGCGAGCCTAAGGCTACTGAGCCTGGGGCAGCCCGTGTGATGGTAGTACCCCAGCGCTCCAAGCCTTCTTACTGGTTTTGGCTCATGATGTGCTTCTGGTAGGACATTTGGGACAGGGCAAGACCTTGACAGACTTGTCACCCACTTCTATTGGCCCCAAATGAGAAAAAATTCTGATGCGTTCTGTAGAACCTGTCGGACTTGCCAAGCAAGTGGCAAAAGTGTAGGGAAATGTAAAGCCCCACTCCAACCCTTTCCTGTCATGGACACCCCTTTCGGGCTGGTGGGCATTGACATAGTAGGGTTTCCAGGCCCCAGGACAGCCCTAGGTAGCAGGATCATCCTGGTCTTGGTGGACCATGCCACCAGATACCCACAAGCTATCCCTCTTACTATGCCTGTTGTGGCCGGGCACTGATGGCAATCTTGACCCGAGTGGGGTTTCCCAAGGAGGTGGTAAGTGGCCAGGGTGCCAACTTTATGTCCAGGTACATAAAGGCCATGTGGAAGGAATATGGGGTTAACTACAAGTTAACCACTCCTTACAACCCCCAAAGTAACAGGTTGGTTAAGAGGTTCAACTGAACCCTGAAAAGCGTGATTGGGGGTCTGTCAGACTCCATGAGGCATAAGTGGGGCGTCCTCTTACCTTGCCTTCTGTTTGTGTACTGGGAAGTACTGCAGAAGGAGGTTGGCTTTAGTCCCTTTGAGCTGTTGTTGGGGCACCCAGTCAGAGGACCTCTGAGTCTGGTGAGAGAGGGCTGGGACCAAGCTCCTAGGAAGCCACCCCAGGATGTATTTAGCTACACACTGGCCTTCAGAAACCAGACTGCCTGTTTCAGGAAGCTCCCTCAAGAGAACCTAGAGGCAAGCCTAGAGGACATGAAACGCTGGTGCAACCAGAATACCACTCTGGTTGAGTTTCAGCCTGGCCAGAAAGTGTGGGTCATGGCCCCAGTAGAGCCTTGTGCCCTACAGGACAAGTGGATAGGGCCATTTGAGGTGAAGGAGCACAAGAGTTATCTCACTTACTTAGTGGACTTGCAGACTCCATGGAACCCCTTGAGGGTCCTACATGTGAACCGCCTCAAACCCCACTTCGAGAGGTCTGAGTTAACCATGCTTCTGGCTACAGATGATGGGGTGGAAGAGGAGAGTGAACATCTTCCTGGCCTCCTGTCTGCCAGGGAGCAAAATGGGTCAGAAGAAGGTGTGGTCCTCTCTCCTTCTCTGACTCTAGAGCAGTAGAGTGACTGTCGCCAGTTGCTTTGACAATCTGCAGCTCTATTCTCACTCACTCCAGGTGTCACCCATTTATGCAGGCATGATGTGGACACTGGGAACAGCCTGCCTGTGAAACACAAGGTTTACAGGTTAGCTGACAGAGTGAAGGCCAGCATTAAGGATGAGGTGTCCAAGATGTTGGCTTTAGGGGTGATTGAGTGCTCTAGCAGTCCTTGGTCCAGCCCTGTGGTTTTGGTACCAAAGGCTGCCGCACTTGGTGCCACACCAGAAATCCAGTTCTGTGTGAACTACCGGGGGCTCAATGCCGTCACCAAGACTGATGCCCACTCCATCCCCAGAGCAGATGAGCTCATTGATCGGTTTGGGGCTGCCAAGTTCCTCAGTACGTTTGATCTAACGTCTGGGTACTGGCAGATTGCCCTAACTGAGGGGGCAGAGGAGAGGTCAGCGTTCTCAACTCCAGAGGGGCACTTCCAGTTTTGGGTAATGCCCTTTGGGTTAAAGAATGCCCCTGCCACCTTCCAGAGGTTGGTCTACAGGTCCTGTCTGGGCTTGAAAACTTCAGTGCCGCCTACCTTGATGACATTGCGAGGAGCACTTACACCACTTCTGGAAAGTGTTGAAGGCGCTGCAAGCCGCAGGCTTCACTATCAAGGCCAGCAAGTGCCAGATAGGGCAGGGGTCAGTGGTGTACTTTGGACACCAGATAGGAAGCGGCCAGGTGTCGCCTCTACAACCCAAAATTTATGCCATTCAGGCTTGGGCAGCACCCAAGACTCAGACAGAGGTGAGAGCCTTCTGAGGCCTCACTGGGTACTACAGGAGATTTGTCAAGCGGTATGGCACAATTGTTGCCACCTTGACAGAGCTGACAGGTGATCTGGACCAGACTGCGTGTGACACCATAAAGGAGGCCATGCGCATGGGGCCCTTGCTGCTGGCCCCTGACTTCACCAAGGAGTTTGTGGTAAAGACAGATGCTTCAGAGCATGGTGTAGGAGCAGTACTTTCACAGCTGAATGAAGAGGGCCTAGACCAGCCTGTACTCTTCCTTAGCACAAGACTACTCCCCAGGGAAGAGGGGTGGAGTGCAATAGAAAGAGAAACTTTTGCTGTGGTCTAGGACCTGAAGAAGCTAAGACCCTACTTGTTTGGGTCTCACTTCCGGGTTCAGACTGACCACAGGCCCCTCAGATGGGTAATGCAGATGAGGGGTAAGAATCCAAAACTGTTGCGGTGGTCCATTTCCCTACAGGGAATGGACTTTATGGTGGAACACCATCCAGCCACAGAACATGCCAACGATGATGATCTGTCCTGGTTCTTCTGTCTTAGTGAGGAGAATTCCCCAGGGTTTGGGTAGTTCCGCCAACTGTCAGCTGGAGGGGACATGTGGCCAGATGGTACCTTGCAGACTGGGGCCATGGTAGCTCTGCACCTGCTGTACAATGTCTACCCATGTCGTTTCAGCAGTGAAAATACACAGCCTTATCAGCTGGTGGTTTAAAACTATCACCATCCAAAACTGATGCCTCTCATTTAGTTATGAAGTTTTAGCCTCTGGGATGGTACTGGTGGCTGACACCTGAATGGTAAATGTGTGCCCCACCTTACAAAGTATGTTAATATCTGAGAACTGCCATAATTCCTGAGGCATGCTGCAGATTTATCTCTGAGCTACAGCAAAGGCTTGAGGGCTGCTCTCTTGCTGCTTCAGGAACGCCCTTCACTGCAGGGGTTTAAACGTCCTTGATTAGCAATTTTAAAGACATTGTTAAAAAAATGCTTTTAGCAGCACAGCTTAATCAGTAAGGCAGCATTTCAAAGGCTCCAGTTAAGCACTTTACAAGTGCGAGTAATCCTTTGTGGTGTGAGATGGTCGTAGGTCTCTGTGGAGAGAGAAACCTAATTATGCGTGCCCATTGCCTGGGGTGTCTGTTGCCCACCCATACCAATCTCAAAACCTGTTTAGGGTATTCTGTCTCCTCAGAAAGTATACAGTAGTCCAATGTTCTTGGCACCCACTTCAAGCTAGTCAGGTCACATGCCTCCGGTCAACTCAGCTATTGCTCCACTAGCCTCTCCATCATTATTATTATCCCCATAGTTTTCTCTGCCACCTGGTGGCAGCATCAGCCTCTGTTCATCCTCAATGGTGGAGAATCGCTGTTACTTTCGTCTCGTGGATCTCGCCGGCCGCCAGCCCTCCAGCCAGTCTCATGCCTCTTCCGGTGAGAGCAGAACCACACCTTTCTCCCCTCCAAGAGGCAGAGAGGGTGGGAATTGCATTGATTACGCAGGGTTCCTGTTTGAACCTGTCGAACGATCGTGTGCTCCCCTGCACCTCCTGTGTAAAGACCAGAAATACCATCACATTGTGGTTTTCAAAAACCAGAGGTCCATGTTTCCTTGTAACTCCAAGAACACCGTCATTGTCTTGAAAGTGTAAAAAACGTGCTCTGGGCGGTCTCGGACATCTTCCCAGTTTGGGCTGCCCTCTGGCACTGTATATGCCCTTTCAGCTGAGAAGTGCGGGGACAACTCATCAGAGGGAAGATTAGATTTGACAAACTCCTCGATAAACTTCTCCACATTGGACCCCTCTGCTTTTTCAGGGGAACACATTAAACACACATTGTTACAGAGAGACAGACCCCCTGTCTGCATCTTCCACCCTGGCGTGTAGGAGCTGTGTGGTATTCTTCAGTTGGCGACCCTCATCCGAAAGGGGTTTTATGGAGGCTTCATGGTCTTGTAGCATCACTGTGGTGATTCCCATATCATTACAAATTAAGGTGACACCAATCACCACTGTGTTGATTCTGGTCTCTAGCATGTTGCGGACTCCATAGTGGGGTGGAGCAGTTGGATAAGGGTCGGGTTCGATAAGGGTTAGGCCACAGTCGTTCCCATCTGCTCTAACCCCCCACCCCCATGGCTGTTCACTACCACTGACCTTTTCTGATGCCTTATAGGCACACTTTTCTAATTGACTGAGTGCGGTCATCTTATGACTTTTGCTGCATACCATGGCAAGGTCCAATTGCATTCCCCATGCCAGGGACTTCCTCAGGATCTTGCCAGGTGCTTTGTGAGTTCACAGTGGGGGTGCCTTTTTGTTACCGAATACTCTGGGGCATCGGGGAGGAGGAAAATGGGAGGCAGGGGGAACCCATGCTGAACAGTATAGCTTGGGGCTGGCAAGTGCACCCCTGGTGTTGGAGGCTGCCCACCTTGAATGTCCAATCCCCGGGGTCCACCAGGTCAATTCAGGCTGCCCCCAGTCACACACCTCCCAGTCCTCATGTCAGGGCCAGCCCAGAATTTTGAGGGATTCAGAGGCCTCCAAGAATGTTGTCCCTGACTAGGATAAAATCATGGTTTTCTTCCAGAAGCCAAGGCGAGGGCCAAGCCAGATCTCAATTGCTGCCCATATAGAGCATTTGCTCCTATGATCGGGGCTCCTCCCTGGTGACAGCTGGTGTCTTGGTTGCGCCAAAGCTCACCAGCACAAGCTGCCCCTCCAGGCAGTGCCTCCTCACCTCGCCATCCGCTTCACCAGGCTATCGTGCCCCACCTGATTACCTTCGGGGAGGACTATAGGGAGAGGAGGGCAGAAACGGAAATGGGGGTAGTCTTCATTGGGGAAACAACATCAGAGAAGCCCACTCACCTCGGATAGAGTTGATGCCTCCCACTGGCATTCAGTTTTCACTTGGCAGTCGCTATCTTGATCGTACCACCATTTGCTACTTGTGATCCTTAGAGCCAGGTGTTGTGCTGCCCCCAGGACTGCCAATTGTACTGATCGTCATCTCCACACCTACGGCAATTGGCCAGGTATCTTCTTTACCCCCAGACACCAAGACCACGCCCCCTCCAACTAGATTTAAATTCCACACTCTGCCCTCATCTGTCTTAATAGAGTTCTTGATTAACCTGAACGTTTTGCGCATTTGCATAAACTCTCACCATTTTGCAAAATCTATGGGTGCTTTAATCTTGACATCACCTACTTTGACAGTACATGTTTTAACACACTTTCTGGCATCAAAATAATGCTACAAATCAACCTCTTTTGTTCTGCCACTTTCCCACTCCATTATCTTTTAATTATTTGTTCCATTTGATCCAGCTGAGACACAGTGGTGTTCTAGGAGCACAACCCTTCAATAATTAAAATGGGGTTTTACATGTGGAAGAGAGGAGAGACATAAGATGTGCTATTATTCTCTGCCAAAGAAACCCTTATACAATCTAATCCATTGGTCTTAGCCAACTGAATGCTCTCTTTAAGAGTTTTATTGAGCCTCTCCACAGCACCATTAGTTTCTGGATGATAAATGGGACGTCTTGATCTCTATACTACAATTCTCCACCTACTGCACAAATGTATTTGACCCCAATTAAGGCCCATTGTACGATGATATATAATTACGATAACCCTCTCTTTTAAAAACCTCTTCCAAGAACTTGATCACATTAGTGATAGAGATCTCATGCACAGAGGCTATTCGAACCCAACAGGACATTTAAACAAGTAACACAATGTGATAAAGTGCATTATATACACTATATGCACTTTTAAGAGGTCCCACTATGTCCATGAACACATCATCCCATGGATGTTTAGGCAGCTTTCTGCACACCAAAAGAATATACCTAACGATTATACTCTTTTGCATTCTACACAGTCCCGGACACACTTTTCCACCTTAGTATCCAACCCTGGCCACCAGAAATTATCTTGTAACATACTTTGCTTTTAACTATACCCATATGTCCAACATGTGTCAATGATATCAACTTTTATTAAAGCGATACAGGAAGTACAAATCTGGTTCCTCTCAACAAAATTCCACAATCTACAGCAAGTTCATCCTTTCCCAATGAGTTAGCATTTCCAGTCTTAACTGCCACCAAAACGTTATTTTGTTTGTCATACTTCTCTAACTACTCCTTCCACACACCTTCATCCACCACACCTTCTGTGATCTCACAGACATTAACTTCTTCTTCATTCCATTCTTCCTAAACCTCACCTGAATCACTTTGGTTTCACTCAATTCAACCAGGCAAACTAGATAATCTGATTAAATATTTTTCACCCCAAGTATATATTCAACCTTAAACTAAAATTCTTGTAACTAAATTACTGTGTCTAATCCTAGAAAAATCTAGTATAGTCATTTCCTCATAAATACCCCTTTGAGGGGTATGTGACCAGTCAAAGTTTGAAAGAAGTACCTCAAACAAAATTTTGAAATGTTCTCAAACTCCAGAACATTGTAAGAGACTCATTTTTAATGGCTGAGTAATTAACCTCTGAGCCTCTCAAAGCATGTGATGCACACACAATCAAGAACTCTACTACCTTGACTCTGCTGCAACACAACAGCACCTAATGGTATAGCACTTCCTCCTAAAACCATGATTGTCTCCTCCCAAGGCACATATGCCTATAAACAAGGAGCACCTCTTGAGATCATTATTTATGACTGCAAAGTCCTTTTCACAATCCTTATTCCAGAGGAACTCAATATATTTTCCTACCAAGCCTACCAAGTGAATTGACTTCTCTGATAGATTCTTATAAACATACTGTAACATTCCACTTGGACAATTTTACAGCTGCATGGTAATCTTGCATCAGATCAAAGGAAAGTATGTTCTTCTACTTACTTATAATAGGCTAGTCCTCTATTCCTGCCTTAACCTACCCTATTTCAAATTCTACTGTGGCAGTCAAATATGTCATCTGGATGCCTAAGGGATCTCACGTCATTTTACCATTACCCTAATCATGCTGATTTGCTCCTTAACTCTTTGTCAGACTTTTGTCAGGATATCTGTGAATTCTTCAGTGCCTTCTGTCACTCTGACTTAATTCATGGAGGGTCATTGGTGTCAGTCAGACAGTCATCTGATTAGCCATTGTTCTTCAGAAAGTTAGTCCAAGCAGGACCTATGTACTTCTGATTGAGTATTCGCTCTTTGGTCTTTTGCTTACTATCTGTTCTAAGTCCTCGTTAGAGATTTCCCTTAGTCTTTGGTCTTCTTGGTCTTTAGGTTCCTTCACACAACCTACCTTTTCCCCTGTAGCTTTTTCAATTTCAGGGGATTTATGTTGCAGTACTCGCATTTCAAAAGCTTGCACTGTTTTCAATAACATGTTTGAAACTGTCTTTTCCTCCATACTGCATGGTTCATCATAGTGAAATGTGCTGGACTTAAGGGCACGATATTGAGTGAATTTTTCTGGCTACCTATTACCGCCAGTGGTAAAGTAATTGCCATTATTGTTTGCAGCACACTTCATATCAGCTATCCCCTCTTGGCAATTGGTGTGCATTCAGTAAGTTTGAGACATGCAGTCCATTCTGAATAGGAGAACATGACATCAAAAATCCTGTGACCACATCTGGCCAAAACGTGCACCATGCCGAGCCCATACTTTAATCCATCTGAAGTGCAACAGACTCTGGTGAGGGCAATCAGCTCTGCTATTTGTGTCGAAGTTACATGACACAGGTAGGAGGCTCCTACAACTCTCAGGATACAGATGGTGTAGCCGCTCTTAGCATACCACGTCTGTCTCACAGACAAGAGCCATCAACAAACAATGTATGATCAGATTAAACCGGGGGCACATCCAATATGTCTGGTCATTCAATCAATCAATCAGTCTACTTGTAGAGTGCAACTCGCCTCCTGTAAGGGCATCAAGGCCCAGGCAGGGTCAACGGTCTGAGTCGAAGAGCCAGGTTTTCAGCATTCTATAGAACTCCTGTAGGGTAGTAGGTCACAGCTTGGTGCACAACATGGTTACATCAATACAGCTGTGGTCATACTCACTATCTTCATCCGGTGTAGGCACAAGGCAGTAGTTTTGAGGGTATTAAACCTCCACAATGAAACATTTTCTACAGCCAGAATGATTCTCTCATAGCAGACTAGGCAGCTATTGATCAGATGCTGTATGGCTATAGGGGTTGTGACAATTCCTATGGAATGGGGTACCATGACAATCAGGAGGTGACCCATTATAATGCCCTCAGTTTGCTGGATACGCAGTTCAACTGCTGTGACTGCTTTGAGGCAACCAGGTAATGCTGCAGTAACTGGATCTAGAGAAGCTGAAAGGTAAACAACAGGATGTTTAACCTCACCACGAATCTGTGCCAACACTGCCAAAATGCACCCATTTAGTTCATGACAGAATAACACGTATTCTTTGTTGTAGTCGTGCATTCCAAGAGTAACTGCACTACATACCAGATTTTTCCACTACACGTATGATTTTTGAATTCTTGGAAGGCTAAAATGCTTTTATCATCCCAGCCACCCGGTCATGGACATCAGTGTGTGTGAACCGCTGTAAGGGCTTAGCCACAGGGAAGAAATTGGGAATCCATTGTGGACAGTATCCAGCCATTCCCAATAACATTCTCATTTCTCCCTATGTGGTTGGAAAAGACACTCTCCTTGCTCCCTTCTCAATCTGACATCCCAGGTCAGACTTCTTTCTGGCAGTATTCCAATTTCTCTGAGAAAACCTTATGCCCATTCTCAGAAATATGGTTGATTAGAGCAACGGTGTCCTATCTGCAAGCTTCCTTTGTTGTTGATGCCACAAGCAGGTTGTCAATGTATTGTACTAGAGTGGAGCTACACGGCAAATGCAAGATCTCTAAATTTTTCTTCAGGATATGATTGAAGTATGAAACACTTTCTTCATATCCCTGAGGAGCGTGAGACCACACAAGAGTTTCTCTTGGAATCTGAACGTGAAGAGTATTGACTCTATGTGTAAGGGGATAGAAAAGAATGTCTGACACATGTGAATAACCGTGAACCACTCAGCTTCTGAGGGAACTCGGAACAGGCTCATGGGTGGGTTTGGTAGCACAGGATGGCATGTGACAACAATTTTGTTTATCTTGAGGCAGTCTTGCACTATTCTCAACTGCTTAGCTCCTTTTTGCAAGGCCATAATTGGAAAGTTACATGGACTCCAAAAAACTTCTCTCAAAATGCCCTGTTATATTATGTCCTCAGTGATTGAGGTGATACCATCTATGGCCTTTGGGGGCAATTTTGTCTGAGGAAAACCTGCATCAAATCTGAGGGTAATATTTTCAGGCTTTGCATCCTTGATTAACCTTATCTCGCTGCCAGTGAAATCCCACACCTTTTCTCTGACTGATTTCTTGAAATCGGGATGTAAATCTTCTTTTGTAAGGATGGGGTACAATCTTACTGTGGACGCTGGTGATTTCAATTTGAATTTAGCATCTGCAGCTTGGGTCCCTATTTCTACGCCATCAGGGGTGCAACAGATAATGCAGTTGAGCTTGCAAAGCACGTCTTTTCCTAATAGATTTATTGGACTCAAATCACAAATTGGTGGTGGTCTTGAATGATACCTATATTCACTGGAACTGGGGGCTGAAACCTGATTAGTGTGCTGCTGATTCATGATTCCTACAACTTGGACTTTCTTTCCTGAGAGGGGTGGGTAACAGACCTTAACCATCCTGACAGTCAAACAAGTGGGTCCGGTAATGATCAATAAGGCCACAGGATGTCCATTGACTTCACCTTATACATATCTGATCCACTTCCAGAACTGTGCCAAGTAGACAATGCTCCTTTCCCCTCAGGCACTGTCATTGGACCTGTTCAAATCCAACAGAACTCTCAAACATGATGGAAACCTTGGGAATGTGTGTTTCAAATGGGTTTCAATAAAACTTCCCTTGGGGCTGGAATAGAGTGTTCACACCCAGTATCTGGGTTGGTGTCTGCAGGGCTTGTGATAACCCTAGTCTTAGACCTTTCAGATTCATCCCAGGGGGCTTTGGTATCTGGAGAATCCATTCCTGAAGCATGGAGCTCGGTACTTGAGCAGTGAGCTACACTCAGTCAGGATTATAGTGACATTCCATCTTCCAGTAGTCGACACTGTTGTGAATGTGACAAGGAGTGACCTTCTTCAGGGCATTGATGCTTGTGCTATTCCTTTTTTCCCTTTCCTCAACCTTGCATTGGCACACTCACTCAGAAGGGCATGGCAACTGCTAGCATTTCCATTCCTGTACTACGGACAGACTCTAATCCTGGATTTATCATACCTGAGCCTCATGCTTCAGCACTCTGTGGTAGCATTGTTTGTGCAATCCTAAACTTCTCCTTCAGTCCCTTTCGCTCTACCTCTAATGTGTAATAATTAGAGGTAATTTATTTTAATTTCAATTGGCTTCATTGAACACAAAAGTCTCCAGAAAAACGCTTTGGGTAGAGAGTGCTATAAAATATTGTTGCTATTATTATTAAAAGAAGAAATAGGACTGAGTGATCTACTCACACTTGACTTGGGTCAGTGCGAGGTCTAAGAAGTGCAAAACATAAAATGCAAGGGAAGGCAGGTAGGTTTTTCAATCAGAGTCCAGTATGGGAGGAGTGAAAACACAAATTATGTTACAGGTCAGTTTCTTGTAAGCCCCAACTCCCTTACCTGTTCCCCCTCACTGCTGAGGGGTGCATGGCCATTTGGAGGGTAACATAACCGAAATCCCAGGTATTTGTGGGTAAACTCACTCCAAGCCTCACTGGGTGTGAGAGGAGAGCATTTAGGGTGGTCTGAACAAGAACCCATTAATTATGCTAAAAAAGTCATTGCGGCTACATCAACCCAGAGGTCCTCCCTCTGAATGCTGAAGCTCTACTCCAGGAGGGAGCCCCCTCAGTCTGTCCCATTTGTGTGACCAGTGGAGAAGATGGGTGATTGCAAGAGAAGCATTAGTTATAGAAATGGCATATGTTGTGCCATGCAGAAGACTGGGTAGCACTAAATATACTATTTATGATACTTCTGACGCAGTTAAGTGTCTAATTAGATGCAAAGTGCTAGATGCAATATTACCCTGGGTTGTGAAGCAGCTGCAATAGCCTTATGGGGTGGCATGCACTAGATGCATATATTTGTTTATATAGCACTTACTGCCCTGACGAGGCGCTGACTTGTGATGTGATGCACAGGAGAATGGGATGAACCAAATATGCTCCTCGAGTAACTGCAGGGACGCAAGGCGATAAATGGAGGATTCTAATGTGAGCATGTTACAAAGTTGCAAGAGGGTGAGGGGTTAGATCACCTTGCTATAACACAGATGCAAGAGACTGTGAAAGCTGAATTAATTACAAATACATTTGTAATGATTAACTGTTAAGAATTTACATGAATTAGGATAACATATAGAAAATTGTGTGTCATGGAAATGTGCCCACTGATGTGGCCACCATGAGATGCTTGAAAATCAATAATAAACTCACGTTTATAGTCTTAATGAAGTGCACATGTAGAATAACATGTATTAGTGGGTAGCATTAACATATTAGTGCTATATATTTGCTTAAAATTTATATTAGGCATTGATTAGCCATGTAGTTTGGGCCTAGTCGACAAGCCTCATGTTAAGTTACATGGCAGAAATAATTAAATAAATACACATGTTTAGTGAAAGCAGAGAATTTATATTGTCTGTTGTTCACATGGAGCTGACCAAGCAATTTGTAAATGTCTTAAACTTTCTCAAGAGAACTGCCTGTTAGAACATTTTGCACTAGAAAACGTTACAAAAGTATCCTTGATGCGTGAGAAACCGATGTGCCCAGGAGCCAAAAATGGGCATACTAACTTCTGCTAGGATTGCAACAAAAGAGTTACCTGACAAACCTGACGATGGGAACAGGAGAAAAGGAGCCAATCATTGATATGTGAAAGACTGTTCAGTTATATTTTAGATTTATAGTTATTAGCTTATTGTAAACGTATGATTTGCTGACCAATGACGGCACAAGAGGAGACTTTTAGGAGTCTAACTTAGCCTGCTTGCATTTAGAAAGGCTAGTCATTTTTTCTGCTGGGTTCAATCCATTCTTTGTAACCCATGTTTAGTTTTGAGACTAAGCTACATGATATTAGCATTGTTAATCTAGCGACATAAACATTTTAACTTTACTAAAAGGTGTGTGGTTATTCATGGCCAAAGGAGTCATTGTGCGTAAAGATTATTGACTCGAAAAGGATTGATGGTGTTTATTGATTGTGTTGTTATATTGTTGTGAAGTTATGAATTATGGTGGAATCACTCTAAGCGTAGTCAAAAGCATATCACCCTAAGCGTAATCCAACCTCTAATGAGTCCCCTTATCAATTAAGCTATAAAAGATCAAATAAGGCCAGATGCGCTCACAGGACTGTTGCTGGAAAGGGGCTGAGGCACAAGCTTTAAAAATAGCTTCTAAAACGGTTGTTGGGGAGGCTTAGTGGCTGAGAGGTTAGCTGTGACCAGTTATCAAATGTTGAAGGTATAGGGTGCTGTAATGCCCCATGGTCTGATGCTCTGGAAGGAAACGGAGCGAATGGGCAGCATTAGATACCCTGGTGATCTGAGCTATGGCACTTGGCCATAGTTATAAGAGTTCAAAGCGTTGGTTGAACTATTTATACTGCTAGTGTTTGCTGTGTCAAAATGACATTTAAAAGTAAGAGCATATCTTATTGGCAAGAGGGAAATCAATTTCAATGTCTTAAAAAGCAAAAATGGAAGCAACTTTGCTGTACATTTGTTTAAAAAATATTGCAATTCATTAATGCGCTTGGTGAACGCGAGGTAGGAGGGTATGACGGAGGGTGTGGGGGAGTAATGTGTAGGAACAAAATGGCTTGCTAACCTGTCATAAAATACTGAACATTTACAATAACACACTTATAAACAGAATTGCATAACAGTTGTGTTTATTTTACTGATCTAATAAAGATGAAAGGCTATTTCGGATGTGAGTAGGGAGTGTGTATCTCAATGGCCATCTTGTCAGCAGGGCAGTAGATAGTGGAGACATACGCCCCATTATCACATTTCAAAATGGCTTTCAATACCTTTTTAATTTAAAAGAAGAAGCAACATGAAAAATAAAAACTCAATCACAGCACCAGCAGTAGAAAAACACTAACCAAGATGAAATTATCAGTACTAGGTTCATGCTCCTGAAGAAATAAAAGGAAGTGAAGCTAGCATGTGCTGCTCAATTAACAGGCAGAAAATAAAATTGAAAATGAAGCCAACGAATGGTAAGCAGTGGGCGGGCTCCAAGCCCTTTATTGTAAACAATACCCCTCGCAAGTGAGAGCGCATGGAGCGTATGTGCTGTCACAGGTGGAACTTAACCAGTTAAAGGTGTGCCCGTCACTGATAACCAGGCAAAATCTTATAATTGTGAGTTTATCTCCATTTGTTTTTAATTTGCACTTGAAATTGGTCTTGCAAAGTGTACCTGTCACTGACAAGCAAATGTTATCACCTCGATTTATTCCTTCAGAATGTTCCTGTCACTGACTACCAGGCATTTTTTTACTGTGATTATACCATTCTCCATTTGTGCTGCACTATACACACACAACCCGATAATAACTCCTAAGATATCTGCTGATGTTGTATCACATCACATTCTGTAGCCAATGGAGCCCATATGTGTTGAATCAACCCTGATGCAAATATGCATTTCACTCCCAAAATGGCTGCAGACATTGTATCATGTCTTTCTACAAGACATTGATCTTGTAGAGCAATGTATTCACTCTTTATGGCAAGTGGGGCTCCTGCCTTGACACACCACTGGAACAGAGAGGCATTCCACACCCGAAATGGTCATCAAAGTCACCTGACATTTTCCTCTACAGCTGGCGGCCTTATTTTCTTCACCCATCTAGGGTGTGTAACACACCTTACTATCTACGATCTGTTTACTTGGTCCGTCTCATGAACTGCCATAAAATATTTTTTCAACCTAATCCTGCGGAAGAATGCAAACAAGTCCTTAGTAATTAAAATTCATCACAAGATCTACTCGAGACAAAAAAGAGGCCTTTAGTGAGTAGGTCCCTGGTAGTGGGTTCTAACTCCCTCCTACTGAGGTTGAATACTGGAATATTTTTTCAATCCGCAGGATTAGATTAAAAAAATATTTTATGGCAGTTGATGGCATGGACCAAATAAACAGATTGGGTTTGAAAGTTCAGTCCACTTTTATACCATCCTTAAATATATTAGGACTGGAGGAGGAAGTGTTTGAGAAAGCAGTCCTCCAGAAGATTCAAACTATGACTAAATGAATACCAAAACCTCCCTACAACCTCACCAAAAACGAAAACCTACAGTTTAAGATTCTTTTAGTGAAGACCCTGAGATCAAAGTGAAGCCATGCGATAAAGGAGGTGGTATTGTGTTGTTTGGTACACACATTTACAAGTCTAAAATTAGGTCCATGCTACAAATTCCTGAACATTATCAGAAAGTGGTCAGAGATCCTGAGAATAAACTTAAATAGCGTATTCAGACCATCAGGCTTGAAGCCCTGCATCAGTGTATCATTTGTAAAAATTAATTTGATTATTTTAATCAGGCTCCCACAGGTCTTCCTACAGTGTATGGTGTGCCCAAAACTCATAAGAATTCCAAGGATCCTCCATTGCATCCTATAGTGTCTACCATTGTAGCGGCAACAAAGACGCTCTCTAAGTATGTTGACATCTTTTTAAATCCCCTTGTCACTAATCTGCCTTCCTTTTTCAAGGACAAGGGTCATATGATTTCTAAGATAGAAGGCCTTGCTCTCGTTCCACGCAGGGAAATCCTGGTGACATTGGATATTGAAGCGTTGTATACTAATATCCCACAAGAACAAGCATTTGCCACCATAAAGGATATACTTATGAGAAACAACAAGATACCACACCATGGATGTATGCTTTAATGCTTGGAAATCTTCCTGTATGAGAACTTTTTTGAGTCTGGTGGTGAGATTTATCGTCAAATTAAAGGAGTCAGCATGGGGGTCGCCTGTGCCCTCAGTGTTGCGAATTTGTACATGGGGAAATTTTAAGAGAGACACATCTACTGTATAATGAAGTTGCCCCCTTCTACGAACATGTTAAATTGTGGTCTAGATATATTGACGATATTTTTTTCATATGTAGGGGCGAGGAGGCACAACTGGAAGAGTTCATCACTTGGCGAAATTTATGTGATAAGAACTTAAAATTCACCAGCAATGCAAGCTGAACTCAAGTAGAATTTCTGGATATCATCATTAAACACCAAGTTCCATATTTATACTTTTTTTGTGCCACATTAATGTCATTTTGTGAAGCAAAAGTGGCGCAAACTTACAAAATATAATTTTATTTTGTCAGTTTGCACTGCTTTTGCGTAAAAAAATGACGCAAATGCAGTGCAAACAAAGTATAAATGTGTGCCCAAGTTTATAGCCTTATGGTCTCCTTGTATACTAAATCAACAGCTAGAAATATGCTTCTTCGCTTTGACAGTAATCACCCAAGATGTCAAAAACAAAGCATTCCATTTAGCCAGTTTCTCCGGCTGTGACGGAATTGCACTAGTATCAGGGAGTTCCTTTTACACGCAGATGGTTTGAAAGTCAAATTATTGAACTGTGGCTATCCAGAAATACTAGTGACTGACTCTTTCAAAAGAGCAAGATATCTTAACAGGGAAAGCATGTTTGTGAACAGAGATAAATTACAGGAGGACAGACTGGTGTGCGTGACAAGGCACTCTAATTTTAGACAGATTATTAATTCACAATGGCATATCCTCAACGTCAGTGCTGAAGAAGGCTTTCTAGAGAAGTCTTTGTTTGTATTTAGAAGAAATTTAAATTTGAGGAACATCCTGTAGGAAAGTACCATCTTGCCTGGCATGTTACCCCCATTTTTCACTGTATATATGTTGTTTTAGTTGTATGTGTCACTGGGACCCTGGTAACCCAGGGCCCCAGTGCTCATAAGTGTGCCTGTATGTGTTACCTGTGTAGTGACTAACTGTCTCACTGAGGCTCTGCTAATCAGAACCTCAGTGGTTATGCTCTCTCATTGCTTTCCAAATTGTCACTGACAGGCTAGTGACCATTTTTACCAATTTACATTGGCTTACTGGAACACCCTTATAATCCCCTAGTATATGGTACTGAGGTACCCAGGGTATTGGGGTTCCAGGAGATCCCTATGGGCTGCAGCATGTCTTTTGCCACCCATAGGGAGCTCTGACAATTCTTACACAGGCCTGCCACTGCAGCCTGAGTGAAATAACGTCCACGTTATTTCACAGCCATTTTACACTGCACTTAAGTAACTTATAAGTCACCTATATGTCTAACCTTTACCTGGTAAAGGTTAGGTGCAAAGTTACTTAGTGTGAGGGCACCCTGGCACTAGCCAAGGTGCCCCCACATTGTTCAGAGCCAATTCACTGAACTTTGTGAGTGCGGGGACACCATTACACGCGTGCACTACATATAGGTCACTACCTATATGTAGCTTCACCATGGTAACTCCGAATATGGCCATGTAACATGTCTATGATCATGGAATTGCCCCCTCTATGCCATCCTGGCATTGTTGGTACAATTCCATGATCCCAGTGGTCTGTAGCACAGACCCTGGTACTGCCAGACTGCCCTTCCTGGGGTTTCTCTGCAGCTGCTGCTGCTGCCAACCCCTCAGACAGGCAGCTGCCCTCCTGGGGTCCAGCCAGGCCTGGCCCAGGATGGCAGAACAAAGAACTTCCTCTGAGAGAGGGTGTGACACCCTCTCCCTTTGGAAAATGGTGTGAAGGCAGGGGAGGAGTAGCCTCCCCCAGCCTCTGGAAATGCTTTGTTGGGCACAGAGGTGCCCAATTCTGCATAAGCCAGTCTACACCGGTTCAGGGACCCCTTAGCCCCTGCTCTGGCGCGAAACTGGACAAAGGAAAGGGGAGTGACCACTCCCCTGACCTGCACCTCCCCTGGGAGGTGTCCAGAGCTCCTCCAGTGTGCTCCAGACCTCTGCCATCTTGGAAACAGAGGTGCTGCTGGCACACTGGACTGCTCTGAGTGGCCAGTGCCACCAGGTGACGTCAGAGACTCCTTGTGATAGGCTCCTTCAGGTGTTAGTAGCCTTTCCTCTCTCCTAGGTAGCCAAACCCTCTTTTCTGGCTATTTAGGGTCTCTGTCTCTGGGGAAACTTTAGATAACGAATGCATGAGCTCAGCCGAGTTCCTCTGCATCTCCCTCTTCACCTTCTGATAAGGAATCGACCGCTGACCGCGCTGGAAGCCTGCAAACCTGCAACATAGTAGCAAAGACGACTACTGCAACTCTGTAACGCTGATCCTGCCGCCTTCTCGACTGTTTTCCTGCTTGTGCATGCTGTGGGGGTAGTCTGCCTCCTCTCTGCACCAGAAGCTCCGAAGAAATCTCCCGTGGGTCGACGGAATCTTCCCCCTGCAACCGCAGGCACCAAAAAGCTGCATCTCCGGTCCCTTGGGTCTCCTCTCAGCACGACGAGCGAGGTCCCTCGAATCCAGCGACACCGTCCAAGTGACCCCCACAGTCCAGTGACTCTTCAGCCCAAGTTTGGTGGAGGTAAGTCCTTGCCTCACCTCGCTGGGCTGCATTGCTGGGAACCGCGACTTTGCAAGCTTCTCCGGCCCCTGTGCACTTCCGGCGGAAATCCTGTGTGCACAGCCAAGCCTGGGTCCACGGCACTCTAACCTGCATTGCACGACTTTCTAAGTTGGTCTCCGGCGACGTGGGACTCCTTTGTGCAACTTCGGCGAGCACCGTTTCACGCATCCTCGTAGTGCCTGTTTCTGGCACTTCTCCGGGTGCTACCTGCTTCAGTGAGGGCTCTTTGTCTTGCTCGACGTCCCCTCTCTCTGCAGGTCCAATTTGCGACCTCCTGGTCCCTCCTGGGCCCCAGCAGCGTCCAAAAACGCCAAACGCACGATTTGCGTGTAGCAAGGCTTGTTGGCGTCCATCCGGCGGGAAAACACTTCTGCACGACTCTCCAAGGCGTGGGGGATCCATCCTCCAAAGGGGAAGTCTCTAGCCCTTGTCGTTCCTGCAGTATTCACAGTTCTTCAGCCTAGTAAGAGCTTCTTTGCACCAACCGCTGGCATTTCTTGGGCATCTGCCCATCTCCGAGCTGCTTGTGACTTTTGGACTTGGTCCCCTTGTTCCACAGGTACCTTCAGACAGGAATCCATCGTTGTTGCATTGCTGATTTGTGTTTTCCTTGCATTCTCCCTCTAACACGACTATTTTGTCCTTAGGGGAACTTTGGTGCACTTTGCACTCACTTTTCAGGGTCTTGGGGAGGGTTATTTTTCTAACTCTCACTATTTTCTAATAGTCCCAGCGACCCTCTACAAGGTCACATAGGTTTGGGGTCCATTCGTGGTTCACATTCCACTTTTGGAGTATATGGTTTGTGTTGCCCCTATCCCTATGTTTCCCCATTGCATCCTATTGTAATTATACATTGTTTGCACTGTTTTCTAAGACTATACTGCATATTTTTGCTATTGTGTATATATATCTTGTGTATATTTCCTATCCTCTTACTGAGGGTACACTCTAAGATACTTTGGCATATTGTCATAAAAATAAAGTACCTTTATTTTTAGTATAACTGTGTATTGTGTTTTCTTATGATATTGTGCATATGACACTAAGTGGTACTGTAGTAGCTTCACACGTCTCCTAGTTCAGCCTAAGCTGCTCTGCTAAGCTACCATTATCTATCAGCCTAAGCTGCTAGACACCCTATACACTAATAAGGGATAACTGGGCCTGGTGCAAGGTGCAAGTACCCCTTGGTACTCACTACAAGCCAGTCCAGCCTCCTACATTGGTTGTGCAGTGGTGGGATAAGTGCTTGAGACTACTTACCACTCTTGTCATTGTACTTTTCATAAGAGAAAAATATACAAAACAAGGTCAGTGTATATACACATAGCCAAAAAGTTTTGCATTTCCTCTTTTCACTCTTTTCTAAGTGCTGAAAAGTACTACTAAACTTTCAAAAAGTTCTTAAAAGTTTAAAAAGTTTTTTTCTGTCTTTCCAAAAAGTTCTGAAAACTTTTTTCTCTTTATCTATCACTTTAACTCTCTCTAAAAATGTCTGGCACAGGCCAAAAAGTTGAACTGTCCAAACTTGCATATGATCACCTTAGCTGGAAAGGAGCAAGGAGTCTCTGCATAGAGAGAGGTTTGAGTGTAGGGAAGAATCCTTCCTTAGAACTGTTAATTAATATGCTTAGAGTACAGGATAAGGCCATAAGTGCCCAATCTGTAGAAAAAGTAGCTAATGGTTCTCAATCTGATCCAGGGACTCCCCCAGGAAAAGGTTCAGGAAAGAAAATTCTCAGCCTGCCCATTACTAGACAGTCTAGCATAGTTGGTACAGAGGTTGAATCACACCATACTGATGGTGTGCTCTCACATTATGCTGGTAGCCAAGCTGTTAGGGTGCCCTCTGTAAGGGACAGGTCTCCTTCTGTTCATTCCCATCATACCTCTGTATCTAGAAATGTCCCTCCCACCCACCCTGATGACAGATTGTTGGAAAGGGAGCTCAATAGATTGAGAGTGGAGCAAACCAGACTGAAGCTCAAGAAGCAACAGCTGGATTTGGATAGACAGTCTTTAGAAATAGAGAGGGAAAGACAGAAAATGGGTTTAGATACCCATGGTGGCAGCAGCAGTATTCCCCATAGTCATCCTGCAAAAGAGCATGATTCCAGGAATCTGCATAAGATAGTTCCCCCTTACAAGGAGGGGGATGACATTAACAAGTGGTTTGCTGCACTTGAGAGGGCCTGTGCTGTACAGGATGTCCCTCAAAGGCAGTGGGCTGCTATCCTATGGCTATCATTTACTGGAAAAGGTAGGGATAGGCTCCTTACTGTAAAAGAAAATGATGCTAACAATTTCCAAGTTCTTAAGAATGCACTCCTGGATGGTTATGGCTTAACCACTGAACAGTACAGGATCAAGTTCAGAGATACCAAAAAGGAGTCTTCACAAGACTGGGTTGATTTCATTGACCAGGCAGTGAAGGCCTTGGAGGGGTGGTTACATGGCAGTAAAGTTACTGATTATGACAGCCTGTATAACTTAATCCTGAGAGAGCATATTCTTAATAATTGTGTGTCTGATTTGTTGCACCAGTACTTGGTGGACTCTGATCTGACCTCTCCCCAAGAATTGGGAAAGAAGGCAGACAAATGGGTCAGAACAAGAGTGAACAGAAAAGTTCATACAGGGGGTGACAAAGATGGCAACAAAAAGAAGGATGGTAAGTCTTCTGACAAGGGTGGGGACAAATCTAAAAATGAGTCTTCATCAGGCCCACAAAAACACTCTGGTGGGGGTGGTGGGCCCAAACCCTCCTCTAATCAGAACAAGGAAAAGAAACCATGGTGCTATTTATGTAAGATAAAAGGCCATTGGACAACAGATCCCAGTTGTCCAAAGAAAGGCACCACAGCTCCTACCACTACAACCCCTACTGCTACACCTAGTGTCCCTACTAATAGCAGTGGTGGTGGGAGCAAACCTACTAATAGCCAATCCAAGGGAGTAGCTGGGCTCACTTTTGGTAATTTAGTTGGGGTTGGTCTGATTAGGGAGACCACAGAGGCTACTTTAGTCTCTGAAGGGGCTATTGACTTAGCCACTTTGGTTGCTTGCCCCCATAACTTGGAGAAGTACAAGCAACTAACCCTAATAAATGGTGTTGAGGTCCAGGCCTACAGGGACACAGGTGCCAGTGTCACAATGGTGATTGAGAAACTGGTGCACCCTGAACAACACATACTTGGACACCAGTACCAAGTAACCGATGCTCACAACATAACACAAAGCCACCCCATGGCTGTTGTAAATCTCAACTGGGGGGGGGTATCTGGTCCAAAGAAAGTTGTGGTAGCTTCAGATTTACCTGTAGACTGTCTATTAGGGAACGATTTGGAGACATCAGCTTGGTCAGATGTGGAGTTGGAGGCCCATGCAGCAATGCTGGGCATCCCAGGGCATATTTTTGCTTTGACAAGGGCTCAGGCCAAAAAGCAAAAAGGACAGGGAAGCTTGGATCCTGGAACAATGGACCAAGTGCTCCCTAAAGCTAGGGCTAGTAGAAGCAAACCACTTCCTACTATCCCTCCCTCTACAGTGGATTCTAATTCTGAGGAAGAAGAATTCCCTCCCTGTGCAGAACCTACACCAGAGGAGCTGGAAGCAGACACTGCTGAGCTTTTGGGTGAAGGGGGGCCTGCCAGAGAGGAGCTGAGTGTGGCACAGCAAACCTGTCCCACATTAGAGGGTCTCAGACAGCAAGCTGTCAAACAGGCTAATGGGGATGTCAGGGACTCACACAGAGTTTACTGGGAGGACAACCTCTTGTACACTGAGCAAAGGGATCCTAAACCTGGAGCTGCCAGGAGATTAGTGATTCCTCAGGAGTACAGAAAGTTCCTCCTAACACTGGCACATGACATTCCCTTAGCTGGGCACCTGGGTCAAATGAAAACTTGGGACAGATTGGTACCACTGTTTCATTGGCCTAGGATGTCTGAGGACACAAAAGAATTTTGTAAGTCCTGTGAAACCTGTCAAGCCAGTGGCAAGACAGGTGGCACTCCAAAGGCACCCCTTATCCCACTGCCTGTGGTTGGGGTTCCCTTTGAAAGGGTAGGGGTTGACATAGTTGGCCCCCTTGACCCTCCTACTGCTTCAGGCAATAGGTTTATCTTAGTGGTAGTGGATCATGCCACAAGGTATCCTGAAGCAATTCCTTTAAGGACCACTACAGCTCCTGCAGTGGCAAAGGCCCTCCTGGGAATATTTTCCAGGGTGGGCTTCCCAAAGGAAGTAGTATCAGACAGAGGAAGCAATTTCATGTCTGCATACTTAAAGGCCATGTGGAAGGAGTGTGGTGTAACTTACAAGTTCACAACACCCTATCATCCACAAACAAATGGACTGGTGGAGAGATTTAATAAAACTCTCAAAGGCATGATTATGGGACTCCCTGAAAAACTCCGCAGGAGATGGGATATCCTTCTACCATGCCTCCTTTTTGCCTACAGGGAGGTACCCCAGAAAGGAGTGGGCTTCAGCCCCTTTGAACTTCTTTTTGGACACCCTGTTAGGGGTCCACTCACACTTGTAAAGGAGGGTTGGGAACAACCTTTAAAAGCTCCTAAGCAGGATATTGTGGACTATGTACTTGGCCTCAGATCAAGGATGGCTGAGTACATGAAAAAGGCCAGTAAAAACCTTCAGGCCAGCCAAGAGCTCCAGAAGCAATGGCATGATCAGAAGGCTGTTTTGGTTCAGTACCAACCAGGGCAGAAAGTGTGGGTCTTGGAGCCTGTGGCCCCAAGAGCACTCCAAGATAAATGGAGTGGTCCACACACAATTGTTGAAAAGAAGGGTGAAGTCACCTACTTGGTTGACTTAGGCACTGCCAGGAGTCCCCTTAGGGTGCTCCATGTCAACCGCCTGAAACCCTACTATGACAGGGCTGATCTCACCCTGCTCATGGCAACAGATGAGGGACAGGAAGAAGACAGTGATCCTCTACCTGATCTCTTCTCTTCCACAGAACAAGATGCTCTTGTGGAAGGGGTAGTTTTGGCTGATTGTCTTACTGCTGAGCAGAAAGATAATTGCATAAATCTCCTAGGACAATTTTCAGAACTCTTCTCCATTGTGCCAGGCACCACTTCTTGGTGTGAGCACACTATAGATACTGGAGACAGTTTACCTGTCAAAAGTAAGATCTATAGGCAGCCTGACCATGTCAGGGACTGCATAAAGCAAGAAGTTCAGAAGATGTTGGAACTAGGAGTGGTTGAGCACTCTGACAGTCCATGGGCTTCTCCTGTGGTACTGGTACCAAAACCCAATTCTAAAGATGGAAAGAAGGAAATGAGGTTTTGTGTAGACTATAGAGGTCTCAACTTGGTAACCAAAACAGATGCTCACCCTATACCCAGGGCAGATGAGCTAATAGATACACTGGCATCTGCCAAGTATCTAAGCACTTTTGATTTGACTGCAGGGTATTGGCAGATCAAAATGTCAGAAGATGCTAAACCTAAGACTGCATTTTCTACCATTGGAGGACATTACCAGTTTACTGTAATGCCTTTTGGTTTGAAAAATGCACCTGCCACTTTTCAGAGGTTGGTGAACACAGTCCTGCAAGGGCTGGAAGCTTTCAGTGCAGCATATTTGGATGATATAGCTGTCTTTAGCTCCAGCTGGGATGATCACCTGGTCCACCTTTGGAAAGTTTTGGAGGCCCTGCAAAAGGCAGGCCTCACTATCAAGGCTTCAAAGTGCCAGATAGGGCAGGGTAAGGTGGTTTATCTGGGACACCTTGTTGGTGGGGAACAGATTGCACCACTTCAGGGGAAAATCCAAACTATTATTGATTGGATTCCCCCTACCACTCAGACTCAGGTGAGAGCCTTCCTAGGCCTCACTGGGTATTACAGGAGGTTCATTAAGAACTATGGCTCCATTGCAGCCCCTCTTAATGACCTCACATCCAAGAAAATGCCTAAAAAGGTATTATGGACAGCAAACTGTCAGAAAGCTTTTGAGGAGCTGAAGCAGGCCATGTGCTCTGCACCTGTCCTGAAAAGCCCTTGTTACTCTAAAAAATTCTATGTCCAAACTGATGCATCTGAATTAGGAGTAGGGGCAGTCCTATCACAACTTAATTCTGAGGGCCAGGATCAACCTGTTGCTTTTATTAGTAGAAGGTTGACCCCTAGAGAAAAGCGTTGGTCTGCCATTGAGAGGGAGGCCTTTGCTGTGGTCTGGGCTCTGAAGAAGTTGAGGCCATACCTGTTTGGCACTCACTTCATTGTTCAGACAGACCACAAACCTCTACTTTGGCTAAAACAAATGAAAGGTGAAAATCCTAAATTGTTGAGGTGGTCCATATCCCTACAGGGAATGGACTATACAGTGGAACATAGACCTGGGAGTAGCCACTCCAATGCAGATGGACTCTCCAGATATTTCCACTTAGACAATGAAGACTCATCAGGTAATGGCTAGTCTTATTGTCCTTCGTTTGGGGGGGGGTTGTGTAGGAAAGTACCATCTTGCCTGGCATGTTACCCCCATTTTTCACTGTATATATGTTGTTTTAGTTGTATGTGTCACTGGGACCCTGGTAACCCAGGGCCCCAGTGCTCATAAGTGTGCCTGTATGTGTTACCTGTGTAGTGACTAACTGTCTCACTGAGGCTCTGCTAATCAGAACCTCAGTGGTTATGCTCTCTCATTGCTTTCCAAATTGTCACTGACAGGCTAGTGACCATTTTTACCAATTTACATTGGCTTACTGGAACACCCTTATAATCCCCTAGTATATGGTACTGAGGTACCCAGGGTATTGGGGTTCCAGGAGATCCCTATGGGCTGCAGCATGTCTTTTGCCACCCATAGGGAGCTCTGACAATTCTTACACAGGCCTGCCACTGCAGCCTGAGTGAAATAACGTCCACGTTATTTCACAGCCATTTTACACTGCACTTAAGTAACTTATAAGTCACCTATATGTCTAACCTTTACCTGGTAAAGGTTAGGTGCAAAGTTACTTAGTGTGAGGGCACCCTGGCACTAGCCAAGGTGCCCCCACATTGTTCAGAGCCAATTCACTGAACTTTGTGAGTGCGGGGACACCATTACACGCGTGCACTACATATAGGTCACTACCTATATGTAGCTTCACCATGGTAACTCCGAATATGGCCATGTAACATGTCTATGATCATGGAATTGCCCCCTCTATGCCATCCTGGCATTGTTGGTACAATTCCATGATCCCAGTGGTCTGTAGCACAGACCCTGGTACTGCCAGACTGCCCTTCCTGGGGTTTCTCTGCAGCTGCTGCTGCTGCCAACCCCTCAGACAGGCAGCTGCCCTCCTGGGGTCCAGCCAGGCCTGGCCCAGGATGGCAGAACAAAGAACTTCCTCTGAGAGAGGGTGTGACACCCTCTCCCTTTGGAAAATGGTGTGAAGGCAGGGGAGGAGTAGCCTCCCCCAGCCTCTGGAAATGCTTTGTTGGGCACAGAGGTGCCCAATTCTGCATAAGCCAGTCTACACCGGTTCAGGGACCCCTTAGCCCCTGCTCTGGCGCGAAACTGGACAAAGGAAAGGGGAGTGACCACTCCCCTGACCTGCACCTCCCCTGGGAGGTGTCCAGAGCTCCTCCAGTGTGCTCCAGACCTCTGCCATCTTGGAAACAGAGGTGCTGCTGGCACACTGGACTGCTCTGAGTGGCCAGTGCCACCAGGTGACGTCAGAGACTCCTTGTGATAGGCTCCTTCAGGTGTTAGTAGCCTTTCCTCTCTCCTAGGTAGCCAAACCCTCTTTTCTGGCTATTTAGGGTCTCTGTCTCTGGGGAAACTTTAGATAACGAATGCATGAGCTCAGCCGAGTTCCTCTGCATCTCCCTCTTCACCTTCTGATAAGGAATCGACCGCTGACCGCGCTGGAAGCCTGCAAACCTGCAACATAGTAGCAAAGACGACTACTGCAACTCTGTAACGCTGATCCTGCCGCCTTCTCGACTGTTTTCCTGCTTGTGCATGCTGTGGGGGTAGTCTGCCTCCTCTCTGCACCAGAAGCTCCGAAGAAATCTCCCGTGGGTCGACGGAATCTTCCCCCTGCAACCGCAGGCACCAAAAAGCTGCATCTCCGGTCCCTTGGGTCTCCTCTCAGCACGACGAGCGAGGTCCCTCGAATCCAGCGACACCGTCCAAGTGACCCCCACAGTCCAGTGACTCTTCAGCCCAAGTTTGGTGGAGGTAAGTCCTTGCCTCACCTCGCTGGGCTGCATTGCTGGGAACCGCGACTTTGCAAGCTTCTCCGGCCCCTGTGCACTTCCGGCGGAAATCCTGTGTGCACAGCCAAGCCTGGGTCCACGGCACTCTAACCTGCATTGCACGACTTTCTAAGTTGGTCTCCGGCGACGTGGGACTCCTTTGTGCAACTTCGGCGAGCACCGTTTCACGCATCCTCGTAGTGCCTGTTTCTGGCACTTCTCCGGGTGCTACCTGCTTCAGTGAGGGCTCTTTGTCTTGCTCGACGTCCCCTCTCTCTGCAGGTCCAATTTGCGACCTCCTGGTCCCTCCTGGGCCCCAGCAGCGTCCAAAAACGCCAAACGCACGATTTGCGTGTAGCAAGGCTTGTTGGCGTCCATCCGGCGGGAAAACACTTCTGCACGACTCTCCAAGGCGTGGGGGATCCATCCTCCAAAGGGGAAGTCTCTAGCCCTTGTCGTTCCTGCAGTATTCACAGTTCTTCAGCCTAGTAAGAGCTTCTTTGCACCAACCGCTGGCATTTCTTGGGCATCTGCCCATCTCCGAGCTGCTTGTGACTTTTGGACTTGGTCCCCTTGTTCCACAGGTACCTTCAGACAGGAATCCATCGTTGTTGCATTGCTGATTTGTGTTTTCCTTGCATTCTCCCTCTAACACGACTATTTTGTCCTTAGGGGAACTTTGGTGCACTTTGCACTCACTTTTCAGGGTCTTGGGGAGGGTTATTTTTCTAACTCTCACTATTTTCTAATAGTCCCAGCGACCCTCTACAAGGTCACATAGGTTTGGGGTCCATTCGTGGTTCACATTCCACTTTTGGAGTATATGGTTTGTGTTGCCCCTATCCCTATGTTTCCCCATTGCATCCTATTGTAATTATACATTGTTTGCACTGTTTTCTAAGACTATACTGCATATTTTTGCTATTGTGTATATATATCTTGTGTATATTTCCTATCCTCTTACTGAGGGTACACTCTAAGATACTTTGGCATATTGTCATAAAAATAAAGTACCTTTATTTTTAGTATAACTGTGTATTGTGTTTTCTTATGATATTGTGCATATGACACTAAGTGGTACTGTAGTAGCTTCACACGTCTCCTAGTTCAGCCTAAGCTGCTCTGCTAAGCTACCATTATCTATCAGCCTAAGCTGCTAGACACCCTATACACTAATAAGGGATAACTGGGCCTGGTGCAAGGTGCAAGTACCCCTTGGTACTCACTACAAGCCAGTCCAGCCTCCTACACATCCTTACCAAAACATGTACTTCTATACCTGGGGATATCAAACAGAGATCTAATACAAGATTGAGTCTGAATACAGGCAATCACAAACGCGGTACATGTCACGCATGCGAGGATGTCATTGTGACTCAGAAGTTTACATTTGAGAAGAGGACTCTCAAGCTTTCAGACATGACTAATTGCAGATCCCCAAATGTAATTTACTGTATCCTGTATCCTTGAGAACTCAGATACATTGGAGAGACGGGCAGGGAATGCAGATATCACTTTAGCGAACACAAATCTATGATATGTAATCAGAGGGAGGCATCCCTACTGGTTCTGTTAGGGGTCCATTAAGTCTTGTGAGGAAGGGCTGGGAGAGGCCTCTCAAAGAGCCTAAGCAGGACATTGTGGACTATTTGCCAGCCCATGTTTCAGGATGGCTGAGTACATGGAGAAGCAAGCAAAACTTTTCAGGCCAAGCAGGCGCTTCAAAAGCACTATTTTGACCATAAATCTGCACTGGAGGAAGTTCTAATCAAGACAGAAAGTCTGGGTATGGGAGCCTGTGGCTCCTAGGGCCCTCCAAGACAAGTGATCTGGGCCCTACCCCATACTTGAAAGAAAAGTGGAGGTCACCTACCTGGTAGACCTTGGCAGTTGCAAAAATCCCAAAAGGATTATACATGTCACGCGTCTGACGCCCTATTTTGACAGAGCTGATGTGACCATGCTCATGGTTACAGATGAGGGTCAGGAAGACAAGAATGAACCTCTCCCTGATCTCCTCTCCAGCAACCCATGAGATGGTTCTGTGGATGGAGTGGTCTTGTCAGACACCCTCACAGGCTAATAGCAGGCTGATTGTAGGCAAGCACTCAACTGGTATGCTGATTTATTCTCTGTGACCCAGGTAGGACTAACTGGTGTACCTATGATGTGGACAAAATCTGTAGGCAGCAAGACCATGTTAGAGAGAGCATCCAAGAGGATGTAAAAAAGATGCTGGATTTAGGTGTCATTGAACCCTCTGAGAGTCCCTGGGCTCGCACAGTATTTTTATTCCCCAAACCTCAGTCCAAGGGAGAGGAAAAGGAATTTAGGTTTTGCGTGTACTACAGGGGCCTCAACTCAGTCACAAAAACAGATACACACCCAATTCCATGAGCTGATGAGCTCATAGACAGGTTAGGGGCAGCCAGATACCCGAGTACCTTTGATCTTATATCTGGGTACTGGCAGATTGGACTGACCCCTGGAGCAAAAGAGAGATCAGCACTCTCCACCCCAAGTGGGAACTATCAGTTTCCTGGCCTGCCCTTTGGATTAAAGAATGCCCCTGCCACCTTCCAGAGGCTGATGAACCAAGTCCTTACTGGGCTGCAATCATTTAGTGCAGCATATCTAGATGATATTGCTGTCTACAGTTTCACCTGCCAAGATCACCTGATCCACCTTGGAAAGGTCCTTGAAGCCCTGCAAAAATCAGGCATCACTATCTAGGCCTGGTAGGTAGAGGCCAAGTTCAACCCCTAGAGCCCAAAATCCATACAATTCCGGCTTGGGAGGTTCCAACTACCCAGACCCAAACCAGGGCATTCCTTGACTTCACTGGGTACTATGGGAAGTTTGTGAAGGATTATGGCACCATAGTGCCTCCCCTCACAGAACATACCTCCAAGAAAATGCCCAAAAGGATCAACTTGACAGTGAGTTGTGAAAAGGCTTTTGACACTCTGAATGATGCAATGTGCTTGTAGCCGGCAGACGGATGTTCTGGCTACCTTAAGGACAGAATCAGGAACCGAGTCCCGATTCTCTCTCCTTGACGACGCCCTGTCCGGGCGTCATGGCAACATGGACGCCGCCTGCCTCGCCGGGAACCTGGATATCCGGGTTCCCGAGGCAGTAAAAACCGACGACGGACTACGTGCGGCGCGCGTAGTAGCTGAAGGAGACGCCGAAAGCCAGAAAGAAGAGGAGAAAGGAGGACCCGAGAAGACAGAAGGACGCCCGACCACGAAAGAGCCCCGGGAATCGGCTGTCCAGGACCGGACAGAAACCGGAGAGGACCCAGAAGAGCGTGAACTCCGGCACGTCCCCGGAGGGACGTGGCTCAACCAGGTACAGTCCTACATAAAGGACAGTTTCTGGTTAAATAAAGGGGAGAGGGGACGACAGGAGAAGAGAGGGGGCGAGGGCTACAGGGAGGGGGAAGGGGGCAAACGGTGCTGAAAGAGGGGAGGAGAGGGAAGGAAGAAGGGCACTAAGGAATAGGAGCCCTAGAGGAGAGGAAATAAAAGCACTGAGAAATAATAGCACTAGAGGAGAGGAAATAAGAGCACTGAAGAATAAGAAAAGTAAAGGAAGAGAAATAAGGGCATCAAGGAAGGGAAATAAAAAGTATTAAAGGGAGAGAAATAAGAGCACTCAAAGAAATAAAAACCTGTCACTCCTGAAAACACGCAAAGGTTACTGTCTTGTACATTCGGAACTCCAGGTCATCACACTATTCTAGGCGACGGTATCTCTCTCTCTCTCTCCCTCTCTCTCTCTCTCTCGTGTTGACACTAAACGTCCATCACCAAAACCCTAGACTCACCCATATCTCCGTTCCTCTTATTTCCGGTACACCTGGGAGTCCCACGAAGAGTACCTTCGCCGGTCAAGAGGAACCCTGGGGAAAGAAGAGACAACTTAGTACTGAGAGTCCACAAGCCATATACCTCTGAAGACTAACTCGGACATCTAAAATTAAATAAAGCCTTCGTTCACACCCCACCTGAGCCTCATAGTCCTTATTATCGCCACGCCCACTACCACAGTGCTCTTCCCCAGTCCTTAAAGCTCCAGATTACTCCAAGCAGTTTATTGTCCAAATAGATGCCTCAGACCGTGGGACAGGAGCAGTCCTAGCTTAGACCAATGATGAGGGATATGACCAGGCTGTGTTTTTATAAACAGAAAACTACTCCATAGTGAACAAATGTAGAGTGCCATAGAGAGGGAAGCCTTTGCTGTGGTTTGGGCCTTGAAGAAGCTTAGTCCATACTTGTTTAGCTTTCACTTCATAGTTCAGACAGACCACAGGCCTCTCAGGTGGCATCAATAAATGAAAGGTGAAAACCTCAAAACTGCTCAGGTGGTCCATATCTCTAAGGGGAATGGACTGTAAACCTGGTGCCCATGCCAATGCAGATGGCTTTTCCAGGTTTTTCCACTTAGGTGACGAAAACTCCACAGGGGAAGGGTAGGTTCATCCCCTCTCGGTTGGGGGTCAGGGTTAGTGTGAGAAATTGCCTCTTTTTGCGTGGGTACCCCCCACACTTTTTGCATGGTAAAGGATGGGGTTTCAAAATTGTAAGTGCCATGGGGCCTTGCTAAAGAGGTACCCATGGCCAGATCTTCTTCCCCAAAACTGTACCATGTATTGGCACTTCAGCCACCCTTGTAGGTACCTAGTAAATGGCACCCCTGGTATCTAGGGCATTGGTACTGAAGTGGGCCCCCCAGAGTGGCAGCCCCAATTTTGCCACTCTGAGAGGCTCCACACCAGCCTCATGCGGACTCCCATTGCAAGTGCATGACAAGGTGTATCCAAAAGTTGCAAACTCAACATGGCACTCACCAAGAGTGCCCTGTCTATTAACACTGCATGCACTATAGGTAAGTCAACCCTCTGGCAGTCCTTACAGCCCTATGGCTGGGTGCACTATAATGCATGTGAGGACATGTGTTTGCATGAGCAACTATGCCCCTACTGTGTCTTTACAAAACTTGAATGCATTTTAAGTGTACAGGGAAGCCATAGCGAATGCATGTGCTGGACACTGGTCATTACAGGTTCCCCAGCTACATGATGGCTACTCTGAACAACTCAGAGTAATAAATCCTCACTCTTACCAGTGCTGGATTTATTATAAACTGTACCCAGGGGGCACCTTAGAGGTGCCCCTGCAAAATCTACACTGCCCTAGTGTAGTTTCCGGCTGGTCCTAACCAGCATGTCAACACCAGACATGATTCTGGATCCCTGGGATGAGAGCTCCTGCTCTCTGGGCCAGAAGACAAAGACGTTCCTGAGCAGAGGGGTCACCCCTCCTTCCCCAGGATTGTGGCCTGCTGTGGCAGGAAGCTCTAAAGGCCATGTCCCCTTGAAGCATTGCTGCAGCCATTTGCTGCTAGCAGCAGATGGCCACCCTCATCCCAGACCCCACGTTTGGTGGGAGGAACGGCAGGAAAACTAACAAAGGACAAGAGGAGCGACCACCCTTAGCCTGCACCACCCCCCAGGTGTGGCACTTGAGGAGGCCACTCTATTTCATTTTCCTCTATCTTGGATGGCAGTAAAATAGCCAATCAGGGTTAGAGATGTGACCTCTTCCCACAGGAAGTGGTCACATAGTGGGTATAGTCACCCTAAGTTAAGTGGCTCATTGGCCTACCAGGTACTCCCCTTAATACTCACTGAATGCAGTATTTAGTGGGCATCTCTAGACTCGCAGATCAGATTCGACAGACGCAAGAAAGGCAGCGACAAAGAAGACCCAAGGCTTGAGAACAGAAGTCCTGCTGCTAGAAGATAAGGGTGCCAACCCCTGCCTGCTGCACGCAGGACTCGACAGTCTCCGCTGAGGGGTCGACTGGACATCTGACGAACTCTAAGAAACTCCAGAGGACCTCCAACCTTCTAAAAATGCCAAGAGCCTCCCTTCAGAGTGAAGGTATCACTTCTTGTACCCAGCAGGCAAGACCAATGAACTGGACACAGCAGCCAGACCAAATTCCACCCAATGGACCCGGAGGACAAACCCTGTCAGTGTGCCAAGTTTGGTGGCACTTCGACCTCCAGTGGCTGAGACGTGCCATGGCCCGTGGTACTGGACCCCCAACGTCAGACACCCAGAACAAAAGTCCAAGGTGACACTTTTGAGAGCATTGCTTGATTTTACATGCATTTTTAATGTTTCTCCCATTGATTCCAACAGTGCGTAATTACGCACAAAAAGACTATTTTTGCTAAACTTTGAAAAATCATAACTTAAAAAGTACTTAGCTGATTTTGAAGCTGTTGGTGTGAACAATTGTAGAAAAATCTGAAGTATTTTTGTAAATTGGTCTCCATTTATTATTTTGAGTGGGTGACCACATTTATTGATACAAGGGGCTCAACAAATGCTTAGCACATCTCCAAGATTAGCCTAACGGCTTGACCAAGCCATGACTAAAAATAGAGCATTAGGTGGTCTACTTAATACTTCTGGATACCAAGGTGGGGTTCCTTGAACTCTCTGCACAGTGCACATAATTTTTGTACACTATATAGAGTGCCATCCTCCTACAGTGACATGTAGTCCGCTTTTGCTATTCATCGCGGCGGCTGTGATCCCCGCTGAAATTTGTGCGTTGCGCCCGATTCGTTCATTTAAATGTGGTGTGGATCCCAGGATACTGGGCATCTGATTGGATCCATTGTCTGAGGTTCAAAGCTCTTTGTTTTAAGGACCATCCGATATATCTGTCTAGGTAAGCCTCGGTTGGATCAGGTCCTGCTTTGATTTTAGGTGAGGTCTTCACCTTCGTTTTTGTACTGCTGGCACCTTATGCTTCTCTCCAGGTGAAAGGTTTTGCACTGGATGTTTGTGTAGGTACATGCTCTGAATTTAGGGAGTGCATGTGTCCGGCCACAAGGGCTTGCTGTATTGTTGGGCACCATAATGCTTTTATTTGGTGTTGAGTTTGTTACACCAGTGTTTGGTGCTTTCCTAACCTGGTTTTAGTTTTCAGGGTCACTGTTTCTCTTGCTGTGATTTTCTTCCTCATCCATCTATTTATGTTCTGTGGGATCTTTATATTATTTGTTTGGTTTAGTCAGATAGACCTTCTCTTTGTGTGTATTTGTGGCTTTTAGTCTTATTTCATTAGTTGTACTTTTGTTTTCATTACGATTGAGTACTCCCGGGTATTGAATACTGCCGTGTGGTTGTCCCAGTATCCTCCCTGAGGGTACTATGGCCATCATTACAACCCTGGCAGTTGGTATAAAAGTGGCGGTAATACCGCCAACAGGCTGGCGGTAATTACCGCCATATTATGACCAGGGTGGATAGATCTCCGATAGACAGCCACTTTACCACACCCACCGCCAGGGTGGAACCAACAGGCACCACAGCGGTAGCCACCTACGGCAAGGTGAAAGTCAATATTCTGCCCACCATAATAAGACATGCCAATCTGCCACCTTTTTTCCACGGCGATACCAACTACATCAAAAGCCTAGCGGAAACCCTGCACAGAAGTGAAAGGACTCACCAGTGGAGACACAGGGAACAACCAAGCTGCCATGGAACCCGAACTGCATGTCTTCCCCATGGTCTTCTACGTGCTGCTCCACCACGAACACCAACAACGAAGGTGAGTACAGCCGGCTAGCACACAAGGGAGGGAGGGAGGAAAAAGAGAGTGACACACACATGCACCACACACACCCTCAACACCATACACACAATCAGCTGCATTACATATACAATTTTACCCCGTAACTCAGATGAATAATGCAAAGACAAAACAAATTTACTAAAGTGAGTGTAATAATATCAACACAGTATAAATAATAATTTAGCCAATGTAACAGATATTTACAAATGTTCAGAATAAGGGACACTGCCCAGTCCTCAGTTCTCGTGGGCTACATGGCCACAGGCCAAAGTCCAAGGCCCCACTTGTCCCCGGCATCAACACGGAGAGAACACTGCAGGGGCATCAGTTGGAAAATAAGCAGGCATGTCAGGGGGAGTGGAGATGGGGGCACTTCAGCCGGCAGATGGAACAACACCACTGGTTCTGGAGGGGACAGCATGCCCTGTGCTTGGTCCTGGGGAGTGCAAGGCCACAGTCTCTCAAGTGGGTGATTTGCCCACTTACTCTGGAGGGGGCAACATGCCCTGTGCAAGGCCCAGGGGAGTGCAAGGCCACAGTCTCTCAAGTGGGTGATTTGCCCACATGCTCTGGAGGGGGCAACATGCCCTGTGCTTGGTCTTGGGGAGTGCAGGCCACAGACTCTCAAGTGAGTGATTTGCCCACATGCTCTGGAGGGGGCAACATGCCCTGTGCATGGTCCTGGGGAGTGCAAGGCCACAGTCTCTCAAGTGGGTGTCTTACCCACTGGTTCTGGAGGGGGCATTGTGCCCTGTGCTCTTGATCCTGGGGATGCTGGGGCAGGTGGGTGTCTTACCTACTGGTTCTGGAGGGGGCATTGTGCTCTGTGCTCTTGATCCTGGGGAGTGCAAGGTCACAGTCTCTCGAGTGGTTGGCTTCCCCGCTGGTTCTGGAGGGGGCATCGTGCCCTGTACTCTTGATCCTGGGGAGACTAGGGTAGGTGGGTGTCTTACCCACTGGTTCTGGAGGGGGCATCATGCCCTGGACTCTTAATCCTGGGGAGGCTGGGGTAGGTGGATGTCTTACACACTGGTTCTGGAGGGTGCATCGTGCCCTGTGCTCTTGATCCTGGGGAGTGCAAGGTCACAGTCTCTAGAGTGGTTGTCTTACCCACTGGTTCTGGAGGGGCCATCATGCCCTGTGCTCTTGATCCTAGGGAGACTGGGGTAGGTGGGTGTCTTGCCCACGGGTTCTGGAGGGGCCATCGTGCCCTTAGCTCTTGATCCTGGGGAGGCTTGGGTAGGTGGGTATCTTACCCACTGGTTCTGGAGGGGGCATTGTGCCCTGGGCTCTTGATCCTGGGGAGTGCAAGGTCACAGTCTTTCAGGTGGGTGTCATACCCACTGGATTTGCAGGGGGCATCGTGCCCTGTGCTCTTGATCCTGGGGAGGCTGGGGTAGGTGGGTGTCCTACCCACTGGTTCTGGAGGGGACATCGTGCCCTGGGCTCTTGGTCCTGGGGAGTTCAAGGTCACAGTCTTTCAGGTGGGTGTCATACCCACTGGATTTGCAGGGGTCATCGTGCCCTGTGCTCTTGATCCTGGGGAGGCTGAGATAGGTGGGCGTCATACCCGTGAAACACCCGGAAGAACAAGTCCGGAACCAGGAGGTTGTGACAAACGAAAGTGAAACAACGCTTTCGTTTTCCACGACTCCCTGGTTTTGGCACCTTAACCAGGCATGTCTGAACAACAAACATGCGTGGTTAAGATACAGAAGGGAGTCGGACACGGTGAAGGAGAAAGTAAGTTTGGCTGTGACTGGGGCTGTTTTGGGGTGATGGGGATGATTAGGGTTTGGGGGTCAGGGTTTAGGTTTTAGGGGCGAGGGTGGGGGGCTGGGATGGAAGCATGCTGGGTTGTGCATGGTGATTGGTAATGCCTTTACCAGGAATGCGTTTACAACGGTAAAATCATTGTAAACGCATTTGTGGTAAAGGCATTAGTGTTTAGAACGAGTTTGTTGTCCGGCCTCGTTTTTGAGCCACGGGTGGTTTAGGCACCCGTGGTCCTGACACATAACCGTCATACCCACTGGATTTGCAGGGGACAGGCCACACAGCAGCCCATGGAGGCAGGTTTACATACCATCCGCCGGCTGTGACGGCTGCTCAATGGTGGTGCTGCTGATGGGGGGAGGCTCCTGCCCAATCCCTGCAGCCTCAGAAGGCTGCCCACTGGAGGTGGTTGTGCTGCTGGTGAGGGGAGGCTCCTGCCCATCCACTGCAGCCTCCGATGGCTGCACAACCATGGTTGGTGGTGGGGGCTCCGTCACGGTTCTTGCCCCATGCCCCTTGCATTTCCTGACTGATTGTGCTGGCTCCTTGCTCTTCCTGGCAGCTGGGACAGGCTTCTTTACCTTCTGAGCAGCTGCTGGGGCAGGCTCATAACTCTTCCTGGCAGCAGCTGGGGCAGGCTTCTTAGTCTTCCTGGCAGTAGCTGGCACAGGCCCCCTTGTCTTCCTGGCAGCAGCTGGGGCAGGCAACTTTTCCTTGAGGCTGCCTGGTGCAGGCTCCTTCACCTCAGGACATGTGCCCTGGATCCTTTCCCACCACGATTGGGTATGGTGACGAATGGGCCCATGGACTGGGTGGCTGAGGTGCTTGGCTGTGTTTTTTGCCACCCAGACCAGACGTGCAGGACAAGGGGGGAGGTGTAGGGAAGAGGTCAATGGTAGCTAGGAAATGGTTCTTAGGAACACTGGAGCGGGAAGAGGGAGAAGGTTTGGGAGTGGAGGAAGAGGGAGTGATTGTAGGAGGTGTCTGTCTGCTGATTTGGGGGGTAGGTGCATGACCTGGATGCTGTTGTGAGGTGGGTGGCTGTTGGGTGTCTGAGTGCTTGTTTTTGTGTGCCTTGGGAGGGGGGACAGACACAGTGGGAGAGGACACAGGGGACGTGTGCATGGCTGTTGTGGAGGTGTTTGCCAGTGAGGTGTGTGTGTTCTGCTGGGTGTGGTGGTGATGCTGGTAGTGGATGATGATGTAGTGCGTGCTGGTGTGAGAGTAGACGGAACTGGGAGGGAGGTCGAGGACGAGAAGGAGGGGGACACAGTGGAAATAGTGGATGTTGGTATGTCTGCATCTGGATAGGGTTTGTGTGAGTGCCTGTGGGATGAAGTGTGAAGCTTGTGTTTGCCTGAACCACTCTTGTGTGTTGTCTTGTGGGCATGCTCGTCTGCCTGTGTGCTTGGGATAGGTTGGGCTTGAGGAGAATGGGATTGGGAAGAGGAAGTTGGAGGGGGAGGGTGGAAACAGGGACATGCGCTGCCATCAGAGAGGAGGCCAGAGCCTGGATTGATCTCTGTTAGGCTGCCAAGCCAGTGAGAATGCCCTCCAGAAATGCATTAGTCTGTTTCATCTGGGCTGCCAGCCCCTGGATGGCATTCACAGTGGTTGGCTGCCCTATAGAGATGGATCTCAGGAGGTCAATAGCCTCCTCACTCAGGGCAGCAGGGCTAACTGGCGCAGGGTCTGAGGTGCCTGGGACGAAGGAGATGCCCACTCTCCTGGGTGAGTGGCCACATGCAACACGATGAGGGGCTACTGGGAGGGTGGTGCTGGTACGGGGTGTGGCGGTTGTACCTGTAGCTGAGGTGGTCACAGAGGTGTCCGCCACCACGAGGGAGCTTCCATCAGAGGAGGTATCTGTGTCAGAACTATCCCCTCCAGTCTCCGCTGTGGTGCTCCCCTCGCCATCTGTCCCACTGGTGCCCTCAGTGTCGGTGGACTCTGCCTCCTGGGTCCTGTGGGATGCAGCTCCCTCCGTCGCCGGTGCCTCTGCTCCTCTGCCAGATGATACTAATGCATATAAGGACAGCGTGACAAAACAAGAAGTGGGGGGAGAGACTAAGGATACACTTGGTCAATGGCTGCACCAACACGACCGTTGGCATACACAGCACACTCACACCCAGGGAACAGGCCTAAGCACTATGCATTGCACTACCAGTGATACTGCTAGCCACCAAGGCATGGGGAGGGCACACACCGGCAAATCCAGCACACCTAAGACCCACGCAGCCCTGGCCAGTAGTGAATGCGTACGAGCTAGGTAGCTAAATTTGCCCTTCTGTACCCTAGCCACCAGGGGACCTATGCTGCAATGTCAGGCCTGGCCTAGGGGCACCCACGGACACACATCCACCACCCAGATACCACCCCACCAGGCGTTAGTTGTAAGGATGTGCACTGTACTCACCCCCTTGTAGCTGCTGTGATGCCCTCAAGTGCCCATCCAGCTCAGGATAGGCCACTGCCAGTATGCAGGCCATCAGTTGGGTGAGGGTTCGAAGGGCACCCCTTCCTCATTGGGAGGCCATCCCCAGCTGGGCCTCCACCATCTTCCATGCCCAGCGTCCCAGGTCCTCCCACCGTTTCCGACAGTGGGTGCTCTGCCTGCCATAGACCCCAGGGGTGCGCACGTCCTTGGTGATGGCACGCCATATACCCTTCTTTTGATGGGCGCTGACCTGCAGAGGAAATACACACAGGAAAATAGTATTAGTCAGACAGTCCTGCCTGTTACACTTATGGCCCACCATACCCCTTCACATCACCATTTGCACACACATGGCCGAGCACACAAGCAAGTCGCCACCCAGAGGACATCTACCCACCCCCCTTACACAACGCCTTCACACACACCACCCCATGCATTCATGCCAGATGCATCGTGCCCACAGTGGACTCACCTGTTAGTCTGGAGGCCCATACAGCAGTCCATATTGGGGTAGGACCCAATCCACCAGTCTCTCCAACTCCACCGAAGTGAAGGCAGGGGCCCTTTCCCGAATCGCACAGGCCATGGCAGGTTCCAGACACAGGTCACAGCAGCACACGCATTGTAGGTCCTCTTCTGTTGAAGATCAGGTAGCAAGTGAGGAATCATATAGAACATACCGTCACCACTGGCGTAGATCACCATTGGCCACTGTAACCCATAGGGCCCAATGTTATCCTACGAGGAGTTGCACGGCGTTTCCCGGCCACCTCCCGCAACAGCACACAACGTCAGCGGAATTACCTCACTTCCACCTGTCCCTCCACACAGGACAGGCAGGCGCCATTTCAGGGATGGGGGGCCAAGCTCTGGATAATTGATGTGTCACTGTTTAAATTTGGACATACCGGACAATTCACACTGAGCCATTGCAAATTAACAGCATGCAAAGTTCTGTTGTAGCCCGATTGTTCAGTTTGTGACCGGCTACTCACTCTTTTGTCCCATAGATTGCTACTGCTGTGGATGGATAGGAGATGGAGACATACCCCAGTGTACAGACCCCTGGTGGACTTGGCAATACTGAAGAAAAGGCACATTATCCTCACCTATAGACTGGACAGGGCCACAATCACAGAGTTGTGTGCCCAATTGGAGCCTGACCTGATATCTGCTATCTTTCACCCCACTGGAATCCCCTGTCTTGTGCAAGTTCTATCTTTGCTCCATTTTCTGGCAACTGCTTCTTTCCAAGTGACAGTGGGCTTGGCAGCAGGAATGTCACAGCCAATATTCTCAATAGTGCTGACAAGAGTGTTGTCTGCCCTGATTAAACACATGTGCAGCTACATTGTATTTCCCCAGGTGGAAGATTTGGCCACAGTGAAGGCTGAGTTCTATGCATTGGGACATATCCCTAACATAATAGGGGCGATTGATGGAACACATAGTGCATTTGTCCCCTGTCAAAATGAATAGGTGTACAGAAATCTTAAGAGTTTCCACTCCATGAATGTACAGATGGTGTGCTTGGAGGACCTATACATCTCCCACGTCAGTGCTAAGTATCCTGGGTCTGTGCATGATGCCTTTGTCCTGAGGAATAGCAGCATTCCAAATGTGATGGCTCAACTTCAGAGGCAAAGGGTGTGGCTAATAAGTGAGGACTGGTCCCCACCGATTATATGTTGGTGTATGGGTATGGTGTGGGCCATGTGGGATAGTGTGTGGCTAAATGTTGTCCCCCAATATTTGCAGATGACTTTGGTTACCCCAACACATCTTGGTTGCTGACCCCTGTGAGGAATGCCAGGACAAGGGCAGAAGAAAGTTATAATGAGGCAGATAGGCGAACCAGAAGGATTATAGAACAGACCTTTGGCCTCCTGAAGGCAAGGTTCCGGTGCTTCCATCTAACAGGTGGACCCCTGTGCTACTCACCCAAGAATGTCTGCCAAATAATAGAGGCATGCTGCATGCTGCACCACCTTGCCCTGAGATGCATGTACCTCTTCTGCAGGAGGAGGAGGCTGGAGATGCACGCGTAGCAGCAGTGGACCCTGTGGACAGTGAGGATGAGGAGGCAGAGGTTGAGGATGAGGACAACAGAACAGCAGTCATCAGAGAGTACTTCCAATGACACACTGGTAAGACAGTGTTACTTCACATTTCATTGTAATTATTTTTTATATCTGTGGCACTGGCATGCTGTTATTTCCCACCTATATGCCCACTTGCTGTACCCTTTGGCAATTCATTTTACAGATGTTGGTGCCTCATAATAGTTAACACTGCAGCCAGCTTCAGGTCATTAACATATGCTCTTTTGCTGTACAGTTGAATTGCATTGTTTCAACCTGGTTAAATGAATACATATTAGAAAAATTGCCATACTCCATATGTCTATTTTTTCCAAGGGTGTTTATTGAAGTGCTAAGAAAAAGAGAGGCAAGTGCGATGGGATGGGGTGATGATGTAGGAAAGTCCAGGGTATTGTTCCAGTCTATTTGTTTACATATGCATTGGTCAAGGGTACACAGGAAGGGGAGCAATGGCAGTTCAAGGTGGACAGGGTGACTGTGTGGGACGCAAGGGTGACAATCAGGAGAGTCTAATTTCCTGGTGGGGGTCTTGGCAAGTGTCTCTGGCTTCTGTCTGGAACGCAGGGAATGTTTGCGGGGTGGTTCGTCTTCTGCAGGGGGACGGGTGCTGGTGGCCTGTTGGTCCTGTGGTGGGGCCTCCTGTCCACTAGCGGCAGCGAGGTGGAAGGCAGTTCAGATGACTGGCTAGTGGCAGGGGCCCGGTGTTGTGAGACTGCCTCTCTCATAATATTGGCCATGTCTGTCAGCACCTCTGCTATGGAGACCAGGGTGGTGTTGATGGCCTGCAAGTCCTCCCTGATCCCCTGGTACTGTCCCTCCTTCAGCCGCCTGTTCTCCTGCACATTGCCAAGGATCTGGCCCATCGTGTCCTGGGAATGTTGATAGGCTCCCAGGATCTCTACAAGTGCCTCCTGGAGAGTCCATTGGCTGGGGTACCGGTGGGGATGTAAATGCTGTGTTCTTGTTTCTGTGTCTGACATATTGTGCATCCGTGGCTTGCCCTCTTTGGTTGTATTTGCCCTGGCAGCTTTTACTTTTGTATGTTGGTATGTGGTGGGATAGCTGATTAACTCTAGTGTGCATGTTTAGTGATAGGTGTCCATGCAGGGCTGTGAGTGGTGCCCATGCATGGGTACGGCATGCAGGGCTTGGCAATGGGATGAGTGAGATATGACGGTGGGGTGTGTGGGATGGAGTGGACTGATGGGAGTGAGGGTGGGGGTATGTGATGGCATGCAGGTAGGGGGTACTAGTAGTGGAGAGTTTACTTACCAGAGTCCAGTCCTCCTCTGACTGGCGCCAGGCCCTCAGGATGCATAATTGCCAAGACTTGCTCCTCCCATGCTGTTAGTTGTGAGGGAGGAGGTGGGGGTCCACCGCCAGTCCTCTGTACAGCGAGTTGGTGTCTTGCTGCAATGGAACGTACCTTCCCCGTAGGTCGTTCAACCTCTTCCTGATGTCATCCCTGGTTCTTGGGTGCTCTCCCACGGCATTGACCCTGTCCACGATTCTCTGCCATAGCTCCATCTTCCTAGCTATCGATATCTGCTGCACCTGTGTTCCAAATAGCTGTGGCTCTACCCTGATGATTTCCTCCACCATGACCCTTAGCTCCTCCTCTGAGAATCAAGGGTGTTTTTTGTGGTGCCATGGGTGTTGTGTGAGTTGCGTAGGTGAGGGCGTGTAGGGTGATGTGTTGGGGTGTGTGATGTGGGGTGTGTGGGTGGTGTATAGGTGTAGGTAGTGTGTGGCTCTAGTTTTGTGTGTGGTCGTGGTGTCTGTCTGGTGGCAGTGCTTTGTAGTCGTAAAGGGATGTGGGTACTGTGGGTGGGTGTTTTATAGTGGTGTGGGTGTGGTGTGTGTATGGGTATCAGGTGTGTGTTGTTTGAATTGTCCAATGTGGTGTTGCTTTGTTTGTGTGTGTGTATTTTGAGCGCGGTGGTATGTACCGCCAAAGGTTGAATGCCCGCCGTAGTGATTCGTGGGTCATCATGTGATGGGTGTTGTTCTGTTGGCGTAACGGTGTGGGTTTTGATACCGCCAGTTTATCACTGACCTTTGGTGCGGCGGAATTCTGTATGTGGCTGAATAGTGACAGACTGGTGTATGTGTGTCATAATATGGTAAACGGATATCCCCTGCGGCGGCGGTATGTTCGCGGCAGTCAGCGTGGCGGTAAGTGGGATTTACCACCAATGTCATAATGAGGGCCTATGTGTTAAAGAACGCTGAAGGAGACTTGTATTTGAGTATCTAGCTATGATTGTGGTTTCTTCCAATGATGGTATCTGTATTCCCTACAGGCGGTTTGGAGTATCCTATCTCCTCTGGTACCTTTTTTAAAATGGATCGACTTATTGGCTTATGGTTATTTATTTTAGAAATCCCTTTTTGGCAATGTATATCCGGTGGACCCTGTGAGTATAAGACTACTTTTGAAGTTGTGCGGCTAATGGGAAGTATGTTTATATAGTTTTTGGGAAAGGCGTCTTTCTATCTAGGTTAGTGGGCACTGGTGATCACCATAACATGCTGGATTTAAAGCATTGGGGAGATGGTTTACTTTTTTTCAGTTCTTACACGGCACTTGTTCCCCCTTCCTTTGGAAGCTTTTTACCCCTATTTTTTTGCCTTATCTTTCTGTATCTATATATATAATAATAATGGGGCACCCAGAGGCGTGTTAAGCTCAGTAGTTACACATTCGGATTTATTTTATAGATTATTCTCTGGGTTGCAGTCGCCATTCACATTGTTCTACTACATTCGTGTGCGCCCTGAAGAAAATGTCTCCCGCTGAGCGGTCCCACTGAAACGCGCGTCAGTGCTGCATAGAGACACAAAGGATCAAAACTATATATTGCTTTAATAATACTGAGTTGTGTTTAGGAGATTAGAAATAGTATGTAAATAAGTGTTACAACCTTTTGTCTCTGCCATACATTTTGCACTACTGTCATAAATCATGTATTATTTATTGATGATCTTTTTCTATAGGGATGGATTTGCAGTATATGATGTTCACAATACTGATCTTGTAATGCCTCTGTGGTTGACTAGCATTGTTTTAATATGGGTATGATTTATGGTGTTTGAACTGTTTATGCGGTATGACTGAGTGTGAGAGAGTAGAGGATGTATTTTTTACAACAGAAGCTGTCTGCGACCCAGGTGTGTAGCTTTTTGGACTGTTTCATTGCAGCTCGATCTTATATTTATACATTTATTTAAGTATATTGTGGAATAGGCTTTCCATTGAGTGAATATATTGTTTGATTTTTGTTATGAGACTGTAATTAATAAAATTATGTGCAATTCATGTTTGCTTCTAATTTCACATTGGTTGCTGCAGTGATTGATACTATTTAGAAGTAGGAATTGAGGGCCATATGTCCAAAGCATTTTCCTAATCGCAAACGTGCCGATTCACAGAATCGGCCCGTTTGTGACCAGAAAAATGCTTTTTGGAATTTACAAAGCCCAAATTGCAATTCAGTAACTTGTCACACAATCGCAATTTGGGTTTTGCGATTCGGTATTAGGAAGGGGTGTGTTCAGGACGTCCCTTCCTAATACCAAATCTGAATGGTATGTATGACTGTTTTGTGACCATGAATGTGGCCGCAAAACAATTACAGTTAACACCAGTTTCAAATTGGTGTTAACCCATTGGCAAAGGGGAAGAGGTCTCCAGGGGCCCCCTTCCACTTTGTGAATCCAAGCGAAAACTTTTTTAAGAAAAGGCGGTGGTCACAGGGACCACTGCCTACTCTTAAAAAATGAAATTTAAATGTTTTCTTTTTTTCTTTTTAAATGCACCCTGTTTTCCTTTAAGGAAAATGGGGCTGTGTTTAAAAAAAAAGATTGCTTTATTTAAAAGCAAACAAAGACATGGTAGTCTGCTATCCCCAGCAGGCCACCATTTCTGTGATTGTTTAGATTCCCCATCGGTGGCAAATTTCAACCTACCTCATTAATATTAATGAGGTAGGTCTATTTGCGACCCACAGAGAATCGCAAAAAAAACTCAATGGATTTTTTTACATTTGGAATTGCGATTTCCTAATTGTGATTTGCATGGAATCAAAGTTAGGAAATCGCAATTCCAAATGTGCGTACATTTGGCCCTAAGTTCCTTATTCTTTTCCCACAGTCTGGAGGTGGCTTATATGGTTTCTATTTTGCAGTCAGAGTAGAACCTACACTAAATCGTGTGCATGTTGACCATAATCACTGTTATTGCCGTTCTAAAAATTGCTCAGACCTCATCTGGAAGATCACAACCTCTCCTTCTTTGAAAGTCACTCCACGTAACCACTAAACGTGGTTCTGGCCTTTTGAACAGCCCAGTGTAAAGAGCTTCAACAGGGGTAGTAGGCAATGTCTCTATATAAATATAATGTACAATATCACACATATTTGTACTGAAATCTTGCCACCTATATTTCTTTTAACCAAAATATACCATAACAATTTTGGTAACTGTGAGAGACTGGCTCCTTGTTGCAGTACCCCCCCCCCCCTCCCCACACACACACTTTTTGCCTGGTTTCTGAATGCAACCTGGACTGGAGTGCACTGGGAACCTGCTAACCAGGCTCCCAGTGCCAGTATTCTTTCCCTAAAACATGGGAAAAGTAATTGGATACACCTTTAGCTACCACTATAAGTCCCTAGTAAAAGGTACTCAGGTACCCAGGGCTACTCTGAACCCTGGGTTGTTTGGTATCAAACAACTCAGAATAACAAATCCAAACTGGTACCAGTACTGGATGTATTATGAAAATTACCCAGGGGTCCCCTTAGAAGTGCCCCCTGAAAAAAGCTCACTATCCTGGCAAGATTGGTGACTGGTTCCATCCAGCCTGATGCCTCCAGACAGCCAATCCACAAACCTTGGGGGAAAGCCCTGTCTTTCTGGTTTGTGAAACAAAGCCCTTCCTGGGTGAAGGAGCATGGGTGGAGGAATGTGCACTGCCCTGGTAGTGAGCTTCAAAGGGTTACCACCCTTGAACCTCGACCACCAGGCCTGCTGCTAGCAGCAGATGGCGTCCCCTCTTTGCAAACCCCTACCCCTGGTTGGACAAAAGACGGGAAACCACACAAAGGGTAGGAGGAGTGGCCTCACCTAGCCTGCACCACCCCTAAGGGGCTTGTGGGCAAAGTGGACCATTCATTTCATGTTTCTCCATCTTGGGATGGAGGAAAATAGCCAATCAGGTTTAGGAAAGTGACCCTTGCCACAGCAAGTGGTCACTGTAGTGGGTGTAGCCACCCAAGGGTAAGTGTCCCATTGGACACTACCAGGTTCCCCCTAAATCACCCACTAAATTCAGTATTTAATGGGCTCCCCTAGACCAAGATTTTAGATTTGAAAAGGATTCGAGGAAGAAAAGAAGACCACAGAAAGAGAACTGAGGACCTGCTGCACAAGAAAAGGCGCCAAACCCTGCCTGCTGCACTCAGTACCCGATAATCACAGCTGTGGAGGAGCTGGACACTGGACTGATCCCAAGAAACCCAGGGGACCTCCAGACTTCAAGGATCACCCAAGATCTCCCTTCTTAGTGGAGGCTCCGCTCAAGAAATACAAGAAAACTGCAAAGGACCAAGAATCCAGTGAAGGTCACTTCACTAAATCACCAATAGCTCCACGACCGGAAGTCACACCCAGACCCAACAACACACCAATGACCACCCGAATGCGACCTACAACTGTGCCAAGTTTAGTGGTGCTGCGCCCTCTAGTGGCCAAGACACAGTAATTCCCTGGGTACTGGTCAGCTGATATTGGACAATCAGAAAACCATCTCCCCCCAAGCTGAAAACGGATCAGAAGGAAGCCCCAGTCGAGGGACTTTAGGAACACCCCAGGCCTCGGGCCAGAGTGCCCCTGTTGTCCTGTAACCAGCCCTCAAAGTGACTCACCTCCAGCTCTGACGGACTCTGTTGCGCACAGCTCCTGGACCTCCAACTCGCCCTGCACCTGGCTGAACTAGGCCTTACATCGCAGGATCTGCTCTGTGCCCCGGGTCCCCAACCCCTTGCGACCTCAACAGCCCAAGGGGACCACCAGGCATCAACTTTAAGTTTGCAAACCAGCTCCTTTTCCAAGTGCCCCATCCAGGTGGCCATGTGCCAAGAACTTGTCCAATGCTGCTCCCGCCGGAACCGGGAGCTGCCTGAATAGTGCATATTTAAAAGTGACTGCCTATTGATTCCAATGGTGCGTAATTACTCACAGAAAGACTAACTGCTAAAACTTTAAAAAGTCAGAACAAGAAAATTACTTAACCTATTCTAAATACTTTGGTCTTAAAAATTATATAAAAGTCTGAAGTGTTTTTATAAATTCTGGTCTCGAGTTATTCATTGAGTGTGTGTGGTGCATGATTAGATTTGTGAGTACAGCAAATACTTTGCACATCTCCTGGATTAGCCTAACTGCTCAACCAGCTACCTTAAAAATTAGAGCATTAGGTAGTCTGATTTTTACTACTGAAGACTAACCTGTGCATAGTGTACTTGGTCTTTGTGCACTACATAGAGGGCCAGCATCCAACAGTAACATTGCTCCCCAATGATCCCTCCTATTTCTACTCCTGGATATAATGAGCATCGGGCCTATGGAACAAAATTCTCTGGAGAGGGATCACATATCGCATGCAGTTTGAGTCCTCGTCCTCTCCAGTAAGGGTTGAAACCCGTTCCTGGCATGTGACACGTTACTCTCACGTGTGGCATATGTCACAAATAATGTGATATGTGCCACAGTATGTCACAGATTTCTGACATACTGATTTATGCCCAACTGCAAATAGTGCTTGTGGGTGATTTCCAAAGGAATACCCATTTGGGTAAAATAAAATAATAAAAAATAGAAAAACAATACTAGTCAAAAATCCTGAAGGTGAGGTTTGAACCTTTGATGTAGGAAAACATACAAACCATGGCATTACCCACTAGCCAATTTTTAAGTAGATAGGAAAAATTGGCTAAAAGTGTTTTTATCATGGAAATATTGTGGCAGTCCCTCTTCTATGTCTACTGTAATTTTTCTGTTACATGCCACAAAATCACAGTTGCTTTTCATTCTTAATAAACAGAGACCCCTTACTTTCTTCAACCCTAGCACTGGCACATGCATTTCTCTTTCTTCCACAATCTTACTCTATCTCTCATTACACAAATTAAGGGATTTCTTAAACACTAAACCTTGTTCCCCTCCCACATACCAGTGTATGTTACGAATTTATGACATGCACTGGCATCACTAAATGGGTCTAGGGGGTGATTTACAAAGGGGCCTCTGTCATTTGAGTAAATAAAAAAGAAATTGACAAACAATTTGGAGGGAGCGGGATTCAAACTCTTGTCGAAGGCATTTCAAACCCACAGCTTGAATCACTATTCCACCCATCCTGCTTAATGATCACTGTTGCAAAATGCGTTTGTAGCATTGAAACAGTGTGGCAGTCCTTCCTCTATGTCCATGGTCATTTCTTTTTTACATGCCACAAAAATCACATATGCTTTTCATTCTTAATAAACAAAGATCCCTTGCTCTCTTCAACCCTGGCACTGACTCGTGCATTTCTCTTTCTTCCAGAATCTTACTCTGTTGCTCATTCACAAATTAAGGGATTTCTTTCACACTAAACCTGGCATGACTAAATGGGCCACAAATCTCCCAGAGGCTTCAAGGTTGTGATTTACAACGGGACCTCTGTCATATGGATAAAATAAAAAAGAAATTGACAGACAATACAAAAAAAGATTTTGAGGGGTAGGGGTTCGAACTCTTGTCAAAAAGTGATCATAACCAATGGTTTTAACCAATAGTCTACCCATTGAGTTGTTTAACAAGTTCTAACTGTTTTGTATCATAAAAAACAGTGTGGGCATCCCACTCCTATTATTATGTTGCTTTTCTTCTATATGTCACAAATTCACAGTTGCTTTTCATGCTTCATAAACAAAGAATCCTTCCTCTTTTCGCACTGGCTTATGCATTTCTTTTTCTTCCACAATCTTCCTTTATCTCCCATTCCACTAAGGGATTTCTTTCACACCAAACCTTGTACTCCTCCAACATGCCACAGCATGTCACAATTTTTTGGCATGCACTGGCATGAATAATTGGGCCACAAATCTCCCAGATACGTCTACGGTGTGATTTTCAAAGGTATCACTTTCATTTGGGTAAAATAAAAAAGAAATTGAGAGCCTGTGGGCTTCTTTTACTTTCACTGCATCAGTGCTCAGGGGCACATCTCAGCTCCAGAACACTGGTTTGGGTGGGAGAGGTATAGTTGGAAAGGGGAGTATCTCCCATTTCCAATGATATACCTCCCCAGTAGATCTCCGCTTGGGGATCATATAGGAGAGCGATCCCCAAGCAGGCCTCCCCCCAACTTCACCAGGAATTTGAGCTAGTGGTCCCTTGATCAAGGGCTTGGGATCCCCATAACAGGTCAGTATCTCTACCCCCTGTGTGGCAGATGGGGGTACATACCCCCGATCAGCCCTCACCCCCATTCCAGGAGACAGAAAGCCCATTATGGGCATACACATGCCCTTACCCCCCCCCCAACAGTAAGGTGGCAGTCTTTCTGCCACCCAGGGTGTTTATAGAGGTAATTACCTCCTATCTGCCCTCCTGGGGGGTGGGGGGAGTCAGAAAGCTCACTAGACACAAGGGTCTATTTTCAAGGGGTGGGAACTTCCAGAATCTTCAGGACTCAACAAAAAGCCTTCCACGCAACGTTACCCCAATTGTTAGGAAGGTTCCATCATAGCTATGTAAGGAAAATGTGTGATTTTAGTCATAGTTGGAGGTTTGCAGGTCATTGTGGGTAAGAAAACCTTGGGGGATCCATGCAAGGCACACCACCCTGAATCCCCTGGTTGTCTAGTTTTCAGACATTTCTGTGTTTTGTAGATTTGCATGTGTGGCACCACAGCACAGCCCCAAATGCCGCAGCTTCCACAATTGCTTATCTATCAATGTAGTGCTCTAGGGCATTTTTGTGTCATGGTCTCAAGGCCCACCCACATAAGTGGGGTACCATTCTTATCAGGGGACAAATGGGAACTCAGATGGTAGGACATATGTGGCTTCCTGCAGATTTCAGAACTTTACACCACAGAAATCTAAGGAAAACGTGTATTTTGTTTACCAAAGTTTGATGTTTGCAAGGGCTTCAGGGTAAAATTACCTAGTGAGAGTCATGCAAGACAGCCCACCCTGAATTTCCCCAGGTGTCTAGTTTTCAAACATTTGCAAGTTTGCTAGGTTTCCATAGAAGCCAGCTTACTTAGGACCCAAAATCCACAACTACCCACTTTGCAAAGAAAGGGTCAATTTTAAGAGGAAACATGTGATGTATCCATGTTGGTTTTGAGCCATTTCTTGTCACAGGCACTAAACCTACCCACACAGGTGAGGTACCATTTCATTTTTGTAGGCACACATGTGGGAGTATAGAATGATAGAACATTTGTGTAGGAAAGTGGAGTATAATGTTGTGAGGTAGATTAGGCTTCACCGTACAGTACTTTCAGAATACCCCAAAGATAGGTCCTTTGGATTCACAATATTAGAGCTGACAGCCTTAGAGTGGTCTTCCCCACATTTTTTCCTGCCTCCCTCCATTTTTCTGACCTCGTTTTTGCTGGCTTTAGGACTCTGTGCATTTTACCACTGCTAACCAGTGCTTAAGTGGTTGTGCTCTATCCCCTAAACATAGTAATAGTGGTTCATCCACTTGTCCCCAGTAAAGTGCACTATGTGTGACCAGGGCCTGTAAATTAAATGCTAGTAGTGGGTCTGTAGTACTGATTATGCCTCCCACTTTGTTAGACCTTTAAACATGTCTCAGGCCTGCCACTGCAGAGCCTGTGTGTGCAATTTTACACTGCCATCACAAGCCAGCAAGTAAACCCTCTTTCCAGGCCTAAACCTTCCCTTTTTATCTATATAGGTCGCCCCTAAGGTAGGCCCTCTATAACCCACAGGGCAGGGTGTTGTGTATTGGAAAGGCAAAACATATACTTTTAAGTTTTACATGTAGTGGTAGTCAAAACCTCCTAATTTCATTTTACAGTACTGCAAGGCCTATCTCCCCCATAGGATAACATTGGGATTACCTTATTACATCTATTAAGTTGAATTCCCAATTGTGAAGAGATAGACTTTTCAAGTTTGGCACTGGACTCACAATTTTAAAATCACAACTTATGGTGAAGTTGGATTTTAAATTACAGTTTAGCAAATGCCACTTTTAGAAAGTTGGCATTTATTTGCTTTAGCCATTTAGGTGGTCATTACAACCCTGGCGGTCGGTGTTAAAGCGGCGGTAAGACTGCCAACAGGCCGGCGGTACAAAATTAGCAATTACGACCGTGGCAGAAACCGCCAACAAAGACAGCCACTTTAACACTCCGACCGCCACTGCGGTACAAACAAACAGCGCGGCGGTCACCGCCAACAGACAGGCGGGAGACAATGTACCGCCCACACTATTATGACAGGCCAATCCGCCAACTTTTCCAGGGCGGATTCACCGCGGATAAAAACACGGCAGAAACAGGAGTTTCGAAGGGAAAACGCTCACCTCTACACACTCCACGAGGAACGAGGACACCATGGAACCGGAACTCCAAATCCTACCTGTGATAGTCTTCCTGCTCCTCTACCAGGAGCACGAACGCCGGCGGCGAAGACCACGGTGAGTACTGCACCTACGACACAGGGGAGGGAGAGGCAAAAAACAGGGACACACACGCAACACCCCCCCCCCCACCCACTACAACACATACACTAATGCATATCAATACATCACAGTTAAACCCCCCCCAACCCACCCGGAAGAATGCAAAGACCAAAGAAAATGAGTGTAACCATCGGAATGTATTAAAAACAAGTAGGCAGAAACATATATATATATATATATATATATATATATATATATATACCCACCATGTACAAAATAAATACCAGGCATAGTAGTCCAGGTACTGCACAAAGAAAGTCCGTGGAACACTGGGACCACACGGTATGGGTGAGGCCCACACAAGTTCCCTGACCATGACGGAGAGAACACTGCAGGGGCATCAGATACCAAGAAAACAGGCACCTCAGGGGGAGGGAATGGGGGGGCACCTCAGCCGCTTGAGTGCACGATGACAAATCCACGAGGGGGCCACATGCCCACTGTTCAATCCTGGGGAGTGCAAAGCCACAGTCTCTCAAGTCTCTACAGTGGGTGGGTTGCCCACTGCTTCATCCTGGAGAGTGCAAAGCCACAGTCTCTCAAGTCTCTACAGTGGGTGGTTTGCCCACTGTTCGATCCTGGGGAGTGCAAAGCCACAGTCTTTCAAGTCTCTACAGTGAATGGTTTGCCCACTGTTCAATCCTGGGGAGTGCAAAGCCACAGTCTCTCAAGTCTCTACAGTGGGTGGCTTGCCCACTGTTCAATCCTGGGGAGTGCAAAGCCACAGTCTCTCAAGTGGATAACAGTCTCCACTGGTTCTGGAGGGGGCATGGTGCCCAGAGTGCTTCATCCTGTGAAGGACAGAGGTAGTGGATTGATCTCTCCACTGGTTCTGGAGGGGGACTGGTGCCCAGAGTGCTTCATCCTGTTAAGGACAGAGGTAGTGGATGGATCTCTCCACTGGTTCTGGAGGGGGACTGGTGCCCAGAGTGCATCACTCACCCCGTGACGGACCCAGTTGCGTCAGTGCCCCTGCCGCTCATGGGCTAGCAGTGCTTGAGTTGGCAGTGCCCTGTTCAGCGGTGCTTGAGTTGGCGGTGCCCTGTTCAGCTGTGCTTGAGTTGGCGGTGCCCTGTTCAGCGGTGCTTGAGTTGGCGGTGCCCTGTTCAGTGCTGCTAGAGTTGGCGGTGCCGTGTTCAGTGGTGCTTGAGTTGGCGGTGCCCTGTTCAGCGGTGCTTGAGTTGGCGGTCCTTCATGGCCCAGCGGGGCTTTTGCTGGCGGTCCTTCATGGCCCAGCGGGGCTTTTGCTGGTGGTCCTTCATGGCCCAGCGTGGGCTTTTGCTGGCGGTCCTTCATGTCCCAGCAGGGCTGGTGCTGGCGGTGGCCTCCTGGGCAGCTGGGCTGGTGCTGGCTGTGGCCTCCTGGACAGCTGAGCTGGGGCTGGCAGTGGCCTCCTTGGCAGCGGGGCTGGTGCTGGCCTCCTGGGCAGCTGGGCTGGCGGTGGCCTCCTGGGCAGCTGGGCTGGGGCTGGCGGTGGCCTCCTGGGCAGCTGGGCTGGGGCTGGCGGTGGCCTTCTAGGCAGCTGGGCTGGGGCTGGCCTCCTGGCCAGCGTGGATAATGGCGGTCTTCTCCGCTGTGCAGCTCTTCCCAGACTTGCAGGGTTTCTTGTGGCCCTTCCCCACCTTTGAAGGTGTCACAGCTGACTCCACACTCCCACCAGGACCCCTGGGAGTGGCTTTGGTGGCAGGCGTCTTCCCCCTCTCCCGCCGGACACTGGCCAACTTCTGATGCTTCACAGGTGGGTGACTGTCTGTGCTGTGGCTCCGTGCCACACTGGCTGTCCTGGTGGCCGGAGCACTCCACATACCGATGACTACAGGCACCACTGGTGCCGGAGATGTTTTGGCTGAGGTGCTATTTCGGGACCTATGAGATGGACGGGGTGGGGGAGGTGTGGGAAAAAGGTCAAGGCTGGACAGGAAAAGTTTTTGGGACACATTGGGACGGGTAGCTGGAGGGGGTTTGGGAGTGGAGGAAGAGGTGGTGGTAGTAGGAGGTGTTCGTTTGGTGACTTTGGGTGAAGGTGCATGCACTGGAGGCTGTCGTGAGGTAGATGGCTGTTGGGTGGGTGTGTGCCTGCGTTTGTGTATCTTGGGAGGGGGTGTCACAGACACACTAGGAGAGGACACAGGGGACGTGTGAATGGTAGTGGGGGTGGTGACTGCACGTGAGCGGGGTGTGCTGGTGGGTGTGCTGGTGAGGGACGTAGTGGCTGTAGAGGTAGTGCATGCAGGTGTGAGTGTAGACGAGACTGGGAGGGAGGAGGGAGACGACGACGAGGGGGACACAGTGGAGGCAGTGGATGTTGGTGTGTCTGCATGTGTGTGTTGCTTGCGTGAGTGACTGTGGGATGTGTGGTGCTTATGTTTGCCAGAGCTTCCCTTGTATGTTGAGGTGTGTGCAGGCTGGTCTGATGGTGTGCTTGGGATAGGCAGAGGTACAGGGGATTGGGTCTGGGTGGAGGAAGTTGGAGGGGGGAGGCTAGAGACGGGGACAATGGCCGCCATCAGTGCTGAGGCCAGAGTTTGAAAAGTTTGGTGAAGGGCCGCCTGACCAGAATGAATGCCCTCCAGGAATGCATTAGTTTGTTGCAACTGCTTTTCAACACCCTGGATGGCATTCAAAATGGTAGACTGCCCAACGGTGAGGGACCTGAGGAGGTCAATGGCCTCCTCACTGAGGGCAACAGGGGTGACTGCGGCAGGGCCTGAGGTGCCTGGGGCGAAGGTGATGTCCACCCTCCTGGGTGAGCGGGCACGGGGCGAAGGCTGAGGGGCTGCTGGGAGGGCAGTGCTGGTGGGGGGGTGGCGGCTGTACCTGTAGATGTGGGGGCACAGATGTTGCCGCCACCACAAGGGAGCTCCCATCAGAGGACGAGTCCGTGTCGCTGGTCTCAGCTCCTGTCCCCGCCGTGGAGCTCCCCGCCCTCCATCCCACTGGTGAATTCCGAGTCCGTAGTCTCGCCCTCCAGGGCCTTGTGAGATGCAGCTCCCTCGTGCTCCGGTGCCACTGCTCCTCCGTCTGATGATGCTAATGCACACAAGAACAAGGAGACCACAAAAAGGGGACGATGACAGAAGAAAGACATGTTGAGTGCATGGATTACCGCTACCGTTGGCGGACACGACAGACACAGAAGCCCCCTGCACTACGCCGCGCTCTTGGGCTCCACTGTTCAATTCCTGGGAAATGGCCTACAAGGCTATGGACGACATCTGCACACATAGATGACACAGGGGCATGACTAGGTGTAGTTGTCACTCTACAGAGGTGGGATGGGGTGCCACATGGCCTGCCTTACGGAGGGGCCTTGCCTACGGAACTCGCCCTGGCCTAGGGAAACCCACAGCCCTCCTCCCCCACCCAGACAACTCCACTGCGCGCAAAGTCAGCAGAATGAGAGTGTACTCACCCCCTTGTGTCTGCTGTGATGCCCTCAAGCGCCCATCCAACTCCCAGTAGGCCACCGCCAGGATCATGAACATCAGGGGGGTCATGGTGCGACGGGCACCCCTCCCACGTTGGGAGGCCATCCCCAGCTGAGCCTCCGCCGTCTTCTTGCTCCAGCGGCGAATGTCCTCCCATCTTTTCCGGCAGTGGGTGCTCCGTTTGTGGTAGACCCCCAGGGTCCGGACGTCCTTGGCGATGGCACGCCAAATATCTTTCTTCTGGTGGGCGCTGACCTACATGAAATGTACAGGGGAAGAAGAGAAGTAATTACCATCTGCACCGTCAAAGTGATTGGCCCCCATCCCTACCCTTGCCATGTGGCACATGCATTCACCGTCTTTCATGGACGCAGCACTCTGCCCCCTTCCTTCTTACATCCAGCCCTCTCCACACAGGCATAGCCCATACAACATGCTCCCTGTGTACTTACCTGTTTGTCTGGATGACCGTAGAGTAGCGTGTACTGGGGGAGGACCCCATCCACGTGCTTCTCCAACTCCTTCGATGTGAAGGCAGGGGCCCTTTCCCCAGACGCACAAGCCATTGTCTCTGCCAGACCGAGGTCACAGCAGCACTTGCAGTGTAGGTCCTCTCCTGTCGAAGATCAGGTATCGAGTGATTGAACAGATAGAAAATGGCGGTCACGTCCGCGGTGGTGCGTACCGTCACTGCCGGCGTACATCGTCATTGGCTCCTGGGACCCATAGGGTCCAATGTTAACCAATGCAGCATTGCGCCGCTGTTTTCGACCGCCTACCGCAACGGTGTACAACGCCAGCACAGTTACCTCACATCCCATTGTCCCACTTTAGAGGTCAGGCAGCCGCCATTTCAGGGGCCCACATGGCTTCATTTTCAACTGCGTCACACATACCTAGGCCTAGACTCAACACACATACAGGCCACCTTTTGTGTATGGATGGTGTTCTGTGTAAACTGTGGGTACGTACCTCTAAGTTGGTTGACTCTGTGCTCGCTTTTGTCCTTCAAAGGGACCGTCCGCTGGGACATGTGAGGAGATGGCGGCATCCTCTGGTGTACCGACCGTTGGTGGACCTATCGACAATGGAGGAGCGACATTTGATAATCACCTACAGGCTTGACCGTGCCACAATCCAGGAACTGTGTGCCCAGTTGGAGCCAGACCTGATGTCAGTAATCCGCCATTCCACAGGAATCTCCCCTCAAGTGCAGGTGCTGTCAGTGCTCCATTTCCTTGCAAGTTGTTCTTTTCAAACAACTGTGGCCATGGCATCAGGGATGTCCCAGCCTATGTTTTCCAACGTATTGTCCAGAGTGTTGTCTGCCCTTCTGAAACACATGCGGAGCTACATCGTTTTCCCTCAGGTGGAGGATTTGCCCATAGTGAAAGGTGATTTCTATGCCCTGGGACATATCCCCAACATCATAGGTGCCATTGATGGGACCCATGTGGCTTTGGTCCCCCCCCACAGGAGTGAACAGGTGTACAGAAACTGGAAGAGTTATCATTCTATGAATGTACAGATGGTATGTTTGGCAGACCAGTACAGCTCCCATGTGAATGCCATGTTCCCTGGCTCAGTGCATGACGCCTACATCCTGCGGAATAGCAGCATCCCTTATGTGATGGGGCAACTCCAGAGGCACCGTGTGTGGCTATTAGGTGAGCACCTGGAAGCTAGTCAGTGGGAATGGTTGTCTGGGTCTGGGGTTATCCCTCCAGGTTAGTGTGTGTCTAACAGTTGCCCCTCGCCATTTGCAGGTGACTCTGGTTACCCCAACCTGTCATGGCTACTGACCCCAGTGAGGAATCCCAGGACAAGGGCAGAGGAACGCTACAATGAGGCCCATGGGCGAATTAGGAGGGTGATCGAGCAGACCTTCGGCCTCCTGAAGGCCAGGTTCAGGTTCCTCCATATGACAGGTGGATCCCTATTCTACTCACCAAAGAAGGTGTGCCAGATCATCGTGGCTTGCTGTATGCTTCACAGCTTGGCTTTGCGACGCCAGGTGCCTTTTCTGCAGGAGGATGGTCCAGATGGCAGTGTTGTTGCAGCTGTGGAGCCTCTGGACAGTGATGAGGAGGAAATAGAGGAAGAAGACATGCAGAACAGGGACTCAGTGATCCTGCAATATTTCCAGTGAGACACAGGTAGGAATACAAACCTGCCTACTACATGTACTTTGACACTACTACCTCTCTATTGTCTGTCATTTTCACCCAGTGTATGGTCACTGAGTTGTCACTTTCCCTTACGATTTCACAGATGTGGGTCCCACTGTGTGACATCTGCTTAGATTCCTCATGGACTAGAGCTGTGTGACATAGGTAAGTTGACATTACTATTTAAAAAACATTTTGTCACTGTAATTGCTAATACACTATTTCGAAATCACAGGCAGACTCCAGATCATTTTGTGCTTTAGGTGTGTTTATTTAAATGCTCAACATTGAAGGGGGTAGTGAAATGGTGAGGGGTGATGGTGGAGGAATGTCCATGGCAGAGTCCAGTCTATTAGTCTCACAGGTGCATTGCCCATATGGGCATAGGAAGTGGAGCCGGGGCAGTTTAATTATGGACAGGGTGACAAAGTGGGACAGTCGGATGACAATCAGGGCGGTCTCATTTCTTGTCGGGGGTCTTGGCATTGTGCTCTGTCTTTGTCCTGGATATCAGGGACCGTTTGCGGGGTGGTTCTCCCTCTGCAGGGGGTGGGGTGCTGGTGTGGGGGTCCTGTGGCGGGGCGTCCTGTCCACTCGCGCTGGCGGAGGTGGTGGGCAGTTCATCGTCCATGCTAGTGTCAGGGGCCCCTTGTAGTGCCACAGTGTCTCTCCTGGTGTTGAGTACTTCCTTCAGCACCCCTACGATGGTGCCCAGGGTGGAGCTGATGGTTCTGAGTTCCTCCCTGAAGCCCATATACTGTTCCTCCTGCATGCGCTGGGTCTCCTGAAACTTGGCCAGTACCGTTGCCATCGTCTCCTGGGAGTGGTGGTAGGCTCCCATGATGGAGGAGAGGGCCTCGTGGAGAGTGGGTTCCCTTGGCCTGTCCGCCCCCTGTCGCACAGCAGCCCTCCCAGTTCCCCTGTGTTCCTGGGCCTCCGTCCCCTAGACCGTGTGCCCACTACCACGGCCCCCAGGTCCCTGTTGTTGTTGGGGTGGTGGGTTATCCTGGGTTTCCTGTAGTGGTGGACACACTGCTGATTGACCTGTCCTGGGGACGGAGGTATGGGCCCACTGGGTGGGTGCTGTGCTGGTGTTCCCAGAGGGGGGAAGGTCTGTGGTGGCCTGTGCCTGTGTGAGGGGATCCGACTGTCCGGAGGTCCCCGATTGTCCAGGCTGGTCATCTAGATCCATTTGGACAGAGATGCTGTCATCACTGTTGTGGGCCTCTTCTGTTGGTGGTGTGGACATGTGTGGACCCTCCTGTCCGGTGACGTTGGGTTGGGGTCCTGCATGGGTATAAAAGGATTTTTATTAAATCTGTGTGTGTAATGGTGTGCAATGGGTGGGTGACCGTGTACCCCAGTGCTAGCATTTCCTGTGTGGGAGCTTGTGTGATGATGGTTTAGGGGGGTGTATGCGTATGTACAGTGGGCATGCTTTGGTGATGGGTGTCCATGCTTTGTTATTGCATGCAGGGCTTGGTGTTGGGATGTGTGGTTTGTGATGTTGGGACATATGTGAGGAGTTGGGGTGCTGGGGGTGAGGGTGAGGGTGGGGGTATGTGATAGCATGCAGGTAGGGTGGGGGATGTAATAGTAAAGTTTTGTCTTACCAGAGTCCATTCCTCCACCTACTCCTGCGAGGCCCTCAGGATGCAGAATCACAAAGACCTGCTCCTCCCATGTTGTTAGTTGTGGGGGAGGAGGTGGGGGTCCGCCGCCAGTCCGCTGAACCGCCAGGTGGTGTCTTAAGACCACGGAACTCACCTTCCCCCGCAGGTCGTTCCACCTCTTCCTGATGTCCTCCCGATTTCTTGGGTGTTGTCCCACTGCGTTGACCCTGTCCACTATTCTTCGCCATAGCTCCATCTCCTTGCTATTGAGGTGTGCTGCACCTGTGATCCGAATAGCTGTGGCTCTACCCGGACGATTTCCTCCACAATGACCATGAGCTCCTCCTCCGAGAACCTGGGGTGTCTTTGCCGTGCCATGGGGTGGTGTAGGTGATGTGTGGGGTGGAGTGTGTGGTGATAAGTGTGGTGAAATGTAGTGGTGTGTTGTGGGAGGTGCGTGGAAGTTGTGTGGGTGATGGTGTTGTGTGCCTGTGGATGCTGTTGTTCTTGCTGGTGGTGTCTCTCTCTGGCCTTCTTTCGGAATTTGGTTTGTGGGTGATGTGGGTGTGTGTTTTATATTGTATTTGGTGTGTGGGAGTGGTGTGTGTATGTGTATCAGGTGTGTATTTTGAATTGTCCAATGTGGCTGTGTTTTGTAAGAGTGTGTGTATTTAGAGCGCGGCGGTGTGTACCACCAATGGAATATCGCGGTTGAAAGACCGCCGCGTGGATTCGTGTGTCGTGATAGTGTGGGCGTATTTCTGTTGGCGTGACGGTGGAGGTTTTGTTTTCGCCAGTTTATCACTGACCTTTGGTGTGGCGGACTTGTGTGGGTGTCTGACTTTTGGCGGATTCCGAGATGTGGGTTATAATAGCTGTGGCGGAATTCCGTGGACGCGGCGGTGTGTTGGCGGTCTTCTGCACGGCGGTAAGCGCCTTTTACCACCAATGTTGTAATGACCGCCTTAGTGTCTAATGCCTGTCTCTGTTCAGTCTGGGTGGGGTGACAGCTGGGCTTTGTTTATTCCCTCTAGACAGCCACAAAGGAATCTTAATGTGTGACTGCTGGATCTTCTTAGGACATTTGGGAGGGAAGAGCTGAACACAGCCTCACGCTTCCACCTGAATAGGCTGTGCCCTGCACAACCACAAAGGGCTGTATAGCCCCCTTTACCCTAGTAATACATCTGGAGCCAGGGCAGGAAGGGAGTAGTGTTGTGTGAGTTAGCAATGATGGAACTCGCTTGGTACCTATTGTAGGAAGCTGAATCTCTATATGTTGTACTAAAATGAAGAACACCATGCAGAGAGTCTAGTGGATCGCCAGTTGGTATGCAGAGGCAAAACTAAATAGGTCTAATGCTCTATTTGTGGTAGTGTAGGTAAGCAGTTAGGCTTATAAAGGAGTTGCATTTGTTGTACTCACAGAGGCAATGAGACACACTTCAAAGAATACATCCGAGACCAATTTAGAAAAATAACAATTCTTTTTATATATGTTTCAAACCCAAGAACTTCGTCATCAGGTAAGTGGAGCATAAATACTTTGCAGTTTCAAAAATCAACAATTAGTGCAATTTTCAGAGTTCTTTCCGTGTTATTCTATTGAGGGAAACAATGTTCAGCAAACACAGGATTAACAATGACTTACGAGGTCGAGCTTAGGAAGCAAAGGTAAGTACTGGGCACTGATCAGAACCACACCAGCAGCTCACACCGGGCAGCACTGGGGTGGCCGGGTGCAGGGGTGCAGTAAGGCATCAGGTGCGCAATGGTTCTTTATGGGACCTCGTGATGACAGGCTGCAGGCTCTGGCTAAGAAACCAATCAAACACAACAAACAGGTGACTTGAAGACTTGGGGTGCTCGGGGACATGAGTACACCTTTGGTCCCTTTCTCCAGGGCCCAGGGGTGACGGTTTTTCCATCCAGGAGCACTCACGGTCAGGGAGTACTGTGTGTTGAGGCTATAGGTGTCATCAGGGAGTCTCGGGGGGGGGGAACCAAGGGTAGCCTCACGCTCATGGGAGCTGGAGGACGTTGATGGCACCAGTGACCTCCTCAGATTACGTACAGGTTGCCTGGTGCAGTGGTTGCTAAAGGTTTTGGGTTTTCTTTCACCACAAGGCTGCAGGAGAGGGGGGCTGCGTGCAGAGGCTGCAGGTGACTTAGGTGAGTCAAGCAGAGGTGACACTCAGATGGAATTGGACTCTGGACAGCTGGGGAACCTTGCTGGCAGTGTTGGTCTGCTTCTCCCTGGGTCATGTTCTGGTAGAGAGGTCACTTCAGGTGTTGGGTCTTTGTTGTTCTTGAGGCTTCAGAGTCCTTTCTGGATACTTTCTTGCTGAGCAGGTCAACTGCTCATGGGAGTCTTGAGTCCTTTTAGAAGCTGAGTTGAAGACCTGGGGTGCTCGGGGACATGAGTACACCTTTGGTCCTTTTCTCCAGGGGCCAGGGGTGAAAGATGCAGAGGTGTCCTTGAGCATCAGTTTTTTCTGTCTGGGAGCACTCATGGTCAGGGCGTTCTTGCGATGTCCAAAAGAAGGTACTTTACACCAGTAAGAATAGGGAATGATTGTTACTTTTAATGATGTACACTCAGCAACCTAATCGCGGCTGTCCCATGGCCAGTCAACGTACAATTGACCACAACGGAACACTTGCTTCACAGCTGGAACTAAGAATGTAGAATCCACTTCCATTCTTAGTTCCAACTACAAATCATAGCACATCTCCCTCCTTTACAAACATTACATAAAGAAGAAAACCTTATGCAATAAGAACAATAAGATAGGTAAACATACATAGAAAAATATACACAATACATTGATAAAGACCTAGAAATATATACATCATACATTAACTAGAATCTAGAATTTTCTTAACATATATAATTCCCCAAATACGATGGAAGATGACGAATTCTCCCAGTCCTCCGCATTCCGACTGACTGATCCGTAGAATTGGATTCTTCACTCTCTCGAACACCACCATCACCTCTATCTTCCCTATTTTCGGTTACATGTCTATTGCCACACAAATCATCATTTGACATCAACATGAAAGTATTGTCTAAGAACGTCCTCGCATCTACATCACACTGCCCACTTCTCTGCTACAAGGCCACTCTTCTATTATTCCATCTTTCACCATTTTCTAAGACTACAAAGAATCTATTCACACTTATAACTTTATAGTGTAGGAGGCTGGCCTGGCTTATAGTGGGTACCTTGTGGTACTTACACCTTGTGCCCTTATAATTCCCTTGTATGTGGTACCTAGGTACCCAGGGTATTGGGGTTCCAGGAGATCCCTATGGGCTGCAGCATTTCTTATGCCACCCATAGGGAGCTCAGACAATTCTTGCACAGGACTGCCACTGCAGCCTGAGTGAAATAACGTCCACATTATTTTGCAGCCATTTTTCACTGCACATAAGTAACTTATAAATCACCTATATGTCTAACCCTCACTTGTTGAAGGTTGGGTGTCCAGTTACGTAGTGTGTGGGCACCCTGGCACTAGCTAAGGTGCCCCCACATTGTTCAGGGCAAATTCCCCAGACTTTGTGAGTGCGGGGGCACCATTACACGCGTGCTCTACATATAGGTCAATACCTATATGTAGCGTCACAATGGTAACTCCGAACATGGCCATGTAACTTGTCTAGGATCATGGAATTGTCACCACAATACCATTCTGGTATGGGGGGACAATTCCATGCATCCCCGGGTCTCTAGCACAGAACCCGGGTACTGCCAAACTGCCTTTCCGGGGTCTCCACTGCAGCTGCTGCTGCTGCCAACCCCTCAGTCAGGTTTCTGCCCCCCTGGAGCCTGGGTAGCCCAGTTCCAGGAAGGCAGAACAAAGGATTTCCTCTGAGAGAGGGTGTTACACCCTCTCCCTTTGGAAATAGGTGTGAAGGGCTGGGGAGGAGTAGCCTCCTCCAGCCTCTGGAAAAGCTTTGATGGGCAAAGATGGTGTCCATCTCTGCATGAGCCAGTCTACACCGGTTCAGGGATCCCCTAGCCCTGCTCTGGCATGAAACTGGACAAAGGAAAGGGGAGTGACCACTCCCCTGACCAGTACCTCCCAGGGGAGGTGCCCAGAGCTCCTCCAGTGTGTCCCAGACCTCTGTCATCTTGGATTCAGAGGTGTTGGGGGCACCCTGGACTGCTCTGAGTGGCCAGTGCCAGCAGGTGACGTTAGAGACCCCTCCTGATAGGTGCTTACCTCTCTTGGTAGCCAAACCTCCTTTCTTAGTAGCCAAACCTCCTTTTCTGGCTATTTAGGGTCTCTCCTCTGGGCTATTCCTCAGATAATGAATGCAAGAGCTCACCAGAGTTCCTCTGCACTTTCCTCTTCGACTTCTGCCAAGGATCGACCGCTGACTGCTCCAGGACACCTGCAAAACTGCAACAAAGTAGCAAGATAACTACCAGCAACATTGTAGAGCCTCATCCTGCCGGCTTTCTCGACTGTTTCCTGGTGGTGCATGCTCTGAGGGCTGTCTGCCTTCAACCTGCACAGGAAGCCAAGAATAAATCTCCTGTGGGTCGACGGAATCTTCCCCCTGCCAACGCAGGCACCAAACTTCTGCATCACCAGTCCTCTGGGTCCCCTCTCATCCTGACGAGCGTGGTCCCTGGAACACAGGAGCTGGGTCCAAGAGTCTCCCACAGTCCAGTGGCCCTTCTGTCCAAAAGTTGGTGGAGGTAAGTCCTTGCCTCCCCACGCCAGACAGCAAACCTGTGTACTGCGTGATTTGCAGCTGCTCCGGCTTATGTGCACTTCTCCAAGGATTCCTTTGTGCACAGCCTAGGCTGGGTCCCCAGCACACCGTCCTGCAGTGCTCAACCCGCTGAGTTGGACTCCGACATCGTGGGACCCTCCTTTTGTGACTCTGAGTTCACAGATCTTCTAAGTGCCTGTTCCGGTACTTCTGCAGGTGCTGCCTGCTTCTGAGAGGGCTCTCTGAGTTGCTGAGCGCCACCTCTGTCTCCTCCTCTAAGGGGCGATATCCTGGTCCTTCCTGGTCCTCAGCAGCATCCAAAAACGTTCACCGGGACCCTTGCAGCTAGCAAGGCTTGTTTGTGGTATTTCTGCCTGGAAACACTTCTGCAACATCAGGCAGGCCAAGGGACATCTTCCTTCCAAAGGAGAAGTTCCTAGCCCTTTTCGTTGTTGCAGAATCTTCGGCTTCTTCCAACCGGAGGCAGCCCTTTTGCACCTTCATCCGGCGTTTCCTGGGCTCCTGCCCCCCTGGACACTATCGCGACTCTTGGACTTGGTCCCCTTTCTTTACAGGTCCTCAGGTCCAGGAATCCGTCTTCAGTGTTTTGCTGGTGCTTGTGGTTCTTGCAGAATCCCCTATCACGACTAGTGTGTCTTTTTGGGGTAGTAGGGTAACTTTACTCCTACTTTTCAGGGTCTTGGGGTGGGGTATCTTGGACACCCTTACTGTTTTCTTACAGTCCCAGCGACCCTCTACAATCTCCCATAGGTCTGGGGTCCATTTGTGATTCGCATTCCACTTTGGGAGTATATGGTTTGTGTTGCCCTTAGACCTATGTTTACCTATTGCATCCTATTGTGATTATACATTGTTTGCACTTCTTTTCTTACTGTTACTTACCTGTTTTGGGTTTGTGTACATATAACTTGTGTATATTACTTACCTCTTAAGTGAGGGTATTCTCTGAGACACTTTTGGCATATTGGCCCTCATTCCAACCCTGGCGGTCTCTGACCGCCAGCCACCGCCAGAACCAGGATGGCGGGAACGGGTGTCGTGGGGCCCCCTAACAGGGCCCCACAAAGATTTTCACTGTCTGCTTAGCAGACAGTGAAAATCGCGACGGGTGCCACTGCACCCGTCGCACCCCTGCAACTCCGCCGGCTCCATTCGGAGCCGGCTTCCTCGTTGCAGGGGCTTTCCCTCTGGGCCGGCGGGCGCCCTTTTGGTGGTCGCCCGCCGGCCCAGCGGGAAAGTTGGAATGGCCGCCGCGGTCTTTTGACCGCGGTGCAGTCATTCGGCAGTGACCGCATGGCGGGCGGCGACCGCCGCGGTAAGAATGACCGCCATTGTCACTAAAATAAAGTACCTTTATGTTTAGTAACTCTGAGTATTGTGTTTTCTTATGATATTGTGCTATATGATATAAGTGGTATAGTAGGAGCTCTGCATGTCTCCTAGTTCAGCCTAAGCTGCTTTGCCATAGCTACCTTCTATCAGCCTAAGCTGCTAGAAACACCTCTATTCTACTAATAAGGGATAACTGGACCTGGCACAGGGTGTAAGTACCACAAGGTACCCACTATAAGCCAGGCCAGCCTCCTACATCTTGTAAACGAGATGCAAGTCTCGCTAATCTTGCAGATCCACTGCTAACCCCTCCCGGGAGAAGAATCCTAACCAGAGGTTTATGAACAGTTCTCAGAACAAATTGTGTTCCCCAACAATAGGTTTGAAAATATTCAGCTCCCATGCTGCTGCTAATGTCTCCCTTTCAATTACTGAATAATTTATTTCGGAAGTTGTCAAGGTCCTGGATTCAAATGCTACAGTTTTCTTCTGTTTACCACACACTTGAGCCAGAACTGCTCCCAGACCTGAAGCACTCACATCCACCGTAAGGATGGATTTAAGTTTAGTATTGAATGCCATGAGGATCCCAGCACAACAAATTTCTTCTTTGATGAGTTCAAAACATTGCTGCTGTCTCTTACCCCAAACAAAAGTGGCACCTTTCTTCAATAATAATCTCAAGCACCGTCTTATCTGGAAAACCCTGCACAAATTTGGAATAGTATTCTACCAAACCTAGAAAAGATCTGAAATTATCCTTGTCTTTACGTGCTGGAGCTAATTGTATAACATCCCACAGATTTCTTTTTGGTTTCACACCATCAGCAGTAATATTAAACCCCAGATACTCCACTTGATCTACTAGAAATTTACATTAGTCACATCTAAGAGACAAGCCAGGTTCATTTAACCTATGGAGAGCCTGTCTAAGAACCATATTATGTTGCTGTAGAGAATCTCCAAAAATCAGGACGTCATCTTGAAAGTACAAAATATTACTCATCCCTTTGAATATCAGACTCATCATCCTTTGGAACACACTTGCCGCTGAACACAAACCAAAGGGCATTTCGGGTGAATTGAAAAGTTCCTTTATTTGTGATAAAAGCTGTAAGGGGTTTGGAATCCTCATGCAACTTTATCTGGTGGTAAGCGTTTTTTAAATCCAATTTGGAGAAATATCTCCCTCCCCCTAAAGCTAAGGTCAATTCTTTGATATTTGGCAATGGATAAGTATCCATCACCAGATTCTGATTCACAGATCTAAAATCAACACAAAAACTAACCTTCTTATCAGCCTTCTCTGTAATTACTACTGGAGAAATCTATCTGGATGTCTCTATTGGTTCAACTACTCCAGCATTAACCATTTCCCATAGTAAGTCTTTCGTCGCAGCTCGGGCCACTAAAGGAACCTTCCTCAATTTATGGCATAAGGATCTGCATCTGGCTTTAAAGTTATTTTGTGGACATCCCCCTTCAAATGCCCTATTTTGTTTTTAAACACCTCCTCTGCTTCTTGCAAAATGTCTGAAAGTCAATATCTTCAACCACCATAACTTGATTGGAAACTCTGGGGTTTACCACAATATCAACATAATACTGATGTACCCAGCCCAATATGGGTGCCTCACTTTCAGCCACATAAACTTTACCACTGGTATTTCTCCTTCCAGATTCAATAAATGCTTCCATATACCCTAGCAGCTTAATTGTCTCACCTTGGTATCCACTTGGGTTAATATCTTTCGGAAGCAGCTCAGCATTAGACCACAGGGTAGTAAGTGTTTTTCTAGGAATAATGGTGTACATGGAGCCTGAATCGATCATTAGTTGGACAGTCTTGTCATTAACAACAAAATCTGCTATAGGTCTTTTTTTCCTACCCTAACACAAAGAACTCTATCAGTTACTCCATACCCTACCATCACATCAGGTTCCTCATCTACAATAGCTTCTCTAGATCTAACCTCCTGCTTACACATATTAGCAAAGTGCCCTTTACGTGCACATTTTCTACATGTCTTGTTAATAGCAATACATTTTGTGTGATCTGCTGTATGAAAGTTGCTTTCCCACCGGTAACATCTCTTAATTTGTTTGGACTTCAAAGAGATTTTATTATTGCAGAAATTCTGTTTTCCTTTCCAAATTCTTTCATGCAATGCTCGGATAGTTCAACAACTCTTGCAATACCAATGACACCCTTAAGAGATGGATTCTTAGCTGCCCAAAGTCACTCCTGAATTTTCTTGCTTTTGCAATGTACTATGAGTTAATCACGTACTAACTCATCCGTCATAACACCGAATTTACACATCAGTGACGATACAAAGTCATCTGTGGATTCACCTTGAGTTTGCGAGTGTGTATAGAATTTGTATCTATTCATTACTATGTTAACATCCTTTGCAAATCTAATTACCAAGTGTTTCTCTGCTTCCAAATACACATCTTAATTGGATCTCCATTAGGCACCATAGCAAATGGTAAGTACTTAAAAATGTGTTGCCCTTCTTTGCCTAAAGCATTAAGGAGTAGAGCCTTTTTACTTGACGCAGTAAAGTCTAGACGTCCTAACACTTCCACATTAGTTTCAAACATTGTTGTCCAATCTCCCCATTCAACGGATAATATACCAGGGTGATCCAGAAATATAGGTGATGAATTCATAGTATTAAGTTGCATGTTATAGTTTTGCAGTTGGCGCAAGGCAAATTAAAAAAAATAGGAAGCATGAATAAATGCAATGTACATAGCACTGCGCACTGTTAAGACACTGGTAATCATTATAACTGGTGTGCGTATCATTATAAGTGCACAATATGCAATCGTGGTACTCACAAGATTATTTACGTGTGACTGACGATGCATTACAATGTGATGTAAATGAATAAAGTGTGCATGTCACTGTTGTCACAGTGATACACAATGCCAAATGTAAAAGTGTGCGTATCACTGTTGTCAAGGTGATAAGTGATGCTGAAGAAAATTGTTTGCCTATAAAAAGGAGTCACGCTGCAATGTGTTGACCTATGGAAGATGGCGGCATGTAATGAACGTGATGACGAACATCAGCGGAGCAACTGGCAACTATGTAGGCAACTACAGAACTAGAGGATACGCACATTAAAATGAAATCAGATAGACATACGGTATGGACGAAAACAATGTCAACCATCAAATCAGAATCCCGATGGTTGAATGACGACATAGCAAATTTGTCATCGAAGATGGGTTCGGAGCCACACTGCACGTTTGCTAGCACAAGAAGACTGGCACAGCTCTTCGCCAAATCTTGCGATGTCCAGAAGAAGGTACTCCATACCGGTAAGAATAACGAATGATTATTACTTTTAATGATGTACACTCAGCAACCCAAGCGTGGCTGTCCCTTGGCCAGTCAACTTATAACGGACCACAATGGAACGCCCGCTTCACAGCTGGAACTAAGAATGTAGAATCCACCTCCATTCTTAGTTCCAACAACATATCATAACAGGGGTCCTGTGTGTTGAGGCTGTAAGTGTTGTCGGGGAGTTCAGGATAGTTGGACCCATGGTAGCCTCAAGCTCAGGGGAGACGAGGGACATCGATGGCACCAGTGACCTCCTCAGATTGCATCAAGGGCGACAGGTGCAGTGGTTTCTGAAGGTTTTGGGTTTTCTTTATTTTTTTTTTTTTAGTCCTCGTTTGTAACAAAAGACAAACAGGAGAAGCCGAAATGTGTCCCGACTTTGGTCAGATCCCTGGCCCGCAGATTGACATCAAGGAGGCAGCCTCCATCAGCCTGAGGGAGGGGGGCAGAACAGATCCACCCCTGTCCTACCTGCTGTTTGGTCTTAGTGCTTAATCATTGAACTCTTACCAAAATCAAATATCAAAAATTAAATTGAGTTAAATCAAGTTATTTCTCACTGGGCTGTAACCGGGAAGAAATGGTTCTATAAGAGGCCAAGAAGGGTTCCCACATTCTAAGACACTTAACCGAACCGTTACTGCAATGTAAGTCAGAGATTTTCTTGACTGACAGTAGCCAATCCATATGGGTAGGGGGGAAACTAGAGAGCCACTTAATGCATATTTCCCACCGTGCTATCAGGACCAAGTAAAAGAAGAGGTGCGCCCGGGGTCTCTCCAATCTATCGTACGTATTCCTCTTGACACCCTCATATAGCCTAAATACAATCATAGGTAGGGTTATCTCAGCGCGTCTCTTTATGATGGATAAGATTGTCTTACCCACTTGTTCCCAGAATGTTTAAATCCCCGGACACTGCCACTAGAAATGGATATTGTCTGCTCCCTCTAGATCGCACTTCGGGCAGTTACTTTTCCTTTGGAATCCTATTCTAGCAAGCCTTCCGGGGGTTCAGTAGTCCCGGTATACAGTGAACAGGTGCTTCCTCTGCAAGGGAGCAGATTTTACCACAGACCAAAGTATATTCATAGAGGCCTACCAGGAATGAGGGAGGTCTAGTGCAGGAAAAACAGGTTCCCACACCTCTGCCGGTAATGGAAAAGAGGCATCTTCGGCTTGTATTAAGCCCCAATACTTCTTTGAAACTTTTTTTTTAAATCTCTGTGATCTAGTGATTTCCCTTTCCCAAGCCGTGGGACACCCGGCCTCAGGTTCTCCTTGTACCCAGCTTTTAATTTGCATGTATTTAAACCTGGATAACTAAGCATTGGTTTTTTCGGATAGAGATTCCCAAGAGCTTACTGAGCCCCTACTGACTATCTGTCCCCATCGCACAATTCCTCCCTCTATCAATGGAGTAGATAGTGCATCTTGCAGACATAGCGGTGTGCAGGGTGAATTCCAGATTGGGGCCAACTCACTGTATTACTGGATACCCAGTCTCATTCTTACTGCATACCAAATCCTGCAGGCATTATTAAGAACTTTTAGTCTAACTTTTTTGTAGTACCTGGGGTGGCCACATTTATAGAGAAACTGTGTAACTGGTCCCAGAAGCTCCCTGTCAACGCCTGCAGCCGAGAAGGTACATGTTCCATGGAGAGGAGTGATCTAATATTTTTCAATTGGAATGCCCAGTGATAAAACTGGAAATCTGGGAATGTGATTCCTCCATCCGGCTTCATCTTTCTCAATTTTTTGCATGCTATTCTAGGATTTTTATAAGACCAGATGAAATGAACTAATTCCCCCTGCCGTTTCCTTAGCCAGTCAGTTTTAAAGAGTAGGGGGATGGCGTTAAAAATGAAAGTACATTTCGGCAATATCTCAATTTTTAATAAATTTGTTCTACCTAAAATGGAGAGATGTAAGTGTGACCATTGGTGGAGTAACTTCTTTGTTTCCCGATAGAGGTGCACAAAATTCACCTGAGCCATCTCTGCCAAATTCTTAACCACTTTTACCCCTCAGTAACTAATTTAATTTTTCTCCAATGGGCTGTCCTGTGGGCCATTCCGGGTCATTGCTTCAGATTTATCCATATTAACTAAATAACCTGAATTTTCCCCAAAGCCAGCTATAAGTTCAAAAAGTGCTGGAAAAGCACTTTGGGGATTCTGTGTATGGGTTTCAATTTAGGGGTGTTACAGGGAGTGCCAAGTGGTAGTTAACGGGCTGACCACCTTTAGAGTGACTACATCCTTCTTATGATTATTTCCACTGGGAAGTGGGCATAACCCTAATCCTAGTGGCCTAATTCCTTCCAAACAACATGGAGGAATTTAAAAAGTAGTGCCCACTTTCGCTCGTCCACATTAGGGGTGTGCCTGACATGAAGTGGGCACTGTTCCTAATCTCCATACTTTTCCCACCTGTGCTGCCATCAAAAGTGGGGTCAGAACAGGGGAGTTGGTAATCTCTACCATCTGGAGAGACCTGGGTTGCATTTCAAAGGCAGCTAGGCCTTTGAAGCTTCCCGCCCTAGAATGTCCATCGTGCTCTAGACAAGGTGTCAGCACCTCTGCCCATAGCAGACCTTTGTTCTGGGCTTCCGAGAGCATTTGCTCTCACCTTAGGGGACCAGAACTCAGTCTAGGGTGGCTTCACTGGTTGTGACAGAAAGTGAACACACCAGTAGATGGATAGGTTTTCAGGGGGCACCTCAAAGGTGCCCTCTAGGTGCAGTTATAAATCCCTCACTGGCACAGTGAGGGATTTATTAATCTGAGATGTTTGATACCAAACATCCCTATATTCAGAGATGCCATCATGAGGCTGGGGAACTCGTAATGACCAGTGTCCAGCATATGCATTTAAAATTGCTTCCCTGGTCACTCACTATGTCTGAGAATCGACAAAGACATAGCTGGGGCATATCTGCTCATGCAGATATGCCCTCACATGTAATATAATGTACCCTGCTTTAGGGCGGTAAGGCCTGCCAGAGGGGTGACTTACATGTATTGCATCCAGTGTTGGGGGATTTGGCACATAGGTTGTATGTCACGTCGTGTTTTCACTTTTGTCTGCACCAAGTCATGTAGCCAGCATAGCCAGCACTGTGTGCACTTAATGAGAGAGCCACCGAGGGTGGCACAATTCGTGCTGCAGCCCTCAGGGGCCTCCTTTAGTCCCCCAGACCCTAGGTACCAGAAGTACCATTTACTGGGGACTTACAGTGGTATCTAAAGGTTTTGCCAATTGGGAAAAATGACTCTGCAGTTTGGGGAAAGAGATCTGACACTGGGGACCTGATTAGCAGGCATCAAGTGCACTTTCAGTCAACATTACACTATTAACCAGACAAAAAGAGGGGTGACCGTGTCAAAAGAGGCAATTTCCTACATTGATGGACTCTAGAATTGTGATGTGGGCGAGTGAAGTGAAGAGGATGCAGGTTTAGAATTATGAGTTTGCTGTTAGATGCAGATGAAGAAAGACGTGTAAGATCAAGCTCCATGTGTGGAGTATTCATTTATGAGTACCCAGGCTGTGGAGGATGCTACAACTGACAACTAGATAGGGGATACATAACCAGAAGCTCAACAGTGTTCTCCCAGAGAGCTTGCAGTGGTCCTGCAAACTGCTTGTGCATGCCATGTGTGCCGCAGTCAAAGTGGAGAATCAATGGTCGGTATATGTGGAGTCAAAGCGCATCTCCAGCCAGTGCAAGACCTTCAAACAAAGGTGAAGGTCCTACCAAAAGATTTATTCGTCTTTGGTCAGAAAATTTCTAATACAACCGAGATAAGAGGAACTATGCCACAACTTATCACAAAGCTGTCACTTATACAGTACAATAAAGTTAAAGGCAGTTATAATCAAGTACAGAACGTGCAATCAGCAGTTTCAAGCACCCATGGCTCAACAATGAGTTTGGAACAACTAACTCGTTGGTATCACTAATGCCTTTACCACGAATGCCTTTACAACGATTTTCCGTTGTAAAGGCATTCCTGGTAAAGGCATTAGTGATCAGCATGCATGGTTCCAGCATGCTTCCCCCCTAGCCCTAAACCCCTAAAAACTACTGCAACCCCCCCACCCCCATAATCACCCCAACCCCCCCACCCCTAAAATTACCACAACCCCAAGCCCCCTGCCCCTAAAACCTAAAGCACCCCAACCCCCCAACCCACCCCTAAAACCTAAACCCTGACCCCCGCTCCCCCCTAAACCCTAATCACCCTGAGTCCCCCACCCCACCCTCAAAAAAACAGCCCCAGTCCCAGCCAAACTTAGCTCCTCCTTCACCGCGTCGACTCCCTTCTTCTGTGCCTTAACCACGCATGTAAGTGGTTCACACATGCATGGTTAAGACACGAAAACCAGGAAGTCGTGGAAAACAAAACCGTTGGTTCGCTTTCGTTTTCCACGACTTCGTGGTTTAGGAGTCGTTGTTCCGGGTTTTTCTCTAAAAGAAGAGCTAAGAGTCAGAGATTAACCAGGTGTAAAAAAAAAGTGCAAAGAGACGCCAAAAAGTGAAGCGGTCGAGATACAAGAACCAGTCACCCCCTTACCAGAACTAGGATAAGGAGAGTTATCCCATCTCAGTACCAGGTGCCGTGAACTAAGAAGAAGGACAAGTGTTGTGCTTATGAGGCTGGTGAGTCCTGTCGGACTGACTAAAAGGCTGCAAGCGACGATAAGAATAGTGGACGTCTGTGTTTCAAATAGCCACAAAGAAAGAGGCCACAGTTCCACAAACTGTCCAGTATGATCCAGAGGCCAGCATGTCACAAAGTCTCAGAGATGGTGTGCATACACAAGATTGCAATGGTCAACAAACATTGTCAGAGAGAACTGCACTCTCAGTGTCAGCAAGTTCAACAAATGGTTATAATGCTACTGTTTTCCTGAAATCACCACCATTCGATACTGCCAAAAAGCAAAATATTGGCGACAGATGGACAGCCTGGATAGAAACATTTGATGATTTCATCAATGCACTGGAAGAAGCAAATAACAAGAAGATTATCAAGAATCTTGCTGGTGCAGGTGTAAAAGAGTTATTGATGAATGCCAGTCAGATTCATTCAGACGACGAATGCTGAGAGAGCCTCTTAGTCAGGAGAGAATGCTCATGGCAGCCAGAGCTGAGGAGCATGCAGATCAACAAGTTGCTGACATGGAGGCCGGAGGTGCCCCGAGTGAGTCAGTCATGAACATGAAAAGTAAACTAAAGTGCAGAGCTGAAGGACTCAGTCATGTCTCCACAGAAAAAGAAGTTGTATTTCAGGTGTGGATTTTCATTTCCATACAAAGGTAAATGTTCCTCCATTGGAAAAATATACAAAGGTTGTCAAAAGGAGAACATTTTGTAACGGTTAGCAAGGCGAAAGAAAAGCTAAGTGCTTCTCAAACAGAAACCAAAATGGACGCCTGAACGTTCCAGAAGCGTCGTTGTGCTCACACCCACAAGGTCAAGCTGCAACACGAGCTGAGGCAACTCGACACCAAACAAAGTTGCTCTTCATCTAAATCTTCTTCAAAGAAGTTCCTCAGTATCAATGTCAAGTAAAAGTTATGAAGATGGATGCGCAATATCAATGTTTACCTCAGAAAACCATACGCATGTCGGACTGTCTACATGTGACGAAAAAGGCAAGTCAAAGAAGAGTCGACAAGTTAAAGCACAAAAGTCATTCAAATATTGTCCTAAGATTACACTAAGGATAAATGGCTGCTCCATACTCTTTATCATCAACAACGGTGCACCGATAAACATTATGCATGCGGAGAAATACAATGAACTGTCTCCATTTCCCCACCTGATGCCGTCAAAGAATAAAGTGCATATATCGGCTGCATCAGCACCTTTAAAGAGTCAGGGTTCATTCGTAGCAATAATGAAGCACAAGAAAACAAAAGTATGAGACCCATTCAAGTACTTCAAATTACTGCGTCAAGTGTCTGTGTACTCTGTTTACAATAAGTCAGTCCCATTTACTTTTTCATGGGTTAGGAAAACTTAAGACTATGAAATTACAATTGCATATTAATGAGGGCATGCGTCCTGTTGCTCAAAGACACAGATAAATTGCATTTTCTTAACAAGAAGCTTGAACCCTTACTCAAACATGATAACATTGAGTGTTCTACTGGTCCAACACCATGGGTTTCTCCCATAGTGGTAGTGCCCAAAAAGGACAGTGAAGGAGCCATATGCATTTGTGTTCATATGAGTCAAGCTACCAAAGCAATTGAACGAGTGAACGACATCCAGGTCTGCACATTGCCAACATGATCACACAATTGAATGGTGCGAAAGTCTTCTTTCGCCTTGATCTGAATGAAGGATATCATCAATTGGAACCCAAGGAGAATTGCAGGTACATTATCACCTTTTCTACAAATATTGGCCTGTTTCAATATAAAAGACTATGGGCCAGATGTACGACCTTTTGTTCTGCGACTCGCAATTTGCGATCCATTTCGGAATCGCAAATTGTGAGTTGCAAAACAAAATGTACAACAGTGTTAAGTGCACTGTTTGCAATTCCCAATGGGGTTGAAAATGACCTACCTCATCGATATTCATGAGGTAGGTCACAATTTGTGACCCCATTTGGAATGGCGGCACTCACAGGGATGGTGGCCTGCTGGGGACAGCAGACCACCATGTCTGTGACTTCTTTTTGAATAAAGTAGTTTTAAAAAAATGAAGCCTGTTTTCCTTAAAGGAAAACTGGATGTGTTTCAAAAAGAAAAATGAAAAGTTTTTTTTGTTTTTTTCAGGTTAGGCAGTGGTCCATGGGACCACAGCCTGCTCTGAAAAAATATTTTCACTTCCACTGGTCCGTGGGGACCCCTCCCTGTTTGCGAATGGGTTAGCACCAATTTGAAATTGGTGTTAAATGCGATTGTTTTGCGACCGCACTCACAGTCACTAAACAATCATACATACCATTCAGATTTGGTATTAGGAAGGGAAGCCCTAAATACACCCCTTCCTAATACCAAATCGCAAAAGCCAAACTGCGATTCAGTAATAAGATACCAATTCGCAATTTGGGCTTTGTAAATCCCAAAAGGCATTTTTCGAGTCGTAAACTGCGACTAGAAAAATGCTTTTTACATGTGGCCTTATGTTTCGGTATGTCATCTGCTGGAAAGGTTTTTTTCAAGATTTCATTCAACATATACAGCCTGGCCTGTCATGATTGCTTTCAATTATAGTGATGCCATATTAGCGTACAGAGCTACCCAAAAGGAGCATGATAAAACTCTCACAAGTGTGTCATTTACTTGCTGATGCAGGTTTAACTTTACATGCTGAGAAATGTGGGTTTCATAAGACAAAACTCAAATTGTTTAGCCATATCTTTTCTGATGGGGATATGACACTCGATCCAGCTAAAGTGCAAGTCAACTGTCAACTGCCAGTCCTGCACAAGATGTTACCGTGTTACGTTCATTTCGTGGCATGGCCAGTTCCTGTTCCAAAAATATTCATGACTTTGCCACAGTGAGTGCTCTTTCAAGAGACCTGACAAAATAGAATGTTTCATTGGTCACATGAATGCAAACATAGCTTTAAGAAAATCAAACAAGCCATTGAGGATGCCTCTGAAATGGCATACTTTGATCCAAAATTTCACACAGAGGTTTTTGTTGACGCTAGCTCTGTCAGGTTGGGCGCAATTCTCGCTCATTACAGTGGACACCCAAATGGTCGAAGGCATATTGTGGCATATGCAAGCAGATATTTGACCCAAACTGAACGTGCCTATTCACAACCTGAGAAAGAAAGTCGAGCAGTGGTGTGGGCTTGTGAATATTTCCATTTGTTTTTATATGGAATGCCTTTCATGCTTGTGACCGATCATCAAGCATTGTTGACAATCTTTGGCAATCCAAAGGCCAAGAGGACACCCTGCTTTGAACTTTGGGGTCTACAATTTTAAGAATATAACTACACAATCGTACACCATCAAGGGAAAGATCAAAACCCTGCTGACTGCTTTTCATGAGTGCCACTACAGTCTCATTGTACCCCTTCCAAGACGGCTGAAGCCTACATAAATTTCATTGTGAATTCCAACACATCTGCAGCTATTTCATTGGATCAAATTGTTTCTAACACCAGTAAAGATAGTGACATGTTAAAACTAAAGGGCATTATTACACATCAGCCTTGGAACCAGCAAACACAACCTTTTGCAAGTGAAAGTGAATACCAGAAATTCAAAAATGTCAGGAGTAAACTGTCCGTTACTCAAGAAGGTATCTTACAAGGTTCGAGAATTGTTATTCCAGAGAGTCTGCGCCAACAGATAATTGAAGTAGCCTATGATGGACATGGTGGAATTGATGCCACTAAATGAGCTATCTGAGATCAAGTCTGGTTTCCTTATACCGATGAACGAGTTGATAGAGAATTGATGACCTGTCACTGATGCAATTGCCTATCCTCAAAAATCACTCAACACACCTTCAACATGTCTGAGTTGCTAAAACATGTATGGGAAAGAAGTGCAGTTGAGTTCTTTGGTCCTCTTGACAGTGGTTATTGGTGAATACTCCCATTTGGTCGAATATCTCTCATCTATCATTCTGGAAAGAGACGTTGAGAGATTAGATGACATGGGGTGTTCCTTCCATCTTAAAGTCTGACAATGACCCACCTTTTAACAGTTGACAATTTTAGAGAGTTTCTAAGTCATCTTAATGTGAAGCATCAGAAAAGCACACCTCTTTGGCCAGAGGCAAGTGGCCTAGTTGAACGCATTATGAGTACACTCAAGAAAGCTGTCCTGTGTCTTACATTCTCCCCCTCAAGCTTACCATTCGACCCTCATTCCACAACAGGTGATAGCCCTGCTACAATAATTTCCGAGAGAGAGCCATGATGACCAAGTTACCTCAATGGACCAGTGAAAGATCTACTACTGAGGATGAAACTCGTAAAAGGGGCTTGGGTCAGAAAATGAAAGTAATTGAAGCAATTGCAGATGTGCTAAGAATATAACTTTCACCAATGGAAATCAAGTGCTTATCCATCCACAGAGAAAATGCAAATCTGATGCTCCTTTTAATGCTGAACTATTCCAAGTCATGACTAGTAAAGGATGCATGGTGACTGCCCAACGTCCTGGAAAGTCCATTGCATGACATTCTTCGCACTTCAGACATTTGGATCATCAATCCCTGAAGTCCCTGCATAGACTGGTTCAGAGAAGACGATAGAAAACTCCCAGACTTCTGCTGTTCCTACATCACTGGTTCAGGTCACGGACTATCCTCCTGATTTTTCAAAGTTTTCGAAAACATGATCAGGACATGTGATTAGTGCTCCATGACAACTCATTGAAGAGTTATTATATATATATATATATATATATATATATATATATATATATATATATATATATATATATATATATATATATATATATATATATGTAAAAGGGGGAGGTGTAGAGATGTAGTGTCATGTGAGTTAGCAATGATGAAACTCTTTTGGTTCTCGGTGGACTCCATAGAACTGGGACATAAGTGTGCGAGTGTAGTGAAAATAATGCAGGTTTGGGATGCTGAGTTTGCAGTTACACATACACAAATAAAGATGTGTAAGGTCAAGATCCGTGTGTGTCTCCCAGGTTAGGGAGGACCCTGCACTCTGTGAACTGCAAGGCTTTCTTTGAAGTCTCCCCCTCTTCAAAGGCACAACTGGCTGTACCCATGACAGCACAACTTTGGTATACATCTGGACCTATGGCCCCTGTGCCAGGAAGCAGAGGATCTGCTGAGCTGCTCAAGGACTGCCACTCTGCTGGACCTGTTGTTTGCTGAACTCCTGCCTTGCTGTGTTTTTCTGCTGCTCTCTTTCTGGCTAGGTGAGAAGGACTGGAGCTGCATCACTTCAGCCCAGAGTGATTTCTAGGGCTTGCTGGCTTGCCTCCTGTTTTCTAAGTCTCAGGGACACAAAAGAATGATAACTCTCCTCTTCCAGCCTTTGGCTCATCTGCATGTGAGTCTGTCCTTTGAGTCTGTGAGTGGCATCATCCAAGTCCTGAACCCTTGGAAGAAGACCTAGGGGTTTGCTCCGGTGGAACCAACGCATCCTGTGCTGCAAGAGCAGAATCGACACATCACACATGTTGCAGGAACCAGATTGGTGCATCACACTCAGAACCGCTGCATCACACTCAGAACCGCTGCTTCGGAACCAATGCTTCGCTGCCAAAGCGTACAGAAGCTCGATGCATGCCATCTACAGTGTGGAAAATCCCGGTGCATCGCATTCGGACCCACCACACTTTGGAACCAGCACTTCACTCATAGAACCATTGCATCGCCGCAGTTGTGTGGAGAAATCCGGTGCATCACCCATCTGCATGGAGATCACAGACACATCGCTCAGCTGCACCCTGCGTCCTTGCCAACGCAAACCAAGAATCAAGGCACTTTTGTTTAGCAGGCAAAAGTCAGTCCCTGTATCCAGCCCACATTCCATCACAGTTGGCTTGAACACTTGACTTTGTCCTGGTCGAGCGCAACCAATTAACTCTTCAAGTGCTATTTGCTTCTAAGTGCTATTTTTGCATTTAATCTTCAAATTCACATCTCAACTTCTACACATTAGATTTTTGTCATTTTGGTCTTTTTTTTAAATTAAATTAAGTTCTATTTTCCTAAACTGATGTGCATACTTTTTGTGTGGTGTTTTTACTGTTTTACATTTTAAGTGTTGCACAAATACTTTACTTGCCTCTTTCAGTTAAGCCTGACTGCTGTGTGCCAAGCTACAAGAGGGTGAGCACAGGATAATTTCGGTTGTGTAGTGACATACCATGACTAAAATTGTGGTTCCTCCTTGGTCAGGGTGCATAACTCTGCTAACCAGAAAATCAATTTTTAACCCTCAATAATAAATTCCTAGCTCAGTCCTGGTAGTGTGGCACCGAGCAATCAGGCCTTACTTGAGGAACATGTGTTAAGTATTTCAGAGTACCAACATGGACACTAAGTAATAGACATGACTCGAAAGAAATCCAACACCAATCTATAACAATAGAGCAGAATTGTATATACATTTAGACACCACAATGAACACGTTTGGATAAGTATAACTGGAGTTATGGAATTTAGAAGGAAAAATCTATCAGTACAATTCACTATAGTAAATCTTTAATGTTGCGGTCAATGGAGAAAATGACTAGTGACAATCAGTCACTTGCAAGTTAAGTCCAGTGGAAACCACTGTGGGTTAATGTGATGCGGGTCCCATTTCCAAGCCACGACAGTCAGCTAAATTTTACCTGGCTCATAGGACCTGGGTGCAGATTTGTTGTGGCTGTCCTTGGTGCTGAAGTGGGACCACGGGGTGCTGGTTTCACCAGTTAGACAGTGCTAGTGAGGAAACGGATCAAAAACTTGACAACAGTGCCACTGAAGTGACCAGGTGAAGATGCCGCAGAGATCCCTTGAGGCATAGCGTCAAACAAAGCTAGTTGCAGCTGGACTGAACACCAACAAATCTTGGAGGCGGCATCCTCAGCTCTCGGTTACTAAGACATCCTGGAGCCTGGGGCAAAACAGGAGCCGCCTGAAACTTGCTGAAGGTCAGGACAACATTTCCCACAGTGCATTAAACCATTTACTTTTGAGTGATCCCTTGGTAGGTCCGAAAGTCAGTGATTCTTTGATTCCAGGAGTATGCTTTTATCTCCGGGCTGCAGGGGATTAATACCGCTAGTCCAATGGAGTTTTAGAGTTGCCTTTCGTAATCGGAGTAGTTTCTCATGACTTTGAAGCTGGTCTCTGGATCGGAACAAGTCGTGCAGTTGCAGGGTGGTTGCTACAGGTGCAGGGTGCTTTGTGCACGTCCTGAAGTCACAGGCTCGGGTCTCTTCTTTGTCCTTTGTTGCAAGTTGCATCTGATCTGAGGTTCTGGTGTGAGGGGTGCCCCAGGAATCCTACATTTTATGGGTATTAGGAGCGTGGGTGCAAGTAGCCAATGGGCGACTAGCCCAAGTGGGTAATCTGCCCCTGAAGTGACTACATCTGGGAGTGTGTGCCACCTTTTTCACCCAGAACCATCTATTTTGCCACTTCTAAAAATGTCCAGACCAGGTAGCCCACCATAGTGGTGTGGCTAGGCAGCCAGGGGTGTGTGCCCCCTGACTATCTAAATTTCCTGCCTGCAATGTGCCTTGGGGCAAGGGGAGGGTTGTTTCCTCCTTTGGCAGGCAGCCTGCTTGAACATCAGAGGCGGTGCATGCTTTGAAACTCACCACCTTTATTTGCCACTTCACTAGTACATCCTGTCAGAGATTAAAGGGTCACCTCCTTCCCAGGCAGGCCTTTGTTTCTACTCCTGGGAAGGTTCACACCTTGTGGCGGGGGTCAGATTCCTGTCTTTGCAGTAGCAGCTGCAGGCTACCTGGCATACACCAGAATGGGTGGGCATCTTTTAAGGTAGCCACTTGGGTGCATGTCACATCAAATCTGACTTTTGGAAAAAGTTGCATTTAATGAGACAGGTTGTTTCATGCCAAACATGAAATTTTTTTGTGCAACCTTAATGGAGCTGGCAACCTAGGGGTGACCACGTGCCAGCCCATGTTATCCTATAGCCCCTTGAGCACTTCTAGTAGCCCTTAATGGAAAGAAGCTAGTATAGGGACATATAAGCGTGCACCTATATGTACACACTTTTAATATAATGCACCCTGCCTCTGGGGCTCAGGAGGCCTACATTAGGGGTGAATGACATATTAAAAATGGTGCTTTGACCTTGCCACCATGGTGAGGGCAAAGTCGAGTTTGAGTAGTCTGCACTGCTCATGCAGTCTGCCATGGCAGGACTGCTGTCACCTGCTTACTTTCGTCACTCAGGTTGGCACAATCAGTGAGTAAGGCCCTGTTGACCCCTTTAACACCTATGCCCTGGGTACCTGTGGCACCACTTACTAGGGACTTACAAGGGGGTTAAAGTCCTTGCCATTTAGGGTTGCCAAATTACTTACATCATTTTTAGGGAGAGAGCACTGGCACTGAGGCCTAGGCAGCAGGCCCCAGTGCACTTTCAGAGTCATAACCGTCATCATTGAGGAAACAGAAATGGGGCAGGGCATACAAAAAGAGCATTTTTCTATAGGCCGCAACTGGCGGCATATTCAAATTAGCCTTCTGAGACTTGAGGCATTGAAAATGTATGTGTTAGACCTGACCCTGTCTGCAGGGTCATTCACAAATGTTTTCCCTTTTTCCCTCCATTTTTTGCTGAATTGTTTTTTGTTGGCCTTAGGACTAAACAGTGTTTAAGTGCTTGTACTCTCTCATTTAAAACATGGTTCATTTGGCCTATATTGACATATTTAAACTACTGACAAGTCCCTTGTAGAGTGGTACTACATGTACCAAGGGCTTGTAAACTAAATGCTATTAGACAGCTTCTATAGCAGCTCGCTCTCTGTGACGGCAGTGCTGGCTCACGCCGGAGCCATGGAGCCACTGGGACAGTGGAGGCCTTCAGGCTTCCTCCAAAGTCCCCAACATTGTGACTGGGTGCCCAGGGGGCCGAGATTGGCCTGGGGATAGGGGCCATGCCACCCTGCTCCCACACAAAAAATAATATTAATTAGGCCACACCCCCGGGGATGGGTTCCCTGGGACCAAGATTGGCCTGGGGAATAGAGCCATGTGGCTGGCTCCCTTAACAGAAAAATAAAATATTTAGGCCAGTATGGAGTGCCTGGGGTATGGGGTCCCTGGGGCTGAGATGGCCCGAGGGGGAGGGTGGCATAGCCTCCCTACCCCCCAAAAATAACCAAAATATTACAGTCAGGCCCTAGGTGAATAAAGTCCCCTGGGCCGTGATGGGGTTGGGTTGTTACGGCCAACTCTGCTGTGCATGGTCAAAGGTCATGCACAGAGCAGATCAGTGCAGTGCAGGGTGGTTATAGGGGTTGGTCACAGGCCTAACTGCACACGCCCACTCACATACCCACTCAGACTCACACACCCACTGACAGACCCACAGAGACACTGACGCACCCACTCACAGACCCACTAAGACACCGACATCCAAAGGGCTGTGCGCAGCATGGGGTTTGGTGGTTAGGGGGTTTGGCCGCAGGGTCTGACAGCAGGCCAGGCCCTGCAGACAACCGCCACCAGGCAAGGCCAAAGGCCGTGTGTGGCGATGATTGGATAAACATATAGGGGGTCATTACAACGTTGGCAGGCGGAAACCGCCTCCCGCCAAGTTGTAACCCCCGTGCGGCCGCCAATGCGGCCGCACTCCGCAGTGCCCATTATGACATCCCCGCTGGGCCGGCAGGCGGAAACAGAGGGGGCCTATGTTACTAAGGCTGCAATGACAGTCCTGAAGAAGTGTTTGTGTGAGCTCCTTATGGGTGGAAAAAGAAATGCTCCAGCCCATAAGGATCTCCTGGAACCCCAATGCCCTGGGTACCTAGGTACCATATAACAGGGACTTATAAAGGGGGGTCCAGTATACCAATTTGGAGTGGAATACTAGGTTACCAGTATGTAAGTACAAATTTGGAACCAGCAGACCATAAGCACTGGGGGCCTGACTAGCAGGATCCTAGTGACACAGTCAAAACAAACTGACAAACAGTGGCCAAAAATGGGGGTAACCATGCTAGAAAGAAGCTACTTTCTCACATCCTGGCCTATTAAATCGCTGCCGGTCTGCTTTGGAACCGAAACACATTGGCGGTCATTACAACATTGGCGGTAAAAGCCACTTACCGCCGTGCAGAAGACCGCCAACACACTGCTGCGGCCGCGGAAATCGGCCACAGCTATTATGACCCACATCTCGGAATCCGCCAAAAGTCAGACACCCACACAAGTCTGCCACACCAAAGGTCAGTGATAAACTGGTGAAAACAAAATCTCCACCGTCACGCCAACAGAAAAGCGCCCACACTATCACGACACACGAATCCACGCGGCGGTCTTTCATTCGCAGTATTCCATTGGCGGTACACACCGTCGCGCTCAAAATACACACACTCTTACAAAACACAGCCACATAGACAATTCGAAATACACACACCTGATACACATAAACACACCACTCCAACACACCCATTACAATATAAAAAACACACCCACATCACCCACAAACCCCCACAACAAAAAATTCCGAAAGAAGGCCCGAGACAGACACAACCAGCAAGAACAACAGCATCCACAGGCACACAACACCATCACCCACACAACTTCCACGCCCCTCACACAACACACCACTACATATCACCACACTTATCACCACACACCCCACCCCACACATCACCTACACCGCCCCATGGCACGGCAAAGACACCCCAGGTTCTCGGAGGAGGAGCTCAGGGTCATGTTGGAGGAAATCGTCCGGGTAGAGCCACAGCTATTCGGATCACAGGTGCAGCACACCTCCATTGCAAGGAAGATGGAGCTATGGCGAAGAATAGTGGACAGGGTCAACGCAGTGGGACAGCACCCAAGAAATCGGGAGGACATCAGGAAGAGGTGGAACGACCTACGGGGGAAGGTGCGTTCCCTGGTCTCAAGACACCACCTGGCGGTTCAGCGGACTGGCGGCGGACCCCCATCTCTTCCCCCACAACTAACAACATGGGAGGAACAGGTCTTGGCGATTCTGCATCCTGAGGGCCTCGCAGGAGTAGGTGGAGGAATGGACTCTGGTAAGTCAAAGCTGTACTATTGCATCCCCCACCCTACCTGCATGCTATCACATACCCTCACCCTCACCCTCACCCCCAGCACCCCAACTCTTCACATATGTCCCAACATCACAAACCACACATCCCAACACCAAGCCCTGCATGCAACAACAAAGCATGGACACCCATCACCAAAGCATGCCCACTGCACATACCCATACACCCCCCTAAACCATCATCACACAAGCTCCCACACAGGAATGCTAGCACTGGGGTACACGGTCACCCACCCATTGCACACCATTACACACACAGATTTAATAAACATCCTTTTATACCCCTGCAGGACCCCTACCCAACGTCACTGGACAGGAGGGTCCACACATGTCCACACCACCAACAGAAGAGGCCCACAGTGATGACAGCACCTCTGTCCAACTGGATCTAGATGACCATCCCGGACCATCGGGGACCTCTGGACAGTCGGTTCCCCTCACACAGGCCACCACAGACCTTCCCCCCTCTGGAAACACCAGCACAGCACCCACCCAGTGGGCCCATACCTCCGTCCCCAGGACACGCCAATCAGCAGTATGTCCACCACAACAGGGAACCAGGATAACCCACCACCCCAACAACAACAGGGACCTGGGGGCCGTGGTAGTGGGCCCCCATCCAGGGGACGGAGGCCCAGGAACACAGGGGAACTGGGAGGGCTGCTGTACGACAGGGGGCGGACAGGCCAAGGGACCCCACTCTCCACGAGGCCCTCTCCTCCATCATGGGAGCCTACCACCACTCCCAGGAGACGATGGCAACAGTACTGGCCAAGTTTCAGGAGACCCAGCGCATGCAGGAGGAACAGTATATGGGCTTCAGGGAGGAACTCAGAACCATCAGCTCCACCCTGGGCACCATCGTAGGGGTGCTGAAGGAAGTACTCAACACCAGGAGGGACACTGTGGCACTACAAGGGGCCCCTGACACTAGCATGGACGATGAACTGCCCACCACCTCCGCCGGCGCTAGTGGACAGGACGCCCCGCCACAGGACCACCACCCCAGCACCCCACCCTCTGCAGACGGAGAACCACCCCGCAAACGGTCACTGAGATCCAGGACAAAGACAGAGCATGATGTCAAGACCCCCGCCAAGAAATTAGACCACCCTGATTGTCATCCTACTGTCCCACTTTGTCACCCTGTCCATTATTAAACTGCCCCAGCTCCACTTCCTATGCCCATATGGGCAATGCACCTGTGAGACTAATAGACTGGACTCTGCCATGGACACTCTTCCGCCATCACCCCTCACCATTTCAATACCCCCTCCAATATTGAGCATTTAAATAAACACACCTAAAGCACCAAACAATCAGGAGTCTGTCTGTGGTTTCGAAATAGTGTATTAGCAATTACAGTGCTAAAATGTTTTTTAAATAGTAATGTCAACATACCTATGTCACACAGCTCTAGTCCATGAGGAATCTAAGCAGATGTCACACAGTGGGACCCACATCTGTGAAATCGTAAGGGAAAGTGACAACTCATTGGCCATACACTGGGTGAAAACGACAGACAGGAGAGAGGTAGTAGTGTCAAAGTACATGTAGTAGGCAGGTTTGGATTCCTACCTGTGTCTCACTGGAAATATTGCAGGATCACTGAGTCCCTGTTGTGCATGTCTTCTTCCTCTGCTTCCTCCTCATCACTGTCCACAGGCTCCACAGCTGCCACAATACTGCCATCTGGACCATCCTCCTGCAGAAAAGGCACCTGGCGTCGCAAAGCCAAGTTGTGAAGCATACAGCAGGCCACGATGATCTGGCACACCTTCTTTGGCGAGTAGAATAGGGATCCACTTGTCATATGGAGGCACCTGAACCTGGCCTTCAGGGGGCCAAAGGTCCCCTCGATCACCCTCCTAGTTCGCCCATGGGCCTCATTGTAGCGTTCCTCTGCCCTGGTCTTGGGATTCCTCACTGGAGTCAGTAGCCATGAGAGGTTGGGGTAACCAGAGTCACCTGCAAATGGCGAGGGACAACTGTTAGACACACACTAACCTGTAGGGATAACCCCAGACCCAGACAACCATTCCCAATGACTTGCTTCCAGTTGCTCACCTAATAGCCACACACGGTGCCTCTGGAGTTGACCCATCACATAAGGGATGCTGCTATTCTGCAGGATGTAGGCGTCATGCACTGAGCCAGGGAACATGGCATTCACATGGGAGATGTACTGGTCTGCCAAACATACCATCTGTGCATTCATAGAATGATAAGACCGCGGCGCAATGCTGCATTGGTTAACATTGAACCCTATGGGTCCCAGGAGCCAATGACAATGTACGCCGGCGGTGACGGTACGCACCGCCGCGGACGTGACCACCATTTTCTATCTGTTCAATCACTTTATACCTGATCTTCGACAGGAGAGGACCTACACTGCAAGTGCTGCTGTGACCTCGGTCTGGAAGAGACAATGGCTCGTGCCTCTGGGTAAAGGGTCCCTGCTTTTACATCAGAGGAGTTGGAGAAACTCGTGGACGGGGGCCTCCCCAGTACAACCTACTCTACGGTCCTCCAAACAAACAGGTAAGTACACAGGGAGCATGTTGTATGGGCTATGTCTGTGTGGAGAGGGCTGGATGTAAGAAGGAAGGGGGTAGAGTACTGCGTGCATGAAAGACGGTGAATGCATGTGCCACATGGCAAGGGTAGGGATGGGGGCCAATCACTTTGACGGTGCAGTTGGTAATGACTTCTCTTCTTCCCCCGTACATTTCATGTAGATCAGCGCCCACCAGAAGAAAGATATTTGGCGTGCCATCGCCAAGGACGTCCGGACCCTGGGAGTCTACCACAGACGGAGCACCCACTGCCGGAAAAGATGGGAGGACATTCGCCGCTGGGGCAAGAAGACGGCGGAGGCTCAGCTGGGGATGGCCTCCCAACGTGGGAGGGGTGCCCGTGGCACCATGACCCCCCTGATGTTCAGGATCCTGGCGGTGGCCTACCCGGAGTTGGATGGGCGCTTGAGGGCATCACAGCAGACACAAGGGGGTGAGTACACTCTCTTTCTGCTGACTTTGCAGCAGGGGAGGTGTCTGGGTGGGGGAGGAGGGCTGTGGGTTTCCCTAGGCCAGGGCGAGTTCTGTAGGCAAGGCCCCTCCGTAAGGCAGGCCATGTGGCACCCCACCCCACCTCTATAGAGTGCCAAGTACAGCTATTCATGCCCCTGTGTCATCTATGTGTGCAGATGTCGTACATAGCCTTGTAGGCCATTTCCCAGGAATTGAACAGTGGAGCCCAAGAGCGCGGCGTAGTGCTGGGGGCTTCTGTGTCTGTCGTGTCCGCCAACGGTAGCGGTAATCCATGCACTCAACATGTCTTTCTTCTGTCGTCCCCCCCCTTTTTGTGGTCTCCCTGTTCTTGTGTGCATTAGCATCATCATGCGGAGGAGCAGTGGCACCGGAGCACGAGGGAGCTGCATCCCACATGGCCCTGGAGGGCCTCGGAATTTACCAGTGTGACGGAGGGCGAGGGGAGCTCCACGGCGGGGACAGTAGCTGATACCAGCGGCACAGACTTGTCCTCTGATGGGAGCTCCCGGCGGGAGAGGGGGAAGACTCCAGCCACCAAAGCCGCTCCCAGGGGTCCCGTTGGGAGTGTGGAGTCAGCTGTGACACCTTCCAAGGTGGGGAAGGGCCACAAGAAACCTGGCAAGTCTGGGGAGAGCAGCACGGCGGAGATGACCGCCATCATCCCCGCTGCCCAGGAGGCCACCGCGAGCCCCAGCCAAGCTGCTCAGGAGGCCACCGCCAGCCCAGCTGCCCAGGAGGCCACCACCAGCCCCAGCCCAGCTGCTCAGGAGGCCACCGCCAGCCCAGCTGCCCAGGAGGCCACCGCCAGCATCAGCCCCGCTGGGCCATGAAGGACCGCCAGCACCAGCCCTGCTGGGCCATGAAGGACCGCCAGCCCCGCACAACAGAGCACCACCATCTCAAGCACTGCTGAACAGGGCACCGCCATCTCAAGCACCGCTGAACAGGGCACCGCCATCTCAAGCACTACTAGACCATGAGCGGCAGGGGCACTGATGCAACTGGGTCCGTCATGGGGTGAGTGATGCACTCTGGGCACCAGTCCCCCTCCAGAACCAGTGGAGAGATCCATCCATTACCTCTGTCCTTCACAGGATGAAGCACTCTGGGCACCAGTCCCCCTCCAGAACCAGTGGAGAGATCCATCCACTACCTCTGTCCTTCACAGGATGAAGCTCTCTGGGCACCAGTCCCCCTCCAGAACCAGTGGAGACTGTCATCCACTACCTCTGTCCTTAACTGGATGAAGCACTCTGGGCACCAGTCCCCCTCCAGAACCAGTGGAGACTGTCATCCACTACCTCTGTCCTTCACAGGATGAAGCCCTCCAGAACCAGTGGAGACTGTCATCCACTTGAGAGACTGTGGCTTTGCACTCCCCAGGATTGAACAGTGGGCAACCCACCCACTGTAGAGACTTGAGAGACTTTGGCTTTGCACTCCCCAGAATTGAACAGTGGGCAAGCCACCCACTGTAGAGACTTCAGAGACTGTGGCTTTGCACTCCCCAGGATTGAACAGTGGGCAGACCACCCACTGTAGAGACTTGAGAGACTGTGGCTTTGCACTCCCCAGGATTGAACAGTGGGCAAGCCACCCACTGTAGAGACTTGAGAGACCATGGCTTTGCACTCCCCAGGATTGAACAGTGGGCATGTGGCCCCCTCGTGGATTTGGCGTTGTGCACTCAAGCGGCTGAGGTGTTCCCCCTTTCCCTCCCCCTGAGGTGCCTGTTTTCTTGCTGTGTGATGCTCCTGCAGTGTTCTCTCCGTCATGGTCGGGGATCTTCTGTGGGCCTCGCCCATACCGTGTGGTCCCAGTGTTCCACTGACTTTCTTTGTGCAGTACCTGGATCACTATGCCTGGTATTTATTTTGTACATGGTGTATATATATATTTCTGCCTACTTGTTTTTAATATATTACGATGGTTACATTCATTTTCTTTGGTCTTTGCATTCTTCCAGGGGGGTTTGGGGGTGTAACTGTGATGTATTGATATGCATTAGTGTGTGTGTTGTGGTGGGTGAGGGTGGGGGTGTTGCGTGTGTGTGTCCCTGTTTTTTGCCTCCCCTGTGTCGTAGGTGCTGTACTCACCATGGTCTTCGCCGCCGGCGTTCGTGCTCCTGGTAGAGGAGCAGGAAGACTATTGCAGGGAGAATTTGGAATTCCGGTTCCATGGTGTCCTCGTTCCTCGTGGAGTGTGTAGAGGTGAGCTTTTTCCCTTCGAAATTTCTGTATACGCCGTGTTTTAATCCGCGGTGAATCCGCCCCGGAAAAGGTGGCGGCTTGGCCTGTTAGAATAGTGTGGGCGGTACATTGTCTCCCGCCTGTCTGTTGGCGGTGACAGCCGCGCTGTTTGTTTGTACCGCCGTGGCGGTCGGAGTGTTAAAGTGGCTTTCTTTGTTGCCGGTTTTCGCCACGGTCGTAATTGCAATTTTTTTACCGCCGGCCTGTTGCCGGTCTTACCGCCGCTTTAACACCGTCCGCCAGGGTTGTAATGACCACCATTATCTTCTGATGGAAAGGCTCACATTGCAACATTATTTCCCTGGATCCTGCAAGATTTCTGCAACATCCAAGGCTATGCATCCTCCAGGGTGACAAGGACTCTGTTTGAACCTGGAAGCACGAAAGAATCTCCCTTGGAGTTAAGGAGTCACTCCCCTGCAACCGCAGGCACCTCAAGACAACGTCAACCGGCTAGTGGGGTCTGCTGTTCCATGAGCATAGAAGGACTCTTTATTTCACAGGTGGTGAGTCTGTGGCTTCTTCTGGGTTCTGCTTTTCTACTGACAAACTTGGGAGACTCTGGTCCCCTGCTCCTGCGACTGGACTGGAACCCACGTGCACCATGACTGTTGCACTAGCCAATGCTTGTTGACTCTTCCTCCAGTAGATCTCCCGGCACCAAGAAGCCCCAGCACTCTGCAACTCGAAGATCAGCCCCTGTCCTGCAACTCCTGTGACGTGAAAGTTCTGTTTTGTTGTGCCTCTGAGGCCTCCTTGTGACTCCCTGTGTACATCGCCTGGGGATCACTCGTGGGGGCTCCATTGCTTTCTGCTGTACTTCCTGTGTGCTGAGTGCCAGCCCTGACTCCCCTTCCTGGGTAGAGTCTCCTGGACCTTGCTGGTCCCCAAAACTTTGAAAACACTTCTTCAGCTCCTGCTTGCATTTGCCAGTGCTTGTTCATGACCTGGCTGTTCAGTGACCCTCCCTCAATCCGGCGACTGGCGAGGGATAGCTCTTAGGCAACTCCTGGGGTCTCCTGCAGCACCTGGACCCCACATCTGGACTTCTTCTTCCACTGACTTGCAGGAACTTCACCGCTAGGAGGGTAGGCATTGCTACCTGCACCACCTGGGCACCTCCAAGGGTGCTGGACTCTGTCCCATTCCCTTGCAGGTGCTCCACATCTGGAATCTGTCCCTAGGTTCCAAAGGCCTGGTCCACGGATCGTGACAGCAGCTAGGCAATCCGAGGCTTCCACTGACTACAGGGAGAGTCGCTTCTGCTCTCTGCATATGGGTCCCTGGTGTAGGTACTCCTGTCTTCTGGACATCCTGGGGTAGGGACACTCTCCATCCTTCCTCTTGTATGCTGGTGTCCTCAGGCCCACTGGGAAAGGTCCTAAATTCCACAAAATCCAACCACTGCTCTCTGTGTTAGCCTAAGGGACGACTAGGTAGGTAACTACCTTGGACATGGTCGCTGGGGACACTTAGGGGGTTATTCTAACTTTGGAGGAGTGTTAATCCGTCCCAAAAGTGACGGTAAAGTGACGGATATACCACCAGCCGTATTACGAGTTCCATAGGATATAATGGACTCGTAATACGGCTGGTGGTAAATCCGTCACTTTTCCGTCACTTTTGGGACGGATTAACACCTCCTCCAAAGTTAGAATAACCCCCTTAGTGTACTTATCTCTGGTGTTTGTATCTGCCCCCAGCCCCTAGCTATCTACAACACTTACCTTAGTTGGGTTCACTATTTCACATTCCACCTTTTTAGCATAGGTTTTGGCCCTCCCATAGGGCCCTGCGTATTTTTATGCTATTTCTGGCGGTTATTTTGTGTACATATTGCATGTAGATATCTCCAAAGGAAGATATACCAATGCTAGTCTAGTAGTAGTGCTGTAATAATGTATCCTTTATTTTTGGAACACGTGTGGTTCTTTCTTGTGAGTGAGTTACTGTCTGACTACTGAGGTATTGCAAGTGCTTTACATTCCTCCTGGAGAAGCATTTAGCTGCTCATCTCAGCTACCCCTAGAGAGCTTTTGCTATGTGGACACCTACTCTCTATCACCAAGGGTTTCCTGGATTCAGTATAGGATGCCACACCATAGGTGTATATGATAAACTGAGCCAGTCTCCTACAGTTGGGCCCAATGGGCCATCTGCTTATTAGGAAACACTAATTGTTCTTTTTCATCTGAGCCCTGGTGGTCTATTCTCCTTAGGATAGACCCCAAACTATGCTAATTCGCTACTAATGAAGCCAGCCCTCCGACTGTTGTTTGGAGATCCTTTTGTCAAAGAAGGGGGAAAGTTTGTGAACACATACACCTCATTGGATAAGGTCTAGACAGCACTAAGAAAGGTCTTTCAGTCCCACATTTGTTCCAGGGCTGGTCAAGGCCAGAGCTGCTCTACCAGCCATTTCCAATATCATGGCTCCCGATTCTATGGCCAGACCAAAAAAAGATTCTCAGGAGGGAACGATTATGAAAGGGAAACCCCTTTCATCCCTTCCCAAGCAAGAGGCTTCAGAGGGTGGTTCAACCATGGAAATTTCAAAGAAGCAGCTTCTAATCCCTCTTTCCAAGGTGAGCCCTTACCCTTCTTCCCCTGCATCGTTAGGGAGCGGGATCAATTTCTTTCTACACCATTAAACTTAGATAACTCAAAACTCATGGGTCCTTCAAAGATTTCAGGAGATTCAACTGGAATTCTACACATCCTCAGAGCAGACTTCTATTCCTCATCACCTTCACTTTAAATCTCACAAAATGAACTTCAAGACCAAGAGATATCATATCTTGTACAAAAACAAGCCATAGCTCCAGGAAGCCCTCATCTTTCGGACTTCATAAACACAATTTTTCTTGTGGACAAAAAAGATGGAGATTGATTTCCATCTGGTAATCAATCTCACAGCTCATCACTTGGATAATTTGCCACCATTTCAAAATGGAAGGGATCCATTTGTTATGAGACCTGCTAAGTGAGCGCAACTTCGTGGTCCTCTTGAACCTGAAAGACGCCTACCTGACAGTGCCATACTTCCCACCACATCACCTTTTCTTGCGGTTGCGCTCAAGAAACAATTGAGCCTTACGATTTCCCTGTTGCAAACGCTAGGATTTGTCATCAACTACAACAAAGGGGACAAGAAATGACCTTTCTAGGTTTTACGGTTGATTGTGCTTCATCCACCTTGGCACGTCCACTTCAGAAAATCAGAGCAATAAAGAAAGAGATCTACATAGCTCTGGCAAAGACAACGATCAGTCTGAGATGGTTAGCGAGACTAGTGGGCCTTCTGGCATCATCAATCCAGGCCATCTTTCCAGGCCTGCTGCAATATTGCACCCTTCAGCCCCTCAAGATTGCTCACTTGCAGTAATCGCCTCACTCAGATCAGGTTTCTCTCACTCAGGAAATACATCACAAATTACAGTGGTGGATAGATTACATGGATGCCCGGAATGGTGAAGACTATTTTAGTCTCACTCTGGACATGGTGAAGGAATCCGATGTCAGTCGTTGGGGTTTGGGTCCTCACAGTGAAGATGTCATTATGGGAGAACAATTCTGGGTTCAGAGCATTCTTTACAAATCAACTGTCTAGAGTTGCTAGCAGGTTCTTTTGCAGTTTGCTTTTTTTCTCACCAACAAGCACACTGCTGCATCTTGTAGTCAGTAGTCCAGTACATCAATCAGATCGTGAAAAATTGCTGGAAGTTCTGCCTACAACATCAGATTTCGGTTATAGCCCTTCCTCTCCCAGGCTCTCAGAATGCAGTGGCCAATTGAGTTTCATGCCATCTCAGGGATACCAGCAAGCGGTAGCTAGATCCAAATCTGCATGTTAGAATTATGGAGAAATGGGGTCACTCCCAGATAGACTTGTTTGCTTACCATCCTCCTTCAGGTGGAGGCTGGACCTTCTGGTTCAAACAACAAATGCATTCTTGCAGAGATGGCCTGGACTAAACTATGCTTTTACCCGTTCTCTATACCACTGAGAATAGCTCTGAGGGAAAGTACCCTCTTTTTGGCATGTTACCCCAATTTCTGCTTGATGTCAGTGTGTTTGACTGTGTCACTGGGATCCTGCTAACCAGGACCCCAGTGCTTATGCTCTCTCGCCTCTAGATTTTTTCATTGCATACTGGTAACCCAGTATTTCATCCCAAATTGGCATACTGTTCAACCCTTATAAGTCCCTAGTACATGGTACTTAGGTACCCAAGACATTGGGGTTCAAGGGGATCCCTATGGGCTGCAGCATTACTTTTGCCACCCATAGGGAGCCAATGCAAAGGCTTCTAAAGGACTGCTATTGCAGCTTATGTGAAATGGTGCATGCACCATTTCACGACCATTTACACTGCCCATATACCAAGCCTTCCTTCCCTGAAGGCTGGGTGCAGAGTACCTGTCTGTGAGGGCACCCCTGCACTAGCAGAGGTGCCCCCACGTTGTCCAGGACCATTTTCCCAGACTTTGTGAGTGCGGGTACGCCATTTTACGTGTGCCCTGGACATAGGACATAGGTGCAGCTTCACAATGGTAACTCCGAATATATGGCCATTTAAGGTGTCTAACATCTTGGAATTATACCCAAATGCTGATTCTAATATTGGTTGTATAATTCCATGCACTCTGGGGGCTTCACAGGGGACCCCCAGTACTGCCATACCAGCCTTCTGATGTTTTCCATGCAGCCCCAGCTTCTGCCACCTCACAGCCAGGTTTCTGCTCTCCTGTTGCTCAAGCAGCTCCAGCCCAGGAAGGCAGAACAAAGAATTTCCTTTGGGAGAGGGGTGTTACACCCTCTTCCTTTGGAAATAGGTGTTAGAGGCATGGGAGGTGTAGCCTCCAAGAGCCTCTGGAAATGCTTTGAAGTCACAGATGGTGCCCTCCTTGCATAATTCAGTCTAAACCGGTTCAGGGACCACCAGTCCCTTCTCTGGCGTGAAACTGGACAAATGAAATGAAAAGTGCTCAGAGCTCCTCCAGAGTATCCCTGGGTTTTGCCATCTTGGATTCCAAGGTGGTGGGGCACTCTGGGAGCATTTGAGTGGCCAGTGCCAGCAGGTGATGTCAGAGCCCTCCCCTGATAGGTGCTTACATGTGTAGCTGACCAATCCCCCTTCCAGGGATATTTAGGGTCTCTCCTTTGAGTGTTTCCTCAGATTCGGATTGCAAGACTCCAGCAGGAATCCTCTGCATCCTTTACTTCACCTTCTAATGACAAAGCTGCATCTGGACCCTCCAGGAACTCTACAAACTGCAACAAAGAAGCAAAGATTACTTCTGCAACATTGTATCTTCAGTTCCTGCCAGCAATTGTTCCCAGGTTGCGCATCCTCCAAGGACTGCCTGTCTTCAGCCTTCACCAGAAGAACAAAGGAATCTCCCTTAAAGTGAAGAAGTCACTTCCCTGCATCAGCAGGCACCCCGCTGCAGCAACGACCAGTGGCATGGGTCCCGTCTCCTGAAGAAGTGCGTGGATCCAGAAACATGGGTGGTGGACTGAAGTGGTCCCGACTGTCCTGAAGTCCAGTTGTCCAACTTTGGTGGAGGTAAGAGCTTGCCTCCCCACTCAAGACAGTACCTCGTGCACTGTGTGTTTTGCAGTTGCCGAGGCTTGTTGCTATCCTTCCACAAAGTTCTTCGTGCACCGTGCAGCTCTGGCTCCCAGTACTCCTTTCTGTGATGCACAGCCTCCTGTGTGGTTCTCCGGCAGTGTGGAATCCCTTTGTGTAGTGCTGTGTGGCCCTCCTTTTGCACCTTCTTTGTCATCATGCTGTGGAACTCCTGTGCATACTGCCTGGTCTTCCGAGGGCTCTCTGAGTTGCTGAGACCCCCTTCTGTCTCCACCTCCTGGGTAGAGGCCACCAGGTCCCTCCTTGTCCCAGGCAGTGCCATTTTCCACTAACTGCATGCTTTGCATGTGCCAAGGCTTGTTGGTGGAATCCAGCAATGCAACCAGACTGCAATCATTCACCCAGCAAGGTACATCATCTGCACCAACCAGGAACCCACATTCATTTTCTTAGGTGCAGTACTGTTATTTTTCTTCACCAGTGGGTCTTCTTTTGCACCTTCATTTGAGATAGCAGGGGTTCCTGTTCTCCCTGGACTCTTCAGTGCTTCGTGGACGTGGTCCCCTTCTTCCACAGGTCTTCAGGTCCAGGAATCCATTGTTGGTGTCTTGCGGTCTCTTCTGGTTCTTGCAAAATCTTCTATCACGTGTTCTTGTGTGTTCTAGGAAAATTACTGTGATTTACTCCTGCTTTCCTGTGCTCCGGGTGGGTTCAATTACTTACCTTTGGTGTTTTCTTTCACTCCCAGTGCCCCTCTCCACACAACAATTTTTCTAGGTGGGATACCGACTTTCGCATTCCACTATTTTAGTATATGATTTGTGTTCCCCCAGGCCCATTTCTAACTTTTGTGAGTTTCACTATTTGCACTGTTTTCTAACTGTTTTTACAGCTATTATTGCATTCTAGTGTATATACTGTGTATATAACTTACCTCCTATGGGAGTATAGTCTCTAAGGTATTTTTGTCATTTGTGTCACCAAAATAAAGTACCTTTATTTTTGTAACACTGAGTATTTTCTTTCATGTGTGTAAGTACTATGTGACTACAGTGGTATTGCATGAGCTTTGCATGTCTCCTAGTTATGCCTTGGCTGCTCGCCCACAGTACCCCTAGAGAGCCTGGCTTCTAGGCACTGGCTACATTTTACTAATAAAGGATAACTGGACATGCTATAAGGTGTAAGTACCTTAGGTACCCACTACAAAGCAGGACAGCTCCTACATTGGTGGTGCAGCGGTGGGATCAGTACTTGCAATTGCCTTATCACTCTGACACCGATGCTTTCCACAGGCAAGTGTACTCTATACCTAGAGATATACATACATATACCTAATACATGATCTAGTCTCTTATTTTCGTTTCTAAGAGACTAGGGGTTAGTGTGGGAAAGTACCACCTTTCTTGGGCTGTTACCCCCAATTTTACATGAATGTCAGTATGTTTTTGCCTGTTTCACTGGCATCCTGCTAACCAGGACCCCAGTGCTCATAGTGTGTGGCCTGAATGTGTATCCCTGTGTAGTGCCTAACTGTGTCACTGAGGCTCTGCTAATCAGAACCTCAGTGCTCATGCTCTCTCTGCCTTTAAATTTGTCACTATAGGCTAGTGACTACATTTACCAATTTCAATTGGCATACTGGAGCACCCTTATAATTCCCTAGTATATGATACCTAGGTACCCAGAGTATTGGGGTTCCAGGAGATTAATATGGGCTGCAGCATTTCTTTTGCCAACCATAAGGTTGCCATTGCAGCCTGAGTGAAATAACACACACGTTTTTTCACAGCCATTTTCACTGCACTTAAGTAACTTATAAGTCACTTATATGTCTAACCTTCACTTGCTGAAGGTTAGGTGCAAAGTTACTAAGTGTGAGGGCACCCTTGCACTAGCAAAGGTGCCCCCAAATAGTTCAGGGCCATTTCCCCGGACTTTGTGAGTGCGAGGACACCATTGAACGCATACACTACATATAGGTCAATACCCATATGTAGCTTCACAATGGTAACTACAAATATGGCCATGTAACATGTCTAAGATCATGGAATTGTCCCCCAATGCCAAATCTTGTATTGGGGAGCCAATTCCATGCATCCTGGGGGCTCCACCATGGACCCCCATTACTGCCAAACCAGATCTCTAGGGTTTTCTCTGCAGCTACCGCTGCTGCCACCCACAGACAGGGTTCTACCCTCCTGGGGTCTGGGCAGCCCAGTCCCAGAAAGGCAGAACAAAGCATTTCCTTTGAGAGCAGGGTGTTACACCTTCCCTCTTTGGAAATAAGTGTGAAACGCTGGGGAGGGGTAGCCTCTCCCAGCCTCTGGAAATGCTTTGTAGGGCACAGATGTTGCCCACCTTGCATAAGCCAATCTACACCGGTTTAGGGTAGCCCCAGTCCCTGCTCTGGTGCGAAACTGGACAAAGGAAAGGGGAGTGACCACCCAGGGGTGGTGCCCAGAGCCCCTCCAGTGTGTCTCAGACCTCTGCCATCTTGTTTCCAGATGTGTGGCCAGTGCCAGCAGGTGACGTCAGAGACCCCTCCTGATAGGTGCATGCCTGACTAGGTGGCCAACCCTCCTCTGAGGGCTATTTAGGGTCTCTACAGTGGGCTTTTCCTCGAATTACGACTTGCAAGAATTCATCAGGGTTCCTCTGCACTTCTCTCTTCGACTTCTCCCAAGGATCGACCTTCGACTGCCCTAGGACGCCTGCAAAATTGGCACAAAGTAGCCAGAAGACTACCAGCAACATTGTAGCGCCTAATCCTGGCGGCGTTCTCAACTGTTTCCTGGTGGTGCATGCTCTAGGGGCTGTCTGCCTTCACCCTGCACTGTGAGCCATTAAGAAATCTCCTGTGGGTCGACAAAATCGTCCCCCTGCTCAGACAGGCACCAAACTTCAGCTTCACCAGTACTCTGGGTCCCCTCTCAGCCTGACGAGCGTTGCCACTGGAACACAGGTGGTGGACCCAAGAGTCCCAGACTGTCCGGTGGTCCAGCAGTCCAAATTTGGAGGAGGTAAGTCATTGCCTCCCCTCCCCAGACTGTAATCCTGTGTACCCTGTGATCTGCAGCTACAAGGGCTTCTATGCACATTTCCAAGAAATCCTGCAGGCACAGCTGAGCCTAGGTCACCAGCACTCTGTCCTGCAATGCTCAGCTCCCTGAGTTGATCTCCGGTGTCGTGGGGCCTCTCTTTGCAGTGTTCATTTGACCGCCAGGTTCAGACTTCTTGAACCCATGTTCAAGGACTTCTGCAGGTGCTTCCTTCCTGTCCGAGGGCTCTCTACGTTGCTGAGGGCCCCCTCTGTCTCCTCTTCCAAGTGGCGATATCCTGGTCCTTCCTGGGCCCGGGCAGCACCCTTTTTCTCCAACTACGACACTTGCAGCTAGCAAGGCTTGTTTGCAGTATTTTGCCAAGGAAACTACTCTGCATCCTCCAGCACGCCGTGGGACATCTTCTGCATGAAGAAGAACTTCCTACCTCCTTACTTTGTTGCAAAACCTGCAGCTTCTTCCAACTGTAGGCAGCCATTTTGCACCTTCATCCTGGGGGTTTGTGGGCTCCTGCCACCCCTGGACACTTTAGCGACTCTTGGACTTCGCCCCCTTCCTTGGCAGGTCTTCAGGTTCAGGAATCCGTCTTCAGTGCTTTGCAGTCTGTAGTGGTCCTTACAAAATCCTTTATCATGACTTTAGTGTGTTTCTGGGGAAATAGCTGTACTTTATTCATACTTTCCAGGGTCTTGGGGTGGGGTCTCCTTTACACCCTTAGTGTTTTCTTACACTCCTAGCAACCCTCTACACACAACACTAGACTAGGGGTCCATTTGTGGTTCGCATTCCACTTTCTTAGTATATGGTTTGTGTTACCCCTAGGCCTATTGCATCCTATTATGTTCTACAGTTTTGCACTACTTTCTGACTGTTTTACTTACCTGATTTGGTTAGTTGTGTATATTTTGTGTATGTTACTTACCTCCTAAGGGAGTATATCCTCTGAGATATTTTTGGCACATTGTCACTAAAATAAAGTACCTTTATTTTTAGTAACTATCAGTATTGTCTTTCTTATGATATAGTTCCTATATGATATAAGTGGTATTGCATGAGCTTTGCATGTCTCCTAGTTCAGCCTTGGCTGCTCTGCTATAGCTACCTTTATCAGCCTAAGCTACTAGAACACTACTACACACTACTAATAAGGGATAACTGGACCTGACATAAGGTGTAAGTACCATTGGTACCCACTACAAGCCAGGCCAGCCTCCTACAGTTAGATAGAGTAGGTTTTTCTTTTCACTTACACTACTCTAACACTTACTACACTATGGCCCTCATTACAACCCTGGTGGTAAATCCTGCTTACCGCCGTGCTGACGGCTGCTAAGATACCGTGGCTGCGGCGGAAATCCGCTACAGGTATTATGACCCACATCTCGTAATCTGCCATAATTCAGACACCCACACAAGTCCGCCACACCAAACATCAGTGATAAACTGGCGATAGCAAAACCTACACCGTCACGCCAAGAGGAATACGCCCACAGTATCACGACTCATGAATCAACACGACGGTCTTTCAACCGCGGGAATCCATTGGCGGCACACACTGCCGCCCTCAAAATACACACACATTTACAAAACACAACCACATTGGACAATTCCAAATACACACACCTGATACACATACACACCACACCCACACACTCACACCAATATAAAACACACACCCACATTACTCACAACCCCTTACAACTAAATTTTTGGAAGTAGCAGAGAGAGAGCGAGAATAGCAAACACAACACCAGCATCCACAGGCACACAACATCGACGCACCTCAAAGAACATACCCCAACACAACACTTCACACAGCACAACAAACATCACCTCACACATCACCCACACCACATTATGGCACGTCAAAGACACCCCAGATTTTCTGAGGAGGAGCTCAGGATTATGGAGAAGGAAATCATCCGGGTAGAGCCACAGCTATTTGGATCACAGGTGCAGCAGACATCCATTGCTAGGAAGATGGAGCTATGGCGGAGAATTGTCGATAGGGTCAACGGAGTGGGACAGCACCCCAGAACACGGGATGACATCAGGAAGAGGAGGAACGACCTACGGTGGAAGGTGCGTTCCGTGGTATCCAGACACCAGGTAGCCATACAGAGGACTGGCGGCGGACTCCCCACCTCCTCCTCCACAACTAACAACATGGGAGGAGCAAGTTTTGGTGATAATGCATCCTGAGTGCCTTGCAGGAGTAGCAGGAGGACTGGACTCTGGTAAGTCATATTTTTACTACTATATCCCCCCCACCCTACCTGCATGCCATCACAAACTCTTACTCCTACCCTCACACCCATCACCCCAACACCTCATAGATACCCCACTATCACAACCCACCCATCCCAATACCAAGCCCTGCATGTAACACCAATGCATGGATACCCATTACAGACCTGCATGGACACCCATCACCAAAGCATGTCCAGTAGAGAGACTCACCCAGGCCACAAAATCCCCACTCACACAAGGTTCCCCTGCCACAGTCCCAAACCACCACTGAACCTCCCCCTCAGGAAACACCACCACAGCACCCACCCAGCGGGCCCATGCCACTGTCCCCAGGACACGTCAATCAGCAGTGTGTCCACCATTACAGGGACCCCAGGGAAACCCACTAAACCAAGACAATCAGGGACCTGGGGTCAGTGGCAGTGGGCACACGGTTCAGGGGACATAGGCACAGGACAACAGGGAAACTGGGAGGACTGCTGTGCGACAGGGGGAGGACAGGCCCAGAGAACCCACTCTCCACAAGGCACTCTCCAACATCATGGAAGCATACCATCATTCCCGGGAGACCATGGGCACGGTACTGGCCACGTTTCAGGAGACCCAGTGGCTGCAGGAGGAACAGTACCTGGGGATCAGGGAGGACTTGAGGTCCATTAGTACCACCCTGTTCACCATTGCAGGGGTGCTGGCAGACATGGCCAGCACAATGAGGGAGACAGTGGCACACCAACGGGCCCCTGACACTAGCCTGAATGTTGAACAGCCCTCCACAACCGCCGGCGCTAGTGGACAGGAGGTCCCACCACAGGACCAACAGGCCACCAGCACCCTACCCCCTGCAGAAGGAGAACCAGCCCGCAAATGGTGAAATTTGAAAGAACCACGGCACATCCAATCAGTCCAAATGTATATCCTTTAATTTTCTTGGGTTATTCATTGGCTAAAAACCATTACAGTGTTCCATGTATAAACAGCCAACAGCCGACACGTGTTTCGTCATAACAACGACTTTCGCAAGGCTGTAAAGTAACATACAGAATAACATAGTCAGCCAATAATTCCATTGTCTAGTATCCGATCTTATTACCTTCACCCACAGGATATGTGACCCATAAGTGTGTTCACACAAAGCCTCAGGCAAAAAAACGAGAGGTGTTGAATCGTCTTAATCCCAGTGCAGGGTAGGTTAGTAAAACAACTAATTAGTGCTCTCCATGTTACTAGAATTTTTTTTCATAAACATTCTGTACACATGATCACTAAACATCAGAGGGTGAAATAGTGAGTGAAGTGGCGCTCCTATTTCCTATTTTCTTATGCCCGAGAATAGTACCTATGATGCTCAAAACTAAGGTTACACCCCCTACACCTTACCTGACAACAATAATGTTATCAACACTATACAAAAGTTATGGCACACTTGTAAATTAATAAAATGAATTAGTACATGATGTGTTTACAAATGTAGTGAAATGAGTATAAATTAACAAATCCTATCCTTTATAATGTTTAATAACTGTATGAATCACATGATTGGAATTCTGCAGTCTAATCTGCATGTCCCAACCAAAAAAGTTTTTTTCACATGAAATACATTTCTCATGAAGGTCTGTTACAGATGTAATGGAATAACAACAACAAAAAATTAAAATCCTGTCCTTTACATGGTATAATAGCTGTTTAATTCACATTATTGAAATTCCACAATTCGATCAACATGTCCCATCCAAAGAATTGTCTTACATAACATGAACTCCTCATAAAGGTCATTCCTCATAAAGGTCAACATGTGTTTCATCTGGGGTGTACCCCTGAATTTCCTCAGGACCTCCTAGAATAATATTACCCATAATTAACACAACAATAATCAATGTTAATATTCTATACAATATCTAGTCAGTAATCATGGCATTTCCCCTTTTCCCCCGCAGTGGGAACCATGCAAATTATCAATCTCACCAGTCAGTGAAGTCCCCTTAATTTAGTGAATAACATTGTAATACCATGCATAAATTAAATGTAGTTGAAAATAAACAGTACAACCACAAAGTAAATAATAACCTATGTGCCCTATATTACATGTTCCAAAATTGAATCAGTTTATCAGCCTTAGGGGTGCCACCACAGTGTGTAGACCCAAAGAAAAGATGATATATACCTTAAAATCCTATAGCGTATTGCTATTGGTGTCTTGTACACCCTTGGTTTCCTTAGAATATCAGAATGTTTACAAGTAAGCTAGAAATACATGAATAAAGGTGTTACTCAATGCCCAAAAATCTATGTTCTACCAAAACCTATGAAATTGAATATTCATAATCTCCGCTTACCAATCTCTCAGTATTATTAATACGAGCAGTATGCTAAATGGCCCAAATTCGTATTCGACTTTGTTCCCTATAAAATTATAAGAGACCTAATTAGAACGCTATCAACTGCACGTGGTCCAAAAGAGCTAACCTCCTGTGATTAGATAAATCCCTTACCCGTATCCAGTCGCCAATTATGTTTACTTTTTGCTCCCCGTGCCGCGAGTATGCCAACGCACCGCTTTCGGACCCGAATCTCTTCGTACGAGTCCTTTTAAAGCCCACGATTTAATAGTTAAAATAGAAAAGGGACTCCCTACATGTCCTTGTGTAGATTAGGAGACACAAAGGACAGACTATTCGTATTTTGTTGTAATCCCTTGTCCCAGTCGACCTATTAATAGAAAACGGACTACAAACTAAACCGACTACGAAAAAACCTAGTACAGATGAAAAACCATGCATGATGAACCATTTTAACTATAAGGTTATCTATTTTAGATTCTATATCTTACTGCCTAGTACTCAAAATCATGATATTTCCTCCAACTGAGTTACCCCCATCGAACTAATTATATAAGAATTGATATTAATGGAGCCGTTATATCTAAATTAAGATACACCAAAGTTCCCCAGTCACTAAACCCTTGACTGGGCATAGTATTGAAACGGGTCCAAACGGATGCACCGCATATGCTATGTGTAAAGTGAAGCCAATATGGTTACAACCCAAATTAAAATTAGAAACAACATAAAACCCTCCATCCCTATTTTAAACTGTATTTGTAAGGACTCAATTACATTGTCATCTTCCATTAATACCTTATATTATGATACAATCTCAAGATCTTACAACACCTATTTACTAATCTCCAAGGAAATACTCCATCTCATAGTCCGTATTCAATCCTTGCTCAACTGCTCCTAATTTAATAATCCAAATCGACTCTCTTCTCCATAAGGCCAATTCCCTATTACCTCCCCTTGGATTCTGATCACACTATTCAAAGCCAAAGAATTTAAATTCTTTATGACTTCCTTGTGCGTCACATACTCTCATATGTGAGGCTATAGGGTACCGCCCATCTTCTTGCCTAATCGCTCTCCAATGTTCGGCAATCCTCACCTTGAGAGGATGTATCGTACTTCCCACATACATTTTCTCACACTTACAAACAAGCATGTACACTACATATTTAGTGTTACAGTCTGTATGTGATTTGATATCCACTTTATGACCACTCCTGTCATGGAAATATTTTTTGGCTTGCCAAGCCCATTTACACATAGCATATGAGCCACATCTATAAAAGCAGGGATTATGCACATTTAGCCAATCCGGCTTCTTTATATCAGGCAAATAGCTAGGACTCAAAATGCTATTGAGGGTATTACCTCTCCTGAATGCAGCCTCCGGTTTATTACCAACAAATTTTCTTAATGTCTCATCATGAGTAAGTAGTGACCAGTGTTTCTTCATAATTTTCAACAGTTTCTGAGAGGTCTCTGTGTAGTCTAATATAATCCTTAACTTCTGAGTACTGCTTCCCTTTCTTTCAATGTCTTCCCGTGTCTTTGAAACCAATTTCTGTGAATGAAAAATCTTCAAAGCCTTAACTTGAGATTTACGTCTATTTGATGCTGAATAGCCTCTAGCTGCAAACCTATACCCCATGTCCTCTATAACCTTACGGAAATCAGAATCTCAAGAGACGAAGAGATTCGGGTCCGAAAGCGGTGCGTCGACGTACTTGCGGCACGGGGAGCGAAAAGTAAACATAATTGGCGACTGGATACGGGTAAGGGATTTATCTAATCACAGGAGGTTAGCCCTTTTCGACCACGTGCAGTTGATAGCGTTCTAATTAGGTCTCTTATAATTTTATAGGGAATGAAGTTGAATACGAATTTGGGCCATTTAGCATACTGCTCGTATTAATAATACTGAGAGATTGGTAAGCGGAGATTATAAATATTCAATTTCATAGGTTTTGGTAGAACATAGATCTTTGGGCATTGAGTAACACCTTTATTCATGTATTTCTAGCTTACTTGTAAACATTCTGATATTCTAAGGAAACCAAGGGTGTACAAGACACGAATAGCAATACGCTATAGGATTTTAAGGTATATATCATCTTTTCTTTGGGTCTACACACTGTGGTGGCACCCCCAAGGCTGATAAACTGATTAAATTTTGGAGCATGTAATATAGGGCACATAGGTTATTATTTACTTTGTGGTTGTACTGTTTATTTTCAACTACATTTCATTTATGCATGGTATTACAATGTTATTCACTAAGTTAAGGGGACTTCACTGACTGGTGAGATTGATAATTTGCATGGTTCCCACTGCGGGGGAATAGGGGAAATGGCATGATTACTGACTAGATATTGTATAGAATATTAACATTGATTATTGCTGTGTTAATTATGGGTAATATTATTCTAGGAGGTCTTGAGGAAATCCAGGGGTACACCCCAGATGAAACACATGTTGACCTTTATGAGGAATGACCTTTATGAGGAGTTCATTTTATGTGAGACAATTCTTTGGATGGGACATGTTGATCGAATTGTGGAATTTCAATAATGTGAAGTAAACAGCTATTGAACCATGTAAAGGACAGGATTTGGATTTTTCGTTGTTGTTATTCCATTACATCTGTAACAGACCTTCATGAGAAATGTATTTCATGTGAAAAAAACTTTTTTGGTTGGGACATGCAGATTAGACTGCAGAATTCCAATAATGTGATTCATACAGTTATTAAACATTATAAAGGATAGGATTTGTTAATTTATAGTCATTTCACTACATTTGTAAACACATCATGTACTAATTCATTTGATTAATTTACACGTGTACCATAAATTTTATACATTCTGTACACGTCCTACATGGATAAAATTTGAAGTGTAGTGTTACACCATCCTGTGCAAATAAATAAAATGTATGTATTATTTATTTGGAGATACATGCCGGTCATTATAGTGATAAGAATATTGAGAAGAAGAATAGGGACCGCAACACCGAAGCATACCTTAGTAATAGAGTATGTATTGTTAGAGCTGTGTTAGGACACATCCAGACTGTGTTAATTGGAAGTAAAAGTTCCTCTCCAAATGTGAGGATGATCCGATTTGAAATCAAGGGTACACCTTGGAACCATATCCAGGTCGTACCAGGACCATGATAAGTCCAACTATGGGAAACACAATGGGAAAAAGAGACCAAACAAGCGATCAACTCTATGCCATGCAGCCCAAAAAAGTAAAATATCTCGATCTAAAGTAAAAAGGTATTGGGTAGGAAGAGACGTCCCAATTAATGGGTAAGAGGGATAGACGTTAAAATATTGTAGGGCATGATATCCTAAAACTATGGTTGTATGCCCAAAATGACCAATCTAGAATGCAAATAGTCAAACGTAGTTATTTCAAATCCAATGAGCTGCCACAAACTCAGAATCAATCAGAGAGAAATGGTTTCTGGTGACCAGCATGTCTTGTCTTGAGGCAAAAGAGAGTTAATAAGATCTTCCGCCAATGAGGCAGTGATACTTGATATAGCCAAAATTGTACCATCTTAAAATATATCCGAACACTACCATGATCACATGTTATAGAGTTGTGAGAGAGGAAGAAAGAAAAAACAAAAAACAATAGGGAAACAACCTGCTACTCTGGTGAGCGGTCTATCATTTGGAAATTATACTAAAGAACACCTCAAACCCAAAGGTGACATGCTAATATTTAGCATTCATCGTATTATATACATACATAGATATTGCGTAAGAAAAACGTCCCAATTTGAGGATAAGTAAAATGGATGTTTACCTACTTGAGGGCAATAGAGCCTAAAACTACGGCAATATGCCAAAAATATCAATAGGCAAGCAAATAATCCGAACGTTACATTCAACTAGATCAGATAGACTGGCAGAAACTCTGAGTCCATAAGAAAATTAGTGTGGGGTAACCCAACATGTATATTCTTTAACCAGAGAGGGTTAGAGAAATTCTCCGCCTGGCAGGTATTTGCACTTGTTTTTAACCAACACTATTGGGCCATGAACCATACCGATATAATCCACTGACTTTAAGTTATATAATTACGCGAGAGAAAGAAGACCCGTTGCTAATTAATTAACAGTCTATTTTGCTACGGTTGGGGGAACGCACTAAACACTCAAACGTTCATTATGACAGGAAAAGTAGTGGCCGGTGCCGCAAACGGTCCCTGCAATCCAGGCACAAGACAGAGAACATTGCCAAGTCCCCTGCCAGGAAATAAGACTCTCCTGATTGTCACCCTTCTGTCCCACTATGTCACCCTGACCACCTTGAACTGCCATTACTCCACTTCCTATGCCCCCTTGGACAATGCACCTGTGATACAAAGAGACTGTACTCTACTATGGACATGCCTCCACCATCACCCCCAGCCCATTGCACATACCCCTCCACTGATTAGCACTTAAATAAACACCCTAAAATCACAAAACAATCTGGAGTCAGTCTGCACTTTCACAAATGTGTTATTACAACCTCTCTGACAAATATCAATTTAAATGTTCATTTTCACATACCAAAGTATGACAGTTGTTGGGCACCAGTAAACATAGCAGAAGGCAGAAAGTGGTACCCAGATCTGTGAAAAGGAAAGGCAAAGTGAACTGTCAGGGTCCATACACAGAGGTAAAAAGTCAGAATCATGCAATGTCCTACAGTAGTCTGATATGAGAGGAGCAGTGCCAGTCTCTTACCTGTGTCTCATTGGAAGTATTGCATGATGATGTTGTTTCGGTTGTCAATATCTTCTTGTTCTGCGTCCTCTTCTTCACTGTCCACAGGTTCCACAGCTGCCACAAGACCAACATCAGGCCCATCCTCCTGCAGAAAATGCACCTGGCGTTGCAAAGCCAGGTTGTGCAACATACAGCAGGCCACAATGATCTGGCACACTTTCTTCGGTGAGTAGTATAGGGAGGCACCTGTCAGATGGAGGCACCGGAACCTGGCCTTCAGGAGGCCGAAAGTCCATTCTATAATCCTCCTAGTTTACCCATGTGCCTCATTGTAGCGTTCCTCTGCCCTTGTCCTGGGAGTCCTCACTGGGGTCAGTAGCCATGACAGGTTGGTGTAACCAGAGTCACCTGCAAATATCGAGGGGTATCTGTTAGACACACACCAACCCTTAGGGACTCTCCCATACCCAGACATCTATTCAAACTGTGTGGTGACCTTGGGCTCACCTATTAGCCACACACAGTGCCTCTGGAGTTGGCCCATCACATAGGGAATGCAGCTATTCCTCAAAATGTAAGTGTCATGCACTGAGCCAGGATACTTGGCATTCACATGGGAGATGTACTGGTCTGCCAAACACATCATCTGCACATTCATGGAATGGTAGCTTTTGCGGTTTCTGTACACCTGTTCATCCCTGCGGGGTGGGACAAATGCCACATGTGTACCATCAATGGCACCAATGATGTTGGGGATATGTCCCAGGGCATAGAAGTCACCTTTCACTGTGGGCAAATCCTCCACCTGGGGGAAAACGATGTAGCTGCGCATGTGTTTCGGCAGGGCAGACAACACTCTGGACAACATGTTAGAGAACATTGGCTGAGACATCCCTGATGCCATGGCCACTGTTGTTTGAAAGGAACCACTGGCCAGGAAATGGAGCACTGACAGGACCTGCACTAGAGGGGGTATTTCTGTGGGAACGCGGATAGCTGACATCAGGTCTGGCTCCAACCGGGCACACAGTTCATGGATTGTGGCACGATCAAGTCTGTAGGTGATAATGATGTGTCTGTCTTCCATTGTCGACAGGTCCACCAGGGGTCGGTACACCAGAGGATGATCATCATCTGCCCCAGCGGATGTGCCCTATGGAGGAGAAGGGTGAGGAGAGGGTCTGATACCGCATAGGTTGCACAAGGGTGTTTTGCACTATTGTGATTTGATCGGTGTGTGGCGCTGTCTGTCTGTATTCCTGTCCAAAAGTGCTGTGATGCAGTTAGGTGCCCTGCCTTGTGCCCCCCTTAAATAGCGGCTGCCTGACCTGCAAGAAGGGACAAGGGGAAATTAGGTAACTGCGCTGGCGTTGTGCAGCGTCGCGTTAGGCGGACGAAGACCGCTGCGCAATTCAGCATTGGTTATCATTGGGCCCTATGGGTTCCAGGAGCCAATGGCGATGTACGCTGGTGGAGACGGTACGCACCGCCATAGACGTGACCGCCATTTTATATCTCTTCACTCACTTGATACCTGACCTTCAACAAGAGAGGACCTACACTGCAAGTGCTGCTGTGACCTGAGTCTGGAAGCGACAATGGCTACAGTATCTGGGGAAAGGGCCCCTGCCTTTACCGCGGAGGAGTTGGACAACCTGGTGGATGGGTTCCCCCCCCCACTACACGCTACTCTACGGTCCTCCAGACAAACAGGTGAGTACACTGTGTGCATGTTGGATGGGACATTAATGTATGGAGTGGTGTGGATGGAAGATACATGGGGGGGTGGGCTGTGGCCTGCATGTGAGGATGGTCAGTGTATGTGTTTCAGGGCATGGTTGGGAAGTTGTGGCCAATGAGTAAGAATAACCGGATGGGGGAGTAAAATCCATTCTTACTTTTCCTTTCATGTAGGTCAGCGCCCACCAGAAGAAAAGTATTTGGCGTGCCATCGCCAAGGAAGTGCGGACCCTGGGGGTCTATCATAGACGGAGCACCCACTGCCACAAGAGATGGGAGGACCTGCACCGCTGGAGCAAGAAGACAGCGGAGGCCCAGCTGGGGATGGCCTCCCAACGTGGAAGGGGTGCCCGTTGCACCATGATCCTCCTGATGTACCAGATCCTGGCGGTGGCATGTCCGGAGTTGGATGGGCGCTTGAGGACATCATTCAGGGCGAACTTGGTAGGGTAGGTCCCTTGTTAGGCAGGCTCTGTGGCACTCCAACCCCAATATTGGTAGGGGGCATCTACACCTAGTCAGGCTCCTGTGGGTTCCAGGTGTGCAGCAAATGGGCTTAGGCATAATCCCCCATGGGCAGGTGATTTTCCTAAGAACTGTTAGTGCATGGCCTAGTGCATAGGGCTGCTCCCTGTGTGTTGTGTTTGCCAACGGTGGTGTTGATGCTGGTGTGTTGTGTTTGCCAACGGTGGTGTTGTTGCTGGCATTGACCATGTGTCTCCTCTGTCTTTCCCCCCCTTTTTGTTTTGTCACCCTGTCCTTGAGTGCATTAGAATCATCTGGCGGAGGACCAGTGGCACCAGAGCAGGAGGGAGCTGCTACCCACATGGCCCAGGAGGGTGAATGTACGGAGTCTGAAGGCACCAGTGGGACACAGGGCGAGGGGAGCTCCACGACGGGGACAGGAGGGGACACCAGTGACAGTGACTCCTCCTCTGATGGGAGCTCACTTGCGGTGGCGGGCATCTCTGTGCCCACCGCAACAACAGGTACAGTCTCCACCCCCACTACCAGCGCCGCCCTCCTAGCAGCCCCTCAGCGTGTTTCCCATTCCCTCTCACCTAGGAGGGAGGGCATATCCTACGCCCCAGGCACCTCAGCCCCTGCCCCAGTTAGCCCTGCTGCCCTCAGTGAGGAGGCTATTGAACTCCTGAGATCCCTCACTGTTGGGCAGTCAACCATATTGAATGCCATCCAGGGTGTCGAGAGGCATTTGCAACAAACAAATGCAGACATGGTGGGCATTCATTCTGGAGTGGCGGCCCAACAGAGAGCATTTCAGGCTCTGGCCTCAGCACTGATGGCAGCCATTGTCCCTGTGTCCAGCCTGCCCCCTCCAACCTCCACTACCACGACCCAATCCCCTCTACCTCAGCCTATCCCAAGCACACCATCAGACCAGCATGCACACACATCAACACACAAAAGTGTTTCAGACAAACATAAGCACCACACATCCCACAGGCACTCACACAAGCACCATACCCATGCAGACACACCAACATCCACTTCCTCCACTGTGTCCCCCTCCTGCAAGCCGTCCAGCTCCCTCCCAGTCTTGTCTCCACTCATACCTGCATGCACAACATCCTCAGCCACTACCTCCATTGCCAGCACGCCCATCACCACACACCGTTCACGTGCAATCACCACCCCCACTACCATGCACACGTCCCCTGTGTCCTCTTCCAGTGTGTCTGTGAGCCCTCCTCCCAAAGTACACAAATGCAGGCACACACCCACTCAACAGCCATCCACCTCACAACAGCCTCCAGCCCATGCACCTTCACCCAAACTCAGCAGACGTACACCTCCTACAACAACTACCTCTTCCTCCATTCCTAGCTTCCATTGACCTCTTCCCTACACCTCCCTCCATCCTTCCCCTACGGCCAGGATGTCCAGATCCCAGCCCAGCACCTCAGCCACAAAATCCTAGTAAACTGTGGTCCCTGCAAGTCCGGGAACATTGAAGGCGGCACCCATCAGTGCTGCCAGTGTGCCACCTAGTGAGGCCAAGGACAACTCTATTCTGCCACCTGCCAAGGTAAAGAAGGAGCCCGCATGCCGAAGAAAAAAGCCGCAACAACCACCCAGCAGGGCCTCTTCCAGAATCAAAGAGGACAGTGCCAAGGTCCCAGCAGCGACTTTCAAGGTGGAGAAGGGACACAAGGGCAAAGGGAAGTCAGCTCAGGGCACGGAGCCTCCGGGTGAGGGACTGGTGTCACCCCTTCTGCAAGACAGACCAGCAACCTGTAGGGCGGTGGCCACCGCCGCAAGGACCGCCACCTGCACTGCCACTTGCACGTCTGCTGCCTCTACTACAGTCACCAGCATCATCCCCAGTAAGCACCCTTCTGACACTGCAGGAGATGGCCTGGTGTCTCCCTCCACAAGTGCAGACACCTGCACCACCGGCAGCATCTCCACCGCAGACACCGCCGCAGACACCGCCACCTGCCCCGCGACATGCCTAACCAGTGCCACTACAGCTTACATCAGCAGCATCCCCAGTAGGCAGCCATCCGAGGATGCAGGAGACATCCTGGACTCTGCACACACTACATGAGGTACCACAACCAGCACTGGCACTATCAGCAGTTGGCAGGCTAAGTCGCCACAGGGTGGAGTGTGGCTCTGCCTCCATGAAGTATCATGCTACCTGTTCCCTGAAAATCTTGTGGCTCGGACACCCAGGTGAGGGAATGGGAACTGACACACCCGAGGTGCAGCATCACTGGGCACAAAGCCCCCTCCAGAACCAGTGAAGAACAGCATCCACTACCCCAGTCCTTGGCAGGATTGAGCACTCTGGGCACAAAGCCCCCTCCAGAACCAGTGGAGAACAGCATCCACTACACCAGTCCTTGGCAGGATGAAGCCCTCCAGAACCAGTGGAGAACAGCATCCACTACCCCAGTCCTTGGCAGGATGAAGCACTCTGGGCACAAAGCCCCCTCCAGAACCAGTGGAGAACAGCATCCACTACCCCAGTCCTTGGCAGGATGAAGCACTCTGGGCACAAAGCCCCCTCCAGAACCAGTGGAGAACAGCATCCGCTAGAGAGACTGTGGACTTGCACTCCCCAGGAACAAGCAGTGGGCAAACCACCCACTTGAGAGACTGTTGCTTTATATTCCCCAGGACCAAACAGTGGGCAAACCACCTACTAGAGAGACTGTGGCTTTGTACTCCCCAGGAGCAAGCAGTTGGCAAACTACCCACTAGAGAGACTGTGGCTTTGTACTCCCCAGGACCAAACAGTGGGCAAACCACCCACTAGAGAGACTGTGGCTTTGTACTCCCCAAGAGCAAGCAGTGGGCAAACCACCCACTAGACAGCTGTGGCTTTGAACTCCCCAGGACCAAGCAGTGGACATGGAGCCCCCTCGAGGAGCAGTGGCGTCGTCCCATCATCTGGCTAAGGTGCCCTCCCTCCCCTTCCCCCTGAGGTGCCTGTGTTTTTCTCGACCTGATGCCCCTGCAGTGTTCTCTCCATTTTGAGGCAGGTGTCATGTGTGGGCTTCTCCCATGCTTGTTAGGATCACTGATCCACGGACATTTAATGGAACAGTATACGGACTTGTGAACTTGCTGTAAATATTTGTATATAATGATCATTTAAAGTTATCTTGAAATATCTGAATTTTCGATTATTACACTCAATACAATCATTTCATTTGGTCCTTGCGTTCTTCCAGGGGGTAACGGGGTGTATCTGTGATATAATTTGATGTGTGTGTGTGTGTGTGGTGTTGTGGGTGAGGGTGGGGGTGGGAGTGTTGCATATTGCGTGTGTGTGTCACTCTCTTTTTCCTCCCCCCCTCCCCTGTGTGCTAGGTGCAGTACTCACCATAGTCGTCGCCACCGTCTTTAATGTTCCTGGTGGATGAGGAGGTAAACCAACATTGGTAACACCTGTAACTCGGGCTCCATGGCGTCCTGGTTCCTCATTGGGTGTCGAGAGGTGACTGGTTTCCCTTCCAAAGACTGTTTCTGCCGTGCTTTTGATTGCGTTGGTACCGCCCCAGAAAATCTGCCGGATTGGTACCTTGTAATAGTGTGGGTGGTACATTGTCTTCCATCTGTCTGTTGGCGGTTACCACCGTGGTGTTTGTTGTGACCGCCGTGTCGGTCAGAATGTTAAAGTGGCTGTCTGTGTTGGCGGTTTCTGCCATGGTCGTGATTCCATTTTTTTTACTGCCGGCCTGTTGACGGTATTACTGCTGCTTTATCAGCGACTGCCAGGGTTATAATGAGGGCCAGTGTCTACTGCTGGGCCTAGCCCTGAGGTCATGGGTACTCTCTATGAAGGCATGACCTTTAAAGAACTCAAGGGGCTTTGCTCAGAGAGGAGCTTAGATGTAGGGAAGAACCCTAGCAAAAATATTCTTCTGAGCCTCCTTCTTCAGGATGACTAAGAACAAACTGGTAACAAGGAGGAGAAGGAGGAAGATTCTATACCCTTAGAATCAGGGACCATGCTGAAGATTCAGGGAGGGCTCGTCAAAAGATCTTCCCCCAGCAAACCATCTAGTGTAGCTGGCATTGAGAAGAGTAGTCACTCTGGGAGGGCTCTGTTCACACCTAGAAGTCAGGTTACCAGAGTTACTAAGGTTACTAAGGTTGGGGAAAGATCTACCTCTGCACACTCTCATGTCATCTCAGTTTCTGGTAGGATCCCATGGTTCAACTCCAGGTGATGACTCCTTAGATACGGAGCTCAGGAAACTGAGACTGGAGGCGGCAGGCTGAGGCTGCAGCAGCAACAACTAGTCCTGGGTAGGGAGGCCTTGGCTGTGAAGAGAGAGGCAGGGGTTGGGATTTGTTCCCCATGGTGGCAGCAGCAGCAGTTTCAGGAATTATGGGAGAATACTTTTGATTCCAGAAATCTTCACAAAATTGTTCCCCTTTACAAGGAGGGTTTGACATCTATAAGTGGTTTTCTGCCCTTGAGAGGGCCTGTAAAGTTCAAAGGGTCCCTCAAGGGCAGTGGGCTTCTATTTTGTGGTTGTTCTTTTCTGGCAAGCGGAGGGATAGTCGGAGAAGAAGATTCAGACAACTATAGTATTATGAAGACAGCACTCTTGGATGGGTTTGACTTAACCACTGAACAATATAGAATAAAGCCCAGAGACCAGAAAAGAGTTTTCACAAGATTGGATAGACTTTGTGTTCTGTGAAGGTTTTACAAGGTTGGTTACATGACAGCAAAGTGTCTTACTATGAGGGTCTTTATAATCTAATTCTGAGAGCGCGTATTCTGAATAAATGTGTGTCTCATTTGGTGCATCAATACTGGGTAAACTCAGATATGACCCCTCCTCACGAATTGGGAAAAGAAGACAGACAAATGGGTCACAACAAGGGTGAGAAGAAAAGCTCATACAGGGGGTGACAAGGACAATAAGAAGGATGGTAAGTTTAATGACAAAGGTGGGGACAAAGATAAAAAGCAAGAGTCTTCATCAGGCCCACAAAAACCCTCTGGGGGTGGGTCTAAACCCTCTTCCAACCAACAGAATAAAAAGCCTTGGTGTTACCTGTGTAAAAACAAAGGCCATTGGGCAAGTCACCCCACTTGTCCCAAGAGGAACACCAAACCCCCCACCACCATAACCCCCATGGCTTCCACTAGTGCCCCTAGGAATAGCAGTGGTGGTGGGAAAACACTACAAATAACCAGTCCAAAGATGTAGCAGGGCTCACTCTGGGTAATTTAGTGGGGGTTGGTTTAGTTAGGGAAACCACTGAGGCTGTTTTATTCTTGGATGGTGGCATTGACCTTGCCACCCTTGTTGCTTGTCCCCTTAACATTGATAAGTACAAGCAACAACCCCTAATAAATGGTGTTCAAGTTGAGGCCTACAGGGACATAGGTGCCAGTGTCACAATAGTGATGGAAAAATGGGTAGCCCCTGAACAACACCTGCTTGGTCATCAGTACCAAGTGACTGACGGCCACAATAACCCTGTTAGCCACCCCATGACTGTTGTGAATCTCAACTGGGGGGGTGGTTACTGGTCCAAAGAAAGTTGTGGTATCCACTGACCTACCTGTAGAGTGTCTACTGGGCAGTGATTTGGAGAGTTCAGTTTGGGGTGAAGTGGAATTGAAGGCTCATGCATCAATGCTGGGCATTCCTGGGCACATCTTTGCTTTGACAAGGGCTCAGGCCAATGAAGGAAAGAGGACAGGTAAAGTTGGATCCTGGAACAATGGGCCAAGTGCTCCCAAAAACTAGGGGTAGAAAGGGTAAACCCTTATCCACTTTCCCTCCAGCCACTGAAGATTCCCCTTTTGATAAGGAGGAGTCTACTCCCTGTGCAGAACCTACACCAGAGGAGCTCCAGGCTGACACAGCTGAGCTTTTGGGTGCAGGGGGGCTGCCAGGGAGGAGTTGGGTATGGCCCAGTAGACCTGTTCCACACTAGAGAGTTTGAAACAGCAAGCTGTCAAACAGGAAGCAGGGGATGTCAGTGACTCTCTGTAGGAAGCTGGCTCTGTATATACTATATCAAAATGAGATATAGGCCCTCATCATGACATTGACAGTAAATCCTGCTTACTGCCACTGTGACGGCGGCCAACATACCGCCGCAGTGGCGGATATCCCTTCGCCATATTATGACACACACACCAATCCGAAAGAATACTGCCACATACACAAATCTGCCAGTCCAAAGGTCAGTGCTAAAGTGGCGGTACCAAAACCCATACCGTTACGCCCACAAAACAACGCCCACCACATCATGACCCACAAATTACCTCGGCAGACATTCAATGGCGGTAAACCATTGGCGGTACACACCAGTGCGCTCAGAATGGACACCCAAAAATTAAACTACACAACATTGGCCAATACCAAATACACACATGTGACATTCATTCACACAACACACCCACCCACCAACAGCACTATAAAACACACACCCACTTCACCTACAACCCTTTACGAATACAACTTATTGCCACCAGACTGACATCAAGACCACTGCGACAACTAGACAGACACACCCATACATCCTTCATGCACCCCACTTCGCACACCCAACCACAGTACCCAATATCCACACAATTACACACACCACACAACACCCATTTCCCCACAAAGGCACCCCCGTTTCACAGATGAGGAGATGTGGGTAGTGGTGGAGGAAATAGTCTGGGTAGAGCCACAGCTGTTTGTAGCACAGGTACAGCAAATATGCATTGCCAGGAAGATGGAGCTATGGCAGAGAATTGTGGACAGGGTGAATACCGTGGGACAACATCCATGTACAAGGGATGACATGAGGAAGAGGTTGAACTACCTACGGGGGAAGGTACGATCCGTGGCAGCAAGGCACCAGCTCGCCATAAAGAGGACTGGCGGTGGACCCCCACCTCCTCCCCCACAGCTCACAGCATGGGAGGAGCAAGTATTGGCATTACTGTATCCTGAGGGACTCACTGGAGTTGCCGGAGGACTGGACACTGGAAAGTCAACATTTACTACTTATCACCCCCATACCTGCATGCCATCTCACACCCTCACCCTGTGAGAAAGGAGCCTCTTTGTAGCATGGTTACTTCCATTTTTGGCCTGTTTGTCAGTGTTTGCCAGTGTGTTTTTACTGTCTCACTGGGATACTGCTAGCCAGGGCCCCAGTGCTCATAGTTTGAGAATTATTTGTCAGTGTGTTTTTACTGTCTCACTGGGATCCTGCTAGCTAGGATCCCAGTGCTCATAGTTTGCGGCCTATGTGTGTTGTCAGCATGCTTGACTGTGTCACTGGAGTTCTGCCAACCAGAACTCCAGTGCTTGTGCTCTCTCTGTTTACCAAATTTGTCACTATAGTTTAGTGACTCAATATACCAATTCTAATTGGTACACTGGACCCTCCTTATAAGTCCCTACTATATGGTACCTAGGTACCCAGGGCATTAGGGTTCCAGGAGATCCTTATGGGCTGCAGCATTTATTTTGTCACCCATAAGGAGCTCCGACAAACACTCCTTCAGAACTGCCACTGCAGCCTGGATGAAATAGTGCACACACTATTTCACACCCATTTTTCACTGCCCCAGGTAACGTATAAGTCACCCATATACCTATATATCCACCTCACAGACAGGTTTCTGCCCTCCTGGAGATTTAGCAGCTCAATCCCAGGAGGGCAGAACAATGCTTTTCCTTTATGAGAGGGGTGTTACACCCTCTCCCATTGGAAATAGGTGTTCCGGGCATGGGAGGGGTATCCTCCCAGAGCCTCTGGAAATGCTGTGAAGGGCACAAACGATGCCCTCCTTGCATAATCCAGTCTACACCGGTTCAGGGAAGGTCTGCCAGATAGTAGTGGCATGCTGCCCAACCTGACCCTCAGACGACATGTGCCTTTCCTGCAGGAGGAGGGGACTGGAGATGCCCCTGTGGCAGCAGTGGATGCTGAGGGCAGTGAGGATGAGGAGTCATAGGATGAGGATGTGGACAACAGAACATCAGTTATACATCAATACTTCCAGTGACACACAGGTTATACAGTGCAACTGACCATTACTCTGACTATTGATATTTTCTGTGTGGCTGTAGTATGAAGACATTCACGTCCTTTGCATCTCAACTTACTTTCACCTATGGCTTGTCCTTCTACAGATGTTGGTGATATGACAACAGTGTCCTGATGTGTTTACTGAAGACAGCTACAGGTCATTATTTGTATGCTATCACAGTTTTCAGATCATTTGCACTAGATGTGACTGTTCCCATAAATGCACATTTTCAACACATAAAATGGCGTCACTCAAATTGTGTTCAAGGGTGTTTATTGTAGTGCAAATAATTGTATGAAAAGTGCAATGGAATGGGGTGATGGTAGAGGAGAGTCCAGGGTATTGTTCCAGTCTGTTTGTAGCACAGGTCCAGTGTCCAAGGGGCCACAGGAAGAGGACCAAAGGCAGTTCAAAGTGAACAAGGTGACAGGGTGGGACACAAGGTGGACAATCAGGAGAGTCTCATTTCCTCGCAGTGGTCTTGGTCTTGGCAAGTGTCTCTGGCTTCTGTCTAGATCACAGGGAACGTTTGCGGAGTGGTTCACCTTCTGCAGGGGGAGGGGTGCTGGTGGCCTGTTGGTCCTGTGGTGGGGCCTCCTGCCCACTAGATGCAGCAGAGGTGGAGGGATGGTCAATAGACTTGTTAGTGGTAGGGGCCCGCTGGCGTGCTGTCCATTCCCTCATGATGTTGGCCATGTCTGCCAAGACCCCTGCTATGGAGATCATGGTGGTGTTGAGAGCCTGCAAGTCCTCCCTGATCTCCTGATGGTGCTCCTCCAGCAGCTGCTTGTTCTCCTGCATGTTGTTAAGGATCTGGCCCATTGTTGTCCTGGGATTGTTGGTAGGCCCTCAGGACATTGGTGAGTGCCTCCTGGAGAGTTGGTTCCCTGGGCCTCTCCTCCCTCGATGCACAGCGGATCTCCAAGTGTCCCTGTTGCCCTGTGCCTGTGTCCCCTGAACGGTGTGCCCAATGCCACTGAACCCAGGTCCAGGGACCCACCTGTCAGATGCAGGCATCTGAACCTGGCCTTCAAGAGGCCGAAGGTCCTCTTGATTATTCTCATGATTCGCCCATGTGCATCATTATAACGGTTCTCAGCCCCTGTCCTGGCATTCCTCACAGGGGTCAGGAGCCACGATAGGTTTGGGTAGCCAGAGTCACCTGCAAATAGTGAGGGACAAAATTTAGCCTTACACCTTCCTATCGGGATAACACTTGAAGGCATACACTGACGTACAGTGGGTGGGGACTCTGGTTCACCTATTAGCCACACCATGCGCCTCCCTGCCCTCTGTAGTTGGACCATCACATTTGGGATGCTGCTATTCCTCAGAATTAAGGCATCATGCACCGACCCAGGACACTTGGCAGTGACATGGGAGATGTACTGGTCTACCAGGGACACCATTTGCACATTCAGTAAGTGGAAACTCTTGCAATTCCTGAACACCTGTTAATTCTGTCAGGGAGGGGACAAACGCAATATGTGTACCGTCAATTGCCCCAATAATACTGGGTATGTGTCCCATGGCATAGAATCCAGCCTTCACAGTGGCCAAATCTACCACCTGGGGGAAAGAAATGTAGCTGCACATGTGTTTCACCAAGGCAGACAATACTCTTGCCAGCACGATTGAGAACATTGGCTGTGACATTCCTGCTGCCAAGCCCACTGTCACTTGGAAAGAACGAGGAAATGGAGCACAGATAGAACCTGCACACAAGAGGGAGGATCCCAGTGGGTTGACGGATAGCTGATATCAGGTCAGGCTCCAATTGTGAACACAGCTCTATGATTGTGGCCCTGTCCAGTCTATAAGTGAGAATAATGTGCCTGTCCTCCAGTGTAGCCAAGTCCACAAGAGGTCTGTACACAGGGGTTTGTATTCTCCTCCTATTCATCTGCAGTGGTAGGTATCTAAGGGACACAAGAGTAAGTAGATCGTCAAAAGTTGAACAATGGAACTACCACCTCAGTGTGCATACAGCATTAATGTGATGGGACAGTGGAAATGGCAATGTATGTGCAATTTTTAGCAATGACGCAGTTATGGAAAATCTGTATGTAATGGTGACCGCCTGTCCTGTACCTAGGGACAGGCGGAAGTGAGGTAACTCCGCCGATGCTGGGCATCGTGGCGGAAGGCGGTCTTGCTCCGCTGTGCAATTCCTCATTGGCTAATATGGGTCTCTATGGAGTACAGTGGCCAATGGGGATCAGCGGTGATGGTGTACACTGCTGCAGACGTGACTGCCATTTTCTGTCTATAACCTCACTTGATTCCTGACTTTCCACAGGAGAACACCTACACTGTGTGTGCTGCTGTGACCTGTGTCTGGAATCTACCATGGCCCGTATTACTGGGGAAAGGGCTCCTGCCTTAACTTCGGAGCAGTTGGAGCGCTTGGCGGATGGGGTCCTACCAAAGTATGGACAGCTGTATAGGCCCCCAGACCAACAGGTGAGTACACCTTGGGCACGATACAAGCGGGAAGGTTGCATGGAGATGTGTATGCAGCCATTGTGTCATTTGGGGTGGATGTCTGTAGGTAGTGTACATGGTGGGCGCCGGGCGATATGTGTGCCAAAGGAGTTGGAAATGGGATTTGTGGGTCATATGTATGATGGGGTGGATTGTATGTGTAATGGTGTCCTCCTGTCTGCATTCCTTCTGCGGGACAGCGCCCATCAAAAGAACGGATTGTGGCGTGCCATCGCCAAGACATGCAGATCCTGGGGGTCTACAGCAGGTGGAGCACCCACTGCAGGAAACGGTGGGAGGACCTGAGAAGCTGGCACAGAAGACCGCGGAGGCCCAGCTGGGGATGGCCTCCCAACGAGGAAGGGCTGCCCATCTGAACCTGACCCCCCTGATGGCCCGCATACTGGCGGTGGCCTACCCAGAGCTGGATGGGCGCTTGAGGGCATCACAGTAGCCCCAAGGGGATGAGTACAGTGGGCATTACTACAATAATTGGTAGGTGGCATGGCGTCCGGGTGGTGGGTGTGAGTTAGTAGTGCCTCTTAATGCCAGGACAGACATTGCACCATGATACAGCTCAAGGGTAATGGGTGTATGGCAAATGCAGATAACCTAGCTCGTTTGCATTCCATGTCATTCAGGGCTTTGTGGGTCTCAGGAGGGGTGCAGTTGGCGATGTTTGGCCCTCATCTTGCTGTGGCATCTAGCCTTCTCAATGCTAGTGCAATGCATAGTGCTCAATTCTGATCCCTATGTGTGACGGTGCTGTGTATGCCAACTGTGGTGTTGGTGCTGTAATTGACCCAGTGCTCCCTTTCTCTCCCCCCTCCTTTCTCCTGCTGTCATCCTGTCCATGTGTGCATTAGCATCATCTGGTGGGAGAGCAGGGGCACCGGCGACAGAGGGAGCTGCATCCCACAGAACCTAGCTGGCCAAGTCCACTGACGTTGAGGGAACCAGTGGGACAGAGGGCGAGTGGAGCACCACGGCGTAGACAGGAGGTGACAACACTGACTCAGATACCTTCTCTGATGGAAGCTCCCTGCTGGTGGCAGACACCTCTGTGACCACCCCAGCAGCAGGTACAGCCGCCACCCCCTTTACCAGTACCGCCCTCCCAGTAGACCCTCAGCAAGTTGCCTGTGCCCGCTCACCCAGGAGGGTGGGCATCTCTTTCGCCCCAGGCACCTCAGGCCCTGCCCCAGTGAGCCCTGCTGCCCTGAATGAGGAGGCTATTGACCTCCGGAGATCCATCTCTGTAGGGCAGTCAACCATTGTGAATGCCACCCAGGGGCTGACATTCCAGATGCAGCAATGCAATGCATTCCTGGAGGGCATCCACCGTGGATTGGCGGCCCAACAGAGATCGATTAAAGCTCTGGCCTCATCTCTGATGGCGGCCACTGCTGCTGTTCCTACCGTCCGCTCTCCAGCTACCACTTCCCAGTCCCACTCTCCTCAACCCCAACCCATCCCATGAACACATACAGACGAGCATGCACACAAGACATCACAGAAGAGTCGCACAGTCAAACACAGGAACCACACTTCAGTCCACAAGCACTCACACAAACAACAGACAGTTGCACACACATCCACATTCACTGCCTCCACTGTCTCTCCCTCCTCCTCATCCACATCGCTCACAGTCACATCCACACTCACACCTACATGCACTGCTTCAACATCCACCTCCAGCATCACCACACCAAACAGCATACACACCTCACTAGCAGACACCTCCACAACATCCATCCACGCGTCCCCTGTGTCCTCTCCCACCCTGTCTGTACCCCCTTCCTAAAGGACACAAACGCAGGCACTCAGACATCCAACAGCCATCCACTCACATCAGCACACTGCCCATGCACCTGCAACCAAGCTCAGCAGACGTACTCCTCCAACAACCACTCCCTCAATCTCCACTCCCATCCCTCCTCCCTCATCCTGCCCCAATGTCCCTAAGAAGCTTTTCCTTGCCCAACTTGACCTCTCCCCCCCTCCCCACCACATCCTGCCCATAAGAGCACGGTCCCAATGACCGTGCACCTCAGCCAAACAGTCCACAGGGACAGTGGAGGAACCTCTTTGTCGTGGAGGCAAGACAGTGAAGAATCACGTTCCACAAGCCAGGAAAGGTCTTCTGACCTTCCTTAAACCTTCCTCTGCTCCCCCTGAGGTGCCTGTCCACTTCTGTGATGATGCCCCTACACATTTGTGTGCGTAGTTAGTCAGAATCAAGTTGCTGCTTGAACTGTGCCCTGTGGCCATGAGGGCCTTATGTACTTTGTACTGGGCATTGGCCCTTTCTGGACAATTGTTTATGTCTATTGGTTCAAAAGTGGGTCATATGGTGGCTTTTGCCTACATTTTCAGTTCTTCCGACCTCTAGCCCTTGTATTATGATAAAAACCTATTGATCTGGAGTTAAGCCATTGAGTGTGTGTTTTCACTTAATGCTTGTATGTGTACAACAAATGCTTAACAATACCCTAGGATAAGCCTAACTGCTCGACCACACTACCACAAGTAGAGCATTAGTATTATCCATTATTGCCTCTGTCAAGCCTCTTGGGGAACCCCTTGACTCTGTGCACACTATGGTGGTCATTTTGACATTGGCAATAAAGTGGCGGTAATATTGGCAACAGGCTGGAGGTAATTACTGCCAAATTATGACCATGGCGGTGATAACTCCCATAGACAGCCATTATACCACACCATCCACCAGGGCGTAAACACCACGCACTATGGCGGTAGCCATCAACAGCCAGGCGGAATACTAGGTACCACCTAGCACATTATGACACAGCACACCGCTACAATTTCCGGGGCGGTACCAACGCCATTAAAAGACTGGCGAAAACACATCACAGAAGACCAGAGACTCACCAACAAAGACACAAGGAAGCTCAGTGCCACCATCGAACAGGAACTTGAAGTCTTCCCGATGCTCTTCTACACTATGCTCCACCTGGAACACTAACGCTGACGAAGACGACGACGGTGAGTACAGCCACCTAGCACACAAGGGAGGGAGGGAGGAAATGGAGAGTGACACACACGCACAACACACACCATCCACACACACACCATCCACACAACCAGCGGCAGACATAAACTACCGGCACACAACACACGGCCCTGATCTCTTTTCCAACACTGCAGCTGATGGAACCTCTTAGGCCAATTCTCTGAACTTCTCTTTCTGACACCTGGTCAGACCACTTGGTGTGAGTACACCATAGATAGTGGAGACAGTTTACCTGTCAAAAGTAAGATTTACAGGCAACCGGACGTGTCAAGGACTGCATTAAGTCTGAGGTTCAGAATGGGAATAAGGAGATGATGTTTTGTGTAGATTATAGAGCACTCAATAAACTCACAAAGACTGATGCTCACCCTATACCCAGGGCAGATGAGCTTATAGATACACTGGCATCTGCCAAGTATCTCAGCACTTTTGACTTGACTCCAGGGTACTGGCAGATCAAGCTATCAGAAGACACTAAAGCAAAAACTGCTTTTTCTACCATTGGAGGGCATTATCAGATTAGTGTTATGCCCTTTGATTTGAAGAATGCACTTGCCAATTTCCAGAAGCTGATGAACACAGTCCTCCAAGGTCTGGAAGCTTTCAGTGCAGTACACCTTGATGATATTGCTGTTTTCAGCTCCACCTGGATGACCACCTGGTCCACCTATGGAACGTTTTGGAGATCCTGCAAAAGGCAGGCCTCACTATCAAGGCTTCAAAGTGCCAGATGGGGCATGGGAAGGTGGTTTATCTGGGACACCTAGTTGGTGGGGAATCGATTGAACCACTACAGGGGAAGATCCAGACTATTTTAGATTGGTCCCCCCTACAACACAGACCCAGGTTAAAGCCTTTCTTGGTCTCACTGGGTACTACAGGAGGGGTATTATGAATTATGGCTCCATTATTGCCCCTCTTAATGACCCACATTTAAGAAAATGCCTAAGAAGGTATTGTGGACAGCTAGCTGTCAGAAAGCTTTTGAGGGGCTTCAGCAGGCTATGTGTACTGCACCTGTCCTAAAAAGCCCAAACTATTTAAGAAGTTTTTTTGTCCAGATAGATGCTTCAGAGATAGGGGTTGGGGCAGTGCTATCACAACCCAATTCAGAGGGCCAGGATCAACCTGTTGCTTTTATTAGTAGAAGGTTAACCCCTAGAGAAAAGCGTTGGTCAACCATAGAGAGGCAGCCCTTTGCTGTGATCTGGGCCCTGAAGAAGTTGAGACCAAACCTCTTTTTTATTCACTTCATAGTTCAGACAGACCTCAACCCTCTCTTATAGTTGAAACAAATGAAAGGTGAAAACCCTAAATTGTTGAGGTGGTCCATTTTCCTACAGGGAATGGACTTTACAGTGGAGCATAGACCTGGGAGTAACCACTCCAATGCAGATGGACTCTCCAGATATTTCTACTTACACAATGAAGACTCATCTGGGTAAGGTTAGCCTTATTGTCCCTCGTTTGGGGAAGGGTTGTGTAGGAAAGTACCCTCTTTTTGGCATGTTACCCCCAATTTCTGCCCGATGTTAGTATGTTTGACTGTGTCACTGTGATCCTTCTAACCAGGACCCCAGTGTTTATGCTATCTCTCCTCTAAATTTTGTCACTGCATACTGCTAATTCAGTATTTCACCCCAAATTGGCATACTGGTCTCCCCTTATAAGTCCCTAGTTTATGGTACTTAGGTACCCAGGACATTGGGGTTCCAGGGGATCCCTATGGGCTGCAGCATTACTTTTGCCACCCATTGAGGGGCCCATGCAAAGGCTTCTACATTATACAACATACACACCAATGCAGTCACAAAAATCACATTAACAACCCACAATCCCCCCAGAAGAATGCAAAGACAATGCGAAATTCGGGCAAACATTGTAATGTGCCAATATACATGTCATACAAAAATAGATATATATTTCAAAATCACTCTTATTTACACATACAATCCAAGAAATAGTGCAGATATGTACACAACAATGTCCGTGCACCAACAGTCCAAAAATGCATGGGCGAGGCCCACAATAGATACCTGACCAAAATCCGAGAGAACACTGCTGGGGCATCAGATAGAAACACTACAGGCACCTCCGGGGGAAGGGAAGGGGGGGCACCTCAGCCACATGAATGCGAAGCCAGATCCACGACGGGGCTCCATGCCCATTGATGTATCCTGGGGAGTGCAAAGCCACAGTCTCTCAAGTCTCTACAGTGGGTGAGTTGCCCACTGTTCCATCCTGGGGAGTGCAAAGCCACAGTCTCTCAAGTCTCTACAGTGGGTGGGTTGCCCACTGCCATACCCTGGGGAGTGCAAAGCCACAGTCTCTCAAGTCTCTACAGTGGGTGGGTTGCCCACTGCCATATCCTGGGAAGTGCAAAGCCACAGTCTCTCAAGTCTCTACAGTGGGTGGTTTGCCCACTGTTCAATCCTGGGGAGTGCAAAGCCACAGTCTCACAAGTCTCTACAGTGGGTGGGTTGCCCACTGTTCAATCCTGGGGAGTGCAAAGCCACAGTCTCTCAAGTAGATGCAGGTAACTACTGATTCTGGAGGGGGACTGGTGCCCAGACTGGATGAGTCTCCCCGTGAAAGTTCCTGTCCTGTGACTGTCCCAGCTGCACATGGGATTAGGATGCCTGATGTGGCGGTCCATTCATTCCTACACGGTGCATGCCCTATTCAGCGGTGCTTTGCCATGGCAGTTCTGGACTTTTCAGCTGTGATTTTCCATGGCGGTTCTGGACTGTTCATCTGTGTTTTGCCATGGCGGTCTTTGCCCTGTTCAGCGGTGCTTTGCCATGGCGGTTCTGGACTGTTCAGCGGTGCTTTCACATGGCGGTCTTTGCCCTGTTCAGTGGTGCTTTGACATGGCGGTCTTTGCCCTGTTCAGCGGTGCTTTGACATGGCGGTCTTTGCCCTGTTCAGCGGTGCTTTGCCATGGCGGTTCTGGACTGTTCAGCGGTGCTTTGACATGGCGGTCTTTGCCCTGTTCAGCGGTGCTTTGCCATGGCGGTTCTGGACTGTTCAGCGGTGCTTTGACATGGCGGTCTTTGCCCTGTTCAGCGGTGCTTTGCCATGGCGGTTCTGGACTGTTCAGCTGTGCTTTGACATGGCGGTCTTTGCCCTGTTCAGCGGTGCTTTGCCATGGCGGTTCTTGCCCTGTTCAGCGGTGCTTTTGACATGGCGGTTCTGGACTGTTCATCGGTGCTTTGCCATGGCGGTCTTTGCCCTGTTCAGCGGTGCTTTGTCATGGCGGTCTTTGCCCTGTTCAGCGGTGCTTTGACATGGTGGTTCTGATACGGACATTGGTGTGTGGCATGACGATCTCCACACTGGACATTGGTGTGTGGCATGCCGATCTCTACAATGGGCATTGATGTGTGGCATGACAATCCCTACAATGGGCATTGGTGTGTGGTATGACGATCCCTACAATGAGCATTGGTGTGTGGTATGACAATCCCTACAATGGGCATTGGTGTGTGGTATGACGATCCCTACAATGGGCATTGGTGTGTGGTATGACGTTACATCATTGCCCAGTGGGGCTGTGGCATATTGGCCCCTCCTGGGCTGTGACTCCCGTGGTGGTTTCTGGACCAGTAACGATACTTGGGCCCTCCTGGACTGTGACTCCGGCGGTGGTTTCTGGACCAGTAACGATACTTGGGCCCTCCTGGGCTGTGACTCCGGCAGTGGTCTCCTGACCAGTGACGATACTTGGGCCCTCCTGGGCTGTGACTCCGGCGGTGGTTTATGGACCAGTGACGATACTTGGGCCCTCCTGGGCTGTGACTCTGGTGGTGGTCTCCTGACCAGTGATGATACTTGGGCCCTCCTGGGCTGTGACTCCGGCGGTGGTTTCTGGACCAGTGACAATACTTGGGCCCTCCTGGGCTGTGACTCTGGCGGTGGTCTCCTGACCAGTGACGATACTTGGGCCCTCCTGGGCTGTGACTCCGGCGGTGGTTTCTGGACCAGTGACGATACTTGGGCCCTCCTGGGCTGTGACTCTGGCGGTGGTCTCCTGACCAGTGACAATACTTGGGCCCTCCTGGGTTGTGACTCCGGCGGTGGTCTCCTGACCAGTGACGATACTTGGGCCCTCCTGGGCTGTGACTCCGGCGGTGGTCTCTTGACAGTGACGATACTTGGGCCCTCCTGGTCTGTGACTCTGGCGGTGGTCTCTGGACCAGTGACGACAGTGCTGGCGGTTGTGTCTGGACCGCCGGAAATGATGGCGCACTTCTCCGCCGTGACACTCACAACAGGCTAGGCAGACTTCCTCTGGACCTTCCCCACCTTTTTTGGAGTTACAGCTGACTCACCAATCGCATTCGATCCCATGTCACTTGTTGTCCCACCAGGAGTCTTAAGACGGTCCCGTCGTCCACTCTCCAATTTCAGAGCCTTTACAGGGGGTGGGCTGCCAGTGCCTCAGCTCCGGGTCCTACTGCCTGCCCTGGTGGACGGTGCACTCCAAAAACCTGGAACACGCACCACTGGTACTGGAGGCTTTTTGGCTGAGGCGCTACGACGGGACTGATGAATTGGAGGGGGGTGGGGGCAAAAAGGTCAATTTGACATAGGGATAGTTTCTGACGGACACTGGGATGGGTAGCTGGAGGGGGTCTGGGAGTGGAGGAAGAGGAGGTGGTTGTAGGAGGTGTCACTTTAGGTGTTTTGGGTGCAGGTACTGGAGGCTGTTGTGAGGTGAATGGATGTTGGGTGAGTGATTGCCTGCGTTTGTGTACTTTGGGAGGGGGCGTCACAGACACACTGGGAGAGGACACAGGGGACGTGTAAATGGCAGTGGAGGTGGTGAGTGCAGGTGAGCGGCTTGTGGTGCTGGGTGTCCTGGTGCGAGTCCTAGTGCCTGTAGATGTGGTGCATGCAGGTGTGTGTGTAGACGAGACTGGGAGGGAGGAGGGAGAAGAGGAGGAGGTGGACACAGTGGAGACAGTGGATGTTGCTGTGTCTGTATGTGGGTGAGGCTTGCGTGAGTGCCTGTGGTGTGTGTGGTGCCTATGTTTGCTTGAGCTACTTGTGTGTGTTGACTTGTGTGCATGCTGGTCTGTAGGTGTGCTTGGGATGGGCTGGGGTACAGGGGATTGGGTCTGGGTGGAGGAAGTTGGAGGGGGGAGGCTGGACACAGGGACAATGGCTGCCATCAGTGCTGAGGCCAGAGATTGCAGGGTTCGCTGAAGGGCAGCCTGACCAGAATGAATGCCCTCCAGGAATGGATTACCGTGTTGCAACTCTCGTTCTACACCCTGGATGGCATTCACAATGGTAGACTGCCCAACAGTGAGTGACCTGAGGAGGTCAATGGCCTCCTCACTGAAGGCAGCAGGGGTGACTGGGGCAGGGCCTGAGGTGCCTGGGGCGAAGGTGATGCCCACCCTCCTGGGTGAGCGGGCACGGGGCGAAGGGGCTGAGGGGCTGCTGGGAGGGCGGTGCAGGTAGGGGAGGTGGCGGCTGTACCTGTAGAAGTGGGGCGCACAGATGGTGCCGCCGCCACAGGGGAGCTCCCATCGGCAGACGAGTCCGTGTCGCTGGTTGGTGATCCGGTGGCCGACGTGAAGCTCCCCTCGCCCTCCGTCCCACTGGTGCATTCAGAGTCTGTGGTGTTGCCCTCCATGGCCATGTGGGATGCAGCTCCCTCGTGCTCCGGTGCCACTGTACCTCCACCTGATGATGCTGATGTACAAAAGGACAGGGAGAGCAGGAAAAGGGGGGGGTACAGAAGAAAGAGAGTTTTAGTGCATGGCATACCGCTACCGTTGGCAGACAAGACAGACGCAGCAGCCCCATGCATTACGCCGTGCTCCTGCCCTCTGCACATGCAATTTCTGGGATATGGCCTACATGGCAATGGTGGAAATCTGTGCACATGGATGCCACAGGGGCAAATATACCTCAACTTGGCACTCTGCTGAGGTGGGGTTGAGTGCCACATGGCCTACATAACGGAGGGGCCTTGCCTACCTAACTCGCCCTGGCCTAGGGACACCCACAGCCCACCACCCCCACCCAGACCCCTCCACTGCACGCAAAGTCCACAGAATGAGGTTGTACTCACCCCCTTGTGTCTGCTGTGATGTCCTCAAGCGCCCATCCAACTCCGGGTAGGCCACCGCCAGGATCCGGAACATCAGGGTGGTCATGGTGCGACGGGCACCCCTCCCACATTGGGGGGCCATCTCCAGCTGAGCCTCTGCCGTCTTCTTGCTGCAGCGGCGAATGTCCTCCTATCTCTTCCAGCAGTGGGTGCCCCGTCTCTGGTGGGCCCCCAGGGTCCGGACCTCCTTGGCGATGGCACGCCAAATGTCCCTCTTCTGGTGGGCGCTGACCTACATGACATGCACAAGGGAAGAGGAACAGTAATTACCAACTGCACCGTCAATGTGAGTGGCCTCCTCCCTACTCTGACCATGTGGCCCATTCATTCCCATGCATTAATGTACTATGAACTCTGGCCCCTTCCCTCTTCCACCCAGCCCTCTCCACCCAGGTCTAGCCCATACAACGTGCTCCCTCTGTACTAACCTGTTGGTCTGGAGGACCGTAGAGTAGCTTGTACTGGGGGAGGACCCCATCCACAAGTTTCTCCAACTCCTGTGCAGTGAAGGCAGGGGCCCTTTCCCCAGACGCATCAGCCATCGTCGCTTCCAGACCGAGGTCACAGCAGCACTAGCAGTGTAGGTCCTCTCCTGTCGAAGGTCAGGTATCTAGTGATTGAACAGATAGAAAATGGCAGTGACGTCCACGGCGGTGACGTCCGCGGAGGTGCGCATCATCACCTGTTCATTGGCTCCTGGGACCCACAGGGTCCAATGTTAACCAATGCAGCATTGCGCCGCGGTCTACGACCGCCTTCCGCGACGGTGTGCAACGCCAGCGCAGTTACCCCACAATCCCATTGTCCCAGTTTAGAGGTCAGGCAGCCGCCATTTCAGGGGCCCACATGGCTTCATTTACTACTGCGTCACACATAGCTAGGCCTATACTCAACACACATACAGGAAGGGTTTATTGTCTGGTGTAGTCTTGTGTGTAACTGTGGGTACATACCTGGAGGAATAGTGACTGGTTCTTCGCTGTTGTCCTTCTTAGGCACCGTCAGCTGGGACATATGAGAAGATGGCGGAATCCTCCGGTGTACCGACCGCTGGTGGACCTGTTGACAATGGAAGAAAGACATGTCATCGTCACCTACAGGTTTGACCGTGCCACAATCCAGGAACTGTACCCAGTTGGAGCCAGACCTGATGTCACCAATCTGCCATCCAACTGGAATCCCCCCTGACGTGCAGGTGCTGTCAGTGCTCCATTTCCTTGCAAGTGGGTCTTTTCAGACAACTGTGGCCATGGCATCAGGGATGTCCCAGCCTATGTTTTCCAACGTGTTGTCCAGAGTGTTGTCTGCCCTGCTGAAACACGTAAGGAGATACATCATTTTCCCTCAGGTGGAGGATTTGCCTACAGTGAAAGGTGACTTCTATGCCCTTGGACATATCCCCAACGTCATAGGTGCCATTGTTGGGACCCATGTAGCTCTGCCCCCCCACAGGAGTGAACAGGTGTACAGGAACAGGAAGAATTATCATTCGATGAATGTCCAGATGGTCTGTTTGGCAGACCAGTACATCTCGCAGGTTAATGCAATGTTCCCAAGCTCTGTGCATGACGCCTACATCCTGCGGAATAGCAGCATCCCTGATATGATGGGTCAACTCCAGAGGCACCGTGTATGGGTATTGGGGAACTCTGGTTACCCCAACCTTTCCTGGCTATTGACCCCAGTGAGGAATCCCAGGACCAGGGCAGAGGAACAGTACAATGATGCCCATGGGCGGACTAGGAGGGTGATCGAACGCACCTTCGGCCTCCTTAAGGCCAGGTTCAGGTGCCTCCATATGACAGGTGGATCCCTATTCTACTCACCGAAGAAGGTGTGCGACATCATCGTGGCCTGCTCCATGCTCCATAATTTGGCATTGCGACGCCAGGTGCCTTTTCTGCAGGAGGATGATCCAGATGACGGTGTTGTGGCAGCTGTGGAGCCTGGGTAGCCTGTCGACAGTGATGAGGATGAAGCTGAAGAAGAAGAAAACGACAACAGGGATTCAGTCATACATCAATATTTCCAGTGACACACAGGTGAGGACATTTTCTGGTTTTTCATTAAATTAACTTTCATACGTCTACCTCTATCCTGTACCTCCATTTCACTCACTATTTGTTAATTGAGTTGTACCCTTCCATTTCAGTTTCACAAGTGTGGTAACCTACGTGTCAACTGCTTGCATCCTTGAAGAGCTTGTGATGTGTGACATTGGTATGTTGGCCTTCCAATGGGTAACCCATTATGACACTGTAATAGATCGTACAAAGTTCCAAATCATAGACTGACTCCAGATTTTTTTGTGTTTCAAGGGTGTTTATTTAAGTGCTCAAAAAATGAAGTGGGGTTGTAAACTGATGATGGAGGATGGTGGAGGAATGTCCATGGCAGAATCCAGTCTATTAGTCTCACAGGTACACTGCACATCTGGGCATTGAAAGTGGAGCTGGGGCAGTTCCGATTTGGACAGGGTGACAAAGTGGGACAGTGAGGGGACAATCAGGGTGGTCTTATTTCCTGGTGGGGGTCTTGCCATCGTGCTCTGTCCTATTCCTGGATCTCAGAGACCGCTTGCGGGGTGGTTCGCTGTCTGCAGGGGGTGGGGTGGGGTGCTGGTGTGGTGGTCCTGTGGCGGGGCATCCTGTCCACTAGCGCCGGCGGAGGTGGTGGGCAATTCGTCGTCCTGGCTAGTGTCAGGGGCCCCTTGGAGTACCACGGTGTCCCTCAAGGTCTTTTGAATGTCCGTCAGCACCTCTACGATGGTGCCCAGGGCGGAGCTGAGGGTCCTGAGCTCCTCACTGAACCCCAAATACTGCTCCTCCTGCAGACGCAGGGTCTCCTGCAACTTGTCCAGGACCGTTGCCATCGTCTCCTGGGAGTGGTGGTAGGCTCCCATGATGGAGGAGAGGGCGTCGTGGAGAGTAGGTTCCCTTGGCCTGTCCTCCCTCTGTCGCACAGCAGCCCTCCCAGTTCCCCAGTGTTCCTGGGCCTCCGTCCCCTGGACCGTGTGCCCACTACCACTGCCCCCAGGTCCCTGTTGTTGTTGAGGTGGTGGGTTACCCTGGGTGCCCTGTAGTGGTGGACACACCGCTGATTGACCTGTCCTGGGTAGGGAGGTTTGGGCCCGCTGGGTGGGTGCTGTGCTGGTGTTACCAGAGGGTTGAAGCTCGGTGTTGGGCTGTGGCTGGGCAAGGGGAACCGACTGTCCTGAGGCCCACGATGGTCCGGGCTGGTCATCAAGATCCAGTAGGGCAGAGCTGCTGTCGTCCCTGTGGGCCTCTTCTGGGGGTGGAGTGGTGTTGTCTGGACCCTCTGGTGTGGTGACGTTCCTTTGGGTTCCTGCAGGGGTATAAGAACATGATTATTGCATGTGTGTGTTTCATGGTGTGCAATGGTTGGGTGTGCGTGAACCCCAGTGCAGGCATTCCTCTGTGGGGGCTTGTGTGCTGATGGTTGGGGGGGTGTTCTGGGTATGTGCAGTGGGCATGCTTTAGTGATGGGTGTCCATGCTTAGTTGTGTCATGCAGGGCTTGGGGTTGGGATGGGTGGTTGGTGTCATGGGTACATTAGTGAGGATTTGTAGTGATAGGGGAGGGGGTGAGGGTGGTGGTGTGTGATGGCATGCAGGTAGGGTGGGGGATGTGATAGTTAAGATTTGACTTACCAGTGTCCGTTCCTCCAACAACTCCTCCGAGGCCCTCAGGATGCAGGATGGTCAAGACTTGCTCCTCCCATGTTGTTAATTGTGGGGGAGGAGCTGGGGGTCCGCCGCCAGTCCGCTGCAACGCGATGTTGTGCCTGGAGACCGTGGAATGCACCTTCCCCCGTAGGTCGTTCCACCTCTTCCTGATGTCCTCCCTATTTCTTGGGTGCTGTCCCACGGTGTTCACCCTGTCCACTATTCTGCGCCATAGCTCCATCTTCCTGGCTATTGATGTGTGCTGTACCTGTGAGCTAAATAGCTGTGGCTCTACCCGTAGGATTTCCTCCACCATGACCCTGAGATCCTCCTCGGTGAAGCGGGGGTGTCTTTGGCGTGACATGGGGTGGTGTGGGTGATGTGTGGGGTGGTGTATGTGGTGATGAGTGTGGTGAGTGTAGTGGTATGTAGTGTTTTGTGCTTGGATGTTGTGTGGGTGATGGTGTTGTGTGCCTCGGTGTGATGGGGTTGTCAATAGCTGTGCTCTATCTCTCGTCTTCTCTCACTCTCAGACTTTTTGGTTGTAGGGGTTTGTGGGTGATGTGGGTGTGTATTTTATATTGTGTTGGGTATGTGAGAGTGGTGTGTGTATGTGTATCAGGTGTGTGTATTTTGAATTGTCCAATGTGGTGGTGTTTTGGAGCTGTGTGAGTATTTTGAGTGCGGCGGTGTGTACCGCCTATGGAATACCGCGGTTGTAAGACCGCCGCGTGGATTCGTGGGTCGTAATAGCATGGGCATGTTTCTGTTGGCGTGGAGGTGGAGGATTTGTTTCCGCATGTTTATCGCTGACCTTTGGTGTGGCGGTGTTGTGTGGGTGTCTGAATTTCGGCAGATTCCGAGATGTGTGTCATAATAGCTGTGGCGGTCTTCCGCCGCGGCAGCGGTGTATTGGCGGTCTTCTGCACGGCGGTAAGTGCCTTATACCGCCAATGTTGTAATGACCCCCATAGTCTCTAAGGTATTTCTGACATTTGTGTCACCAATATAAAGTACCTTTATTTTTGTAACTGAGTATTTTCTTTCATGTGTGTAAATACTCTGCGACTACAGTGGTATTGCATGAGCTTTGCATGACTCCTAGTTAGGCCTTGCCTGCTCGCCCACACTACCCCAAAAGAGCCTGGCTTCTAGACACTGACTACATTTTACTAATAAGGGTTGACTGGACCTGGTATAAGGTGTAAGCACTTTTGGTACCCACTACAAACCAGGCCAGCCCCCTGCAAGCTCTTCAAGTCTGACAATAGTCAGCTGAATTAATCAGGATCTCTCCCCTTTGGGGGACTCAGAGTTGGTTTCCAATATTACTGGCACTCTCTTATGATTGCCTCCTTCTCATTTCTTGGTTCCAGACTCTCCTCCTTGAACTTCTTGGATTCCAACATCCTTTGGTCAGGACAGAACAGTTGAATCTATAGCCTGGAGACTTTCCGTAGATGCAGTCAAGTGCCAGGACTTTCGGAACAGACTTTTAACTTCATTGTCAAGGCTTGGGCAGACCCCACACATAAGCGCTACCAAACAGCTTGAAAACAATGGTCTAGGTGGTGCTTTGAACAGAGTTTGGATCCTCTGGCAGCTGATATGATTCATGTCATGATTTTTTTGGCCTCCTTACTGTAGATGGTCTATCTTTCATGACTATTAATTCCTACAGATCAACAATTTTGTCTGGGTACTTTCTCATAGTGAACAGACCTCTAGGAGAACTTCCTCTTGTTTCTAAGCTTCTCAGAGGAGGACGCTTCACAACGTCTAGGTATTTTTCCCTTTGAGATGTTTCCTCAGTCCTCAGGTTTCTTCAGTTCTGGCCTCTCAATCCTCTTTTAGCCAGAAAGAATCATTCTGCTTAGTTGATTGTTGGAAATGGCCTATCTGAAGGGTCACCCCAAAACCTTTTGCCTTCCTCCTCTTCTTTTTCTGACCTCATTTTCCCTGGCTTTAGGACTCTGGACACTTTACCACTACTAACCAGTGCTAGTACCAGTATGTGCTCTCTCCCTAAAAACATGGTAACATTGGCTCATACCCAATTGGCATATTTAATTTACTTGTAAGTCCCTAGTAAAGTGCACTACATGTGCCCAGGGCCTGTAAATTAAATGCTACTTGTGGGCCTGCAGCACTGATTGTGCCACCCACATAATTAGCCCCTTACCCATGTCTCAGGCCTACCATTGCAAGGTCGGTGTGTGCAGGTTCAGTGCCACTTCGACTTGGCATTTGAAGGTACTTGCCAAGCCTTAAACCTCCCTTTTTCTACATATAAGTCACCCCTAAAGTAGGCCCTAGGTAACCCATAGGGCACGGTGCTATGTAGGTAAAAGGCAGGAAATGTACATATGTGTTTTATCTGTCCTGGTAGTGGAAAATTCCTAAATTCGATTTCCACTACTGTGAGGCCTGCTCCTTTCATGGACTAGCATTATGGCTCCCCTCATATTCTGTTTAAGTGGTCAATTCTGATCTGACAGGGGTAACCAGGTTATACTTAGTATGGCCAGAATGGTAATAGAAAATCCTGCTTATTGGTGAGGTTGGATTTTATATTACTATTTTAGAAATGCCACCTTTAGAAAGTGAGCATTTCTCTGCACTCAAAACCATCTGTGTCTTACAGCCTGTCTCCAATCAACATCTGGTCTGTGCTGGTTGGCAGCTCCCTTGTGCATTTCACCCAGACAAACACAGGGCACCCAATCTCATCTGCATATTAAATGGGTCTTTCTGGGCTGGAAGGCTGGAGGGCCTGACATATACATTTCAAAGGCCTGTGACCTGCCCTCACACAATAGACTGATCAGCCACCAATTTTTGCAATTGTTGCCCTAAGTGGGACGGGTATGCCCAGACGTGGGTCCTGCGCTCCCCATGCCACTGGAGTCAAGCAAGCCTGGTTGAGGAGGGGTGATACCCCAAAACTGGTGCCAGGATGAATGTGTCCAGTCCAGGGAAGACCTGACCTGGCAGTTCGGGCTAGACTGTTCTCATGGGGAACAGGGTCAAGACTGATTTGCATATGGCTGGGTCCAAACTTGAATGGCATGGGTAGCAAAAAAACGATGGCTTTAGGCCCAGATCTCTGTACTGGGGGTGAATCTTTGACATTGTTCAGCATTAAGTCCATCACTTGTTCTTTTTGCAATTGTTGTCCTAAGTGGGATGGGTATGCCCAGACTTGGGTCCCGTGTTCCCCATGCTACTGGAGTCAAGCTAGCCTGGTTGAGGAGGGGTGATACCCCAGAACTGGTCCCAGAATGCTTGTTTCCAGTCCAGGGAAGACCTGGCCTGGCAGTTCGGGCTGGACTGTACCCATGGGGAACAGGGTCAAGACTGATTTGCATATGGCTGGGTCCATACTGAAATGGCATGGGTAGCAAAAAAGCAATAGATTTAGGCACAGATCTCTGTACTGGGGATGAATGTTTGACAATGTTCAGCATTCCGTCCATCACTTGTTGTTTTTGCACTAGGACCCTGATAGACAGGAATGGTTTGAAAGGGGAACTTGTGCACTTCAAAACCACTCTTTGAAGTCTCCCCCACTTCAAAGGCATTTTTGGGTATATAAAAGGGGTCTTTGACCCCACCATCTCAGACATTTCTGGACCTGCATCTGCACCTTGTCAGTGGAATTGCCTGGCTGCCCAAAGGACTCATCTGACTGCTTAGCTGAGAAGGACTGCTACCCTGCTGTTGTCCTGCTGCCCTGCTGTCCTCTGACTTTACTGGAAGGACTCTGCCTTCCCCCAAAAGTGCTCTCCAAGGGCTTGTATTGAGCTTGCCTCCTGTTTCTGAAGTCTCAGGGCCACCAAAGGCTTCATCTCTTCAAAGAAACTCCTTGTGCGTCGAAAATCGATGCAACGCCTGCTGAAAATGACACAAAGCCTGCCTTGCGACCGAGAAATCGCTGCACAACTGACTGGAACAACGCAGCCCAACTTCCCGAGTGGAAACTCGATGCAGCGCCTGCCTTGGGATAGAAAGATTTGAAGCATTGCCTACTGGATCGACACAGTGCCCATTCCTTCTTCCCGCGCGTCAAGGATTTTCCCCGCATTGTCCCTGGGCTTCAAAATATGCCTGCATCATAGTGAGGAATCAAGACTGCGTGCCGAAAAACTACGCAAACCTCTTGCAGCGTGGAAAGAAATGACGCATCGTCTGTGCTGCATCGAAAAATTCGACACACCACCTAATTTTTCCACGCATATCCGTGCATCGTTATTTTTGACACATACCAGGTACTGTGTGTAATAAAGAGACAACTGCTTATTTCTGAAGATTAAGACTCTTTTAAACTTTTTAAAAGTGATATTTCAACTTGTGCTTATTGGATTTTTGTTGTTTCAATCTCATTTTATTCAGATAAATATTATCTATTTTTCTAAACCTGTGTGGTGTATTTTTGTGGTGTTTTCACTGTGTTACTGTATGATTTATTGCACAAATACTTTACACATTGCCTTCTAAGTTAAGCCTGATTGCTCAGTGCCAAGCTACCAGAGGGTGGGCACAGGATAATTTGGATTGTGTGTGACTTACCCTGACTAGGATTGTGGTCCCTTCTTGGACAAGGGTGTATACCTCTGCCAACTAGAGACCATTTCTAGCATTGACGCACTTACTGTGTTTAGTTTTTTGCAAACAGGTCTCGGATGTTCGGGCTCTTGACCTAGCAGGTTGATCCTTTATTCTTGAGGGGCGTTACTTTCTTTATCTCCAAACTGAAAAAATCAACAATCAGTCAGGTAATACTTTCAGCACCTCCGGGAGACAAGAAGCTCTCTGTAGTTCACTGTTTTCGAGAGTATAAGAAAGTTACATAACCTCTTCGGAGCTCCCCTTCAGGTCCATTAGTACTTTCTTTATGACATCCTCATGCACTAGTGTGGTGCCCGAAAGTGACGCTCTAGGTATATTGGCTTCTATCACAAGCAGGGATTGACACCAACATTTTTTAAACTAATGCATTCCAAGGGTGCATGGCGTTAAAGTCTTTTGCACTTCTGAGTTACTATAGAGCATGCCTCAAAGAGATTATCTTCATAGCACACTGATAGGAATTCCAGGTTTACGGAGTTCTTCCATAGACCAGTAAGTAATCCTTTTTCTTTGGTGGTGGATAAGCTTAAGCTTGAACAACCTGAAGCCTCTGGTCCTGACATAGAATTAAAAATGTTATAGCATTAGTGAACAAGAATTTTCAATTCTATTAAGGACACAGAGATGAAGATTATTCCACCCGACATTGGTAAACGAACAATTAATGTCATATTATGAAAATAATGTATTCCTTAAATGTTATCGCTTGTATGCAACTAGTTTTTTGACCCCACCCATGTTATAGTGTAAATTTTAAGTTTTTTATCCTAAGTTTCATATCAGAAGTAAGAATTAAATCATGAGTATTTTTTACCACAAAGAAATTCCTCATAGCAGAAGAGGTAGAGTTAATGCAGTTAATCCTGTTTATAGCTCTCCATGAAGGCTGATTAGATGTTCGACCTTCTAATGTGTTATGTGTGGTTCATGTTGGAACTCTGGGATTTGTAGTTTTTTTCTTCTACAAATATGGTTACATGTTTGTTTACATGGCTGCAACTTTGAATACAGCAAAGAGGAGAATACGTAATCATCCTCTTAGAGCCTTTAATTGAAAATTCTCGTTCACGAATGGTATCAAAATCTTTCACAAATTCTTATTCATGATTGCTATTAAATGTACAATTTTGTGAGAAACATAAATGCATGGAGCTGGTCTCAGAGTGAAACAAAGAAAGGGTTATTTGTGTATAAAGCATAATAAAAACAACTGTGAAATTGTAGCAAGTAAAACAAAAATCACAAGGAACATGGGAGATGGACTTCTGCACTACATCCATGATAAGAATGTGTATTGTCATAATACTGAAAAAGGAGAGTGGGTGATATTGTGGTGATACCTGAGTCATGAATTTCCTTGACAAGGTTTCAAACCCCTCCTGAAGAAGTGTGTTTTTCAGACTGCTTTTCAAATTTCTTTTTATTTTACCCAAATGATAGTGAGCCCTTTGTAAAACTCCGCCTATTAGTGTCTGGGAGATCTGCAGCCCATTTGGTCATGCCAAGGTATGTCAGAAATTTGTGACATGAGGTGGCATGTTGGGGGGGACCAAGTTTTAGTGTGAAAGAAATCACTTAATTTGTGGAATGAGAGCTAGAGTAAGATTGTAGAAGAAAGAGCAATGCATGAGTCAGTGCCAGGGTTGAAAAGAGTAAAGGGTCTTTGTTTATTAAGAATGAAAAGCAACTGTGATTTTTGTGGCATGTAGAAGGAAAATGACAATGGAAATAGGAGAAGGAATTCCATACTGTTTCTATGCTACAAGGGCATTTTGCCCTTGCTTCTGTCGAGCAGGATGGGTGGAACAGTGGATACATCTTTGGGCTAAGAGTGCTTTTGACAAGAGTTCAAACCCCACCCCCTCCAAATAGCTCTGCATATTGTTTGTCAATTTCTTTTTTATTTTACCCAAATGACAGTGGTCCCTTTGTAATCACCCCTTACAGGTGTCTGGGAGATTTATGACCGATTTGGTCATGCCAGTGCATGTCAAAACTTTGTGACATGCTGTGGCATGTTGGAGGGAGGCAAGGGTTAGTGTGAAAGAAATCCCTTAATTTGTGGAATGAGAAATGGAGTAGGATTGTGGAAGAAAAGGAAATGCATGGATCACTGCCAGGGTTGAAGAGAGTAATGTGTCTTTGTTTATTAAGAATAAAAAGCAACTTTGATTTTTGTGGCATGTAAAAGAAAAATGACAATGGAAATAGAGGAAGAACTTTAACACTGTTTCTATGATACATAGGTATTTTGCAAAGGGCTTCATGGGCCAGGATGGAAAGCATAGAAGTTTCAACCATGGGTTATGAATACTTTTGACAAGAATTTGAACCCCAACCCCTCCAAATCGTTTTTTATATTGTTTGTCAATTCCTTTTTTATTTTACCCAAATGACAGAGGTCCCATTGCAAATCACCCCTTAGAGGTGTCTATGAGATTTGTGGCCCATTTAGTCGAGACAGTGCATGTCAGAAGTATGTGACATGCTGTGGCATGTGGGGAGGGGGGCAAAGTTTAGTGTGAAAGAAATCTCTTAATTTGTGGAATGAGGGATAGGGTAAGATTGTGGATGAAAAAGAAATACATGGGTGGGTGCCAGGGGTGAATAGAGTAAGGGGTCTTTGTTTATTAAGAATGAAACATCTCCTAGCAAACATAAAGGAAAATGTCAATTCTATTAAGGACATGGAGGAGAAGATTATGCTTAGTTCTTTCTTTATTCAGACTCACAGTAACAAAATAAAAGAACTACAAATCCCATTAATCCATTCCAAAGGCCATATAACATCTGACCCAAGCAGTCCAATCACAGTGTACTTTACACTATAACATCCTAGGACATTCCCATTTTGTCCTCTTTCTTTGTGCAAAGGCTGTCAAAGCGACAATGTATCTGAATTTTATTACAAGACCGGAGGGTCATGTTATGCGTTCTTGTCTTACTTTATTTACCACAGTAGCCAAGAACTACAAATCCCAGAAACCTAGGAAAGAAACTACAAAATACCGTCACAATGCAGGTAACCAATCATGTATCTTGACTGAGAGCAACAAGCCCTCTTTTCTTGCTGCTCGCAGTCAAGATAAGTACTCTGCTCACTTTATCAACATTTATTTTTTATGCAAAATATGTGTATTCAATGTATTTGATGTATCATTGTTATTCGCCTTGCCTTTAGTGCCTCGCGCTTTCTTTCCAACCGTCGCGTGCTGTTTCCTCAGGGCATTCTATCCCCGAGGCGTTCTATCTTCGGCCGTTACGCTCTAACGGCTGTCCAACGCTTCCTCATTGCAAGGCCTCAAACGAATTGCCCCTCGCTTGCTGTGTTGGTATTTTGTCTGCCTTCCGGGATTTCCTTCCCCTCGGGCATTCCCGTTCTGTCTCCGGCAGTCCTTCTCGGGCTCCTCCCTGACACACGCCCTCCGGCCTCAGCTGGGTTAACCCCTGCTTGTCTAGTTTTCCTCCTCAATAAATATTTATAGTTTGTTGTGGGTTTTTCTTCGTTACCTGGGTTTCCAATGCCAATATTTGTTGTTTTTTTGTTAAATATTGGTTAAAACTTGTTGAATATTGTTATACACTTTTTATTAGTATTTATTTATTTATTCCTTTTACCTTATATTGTCTGGGGATGGACAGACCCAGTTTTTGAAAGACATTTTAAAGTCTCTTATTAAAGAGTCGGTGCAGCATGCCGTTTCTGTTTCCTTGCTGGATATTTCCAAGAATTTAGAAGCCTCATTATCTAAAATGCTTCAGCCCTCTGGTGATGTTCCTTCAAAAAAGGGAACGAAACGTGCGGCTCCCTCCCGGGTACCTCTTAAAGGTGTTTCTATTAAAATTGGGCCTCCCACCCGAGAGGCGAATAGTTCGGGGCTACCTTCTTCTCCCCTTAATGTCACTAACCTCAGAGATATGGACAGTGATGGGGATGATACCTTTGACATTTCTGTCAAAGATTATATCTCTGATCATGGGCCTTTGGAGAAAAGGTGAAAAATGTCTCCCTCTGTTATTTCATCCCTCGCACTGTCTGATGACTTGGTGGACCAGTTTGGGGAACTCGTGTTAGACCTTACTTCGATCCACCATCCTAATTCCTCTGAGTGCTTCCCTTGTGAGCATGTCTCAGACTATGTTCTGTTTTATTTAAGGCTCGCTTTGGACAAGTCATGCAGGAATAAATTGAAGTCCGAATGTCCCAGACCTTCCCTTCCATCCAAGGTAGCTGATACCCCCTCTATTGACCGGAACATGTTGTTATTTTTTTACCAAGCTCAGCAAGGATCCCAAAAAAGGGGTCCATAGAGCCTGGTCTAACTGCCAGGCCAGACTACTTGATCTGGTTGGTCCTTCAACAAGGATTTTGGACCTCGCCAAAGAGGCTAAATTGGAGGGCGGTCAGGTGGACCCGGAACCCTGTCCAGTTGGGCACAAAGAACAATTTGCATGCTTGGCAATGCCAATGCTTGTATATCTCAGGAGCAACGTAAGAGCCTTTTGCTCAAGATTGACCCGAAGTTAAGTTCCTTAGCCACCAAAGAAGAAGGACCTAAGGCTGAAGGTCTTCTATTTGGAGATTCCTTCATCAAGGAAATGAGCAGATATGTCTCAACCTTCGCTTCTATTGACAAAGCCCAGGCTTCTATGAAGACATTTTTTTCCCAGCGGGTTTTTGGCAGGGCCGGCAGAGGAAGGAGTCGCTTTGCCGGCCGTTATACATCTCGAGGACAATACCTCCACCGAGGATCCTGTAACCAAGACTCCCAGCTAAGACTACCAGGGATACAAACCCCAGTTCGATCCCCGACGTTTCTGTGGAGGCTGCGGCAGGGGTTTCAAGCCCAAGAGCGATCAACTCGCAGGTAAGAACTTTCATTTCTGGCCTTCCTCTCGTAGGAGGCAGATTAGCTTCTTGTCTAGGCGCTTGGTTGTCTCTCACATCGGATCCCTGGGTTTTACAGACGGTCCAGGGTTATTGCACAGAATGTTACCAACGCCCCTTCCAGACCCATCTTCCTCATCCCCTTCATCTTTCAGACGATCAGTTTCTGTTGGTGAAGGACGAGATACAGGCTTTACTGATTAAACAAGCCATAGAAAGGGTCTACTTCAACTCTTCTGGGTTCCTGAGCAATATATTTCTTGTTCACAAGAAAAACAACAAACATCATCCAGTCATAAATTTAAAGACTGTTCAACGACTTCGTAGTGTATCATCATTTCAAGATGGAGACTATCCTTCATCTCAGAGACCTTCTCCTTCAGGGCGATTGGCTGGTCCGTCTAGACCTCCAGGATACCTATCTTTCGGTCCCCCTGCATCCCGTGCATCTGGCTTTCAGGAAGTTCCTTCAGTTCCAGTGGGAAGATTGTTCCTTCCAATTCAAGATGCTGCCTTTCGGTTTGTCTTCAGCCCCTTGGTGCTATACCAAGATTCTCAAACCGGTTGTTGCCTTTCTCAGGGCTCAGGGTGTCAGGCTCATAGTCTATCTCAAAGACTTCCTCATAATGGCCCAGGACAGGTCCCGGCTTTTGGTTCATCTGGATCTTTGTCAGAATCTTTTGATAAGTCTCGGCTTCTTCATCAATCCTAACAAGTCAGTTCTTATCCCTTCCTAACAATTGGAGTTCCTCTGCTTTTTGATAAATACAGTCGATTTGATTCTTAACTCCCTCAAATGAAAGTAGACTTGATAAAGAAAGAGATTTGTCACGCCTTATCCATTTACTGTACCTCCCTCAGGTCTATGGCTCGTTTAGTGGGCGTTCTCTCTTCCTCCATTTAGGAAATCTTCCCAGGGCCTCTTCATTACAGGGCCCTTCAAAGACTACTAATCCATCATCTCCGTCAAGGCCTAGCTTATTCAGATTCAGTCATTCTAGACGCGGAATCCAGGGAGGAGCTCCTTTGGTGGCTCAGTCACTTAGATGCCTGGACCGGGAGAACGATTTTCTCTGCCGCCCCAGATCTTGTCTTAGAGTCAGATGCAAGTCTGACAGGTTGGGGCGCAAGATGTGGTCAACTCTCAACTGGGGGTTTATGGTCCGCTCAGGAGTCAACACTGCACATCAATTGTTTAAAGATGCTTGCAGGTTCCTTTGCCATCCAGTCCTTTACAAAAGGCAGAGTAAGGTGCATGGTGCTACTCCGAATGGACAACCTGTCAACGGTCAGATACATAAATCATTTGGGAGGTACCAGATTCAGACCTCTGGCCTTACTGGCCAAAAGCCTATGGGAATTCTGCCTGCAGAAAAACATTTAGGTCAGGGCAGAATAACTACTGATCCAGCTCAATGTCGTGGCCGATTGGTTTTCCAGACATATCTACGATTCAAGCGACTGGTGTCTGCATCCTTCCATTTTCAATCATCTTTCTTCCATCTTTGGCATAATGTCGATAGACCGCTTTGCTTCCGTCTCAATACTCAGTTCCCTTCTTTTTTCAGTTGGAGACCAGACCCCTTGGCAATGACCACAGATGCCTTCCTTCAGTCATGGCCCCCTTCCCTCCTCTATGCCTTTCCTCCCTTTGCCCTTCTTGCTCGGGTCCTAGCACATGTTCGCAGACAACAGTCATCCATTGTCTTGATCACTCCCTTTTGGCAGTCCCAACCTTGGTATCCAATCATTCTGGAGCTGACTTCGGATTTTCCAGTGTTGATTCCTCCTTTTCCTGATTTACTCCTGAACCCCCAAGGCCTTCCTCATCCCCTAGTCATAGACAACACCCTTCATCTAGTGGCCTGGAGGATTTGGGGGCTTCCTGGAGAGCCCTAGGAATTTCGAAAGAAGCTATCCACTTTATCCAGCAATCATGAGCTCCAGGCACAACGAAAGTCTATAAGTCGGCCTGGATGGCCTGGTGTAGCTGGTGTCTGGACAGGGATTCAGATCCCGTTTTAGCAGATGTAACCTTGGTAGTCAATTTTCTTTCTTCTTTAGCGTCACAAGGTAAAGCCTATCGGACTGTTAACACATACAGATCTGCAATCTCTTCAGAACATGTCAGAGTGGACGGAAGACCTATTGGTGAACATCCTTTAGTCTGCCGATTGTTGAAGGGAGTACGTTTTGTTAAACCTCCGATTCCTAAATACAATGTTATGGGGGATGTTAATACTGTATTTCGTCTTTTTTTTACATGGCCAGATAATGATCAGTTATCGCTCAAACATTTGTCTGCTAAATTGACAATGCTTTTTGTTTGGTATCTATTAAACGTGTTTCTGATGTAAAAGCTTTAGATGTTTTCTCTTTCCGTTATTCCTCCATGGGCATTTATTTCCAGGTCAGTAGACGCACCAAAACTAATTTATCATCTATGTTTTACCCCTTTTTTCCCTCACAACCCAAGCTGTGTGTTGGCAATTGTTTAAAGTCTTACGTTTCTCAAACTGCAGAGCTTAGAAACGTTTTCTCTTCCCAGTTACTCATCTCCTTTCAAAGGCCACATAATCCTGTTTCTGCTCCTACTCTGGCCCGTTGGATTAAATGGCTCATGTCCCTCGTGGGCATTTCTACCCTTTCCTTTGGTGCCCATTCGGTGAGAGGGGCTGCGGCCTCTTGCGCCTTTTTCGGGGGGAAGGGATTGGGTTGCAGGCTATTCTCAGATCTGCAGATTTGTCAAACGTCAATACTTTTAGAACATTTTATTGTAAACCTCTTGATCATCCATTGGACAATGTTATTTCATTGCTTTGAACTAGCATAATATGAGACTCCGGTCTTGTAATAAAATTGAGATTTTCCTATCCTTGGTGTCTGAAAGGCTAGATTTTATTAAAAACACGGAGGCGAGTATTATCCTGTCGCATTTGCTTTAACCCTCCCTATTGTTTCCTTCGCAGTTTCATTACCTTCTACCAGCTCTGCTACATCCGGCTGATTTCCATTCGGATTCGCTGGGTTCCATTTTGTCTCATCGTACTTCCTGGTTACCTGTTCAGCCTGCTTCCTTCTTCATGGACTACTTTATGGAAAGTGTGAGGCATGAAAGGCAAGGCGAATAACAATGATACATCAAATACATTCAATACACATATGACGCATAAAAAATATATGTCGATAAAGTGAGCAGAGTACTTATCTTGACTGCGAGCAGCAAGAAAAGAGGGCTTGTTGCTCTCAGTCAAGATAATTGTATTCATACTCGATACATGATTGGTTACCTGCATTGTGACGATATTTTGTAGTTTCTTTCCCAGGGTTTCTGGGATTTGAAGTTCTTGGCTGCTGTGTTAAATAAAGTAAGAAAAGAACGCATAATACTCGCATCCGTGTCGTCAATATAATCTAGCCTTTCAGACACCAAGGCTAGGAAAATCTCAGTTATCTTCCAAATCTTTCATTTTTCCTCCATTGCTAAAATTGAAAACAAATGTTACCAGTCCATTCTTTTATACTCGAAGTCAATTAGTATATTCCACCATAACGCATTAAGAAAGAAGCTATGCAATAAAACAGTCAAATGAAACATGTTTACTTATTCCCAATATAGATCTAAATACTGAAGTCACCACGGGAAAGAAACACGCCTCCGCAGGCAGTAAGGGTGGGATAATCTTCGTCTCTGTGTCCTTGATAGAATTGAAATTTTCCTTTATGTTTGCTAGGAAATGTTTCATTCTATGACAGGACTGGAGACTCGATTATGCTAGTTCAAAGCTTATTTGCCAACTGTGGAGTTGGTTTAAAATAAAATCTTTTAAAAACAGAATCTGATGCTCAAAATATTTTCTAGACGTGCGACCAACTTGAATGCTTTAGAGGACATGGCTCCCTTGGTCGAATGTGCCCCAAAAGTTAAGACATCAATACCTGCCTCCTGCATGATCCAAAGAACCGACCTAGCCATGGCGGGAGAAAAAACTGGTTTGTGTGGTTTGGTAAAAAAAACCAATAATTGGCATGTTCCCTGGTCTAAGATCTGCAGACACTCTCTCATACTCCTTCAAACAATTCACAACACACAATCTGGGCCTGTCAGGAAATTCTGAATAAAATACCGATTTGGTATTGGATTTCATTCTTCTAAAAATTATGAAAAACATGTCTTCTGGTGAAATGGAGCGCCCATTCAGATCCAGGGACCCGACATCCGACACTCTCTTACAAGAGATGAGAAACAATAACATTGTCAATTTGGCAAAAAGTTGTGTACTAGAGAGAGCTGCATTATCTGGCCACTCCATAAAAAAGGTTCAAAACCTTGTTCACGTCCCAAGTGGCTGCATATTTAGGTTGTGGAGGGTTATAGAATCTAATGTCCTTCATAAGTGAACACTTCAAAGGATGGGATGCCACTGGTTTGCCTATCACTGGCAAATGCCCCGCTTAAATTGCGGGCCTAAACGGGTTAACCTTTGAATAAGCCTTACCTGTGTCTGATAGTTGAGACAGAAAATTCAATACGTATACAATGTGGACCCCCACTGGATCAATATCCCATTCCAAACACCAACTATACCATGTAGACCAAGCAGATCGGTATCGTTTGTGGGTTCCTGCTGCCCATGCTTGTCCCATGTAGGTTGACGCTGTTTCTGAAAGCCCTTGCACCTGCCTGCAGACCCTGATATTCTCCAAGCCATCAGTTGCAGAGTGTTGCCCCGAATCATCAGATGGTTTTCCCCTGCAGGACCTTGCAGTGTGGACGGGAAGCTGAATATTTGCACTGGGAAGTCGCACAACATTTCCATGAAAAGTGAGAACCATGATTGTGACTTCCAAAAAGGAGTCACCAGTATAATTCCTGCCTGTTGCCTCTTGATCTGGGTTGCAACCTTGGACAACACAATGAACGGGGTAAAGGTGTAACTGAGAATCGATCCCCATTCCTGTAAAAAGGCATCATCTTGAGCAGCTTCCGGGTCCAATCTCCAGCTGTAAAAAAGTGGAAGCTACATGTTTAGCCGTGAGGCAAACAGACCCATGTGAGGCTTCCCCCATCTCTGACAAAGAATTTGGAATACCTGGGTGTCCAGCCTCCAGTCGCTAGAATCACTCAGATATTGTGCGTCCTCAGCCAGGTTACTACCAGCTTGAGTAGCTTAGGAAAACACCATGGGGCGGAGGAAAAGCCAAAAGGAAGTACTTTGAATACACATGCCTGATCCTGCCAGAGAAATTGGAGGAACCGGCGGCGGAAAGATTGGAATTGTCAGATAGGTGTCTTTGAGATCTAACCTGATCATCCAATCCCCTTGCCTCAGCAAGTCTCTCACAAGATGGATTCCCACCATCTTGAAACGGCAGTACACTAACCAACCATTGAATTCTTTCAAATTTATGACCGGCCTCACTCCTTTGTCCTTTTTTCTTACCACCAAGATATTGCTCAAGAAACGTCTCAGGTGAAAAAGGATCCTTCTAGGGCCCCCTTGCTTACCCGATTGTCCTTCTCCTGCTCTGTAAGGGTGCATATATTGTTTGAAAAACTAGAGGGGTCGACCTTATCCTTTGAAAGGGCGAACCACAAAACTTGATGTGGAAGCACTGTACCTTTTGCAGAACCCATGGGTCTGACTAAATTCATTTCCATTTGTTCAGGCACTCTGCCATCCTGCCTCCCAGTTTCATGGCATCTGGTCCAGCCTCTGCAGAAGCAAATTCACCCAATTTGGGGTCCAGGCTTAACAAAAGTGAGTGTCTCGCTTCCTCCGAAAATCACACAATTAGTGGTTCCCAGGAGACATATCGCCGACTTGGTCCATCCAGATAAAATCTCGGGGTCTATTGCTGCACCTGTCTTTTTGACGTCTTCTGCCATTTCCATTATTTTCATTAGGGGTCCCGTATTATCTAACAACTTATCCTGACAAGAACGCCAGGATCTATCAATACCTCTCTTTGGATACTTAACCAGTCTGCCCATACAGGTCACCCTGGTGGTATCCATTTCTGGGATTGCTGCTACTTTACCCTCATTGGAGGGTCTTGGGCATTCTGCCCTCAACTTATTACGAACCTCTCTATCTAGTGGCTGGCGAAGATGCTGCTTCAAGTAAAATGCCACCTTCTCTGAAGGTTCCCACTCCGAGGAGCGTGTATGCCTGATATCCTCGGGATTAAATAAATCCTTATTGAAATGCCGGTCATTCCCCCGTGTAGAGGGGTCCGTTTTCATCTTTGTCCCACCAGAGGGATGCCAGTCTCTGGATCGTTTAGACTTCCTATCAGAGTCATCAAAGTAAGGGGAATCTGAGTCCCCTTGGTCCTGATCAAAACCCTGATTTGGAAGCCTGCTGCACGTAGACTGTGCAAGGCCACTAGGGCCCGCTGACTGGGATAGCTGATACGAAAGGTTGAATGTGTCTGCCATTTGTCTGGACTTGTTATCACCCTGCTCCCCACAAAGGGCGTTATCTGCATCTGTACGATGCGTCTGTGGCGAGTTTCCTGTAGAGCCCCTAGGGGTCTTGGCGGTGGAACTCTGACACTTTTGCAATGCCAATGACACTGCGGTCCCCACTGCTTTGGAAACGGCCTAATCAATCATTGCAGCAAGCTCTGGGCCCATATTCACGCCCTCCTGTATCTCCTCCCGGCGTAAATAAATATGACCCTCAGTCATGTCTGAATAATGTTAGGAAAACAGCTAAATGTGAACTCTCTAACTGTAGGAAAGTACCATCTTGCCTGGCATGTTACCCCCATTTTTCACTGTATATATGTTGTTTTAGTTGTATGTGTCACTGGGACCCTGCCAGCCAGGGCCCCAGTGCTCATAAGTGTGCCTGAATGTGTTACCTGTGTTATGACTAACTGTCTCACTGAGGCTCTGCTATTCAGAACCTCAGTGGTTATGCTCTCTCATTTCTTTCCAAATTGTCACTAACAGGCTAGTGACCAATTTCACCAATTCACATTGGCATACTGGAACACCCTTATAATTCCCAAGTATATGGTACTAAGGTACCTAGGGTATTGGGGTTCCAGGAAATCCCTATGGGCTGCAGCATTTATTTTGCCACCCATAGGGAGCTCTGACAATTCTTACACAGGCCTGCCACTGCAGCCTGAGTGAAATAAAGTCCACGTTATTTCACAGCCATTTACCACTGCACTTAAGTAATTTATAAGTCACCTATATGTCTATCCTTTACCTGGTAAAGGTTAGGTGCAAAGTTACTTAGTGTGTGGGCACCCTGGCACTAGCCAAGGTGCCCCCACATTGTTCAGGGCAAATTCCCCAGACTTTGTCAGTGCGGGGACACCATTACACGCGTGCACTACACATAGGTCACTACCTATGTGTAGCTTCACAATGGTAACTCCGAATATGGCCATGTAACATGTCTAAGATCATGGAATTGCCCCCTCTATGCCATCCTGGCATTGTTGGCACAATCCCATGATCCCACGGGTCTGTAGCACAGACCCTGGTACTGCCAAACTGCCTTTTCAGGGGTTTCACTGCAGCTGCTGCTGCTGCCAACCCCTCAGACAGGTTTCTGCCCTCCTGGGGTCCAGCCAGGCTTGGCCCAAGATGGCAGAACAAAGGACTTCCTCAGAGAGAGGGTGTTACACCCTCTCTCTTTGGAAAAAGGTGTTAAGGCAGTTTAAAAAGTTTTTAAAGTTTTTTTTCTGTCTTTCCAAAAGTTCTGAAAACCTTTTTCTCTCTTTTTCTGTCACTTAAACACTGTCTAAAATGTCTGGCACAGGCCAAACTGTTGATCTGTCCAAACTTGCATATGATCACCTTAGCTGGAAAGGAGCAAGGAGTCTCTGCATAGAGAGAGGTTTGAGTGTAGGGAAGAATCCCCCCAGAGAACTGTTGGTTAACATGTTTATAGAACAGGATACGGCCAGAGGTGCCCCTTCTGTGGAAAAAAGTAGCTAATGGTTCCCAATCTGATCCAGGGACTCCCCTAGAAAAAGATTTCAGGAAAGAAACTTCCTAGCCTGCCCATTAGTAGACAGCCTAGCATAGTTGGTACTGATGCAGAGTCACACCATACTGATAGTGTTGTCTCACATCATAGCAAGAGCATTCCTTCTCACCATAGTAGAAGTGATGCTTCTGTTAACCAAGCTGTTAGGGTGCCTTCAGTAAGGGATGGGTCTCATTCTGTTCATTCTCACCATACTTCTGTATCAAGGAATGTCCCTCCCACCCACCCTGGTGACAGATTGTTAGAAAGGGAGCTCAATAGATTGAGAGTGGAACAAACCAGACTGAAGCTCAAGAAGCAACAGCTGGATTTGGATAGACAGTCCTTAGAAGTGGAAAGGGAAAGACAGAAATTGGGTTTAGAAACCCATGGTGGCAGCAGCAGTATTCCCCATAGTCATCCTGCAAAAGAGCATGATTCCAGGAATCTGCACAAGATAGTTCCCCCTTATAAGGAGGGGGATGACATTAACAAGTGGTTTGCTGCACTTGAGAGGGCCTGTGTTGTACAGGATGTCCCTCAAAGGCAGTGGGCTGCTATCCTATGGCTATCATTTAGTGGAAAGGGTAGGGATAGGCTCCTTACTGTGAAAGAAAGTCATGCCAATAATTTTACAGTTCTTAAGAATGCACTCCTGGATGGTTATGGCTTAACCACTGAACAGTACAGGATGAAGTTCAGAGAGACCAAAAAGGAGTCTTCACAAGACTGGGTTGATTTTGTTGACCATTCAGTGAAGGCCTTGGAGGGGTGGTTACATGGCAGTAAAGTTCCTGATTATGAAAGCCTGTATAACTTGATCCTGAGAGAGCATATTCTTAATAATTGTGTGTCTGATTTGTTGCACCAGTACTTGGTGGACTCTGATCTGACCTCTCCCCAAGAATTGGGAAAGAAGGCAGACAAATGGGTCAGAACAAGGGTGAACAGAAAAGTTCATACAGGGGGTGACAAAGATGGCAATAAGAAGAAGGATGGTAAGTCTTCTGACAAGGGTGGGGACAAATCTAAAAGTGAGACTTCATCAGGCCTACAAAAACACTCTGGTGGGGGTGGTGGGCCCAAATCCTCTTCCAATCAAAACAAAGAAAAGAAACCATGGTGCTATTTATGTAAAATAAAAGGCCATTGGACAACAGATCCCAGTTGTCCAAAGAAAAGCACCAAGCCTCCTACCACTACAACCCCTACTGCTACCCCTAGTGTCCCTACTAATAGCAGTGGTGGTGAGAACAAACCTACTAATAGCCAATCTAAGGGAGTAGCTGGGCTCACCTTTGGTAATTTAGTTGGGGTTGGTCTGATTAGGGAGACCACAGAGGCTGTGTTAGTCTCTGAGGGGGCTATTGATTTAGCCACCTTGGTTGCTTGTCCCCTTAACATGGATAAGTACAAGCAAGTACCCTTAATAAATGGTGTTGAGGTTCAGGCCTACAGGGACACTGGTGCCAGTGTTACAATGGTAATAGAGAAACTGGTCCACCCTGAACAACACCTACTTGGTCACCAGTACCAAGTAACCGATGCTCATAACAACACCCTTAGCCACCCCATGGCTGTTGTGAATCTCAACTGGGGGGGGGGTTACTGGCCCAAAGAAAGTTGTGGTTGCCTCAGATTTACCTGTAGACTGTCTATTAGGGAATGATTTAGAGACATCAGCTTGGGCAGAAGTGGAGTTGGAGGCTCATGCAGCAATGCTGGGCATTCCAGGGCATATTTTTGCTTTAACCAGGGCTCAGGACAAAAAGCAAAAAGGACAGGGTGACTTGGATCCTGGAAGAATGGACCAAGTGCTCCCTAAAACTAGGGCTAGTAGAAGTAAAACACTACCTACTATCCCTCCCTCTACAGTGGATTCTACTTCTGAGGAAGAAGAATTCCCACTCTGTACAGAACCTACACCAGAGGAGCTGGAAGCAGACACTGCTGAGCTTTTGGGTGAAGGGGGGCCTGCCAGGGAGGAGCTGAGTGTGGCACAGCAAACCTGTCCCACACTAGAGGGTCTAAGACAGCAAGCTGTCAAACAAGCAAATGGAGATGTTAGTGACTCTCACAGAGTTTACTAGGAGGACAACCTCTTGTACACTGAAGCAAGGGATCCAAAACCTGGAGCTGCCAGGAGATTGGTGATTCCTCAGGAGTACAGAAAGTTCCTCCTAACTCTTGCTCACGACATTCCCTTAGCTGGACATTTGGGGCAAATGAAAACTTGGGACAGGCTTGTTCCCTTGTTTCATTGGCCTAGAATGTCTGAGGACACAAAATATTTTTGTAAGTCCTGTGAAACCTGTCAAGCCAGGGACAAGACAGGTGGCACTCCAAAGGCACCCCTTATTCCACTGCCTGTGGTTGGGGTTCCCTTTGAAAGGGTAGGGGTTGACATAGTTGGCCCCCTTGACCCTCCTACTGCTTCAGGCAATAGGTTTATCTTGGTGGTAGTGGACCATGCCACCAGATATCCTGAAGCAATTCCTCTAAGGACCACTACAGCTCCTGCAGTCGCAAAGGCCCTCCTGGGAATCTTTTCCAGGGTGGGCTTCCCAAAAGAGGTGGTATCAGACAGGGGAAGCAATTTCATGTCTGCTTACTTAAAGGCCATGTGGAAGGAGTGTGGTGTTACATACAGTGGCGTAGCGTGGGGGGTGCAGGGGGGGCCGGCCGCACCGGGCGCAACATCTTGGAAGAGACTCGAGTGCTAAAATCCACGGGTTAGGGGGCGCAAATTACTTGCCTTGCCCCGGGTGCCCACGGGTTAGGGGGCGCAAATTACTTGCCTTGCCCCGGGTGCTGACAACCCACGCTACGCCACTGGTTACATACAAGTTCACCACACCCTATCATCCACAAACAAATGGACTGGTGGAGAGATTTAACAAAACTCTCAAAGGCATGATTATGGGACTCCCTGAAAAACTCTGCAGGAGATGGGATATCCTTTTACCATGCCTCCTTTTTGCTTACAGGGAGGTACCCCAGAAAGGGGTGGGCTCCAGCCCCTTTGAACTTCTTTTTGGACACCCTGTGAGAGGTCCCCTAACACTTGTTAAGGAGGGTTGGGAACAACCTTTAAAAGCTCCAAAGCAAGACATAGTGGACTATGTACTTGGCCTCAGATCAAGGATGGTTGAGTACATGAAAAAGGCCAGTAAAAACCTTCAGGCCAGCCAAGAGCTCCAAAAGCAATGGCATGACCAGAAGGCTGTTTTGGTTCAGTACCAACCAGTGCAGAAAGTGTGGGTCTTGGAGCCTGTGGCCCCAAGAGCACTCCAAGATAAATGGAGTGGACCCCACACAATTGTTGAGAAAAGGGGTGAAGTCACCTACTTAGTTGACTTAGGCACTGCCAGGAGTCCCCTTAGGGTGCTCCATGTCAATCGCCTGAAACCCTACTATGACAGGGCTGATCTCACCCTGCTCATGGCAACTGATGAGGGACGGGAAGAAGACAGTGATCCTCTCCCTGACCTCTTCTCTTCCACAGAACAAGATGCTCTAGTGGAAGGGGTTGTACTAGCAGATTGTCTTACTGCTGAGCAGAAAGACCACTGCATAAATCTCCTGGGTCAGTTTTCTGAACTCTTCTCTACTGTGCCAGGTACCACTTCTTGGTGTGAGCACACTATAGATACTGGAGACAGCTTGCCTGTCAAAAATAAGATCTATAGGCAGCCTGACCATGTCAGAGACTGCATAAAGCAAGAGGTGCAGAAAATGTTAGAACTAGGAGTGGTTGAGCACTCTGAAAGTCCATGGGCTTCTCCTGTGGTACTTGCACCAAAACCTCATTCCAAAGATGGAAAGAAGGAAATGCGGTTTTGTGTAGACTACAGAGGTCTCAACCAGGTAACCAAAACTGACGCTCACCCTATACCCAGGGCAGATGAGCTCATAGATACACTGGCATCTGCCAAGTATCTAAGCACTTTTGATTTGACTGCAGGGTATTGGCAGATCAAATTATCAGAAGATGCAAAAGCTAAAACTGCATTTTCAACCATTGGAGGACATTACCAATTCACAGTAATGCCTTTTGGATTGAGAAATGCACCTGCCACTTTTCAGAGGTTGGTGAACACAGTCCTGCAAGGGCTGGAAGCTTTTAGTGCAGCATATTTGGACGATATAGCTGTCTTTAGCTCCAGCTGGGATGATCACCTGGTCCACCTATGGAAAGTTTTAGAGGCCCTGCAAAAGGCAGGCCTCACTATCAAGGCTTCAAATTGCCAGATAGGGCAGGGGAAGGTGGTTTATCTGGGACACCTGGTTGGTGGAGAACAGATTGCACCCCTTCAGAGGAAAATCCAAACAATTATTGATTGGGTTCCCCCTACTACTCAGACTCAGGTGAGAGCCGTTTTAGGCCTCACTGGGTACTATAGGAGGTTCATAAAGAACTATGGCTCCATTGCAGCCCCTCTTAATGACCTCGCTTCAAAGAAAATGCCTAAGAAGGTATTATGGACAGCAAACTGTCAGAAAGCTTTTGAGGAGCTGAAGCAGGCCATGTGCTCTGCACCTGTCCTGAAAAGCCCTTGTTACTCTAAAAAAATCTATGTCAAAACTGATGCATCTGAATTAGGAGTAGGGGCAGTCCTATCACAACTTAATTCTGAGGGCCAGGATCAACCTGTTGCTTTTATTAGTAGGAGGTTGACCCCTAGAGAAAAGCGTTGGTCTGCCATTGAGAGGGAGGCCTTTGCTGTGGTCTGGGCACTGAAGAAGTTGAGGCCATACCTGTTTGGCACTCACTTCATTGTTCAGACAGACCACAAACCTCTACTTTGGCTAAAACAAATGAAAGGTGAAAATCCTAAATTGTTGAGGTGGTCCATATCCCTACAGGGAATGGACTATACAGTGGAACATAGACCTGGGAGTACCCACTCCAATGCAGATGGACTCTCCAGATATTTCCACTTAGACAATGAAGACCCATCAGGTAATGACTAGTCTTATTGTCCTTCGTTTGGGGGGGGTTGTGTAGGAAAGTACCATCTTGCCTGGCATATTACCCCCATTTTTCACTGTATATATGTTGTTTTAGTTGTATGTGTCACTGGGACCCTGCCAGCCAGGGCCCCAGTGCTCATAAGTGTGCCTGAATGTGTTACCTGTGTTATGACTAACTGTCTCACTGAGGCTCTGCTATTCAGAACCTCAGTGGTTATGCTCTCTCATTTCTTTCCAAATTGTCACTAACAGGCTAGTGACCAATTTCACCAATTCACATTGGCATACTGGAACACCCTTATAATTCCCTAGTATATGGTACTAAGGTACCCAGGGTATTGGGGTTCCAGGAGATCCCTATGGGCTGCAGCATTTCTTTTGACACTCATAGGGAGCTCTGACAATTCTTACACAGGCCTGCCACTGCAGCCTGAGTGAAATAACGTCCACGTTATTTCACAGCCATTTACCACTGCACTTAAGTAACTTATAAGTCACCTATATGTCTATCCTTTACCTGGTAAAGGTTAGGTGCAAAGTTACTTAGTGTGTGGGCACCCTGGCACTAGCCAAGGTGCCCCCACATTGTTCAGGGCAAATTCCCCGGACTTTGTGAGTGCGGGGACACCATTACACGCGTGCACTACACATAGGTCACTACCTATGTGTAGCTTCACAATGGTAACTCCGAATATGGCCATGTAACATGTCTAAAATCATGGAATTGCCCCCTCTATGCCATCCTGGCATTGTTGGCACAATCCCATGATCCCACGGGTCTGTAGCACAGACCCTGGTACTGCCAAACTGCCTTTTCAGGGGTTTCACTGCAGCTGCTGCTGCTGCCAACCCCTCAGACAGGTTTCTGCCCTCCTGGGGTCCAGCCAGGCTTGGCCCAAGATGGCAGAACAAAGGACTTCCTCAGAGAGAGGGTGTTACACCCTCTCCCTTTGGAAAAAGGTGTTAAGGCAGGGGAGGAGTAGCCTCCCCCAGCCTCTGGAAATGCTTTCATGGGCACAGATGGTGCTCATTTCTGCATAAGCCAGTCTACACCGGTTCAGGGACCCCTCAGACCTGCTCTGGAGCAAAACTGGACAAAGGAAAGGGGAGTGACCACTCCCCTGACCTGCACCTCCCCTGGGAGGTGCCCAGAGCTCCTCCAGTGTGCTCCAGACCTCTGTCATCTTGGAAACAGAGGTGCTGCTGGCGCACTGGACTGCTCTGAGTGGCCAGGGCCAGCAGGTGACGCCAGAGACTCCTTCTGATAGGCTCCTTCAGGTGTTGCTAGCCTATTCTCTCTCCTAAGTAGCCAAACCCTCTTTTCTGGCTATTTAGGGTCTCTGCTTTGGGGAATTCCTTAGATGACGAATGCAAGAGCTCATCAGAGTTCCTCTGCATCTTTCTCTTCACCTTCTGCCAAGGAATCGACTGCTGACCGCGCTGGAAGCCTGCAAAACTGCAACAAAGTAGCAAAGACGACTACTGCAACTCTGTAACACTGATCCTGCCGCCTTCTCGACTGTTTTCCTGGTGGTGCATGCTGTGGGGGTAGTCTGCCTCCTCTCTGCACTAGAAGCTCCGAAGAAATCTCCCGTGGGTCGACGGAATCTTCCCCCTGCTACCGCAGGCACCAAAGAACTGCATCACCGGTCCCCTGGGTCTCCTCTCAGCACGACGAGCAAGGTCCCTTGAATCCAGCAACTCTGTCCAAGTGACTCCCACAGTCCAGTGGCTCTTCAGTCCAAGTTTGGTGGAGGTAACTCCTTGCCTCCCCACGCCAGACTGCATTGCTGGGAACCGCGTCTTTTGCAGCTACTCCGGCCTCTGTGCACTTCCAGCGGAAATCCTTTGTGCACAGCCAAGCCTGGGTCCACGGCACTCTAACCTGCATTGCACGACTTTCTAAGTTGTCCCCCGGCGGCATGGGACTCCTTTGTGCAACTTCTGGTGAGCACTGTTTCACTCCTCTTCGTAGTGCCTGTTCCGGCACTTCTGTGGGTGCTGCCTGCTTCTGAGAGGGCTCCTTGTCTTGCTCGACGCCCCCTCTGACCCCAGACGCAATTGGCGACATCCTGGTCCCTCCTGGGCCACAGCAGCATCCAAAAACCCTAACTGCACGATTTGCAGCTAGCAAGGCTTGTTGGCGGTCTTTCTTCAGGAAAACACTTCTGCACGACTCTCTACGGCGTGGGGGATCCATCCTCCAAAGGGGAAGTTTCTAGCCCTTGTCGTTCCTGCAGAATCCTCAGCTTCTACTGCCTAGTAGCAGCTTCTTTGCACCCACAGCTGGCATTTCCTGGGCATCTGCCCATCTCCGACTTGCTTGTGACTTTTGGACTTGGTCCCCTTGTTCCACAGGTACCCTCGACTGGAAATCCATCGTTGTTGCATTGCTGTTTTGTGTCTTTCCTGCAGAATTCCCCTATCACGACTTCTATGTCGTTTGGGGAACTTTAGTGCACTTTGCACTCACTTTTAAGGGTCTTGGGGTGGGCTATTTTTCTAACCCTCACTGTTTTCTTACAGTCCCAGCGACCCTCTACAAGGTCACATAGGTTTGGGGTCCATTCGTGGTTCGCATTCCACTTTTGGAGTATATGGTTTGTGTTGCCCCTATCCCTATCTGTCCCCATTGCATCCTATTGTAACTATACATTGTTTACACTGTTTTCTAAGACTATACTGCATATTTTTGGTATTGTGTACATATATCTTGGGTATATTTGCTATCCTCATACTGAGGGTACACTCTGAGATACTTTGGAATATTGTCATAAAAATAAAGTACCTTTATTTTTAGTATTTCTGTGTATTGTGTTTTCTTATGATATTGTGAAAGTGACACTAGTGGTACTGTAGGAGCTTCACTCGTCTCCTAGTTCAGCCTAAGCTGCTCTGCTAAGCTACCATTATCTATCAGCAGAAGCTGCTAGACACCCTATACACTAATAAGCGATACCTGGGCCTGGTGCAAGGTGTAAGTACGCCTTGGTACTTACTACAAGCCAGTCCAGCCTCCTACACTAACCACACCTCACTAATCATGAAGCACCAAAACCCTACTAACCCAGAACCTAAATGCTCTGCAAGTTGGAGATTATCCTCAAATTAATCTTACAGAGGAACCTATTTGGGACAAAGATCTGAAAAAATTCCACACTTTTTAGGACCAAAAAACCTTAAAGAGCTAAGCTGTATAAACGCCCAGTGACCGTTTGAAGAAACTGAAAGATGCGCTCTCACGACCACGAAATGGCTTCTCTCCAGACCCTACTAATCGAACCCTGTTCGGTCAGAGACTGATTAACTGCTGCGCTGTGTACCTCATGGTGGCAAAACCCGCCCGAGGACGCAGCACAAACCATTCCGACTGTCTCTGAGTCGGTCCAGAAGCGCGCAGTGGTGCATACGCGCACCTCAACAATAGCACTGCCACAAAAAAAAAAATCACAGTATCCTCTACTAAGACATCTGAGCACTTAACTGAAGCTGCCATGAGCAGCAAAGAAAGGGGTCAAGATGAAAATGTCCTAGGATGTTATAGGGTTTAGGACACTGTGATTGGACTGTTTGAGTCACATGTTATATGATCTTTGGAATGGATTCATGAGATTTGTAGTTCTTTTATTTTGCTGCTGTGAGTTTGAATGAAGAAAGAACTAAGCATAATCGAGCCTCCGGTCCTCTCATGGAATGAAAAGCAACTGTGATTTTTGTGGCATGTGAAAGAAAAATAACCATAGAACTAGAGGAAGAACTTTCATCCTCTTTTTATGCTACAAGGGCATTTTGCAATTTCTTTCATTAAGCAGAATGAATGACGTGGTGGCTGAACCCATGCTTTTGACAAGAGTTCAAACCACACTCCCTCAAAATCATTTTTTTATATTGTTTCTCAATTTCTTTTTTAGTTTACCCAAATGACAGAGATCCCTTTGTAAATCACCACCTAGAAGTGTCTGGGCGATGTGAGGCCCATTTAATCATACCTGTGCATGTCAGAAATTTGTGACATGCTGTGGCATGTGGGGGTGGGGCAAGGTTTATTGTGAAAGAAATCCTTTAATTTGTGGAATGAGAGATAGAGTCAGTCTGTGGAAGAAAAAGAAATGCATGGGGCCACTGCTAAAGTAAATGAGCAGAAGAGTTATTTGTTTATGAGTATGAAAAGAAACTGTGAATTGGTGGCATATGGAAGAAAATTACCATGGAAATGGATATAGGAGGTCTACACCTTCTCTATGATAAAAAAACCATTTAGCCAATGAACACCATCCATAAAACTGCCTCGAAAAGCTTGTTTTTGTATTATTTTTCTCTTTATTTATTTTCCGCAAGTGAAAGAGAACCTTTGGAAATCACCCGCTATCACTATCTACAATTAATCATAAAAGAGCATTTCAGTAATCTGTGACATGCTGCGGCATATGTAACGAGTTGTGGCACATGCCCTAGTTACACGTGTCACATGACAGACTTGGGCTCCAACACCCTTCTCCGTCCTCTACTACATTTCCCATGATACCACACCGAACCGCTGACGTTGGTACGTGCTGTTACGTGTCTACGGTTTGTGTGCGACCTCGCCTGTCGCTGCTGAGCGGTGTCTCCCTGCCTGTCTATACTCTTGGCCGCCCCTGGCTGTTTTGATCCGCACTGCTGTTCTAGGGGCGCAATGGCCACCGCGTCCGACCGAGGTCGCCTCACTCGCAACGTCGTGGCACAGATCAGGCGCGGGCAGGTGATGGGTCGTGGGCTGACCCGAGGAGCGCAGGTAAGAAGCTGGGCCAAGTGAGAAATGTGGGCCGAGAGTGGCCATGGAATGCCCACTGGGCTAGGCCGCACTGAAACCAGGAAGAAACCGGACCACTTGATGTCTGTGGGTAGAAGATCAAGACGCAAGGAATTGCAAACCTGGAAAAACTTTGAGCTAACAAGTATTCACTGTTAACATTATCACTGTTCTGGCGCTGCTGTTGTTATTGTACTTTTGTTATTTATCAACAATCTAGTATTATTCATAAAGCTTTAACCATTGGCCCGTTCTTTGGGCATTATTTTTATGCTTATTAGTGTTTCTAATAGTTCAGTTTTCATAACTGTTGTTTTGTCAGAACAAACATGATTAATAGATTGCTTTATTAAATGCATAAAAATCTGCTGTGTTTTTTTTAGTTAATATTTGGTAGCTGTTATTTTTAGTAACATTTATTAGAGCCACATTTGTGCATTTTCGGGAACGTTGTAGCGGACAAATAAATAAGAAAGGTCTTTTTGAGAGTCTTAAACTTTGGCACTCGTTGACCACAGAGTTCACCACCTTTTAATGTTTGCCATTTTGTATGCTTATTAATAGTATGACATCTTAATGTAATTATCAGTGATGTTTAGCGTCACTTTGTGAATGAATTGGTTATTGTCATATCAGTTTTCTCTTTTTTTTTTTTTTATATAGCAGCCCCTGTATGTTGTTAAAGTCATTATGTGAAGGACTCTTATTAATAGTAATATCTGGTTAAGAATGAAAACGGATTTTTTTATTAGATATTTTTTTTCCTCCACCTTTTGATCTTACTTAAGTTTTCCACATTGCACTATCTACATCTTTATGCATTTTTGGGATATTCTGTAAACCGGAAGTAATTGGTTTCCATAGGGAAATTCTAACCACTTGGGGAAACTGTGTAAGCACTTCTTTGAGCAAAGGAGGTTATGTGAACAAGACCCTTGGGTCGAAATGCGTCATCTCTTCTTGCCAGCAATAAGCGTTTTTCGAAGCAGAGTGGTCTCGTTTGGGCTGCTCCTTCCTGTTTGGTGGGGAAGATATGTGTGTATATACACAGTTAAAACATAACATCTTAAACTAACAAAACCAATGAAATTCTACCGTTATACTAATTTCCCAAAGTAATCACCTTGTTTACTTTAATAGAGAATATTCTTGTATCCCACAGGTTTTCTTCTAGGGCTCTGTACTGAGCGGATCATTTGTAAACATTTTAATGCTCAACTGTCTCAAGACGTATTATTCGACTATATTCAACTTACTAAGTTAGTCAGTGTCTGTCATAGAAACAGAGAGTTAAAGTACATAAAAGGCACGATTCATTTGAATCTTTTATTTCTACCTTCTTTGGCGGGGTCTTTGCGTCCGTTATTGATTGTGTTCTTCAGGGGAGGCTCCTCCATTAGGGCGGAAGAGCGTTGCCCCCCTGCCTCCAAAACCTCTAAAAGAAAAGGATAATACACTTTGTTTATTATCCTTTTCTTTTAAAGGGGCGGGCCATGGGGGTGACGATTAGTGAGGGGGAGAGCTCAGCAACCCCCCCCCCCCCCCACCACCCCACACACTGTTCATGTATGATTGGCTGGTTGTCTCGGCCAGCCAAACACATATGCGCAGTAGGCTCTTTCAAGCCTGGCAGCTGTGTTTCCGGGCTTGAGAGAGCCTGCACAGGGGCGCTTCCAGCCAATCCTGAGTGTCGGGATTTGCCGCCGGGCAGGCTGGGAGCCTGTGCTCGAAGAAGCCCCTTCTTGTTGCTGCAAACTGTGACTGGTGTTCTTCGCTATGGTTCTTTTGTATTGATTGGTACCTTGTGATACTTTAAACGTCCATTTTAGTGACCGTAACCCTTTGATGGCGGTCTTGCAGTCTCCCTTGGAAAGGCGATTCAGTCCTTTCAAGGCACCTAATTGTCTACACCCATAACCTGTGTATTCCATGGAAACTGAAGAACCCTATCTAAAGCCTTTTAAGGCATCCTGGTCACGTTGAAACTTAGGGCCAGATGTAGGAAGACGGCAAATTGCGACTTGCAATTTGTGAGTCCGAGCGAATTGCTATGCAGAACGGTGTCTCAGACACCGTCTGCGAGTCGCTATGGGGTCACAAAGACCCACCTCATTAATATTAATGGGGTGCGTCGCAATTTGCGCCCCCATAGTGACTATGGGCACTCACGGGGATGGAGGCCTGCTGGGAACAGCAGACCTCCATGTCCGTGACTGCTTTTAAATAAAGTTCTCTTTTTTTTTTTTTTTTTTCTTTTCAAGTGTAGCCCGTTTTCCTTAAAGGAAAACGAGCTGCACTTAGAAAAAAAAACCGAAACCTTTAGTTTTAGTTTCGGATTTTTTCAGGGCAGGTAGTGGTCCCTTGGACCACTGCCTGCTCTGAAAAAATATTTTTGGGTCCACTCACAAAGAGGAAGGGGTCCCGTGGGGACCCCGTCCAGTTTGCGAGTGGGTTACCATCCACTTCAAGTGGATGGTAACTGCGACTCCACGGTCGCAAATGGAATTGCATACCACTGCGAGTCGCAAATAGGAAGGGAACACCCCTTCCTATTTGCGAGTCGGAAATGCATTTTGCGAGTCGGTTCCGACTCGCAAAATGCATTTCTGCATAGCAAACACACGTTTGCGACTCGCAAACGGCGATTTTCGCCGTTTGCGACTCGCAAACTGTTTGCTACATCTGGCCCTTAGTCGCTTTAAAATCCGTCTTTATCTACAGGCTAGGTAGTTAATTCAGTGAGACATTGGCACTCCCAAATGATTAGCATTAACCTTCCATATATCTGCTGAGCAACAGGTTGACTATTTCTTTAGAATGTATTCCATGCCGTCCACTGCCACACACCAGAGGAACCATTTTGGAGGTAATGAGCTTTTTTTTTTATTCTAGAGGTACAATTGTAAGATGTCTGCCCTCTGTTGCCCCTTCAAGAAGGCTCTGAGGTCGGATGTCATCCCACTTGACATTTTTAGATTTAATGGCAACTGATGGGCCTCTTTGCTCACTAATATTTTTAACAACTTAAGCAGTAAGAATTTATCTGGCATATGGCCAAATTAATTAATTGTCCCTATCTTCATAAAAGGTAATCGTACAGACCCACACTGTTCGGTCCCATGTCACCATTAGATTCTACTGTAAAAGTATTAGGGTTAATTTTAACAGGCTCAAGCTCTGTACTAAGGAGCAGGGCATACTTGGCACCTGCCAACGTGTTCAGAGAGGGACTAGGTACAATGGAGCAGTGCCTAAATTTGTATCTCATTATTAGTAAACACACTTTTGCTAGGTATTTCCCGTTGTACCTTGCCTTAGTTGACTTCTCAAGTATTTTCGACTAGGTTAATTGGTCGAAGCTATGGCTGATGTTAATTCATATGGGGATGAATCCACCTTTTGGTTAATTTCCTAGCTGTATTACATAATGATATGATTGCCCGAGGTAGGTTTGGACCTTTGGGAGAATGCACCAACCCATTTACCTTGGAGCAAGGGGTTCGCAAGGGTTGTATCCTTGCACCCCTGCTGTTCATATTATACATCACTTCAATAATTTAAGGGTAGTATTAGTGGAGCATGGTCTTGATGGTGCCTATCATAAATTTTGTGGCAGCACCAATGTTGTACGGTGACGATGCGTGTATTGCTGGCACACACTCCTATTAGTCTAATTAAACTTGTATCAGTTTCCAGTTTCTTTGACTGACACGGACTTGAATATTTAATTATTCAATGTCACTTTCTATAGTTTGTGGTACTAGCAATAACATTTACAATAGTTCCATCTCCGTCAAGGGGAATTAGTTATTGAGAGTTTCCAGCTTCCCTTATTTAGGGGTCATCTTTGACAGCAGCCAACGTTGGCATATCAATAATTCTGGCAGGAGACAGGTTATCGCAGTCAGTTGGGCCATTATTCAGTCTTACCCCATCACTGGGTGGGAAACCCTTATTGCCTTTTATAAAACAGAATGCCTGCCTGCCGCAACTTATGGCCCTGATCTTTGTGGGATACATGAACACTATGGCCTTAAAAACTGAAGAGCGTTTTTGCCGGTGCTTACACTCTGTCCCCCCAGGTAGTTCCCATTATATATGTCACAAGCAGCTAGGGGCCATATGTACGAACACTTTTTCCCATAGACACAGAATGGGTGAAAACCTTTGCTACATCTGGCCCTAAAAAATTAGCATCAAAGAGAGTACTTACTGCTTAAAACTTCACCTTTTACCAAGCCTTACCTTTTGCTGAATACTAGCTACCGGGAGTGTGCCTTGGTGTTTAGGTCAGACACAGTTTGCTTTTCGTTGGGCTTTCCCTGGGCCAGTATACAACTAATAATAATTGCCATTTGTCCTCCCCTGTAGACCTCTAAACAGACACTGCTATATTTACCTGTTTTTGTTGTTGTAGGTTTTATGTCTTGTGTTTAAAAGTTTTTTTTAATTCCGCTTTTCAAGTCAAGAGGCTTACTTGCATTATGGTTTCTACAATTATTACCTGATGATGAAGTATGTCTGACTGTAGGTTTTATCTTTTTTTTTTTCAATGTATTTGCGTTGTTGAAACTGAGTGATTAGTATACATATGAAGCTTTTTAAGTCATTTTATCTTATTGTATGTACTTTTATGATTATCTGAATTTTATTCAAATAGTTTCATGATGAGGATGATGATGTAACTATATCGCACGGCCTTTTCACTCACATTGATGTCAAAAGGGATGTTATCAATGCATTCATTGATCGTGTCATGAGTGATGTAATATGTGAAGGTACAAGCAGTGCATTGCAATTGTGCGAGTTATAGTTACTTTAGGGAATGAGTTGTAGTTACTTGTGATAACTATAATCCGTGATTTCCATGGTTTTGTTAGTTGGAAACATCACTCCCTTGCCATGCTAACCGTAGTTCATACACCATTAACCATGTCCCCCTTGATGAAACCGATAACTTCACAAAAGTCGTAAGTGATTTCAATAGTGAGTTGATATGTTACCTTAAAATTAAGATTGACTTATACAAATAAGCATGCAGCCTGAGCTCTGTGTGTAAGTTGTAAGATGTAGTTCAAAATCCTCTTTATTCTAGACTTTTTGAGATCCTAATCATTGCATTTAGTGTGAGTGAGATATTGGTTTACTCTTCTGTTATGCGAGCTCTAGTTAGCTACCATAACTGGAAATATTCAATTATTTTGTAAGTAGATCTTCGCTTAACCTGTGTGTGTGTGTGTTTTTCACATAAGTTATAAAGGTTTTGTAAACACAAACCTCTACGGAGTTATGACCAACGTTGTTCCTAACTTGATAGTTACCAACAGAGGTTCTAAGTGGCAAGTGCAAGACCAGTAATAGATTCTGGAACGTACAAGCTATGTATGACACATGAGAGGTGGCTCAAGTATTGTGAGATGAGTCGCTACAACCTACACCTCCTGTATGTCAGTGAAAGTAGGTGGTCCAGATCTGGCAGGATGGATCCACAATAGGAGAGACAGTACTATTGAAGGGGACAATGACCAACATCACAAACAAGTAGCCATTTTCCTGAGCAAGGGGACTTTGAAATGCCTAATTGAATGGAAAGCCAATCAAGAGCAGACTCATGATAGATAGGTTAAAAGGCAGACACATCAACATCCCATTATCCAGTGCTATGCTCCAACAAATGACACATCAGAAACAGTCAAGGACAAATTCTACCAATAAGTGTGGGCTGAGCTTGAAGCTGTGCTGAATCACAATCTGAAGATTGTGGTGAGAGATTTGAATGCTGAATTGGGAATTGACAACACACACCATGACAGAGCTATGGGCAAGGAAGGTTGCTCAACAATGGAAAAAGACTGTTGGAATTAATTTTGCACCACCAATGATCTGGTCATGGGAGGGACTCTCTTTCCCTACCTGATATTCATAACTGAACTGTAGGAAGTTGGCTCTGTGTATACTATCACAAAGTGAGAGATAGTGTGCACAGAGTCCAAGGGTTCCCCTTAGAGGTTGATAGTGGCAAAAATATATAATGCTAATGCTCTATTTGTGGTAGTGTGGTCGAGCAGTAGGCTTGTCAGATGGTAGTGTTAAGCATTTGTTGTATACACACAGGCAATAAATGGGAACACACACTCAAAGACTTACTTCAGGCCAATAGGTTTTTATATAGAAAAATATTATTTTCTTAATTTATTTTAGAACTACAAGATTCAGAATTCAAGTAAATCCATGAATTGTAAGGTACTTGGCATAGGCAAGAATGGAACTTTGAAGTAAAACAGTAAGGTACACCGTTTTACAAAAATGACAATAAACTATTTTAAAAGTGGACACAGTGCAAAAATCAACAGTTCCTGGGTGAGGTAAGTACAAGTTAGTTTAGCGGGTGAGTAAAGCACTTACAAGTTCAGTCTCCGGGGCATAGACTGCCCACCTTTGGGGGTTCAAGTCAACCTCAAACACCCAGCACCAGCAACACAGGGCCGATCAGGTGCAGAGGTCAAAGAGGGGCCCAAATAACCTATGGAGACTAGGGGTGCTCCGGTTCCAGTCTGGTAGCAGATAAGTACCTGTGTCCTCGGGGAGCAGACCAGGGGGGTTTTGTAGAGCAGTGGCGGGGGGACACAAATAGGCACACAAAATACACCCTCAGTGGCACAGGGGCATCTGGGTGCAGTGTGCAAAGTAGGTGTCTGGATTTGCGTTGAAAGCAATGGAGGGATCCGGGGGTTACTCTGGCGATGCAGGCAGGGCACAAGGGGGCTTCTCGGGCCAGCCACAGACTGGGCAATGATGAGGGCCACCTGCTGGTAACTCCTGCACTGGTAGTTGGTTTCTCTTGGGCCTGGGGGCTGCGGGTGCAGTGCTTCTTTCAGGCGTCAGGTTCTTTGTTACTGGGCAGTCATGGTCAGGGGAGCCTCTGGATTCTCTCTGCAGGCATCGCTGTGGGGTGCAGGCAGGTTGTCTCAGGGTGTCCACGTCATGGGAGTCGCCTGGGGGTCCTTGCTACAGTGTTGGTTTCTCTGGACACCGGGGGGGGCGTCGGGTGCAGAGTGTTGGGGAACTCATGCTTCCGGAGTGAGGCTGGAGTCCCTTTAAAGATGGTTTCTTCTTGGATGTTCAGACAGAGCCGCTGTCCTTGGGAGTTTCCTGGTCCTTTGGGTTGCAGGGCAGTCCTCTGAGCCGGAAGAGGTCGCTGGTCCCGCTAGCTGCATCGCTGTTGCAGGTTCTTTGAGTCTGGAGACAGGCCGGTAGGGCTGGGGCCAAGTCAGTTATAGTCTCTGCGGGGCTTTCAGGTCAGCGGTCCTTCTTCTTGTCAGGTCATCAGCAAATCTGAGATCCTGGGTTCAGAGTCGCCCCTAAATACCGAATTTAGGTGTGTGTTAGGGTCACATGGCAGTAGTCAATGGCTACTGTCCTTGAGGGTGGCTACACCCTCCTTGAGCTCCCTCCCTTTGGGGAGGGGAGCACATCCCTATCCCTCTTGGGCTAAATCCTCCAAAATCAGATGGAGGATTTTCCAAGGAGGGGGTCACTTCAGCTCTGGTAACCTTGGGGGTGGACCTGGCTGAGGTGGTGACTCCTCCTTGTTTTTCTCGTTATCTCCCCAGACTTGCGCCAAAAGTGGGGGCTGTGTCCCGGGGGGGGGGGGGGCATCTCCACTAGCTGGAGTGCCCTGGGGCATTGTAACATGAAGCCTGAGCCTTGGAGGCTCACCGCTAGGTGTTTCAGTTCCTGCAGGGGGGAGGTGTGAAGCACCTCCACCCAGTGCAGGCTTTGTTTCTGGCCTCAGAGAGCACAAAGGCTCTCAACCCAGGAGGTCATAAACTCGTCCTTCAGTAGCAAGCTGGCAAAGACCAGTCAGTTCTGCACTGAAGGATTAGGTAAAATACAGGGGACATCTATAGGATGCCCTTTGTGTGCATTTTGTAATAAATACAGCACTGGCATCAGTGTGAGTTTATTATTTTGAGAAGTTTGTTATCAAACTTCCCAGTATTCAGTGTAGTCACTATGGAGATTGTGGAGTTCGTTTTGACAAACTCCCAGACCATATACTTAATATGAACACACTGTACTTTCAATGTCTAAGAATGGACTTAGTGTAGGGGCTTATTGGTTACACAGCTATGCCCTTACCTGTGGGCTAGTGTACCCTGCCTTAGGGCTTTAAGGCCTGCTAGAAGGGTGACTTACCCATGCCACAGGCAGTGTTTTGTGGGCATGGCACCCTGAGGGGGATGCCATGTCGACTTTGCCTTTTTTTTTCCCCACCAACACACACAATCTGCAATGTGCATGTGTTAGGTGAGGGGTCCCTTGGGGTAGCACAACACATGCTGCAGCCCTTGGTGACCTTTCCTGGTCACAGGGCCCTTGGTACCACAGGTACCTTTTACAAGGGACTTATCTGTGTGCCAATTGTGGAAACAATGGTACATTTTTAGTGAAGGAACACTGGTGCTTGGGCCTGGTTAGCAGGGTCCCAGCACACTTCTAAGTCAAGTCAGCATCAATATGGGGCAAAAAGTGTGTTGGGGGGGAGGGGGGGTAACTGCAACAAGGAGCCATTTTCCTGCACTAATTTAGTGCTCACCCAGTGGCAGAGACAAAAAAACAGATTGACCACCTGTAGGAGGCTGGCCTGGCTTGTAGTGGGTACCAGAGGTACTTACACCTTGTGCCAGGTCCAGTTATCCCTTATTAGTGTAGAAGAGGTGTTTCTAGCAGCTTAGGCTGATAGAAGGTAGCTATGGCAAAGCAGCTTAGGCTGAACTAGGAGACATGTAAAGCTCCTATTATACCACTGGTGTCATATGCACATTATCATAAGATAACACAATACACAGAATTACTAAAAAATAAAGGTACTTTATTTTTATGACAATATGCCAAAAGTATCTCAGAGAGTACCCTCAGTATGAGGATAAGTTTTATATACACAACAAAAAGTGGAATGCGAACCACAAATGGACCCCAAACCTATGTGAGCTTGTAGAGGGTCGCTGGGACTGTAAGAAAACAGTGAGGGTTAGAAAAATAGCCCACCCCAAGACCCTGAATATAGGTGTAGAGTGCACCTACTGCCCCCAGAGAGCACGGAAGTCGTGATAGGGGGATTCTGCAGGAAGAACAAACACCAACAATGCAACAGTGGATTTCTGGACCTGGGTACCTGTAAGTCAAGGGGACCAAGTCCAATAGTCGCGACAGTGTCGAGAGTGGGCAGGAGCCCACGAAATGCCAGCTGAGGGTGCAAGGAAGCTGCCACCTGTTGGCGGAAGCTTGGAGTTCTGCAAGAAAGAAGAGGACTAGGAACTTCTCTTTTGGAGGATGGATGTCCCACGTCGCGATGAAGCTTGCAGAGGTGCCACGCAGAAAGACCGCAAACAAGCCTTGCTAGCTGCAAGGGTTGCAGTAGAGGTTTTTGGGTGCTGCTGTGGCCCAGGAGGAATCAGGATGTTGCCACTTGGAGGAGGAGACAGAGGGGGCCACAGCAAGTCAGGGAGCCCTCACAGAAGCAGGCAGCACCCGCAGAAGTACCTGAACAGGCACTTGGAAGAAGAGTGAACCGGAGTCCACGCAAAGTCACAAAAGGGAGTCCTACGATGCCGGAGGACAAGGTTGTGCACTGCAGGTTAGAGTGTCGGGGACCCAGGCTTGGCTGTGCACGAAGGAAATCCTGGAAGAGTGCACAGGAGCCGGAGCAGCTGCAAAACACGCGGTACCCAGCAATGCAGTCTAGCGTGGTGAGGCAAGGACTTAACTCCACCAAACTTGGACTGAAGAGTCACTGGACTGTGGGAGTCACTGGGATAGAGTTGCTGAGTTCCATGGACCACACTCGGAGTGCTGAGAGGGGACCCAGAGGGCCAGTGATGCAGTCTTTTGTTGCCTGCAGTTGCAGGGGGAAGATTCCGTCGTCCCACTGGAGATTTCTTCAGAGCTCCTGGTGCAGAGAGGAGGCAGGCTACCCCCAGAAAATGCACCACCTGGAAACAGTCGAAAGCCGGTAGGATGAAGCTATACAAGGTTGCTAGTAGTCGTCTTGCTACTTTGTTGCGGTTTTGCAGGCGTCCTGAGCAGTCAGCGGTCGATCCTTTGGCAGAAGGTGAAGAGGGAGATTCAGAGGAACTCTGGGGAGCTCTTGCATTCGGTATCTGAAGAATTCCCCAAAGCAGAGACCCTAAATAGCCAGAAAAGGAGGTTTGGCTACCAAGAGAGGTACGAGCCTATCAGAAGGAGCCTCTGACGTCACCTGCTGGCACTGGCCACTCAGAGCAGTCCAGTGTGCCACAAACACCTCTGTTTCCAAGATGGCAGAGGTCTGGGACACACTGGAGGAGCTCTGGGCACCTCCCCCTGGGAGGAGCAGGTCAGGGGAGTGGTCACTCCCCTTTCCTTTGTCCAGTTTCGTGCCAGAGCAGGGCTGGGGGATCCCTGAACCGGTGTAGACTGGCTTATGCAGAGATGGCCACCATCTGTGCCCATCAAAGCATTTCCAGAGGCTGGGGGGAGGCTACTCCTCTCCAGCCCTGACACCTTTTTCCAAAGGGAGAGGGTGTAACACCCTCTCTCTGAGGAAGTCCTTTGTTCTGCCTTCCTGGGCCAAGCCTGTAGACTGATTTATGCAGAGGTGGGCACCATCTGTGCCCATCAAAGCATTTCCAGAGGCTGGGGGAGGCTACTCCTCCCCAGGCTTCACACCTATTTTCAAAGAATGGCATTGGGGTGACAATTCCATGATCTTAGACATGTTACATGGCCATGTTCGGAGTTACCATTGTGACGCTGTACATAGGTAGTGACCTATGTACAGTGCACGTGTGTAATTGTGTCCCCGCACTCACAAAGTCTGGGGAATTTGCCCTGAACGATGTGGGGGCACCTTGGCTAGTGCCAGGGTGCCCACACACTAAGTAACTTTGCACCCAACCTTCACCAGGTGAAGGTTAGACATATAGGTGACTTATAAGTTACTTATGTGCAGTGAAAATGGCTGTGAAATAACGTGGCCGTTATTTCACGCAGGCTGCAGTGGCAGGCCTGTGTAAGAATTGTCAGAGCTCCCTATGGGTGGCAAAAGAAATGCTGCAGCCCATAGGGATCTCTTGGAACCCCAATACTCTGGGTACCTCATTACCATATACTAGGGAATTATATGGGTGTACCAGTATGCCAATGTGAATTGGTAAATGTAGTCACTAGCCTGTTAGTGACAAATTTGGAAAGCAGAGAGAGCATAACCACTGAGGTTCTGGTTAGCAGAGCCTCAGTGAGACAGTTAGGCATCACACAGGGAACACATACAGGGCACATACTTATGAGCACTGGGGTCCTGCCTGGCAGGCTCCCAGTGACACATAGACTAAAATAACATATATACAGTGAAATATGGGGGTAACATGCCAGGCAAGATGGTACTTTCCTACACCACCTGATGATACAAGCAGAACCTGGAGATGCTCCCTGCAAGATGCCAAGAGTGAGGAAGGAAGTGAATGTTGTCAGTTATCACCATCTAGTGACTGCTCCTAAGAAGCTGAAGCTCAGGAAAAACACACACAACTTCTAGACAGCAGCACTTTGATGTGGTAGAACTACAGGACTCAAGACAGAGCGGACATTTTGTCTTAAAAATCAGAAACTGGTTCTAACTCCTGGCAGACACAGAAGATCAGTCTGAGCCAGCTGCAGACAGGTCAACAAGAAATTGGAACAGGTCTCTCCAGTATATGTCAAGGGCAGTGAAACATGCTTGGGAACCAAGAGAAGGAAGAGAAAAGAATGGGTAAGGCATGACATATGGAAAGCTATTGAAGACTGGAAGGCAACAAAAAAGAAACTCATGGTGGCCAAATCTGAGATGTTTCAAGACAAGTACAAGCAACAGTACATATCAGCAACAGAGCAATCAACAGAAAGACAAGAGCAGACAAGTGGGTGTACATAGATAACCTTGCCAGCCAAGCAGAGGAGGCAGCCAGTAGAGGTGAAAAGGGGGAGGTCTTCAATATTAATAAGAAGTTGTCACTGTTGTTTGATCAGTAAAGAACGAAAAAGCTTCTGGCCAAGATAACCTGAATGCAGAAATGTTCAAGGCATACCCTGAAACATCTGGCAAAATACACCAACCATAGTTTACATTGATTTCTGAGAGAAAGGAAGTACCAGATAACTCAAATCAATGCATCATCATCAAGATTCCTAGTAGGGAGCATTAACCAACTTTTAATAAGTGATGTGGAATCATTATTATGTCAATCCAAAGTAAAATCCTGATGAAAATCATTATGCGGCGTATTATTGATGCCGTGGACAAGCAGTTAGGAAAATAACAGGCTGGGTTATGTGAGGGCAGAGGGTGTGCTGATCAGATCCTTACGCTATGCAACATCATAGAGCAGTGCACTGAGTGGCAGAGACAAGTATACATCAGCTTCATTGATTCTGAGAAAGGCAGTATCCACTGTGACAGCCTCTGGTGTGTACTGAGAGCCTGTGGCATACTGAAACAGATAGTTCTCCACCTTTAGAGCTTCTGTGATAATTTTATCTGCAAGGTGAGATATAGCTAGTTTAACTTCGAAGTCAAGACTGGTATCAGACAGTGATGCATGATGTCACTGTTGTTTTTCAACCTAGTCGCAGATTAGGTTATGCGACCCACATCTGAGCAACAAGCATCAGAAGGGCCTTATTCTGTACGCTGGAGGACTTTTACTGTGCATATGATCTAGCCTTGCTCTCAAACATACCAGCATATGCAGGAAAATACATCTTGCCTTAACGTCTATGCACAGCAAGTGCACCTGAAGATCAAAACAAAGAAATCAGAAGCCATTCGATTCAGTATCCCAAAGCCTTCTCGAGTCCAGGTGGAAGGAGTGGACTAGTCATTACAGAAGAGTTCATCTATTCAGGCAGTACTAGCAAACATGATGAGAGGCACTACAAATAAAGGAAGGAAGGAGGGAGACTAGGAGCAGATAACGGTCCAGTATTCGTATAAATGAAAGGAGGTTCGGTTCGTGTAGGGGAAGAAAAAAGAATGAAGAACAAAGGGAGAAGGAAGGTGGACGACATCTGTGGAATCCTAATGATGATTTCTTGGTGCCCTCACACATCCAAAAGGCTGTCATGCTTGATCATGGGGCACACTTCTTGTAGTGCCAGCGCTGCACTACCCTATAGGCCTGTCTTGCATTCCTTATCTTATGACCGAGCTGACAAAACTTCTCTGGAATGCACTTCTTGTTTTATTATTACTTCTTCACCAAGAGGTTCCTGAAAGACGAGATAAGTAGGTTGGAAGCACATGTTTAAAAGTAGTGACAGCAATGAAAAAATATATCAAAGTACTTCTCAACTGCAATGTACACAGTAAATACCTGTGATTATATTATAGCATAACTTCAAAGCAAAGAATAAAAGTCAAAATTCATCACCGTAGGGTAGGGCCTATCACTGCTCGTCCTCTTTCTCATGCTTGCAAGTTGATGACGCCTGTTCAACTGCGAGAAAGATTTTCCACCCAATCGGGAGGTCGGGCAGCTGATGTCCGCTCCTGACTAAAGTCCTGGAAAATTCCCCCTTGCTGCTGCCCAGAGACACCGTAAAACGCATGCTAACAGGCCCCTTAGTTAAAACATGCTGGCTCTGAGTGTGAACAGAACAAGAGCTGGATAGTGGCCAAGTAGCCAAACCTCGCTTGTTCCCAGGGCTGAGTAGAAAGGAAAACACTAAATATATACGCTCTTTTATCACGCTAGGGTTTGGTGTGAACACAATACGAAAAACACAGCTTGGTCTATCATGTGGAAAAACACAGCTCATCTGCAGTGTCTCAACTGCAAGGTTGAACTCCACGATAAAGCCAATAAGGCAGCTAAACTGAATACAAAATGTAATATCTAATGCCGCATTAAAGCCAGTATTCAGCTAAACTGAATACAACATGTAATTTGCTACTGATGAACATCGAACAACTAATATGCACAGTGGTGAAACACAAAGTCATTGGTCAAACACAATTAATGGCATAACCAGGCCCTGTGAAGGGTCACTTTAGTGGAGATCTTTTTGTTTTATTTTTTAGCTGGTTGATGAAAAGTGACTGTGAGGGCATTCAAACCTCTTCAACATCTACATGACCCCCCTGGCGAACATCGCACGCAAACACGGACTCGACCTAATATCATACGCCGACGACACCCAGCTCATCTTATCCCTCACAAACAACCCCACCTCAGCTAGGACCAGATTTCATGAAGGAATGAAGGAAGTGGCGAACTGGATGACAGACAGCCGCCTGAAACTGAACGCCGACAAGACGGAGGTCCTCATCCTCGGCCCCACCCCCACCGCATGGGACGACTCCTGGTGGCCCCCCGCCCTAGGCAGCACTCCCCAACCCACCGACCACGCACGCAACCTCGGCTTCATCCTGGACTCATCCCTCACCATGACCAGACAGGTGAACTCGGTGACCTCAGCATGCTTCAACACCCTACGCATGCTCCGCAAGATCTTCCGCTGGATCCCCACCGACACCAGGAAGACTGTCACCCACGCCCTCGTCACCAGTCGCTTGGACTACGGGAACACCCTGTACGCGGGCATCACCACCAAGCTGCTGAGGAAACTCCAACGGATCCAGAACGCTGCCGCAAGACTCATCCTGGACATCCCTCGCCACCACCACATCTCAGGACACTTGAAAAAACTCCATTGGCTCCCCGTCAACAAGAGGATCACCTTCCGACTTCTCACCCACGCACACAAAGCCCTTCACAACCTCGGACCCAAACTCATCAACAACCGCGTCTCCTTCTACACTCCGCCGCGCACTCTACGATCCGCCGGACAGGCCCTGGCAGGCGTACCCCGCATCCGCAAAGCCACCGCCGGAGGAAGATCCTTCTCTTTCCTGGCAGCGAAGACCTGGAACTCTCTGCCCAGCCACCTTCGCGCCATACCTGAACACCTCTCCTTCAGAAGGCAGCTCAAGACCTGGCTCTTCAAGCACTGACCCCCCCCAGCGCCTTGAGACCCTTTATGGGTGAGTAGCGCGCTTTATATATGCGAATGATTGATTGATTGATTGATTGAAACCTTGTGGGGGTTGAGTGAAGGTGTACAGTTGAAGTGCTAGGAGAATAAAACTGCCTAAGGGATACCAAACTCAATTTTAATATAGTGGTTCTCTTGGTATGATTAAAAACAGTAATTGAACTCTGACTACTGCAAGTGCCTACTGTACCCAAATAGCCCAAATCAATGCTTGTGGTCAGGTCGGCATGTTTCGCGCCCAGTGGCCAAGCCAGAGCCACTGCGCTTCCTCAGGACCTTTTAAAACAAATCCCTACCCCACACCTAAGAGGTGATATATAGTGTAGGCACTTCCCTAAAAGGAAATACCTTGATCAAAAGTTAAAAGCGATCCTTCAACCTGAAAGAGAGCTAGAGGCAGAAGAGTAATATAAGATAAACAAATTATTTGATATATATTAGTGTGTCATCAGGCCCGCCATTCCAGCACACTATATTATTGTGTCTCCAAAGGTAGCCATGCTCATGCTATTGTTGGTGCTGATCAGTTGCCACAATGTGAAAAAGTGTAGACACACAAGCACACACAGCAGGTCAGGCAAATAGACACACATGAGACTAACAACCTAAATCAAGTCTGTATTGCAAACATTCAGCGTATTATAAGTGATGGGTTGTCCTCCGGTTTGAGTGAAGGACCGTACCCTTTGAATCAATCTCTAGAGCCCCATAGTTCAAGAGCAGAAGTGGTGCACAGCTGCTAATGTTAAGAGAGTATTATTAATAAATGAATTCAACATACATCACAACATAAACAACTATTAATGGTTTATCAAATTTAAAACAAACATTAGTATAAACTTTTCTAATATTTATAATCCAGTTACATAGTAAGCTAGAATGCAAGAGAAAAACCAAAGGTGAAACCTATTGGCTTTGCCAATGCTTGTTCTTTATCCAAATCTGATCTTTGTCCGTTTTTTTTTCTGTAAATGTGCTCCAAAACTTAAGACATTGTCCTGAGAGATGCACAGTACTGACATAACTAACTTTCTCTAACTTTATCCTTCACTCCACACCCTGATCTCCTCACTGCTCCCATTCTCATATTGTCACATCGAGTTCTTAGACTAAAGCCAGGCTGTCATCCCTTGTTTGAACTTTAATACCCAAACTACTACCCCATGCAAGCCTTTGTACTCAGCTATGTTGTTTTTAAAACAATGCTTTACTCGTGTTCCATAATTCCTGGAATATCTACTGACCGTTCTTAATGTCACTTGCAAATATGAAATGCTTGCCTCTTAGCTGCTCTGTAATGTTATTTATGAATGCATAAGAGCTGAGGATGTAGTGTTCACATACAGCTGAAGTTAAAGTGGTTAAGCTGGGTTGAAAACAGAAGAGCAGGGGCAGGACAGAGGATCTGGCGTAATGGCCAGAACTGCCGACCTTGGAGCTGGGGTTCTTGGTTCCAGTTGGTGTTGGCTCAACATTAAAATTATTAATTTCTGTATTTCTTTTTTTTCTCTCCAAAAATGTTAAATAGTTCAAAGTACTTTCTAGTCCATTCCATAAGGATCCTTTCCGGTGTCTCAGTACAATGTATAATAGAAGCGATGTGGCGTAATGGTCAGAAATGTCGACCTTGGACTTAGGGAGCTGGGTTCAAGTCTCTGCTTCGGATGGTGCTTGAAATGCATGCAAATCAGAAAAAAAAATGCAGACGAAAAGCAGCTTCAAATGGCTGCAGGAAAAATGTAGGTAAACATAATCAGAAACACAAAAGAGTATGGGGTTGACTTATAATAAGGAGCTGCACATAAGGGAAGGTTCCCTGGTGCTCCTTAAACTCACTTGATGGGTAGATGGTGTTTCATTGATGTGGAGGGTCGTGTAGTGATGGTGGGGGGTGTTTCCTTTATGGACTAGGTGGTCTCACACACTATATAGTGTCATGCTTCATCATTTGACCACCTAGCCCCACCCAGGTAGGACAATGCCACCTGGGCGGACTCAACCTCACCGTTAAAAGAACAGGAGGGAGTTTGTAAATTTTTACTGTCTGGAAAAGGTGGGATCCAGCTGAACTAGGGTAAATATAAAAACATTTAGTCACCTGTGTAAAAGTACACTTTTAATAGTGGTGTCTGCTGGTGTGATTAAGAACAGGGATGGGACACCTCTGTGAGAGTAAGGACTCACTGGGTCATCTATCTAAAAGTAAATGGCCAACATGTTTTTGCCCTCTACAGCGAGTCAAGGAAGGTCTAGGGGCATTCTTCACAGCCTGGGATTCCCTCAAAGTCATGCAATGCAAGGAAAACCTGCTCCGTTCAATAGGAGTGGAACGGTGTAGAGAGATATGGGGCCTACCTGAAACAAGGAACTACATTGTGGAGGTCCTATACCTAAAGGCCACTAGCCCCAGGAGTGTCCCCTTATAGTCACACAAACATCAAAGGAGGCGCTCGCTGTGTGCCTAATCCGTCCTCTCACTGGACCGCTTCATCAAACCAGCTTTAATAGAGAAGTTCTGGTTCTTGCTCTGAAACAAAAGCGAGAAAAGTGGCAAAACAGAGAATATGTAGCATGAGTGGTTGGGGGGATTAAAAAGAAAAGCTTGGATGATTGGAGAAGGCCTGGTAGGAGGGGGGATTGATGTAGTTTGACTGAGCACCTCCGGGATGTCCTTCATGCAGCCCTGTATACTGTAGAAGTAAACAAAAAAGTACCTTTGTAAGTATATGGTCAGTGGAAAGGACACTGACCATTAGGCAGTGGCAGTGACCGGAAGGAGTACTTGGTCCAGAGACAGGCAAGCAGCAGAGGGCAGAAAGTGAAAGCAGATGAGGTACAGACCAATCAAAAGCAAGGAAATGTAAGCGACGTTGGAATAAGCCAGTGGTAGTTCAGGTAAGTAAGGTGCTAGTTCTAAATCCCTTTTAAGTATTTATTTTTTTATTCACAGTAGATTTTGCAAGCACGCTTGCAGGCGAAACCTAATAATATAGACATGCGGTAAATAAATGAGTCTGTGGGAGGTAAGAAACAATGTAGTAGCAACAAGAGATTAACAATCCCAACCTTACTTATGTGGTTTCTGCATTGAGAGTGCTAGAGACCTACCCTCCTCTGCTTGCCTAGATTGTGAACGAGCAGAAGCAAGCCCTTGTTATTTAAAGGACAGCTGTTTGGTATGATTGCCATCAGGTGTAATGTAAGCGGCTGCTGGTGAGAAGGAGAGGTCTCCTAACAGCCAATGGAGATGATCGGGGCAGGGCTATAGGCCAATCTAAGTGAGCCTACCACGCGCAGGCATGGTTGAATGTAAGTTTCACAGTACGGCCATCTTAGAGTGTATTGTGGCCATTGGAAACTTGGAAACAAGCCTCACTGAAGAGATGATGTTGGAAAGTGTCTTCGTAAAACATGTGATGACCCATGTCAATATTGCGTTTATTAATAAAGGAATCGCGCAGTGGTCAATATTACTTTATAAAAGTGTGGAGACGGTGTACGTAGTCGCTGACTGTCCACTGTGGTGTGCCTACTAGTGTTTCCGTGTGCATGAACATGATGAAAGTACAGCAACAATGTCAGGATGTTAAGAGAAGGTTGGAGGGGGGAGAAAGGGTGCACATAGTCTATGATCAGCCCTCCATGTTCGGTCTGCTAGGATTTGCATACATGGACGTGCCGAAGACAGAAGCTGCCATTGGAGTATCACAGCTTGCTTCTTTGTGATATATACATTAAAAACCTTTATTTATACCTTTATTATTTTGCAACATAATCAAAAGGGCATGATAATAGTTGTCATAATGACTCTAATCAACAAATCAGCGAACAGGCAGAAGGGGTTAGGCTGTGCCAATATCTCAGAAGGGGAGTGGGCGTAATATCTGGTTTTCCACTTTTCTGCAAGTAAGATGGAAGATCATGTACTGCATAAGGAGGTGCAGGCAGAGTACCATCGCAGCATCAACCAACTCCTTGTCCTTAGCTTCAGATTCTTTGCATTTGCAGTCTGGTGCTATGAGACCCCTTTTGCACTATCTCTGGTGTATTATATACATGGCAAAATGAGATGGGGCACCAGGTCCCAATGGTCTGCTGCAAGTGTTGTTTGAGCAGGATACAATTTTTGGGGGGAGGACCGGCTTACAAATCTCTTCGGCTATTGCATGAAGTGTTCCAAAATTTCTGAGTCATAGCATGGTGCCGTAATCCGCTACAGAAAAGAGGTTTAAGGTCGGACTCAAACAACTGTATGCTAATAGCCCTACTTGAGAATGAGGCCAAATATTATGCTAGTCACCTGTTAGAGGACTTGCGGGCTTTGGCTGAGTTGAAGGGGCTAATTCCAATATGCCAAACAGGGTTTAATTAATGCATCCAGAACACTGACCAACTTAATGGCTCTATCTGTTTTGATGGACAAGGCAACAACATCATGCTCTGTACTGCATTGCTGTTTTGTGGTCTTCAAGGCAGCGTTTGATCGGGTCCCAAGGGGGATCCTGTGGGCCAGACTACTACAAGAATGGGGAAAACCCCCTATGCTCTTGGAGGCAAAAATCAAGTTGCACACCGATACTTGGGTCCACATTAAATTGGGAGACTGCCACTTACTCTGGAGGAAAATCGCACACATCCTGTTGTGTGAAGCAGGTATGTGTGCTAGCTCCCCTGCTTTTCAATCTCTTCATTGTGGATCTGTCAATGCTACTCGATGCTACTAACTGCCACCCCCCCCCCTCCCCACCCCCCCTAAGATTGGTGGTTCACAGATCAGCCACTTGTTGTACGTCAATGATTTGGCAATTGACAGCCACTCAAGGGTAAGCCTTCAGCGGCTGCTTAATCAGTAATCACCTCCAACAATTTGGAAGTGAATCTGTCAAAAACAAAGGTGGTTTTTTTATCCGCCAAAAAAGGCACCTGGGAAGTGCTGGCACTATGACAGCAACAAAATAATCTCAGAACAATGCTACAAGTGAGTAGGGGTGTATATTGACGCCAGGGGCAGCTTTGTGAAGCAGAGAAAAGAGGTTGAGGTAAAAGCACTGGCTCTGCAGGTGTCCATTTTGAAATTATTTCAGTCCCTTAGTGGGGCAAGTCAGTCCCCGCTGCTGGAAGTCATGAGAGCTAAGATCGCTCCCTCATTGACATATGGTCAGGTGATTTAGCTGGGCAGGGACGGCTGTTTGTTGAAGAATTTGGTTACCAAGATTTACTTGAGTGTTTTCCGGCTGCCGAAATTATCATCTACTGCCCAGGTTTGGCTTGAATTTGGCCTCTTTTATATCAGCTGGTAGCCAGTACTGGTGACTATCTCAATGTGTGTCATAAGCTACGGAGGGCAAGAGTAGGCAGTTTGGAGTCATTTTTATAGCTTGAAGTTAGTTCCAGTGGGATAAAGTGGTCACACTGCCAATTTTTTCTAAGACTGCCAGCGATTATTGAAAGTAGAAGGCCTTTGGACTGTTAACCCATCCCAATTATTGTTTAAAATTGGTATTACAAAAAAGGTGTGCGGTTATGGTCTTTTTATTTGGAGCCCTCCTCACCAAGTGGAGGCGTGCTTGGGCAGTACTTAACACATATCATCCAGCTTCCCCACCCAGCTACTTTTAGTGTACCTATAGTATTTATTTGGAGGAGAAGTTCATGGCCTTTAGGTTGGGAGATTGGACTTTTTTTAAACATCTTCCTAGCTGTGAAAGCCGGCGGCTGGAGTGACTTGCAGGGGTGTGGCTGCTCGGAAGAATCGCTTGAACCTGTGGTATGCCTGTGCCCAGCATTATTGAAGGAGGGCAGATTCATACTGCAGGGCAAAAAGAATGAACTGGGTGTCGGCTCGTGTTGGCAAGCTATAATTGCATCTTTAGACCCTGATAAAATGATGTTGAATGTCTTGCTGACTAAATGTATTAATGCTGCACTAAATATGTTTACTCAGGACACTGCGAGCAGTGACTACTGGTCTGTGTGACCACTTTTGCTCTTGCTCCATTAGCTTTTGTAGGGTAATGTGATAATGATTGACTTTTGCCATATATAGAGTTTTTATGCTCTTTTATGGTTGTTTGCATTTGATATTAGTATCCTCTTGGAGATGAAATACGGCAAGCACATCAGCACTTTAGGGACTCACATTGCTGTTTTCAGAAATGACTGTGTGCATTATTTTTTATTTATTGGTTCTGTAGTGCAGGTTTTACCATGAGGTTTAGGCCTTTTTCTATATTACTATTGACATGTAATCTCTTGCCATAATTGCACTGCTTGTCAGCGCTCGTGAATGTACTACTGCTTCAACCGCAAGTAACCATAGTAGTCAAATTGTTTTATTGTGATCATATTGTTTTGGTATTAGTGCTGTGGACTTAGCAGTAATATGGGGCTTTAAAGATATGCACATGCCATGAGCAGGATGTTTTAAATGTTATTGCAACTGTTGGATTTTGGTTTTTTTATTGTAATGGATTTTAATATCTGTACTATAAACGTTTTTCACATTTTTAGGTGTCATCATGAAGCAGAAAGTTGTAGACGCAGTCGTTGATTAGCCAACTTAATAAATAAGCAATAACTTTGTTGAGATAGCAGATTTTAAATGTCGTAAATCCAGAAAATTCTCACTCTGCAATGTCATCTCACTTGTAGAGCGTGGGATAATATCTCCTCATCACTCTGAATCGTCTGAGTCTGCATCTGTGTCCCTGTATTCATCATTGTTCTTCAGTTTACACCCCCCCCCTCAAAATCCCAGACCATCTTTCACCCATAGAATCTTTCACCCATAGAAGTGTGGCACAATGGTTAGAGCGGCAGACCCTGATGCAGAGACCTGGCCCCGGACCAGGGTTCAATTCCCGCCTTGGCGGGTCTTGGGCTCAATTCCCTTGGACCAGATAATTCTCGCCTCTGTGCCTAATCTAATTAATGGGTCCCACTCTGTAACTCTGGGCAAGAGCTTGCCTAATCTCCACAACGGCCCTGACAGTGCTTGGATGCCTGGCCTCACCCTGGGGGTTGCCCAGGAGTGGGAGCCTCACAGGGAAAAGCAAGGAGGGGTTCCACAGTGGTATGCGTACAGCGCCTTGAGACCTTAACGGGTGAGTAGTGCGCTATACAAGTGCGAAGTTTACAGGTTATAGAATCTCTCTCGGGCTGTGATCCCATCCATCCTATCGCTTTTCTGTGCTTTGCAAGGAGCAATGCCAGCTGCAGGATCTTATAAGACATCTTGCATCCCTTGGGCTGCCGTACCCCCTCAAGTAGGCATGCACCAAGTGTCATAGGAACATCGATCCATATTGCTTCAGAAATGTGGGGTATTACTGTTTCCCAAAATCCCTGGACTCCCACACAATTCCAAGCCAGATGTACGATAGAGGATTTTAAAGTGGAGTGATTTAAATCGATTATTACTGGAAACTGATTTCATTAGACTGCATGCGTGCTTCCAGTCCAATTCGGTAATAGCTTCTCCTAGGTCTGTCTCCCAGGCCCCCTTGCTTTATATTCCAGGTTTGTTTGGTCCCTGCGAAGGTCTCTGTAAAACAGGAAAATAAGGTGTCTGTCGTTCCCCCAAATGAAGCAACCCCACCAGTGTCTGCAAGGATGCAGGGGCCATTAGGTGTGTGTTCTAAAATTATTTTGCAGTGTTTTCCAATTTAGCATAGTGTAGGAAGTGCCCCTGCCATATCTCAAATGTAGCCAGCCCTTCCTGGAATGTGATGAAGATGTCCTTAGGATACAGATCCCCTGCTTTAAGACATCCATCCTCCCTCCACTGCTTCGTGGGCATGTCTCGGTTGATGGAGTATTAGGCCTCCAGTTCCCAAAGGGCTAACTCCCTGTAGAATGGGGCTCTATGCAGGACGCTGTTCACCACTGTTTCAACAGATGTACTGTATGTCTGATGAGATATGGCACTAATGTGTCTGCCAACCTCCCCCCCCCCCTACCAACCCTCCCCCCCCCCCCCCCCCCCAACACCCCAATTAAAAGATGCAGCAATTGGGTACTCTTGTCGATCCCTGTAGGGTCCGCTTCTTCCAGTGGGTCCCATCAGTAAACCACTTGGCATCATGCTGTTGATGTGCTGTATAACGACCTGAGGGCAAGTTCCTGATCTGACCCCTCAGTCTCATGTAAGATGTGTGTTAAGCATTGCAGATTGAAAGTTGTGCTGCGTGAAAGCATAAAACCACATTAGTCCTCATGTACTAATGGGCAGACAACTCCCTGCAGCTGTGCTACTAGTACTGGGCAAAGGATTTTAATATCAATGTTGGTCATAGTGATGGGTCTGACCCACCCCCGGTTTCAGTAGAAGGCCAGTGAGGCCCTTGTGCATAATCCAGGTTAGGGTACTGAGGCTGAATGCCACCGAGAAGACCTGCAACAATTTATATTTCCCCAGAACATCTGAGTATGCCTGATAAAACTCAGTGAGGAAGCAGTCACTTCTGGGTGCTTTTGCCCTATTTAGGCCCTGGAGTGCTGTCCTCAACTTTTAAATGCGTAAGCTCCTCATCAAGATCTTGTGCATTGCTGGTGCGATACGGGGTAGTACCACTCTCGGGAGAAACCTCTCCATACCTTCATGACTGACCTCCCTTGTCTCCCGAATATATAGTGCAGAAGTGGGACACCAAAGCTGTTAGTATTTCATGGCGTTGCATCAGTATAATCCCTCCAGAGCCACAAATCCACAAAATAGTTGGGATTTCCTACTCTCATCGCAGTATTCACGCTAGCAGTTGGCCTGACTTATCCCCCTCCCTGTGCAGTCTCTGTCTATAGGAGGTTAGAGCATGTTAATCTAGTGATGCTCATAGTCTTTATAAATCTCATTTGCTCCCCAGCACCTCACTTCTTGTAGCAGCCAAGTTTGTTGTGTTTCTGTGTAGTGTCAGTAGTCTCTGCGCTTGACAAGTTGCCACTGGACCCCATATGTCACCCCAATACAGGTGCCCCTCAAAACAGCTTTAAAGGCCTGCCACTCCATTGCCTGAGACCCATTCGATCCCCAGTTGCCTTTTATGTATGTCCCTAGCGTGTCTCTTGACAGGCCACATATGTTAACATGTCACAAGGCATGCGCCAATGTCATGCGGCCCATGCCCCCTCCCCATAACAACCTAAGTAGATCAACACTGGAGCATGATCAGACATGTATCTGCCCAAGTGTTCCACCCCTCGCAGTTGCCCCCGAGTTGAGTCTTTGTGACATGAATTCTATTGAGATGCTGTATGTAGAGTGACAAGTGTATCCATGTTTGTGGATGTAATGTACGTCAGCTTTCCAGCATCCCTAGATTTTGCATGCCTTGAGCCAATGCATCAGTCATTCAGGGTGTAGTGCCCTGTTTCGGTGGGTGCTGATCCCAGTCCCCATCTAGTATACAATTAATGTCACCTGCCCATGAAAGGAGAAATCCTATGCTATTCTCCAGTAGTCCTTGCAGTGTGATCTAGAATTGCCCATTGTCTACATTGGGCCCACCAGTGTTTATGATAGTTGTAGGAAAGTGCCTCTTTTGACATGGCCAGCACCTCACTTTTTGCCTGGTTTCTGGTGCAATTTTGACTGAAAGTGCACTGGGTCTCTGCTAAACAGGTCCTGGCTGCCAGATCTTTTTCCCCCACAACTGCACAGTTGTTTTTCCCAACTGGCAAACCTTTAGCTAACACTATAAAGCCCTAGTAAATGGTACCCGTGGTACCTAGAGTATAGGGTCCTATAGGAAGGCCCCTGAGGAGTGCAGCACGAGTTGTGCCACCCTCAGATAGCCCCCCAATAAGTGCACACAATGCTGCTTTTGCAGACTGTGTGTATTGGTGCTGAACCAAAATGAAAAGACGACATGGCACACAGCCTCTGTGCTCTGTCCACATTGCACTGCATGCAATATATGTAAGTCACCCCTCTAGCAGGCCTTCTATCCCCAAAGGCAGGGTGCATTTTATAATACTATGCTATGTCTTTGTTGGGTCTCAGACATAGAAAATGACCAGGTAAGCCATTTTTAAATACATGTGCTGGACACTGGTCATTATGGGTTTCCCAGCTACATGAGGGCTTCACTAACAATAGGGATGTTTGGTATCAAACATCTCATTAATAAACCCTCATTGAAACAAGTGAATGATTTATTGATATTTGCACTCAGAGGGCACCTTAGAGGTGAAATTGAGGACAAGTGTGAAATTAAGCCTGGCCTAAGTTGGATAAGCATTGGCTAAATGAAAGATTCCAGTCCATGTTGAGCTGAAACTTCTTCACTGTTGTGTCATTATTTCCTAAGAATGGATCAGCACCATCCCGCTTTGCCTAGTGATAGACAAATAAGTTAAAGTCTTGTAGGGGTTTGTGATCCTTTTGAAGTCCAGCGATGTGGAGATTTTTATGTGGAGATTTTGGTGAGGTTTTTAGCTTTGCAGGGTGAGTTCTCTATTGAAGTGGGAGACGTTTTTGTGATCAGTGATTCCAGGTAGACTGAGGGAGTTGATTGGCAAACTGAAGCATAGTTTCCCATGCAAACAAAGGAGCTTTAGCTATTGTAACATATAGAATTATTGAAATAACAATATAAAATAAAAATAAGGTGTATATAGTGTTTGTTACACACTTTTGCTCTTTCATAGTATGTTGAAACGAGTCATGTAGCACCATTGGGGTTAAAGCCATCATGTATATCACCATAGCATCATATTGAACAACAACACAATTGTCTCTCAGTCCATATCTGATTTGGGTAATAAGTAGGCTGTCAATGGGCTCCAGCTTTCTCTGGGCCTAGGGGGTTGCAGGAGCTCCTCCACATAAAGTTTGAGTTGCGTTTGACAGTGTACCATGTCCTTGAGCCTCTGTGTTACGTGGGCACTGATCTATTCCCCGAGTATATCATAACTCTTCACTTCACCAGCAGGAGGGCAACTGTCACCAGGTTTCTGTTAGCTGGTTGTGGCGGTTTAATCAATCTAAGCAAACATATGTGAGGAGAACCTTCAACCCACCCTACAGTATCTTGCCAGTTAGAGCAGCCAGCACATAACCCTTATATTGGCAAATCAAGGGTCACTGCCAGGCAAGGTGCAAAAAATCTGCCTCCTCCGCTCTATAGTGCACACATTTAGAATCATGATGTAGCCCATATTTAAACAATCTGAGAGGGGTATAATACATGTGTTGCATATATTTAAAGTGAATGATTTGTAAATTGCAGTTGGAAGTGAGCATTGCCATGAGCGTACAGCTGAAGCCTGAGTCTGTTGAGCTCAGGGGTGTGTCCAGTACAGCATTCCACTTCTCTAGGACTATGTGTGATGTAATCTGCCCATCCCATTATGAAGCACTGTAAAGCCTGGTGACTAATTGCCTTTGTGTAGTGCTGGCAAGTACTGTTTGGGGCTCAGCATGGAATTGGGGGTATAGTTCCAGCACTGCCACTCGAAGCCTGCAATATGCAAATGCCAAGAAAAGTGTTGCATTCCCAGTCCTCGAAAGGTCAGACCGCTCTATAAATGTCCCTCCAGGGTATAAGTGCCCCAGCCCATGCCCTACAAGCATGTTGAGTGTCAGCCTTTCCTGGGTAACCAAGATGGTTGGATGATGTGTCAGAGGAAGGGCAGAAGCATAAAGTGGGAGCCGGACTGCTCATCACCTAATAACCTACATGCCCTTGCAGTGCAGCTGACTGTATTCATTTCCTCATGTGGTCTAATTGGCTTTCTATTTGGGAGAATCACTGCAAGGGGGACAGGGTGCACATTGTCACTCTTTATGGCCAGGTGTGACATATATGGAGGCGGGCAATACCAATAATGGGAGAAATGTGCTTGCGCACAGAGATAGTAAAGATGAGATCTGGCACAGTAAACCCTACCTGTTCATAAGGTAGGGTAAGTGTGTCCCAGCTAATCCTGGGGTGTTTACCAGCCCAGGCAAATGTTACCATGAGTGTACCGAGTGTTATAAACACTTCTCAGGGCAATAGGTATGTTATTGAAGAAATCCAGAAATCTAGGCAGTATTACCATTTTCATTATTGATCTACAAAGGACAAGGAGAGACGGGACCATCTAATAACCTGTTCCTAAAGTTTCATGTTGCCCTGCCATAATTATACTGAACTACCAAGTCAGGATTCCTATGCACTCAGACCCCAAGGTACTTAACTGGGTCTCTGCTCCATTCCAGTGGGAAATCCAGTTGAAACGGTAAAGTAGACAACGTCAGAGGGAACACTGTGGATTTTGTCAATTTAATGCTTAGGTCACAGTAGCGCGAATACTGTATGTCTTCCCGAACAACCTGCACTAAGTGTACATGTGAGTCTCGGACATAGAGCACCATATTGTCTGCATACATCAATATAGCCAGGGGTTGCTGACGAAAGTGCAAAGCTGCTTCTGCGTGACGCTGATAGATCACACACGCCAGAACTCCAAAGCCAGTGCAAATAGGATTGGTGATAGCAGACACCCCTGGTGCATGCCCCTATGTGTGTGTAGCAGCTCCAAGATATGTTCATTCACCCATAGACTTGCTAAGGGGCTCGTATATAACGGGTGTATCCATCTAAGGAATGCCTGGGGCAGCCCCATCCAATGCAGGATTGAGAACATGTATGTCCACGCCATAGAATCGAGTGCTATGGCGGCGTCCAGGAACACTGTTTCTGTCTGGACAATGGAGCAATGCAAAGACAGTGCACAAATTGTGCACTGTGAATCAGGTGGGAATGAAGTCCAACTGGCCCGGTAATACCATGTTGGTGAGTAGTGGTTGAATCCTGGCAGCCAGGATTTTTGCCAGAATTTTGGCATCTGTATTAATTAGGGACAGTGGTCGGTAGGACTCAAATTTGTATGGTGGTTTATTGGCTTGAGTAGAGTAATAGGCTTCGTACAGGGGGGGCATTTGTTTCCCGTATGCCTTCTCATACACTGCGTGTAGGTGGAGGCCAGCAATTAAGCAAATTATTAATTAAACTTGCCTGGCAACCTGTCCGTACCCGGAGACTTAGTTAGGCAGGGGGCAAATAGCCTCCTTCACCTCCTCCCCTCTAATCGACTGAGTGAGGTATTCATGCTGTCCCCAAAATAACCAAGCCAGCGCCACATCATCCAGATATGCAGCTGTGCCCACCTCTGAGGCGGAAGTGTGGGATTCATGTAGGTGAGTGTAGAAGACCTTTAAAGTTTGCAGGATAGTGTGATAATCCTAGTGAATGTCACCTAAAGCGGAGGTCAAAGAGGTAATGTGTGTGTGGGCCCAGAGTTTTTTTTAATTTGGCAGCCAAACTGCAGCCCGGCCTGCCTCCCTCTCCATAGGACCTCGCCACATAGCATTTAGAGAGATGCAGCACCTCCTGCTCCACCGTTTCGTTATACACCATAATCTGATATGTAATGGCCACTGGAAAGTGGGGGTTTGGTGCGATGTGTGTTCGCTTCCAAGCCTTACATTTTCTGTTTGATATTCTGTAATTGTGTGTGCAGGGCTTTTAACACCCCCGCCTGGGAGCCTATACAGACTTCTCAAATAATAACCTTAAACGCCTCCCAAAGATTGTCAGTCCGCTCTATGGAACCTACGTTTTTGGCAAATTATTCAATGATTGCTGCCTCGCCTTCTGTGTACCCAACAGACATCTACGTACTTCCCAGCTCACCCTTGCAGCCATTCCCAAGATCCGGAAAAACACAGCAGGAGGAAGATCCTTCTCCTACCTCGCAACCCGGACATGGAAAACGCCACCTCTCATGAGAAGACCACATCCCTGAAGCAGTTCAGGAAGGACCTCAAGAACTGGCTCTTCGATTGAGCAGCACACCCACAAACAGCGCTTTGAGATTCTATGGGTGGTTAGCACGCTTTAAAGATCACTGATTGATTGATGTAGTCCGTCCCTTAATACAGGGTCTAGTAGAGCCGTAGGCTGAAACTACCATGTAAGTTGTGTGGAAATATATGTGGGTAGTTTAGGCAAGAATTAGATGACTAGTGTTGACGCTTCTTAAATAAGAATTTCCTTTTCTCCTTATCAATGATAGCTTATGGATAGTATTTAATTTCTATTAGAGCTGGTTAGAACATTCTTGTTCAGTTATCTATGCTTTAGCCAGGGATGGTTCTCTGCTTTGAATAACTGCTTTATCGCCTTTATCAAAGTGTTTGATTACAATAGACTCCTTCATTTAGAGACTGTTCAAATTTAAATTTCAGACTCTGAAAAATGTTCACTTTTTTCTTTTTTTTATCCACAAGATATTTAAACAAAGCACCACAGCATTTCTCCCGAACTAGTTTTTTAAAGTATTAGGGTTATGTGTGAGAAAATGGTTGTTAAAGGATTGAAATGTTAGCTAATGTGTTGTGGTCAGTCTAGCTTCCCATTGTAGAATACTCCAGTTTGTGGGAAAGTCTGTAATTGGAATTCCCCAAGCAGCACCAGTGTGATCTGCAATTGCGCGATTTTCTTCCTGGTGGTAAGATTGTGGCTGAAATAACCTGTAATGAGCAGCAAGTTCAGCAAATTGCATGGCTTACTTTTATGTGTGGGCATGGGTTAACGTGACCATTAACATAAACCATTTCACATCACCCTATTTCACTGTCTCTTTAAATGTAACTCTTTAATACAATTAAACAGTATTGGTTACTGAGGGTCTTTCAAATCAAGGCTGTTAAAAATAAAACCTCCAGGTATCCTGAAGACCTCTGCGATTGTGAATGTGCAATGCCAATGTTGAGAAGACCGAATAATTATTAGTGTAATGAATCCCAGTGCCTATGTTTTGTGTGTTCAAATAATGTTGTACTTTTTTTGGGAATGTTAACTGCATCTGTGTCTTCTAACAATCTCAGAAGCCCAGCCATATTTGTTGACTGTATAGTTTTATCCCCTGCTCACCTCCAAACCTGCAGTGGTTAGACTGATGTCCTCAACTGCCTGCATTAGTTGGAAAATCTAAAATACGATGGTCCCACGGTTCAGTGCCAATTCCAATCTTCCCTGAGGTGCTTTGATCATTTGATTGCCATTTTGAAAATAGGACCTCCTTCTGATGGAGTCTGAATGATTTATCTGTATTACAAACAAAATTAAAAGATGGATGATAAGTTAAAAATGGAAATTTCCCAAAAAATATGTGGTATGCTTATTAGTATATCTGATCTGACAATGGTCTGTGTGGCTGGCCAGTGATTGATCATATACAATGCTCTGGTCAGCTGTACAGCAGCCAAGTGTTGGATCACATGCAACACACCCGAAAAACAGCAGTACCTTAAGACATCGGTTCTAGCCAACTTGCCTTGTTATTAAACCACTGGGTAGATGATCAGAAGACTATTCCATACAAGCAAGGTGTAATGCATACTTTTGTTTTTCCCTCTTCCAAAAGACATGACAAGACTACAATATGACTTTACTACAATAAACAATAAGTTAGGGCAGACATGAGGAGGAGGGTGGGACATAGGCCTGATGGGGCCACTCTTCTAATGGGCATAAACCTATCCACACTAACCTGGGTATTTACATTATACACATTCTCTACTACATTGTGTTTAGTCCTACATTAGGAAGGTACAAACAAAATTACCAAAAGCTCTTTTTGCCTCCCACATTTTTCCTTTTGGTCCCACAAGCGTCACCTCCTAGGGAGGTATATAATTTTTCTTCCAAATATCTCCAGGGGGAGCCATCTTGTGGACCCTTGGCAGCCATGGTGAGGGGGGACGAGATGATGATGATGATGCATGTCACTTAGGTAGTTGAGAGCCTTTGTCCATAATAGGGTATTTCCTTCGGTTGGGTAGTGCAGGGGTGTAGCATTTAATCAAATATCTACTTGTCCATGGGATAAGTTGCTTCTTAAATCTACTTGTCCTGTAAAAAAAACTAAACTGCTTGTTCATTTGGTGCCATGTAGTGCGTAAACCAATTAAATTATGGCAGCAATCTCATTATGTAAGAGCTCTGATAATAGCCTCTCTGATTATGCCAGGGCTACTACTATAGTAGGGCTTGAATACTTGCAATTTCAATCCCTACTACAGCAATTTTCTTATTTTGCCAACTTTTCGCAGATCTACATACTGGAGCTCGAGGAAGCAGTAAGCAATACTTGAATGCCTTTGAGTCTGTAAACCTACTAACATGCATGTTTTAAGGCTTTTCACCAGCTCTTCTCAAATTTTCCCATAATGAGGGAGGCTGGAAATGTACTCCCGACAATGGCAGAAGTGGAAGTTCTTCCAGGGTTGGGGAAAAGTGATTGGAGAGAAAGTGAACTTGTAAACGCTCAGTATATTTCCACATGAGCACATCTACACATGCATATTTGCTTGTGCTAAAATACAATTCAAAAATATTTTCTAGGAGTACAATTTCCTGGTCTACTTCTGTGAGTTCTAATGAATTCATGAAAGTCACTAATTCAAAGACGTATACCATAGGTGCACTTTTGTGATTTTCTTTAAGAATTGGGTCCCTAATTAGGTCTGGCGTTTACAAAGACATTTTTGTTTTTGTTAAACTTCTATTTCTCCCTATATCGGCTGGCTTTACTGTGAGTGATTGCATTGTGCTCTTCCAAAAAGGAGCATATTGGCACCCAAAGTAGTTTTGTTCAGTGCCAGCAACTACTGTGGCAGTCAGTGGCGTAATGAAACTAGAGAGGGCCCCCTGCAAAGAACATAGGGGGCTGCCCCACATCAGCCTCCCCCCTCCTCCCCCCCCCCACCCTCCCCAACCAGACTCACTCAGGGCAGGTGCTTTGCTGAGGGCCCCCCCCTGGATGGAGGTTGCAGGGCCTATGTTACGCTACTAGTGGCAATGTTTGCCTTTTGAGACCAAAAATATTTTTCTATTTGCCAGTGTTTGATACAATGATGAGGGCCTGGTAGCTCCCACAACAATAGTGTTACAAAAGCCATGTCAAAACAAGACCCGCATTGACAAAACCAAAAGACTCAAAAAACAAAACAAACAAAAAAAAAAGTCTGATCAGTTGGCTTTGCCAGTGCTTGTTTATTTTCATGCTTCCTATACTCTTGTTGAAAATGGTTACCCTGATTTTTCCATTAGAAATATTTTTTGGAAATACTAGCATGCATCAACACATTTTACTAAATGATGCTTCAAAGAAATAGCACTGAAAAATTCATAGAAAGGAAACATTTTTTCCTACTTGCATTTCTTTCTGAACCTTTTTTTTAAAGCAAAGAATCATCGCTCTAGCGTACAAGCTTCTGCAAACATTTGCATCTAATCAGAAAGCATTCTGGGAGCATTATACATAGCCTCATATTGTTAAACATTTGTAAAGTGTGTACACTTTTTATTTAATATATATATATATATATATATATATATATATATATATATATATATATATATATATATATATATATATTTTCTTTTTTTACTGGAACTACTGTCAGACCTTAAAACCTTTATTTACAGGGCTCACCCTAACAATGAATGCTTTTCATTAATGAACCATAAATACAAGTTCGAACAGCATCAACATATGGACACATATTACCTCAACTAGTTCCCTTCTCTGTAAACTGGCAGCCAAAGGGTTTGTGATGCAGGTGGTTGGGCCTACTTTTCCCAAGGACAAAATAAACATGAAAACCTGTTTCCCTTGACCCCCAAACAATATGTCCCAGACGTCCATGTCCCTGGGTACCGTCTCCCAGTGATATAGGTCCCAGCACTGCAGTTTCTAAGATGATACAGGATAAATTTGTGTTACACTGTGATTTTAGTGAGGATGCACTTAAGAATCTTAAAAACTTTACTATAATCCTTCCCCCACACTCCTTATTTTAGTGATGCTTGTTAATAAAAAATATATTTCCAGGCAAAGGAATAAAAAAAGCTAATAATCTGCTGATTAGAGCACATGTATTTATTTCATTCTATCTTACCCATATCTACCTTAGGTTTTAGGCCATCCATTTAAATTTGGGAGGGCATGGTTGTGGGCTGTAGAGGAAGCGGAGGAGGAGTAGTAATAGTAGATAAGGAGATAGATGGAAAATAATTCACCAGCTCACTTTAAACTTGTATCTTCTTTGAGAATAGAAGGATTTTTAGAATACCATATTTTATACTGTATGATTAGTTAAAATTCCAATGCTGTACAGATGTAGCTAAAAGTGCAAGATTAAAACAACAGTTAAAAATCGGTATTATGATTCCATGTTCATTGATTCAAGTCTTTTTCATATCTTTGAGTTTTCAAAGACCCTCCGGGTACAATAGCGGCATCGTTCCTTATCCTGTCCACCTGACTGGTGCTGGTGTAATACGTTAGAAGGTTGTTTTTATTGCTGTGGAATAGTGATCATGAATCAGCACTAGATTATAGCCTCTCCATTTGTCTAGGATATTTGTGGCCAGGCATGTCTTAAATAATGGGCAGGGTATTGCAGCCCAATGTGATAGAGCTTGAAAATAGATTATGGTATGCCTTTCATGTGTTGAAAGTAACCTGTAACTGCTTGTTTGTGCACTGCTAGGTCAACTTCAAATTAGTTGTGGAACATTTTCCGGTTTGCAGTTTCCTACATATAACTTTTCAATGTACCTTTACTAATTTTGTGGTGTAATAATAAGTCATTCAGATTTTGTATGATTACAGCTGGTTAGCAAGGTTCCAAAATTTCCTTGGATCTTTTTATTGCACAACTTTGTATTACATAACCTCACCGACTAAGTCTCCTAGTTTCTTTCTTCCCAAATCAGTTATATTTTTTTCTTAAATCTGTTATTTCCCTTTTGTTACAAATTGGCCGTCTCTACAGGGTAACCCCCAAACATTTTGTCTTCCTACTTTTTGCTGGATGTGTGCTCCGTTTGTGTTCGCTTTAGGATTTTTTGCACTTTACCACTGATAACCATGGCTAAATTGCATGTTCTCAATCCCCTAAAACATGGCTTGATTGGCATATTTATTTAATTTACATGTACGTCCCTTGTAGAATGGTATAATATATACCCAGGGCCTGTACATTAAATGCTACCAGTTGGCCTGTAGAACTTATTGTGTCACCCCCTTAAGTAGCGCCTTAAAACGTGTCCCAGGCCTGCCTTTGGAGCCTGAAGGCAGTGCTCCACTGTCATGTCGACTTGGCATTTAAAACTCCTTGCCAAGCCTTGCACTTTCCTTTTTATTACACATGAGTCATGTAGTGAAAAAGTACCAAATGTGTTTTCTCATCACTAAGAGGCCTTCTCCTCTCATAAGGTAACATTGGGGATTCCTTATTAAAATGAATACGTTGTAAATCCTAAACCCGAGGTGGTGGATATGGTACCTGTGAACTTGTAATGATAAACCCTCTTTAATGGTAAAGTCGGATTTATCATCACCAATGTGAAAAAGCCACTTATAAAAAGTTGGTATTTTCCTGCCCTTAACCCTCAGTGCCTGTAAACTGCCTTGGATCACATGACTGGGTGTAACTGGCAGTTGGGACTTTGTGAATTCACCCTAGACAGTCACACAATAGGGGGATTAGCATGGCCTGAATGGGCCATTAGCTCATGTGATGGGGTGCGGGGCCAAGCACAGCCCCACTTGCAACTGAATAGGCTGGGCTCTGCCGCATCACAATAGGCCTAACTACCCTGTATTGTCAGTGCATCCAGCTAGGAGCCAGGGAAGGAGAGGCAGGAAATTCCTGGATTTTCAGAGAGCCTAAAATTGGGCTCTCAGACCTGCTCTTCAGTTCACTACTCCGGAAGTACTCTGAGGACTCCTATGCACTCTACCAGACTGTAGCTGTACCTGGAATGACGGCTTTGGTGCCTGGAGCCTGTTTGGAACTTCAGAGCCCTGCATCACCACCTGCATCCAAGACTTCAGAAGTGACTCCAAGGGCTAGGTTAGTTGGTCTCCTATTCTGAGCCGCAGGGACATAACAGGCTCCCACCATCTTAATCCTGGACCTAGCCTGAGTGAGTCTTGCATTAAGATAGATTTGGTATAATTTCCAGTAGCGCCCCTGATGTTCTACAAGCACAATCTTAATAGGATTCTTGGGATACTAATTCTGGTTTCTGATAGAGTTCTAACTGCATATTTCTCACCTTGTGAATTTCCTCTGGCACCGGGCAGGATTTGGAAACTTTACAACAATTCACCTGCACGTCCGTAGGGCGGTGCTGTGCTATTCCGCATCGACTCCATTCCACCTTGAATGTGACATTGGGGCCCTTGTATATGCACCACCTTTGCGTCCTGACGTCCATTTCTTTCTTCCTGTGGCTCCTGATGAGAATTCGAAACTAGCAGTGCTATCTTTTTGCCAGAACTTTTCCTCCGAAATTTTTTTTTTCCCACACTAAATTCTTTTACAGTGTGAATATATGGGCCCTAAAACAGGTTTCAAGCCATGTTGTGACTGTTTCCGGCAAATATAGATGAAGACACCCACAATGTCTGCCTATGGTGTTTTGGCCCTGATCATTACACAAAGTTGTGTTTGTGTTGTTGGAAGATGAACCGGACAGCTATCTGAGACCATAAAGCCAGACTCGCCATCGCCAGGCGACAGTTGTAAGGACCGAAAGAGGCAGTGGCACGAGGAAGGTGTATAGTGTCTCTGTATCGTGGCGTGTGACGCCCCGGTAAAGCCTGGAGTAATACTGTAAAAAGTGGCAAATAATCTTCGCCTGCCTATATAAATGAGCTTTTCCTTCAGTAGTGAGCTCCACTACAATTAGTCCCCTCTTGGCAGGATTAGCAAGACAGACCAGTAGAGATCCGGTTCTGTTGCATTTTGCATGAGCCCGTATCACATACTGTTTATAGTCAAAACAGCAGATTCTCTCTCCATGACCGGCTACCTTCTCTTGAGCATCTAGTAGGGTTTGTTGTAATTTTGGGCATCCTGGCCTATGTTTCTTAACCTCTTTCAACTCCTGGTCCGCCACGATCTCTCGCAGTAAAGTTCCCCTGATGCATAATGATTCTGCTATTCTGCTATACCTAGGCCTCTTGGCATATATGTTAACTAGTGCCAATATTTTGTCCCTGGAGGCGACCCGTGACTTACACATATCTACCCTCTGGGTCTATCAGGTCTTCTGTATATTAGAACGGGACCCCCAATCTGATCCAAATAAGTGTGCCCCTGGCATAAGCCGAATATGTGGTGTAATAAGCCGGACCTCACCAGTTTCGGTGTAGTGCAGCCCACTCTTAAGCAGTGGGATGTGTCTCCTGCAATAAAGCCACATGGATCCCTGTCTGTCCAAATAGGAAAACGCACTATAGCGTTTTGTCATGGTGTGCATCCCTCTAAGGTTCCACATGAGTAGTTTATAGGTGTAGTCATAGTTCTTGGTGATTATATCATGGGTTTTGACCCACTCCCTCCCCTGGCATAGCACAGTTGGGTTGCTTTTTGTTTAACTGGGAATTTTACCCATCTACTGGACACACTACCTGTGTCAGGCTACATAATGCTAACTCCGAAACTGGGCATGTTTGGTATCAAACATGTCAGATTCATACCCTAATACTGTTGCCAGTATTGGTTGTATGATTCCATGCACTCTGAGGGGGGCTCCCTAGAGGACCCCCAGCATTGCTCCCACCAGTCTTCTGGTATTTCCTGTGCTGCCCGTGCTGTTGCCAGCCCTCAGATGGGTTTCTGCCCGCCCGCTGCTTGACCAGCTCAGGCAGAGCAAGGCAGAACAAAGGATTTCCTGTGGGAGAGGGAGGTAGCCTCGCCAAGCCACTGGTATTCTTTGAAAGGGCACAGTTGATGCCCTCCATGCATAAACCAGTTTGCACTAATCCAGGGATCCCCAGTTCCTGCTCTGGCGCAAAACTGGACAAAGGAAAGGGGAGTGACAACTCCCCGGTCCATCACCACCCTACGGGTGGTGGCAAAAGCTCCTCCAGGTGGCCATTTGATTCTGCCATCTTGCATCCAAGGTGGGCAGGAGCCCCTTGGAGCATCCCTCCTGATAGGTGGTCAATCCTCCTTCCTGGACTATTTAGATTCTTCCTTGAGTAGGTCCTGAGATTCGATGTGCAAGATTCGATGTGCAAGATTCCAGCAGGACTCCTCTGCATGGTTTACTTCATTTTCTGGCCACTGGCATTGCAACTGGGCCCTCCGGGAACCGACAGTCTGAAACTTCAGCAATGACTCTGCTCTGCAGCATTATTTCACCAGCTTCCTCCAGCAACTGCAACATTTCCCTGGCTGTGCATCCTCTGAGGGCAGCAAGTCTTCAGCCTGCACAAGAATTAAGAATGAATTCCTTGGAGTGAAGGAATCACTCCCCCTGCGTGGATCCTGCATCACAGGTGGTGGTCGTCCGGAATGGTCTCCTTGGTCCTTTCCACCAGCTGTCCAACTTGGGAGACGGTAAGCCCTTGCATCTCCTTGCAGGGCAGTACTTTTGTGCAAAGCGACTGTTGCAGCTACCAAGGCTTATTTGTTCCTCCTTCAAGGGATCTTCAGGCCTGGTGTAGCCCCGGCCCCCGCACTCCTTCCTGCAAAGCACAGTCTCCTACCTGCTGCTCCAGCGACGTGGGACTCCTCTTCAGGTGTGCTGAGTGGGCCTCACTATGACTCCTGTGCCTGCTGCCAGTGGGTTGCCTGTGGGGGGCTGCCTCCTCTTCTTGTGACTCTCCTAGCTGCTGAGGGTCACCTCGGACTCCCCTTCTTGGGTAGAGTCCCCTGGACCTTGCTGGTCCTCTTCAGCCTTGCAAACCTTCTCAGTCTCTTGCATTTGCCAAGGCTTGGTGATTTTCTAGCACCACTAACCGACTGCACCACGACTGGGGCATCACCTGCATCACTTCTGGGACTTCTCTTCATCTCCTTTGCTGCACTGCTGACTTTCTTCGTCCACTGTCAGCCAGGTCCTTCATCCAGAGAAGGGTGGGTAGTGGCTCCTAGCATAACCAGACACACCAACACAAACTGGACTTGGTCCCCTTCCTTTGCAGGTCCTCTTCTGTCAGGCTCCACCTTTTGGGTTTTTATAGTCTTGGTTGGGTCTTGCATAATCCTTTTCCTAAGTTCTCCTTTTGGTTTTGGGGAAGACCAGGTACTTACCTCTCTCTCTCTCCTGGTCGCTGGGGGTCACTCTGGTACTCATCTTTTGGGACTCATTATTCCTCCATCTCACTTCTACCGATTCCAGTTCTTTGGGTGGGGGACTGCCTTTCACATGCCACTTTTGGAGTATATGGGTTGGTTCTCCCCAGGGCCTTCACTATTCGCTATTGCTTTTACCAGTGCTTATTGCGTTCTATGATCTTTACTGATTGCTGATGTGTATATATTAGTGTGTTTACGTACCTCCAGTTGGGGGATTGCTTATTCAGTATTTTAGTATTTGTTGTACCCTAATAAAGTACCTTTATTTGTGTAACACTGTGTGGTTCTTTTAGGTGTGTTTTAGTTGTGTGACTGTAGTGGTATTGTATAAGTTTTGTATGTCTCCTAGAAGAGTCTTGGCTGCCCATCTGCAGCTAACTTGAGAGCCCTAGCTTCCTAGACACTGCCTACACCTCACTAATAGGGGGATACCCAGACCTGGTATAAGGTGATTAAAAACCATAGGTACTCACAACACACCAGGACAGCTTCCTACAGGGGGAGCTCTGGAAAATGCTTCCTGTGCCATTGACGTTAGGCCATGCCCCCCTCCTCGGTATCCTTCCCCCAGAGCAGACCGCTAAATAAGATGCTTAAAATACTCAGCAGCCTAATGTCACAAAGCCCACCCAATCCCACTGATTTCGAATCCCATTGGTGGCAGCCTAGCGGAAGTCCGTCTAGCAATCCGTCCCTGATGTTGACCGGGCCACTCGACCACCAGAGGTCCGCTCCATCTCTCAATGTGGCACCGCTAGCACTCTTCTCGGCGCAACATACAATACTGTCTTTGGCACCGCAATTGCCGCCACAGGTGGGACCCCCACTGGGTACGACATTACTGACTTGAGAATTGGATCTGGTTGTTCTGTAAGAATCCGAAGCTCAACCCCCTACATCTTCCATTCCGCGACTATGATCTAAATAAAGATGATGAAGGCAATGCTTTTTCTGCAGCGGGGGCCCTTTAACAGGATAGCTGCAGAGGCACTGCCAATATGGGTCCCAGCAGCAGCAACTCCCCAAGCCCTTTGGAGTCAACAGCGTTCAAGCACACAGGAGCAAAGTTCTACCCAGACCGCGACTCCTCTCCCTGCAGCACGGCTACAGAGCTGCTTTTATTTGCCTTGGCGGCACACGATTGTCTCGTAGGAGGACTGATTACCTTTCACCTCCCCGCATGGCAATGCATCACATCAGACTTTTGGGTGCTCCAGATTGTAGAGCATAGCTCCTCCCTACCTTTTCTGTACTATCCCCTGGTCATCCCACCTGCACCACAACATCGCCACTTTGCGGAGAAGGTCAAATTCTCTTGGTCAAGGGAGCCGAGTAATAGAGAAGGTGCTGGCATCAGAGACCAAGGCGGGTTACTATGCCTATTTTTTTCCTGGTGCTGAAAAATGGAAGAAGTCTTTCTCCCATCCTCCATCTTTGCCCTCTGAGCGTTTTCCTCCGGAGGGGCAATTTCAAGTTGCTTAGCCTGGCACAAGTTCTATCTGTCCTATACCCAGGAGACTCTATGGTGACGCTTGTAAGATGCATATTTCATGCTCTAATCCACAGATGTTACCTGTGGTTCCAGGTAAACCAAGAGCACTTTCAGTTTTCTGTGTTCCCCTTTGGATTCACCAGTGACCTCAGGTGTTCACAAAGATGATACTGGTGGTTGCAGCCCATCTGCAGAGTTTTGGTATACCAGTGTTCCCATACCTTGACTGGCTACTGAAGGCGACCTCTCCTCAAGTGGTTCTCGTCCACCTCCAGATGACGGCCGACCTGTTTGCATAGTTTGGTTTCTTTGTCAATGTGCCGAAGTCACACCTGAACCCTTCACAGTGGCTGCCCTTCATCAGAGCCATCCTGGATATGGTGCCTTTTCCAAGCTATCACTTTGCCTCAGTGAGACCAGAACAGGCTATAAACCTGATGTTTTAACCTTTGACCTGGGTCTCAGTGAGAATGGCTCTGAAGCTTCTGGGTCTCTTGACTTTCTGCTTCCTGCTTATGCACCATGCCAGGTGGCACATGTGAGCTCTGCATTGAGATGTGAAGTTTTAGTGGACTGCGCACCAAGGCGACCTGTCAGACTACTCCTCTGCTGACCTCCTGGTCAGCGTCTGTTGTCGTCCCCAGTGCAGCTCCTTCTGCTGCTGCCTCTGCTTGGGATGAACTGAGAGCCTGCCTGACTCTCGGTTCGCCATCTACAAGTAAGTATCTTCTGTCTCTCTTTACTGTCTTTCTTTCCTCCTGCCTTTTACTTCTGCCTTTACTTCTTTTTTGCACTTCTGTTTCTTTTCTTCTCCCTCTGGTCTTTATCCCTCCAGTGTTTTTCCCCCCACGCAGCTGCTGCGGTCCCACCCCCTCCCCTTTTTGAAGCATTTTTCCCACTTCCCGGCTCCTAGATGACCGGACCCCGCCTCACTCGCCTTCTTAATGGCGGCCACAGCATTGTGAGAGGGCAACTTCCCTGACCTGGTCAGCGTCTGTTTTCCTCCCCAATGCAGCTCCTCCTCCTGCTGCTGCTTAAGACAAACTGAGAGCCTGCCTGACTCTCAGTTCACCATCTGCAAGTAAGTATCTTCGTTCTCCCTTTACTGTCTCTCTTTACTCCTGCCTTTTTACTCCTGCCTTTACTTATTTTTTCACTTCTGTTTCTTTTCACTTTCTTTTTTTTCCTCCCTCCTGTCTCTTTCTCTCTCCTGCATTTTCCCCTGTGCTGCTGTGGGTCCGCCCCCCCCCTTACAAAATCATTCATGAGGACAGAGCCAACCAGCCTGGAGGAGGCATCGCTATGAACAACCTCTGCCTGACTACCACCATCAAGTCACAGACAACTCACAAGCACCTACATTTCCAGATCCAGACCAACCAAAACACCTCCCTACATGGCACCCTCATCTACAGTCCACCCGGACCTCGATCCCAGTTGTGCAAAGACATCACGGCCTGGTCGCCCACAGCACGTGTGTACACACACACACACACACACACACACACACACACACACCCCCACCCCCCCCCCACCCCCCACACACACACACCCACCCCCCACCCCCCCACACACACACCCACCCCCCACCCCCCCACACACACACCCACCCACCCCCCACCCCCCCACACACACACCCACCCCCCACACACACACACCCACCCCCCACACACACACACCCCCACACCCCACACACACACCCTCCCCCACACCCCCCCCACACACACACACCCACACCCCCCCCCACACCCCCCCACACACACACACCCCCCCACACACACACACCCCCACACCCCCCCACCCCCCCACACACCCCCCCCCCCACCCCCCCCACCCCCCCACACACACACCCCCCCCACACACACACACCCCCACACCCCCCCACCCCCCCACACACCCCCCCCCCCCACCCCCCCCACCCCCCCCACACACACCCCCCCCACGCCCCCCCCACACACACACCCCCACACACCCCCCCACACACCCCCCCACACACCCCCCCACACCCCCCCCACGCACACCCCCCACACCCCCCCCACGCACACCCCCCCACGCACACCCCCCCACGCACACCCCCCCACGCACACCCCCCCACGCACACCCCCCCACGCACACCCCCCCACGCACACCCCCCCACGCACACCCCCCCACGCACACCCCCCACACGCACACCCCCCCCCACGCACACCCCCCCCACGCACACCCCCCCACGCACACCCCCCCCCACGCACACCCCCCCACGCACACCCCCCCACGCACACCCCCCCACACACCCCCCCACACACACACCCACCCCCCACACACACACCCACCCCCCCCCACACACACCCACCCCCCCACACACACACCCACCCCCCCCACACACACACCCACCCCCCCCCCCAGACACCCACCCCTACCATACCTACACAAAGAACACTGCATGCCACTACACCCCCCCACACCACCTCCATCCCTCCCTCCCAAGACCTTTGCAACAACCTCACTGCCTTCTTTCACTGCAATATCCAGGACATCTACGAAGGCTTCAGGGACCAAATCCCACCTGCACCGCTCACCTCCACAGACCTAGCACCCCACCAGATTCTGAACTCCTGGACCCCCATCAACACAGAGGACACCCAAAAACCTATGAACTCCATCCACTCTGGAGCACCCTCGAATTCATGCGCTCATCACACCCTCCTCCTGGCCAGTGCCACCATAGCACCAGAGCTCTGCCGAACCATCAACTGATCCTTCGAGACCTCCATGTTCCCCTCCGACTGGAAACATGCTGAAATCAGCCCGTGACTCAAGAAAACCTACTGCCGAACCTAGGGAGCTGAAGAACTACAGAGCCATCTCTTTGCTCACTTTCCCAGAAACCTGTCAACCAGCAACTCTCCGAATTCCTCAAGACACACCGCATTCTAGACCCATCTTAGTCTGGGTTCAGAAGCAACCACAGGACCGAAATTGCACTCTTAGCAGCCACTGATGACAAGGCAAACTGGATTACGTCAACACATTCTATGCTGGCATCACCAAGAAACTTGAATCAAGACTACAGAGAGTCCAGAATGCAGAAGCCAGTCTCATCCTGGACATCCCCGACACAGCTGCATCTCCTCCCATCTTAGAGACCTACACTGGCTCCCAGACAACAAACTCATCACATACAAACCCCTGATCCACACCTACAAGGCAATGCACAATATAGGACCCGGCATACCTCAACCACCGCCTCACCTTCTATGTACCCAACAGACGTCTCCGTTCCTCCCAGCTCGCCCTTGCAGCAGCCCCCAAGATCCATAAAAGTACAGTAGGAGGAAGATCCTTCTCCTGCCTAGCAGCCTGGACTTGGAACGCACTACCTCTTAAGCTCAGGCAGACAGCATCATTGAAGCAGGTCAGGAAGGACGCCAAGACCCTGGCTCTTTGACTGAGCAGCACGCCCACATACATCACCTTGAGACCCCATGGGTGATTAGCCTTCGCTATACAAATTGATTGAGCCAGGTGTCAAAGGACACTGCAACAGATCTGCAGTAGTGGCTGCTCAACCACTGTTAGCTGTAGATGGGGTAGGGCGAAGGATCTGAAGCTGATCTAACAGTCACAGCAGATGTCTCATTGCTGGGCTAGTGTGGTCATCTGGGAGAGGTAGAGATGAAGAGCTCTAGTTACTGGCAGAAATTTGCCCTCACTTCTGCTTGCTGTAGTTGTGGGCAATTTGCTTGGCAGGTGTGTGAACTCCTAGCATTGTCCGTTGTTTCCCCATATATATCTTTTATTCCTCGACAAATTAGTCCTGCAGACAAAAAAGTAATATCTGCCCTAGTTAGTCACACCTTTCCACATAAACCAATCCATCACCGTTCTGGCTGTCTGTGCACTGCCTCATCTCTCCAAGAAGATTAAACCGCTTCAATGCCTTGATCCTAAATGGGCACCTAGCTTCTTTGTGGACCGAACCAGAGGCTTTCGACAGGTCAACAACTTTTTGTCAGTTTCACTGGTATTAAGAAGTGCAAAGCCACATAGGAGAAAGATCAGCTTCATCGCCCTGTTTTCTGAATGGGCAACTAGCTTCTATGCGGACCGAACCAGAGACTGTCGGCAGGGCACCCAACTGTCAGTTTCTCTGGGGCTATGTATTCTCAAGATGAATTGTGCTACGTATCAAGATCTTCTGTGAGCTAGTCTAGAAAAAGCCCCCCAAAGACTTACACACACATTCTACCAGAGCAAGGGCTGTTACCACTGCGCTGGCACAAGGTATGCCAGTCATTGACATATGCCAGGCTGCGACATGGGCGTTTCTCCACACGTTCATGAAGCATTACTGCCCGGTTAGCCAGGTCCAGCAGGCACTTTGCCTGATCTGTCCCACAGGATTTCCTTGTTTGAGCGATTCCACAAACCTGCTGCCAAAGGAAGGGTACTGCTTTGGTATCTTTTCACTAGGGAAGGAATCTGCAGTCAGAAGACTTTCTCAAGTTAGCTACATTCGGTAGCGCCTTTCATGGTAGAGATGTCTAATCGCGGATTCCTCCCCGACCCACCCTCCTCCACCTTCTGTGAAATGGACTCCTAGTCTTTTCATAAGATGCCAAAATTGAAACCTTTACACTCTGCACTTTAGAATTTCATGGCTCTGCATCAGACAGCACAGACGGAGAGCGGAAGGAAACTGACATCAGCTTGTGGAGGCTGCTCATGTATAGAGTCTCTGATGTCACATCCAAGGCGGGACAGAGCTGATGCTGTGCCACCTAGCGACGCCCAAAGGAATTGCTGTAAAGTTTCCGGATCCAGTCTTATGCCAGGGGGTATTCACAAGGTGAGGAATTTGTGATTAAATGGAGTCTCTACCATAAAGGTGTTACCAAAGGTAAGTAACTCGTTCTTTAGGACTGTTGTCGAAGTGCTGTGAGGAACCTGGACGTTGTTTGCTCTTGATCTGTGCACTTTGTAACTCCTGTTGTTGATTTCTTGTGTTTGTTAAATATTGCTAAGCCAGGACCCAAGCTGAAATTCTCAGAGGCGCCTTTAGCACTATGTAGGATTGTGAAGTGGGATCTGCCATCAATATAAGTGCTGTTTTCTGCTTATGGATGATATGAGAATTGCTTTATTTTTCAAAGATACTAGGATATTTCATCCCTCTTGGAGATACTGTTTTAATGCCCCATTGTTCCAGTTACGTTCTTTGCCCTTATATTAATTCCGGTATCGTCTTGTTGGAAACATTTGGTCTCTGTTAGTTCATTGTTTTCCCCTTCTGTGCATGTTTTCCTTTTGTTGCGCATGCCGGTGGAAACTGTTTTTTGTTTTTTATTAGTGCACAAGAAAATAAGCTTAAGAGAGAAGTATACTTAATCAAATGTTTTTATGATAGATGAAAAATTGTGTAATTAGGCTAAGTAAATGTTTTGGATCTAAGCATGATTTTAGACCCATATTTATCACTATTATGACATTTTGAAAGGCCTTTTAAATTCTAATGTGGGATTGTGACCAGGCTTGGCTTAAAAGTTTTTTTTTCTGTCTGATGCATGCATGAATTATTAGTAAATATATTTATGGACTACAAAGACCCACCTATGTGCCCACCAGGATCCATGAGTGCAAAGGTAACCAAATCAAGTTAAAACATTTATAAACCAATCAATGATGTAGCAAGGTTTCACAAGTAGCCGCCGTTTTGTTTGTGTATTCTTTATATTTATATAAGTGAAAATATAATAAACATGACAGTAGTGCAGACAGTGTGTGGTGAAAGTGTATTGTATATAAATGCGCAAATGGGCCAGATCTGGAATTTCCACCTTCAATAATCAGGCTGGTGACCAGTTCTGCATTATTTCGAATATTACATGCAACAGTAGTTATGTTATATACATGATTGTTTGTAAATGCAGATTGTATTATGTGGGCAGCACAATCAGATAATTGAAAACAAGATTAAGTGAGCATTATAGGGCTCTGAGACAAGAGGATGATCGGTATCCTATAGTAATACACATAAAACAATGTCCCAAACAGGGTCAGACAGAGTTTTGAAATCTATGGTTTTGAGTACACATATAAGGATCCCCGTGGAGGAAATAGGGAACTGTCACTCAGAAAGCGAGAATGTTATTGGATTCTGAAACTAAGGGCAGTGGAAGAAGGTCTCAACACGAATTATGAAATGGAGTATTTCCTGGGTGAATGATTTGGCCATATACAACAACTAACATTGACTTTGAATCTCACTGTGATTTTTGCCGATTTAGACTGTTCTTTCTGCTAAAAATAACATCGTCAGAATCATTTCCCAGCCGATGGCTAATGTTTACTCACTATGTTTTGTGAAGTATATTATGATCTGGAGAATTGGTTCACATCGAAGATGCTCTCATGACTGCCATGTCACACATGTGAAATAGTTTGCTTCATAACAGACATGAATGTAGTTCCACAGGTATCAATTATAAAGTGGACATTATGATTTTTAATATTTCTTATTGTCCCCTACATTTTGGGAATAAATAGGTTTTTCTTATTACTTTACTTAATAACCCACAATAGATGGTGACATGCTGGTGGATTCGTAATCTCTTTTCTTTTAACATCTGTCTAACATGGTGCCCACCTATTACATAATGATATAATTTTTGTATCTTCTTGTTCCCTGCTCATGTTTTGGTTATTTGGTTTACAGGGAATAGAGTTATACTCTCCCTAGATGATGATTATGATTAGGGTCCTAGTCCCTGGTATTTCACTCTATTCTCATTTACCATATTTTTCCCCCTTTTCTTTTATTCATTTGTTTTATTCATTTTCAAAATAGTGCCCACTGATTACACAATACTTTTATCACCGGGCCGATTCCACAGAGAATTGTTACATACTCCTCCAAGATGGCGGCCCCGGTAAGGGTTTGTAGTCCCTTCTTGCTTTTTTTTCATATCAAACCAAGCTGTCCTTAAAGGACGGACTCCTCTCTGTGCCGGCACACTTACACGCTGACCGGAGAGTGCGATTTGGCTTTCCAGACACGTTACTCTGTGTCCTCCTGTTACTTTTGAGGTGAGCAAGCCTGTGTTCTGTAGATAGCGGTTTCTATGACCGCGAGTCCATGGATTTCTTTAAACTTTCTTGTAATGGTTTTGTTTTGGTTTACAGATAAGGAGGTGTATATAAACACACCCCTAACGCATTAATTAGGATTTATGATTGCAGTGCTCAATACTGGGTGGGTATCTGCTACGATAGTTTATATTCTTGCAAACTCGGGTCGCTAATTTCACTACGGATCTTTTCAATTGATTTGGCCATTTTGTGTATTAATCTCTTCATAGATCTGTAATAATTGGGAACGTAAGGGAAACAAAGATACGGTTTTGAACATTTCTGCATCGGTTTTATTACTGCTTAAACAATCTATTGAGGTATGAACCTCCATTTTGATTCATTTCCTGATATTTAGGAAGTCTGTTTCCTAATTACTTGGGGGACTCTGACTTTCGACTATGGGGCTCCTTTTGGTTGCCCCACGTCTTTTAATTAACGTGCGTGTCATGACCAGTCATAGGATATTCACAAATTGTTAAATTTATTTAACTTTGATGTTCACACAATGGTGTTCATCATAGAGTCACTCTGGAATTGGTGTTGGAATTCTGTTAATGAGTTGCCAATCTTTTGTGTATATTTCTTAAGACTTGACACAGATTGTAGTTGTGCAACACTGGTCATAATTGTATCTTTTACAGCCCTGAGGAAGTCATTGAGATTATCTTCTCTTAAGACGAAACACGTGTTGCCTGTTCTATTATCACACTTCAACAATAAATTGGATTTATGCTAACATTTCTTGGTCTACATTGTACTTGACTGTTTGAAAGAGGACCTTACCATACACGAACATGGACTTTTGACTCTTTATCAATTCACGAGTGCCTTGACATTTGTTTATTATGTTGTGTTTTTCTTAGAGAAACTTTGGAGGAGTGGAGACGACCCTCCGGCCAGGAGCACCGTGCCTTTGATAGATTTACTCATAAAATAACTTAATGATTCACTGTGAGCGCCTTATCCTTTAAACTTTCTTCCCTTTGTTTCTCTATATTTAGATATCTCAGTTGTTACTGGAGCAAATCATCCCAGTTATGATTTGGCTCAAAGGAATGCTCCTCTGATGGAGACTCTGGACCCGCAGTCCGGTCTCCCTCCTCATTAGAGGCTTCAGATACCGCAAACCTGGGGCGACTTGAGTGATTAGCAGATGCTGGCATCACCTCTTCCCCTTCGTGCCTTGCCCTCTTGGAATGAGAGACGTTAGTCCTGTTTGGCAAACCTGCACAGGTTCTCTCCAGCTCTTCTCCAGGCAAACATTCCAAACATGCTTCTTGATGTGAATCCAGTCTCCAGGGTTCTGATCCTGTCCTGGGGACCCTCAGACAACTGGAGTAGCAGCATCAACCTGATGAGAGGTAGAACGCACCACATCTGACAATCCTTTGCAGTACTTGAGGACCAGGTCATCTGTGATATTGACAAGAGCACCTGTTTGGACAAAGGGTATTCGTATGGCTCTTCCCATCAACACCTTATGGGGAGATAAGCCAGTCCCTTTACAGGGTGTACTTCGGATACTAAAGGCCCTTCAGTGACGTGAAGGCACACGGCTTGGTCAAAAATAGCTTAGATCATCTTGTTCAATCTTTCAACAACTCCTGATGCTTCAATCTGTAGCTACAGTAGAGCCTCTGGTCAATCTCTAACGATGTGCATAACAACTGAATTATTTAGTTCTTGAAATGGGTTTCTTGATCCGATTCAAGATGAACTGGCAACCTGAATTGCGGTATCAACTCAAGCAAAAATAGCTTGGTGACTGTTAGTCTGTCAAATTTCCTACTGGAATATGCTTTGACACATCATAAACACGGATTCTCAATGCCAAGGATATATCTCAGTTGGTTACATCGGGGTGCCTCCACAAAATAGATTTGGAGATGGTTGACGGGACCATCGGACTCCCCCATGTGAGTCATTGCCACCGCAACTCCTTTGCCCACATTCTGCTTTTGACATATGGTGCATTTCTGGCAAGAACTCTCTGCCATGAATCGGAAATGGGTATTATACCAATAGGTGCAAAAGGTTGACTCCATCCCATCTCTGGTCACATGAGTCAGACCATGCATGTGCCTTACCATTGCAGGCAGCAGGGAATTGGCGGAATTAGCTTTTCCCTCTTCAGATACCCAAAGGTCACTGGCATCTCTTAATCATCCATCCTTTCCCATTTATTCAGTAGCATATTGGTTACACATTTTCCTTCTGTATTACATGGCTCATCCAAGTGGAAGGTGCTGGACTCAAAAGAGCAGTATCCAGCAATCCCATCAGCGTAACAGTTGCCTCTGGTGTCAAAATAATTTCCGCTCCTGTGTGCAGCAATCTGTCTTGGAAATTGTAGGGCGCTGAACAATTTTTGAGCATATAGTCAATCATTAATCCTTGTTAGGGGTCCCAGCTGACATCAGAAACCCTTTCTGCGACCAGAACTAACTGAAGTCATGCACAACTACAAATCCATACTGGTTGTCAGCGTAAATACTGACTTGCAAGCCCTCTGAGGTACAGCAGGCTCGGGTAAGGGCAATCAGTTTAGCCACTTATGCAGACGTTACATGGCATGGGTAAGATGCTTCTACAACCCCACTTAAGGATACAGACCGCATAGGCAGCCATCAAAATCCCCCGAATGTCTAGTTTCCAGAAATGTTTGGGTTTAGTGTGTTTCTCTAAATGGCCGCCGAATCCAGGACCAAAAACACAGGTGCCTGCCGTACAAAACCAGTTTGTTTTTCCATAGATAATTTTGATGTCTCCACAATACGATTTGGGTGGTGGAATTTGGGGCTGAACTAAATTGGGGAGCTCCCAAGAGAGCTCTTTCTTTCTTCTCTCTCTCTTTTTTTTTTTTCATCCCCTCCCTCATAATGTACTGGAAGAGGAGTTATCGAATGGGACTCCTTCGACTGAAAAATCACTCCCAGAGTCTGCGCCATTGTCCTATCCCTCAGATGCTGTCTCAGTATCTGATGTCTCAGTCTCTGATCCTATGTCAGAGCGGTCCTCTATAACCCGAGTGCAGGCAGCAGTCCTACATCAAGATGCCATCTCTGCTATTGGCTAAACTGTTGCGCTAAAACACTAGCCTACGTAGACAGTCACAAAATCGATGGTGTGTGTGAGATACGTTCAACAGTAGAGGCCACCTTACCTGCGCTTCTTCCCTCAATCAGCACGTTCTTTCAAGACACTCAAACACCTTGTCACATACCATTCGTCACAGTCTTTAGCACCTCCTGCGCCCAGTCCAACAATCATTATTGGTGCTCCCACTCCCTCTTCCTCGGATTCCCTCATTACCACCCAGCAAAAGTGCCCTTCATCTCTCCATATCCGCCCTCCACCCCGCACATACATTTCATTGGTGGTATAGTGCAGGTAATGGCTGACTTTACTAATGTACTCAGCTATTTACATAAAATACAGATTTGCTCTTTGCAGTAGGCATCTAAACCTTCTGCGCTTCTTTATGGCACTAAAACTGCCACTAGACAAGTCGGACCCTTTTCCCCCCAGGGAAACCACACACATATTGACAAAAGTGATATATATATGACAGCCAACCACCTGAAACTCAACTCAAGCAAAACCGAAATAATCCTCTTTGGCCCACACAAAAACACCTGGGACCCCTCATGGTGGCCCACCACGCTAGGCCCTGCACCCACCCCCGCCAACCACGCATGCAACCTCAGCATCATCCTAGACTCCTCCCTCTCGATGACCCAACAAATCAACGCTCTCACCTCCTCATGCTTCAACACACTCCGTATACTGAAAAAAACATTCAAATGGATCCCCACAGAGACCAGAAAAACTGTCACTCACGCACTCATCAGCAGCAGACTTGATTGCGGAAACGCCCTCTACGCCGGCACCACTCTAAAACTCAAGCGCAAACTACACGCATCCAGAACTCAGCAGCGCAACTCATCCTCGACCTCCCCCGACACGAACACATCTCTCCACACCTCAAATCCCTCCACTGGCTCCCCATTGACAAAAGGATCACCTTCAAGATCCTCATCCTCGCACGCAAATCACTCCACAACACAGGCCCTGCCTACCTCAACGAGAGTCACCTTCCACACCCCCACACGAAACCTCCGCTCAGCTGACCTCTCTCTCGCCTCTGTCCCCCGCATCAAACACACCACCACCGGGGGCAGATCCTTCTCCTACCTTGCACCTAAAACCTGGAACGCCCTCCCAACACACCTTCGCAAGACCCAAAACCTACTTCTTTTCAGGAAGGGCCTCAAAACCTGGCTTTTCGAACAGTGAACCTCCCAGACCCTCCCCCCCCCCCCCCCCCCCCCCGCACCTTGAGACCCTCACGGGTGAGTGGCGCGCTTTATAAATCTCTTTGATTGATTGATATATATAGATCTACCTCTATATATATATATATATATATATATATATATATCTATCTACATAGATATATCCATGTACATGTACACAGCTGCGATCGGGGGCCAGGAAACACTTTCAGGAAGGCCTCGTAAGAAAGGGGAGACTCTTTCCCTTTCTTACGAGGCCCTCCCGAACGTGGGGAAGGCGGTTTTCCCCATCGAAGCAGGAAGCGGCCGCAAGGCTGCTTCCTGCTTCGATGGGGAAAACAACTTTGTAACGTCAGCGCGCCGTGGGGAGACATGGAAGCTTCTGTGTCTCCCGGGGAAATAAAATAAAAATAAATCCTCGGGTGCGACGCACCCGAGGATTTATTAACACCCTCCCTGGTGTCGGCCACTGGTCGTGACCCGCACCAGGGAGGTAGTGCGGGCGTCGGCCAGTGGCCGTCGCCCGCATTTAAGGGGTTAATCCCTCCACATCCTCCAACATCCAAACATAATATCAACAAAGGCATTCTACTTATGAACCACAAACAAACCTCATACAGATTTCAGTGTCTCAGAAACCACTACAGAACCACACCTATACACCATTCTACCCCAACTACAATACTAGGTCTACTTCAGTCTCACACAAAACACAACTCTCCCATACCACTAACACATCCACACTTTACAAAACAACACAAAGCCGTGTTACACAAAACTATAATGCATCCAGACACACGCTCCCTGTCCCTACAAAACACCAACTCCTGTTATCTACTAACTCATAACAGACCCCTTTTTATCATGACTAAACCTATACTCAGCCGTCCATCACACCATCCACAAACACCCAACTACACACGTTAGATTCCTTACACTCTAATCCACCTCACATATTACCTCTTCGAGTGATCAAATCTAACACAATCAATCAAAACTCTTGTCCATCCCCTCTTACTCACAACATACTGTTCTCCAAAACACATCACCACCCCCTAGACTTTGCAAACACCACGCAACAGCAGTAACTTGCAATCAGATCCTTCACAAAAAATCACTACATCAATACCTCCTCTCACTACTCACCAAAAACAACACACACCAGCACATCAAAATCACACACTTTCACAATACACCCACTCCCACCCTCCTGATTACACAAATACAAACCCCAAACCAACTTTACTCCAAAATTCACATTCTTCACCAATATCTAAAACAAACACAGCAACATTCATTTGCCTGCCTCTCATTTATTGCACAATTTAGAGCCTTACAGTATGACCCACATGCTCCACCACCACCCTAACCCATACTCCTTCCTCTCTAAATATACAACATATACAACATGCCCCTCTTCACAATTTTGCATCCCCATGTCTATTACACAACAAGGCTTCTCTACAGAAACAACACAACTCACCATCTCACTCTCACCCACCATCTCCTCCACCAACACATGCAGACCCAACAAAATGCTTTCTAAGCTGCTGGACATGCAATACGATATAAACAAACAACACTATTGCAACTCTCATACAGTTAATATCAACACTGACTCACCTGCTACAAGTTCAAAATATACTGATAACTCCTCTACAACACAAAATGACACCACCACCAAAACACAGTCTCTAAACTACTCATAAATGCTCAATCACTCTATAAAAGCAAGTACCACATCTACAACCTACTCACTGACACACAATCTGAATTACTCTTCAAAACTGAACCATAGTTGGGAGGTGACATGGCCCCAGTGTTGCATGAATCCGTTCCTTCAGACTATCAAACCATCACACAAAACCATATAGGCAAAAAAGGAAGTAGACTAGCTGTTGTATTCAAACAATAAATCTCAGCAAAACAGACGACATCTCCATACAGGGTTTTGAGACCCTCCTCACCAGATGCAATCCTACACCAACTTCTTCCTGTAACTTCCTCTTCCTTTACAGACCCCCATCCAGCAATTCTACATCCCCAGACACATTTCTAGATCCATTTTCAAACCTTCTAACACTATACTACAACCTGTGCATTCTTGGGACCTAAACATTTGATTTTACAAATCCAATGTGCCCCATCCAACAGCTATCATCACTGGCCTAGTCACATTGAACCTACATCAGATTGTATACAATCCCACACACATCCCTGGACAAATCCTAGATGTTGTTTTTGCAAACCCAGAACTGGTTACCGTTCAAAGCATCACACCAGTCACATGGTCTGACCACCATTTGGTACCTTTCCAACATAAAACACCACACATCAACACACCCAAGACAACCTTAAACCATGGAAAAAACTAAATTTTGAACACTTTGTAACACAACTAGCAGCCAACACAGATCTAGAAACAATAAATTCAGTTAAAATGTTTTTACAAGTGGCTACTGGGAGCATTAAATATCCTAGTACCACTAAGAACAACAAAACAGGCCAAAAAAGAACAAGTACCTTGGAGAAAGACAGAACTAAAAAGATAAAACAACAAATCAGAAGGCTACAACAAACCTGGCTCGAATCAAACATTCAAGACAAACTTCAGATATGCAAACTTAACAGAATATACAAATCAACAAAGTTTAAAAAAAAAAAAAAAAAAGTACTACTCACACAGAATTCAAAATGCTACATCTGTAAATAAAGAAGTTTATAAAATTCTCAATGAATTTCGAAAACCTAAATGCATGGAATGAACTCTTACCATTACTCAAGATTTTGCAGACAAAGTGACAAATCATTAGACAACCAAGGTAGACACATTGGACTCCGATTTAAAACAAAAGAATGCCACCAGCACCAACCCGTTTACAAAACCCTCCTCCAAGAGTAAGCCAACCCAGCCTCCGCTCTGCTTCAAACAAATACCACAAAGTGAATTTATGGATCTGGTCAAAGCAAGCAGGCCTTCCAGCTGCCCTTCTGACCCTTGTCCACCACACATCTCCAAGAACATTCTTTTAGCTACCTCTTCTGCCGCACCAGTAGAAGAATCATCAATAATTCTTTAACTACGGGACTCTTTCCTAAAGATCTTAAAAAGGCATACAAACGCATGCTATTAAAGAACCTTGACCCGCATGACCCCAACAACTGCAGACCAATTACAAATGGTCCTTTCCTGGGCAAACTGATAGAAAGAGCAGCTTTCGCCCAGATGTCACAATTCATTGAAGATGGCTCCATACTTTCAGACTACCCAACTGAATCTTGCTCAGGAAGAGGCACTGAATCTACCCTCATCGCCATCTGGGATGATCTTAAAACACAATACACCACAACGGAGTTGTTGCACAGCTTCCCCTGGACCTCTCAGCTGCCTTAGACACAGTTGACCACAACACTGCAATACAGTGACTCTGTGAAGCTGGCAAAGAGGGACTGCTCTCGACTGGATCACATCCTGTCATCCATATTCCCCCCCCCCCCCCCCCCCCCCCTCTCGTCCAAACCCTACTTTACATAAGCAGGGGTCCCTCAAAGCTCAGTCATCTCACCCATGCTTTCCAACATCCACATGATGTAATTACTGAGAGTGATTAATACATTTCAACTCACATGCGACAACCATGCAGATGACCTACAAATACTCCTTAAACTGGAGTGCTCCAAAGGAATCTGCAAACTCACATATCTTCAGTTGCCTCGGAGCAGTTGATCAATGGATGACATGGATCCATCTCAAACTGAATGCTTTCAAAACAGAAGTACTCACATGTGGCAACTGGAGACATCATGACCCAATCTGCTCCTGGCCAGACACATCTGGGGTCACCTCCTAAACTATCTAAGGTAGTAAGAAACCTTGGAATTACCATGGACTCCAAGTTAACAATGAATGCTGAAGTGGACAAATTAGATCAAGCTTCATCACCATGAAAACTCTGACACATCTTCCCCACCTCTGATTTCACACATGGTGCAGGCTATTATCTCTCTTGTATTATGTGAACTGGATTACGGCATTGGCCTCTACCATAGATCATCTCTATCTAATATGAAAAAACTACAGCACATTCAGAACTCGGCTGGCAGACTACTCCTACATGTAAAGCCACTAGCCCACATCGCCCCTGCCTTGAGGGCCCTACATTACTTGCTGGATGCCTGAAGATCCACCTTCAAGCTGCTTTGTATCACCCACAAAGCAATACATGGAACAGAACCACTTTTCATCCGTAATAAAATCACCAAATACATTCAACAAAGAAACCTCCGCTCAAGATTGGCACCCCGCCTTAAAACACCACCATACAAGAAAAGTCAATAGGTGTAGGAAAGTACCATCTTGCCTGGCATGTTACCCCCATATTTCACTGTATATATGTTGTTTTAGTTGTATGTGTCACTGGGACCCTGCCAGCCAGGGCCCCAGTGCTCATAGGTGTGCCCTGTGTGTGTTACCTGTGTTATGACTAACTGTCTCACTGAGGCTCTGCTATTCAGAACCTCAGTGGTTATGCTCTCTCATTTCTTTCCAAATTGCCACTAACGGGCTAGTGACCAATTTCACCAATTCACATTGGCATACTGGAACACCCTTATAATTCCCTAGTATATGGTACTGAGGTACCCAGGGTATTGGGGTTCCAGGAGATCCCTATGGGCTGCAGCGTTTCTTGTGCCACCCATAGGGAGATCTGACAATTCTTACACAGGCCTGCCAGTGCAGCCTGAGTGAAATAACGTCCACGTTATTTCACAGCCATTTACCACTGCACTTAAGTAACTTATAAGTCACCTATATGTCTAACCTTTACCTGGTAAAGGTTTGGTGCTAAGTTACTTAGTGTGTGGGCACCCTGGCACTAGCCAAGGTGCTCCCACATTGTTCAGGGCAAATTCCCCGGACTTTGTGAGTGCGGGGACACCATTACACGCGTGCTCTAGACATATGTCACGACATATGTATTGCGTCACAATGGTAACTCCGAACATGGCCATGTAACATGTCTAGGATCATGGAATTGTTACCCCAGTGCCATTCTGGCATTGGGGAGACAATTCCATGATCCCCCCCGAGTCTCTAGCTCAGACCCGGGTACTGCCAAACTACCTTTCCCGGGGTTTCACTGCAGCTGCTGCTGCTGCCAACCCCTCCGACAGGTTTCTGCCCTCCTGGGGTCCAGCCAGGCTTGGCCCAGAAAGGCAGAACAAAAGATTTCCTCAGAGAGAGGGTGTTACACCCTCTCCCTTTGGAAAAAGGTGTCGGGGCTGGGGAGGAGTAGCCTCCCCCAGCCTCTGGAAATGCTTTGATGGGCACAGATGGTGCCCATCTCTGCATAAGCCAGTCTACACCGGTTCAGGGATCCCTCAGCCCTGCTCTGGCGCAAAACTGGACAAAGGAAAGGGGAGTGACCACTCCCCTGACCTGCACCTCCCCTTGGAGGTGCCCAGAGCTCCTCCAGTGTGCTCCAGACCTCTGCCATCTTGGAGACAGAGCAGTCCAGTGTGCCAGCAGCACCTGAGTGGACAGTGCCAGCAGGTGACGTCAGAGACTCCTTCTGATAGGCTCCTTCAGGTGTTGCTAGCCTATCCTCTCTCCCAAGTAGCCAAACCTCCTTTTCTGGCTATTTAGGGTCTCTGCTGTGGGGAATTCCTTAGATAACGAATGCAAGAGCTCATCAGAGTTCCTCTGCATCTCTCTCTTCACCTTCTGCCAAGGAATCGACTGCTGACCGCGCTGGAAGCCTGCAAAACTGCAACAAAGTAGCGAAGACGACTACTGCGACCTTGTAACGCTGATCCTGCCGCCTTCTCGACTGTGTTCCTGGTGGTGCATGCTGTGGGGGTAGTCTGCCTCCTCTCTGCACTAGAAGCTCTGAAGAAATCTTCTGTGGGTCGACGGAATCTTCCCCCTGCAACCGCAGGCACCAAAGAACTGCATCACCGGTCCTCTGGGTCTCCTCTCAGCACGACGAGCGAGGTCCCTTGAACTCAGCAACTCTGTCCAAGTGACTCCCACAGTCCAGTGACTCTTCAGTCCAAGTTTGGTGGAGGTAAGTCCTTGCCTCCCCACGCTAGACTGCATTGCTGGGAACTGCGTGTTTTGCAGCTACTCCGGCTCCTGTGCACTCCACGAAGATTTCCTTTGTGCACAGCCAAGCCTGGGTCCCCGGCACTCTAACCTGCATTGCACAACTTCCTGAGTTGTCCTCCGGCGTCGTGGGACTCTTGTGCAACTTCGGGTGAGCTCTGGTTCACTCCACTTCGTAGTGCTGGTTCCGACACTTCTGCGGGTGCTGCTTGCTTCTGAGTGGGCTCTTTGTCTTGCTGGACGCCCTCTCTCTCTCCTCACGCAATTGGCGACATCCTGGTCCCTCCTGGGCCACAGCAGCATCCAAAAACCGTAACCGCGACCTTTGCAGCAAGCAAGGCTTGTTGGCAGTCTTTCTGCACGAAATCACCTCTGCACGACTCTTCACGACGTGGGACATCCATCCTCCAAAGGGTAAGTTTCTAGCCCTTGTCGTTCTTGCAGAATCCACAGCTTCTACCATCCGGTGGCAGCTCCTTTGCACCCACAGCTGGCATTTCCTGGGCATCTGCCCACTCCCGACTTGATCGTGACTTTTGGACTTGGTCCCCTTGTTCCACAGGTACTCTCGTCTGGAAATCCATCGTTGTTGCATTGCTGGTGTTGGTCTTTCCTGCAGAATTCCCCTATCACGACTTCTGTGCTCTTTGGGGAACTTAGGTGCACTTTGCACCCACTTTTCAGGATGTTGGGGTGGGCTATTTTTCTAACCCTCACTGTTTTCTTACAGTCCCAGCGACCCTCTACAAGGTCACATAGGTTTGGGGTCCATTCGTGGTTCGCATTCCACTTCTAGAGTATATGGTTTGTGTTGCCCCTATCCCTATGTGGCCCCATTGCATTCTATTGTGACTATACATTGTTCGCACTGTTTTCTATTGCTATTACTGCATATTTTGGTATTGTGTACATATATCTTGTGTATATTTGCTATCCTCATACTGAGGGTACTCACTGAGATACTTTGGCATATTGTCATAAAAATAAAGTACCTTTATTTTTAGTATATCTGTGTATTGTGTTTTCTTATGATATTGTGCAAGTGACACTAGTGGTACTGTAGGAGCTTCACTCGTCTCCTAGTTCAGCCTAAGCTGCTCTGCTAAGCTACCTTTTTCTATCAGCCTAAGCTGCTAGACACCCCTATACACTAATAAGGGATACCTGGGCCTGGTGCAAGGTGTAAGTACCCCTTGGTACTCACTACAGTCCAGCCTCCTACAATAGGTGATACATCTTTCTCTGTTCAAGTGGGTAAACTTCATTACCCCCCAATATAAGATCCACGGATAACTATCTTATCTTCAGAAGACCCCTCAAGTTAGCTCTTTCCTACAGACCACCATATCCAAACAGCAATGGACTGCATATCTAACATGTACACCCCAAACCAGATCATGGTGAAACACGTAGAGCTCTTCGCTTCCCTTAAGGTTCTTTTCACTAGGGTTGACAAAGGAAGAAAACACCTGAACTTGGGCAAAGCCAATAGATGGCTTTTTTGCATTTACTGTCAAACTAAGTGTAGACTTCTAGAAGCAATAAGACAAAAGGATAGAACAATGATCATCTTGGTGAGGCGCGGGTATGCTGCTGCTGTTAAGACCAGCAAGGCACAATGGGAGGAGGGATTTTGGCAGGAACTACAAACAGCAGCTAAGGAAAACGGTGCCAAACGGTTCTGGTGCTTGGTTTCCCACAACGGGCGAAATGAAAGATCCATACCTGAGTGCCACATCCCCACGGAAAACTGGACTCTCCACTTCACCAGACTTTATAGGCAGGAGCTTGCGTTTGGCCTAGCTAGTCCAAATGAGTTGAGCAACGCAGAGACCGCATCGATTCCCCCGTTTACAGTAAGGGAAACTGAGGCTGCCTTTATGGCTCAAAAATCTGGGAAAGCACTTGGGCTAGATGCAATATTGTCTGACCTGTTTAAATCTGATTTGGAGCCACTACATAAACTATGTGTCAAACGCTGCTTTGGCAGGTAGCTATTTCCCCCATTCCTAGAAAGGTGCAATTGTTGTACCCATTTAAAAAAAAAAAAAAAAAGTAGAGAAGTTGGTACCGGGCAAATACAGACCAATCAGTCCATTAGATAACTTGCAGAAAATATTCCACAATCAAGTATTGGGTAAGCTCAGGGCTTGGATAGAGGAGAATGACTCCCTAAACCACCTACAGGCCGGGGTTCAGACGGAAGACCAGCACCATGGACCAGATCTTCCAGTTTCTCACTATTAAGTGGAAATCAGTCGATCTGGAAGCTGGGAGACTGTTTATTGCCTTTGTAGATCTTAAGTCTACCTTTGGCTTAGTTCCCCGATACAAACTATGGGAGATCTTGGGCAGCATCAGCATCCCTGGGCCTTTGCTAAGCGTGACCCAGGATCTATACTCTGAGGG